>NC_052160.1:19068950-20268950 GCF_902713615.1 Scyliorhinus canicula | reverse complement strand
CAATCCCGCCCCCACCATGTCCAGAATTCTCCGCCCCCTGAGATTCGGCAGGGGTGGGAATCGCACCGCGCCGGTCGGCGGGCCCCCTGCGCCAGTCGGTGGGCCCCCCGCGGCAAATCTCCAGCCCACGATGGGCCGAAGTCCCGCCGCTGACAGGCCTCTCCCCCTGGCGTGGATTAAACCACCTACCTGACCGGCGGGATTGGCGGCACAGGCGGGCTTCGGGGTCCTGGGCGGGGCGCGGAGCGATCTGCCCCGGGGGGTGCCCCCACGGTGGCCTGGCCCGCGATCGGGGCCCACTAATTGGTGGGCGGGCCTGTGCCGTGGGGGCACTCTTTTTCTTCCACCTTCGCCATGGTCTTCACCATGGCGGAGGCGGAAGAGACCCCCTCCCCTGCGCATGCGCCGGTATGACGTCAGCAGCCGCTGATGCTCCGGCGCATGCGTGGACTTACGCCGGCTGGCGAAGTCCTTTCGGCCCCGGCTGGCATGGTGCCAAAGGCCGTTCATGCCAGCCGGCGGAGTGGGAACCACTCCAACGTGGGCCTAGCCCCTCAATGTGAGGGCTTGGCCCCTAAAGGTGCGGAGAATTCCGCACGTTTGGGGCGGCCCGACGTCGGAGTAGTTCACGCCACTCCAACACGCCGGGACCCCCCGCCCCGCCGGGTAGGGGGGAATCCCTGCCCTCTTCTCACACGTTGCTCAATTCTGGAATATACCTGAAATGTTTGACAGATTCTTACTAAACATTGCTGCATCATAAAATATGTTTCATGTTTTTTACAGGAAGGTGCTAAAGACACAAACACTGGACACACTAATATCACTAGTGCCATCTCATTCAACAACAAGAACTTGCATTTTCAAAAATATTCATTCATGGGATGTGGGCGTTGCTGGTTGGGCCAGCATTTATTGCCCATTCCTAATTGCCCTTGAGAAGGTGGTAGCGAGTTGCTTTCTTGAACTGTAATGATACACTTCTGGAGACATGATTGGTGAACAACAAGGGATTTATTAACAAGTCATGTAGAGCAGCAGCATGTTTGCAACTAATCAAGAATACCTCTGCCCAGGAGAAACTCCTCCCCCTGGGGTGATCCCCAATCTGAAACTCCTCCCCCTGGGGTGATCCCCAATCTGAAACTCCTCCCCCTGGGGTGATCCCCAATCTGAAACTCCTCCCCTGGGGTGATCCCCAATCTGAAACTTCTCCCTCTGGGGTGATCCCCAATCTGAAACTCCTCCCCCTGGGGTGATCCCCAATCTGAAACTCCTCCCCCTGGGGTGATCCCCAATCTGAAACTCCTCCCCCTGGTGTGATCCCCAATCTGAAACTCCTCCCCCTGGTGTGATCCCCAATCTGAAACTCCTCCCCCTGGGGTGATCCCCAATCTGAAACTCCTCCCCCTGGGGTGATCCCCAATCTGAAACTCCTCCCTCTGGGGTGATCCCCAATCTGAAACTCTTCCCCCTGGGGTGATCCCCAATCTGAAACTCCTCCCCCTGGGGTGATCCCCAATCTAAAACTCCTCCCCCTGGGGTGATCCCCAATCTGAAACTTCTCCCCCTGGGGTGATCCCCAATCTGAAACTCCTCCCCCTGGGGTGATCCCCAATCTGAAACTCCTCCCCCTGGGGTGATCCCCAATCTGAAACTCCTCCCACTAGGGTGATCTCCAATTTGAAACTCCTCCCCCTGGGGTGATCCCCAATCTGAAACTCCTCCCCTTGGGGTAATCCCCAATCTGAAACTCCTCCCCTTGGGGTGATCCCCAATCTGAAACTCCTCCCCCTCGGGTGATCCCCAATCTGAAACTCCTCCCCTTGGGGTGATCCCCAATCTGAAACTCCTCCCCCTGGGGTGATCCCCAATCTGAAACTTCTCCCCCTGGGGTGATCCCCAATCTGAAACCCCTCCCCCTGGGGTGATTCCCCAATCTGAAACTCCTCCCCCTGGGGTGATCGCCAATCTGAAACTCCTCCCCTGGGGTACTTCTGCACTCTGAGATTGGCCAACCAAATGACCCATACTCTGCTGTGTTGCCCTTAAAGGGACAATCACCACAAGCCCATATTTACTGAGTTTTGTTGAGGTCCGAAGACATGATCATAATCAAACAAAATCAGGAGCATAATCAAACAAAAGCTCCCAAAGAAGGAGATATCAGGACGAGTGACATAAACAGCTGAGTTTTAAGAAGGGTCTGTTGACGAGGTTTAGTGAGGGAATTGCAGAGTTTAGCGTTTAGGTGATTGAAGGCATGGCCATGAATGGTAGAAATAAGTGAGTGGGGGAAGTCAGTGACGATTACACTACCTCATTGAGCACTGTGACCAGGGCGAGGGCATACTCCACGGTGGATTGGGGATCACCCTGTTTCAACAGCTCCTGCAATTTGGTCTCAGTCTCGAGTTTCATCCAATCAGTGAGACTTTGGAATCCTTCTGGAGTATTTGTTATATTGATGACGACAGATCTGCAGAAACCAATAGCAATTGAGGATTGAACACCGCAAAATTCAACATAGGAAGGAGAAACAATTAACAAGTGTTATCCACAATTTTCACAATCAGCGTCATTGCACACTCTTTCTGGAAACTTGCTTTTGGACAGAGAAACAAACAGAGTGCTAAATTTGACGGTATTTATGTCTGGCTCAAATCCTCCAGATTAAGATGTCACCTGATTATGAAATGAAATGAAATGAATGAAATGAAATGAAAATTGCTTATTGTCACGAGTAGGCTTCAAATGAAGTTACTGTGAAAAGCCCCTAGTCGCCACATTCCGGCGCCTGTTCAGGGAGGTTGGTATGGGAATTGAACCGTGCTGCTGGCCTGCCTTGGTCTGCTTTAAAAGACAGCGATTTAGCCCTGTGCTAAACCAGCCCTCTGGTTTATAATTATAAAAGCAGTTCAGATGAGGAAGGTTCTTCTGCCTATCTGATGCCATCCTACTGCTGTGCCCCGATTTCAGCGTTCAGCTATATTTGAAAGTCCAGCTCACCATCTTCCCCTCTCGCTGGCAACAGGATCTGGATGTTGATCCATCTCGCTATACGAAAAACGGTCAAGAAACCTCAAGGCAGAGACATCAACTAAACTAAACTCTGGGGACGAGAACTTGATTCAATGTGAACGTCAGAATGTGTGCAAACCTTTAAATTTCACTGAGGTTTAGCCTTATCGATTAAACTTGCTGTGCAATCTAGCACCGTGGAATCGAGATGAGAGAATCTTCCTGTTCATGGATCACCTAACTGCCTAAGAGTATACACAATCATTTTGTTTTAAATGATGGAGATATTTGGATAAAGTAGAAGAAAACCCTTTGGCCACGATTTAATTTAAAAAATCAGAGTTTGTTCTGGACTGGATTAGCGGGTTAGTTCCTGGTGCTTGTAGCACTGGGAATGGCCCTGCTTTCTAACGACACTTTCTTGCTATTTCCCATGCCAACTTGGCAGTGCCACTTGAACACCATGTCACCTGGGTGACACTGCCAGGGTGCCCGGGTGGCACCAGCAGTGCCAGGGTGGCATCCTGTCCAGAGACCGACCGCCCAGTTTGTGGGGACCAATGCTAAACAGTATCCATTAGGGGTCTCCTCCGCGAGGTCGATAGATGCAAGGTGGCCATTCGATTCGGAGTAGATATAATTAAGTGGGCTTTTAAGCTCACTTAACAATGTGAGTCTGGGTCCCGCCCATTGTGGATGGGATCCAGCTTACTACACCTTGCAAGATCTGGTTAGGTCTCGCGAGGCCTAGCGACTGTCCTGGCTCCGGCGGGACGCAACCAGTAAATCGCGTCCTTAAACTCAGCACCAAACACTTAAAATTATTTCTACATTTACTTATTCACATAGGCATCAATTCCAGTGAAAATGTAGGTCAGAATTCTCCGGCCGTTAGAATTCCCTTTTCCCACTGGCAGCACTCCGCGGGTTACCCGACGGCACGGGGCAGCTTCAAGGGGAAATCCCATTGATAAGCAGCAGGAAGAGGGAAGCCTGCCGCCAGGGTACTGCGCGCTGGCGAGAAGCACGCGGCTAGGGGAGCGGAGAATCCCACCATAGTTACTGTCACATACTCACCGGTTCACAGCTATGACAGACGCTCCTTGCTGGTTCTGCACAGTGACAGCAATGTAAGCGATGAACTGGTTTGAGCTGAAGCCAGGGGGAAGGACTGCACTGTACTCAGATCTGCTACCTTTATACACATAGAACTCGTCGCAGTGAGTTCCTCCGACACCACAGCGCGTAAGGATGAAGCTATACACAAGAGGAACCCCAGTTGTCT
This sequence comes from Scyliorhinus canicula, assembly GCF_902713615.1. NCBI lineage: Eukaryota > Metazoa > Chordata > Chondrichthyes > Carcharhiniformes > Scyliorhinidae > Scyliorhinus > Scyliorhinus canicula. The sequence continues at coordinate 20,264,644 of NC_052160.1, read as the reverse complement.
CCCAACCTACAAAATGTAATGGGAGAGTTAGGTAGATCACCAAGAAGCATCGCTAAAGTCTGAAAAAGTTTTAAATTGGGGCTGGTTTGTACCTGTGGATAAATGCAAACCCAATGATGAAGATTGACATAGGCCGTAATATCCTAAACTGAACCACTGTTGTACACTGACAATACTTAAAACTACAGATACCAATTTAGGTACAAAATAGTGGACAAGACTTTAACTCATTTAACATACACCCCCTTGGACACAGTTAAATCCAGGCCCAGAGTTTCAGAAAATTCTGTTGCTGTCAGAACCAAAGCAGCATGAAGCAGAGGAGAGGAGCCCATTCAGTTCATAATGCCTTTGCGAGCTCTTTGCCGGAGCAAGTCAAAGCTAATCTCAGTATCCTCCGCATCCTCCACTCTCCCGAAGCCCAGTACCTGCCTCTGCAACACATAACATTAAATTGCGATCAAAGCATGGGTACAAACAGGTGTCAGGCTGGTCTCAGTTGGTAGCACTCACACCTTTGAGCTAGCAGGCTCAGGTTCTGAAGGCAGGCTCTAAGAAATATAGGTTTGCAGGCAATGACGGTGACATTCTACCTAAAAAAAAAGATTCATTAAATCTACAGCTTAAAAACCATGCAAATGGTTGTTTACAAACGCCATAGGCTCATTAACTGCTCTTGGGATATCAGTGTTTCTCTTATCCAATCTTCTCGGCTGGTTCATACGTCATAAGAACTTCCTTGCCTCAGAGCATTGGGGTTCCAGCCCCGATTTAGAATTTGAATACATTAGCTGACCTCCCAATGCAGTAATGAGGAATGCTGCACCTTTGCTGAAATGTTAACACAAGGCTCAGTCTGCCCCAGCAAACAGAACATGTCAGATGAATTAATCTGTACGCCAATCTATACGCTTTGACAAAGAGTCATCGGACTCGAAACGTTAGCTCTTTCCTCTCCCTACAGATGCTGCCAGACTTGCTGAGGTTTTCCAGCATTTTCCCTTTCGTTTCAGATTCCAGCATCCGCAGTAATTTGCTTTTAATCTCTACGCCTACCTGCTGTTTTTTTGAAATCTTGCGACATACGAAAAATGCCGGCCAACACAAGAAGGACTGTAAGATGTTGCTGAGAATTGTGGAAGAAGAACACGTTATTTTCCCTTTACCATCGACCGGCAATGCAGCCAAGAATGACTGGGTATAGTGCCATCAAAACCCCCATACAAAGAATTCAAACACTTGATGGAGACGCTCACTGTGGGGCTTACCAGTACATGTGAAGGTGACGCTGGTCGTCAGAGCACTGATATTTTCTGTGGGGAAAATCAGACATTTCCCCCCGGAAGGTAGGTGAATCGGCGGGATATATATCGATGCAAATCCCACGTTCTCCATCAGTGGGTCGGTAACGTTCAGGCTAAACGTGTAACCATCCCCATCTTCCAGAACCCCATGCCTCATGACCAGGTTCATTTCCGTGCTCCCGGTGGACGTGGTGGCATTGTCCAGGGTGAGGAGCTGCTTCTTTGAGTTTTCTACTTTCCACTGTTAGCACAAGGAAACAGGAAACAGATTAAAGATTCGGTGAAAGGCACGTCTGAATGTCGAATTTATCTCGGGGATACTGAAATTGCAGTGGTGGTGATTAACGATTCAGTTACCATTTACCTGATGTAAATCAGCAACAAGAATAAGTATGGGTGGAGTAAGTGGTGAAGACTGCGTGGGCTTCTCAAACATTGTGCCTTTGAAAAGCTGGGTGGAGCAATGTGCAAGTGCAATGCCCTTTTCACCTCAGCCGTCAGGCTCTGGTTGCCAATTCTGGTTGGATATATTCTGGACCCTTCATTATATAACATCCCCGCCTCTAACCATCCCACCACGCCCCAGTCCAGTCAAACAACTTTTCATTCCTATTTTCAATATTTTTGCAATTAATAAAGTGTTCAAAGAAGATAGGCTTCCTTTGTTAAACAAAGCTACGGTTTCTCTGTCGTTGGCTGTTTGCAGGAGTCTACTGGAGATTAAGCATCAATTCCTGTGCACTCCAGGGCAATCCTGGAGTGTTGGCAACCCTGGATTTGGTTTGAATCACAATTTAAGCTGAAGCTGAGGCAGCTTCCTTTCTGTTTGCTGTAATGGAATGGGAATTGGGCCTTGCTCTTCGGGGGAGTGAGTCCATTGCATGAAAATGGACAACAATTCCCTTAAAAATTACAATTGGCCCTCTTGATCAGAGAAGTCTGGGAAATGGAACAGCAATATTACTGGAGGTGGAGAGAGTGGCATTACGGAGACAGAGCCGACGGAGTTCGATTCTGCGTTCAAAATGTGTTATCAAGAACGGTTACTCAAATGATACAAATTATTCCTCAGCACTAAAAGTCTTCAACTTGATCAGCGCAAATAGTCAATTGAGTAAAAACGCACCTGGTTAGTGACTACACCACAGTCCCTCCGTACCAAACCAAAACCAGGACATGTGTTTGCTCTTACCACATACTGAGGATTGCTTTCGCAGTTGCTGCAACTTCCAGACAAGTAAACATAGGAGCTCTTGCTCACGCCATAGACCGCCTGGGCTTTACAGGAGACACACTCCAGCGACACCAGCGGTGAACTGCCACCCTTCACCGAAATCTGTCAGGAATAAATTTAAAAACAAACTCGTTCATCGTGAGGCAAGACCGGGGAAGATGGGGTTGCTCTCAGTGAAGAAGATTAAGAGAAAATTTAATTAAAGTGATCAAAATTGATGGCTTAAATAAAAAAAAATAAGGAGACACTGGCCGGGATTCACAAGGAAACATTTCTTTGTCAGAGTGAGTTGTTGTGATCCGGATGCATTTGCCGAGAGGGTGGTGGAAGCTGATTCAGTCGGAGCTTTCGAAGAAGAATTTGTTACTGAAAAGATATATGCAGGATTTTGGGTGAAATGGCAGGGGAATGGAATTAATTGTCCCTGCCAATGAGCTGGGAAAAGCACAAATGAGCTGAATGGCTTCTTCTGTCCTGTATGAATCTGTGATTCTATGATCTTTTGACTTGGTTATCAACAAATATATAAGTGAAAACCCTGGTTAAAGGCCACGGATTCAAGTTCCGATTCCAGTGGTTTGAGCACATAATGCAGGGTGACACCAGTGCCGGACTGAGGGAGTGCTGCACTGCAGTGCTGTCCCGCTGAAATGTTAAAACATTGGCCCCTTGAGATGAATGTGAAAAGATCCCGTGGTACTGTTTTGAAGGCCAGAGGAGTTCTCCCCAGTGTTCTGGCCATTATTTATCCTTCAGCTAACATCACCACAACAGATTACCACATTACTGTGTACAGGACTTTGATCTGCATTAATTGGCTACTGCATTTCTTACATTGCTGCAGTGATTACACTTCACAAAGTGCTTTAGGATGTTCGGGGCTTGTGAACAACATGTAAATCCAAGTCGGTCTTTTTTTTTCTCTCACTTTCTATCCAGGTTTAGCATCGGGGAAGGTGGGGTGGTGATGGTGGTGGTGGTGGTGGGGGCGTGCTTTAGCTCAGATGACGATGGCTGATGTGTGGTTCAGAATAACACCGGCAATTCTTGCTGAGGTAGACTTAGGTCCCGTCTCCTTGCCCTGCTCTGGCAACCGGAAGGCAATGACATGCCATCACTGACTAAAATTGTCAAGCTACACAAGTCAGGATGAAACACCAGCAGACGATGAACGAGGACCTGCCTTTGGGCACAGCACACATGAAGGATTGCTTTTATCACTATGCATAGCAGCACATTATTGGCTTAACCAATCCGTTACAGTATTTGACAATTAAGTACTGAAGTAACAAAATCAGCCAACTGCAGAGCACAGTGAGAAAACGTAACGCAATGATTAATATGACTTTCTGCGGCACTTTTACTTACAACTTGCTTGACCGATTGGGGCTCCCGGTTAGGTTTACTGACACTCAGACTGCATGTATAGGTTGTGTTGCGTTTCAGTTCCTTCCTGGGAATAGAGAAGATGCCTCCCTTGCCAGATATGTAGCAGCCAGGAAGTTCCTGAAGGTAAAAGCACAGGGCAGCTCATTTCACTTAGCCATTTGTCGTCTGGAAGTCCATCCCGTTTGTCCCAGCAAAACAACAAGAAGCTAGATTTCTGGTCATCCTTTCAAAGGCAAAACTATTTGTGTTAGTGTAGGATGACGATGAAGGCAGTACCAACCATGTACAGGTATTAGTTACACTGAAGTCAAAAGCTCCAGTTCCCGCCTCAACACGTTAACAGAAGGTTTCAACTCATTCAAGATGTTCATGCTATGAATGTGGATCAAGTCACTCGGACTACTGGCATGATGGTCATACCGTACCTACGTTGGCTCCCGATCTGGCAATGCCTCCATTTTAAACTCCTCGTTCTTCAATGTCTTCAGCCATCCTCATATCTGTAACCCCCTACAGCCCCAGAACCCTCATTCACATCCCCAATTTTCATCAATCCAATACTGGTGGCCAGGTTGTCAGCTGCCTGTGCTCCAAAGCCTGGAATTCCCTCCTTAAATCTCTCCCTTTAGCTCACTGGGCTAAATCGCTGGCTTTTAAAGCAGGCCAGCAGCACGGTTCGATTCCCGTACCAGCCTCCCCGGACAGGCGCCGGAATGTGGCGACTAGGGGCTTTTCACAGTAACTTCATTTGAAGCCTACTCGTGACAATAAGCGATTGTCATTTCATTTTCATTTCTCCTTCCAGACGTTCCTTTGGCAAAGCTTTTGATCGCCTGTCTTAATAACTCATTTTGTGCGCTGGTGTCCAATTTTGCCTGATAATCACGCATGTGAAGTACCTTGGGACATGTTATTATATTAAATCTGTTATATAAATGCAAGTTAATGTTGTTTGCCCTGCTGTTGTCTCTCACCTGTATTAAGGATCTGAATATTGAAGCTATGTATCAAGGTTATGTTTTTTGGGGTTCCATTCAGATTCTTTCCTCATGCTCAATAAGTCAACTCTTTCTTCAAGGGGCCAGAACATGTTCTTCCACCCACAATTTCTGATATTGTACTGACGTTGGCATTTCGAATCGGAATTTCTGTCACTGTATTCAGTTTGCTCGACAGGCTAAAAGCCCTCTTGTGACGTTGTAAACTTCAGACAGTGGCAGATTGCGATCAGGTAGAGATGAGAAAATCCAACACAAGGGTAGCAAGTAAGACCCTGCTCCTCAGCTACTGCAACCACATATTCCTCAGAAAATATTAGGCCTTTCATTTTTATAAGCAGGCTCAGAGCACGTTTAGCCAGCTTAGAATCTGCATTCCGATAGGTAAACACAGGCTTTCGAGGAACAATTAATTTTGAGATGGTTAACAATTGGAGGTGGAGTGAAATTCAGGCGAACACAAACATTTGGTTAATAAACGTTGTTCTGATGGGTTTCAGGCCTACAATATGAGAGAGAGGTCTATTTAAGTAAGAGATGAGCTGCAGATATTTGTGAGAGATCAGCTGTAGTTAACAGAATTCTACTTGGACCTCACCAATAAAACTGAGAAACAATGGGCTGCATTTGATGTGCCCCCGACGGGAATGTTTTTGGCAGGGTTGGCAGGTAAAATAGGACCTGTTCCCGCCGCATCAGCTTCTCACCCATACTTCAGCCAATCCCCATAATATGGGGATGGGGGGGTGACATAATCGGCAGACTGCACGCCATGTATAAACATCAAGGGTCAATGGGGCTTGTTAACTAGCCAACTGACCCCAAACATACACTGCTCGTGCCATAATACAATTGGCGTGGACGGTTGGGCGGGAGTGGGAAGGTTGCCTTTTTAAAAAGGGTTCTCAAAGGGTGGGAAGGAAGGGGTGATTACTATCTTTGGGGGGGGGGGGGGGGGGTGGAGGCTGAGAGGATCTGCTCCCCCACCCCCTGTAATATTTGATTTGGTCCATGTGACTCATCATTAATCATTTCAGCCATCACACGACCTGAATCAACACAGGGGCCATGTGTAGGGTTTTACTAACGCCATGGAGTCTCAACTCTCTATCGGAAACATTTATAAAATGGAGGAGGAATAGGTTGCAGTGTACTTCCTGCACCGACAGCACCTACCAAACCCGTTGATCTCCACCACCTAGAAGGCAGCGGATTGATGGGAACAGCACCACTTCCCAGCTCCCCTCCAAGTCACACACCATCCAAATGCGGGCATATTCCTCAATCATCACTCGGCTAAAATCCTGAAACTCCCTGACAGCATCGTGGGTGCACCAAAACAAGGTGCTGGAGTGGTACAGAAAGAGGGCCCACCACCACCACCACCACCACACTCTCAGGGCAGCGAGGGTGGCCAATAATTGCTGCTCTTCCCAGCAACTCCCACATCCTGAGAATGAATTTTACAAAACTTTCCGCAGCTTTTGAAGTTGAACAAAAATCAAACAGCATATCTCCCACAATTGTAGTCAGCTAGCAAAGAGCAACAGGATTTAAATTACAGGGGATGTTTGTCAGTCAAAGGTGCACCTCTTGTCCCCGTGAAGAGTAAAACATTTCTTTCAGTCGGAAGAATTCCCTCATGTTTTAAAATTAAAACCCGCGACAGAAAAACAGAAGGCGCCTCAACAGATTATCAAGTTCGTGGAGAGTTTCCTGAACTTTCTCCAGATTCGAGGCAAACATTCATTTGCATGCATGATCAAACATTTAAACTTAAATTGATCAATCTCAGCACTAAGGCTGTTGCTAAGTGCTCGCCAGGTGATTTGCATTCGGACTTTACAGAGCTAATTTTGCAACTGGCACAGTAATTCTCCACGGCCCGGGAAATGCAAGCCAACAGCAATTAAAAATTAAAGTGATTAGTTTACATATCCTGGATACCAAAAATATGTCAAGTTTATTGTCGTTTTGAATTGCGCAAGCACTTCCTTTTATCATAACGCTCTTGTCAGGTTGGATAATGGTATTAAAATGGTGGGGAGTGGAAAAGTGGTAAGTGATTTGCAGAGTGATTTCGACAGATACCATTGCAGAGACAGATGGCACATGAAACAGAACGTGGATAAATTGGCACAAAGTGATTAATACAGCGAATGAATTGGTGGAGAGGGATGCAGGAAGGGACCTGAATGGTTGATTCATCAAATTCGATGACAGGATGATGTGGCGAAGCAGCTGGAAATACAGATGGGATGTGAGATAGGTCGCAAATCCTCTGAGGTTATGCTGCAGCCCTGTCTGTGCACACTTGTAGTATTGTCTAGAATTCTGTCCATTCTGTATGTCACACGTCGGAGATGGTGCAGAGAGTAGATATGGTGCTGATCCCCATGTGTAAAGAACATGAACCAAGCCAAAAATATTTGGAGGATTAAACTGAGGCGGTTTGGGGTTGGGTGGGATGGGGGTATTCTCCTTTCTGACCCTGGGATTTTTCATCTTTGCACTGTGACTGAAATCCTACCAGGAGGTGGCTGTGGGTAGCCCTGAAGCAGGGAAAATAATGGTAATTGGGACAGTTAGGACAGGATACTCCAATAATGGGGCTATGTCCCCACGCCCGTGAAAAAACGCGCACGAATCACTCTGGACTTACCTGGAGAAAGTCCAGGGTGATTCTTTGATTTGCAGGGGGCTTGCAGGGCCCCGGAATTCTCCTTGCAGCTCCGGCTGCCGATACGGGGCCCTGCACTTCCGATCGGGGGGTCCGCGAATGCGCATGTCAGCGGCTGCCCCGCGCGACATGGACGACCCACACCGCGGACCGGCACCAGGAAGATAGCCCCCCCCCAGATCGTGCGCACCCGCGAATCGGTGGCCCCCGATCGGTAGCTTGGCCGTCCTGGAGGCCCCCATGTGAATGATCCCCCCCCCACCCCACCAGGGCGGCCGCAGACTGAGTCCGCAGCCACCACACCGAGTTCCCGCCAGGTGGAACCATGGGTGAACCACACCGTCAGGAACTCGGCCAGCTGCACTCAGTGAATCGCCACGGGAACCTCTTTCAATGGCACCTGACTGGCGCCGCACGTGCACGATTAGCGCCGATTCTCCGAGGACCGGAGAATCGCAGGAGCGGCGTCAGACAGGTTTGACGCCCATTCTCCGCCTCCGCGCCCAGCGCAATTTCTGCACGGAGGCTCTGAGAATCTCGCCCATAGAGAAAGGTCCCTTCCTGGATCGCAATGTCAAAAGCAAAAACAACCCCCTCCATCCAGAACCGTGGGAGATGTGACCACTGGAAGAGTTTCGGAATATTGGATTCACAGCATTGGGTAATTTAAGTGTTATAAGCCTGGGGGTAGAGTGTGTTTGACTGCACTGGTCACGTTCATTTAAAAATAGTTCTGTGACTTCCAGTGGCAGCCATGGAGGAGTAGGTCGGACATTTGATAGCTCCCGCCTGTGACGGACTTTTGGGCCTCTTTCCCCCTGGTTTTTTCCGGATTTTATAGGATAAATCGGTGAAGAATGAGACAGTGAGGAGAAACCCCTCTCCGGTGTGTGGAGAATTGGACAAGAAGTGGCCGTGTGAGAAGACAAAGTCCTATAAGGAAGATGCGAGCAGAGCTGGTAACGCGGGAAAGCATGGCGGAGAAGCAGGGCCGCGGGGAAACGGCACAGTGGTCGATGGAGCAGCTGGTGAAGTTTTTCGGTGATTACTTCGCCAAGCTGAAGAAGGACATGCTGGACCCGATTAAGGCTTTGATTGATCAAGTTGTGCAGAATCAAGAGACCCACGGGAAAGCGATTCAGGAGGTGGAGAAAAAGGTGTCCGAGCACGAGGAGTACATAACCGCGCTGGAGATCAAGGTGGAGATGATGAACAACCGCCAGAAAAGAATTCAGGAGAAGCTGGAGGACCTGGAGAACAGGTCCAGGAGGCAGAATCTTAGAATTGTCGGCCTCCCTGAAGGCAGTGAGGGATCGGATGCGATCGGACTTATGTGACGGACATGTTGGAGAAGTTGATGGGGGCTGAGGCGTTCCCTCAGCCCCTGGAAGTGGATAGAGCACACAGAGCCTCGCAAAGAAGCCCCGAGCGAATGAGCCGCCGAGGGCCATGGTGGTAAGCTTTCCTGGACAAGGAACACATTCTGCGGTGGGCCAAGAAGGAACGGAGCAGCAAATGGGAGAGCTGTGAGCTGTGCATTTATCAGGACCTGGGCGCGGATCTGGCCAAGAGGCAAGCTGGGTTTAATCGGGTAAAAACGGCCCTCTTTAAGAAGGGGGTGAAGTTTGGCATGCTGTACCCAGCCCGTCTGTGGATAACACACGAGGAACGGGGCTTCTACTTTGAAACACCAGACAAAGTATGGACTTTTATTAAGGATAAGAGGCTGGAGGCGAATTAAAAGACACTGAAGCCTTGGAGAAGTACTATGGCAGTGGTTTGTTGTGCTGGGTTGTATAAATATAAGTAATGTCATGTGTAATAAGAGGCTGTTTGTATGGCTAAGGGTAACTTTGTCTTGCAGGGAGCTGGTTAGAGGGGGGATGGGCTTTGGGGTTGGTTCTGCTTTTTGGGTGATTATTTTTCTAAAGTGGCTGTTTCTTCACTGTTTTTTCTGATGTTTGTTGACTGGGGAATGTGATGCTTTTAAAATGTTTATCCATGTGGAGGGGGAGGGGAGAGAACAATGGGGAGACAGACTGCTTGGTACCAGGGTCGGGTGCTATTAAGTTAGCATGAGTCAGCTGACTCTCGGAAGCGCAGTGGGGGGTGAGCAGGTTTTAAGCTGGAGCTTGACTTGGCGGGTTGGGTTTCTAGTATTGTTGCTAGGGGGGCGGGAGAGGGGGGAACTGTTTTGCTGACAGGGGAGGAACTGTTACTAGGGGACAAATGGGAGGCGGGAAATAAGACTGCCCGAGAGGGGCTTGAGGAGGCGAGGGCACGAGCTAGTGGCTGGCCTAAAAAGGGTGATTGACAAAGGGGTAGATCAGCCAAGTATTCCACTCAGGGCTGGACTCAAAAACCAGGGGGGTAGTGATCTTGATCAGCATTCGAGGCAGGGAGAATCGTGTCAGACAAGGGGGGTAGGTACATAATGGTGAGTGGGAAGCTGGAGGGGGTGAGGGTGGTACTCGTGAACATATATGCTACGAATTGGGACGATGTGGAATTTATGAGGCGAGTTTTAGGTAAGGTCCCAGACTTAGAGTCACATAACCTGATCATGGGAGGAGACTTTAACACAGTCATTGATCCGGAATTGGATTGGACAAAATCCAGGACAGGGAGGCGGCCGGCTGCGGCAAAGGAATTGAAGGGTTTATGGAACAGATGGGGGGGAGTATACCCATGGAGATTTGCATGGCCAAGGGCAAAGAAGTTTTCCTTTTTCTCCCATGTCCACAAGGTACATTCTCGCATTGACTTTTTTGTTCTGAGCAGGGCGCTAATACCGGAGGTGGTGGATACAGAGTGTCGGATCATGCCCCGCATTGGGTGGATCTACGGGTTAGTGTGGAGAGAGGGCAATGCCCACTGTGGAGACTGGATGTAGGGTTGCTAGCGGACAAAGCAATCTGTGGGCGGGTTAACAAGTCCATCCAGAACTATCTGGAAACAAATGATGCGGGGGAGGTCTCTGCAGCGACGGTTTGGGAAGCTCTGAAGGCAGTGGTCAGATGGGAATTAATCTCGATACGGGCCCACAGAGAAAAGGTGGAACGGGCTGAGAGGGATAGATTAGTGGAGGAGAAACTCCAGGTGGACAGGAGATACTCGGAGGCCCCGGACGCGGGGCTACTGAGGGAGCGGCGGAAGTTACAGGCGGAGTTTGGGCTGTGGACCACAGGGAAAGCGGTGGAACAGTTGAGGAAGGAAAGGGGGCGATTTATGAGTACGGGGAAAAGGCAAGCAGAATGTTGGCACACCAGCTCAGGAAAATGGAGGCGGTCAGGGAGATAGGGAAAGTAAAGAGTAGCGGCGAGAATACTCTCCTGGACCCAACGGGGGTGAAGGACTTCTATAGTAAATTATATGAGTCGGAACCTCCGGCTAGGGTGGAGGGGATGAGGCAGATTTTAGATTTTGAGGTTCCTGAGGGTAGATGAGGTTCTGGTGGAAGGGCTGGGAGCCCCAATTGAGATTGAGGAAATAATCAAGGGGCTGGAGGGCATGCAGTCGGGCAAGGCCCCGGGGCCTGACAGCTACCCGGTGGAATTCTATAAGAAGTTTGCAGAGATATTGAGCCCACTGCTGGTGAGGACATTTAACGAAGCAAGAGAGAAGGGAGTCCTCCCCCCAACAATGTTGCAGTCCTCGATATCATTGATCCTGAAAAGGGAGGAGGATCCGGAGCAATGCGGGTCATACAGGCCGATTTCTCTACTGAATGTGGATGCCAAACTGCTGGCTAAGATACTGGCCACAAGGATAGGGGACTGTGTCCCGGGGGAGATAGGGGAAGACCAGACAGAATTTGTAAAATTACAAAATTATGAGTGGCATAGACAGAATGGATAGTCAGAGGCTTTTTCCCAGGGTAGAGGGATCAATTACTAGGGGGGTATTGGTTTAAGGTGCGAGGGGCAAGGTTCAGAGGAGATGTACGAGGCGTTTTTTACACAGAGAGTGGGTGCCTGGAACTTGCTGCCGGAGGAGGTGGTGGAAGCAGGGACGATAGTGACATTTAAGGGGCATCTTGACAAATACATGAAGAGGATGGGAATAGAGGGATACGGACCCCGGAAATGTAGAAGATTTTAGTTTAGACGGGTGGCATGGTTGACACAGGCTTGGAGGGCCGAAGGGCCTGTTCCTGTGCTGTACTTTTCTTTGTTCTTTGTTCTTTGTAAAGGGCAGGCAACTCAAGGCCAATGTTTGAAGGCTTCTAAATGTTATTATGATGTCCTCAGAAGGCGAGGAGGTGGAGGTAGTGGTAGCGACGGATGCGGAGAAGGCTTTTGATCGGGTGGAGTGGAATTACCTGTGGGAGGCGCTGGGAAGGTTTGGGTTTGGTGAGGGCTTTATTGACTGGGTGCGGTTGCTCTATCAGGCACCAGTAGCGAGTGTGCATACGAACCGGCTGAGGTCGGGGTATTTTGAACTACACGGAGGGACGAGGAAAGGGTGCCCCCTCTCCCCGTTACTGTTTGCTCTGGCCATAGAGCCATTGGCCAAGGCGTTAAGAGCCTCTAGGAACTGGATAGAGCTGGTTTGGGGGGGGGGGAAGCACCGGGTCTCGCTTTACGCAGAAGACCTGCTCTTGTATATTTTAGACCCATGGAGGGGATGAGGGAAGTAATGCGAATCCTGGGGGAATTTGTCAATTTTTCGGGGTATAAATTGAACATGGGGAAAAGCGGGATGTTCGCGATCCAGGCAAGAGGACAGGAGAATAGACTGGGAGAGCTGCCGCTTAGAATGGTAGGGAAGAGCTTTCGATATCTGGGAATCCAGGTGGCCCAGGAATGGGAGGCACTGCACAAGTTAAACCTATCCCGGTTGGTAGAACAAATGGAAGGGGACTTTAAGAGATGGGACATGCTCCCGCTATCACTGGCAGGGAGGGTACAGACTGTGAAAATGACGATCCTCCCCAAATTTCTGTTTGTCTTTCAGTGCCTCCCCATCTTCATCCCAAAGGCCTTTTTCCAGCGGGTGAATAAGGTTATTTTGGGCTTTGTATGGGCGGGTAAAACCCCGCGAGTGAAGAAAGTGTTGCTGGAGCGCAGTCGGGGGGAGGGTGGGTTGGCACTGCCCAACTTCTGCAATTACTACTGGGCGGCTAATATAGCCATGATTAGGAAGTGGGTAGTGGGGATGGGATCGGTGTGGGAGCGGATGGAGGTGGCGTCATGTAAAGGCACCAGTCTAGGAGCACTGATAACGGCATCTCTGCCGTTCTCGCCGGCCCGATACTCCACAAGCCAGCCGGTGGTGGCAGCTCTGAGAATCTGGGGACTATGGAGGAGATATGAGAGAGTGGAGGTAGCATCGGTTTGGACCCCGATTTATAATAATCATAGGTTTGTACCGGGTAGGCTAGATGGTGGGTTCCGGAGTTGGCAAAGGGCAGGAATTAGAAGGATGGGGGATCTATTTATAGACGGGAGCTTTCCCAGCTTGAAAGCCTTGGAGGATAAATTTGAATTGCCAGCAGGGAACAGGTTTAGGCATTTGCAGGTCTGAGACTTCCTGAGAAAATAGGTGCCGGCCTTTCCGCTGCTGCCGTCACGGGGGATACAGGATAGAGTAGTCTCCAGTACCTGGGTGGGAGAGGGAAAGGTTTCCGATATTTACCAGGAGCTTTCGGAGGCGGAAGAAACTCCGGTGGAGGAGCTTAAGGGCAAGTGGGAGGACGAGCTAGGAGGAGCGATAGAGGCGGGGCTATGGGTGGATGCCCTAAGCAGGGTTAATACCTCCTCATCATGCGCCAGGCTTAGCCTGATACAATTTAAGGAAGTCCACCGGGCACACATGACAGTGGCTAGGGTGAGCAGGCTTTTCGGGGTAGAAGATAGGTGTGCGAGGTGCGCGGGAAGCCCAGCAGATCATGTCCATATGTTGTGGGCATACCCGAAGCTTGGAGGGTTAAAAACATGGGTGGTGCCAAGTCCGGAGGTAGCGATTTTTGGAGTGTCGGAAGAGCCGGGAGTTCAGGGGGCGAAAGAGGCCGACGTCTTGGCCTTTGCCTCCTGGTAGCCCGGAGACGGATTTTGTTAATGTGGAGGGACTCAAAGCCCCCGAGTGTAGAGACCGGTCGGTGTTAGTGACATGACTGGGTTTTTCAGTTCGCCTTAAGGGGGTCAAAGGTCGGGTTCACCCGGAGGTGGCAGCCGTTTGTCGACTTTCTCGGGGAAAATTAAAATATCAGCAGATGCAGTATTCCAAGGTGGGGGGAATTGTTGTATGGTTGGGGTGTGTGAAGATTGAGATGGGCAGGGGGGGGTGGGGGAATGTTTATTATACCATGTTGATGTCATTGTCTATGTTATTTTTATAAAACTTTTCAAATACCTTAATAAAAATATTTTTTTAAAATAAATTAAAATAGTTCTGTTTTGCAGGGCCTGCGTGCTTTTAGCAGCCAGAAGCTGAAATTGGGAAGGTAATGTGTTTTTCAGTCTGGGCTAATGGACTGTGGTTTGATTGGGAAGTCCCTGGGGCGTTAATGTGCTTTGCAGCCTGCAGAAACTATTTATTTTTTAGCTTGGGGAAATGAGGGGCGGAATTCTCCGCAATGGCCGACGCCATCGTGAAACCCGGAGTGTTTCACGACGCCGTCGGAGGCCGCTCCTCGCCCCCTATTCTCTCCCCCCCCCCCCAGCGGGGCTAGGAGCGGCGTTCTGTAAATCTCAGCCGCCGGGCTTTGACGCTGGCGTCAAGGCGGCGCGCGAGAATGATGCGGCCGGCGACGCCTAATGACGTCAGCCGCATGGCGGCTTGATCTTGTGGGGCTGCGGAGGGGAAAGAGTGCGTCTCTTGGAAACGCCGGCCCGACGATCGGTGGGCACCGATCGCGGGCTAGTCCCCTCCTGAGCACGGCCGTGGTGCTCGATCCCCTCTCCGCCCCCCACAGGCCCCATACTCACCTTTTGCGCAATGTTCACGCCGGCAGCGACCAGGTGTGTTTGCCGCTGGTATGAACAGGTCAGGAATGGCAGGCCACTCGGCCCATCTGGGCCGGAGAATCGCGGGTGCCAGAGCGGCCCTCCCGCGATTCTCCCACCGGCCTGGGGAGCGGAGAATCGCGCCCGAGATCATTGCTGGGTATAGCCAAGGAATGCAGCGAGACAATTTGAAAAACTTTGGGGAGGCAGTTTTTTTGAGAATTCTTTGGAGAGAGGAGTTGAAGTGTGATCTGCCTGATGCTGAGTCCACAGTTCTCCCACAGGAAGATAGATTCAGAGCTGTATGTTTCTTTTCTTGTTGTTTAATGGGAAATTGTGTAGTAGTGGTTAAGAGGTAATTGAAAGCTGTTCTTTTCTGTGAAGTTAAAAAAATTCAATATTGTAGTCATACTAAAGTTTTGTTTTAAAAATAACTGAGCCCTATTTCTTCATGCAATCACTCCTGGAGTGAATCATTCTTTTTACAGTCTTACAAATAATCTAAAATATTGAGGTTTCGGTCCAGTGTCCAGTATCCGGTCCAGTCTGGTCTGGAATTGTAACAGAGGGATAAAGAGAATTTCTATTTTACACAGTATGTTGTTATGATCTGCTGGAATGCACTGCTGCAAGGTGTACAAGAGGTAGATTGAATGGAAGTTGGGCATGTGCTTGAAAAGGAAAGGAAATTGTCAGGATATGGGGAAGAGATGGGGGATTGGGACTAATTGGATAGCCCTTTAAAGAGCAGGCACAGGCTGGATGACCTCCTTCTGTGCTGCAAGAATCTAAAGGACAGGGTTAGACAGGCCTTCATAGAGACATACATTGAAGTAGACAAGGGCCAGATTTCCATCACAGCGTAGAGTCTCTCTGCTGTGGCAAAAATGGCCGACGAGCCTAGAAATCAAAGTCCCACCCTGGAACACGGCATTTTCTATTTTTGTGGGAGTGGGACTCGAGTCAGGCAAGGGTTCACACATGGTTTATAGAAAATCACCACTGAAATGGTGTTTTGGTAGACCAGGAGTATGAAATCTAAAGAGTACAATTTAGACCAGTTAACAGCTGGTCTGAACATGGTGGATTAATTTGGATAGCCAGGGTATTCCATTGGAGAGAAAAGGTACCCCTATAGATCTGACCCCATGACGTCTTTAGGGGAGGTAAGGCACCCTTTGGGGGTAGACAAGACACCCTTTGGGACTGTCAAAGTAAACATTGTGTGTCAACAGTTCATAAACTTACTGGAACTGTCAAAGCTGTCAAAGAACTGTCAACGGCTACAAAGGGGAATGAGCAATGGGTAGTGGTTGCGGCATGGGTTGGCATGATTTGGCACTGAGTTTACGTAGGTACTATAAAGAATCATGGGAATGTGGGAAGGCAAAGAGGAAATGAAGGGTCATGGATGGTGGTTAGAGTGGCATGGGTTGGCATAAGGAGTCATGGGGTGTTTGGGGGGCATGCGGTGGCCTAGATTGGCATGGATGTGCATGGGGATTATGTGGCTGGGTAAGAACTGGAGGGCTGATTCTTGTTGCAATTAAAAAAAAAATTAATTCAATAAAGCTCAGGAGCACAGAGGCAGACATTCTGCTGCCCAGCATGGCCGCTTCTGCATCTGGAAACCTCCCCACTCATTCCAGGGGCGGCAGGCCAGACATCTATTCCAGCCCCCCCCCACACACACACACACACACACACACACACACAACACGCCCGGATGAAAATTTTAACTGCAGCCATTTTAAAGGTCAAGTTCGCAAAGCCGATTGTCCCATCACCACCCATCTGACCCGGGAGTGAAATTCTAAATGATAAAAATTCAGAACACTGTTTGCAAATTAAGCCAGGATCGTAGGAGCAGAGTTTGCAAATTTATCTTAGTGACGTGGATTTTAAAGAAGAACCTTCTCTTAAGATATGGCGTTGACGGGTCTTGTTGCTGTGAACGGGAGATTTTGCTGAATGCCAAATTTTCAGTCCTCAGTAGTATCGATTGCGTCGTGGACTCGCAACGGGAATCCCGGCCAAGATAACCATTTCCAATAAGCTGCTGGCCGGTGCACTAAGTGTATTAGGGGAAATCAAGAGGTGGCTCATTGGTATGACGGTAGAGTTGAGATACTTGACAACCGGAACAGGTGCCGGAATGTGGCGACTAGGGGCTTTTAACAGTAACTTTATTGCAGTGTTAATCTAAGCCTACTTGTGACAATAAAACGATTATTATTATTATAAACAAAATTTGACAACCTCCACTGAAGTGGGATTTTGGTAGGCCCAAGAGTATGAAACCCAAATATGCAGATTAGATGAGTTAAATGCTTTATTCATCTAACCCCAGTGACATAGTAAGACATTCAATGATGTTTTACAGGAACGCCATTTGACACTGAACCACATTATGGTACGGTGGCACAGTGGTTAGCACTGCTGCCCCTCAGTGCCAGGGACTTGATTCTGACCTCGGGGTGATTGTTTGTGTGGAGTTTGCACATTCCCCCCGTGTCTGCATGGGTTTCCCTGGGTGCTCCAGTTTCCTCCCACAGTCTGAAGGTGTGCAGATTGGGTGGATTGGCCATGCTAAATTGCCCTTTAATGTCCAAAGATGTGCAGGTGGATTGGCCATGATCAATACACAGTGCACCTTTGGAGGGTTGGTGCAGACTCGATGGGCTGAATGGCCTTCTTCTGCACTGTGGGGAGTCTATGATTAGACGTTATTGGGACAATTGGCTAAAAGCATAGTCAAGAGGTGGATTTTAAATTACATCTTAAAAGGACAGAGAGTTGGTTAGAGAGTGAATACCAGATCTTCAAACCTAAGCAGTTGAAGGCACATCGCCAATGATGGGAGAAATGGAAACCAGGGACACAGAGACAGCTAGAACTGGAAAACAGGTATGTCAGAGGACTGTTGGACTGGAGGAGATCGTCACCAAGGGGACGAATGCTGAATTCAGCATCCAAATGTTGAGTATTTGTCTCATGAAGGCGAGGGACCAGAAAGCTAGCAGCTAATCTTGAGACAGCAACTCCACCGTAGACATTTCCAACTGGGCTGCTTTGCAACGAATGGCTCATTCGACCGTTTTCACTGATCAGCAGTCAGCACAGTTTGCAGGCTCCTATTTGGCAACCCAATAGTATTCAACAGAGTGATTGAGTGGGGCTGCCATTCCACCAGTTTGTTCCCCAGTCTGTGGGAGTTTCAGGCTGAAAATCCCAATATTAGTGCAGAAATGCCTATTGTGAAGCAGCTAGTTTGGAACTTACATCGAATGCACAGGCCCTTCAACCCAAATGTTGGTGTTTGTTCTTCACATGTGCTTCTTCCCACTTTATCCCATCTAAAACTCTTATTCCCGCCTGCATTTTTCTTACTTCCTCTTTAGTTCAATGAACTTGTGAGCAATTATTGAAATAGCGAGTAAGACCTTTCTTTTGGTCTGGCAGTCACGTTTTTATCCAAAAACACAAATATGTTAAATGTAGCTCGAAGGAGAGGACATATAGAATTTAATTTTATTTTCCACATTTTTAAAACTGAATTTAGAGTGCCCAATTCATTTTTTTTCCAATTAAGGGGCAATTTAGCGTGGCCAATCTACCTACAATGCAGAACATATAGGACTTACAACAGAACCTTACCAGGCATGAAAATGTGCATGACCACTCATAGGTCAGAGGTGTTTGACTGTTGGCAGACTGGTCAGGATCATAAGACTCGGTGCCATCCATCACAAGATCCTGCACTGTGGACCACGACCTGAATGTTCCTCCATCTATTATTGGGAGGAGTGCGCTGGGAATGACCGTTACAGTGGAATGCGTGATCTTCACAAACGAGGTACCCTCAAAGGAGACTGTAAATACAATGCAGTATCTGCCGATGTCTAACGCCAGGTTGGGCAGCAGCAGCCGAGGTCTCTTCAAATCCACGTTTCTCGGCCGCACTTCATTCACTTCTTGCAAGGTCAGGCAGCTGGAAGCCTTGTAGATCTCCCACAGATATTCCACCTGGTACACCGTACATCCTCTGAGATCAACATCTGCCTCCAAGTAGTTTCTCTGAGACCGTTGCATGGTATCACTCAGGATCACACTGATCTTGGGTGGATCACATTTCAACAACAGGATGGTCACTGTGGCCTGTGCAACATAGGAACTCACCAAGTTGGACGCATTGACCACGATCAGGTAATGTCCAGGACGTAAATAAGAGTGAAACATAACTGACGTGTTTGCAAGCTTAGCTGGGGACCCATCTCCAAACTTCCACAAGAAGGTTGCTTGGCTGAAACTAGGGGTCACAGCGAGACTCAGGTGGACTGTGTCATTGACCACAGTGATGAATGGTGTCACGGTTAGCCTAGCTGTTAGAATCTGATTTTGTACCAGAATCCCTGCTGAAATGTCCTCCCTAGATACATTGTTGAATGCACTTAGGAAGATACTTAACTGGCCTTGCACCTTTGGTGTGTATGAAACGTTTTGTCCGGTGATATTGTCAGAAAGGTCACCCAGCACAAAGTGCCACAGGTACGACACTTGAAAGCCACTGGAAACCACAGCATGAAAGGTTTTTGTTACCCCTGTGGGGATGGCTTGTTCATCGCAATTCACCAGCCTTAGATCCGTCACTGGCTCGATCACGTGAATATCGATGCTGGTGCGCTCGCAACTCACTTGGTTTTGTGCCTTCAGGGTCACTCTGTACGTGCCGAGGCGATTGAAACGGTACCTGCAGTGTGTGCTGTTCAGCAGCATTGTAAAATTATCACCAACCCGTAACCAAAAGCTGGCATCGGTCCCGGAGGACAACCTAACTGTGAAAATCACATCTTGGCCTGGCGCAACCACCCGTTTGGAGGCTTCGAGCTGAAGTCCCCGTATTTCATCTTGGACTGTGATATTCAGCAAAGCTGTATCCCAACTAACATCATTCGAGGCATTTAACCTGATGTCATAAACACCAGGCAAATAGAAAGATCCATTTATTTCCTGTCCAAGCTTCTGTTCTGTGGCGAATGGTAGCGTCCACAGCCAGGAAACATTGGTTCCACTTAATACGCTTCCCTGGAAGAACGTAGTATTGTTTGTGACCAAGTAGTACTGACTGTGCGAGTTGCCCACGGTGATGGTCACACCAGCCACTGGTTCCTGGACACGGATCAGCAGAGTCGTATTGCGGGAACTGAGTTTATTTGCTGCAGTGACATGAACCTTCTTGACTCCAGGACTTTGGAAACTGTAACTAATGAATGGGAGGTGAGTGGAAACAGTGGCATTCCTGTCCAGTGCCCAACTGTAAGTCACATTTGTGCCACTGCCCATGGTCAAGGTGATGTTGGTGGATGTGTTCACTGCCACTGGCTCGGGTGAGGCTTGCAACGTAACAATGTCAACGGGCTCCAGAACTGCAATCAGCTTGTTGGCAGTCATGGTGCCCAGCAGGTTGCTCGCCTGAAGGACAATCTCATAGGAACCCGCTCCCACAAAGTACATTTGAGAAGACGTTGCATTGGAATGGAACATGACAATGCCTGCCTGCAGGACAGTCCAATTGTATGAAACCTCGGTGCCAAACCTGCTTGCTGCTTGGAACCAGAGCGTTTGATTGACGGCGAGACAGCAGTCCTCAACCAGGTCACCCAATCTCAACTCCAGACCTTCTATTTCTTCCAACACATGTACCTGGATGCTGCTCTGCTCCGAGCTCACTCCATTCCTCGCCAGAACCGAAATGTTAAAGGTGCCGGGGCGAGTGAAAGTGTAGGTGGTGGTGGCCTTGCCGTCCAATGGTTCGCAGCAGCGGCAGAAAGACCAGGCGTAATGGACAAAATCACCAGCTTGAAGAGTGGCCTTGAAGGCAACGGATGCATTCACCGGCGTGAGTGTAGAGTTTGCTGTGAGCACCAGCCCTCGCAGTGGGGTTTTGACACTGATCTCCTCCTGTGTCTCGCTGTCACTTACCCTGTTCCTCCCCACCAGCCTGACCGTGAGGTTACCAGCAACAACATACGAGTGCGTGATATTGCCACCCGTCCCGTTGGCGCCATCGCCAAAATCCCAGCTGTACTGGACGTCGCTGCCGTCGCCAAGGGCCACAAAGGTGTAGAACTGGTTCAGCACAAGATTCGCCAGCGACTCCACGCTCTCCATTTTAATCTGCAGCCACGTTACCGCCTCCTGAATCTCTACCCAGGCACCTCCACTGCTTGACGAGACGTTATTGAAGACTGTCACATTGACCCAGTGCAGTCCCGAGGTACCAAAGGTGAAGTTTGCCTCCTTCCCATGAACGTGCGGAATAACCCCAGTGCCAAAATCCCATAGATAGGTGTACTGACCCCAGGGGCAAACCTCCACTTTAACTCTGCTTTCGTCCCCCAGTTTAACAAAGCTGTTTGAAGGGGTGACGGTGACCTTGCGAATGGCCGGCTGCACGCACATATTGGAGTAATAATTGACTTTGTTCACACTGCTGGACACAACCAAGTCGAGCGGAAAGTCTCCGCTTCTGGTGTAATTGTGGCTGATGTTGGGGTCCCCCTGGATGGTCTCGTTGGAAGAGCCATCGCCAAAGTCCCAGAAGAAATTGTAGTTTGTTGAATCACCTGGTGTGTACGCCGTGAAGTTGATCTCCAGCAGCTCCTGGACACAGCCGGCTGGTTGGATCCTGCAGACCTGTAGCACGAAGACATGGACAACGCGGGACGTGTTGGCGGCGTTGAGTGGGTTCACCGCCGTGACGGTCACCGTGTAGTTTCCCACCTCGGAGTAAGTGTAATTCATCACCGAGGAACTGGTCCGTGTGGGTGGCGTCCCATCCCCCATATTGAAAATCCACACGATCCAGCTTCCTGTCTTCGCTGAGGCTCTGACTATGGTGGGGGCGGACAGTTCGGTGGGGCTGTTGTCGAAGATGGCGAGGTCTGAGATCTCATCCAGCACCTCCATCCACAGCTGAGTGCTGATGTTGTTGACAATGTTGCTGGCTTGCACCCTGACCCTGTACTTGCCTGTCTTGCTGAAGGTGTGAGTGACTCTTTGAAGAGTACCGACCCGCTCGGTGGAATTGTCCCCAAAACTCCAGCTGTAGTTCACCCCGTGCGTGGGAGGCAGCAGGCTGGCTTCGAATACAACCGCTTTACCAGTGGCAACGACCTCACTGTCCACGTTAATGGAGAGGTTGCTGAGGAAGCTGTAGACCCTCAATGGAACAAGCTGGCTGATGTTATCATGCTTATCCGAGACAGAAACGGTGAGATTGTATTCACCTAGGGAGAACAGACAAAACATTTGGTTTTACTTCACACTCGTCTGAAATGTCGACCCTGTTCCCTCCTGCTCCCTCCCTGGTGCAGATAGCAAAACAGTTTAGCAAAGAAGGAGGCCAATCAGCCACCGTGCCTTATGCCAATTCTTTTGAAGGAGCTATTCAATTAATCCCACCCGCATGCACAAAAAAAATGTTTGGGGATTTGAGGGGTGGGATACGTGCACGGATGGAAATTCCTCTTTTTAATATTGGTGGGCGAACAAAAAGTCCAATTGTACTTTTCCAAGACGTACAATCGTGTGATTTTCGGCAGCCAGTTATTGATTGGGCTTTGCCTGAGTTTTGGGGGGGAAGGGGTGAAGAAACACCCCTTGTATTTGTGAAATTAATATTTGGAATTATATAACGCCTTTTGCAACATCAGGACATTCCGAAGCACTTTCCAAGCAATGAAATGTGGTCACTGTTGGAGTTTAGGAAACAGGGCAGCCAACGTACACATAGCAAGCCCCCACAAACAGATGAGATAATGTACAGACATTATGTTGGCTGAGGGATAAATATTAAAAAGAATTTCAGCCACCTTAGATTGGTGGGTTAGGGTATTAACATAAGAAACCGCCTCCTCTTAGCTTGAGTGCAGCCCATACTAGTGAATGGGGGGGGGGGGGGGGGGGGGGCAAAACTCATCTACAGGATAAACCTCTTGATAGTTGACTTATTTGCAGATGGTTGGGTAGGGTGGCAGGTTCTGATACACCTCTGGCTATATCACTGTGCAGAGTTTGGCCAGGAAAATCAGGAGTGTTGCCTGGAATGAATCCCCCCCAAAAAATCAGGACAATTAAATTGCTTGGCAGAGCTTAAGTCGACTATTTCGTTGCTGGCTGTTTTATCCATTCATCAATTATTGACTCAAACCTAAGAATTTCCCTCTATCCCTCACAATCGGGTCACTCCTTGCCCTCCACTCCCCCATTCCACCAAAATAGTCGTTGCTCCCCTTGCTCTTTTGAACCCTTTCCAAAAATCACCTTGCCTCATCACATAAGAGCATAAAAACTAGGGGCAGGAGTTGGCCAGTTGGCCCATCAAGCCTGCCCCACTATTCATTAAGATCATGGCTGATCTGATTGTGTATTTCCTCCCTCTACCCTGTCAGGATACTGGACCAGACCCCATAGGTTGTTAGGGTAACGGACAAAACCTCAAACAATTTTTCTAATTTGTAAAACTGTGAGGAAAGGATACTCAATAATAATAATAATAGCTTATTGTCCCAAGCAGGCTTCAATGAAGTTACTGTGAAAAGCCCCTAGTCGCCACATTCCGCCGCCTGTTCGGGAAGGCCAGTACAGGAATTGAACCCACGCTGCTGGCATTGTTCTGCAATACAAGCCAACTATTTAGCCCACAGTGCTAAACCAGCCCCAGATACTTCACCCCAGGACTGATGATTCTGACCAATAGGTATCTTTTGTGTCAAAACAAACTTTAATTTAAACACAGAATCAACCATATTAACATCAAATAAATAACTTTACAATTATCAGCTAAATAGTTCTTAAAGAAAAGGAAAAAACTTGAACTTACTGTCTATTCCTGCTACTAACTTAAATTAAACAACTCAATCCAGCTCAAATGCCACTTAGAAATAAAGTTAACAAACAGATTACTTGCCTTGCTGTGTAGAGATGTTTGGAGAGAAAGACCATTTCAGGGCAAGATCGAGCAGACTTCTGTCTTGTCAGACTCAAATTCTATATCAAAACTACTGACAGACCTGGCTCCTCCCATTAATTACATAATCTGTATGCCACTAAGTTCCATTACCTGCTTTGCTAGGACTAAACATCACTTTTCCATAAATTATCTAGACTCCAGGGAATCTCCAGCAATCAAAACATGATTCCATTAGCTATTTTTCTGTAACCAAGTAAGTGGTTGGAATCAATCATAAGCTCACTTTTATGACTCCCTAATTGCAGCTTTAGCAGACATACTGCCGGCATCCATTTTAAACCAGGTGTTTTTTAAAATAACATTATTGGCACAAATATGAAATAAAGAAAAGGAAAAAACTTGAACTTACTGTCTATTCCTGCTACTAACTTAAATTAAACAACTCAATCCAGCTCAAATGCCACTTAGAAATAAAGTTAACAAACAGATTACTTGCCTTGCTGTGTAGAGATGTTTGGAGAGAAAGACCATTTCAGGGCAAGATCGAGCAGACTTCTGTCTTGTCAGACTCAAATTCTATATCAAAACTACAGACAGACATGGCTCCTCCCATTAATTACATAATCTGTATGCCACTAAGTTCCATTACCTGCTTTGCTAGGACTAAACATCACTTTTCCATAAATTATCTAGACTCCAGGGAATCTCCAGCAATCAAAACATGATTCCATTAGCTATTTTTCTGTAACCAAGTAAGTGGTTGGAATCAATCATAAGCTCACTTTTATGACTCCCTAATTGCAGCTTTAGCAGACATACTGCCGGCATCCATTTTAAACCAGGTGTTTTTTTAAATAACATTACTGGCACAAATATGAAATATAATATACCAGTTTATACATTCATCTACCCCCAAATCCGTGACTCCCTTTGTCAATGAAAAATCTAACCCATCCTTGAAGATATTCAATGACCTGGCCTCCACCGCGCTCTGTGGAAGAGAGTTCCAAACACTAACAACCCTTTGAGAAAAGAATATGTCCTCTAAACTTGACACATCCATCCAGACCCTCTTGTGATCCTAATCGCACTTATCTTGCATTTTCTACCTCTTTGCCTCATTACTTCCCCCCTCTCCTCGTCCTCCTCCTCTTGGGAATGTGGAAATTTGCGACGTCGTGTTGGAAGAAATAAGTGCCATTCGGAAAACAACCAGAATCTAAGGACCAGAAACTGGTTTCTTGAGCAAGAGACAGAAATGTGTGGCTTTAAAAGCTGCCATGATCTCAGTGGTAGCCATGATGTGGAGATGCCGGTGTTGGACTGGGGTGAGCACAGTAAGAAGTCTTACAACACCAGGTTAAAGTCCAACAGGTTTGTTTCGAACACTCGCTTTCAGAGCACTGCTCCTTCCTCAGGTGAATTGATTCGGAGCAGTGCTCCGAAAGCTAGTGATTTGAAACAAACCTGTTGGACTTTAACCTGGTGTTATAAGACTTCTTACTATGATCTCAGTGAATGCGGAGGACGCACGGTGGGGGTAATGGCCTACTTCAGTTTCTATTTCTTATGATCTTATGATTGCCAATGGCGGCTGCAAACTACACCATTCTTGCAAGAACCATTGCATCTGAACAAGCCAACATACCGTAGGAGCCGAAGCTCACCACCTTACCTGGCTTTTGGTATATGTGGGTAACATTTTGTTGCAGCATCGCTTGTTTGACCGTCAGATGAGGGACTGAAAGACTCAGGTTATATGGGCAGGTGAACTGATAGACCTGATCACCACTCCCATCTCCGAAACACCACCTGCAAAGCAACAGAAGCATTCAACACAGTTCCCCCACTGCCGGTGGGTATACAATTTGCTACCGACAAGCAGCATTGGTGATCCAAGTTGCAGAAAGCACATGCAAAGTCCTTCTAAACTCCAAACCCCTGACCAGCTGGGTTGCGGGGAGCAGAAATGAAGGATTGGGCTCATATTGACATTTAGCCCTGGAATATATATTGAATATTAGATCCCACTGTTGGCTCCAAGATGCTTACACTGGAATCATCACAAAAAAGACCCCTCTAAATCACCTACAGATTTATTTGACATATATACACCCAATAATCACTGTTCAATGATAGCATTCCTGCTTCTGAATCCAGAGGGTCGGGTTTCATAGAATCATAGAAATTACAGGGCAAAAGGAGGCCATTCGGCCCATGGAGTCTGCACCGGCCCCTGGAAAGCACACCCAACTTAACCCCACACCTCCACCCTATCCCCGTACCCCAGTAACCCCACCCAATCTCTTTGGACACTAAGGGAAATTTATCATGGCCAATCTACCTAACCGGCACATCTTTGGACCGTGGGAGGAAACTGGAGCACCCGGAGGAAACCCCACACAGACAGGGGGATATTGTGCAGACTCCGCACAGACAGTGCCCCAAGCCGGGAATCTAACCTGTGGAGCTGTGAAGCAGCAATGCTAACCACTGTGCTACCGTGCCGCCTTCAGACCCACTCTTGGCAGTGAGGGGATTGCTGGATTCAAATACTGGAGTGACCTGATGCAGGTATCTTCCATTCTTAAGGGTACAGGTTATCCATTTTGGTAGGAATAACAGCAAACGGGATTATTATTTAAACGATAAAATATTAAAGCATGCCGCTGTGCAGAGAGACTTGGGTGTGCTAGTGCATGAGTCACAGAAGGTTGGTTTACAGGTGCAACAGGTGATTAAGAAGGCAAATTGAATTTTGTCCTTCATTGCTAGGGGGATGGAGTTTAAGACTAGGGAGGTTATGCTGCAATTGTATAAGGTGTTAGTGAGGCCACACCTGGAGTATTGTGTTCAGTTTTGGGCTCCTTACTTGAGAAAGGACGTACTGGCGCTGGAGGGTGTGCAGAGGAGATTCACTAGGTTAATCCCAGAGCTGAAGGGGTTGGATTATGAGGAGAAGTTGCGTAGACTGGGACTGTACTCATTGGAATTTAGAAGGATGAGGGGGGATCTTATAGAAACATTAAAAGTTATGAAGGGAATAGATAGGATAGATGCGGGCAGATTGTTTCCACTGGCGGGTGAAAGCAGAACTAGGGGACATAGCCTCAAAATAAGGGGAAGTAGATTTAGGACTGAGTTTAGGAGGAACTTCTTCACCCAAAGGGTTGTGAATCTATGGAATTCCTTGCCCAGTGAAGCAGTTGAGGCTCCTTCATTACATGTTTTTAAGGTAAAGATAGATAGTTTTTTGAAGAATAAAGGGATTAAGGGTTATGGTGTTCGGGCCAGAAAGTGGAGCTGAGTCAACAAAAGATCAGCCATGATCTCATTGAATGGCGGAGCAGGCTCGAGGGGCCAAATGGCCTACTCCTGCTCCTAGTTCTTATGTTCTTATAAGGGCTTTTAGCTCATCCTCACAGAAGGTACTTATAACATAACCAGTGCATCATGAGGCAAGAAATGGGAAACCACTTCAGTTGCCTGTCTCCAGTTAAAATTAAATCCAGGCCTGAGACTGGAATTAGGATCTGCCTTGGGGCTGAACATAGACTTAAAAAAAAAACTCTTGGGTTGGAGGCATCATTGGCACGGCCAACATTTATTGTCCATGCCTAATTGCCCTTGAGAAGGTGGTGAAGAGCCGCCATCTTGAATAGAACTGAGTGGCTAGCTTGACCATTTCAGACGGAAGTTAAGAGTAAATCATATTGCTGTAAATCTGGAGATATATATAGGTCATACTGGGTAAAGTTGGCTGATCTCCTTTCCTAAAGGGCACTAGTGAATTAGATGGGATTTTATGATAATCTGGTAACTACATGATCGTCATTACTAATATTACCTTTCTGTTCATGATTTATTTAATAAACTGAATTTATATTCCCATGTGCCACAGCAGGATTTGAACTTACAACTTCAGTCCAGGCCTTTGCACCAAGTGTCCAGTGACATAACCAGTTTGCTACCATACCCCATTTTACACCCAAGAATGTTATTCGCCTTTTTTATTCAAGCATAGTTAATCAGGAATTTTATGGAAGTCCATTCTCTTCTTCCTTGGCTGTACATGCAGAAGGGACATTGTGAAGTAACCCATGGTCTACATGTGTCGAAAACTTCAGCTGATTCCTTCAGAGAAGGCAGAAATGAATAGGGAATGAATCACTATTTGGAAAGAGTGTCAAGTAATTCACGGCACAGAAGGAGGCCACCCGATCCATTGAGACCATGCCAGCTCCCTACGGAGCAATCCAGTCCGTCCCACACATCCATTCCCTCCCTGCAGCCCGATAGGTTCATTTTCTTCATGTGCCCATCCAACTTCCTTTTGAAATCTTTGATCGTTACCACTGACCACCACTCTAATGAACAGTGAGTTCCAGGTGATTACCACTTATGGCAAACAAAGTTCTTCTTCACATTCCCATGTATCTCTCATCTGACATCTTAAATCTGTACCCCCTTGGCCTTGCACAATCAGTTAATGGGAAGAATTTTTTCTTGTCGACCTGATCCAAGCCTGCATAATCTTGTAGACTCAAATCTCCCTTCAATCTTCTTTGGTCCAAGGGGAACAAACCCAGTCTTTCCAATTTTCCATGAACATTTAAGTAAACTCCACCCATCCCCTCCTTTCCAGCCATGGGACCATTCTGGTAAATCTCCTCCAGTGTGGTGACCAGAGCTGGGCTCAATAATCTCGTTGTGGCCTAACCACAGCTTCAGAATGGCTCAATATAGCTTCTTGCTTCTGTACTCATTGCCTCTCCTTATGAAGCCCAAGATCCCATATACCTTGCTGAATATTCTCTCAAAATGTCCTGCCTCCTTCAAAGGTCAATGCACACGCACCCCCTTTTCCTTTGTTCCTGCACACTCTTTCGAACTGCGTCATTAAGTCTACGTTGCCTCTCCCCATCCCTTCTGCCTAAATGCATCACCTCACACACAAGTGCTGAATTAATCTGTCACTTGGCTGCCCATTCTGCTAGCCCATCTGAGTCCTGGTGCAGGCAATTCAAACCATCCTTACTGTTTGCCACTCCTCCAAATTTGGCTTCATTGGCAAACTGTTTAATTTGACTCCGCACTCCAAGATCCAAGATAGAATGTAGTTTTTAATGCTTACCTGAATGTAGCATTGACGGCTGCATCCACATTCACACTGGCAGCAAATGTGTACAGCAAGCTTTGCACAAGGGGGGATTGAACAGCAGAGACATTTAACTCAGCTAACGGATTCCTCTTGTCCACTGTAACATTGCAAATAATCTTTTGGCTGCTCACGTGATTGGATGCGATCAGCTGCAACATTGAAACGGAAGCTTTAGTAGTCATGGCAAAGGAGGAGTTTCCTAATGTACAATGTCTTGGCCAGTACTAATCCCTTTATCAACGTCACTAAGATAATTATCACATTACTGTTTGTGGAATCTTGCTTTACACAAATCGGATGCCATCATGGATGACACTTCAAAAGTACTTCTTCAGC
The DNA here is from genome assembly GCF_902713615.1 of Scyliorhinus canicula. NCBI lineage: Eukaryota > Metazoa > Chordata > Chondrichthyes > Carcharhiniformes > Scyliorhinidae > Scyliorhinus > Scyliorhinus canicula. The sequence continues at coordinate 20,235,621 of NC_052160.1, read as the reverse complement.
AAATGCTAGTGTTTCTTTCCATTAAATCAGTGCTTTGTACAACATTGCATTCAATGGGGTGACATCCATTTTACATGGATTTGTAACGTTCTGGTCTTCAATTTCCAACGCTTTTATTTCGCTCCTGTTTTCACAGCCCCTTCTGTTTCGAGGGCATCCAGGCACCCAGTCACATGATCTCAGGATAGGTTTATTTTATTTTTTTGCTATTGAGGGACAATTTAGCATGGCCAATTCACCTATCCTGCATATCTTGTTGGGTTGTGGGGGGTGACACCCACACAGACATGGGAAGAATGTGCAAAACTCCACACCAACAGTGACCCGGGTCGGCCATCAGGCCGCAGTGCTAACCTCTGTGCCACCGTGCTGCCCCTGGGATAGGTTTATTTGAATACTTTAAGCCCAATTGATCTATCTCACCCTGGCTCTACTGCCTACCCAGAACATCATCTAACTGGGTAGTTTGGGGCTCCTGAGACTCCGTTGGGGCTCTGTCGCCTGGCACCCCACACCCCTCCACGAGAGCCATCTCAGCGGCCGGATGCCAAGGGGGGGAACCCTGCCCAATGGCATGTTTCTCACATTTGCCACATGATGATCGTCTGCTGCTCCAGTTTCTTCAAAAACTCAAGGGTTCCACTATGGGTGTACACTGCTCCTTCCTCCAACTGATAGTTCAGTATTTGTGTGGACATGAGAATGGACAATAAGAAATAGGAGCAGAAGTAGGCCGTGTGAGCCCCTTGAACCTGCTGCACCTGCCAACAGGATCATGGCTGATCTTCTATCTCAAGCACACTTTCCATACCCATCCCCATATCCTTTGATTCCCTTAGTATCCAAAAAGCTATTGTCCTGAGTCAATGACTGAACAAGCCCTGCCCCTGGAATAAGGAATTTCAAAGATACACCACCTCCTGAATGAAGAAATGTTCGTCATTTCACTTCTAAATGGCCGCCCCTTATTCTGAGAGGGGGGGGGGTGAATAGGCCTTCCAACATTAATCCTGTCAAGCCCTCTAAGAATGATGTATGTTTCCATTAGATCACCTTCAGTCTTTTAAATTCCTGAGAATATAGATCTCATCAATAGGGCAGCACGGTAGCACAAGTGGATAGCACTGTGGCTTCACAGCGCCAGGGTCCCGGGTTCGATTCCCCGCTGGGTCACTGTCTGTGTCTGCAAGTTCTCCCCGTGTCTGCGTGGGTTTCCTCCGGGTGCTCCGGTTTCCTCCCACAGTCCAAAGATGTGGAGGTTAGATGGATTGGCCATGCTAAATTGCCCTTAGTGATCAAAAAGGTTGGGAGGGGTTATTGGGTTACAGGGATATGGGGGATGTGAGGTCTTAAGTGGGTCGGTGCAGACTCGATGGGCCGAATGGCCTCCTTCTGCACTGTATGTTCTATGTTCTATCCATTCTACTCAATCTCTCCTTATAGGACAACCCCTCCAACCCAGGGAACAACCGAGAGAATCTGTTCCCCTCTAAGGCAAAACATATTTCTGCTATGATAAGAATCATAGATTATAGAATCATACAGTACAGAGGAGGCCTTTCTGCCCATCAAGCCTGCACCAACAAAAAATACTACTCTAATCTAGTCTTTAATGTTATGACATTCAAGTGCTCGTCCAAATACTTTTTAAAGTTTGTGAGGTTTTCTACCTCAACTACCCTCCCAGGCTGTGCATTCCAGCTTCCCACCAGCCTCTGGGTGAAAATCGTTTTCCTCAAATCCCCCTCCAAGGGGAGCCAGAATTGTGCACAGTTTTCCAGGTGTGGCCTCACCAGAGCCCAGAATAATTGCAGCAAGACATCCACATCAAAGCCTGGTTTCTGGGTCTGTACTGAAGAATGACAGGTGATCTCATTGAAACTTACAAAATTCTTAAAGGGACAGACAGGGGGCACGCAGAAAGGGTGTTGCCCCTGTCCAAGGTTGGGGGTCATGAACCTGGGGTCACAGTCTCAGAATAAGGGGGTGGGCCATCGAGAGGTGAGGTGCCACTGAGATGAGGAGAAATTTATTTCCACAGAGGGCAGTGAATCTTTGGAATTCGTTACCCCAGAGAGCTGCTGAAGCTCCGTCACTGAGTATGTTGAACCACTTGCTTTCGGAGCACTGCTCCTTCCTCAGGTGAAGCAGTGCTCCGAAAGCTAATGTTTGAAACAAACCTGTTGGACTTTAACCTGGTGTTGTAAGACTTCTTACTGTGCTCACCCCAGTCCAACGCCAGCATCTCCACACCATGAGTATGTTGAAGACTGATGGTTTCTGGATACTAATGACACCAAGGGATATGGAGATCGTGTGGGAAAATGGTGTTGAAGTAGATGATCAGTGATGGATTTAGTTGTATGGTGCAGCAGGCTTGGGAGGTTGTATAGTTTACTCCTGCTCCTATGTTCCTATATTGTTATACTCCAACCACCCCTTATAATAAAGGCCAACATGACTTCCTATCTACTTATGTGTGGCCCGCGTCTCTGGTATATACATTCAGCTCAGTGGGCGTGGAGGTCTTCAACCTGCCAATTTAACAACGGAGGTTGAGGGGTAACCTGACAGAGGTCTACAAGATTATATGGGGCATGGATAGAGTAGATAGGCAGGCACTCTTCCCCAGGGTGGAGGGGTCAGTCAGCAAGGGGCATAGGTTTAAGGTCCGTGGGGCAAAGTTTAGAGGCGATGTGCGAGGCAGGTTTTTTACACAGAGGGTAGTGAGTGCCTGGAACGCGTTGCCAGGGGAGGTTGTTGAATCAGATACATTAACGGCGTTCAAAAGGCATCTCAACAAATACATGGATAGGATGGGTATGGAGGGATAAGGCACTAGGAAGTGCTGAGGGCTTTAGCCAAGGGTGGTATCATGACCGGTCCAGTCTTGTGGAGGGCCGAAGGGCCTGTTCCTGTGCTGTATTGTTCTTTGTAAGACTGACTGAGGGACATTGGCACCACATTGGCCCCTGATAATACCAGTATGTAAGAAAGCTTCACATTTACCCAGCAGTAATATGTACCCTTTCAGCATGACAGGAAATCTTACTGCTCTGGTCAAAAACATTTTCAAACAGTCAGGGTGTAAGAATAATGAAGATTAACCTGAAAAAAATAACATCACCTATTCCAGCCACCACTTCTACTTACCGAGAGTTTGTACACAGCTTCGGTTCGGTAGATAACTTTGTATATTTGATTGTAATGTATGAAAGATGCCTTGTCGTCAACAGTCCATTTAAACATGACATTTGTTCCAGCACTCACTCTCGCAGTATAGCTCTAGACACAGAAATACAGTTTAAACAGTTCTGGATTGAAATGGATGCTGTACAACCCTGTTTGCAGACTTTACTGTTTATAACCTCTGTAAATTCGAGATAAGTTTTATGTCCAAGTATTATCAATTATCAGGAATGATCAAAAGGATCATCACAACAACTCTACAGGATGAGATGAGGTGTGAAGTGTAGTAGTTCCTGGATTGTTCTTGGGGCAGAGAAGGTTACGGGCAGACTTAATCGATGCTTTCAAGATCCTAAAAGGCTTTCGTGGAGTAAATAAGGAGAAACTGATTCCACTGGCTGATGGGTTGGTAACCAGAGGGCACAGATTTAAGGTAATTGGTAAAAGACCCAGGTGGGGAAATGAGGAGACATTCCATTGTACGGTGAGTTGTGGGGATCTGGAATACACAGTCTGAAAGGATGAAATGAAATGAAATGAAAATCGCTTATTGTCACGAGTAGGCTTCAATGAAGCTACTGTGAAAAGCCCCTAGTCGCCACATTCCGGCACCTGTTCAGGGAGGCTGGTACAGGAATTGAACCGTGCTGCTGGCCTGCCTTGGTCTGCTTTAAAAGTCAGCGATTTAGCCCAGTGTGCTAAACCAGCCGCTCTGGAATCTGGAAACAGATTCAAAAGTAGCTTTCAGAAAGGAAATTGGACATGCAGTCAAAATGGAGACGGGCTTGTGGTGCATTGGTAGCGTCCCCATCTCTGGACCAGAAGCTCTTGGTTCAAGTCCCGCTTCAGGACTCGATAGTCATGGAAGATGCGTTCATAACGTTGTCGCACAGATTAATTATCAGCCCATAAATCCCTCCAATACATCTGATGGCAGGTGGTAAGAGTGGGAGAGTTTCCTGGTCAGCCACACTACAAAATGCAATTGCAAACCACTACAGTGCTTTGCCAATCATAATTATGGAACCAATGGAAGTCCATGCTTGTCAATGCCCATTTAGTGCATGGTACCGGAAGGAGGAGTTGAAATGGGAAAGATTGTAGGCGCCATGCAGAAAGCACAGGGGACTGGGACTAATGAGCTAGCTATTTCAAAGAGCTGGCATCAGCACGATGGGCTGAATGGCCTCTGTCTATGCTGTATGATATCCTGCTATTTTTGTTTATTCTGCATTCTACACAGGCCTTCTCCTGAAGTAGCTCCTCATTCCCACGGTTCAGCAGTGTTTTACATGGAATATCTCTGAAAGTTTGTGTGAGGTTTCCGTGCTTGGGAAGAATAAAGACAAAGGAGAATATTCCCAATTTGAATCAGCACAGTGGTTAGCACTGCTACTTCACAGCGCCAGGGATCCGGGTTCTGCGTCGAGTCTGTACGTCCTCCCTGTGTCTGCGTGGATTTCGTCCAGTTTGCTCCCACAAGTCCCAAAACATTCTGAATTCTCCCTCGGTGTACCCGACCAGACGCAGGAGTGTGGCGACTCGGGGATTTTCACAGTAACTTCATTGCAGTGTTAATGGGAACCTACTTGTGACATTAATAAAAATTATTATTATATGTCCAGTTTACGCTGTCACCCAAAGTTAAAAGTAGTTCTGTAGGAATAGCAACAATAATTACCAGGTCAGGTTAACTACAGGTTGGGTGCAGCTCTATACATCTTTACCAGCCCCAAATAGTCCCCTGAAATTAGCCAGCAGGAAACTTTCAGACGGTCACGTAGGCTCCTCTCAGATTACAAGTTGAATCTACTTGCTGCATTTCCTACATGACAACTGAAGTAGGACATTTTTTAAGGCTATATTGGATTCGTATTAATATTTACATCATCAAAGCATTCTTCATTTATTGGACTGATTGGCACCATTTATGATGTAAAGGGATGGGCATTCGTTTGAATCCCATTTTTGCACAGCTGAGAAACCTTTTTCGAACAAAATGGAGAATCTATAATCTGCCTAGCAACAGCATGAAGCTGCATCTTAAAACGGCACCATGGCCAGAAGATCGGGATATCTGCGAGTCAAGATCCTGACAGTGGGGCAGATATATATATATTTTGATTAAAACTAAGACTTATAAAATGAAATGTTATAAAATGAAATGTTGTAAAACCAAAATGACCCAGGCAGGCAAAAGAAACCTACGGATTAAATATATTGATTAGATTAGTTTTACACACAGACACAAATCCTATCAAACAGGAGGCTGACACAATAGATTCCCAGGTTGACCCAGGAACCACACTCAACACCTAATCAAGGTACAGCATAGAGATAATGGGACTCCATTGTAAGTCAAGGGAACACCTATTAAAACCAAGCAGATAACGAGACATTGACGTCAGAGTCAGGAAGCCCGGGAAATCATGTATCTGTACTATTTATCTGTACTATTCAAATGTAAAACGGCAAAAGCCCGCCATAACCTTGCAAATGCTCGTACTCTCTATAAATATTGAACCTCGTCTGCATATCGGCGAGATCACCGTGGTCAAGCCATTGTTAGGAGCTGGCTGCGTGGGTGTCCCTGAAGGACTTCAGAACTTGTACAATACAGTAAAAATGATTTGAACCTTGCCTTGAGACTCAACCTCTTGAATGCACTGGCACAAGGGATTTTTCCCTACAACACAACAATGACTGCACCTCAAATGTACTTTATATTCAGTAAAACGCTTGGAGATGTCTGTCGGTCATGAAAAGCACAATACAATGCAAGCCTGCCTTTATGAAGAGTATGATTCCACACATTCCGGCTCACCAATAACACTGGCTGGAATTTAACCGCTGCGGTATGGGTCGCGCCTCCAGGACCAAAGGTGGATCCTGGGCCCAACTGGACAAGTAGTAGAATTGTGAGGGGTATTTTACCAGCAGCAGCCAATTAAAAGGATGCTTCCCTGTCCTGGTGCTGAATAGAGGGGCAAGAAAAGTTTTTAATGAGCTGGCAAGTAGACCTTGGCACTGTAAATTCTATGATTCGATGATAAAACCCCGACACCATTTCTACCGGGAAAGACTTTTAACCCATCCATTACCACATGGACCAGAGATTAAAGATTAGCATTGCTGAACTGCTTGCATTAACAAAGTTCCCCAATCTTGACAATTTACACTTTGGCAACCTGCCCTGACGTTGGAAGACGACCATGGCAATGAGGGGTTAAGATCTGCTGCTCTGACGATGACTGGTAATCTCAGTACTTCACCATTGTGCGTTAAAATAATCAATACTGTCGATAAATGTGGCTGGACTTTTGATTTAAAATAATGTTTGAAAAGAGCTACAGGTTAAAGAAGGACTCCGCTAAAAGTATAAAACATATCTTACCACCAGAGAGTTGGACAACACCCGAACGCTTGGGTCAGGCAATATCATCAGTCCTTCGATTGAATCTTCAGCTTTCACTGTAACTGTCTTGTTGACAGAGCTAACCTTGTTCTTTGCGGTGATGACGATACTTGTTAGATTGCAATCTTTGAAAGCCAGCGGGATACGCGAGAAACAGGTATTATTATCCTTTTCGCAGTTGGAGGACAGCTCCGAGGGGCACGTTGCCTCACAGCTGAAATTCTGGTTGCTCCCGGACCAGCTTGTTGATGTCCTGTCAGATGATTTAACCTTAACGATGATGATAGCTTCATTCTTCGGCACATAGATCACGCCATTTTGTTTGGGCGGGTAAATAACACTGAGGTCGGTAATTGATGCCACAACCTGAACCGTGCAGGATGCATTGCTGGAGAATGGTTTGTTTTCCACCGTTGCTTGGTAGGTATAAACGCCTGGTGATTGCTGCCCGTCACGAAGCAATGGACTACTTGCAATAGTTTCTTGCCTGTGAGTGTAGAGCACACGCAAGTTGCACACAGTGCCATCTGTCCAGTTGCTATCAGTCAGGTTTTCCCAAAGATTCCTGCTCCCACTGGGATAGATTATACTGAAGTAACTCTGTTGCCAGGGTGACGAATCATTCTGTTGGCACTGTAAGAAGCTTCCGGGCTTGCCATCGTGTTGAATGGCTATGATGTCATTGGACTGCACTTCAATCCTTTCATTCGTCAGCAGTAGCTTAACATGGAGAAAAATTACAAACTTATTTTTCCAATAGCCTGCTAATATTTAGCCATTAAGTTCTGCGGAAGGAAACATGCTGGCATTGGTAATGATGGTTAGACAGTAGTCATGATCTAACTGGTAGCTTGGAATTTGAGGATGAGCAGAAAAGTTAACAAAACTCACATAAGACTCAGAACTAGCAGGACTGAAGTTGGGACGGGAAGGGGTGGCCGGGATGTGATTTTCGACATCACCTTGAGTCAGTGGCGAGCCTGTGCTTGCTTGCCCATTGGTGCCAAGCCAGCTTGAGGGTGGGTACTATGGACAGAGTGCCGGTTAAGTGAGAATGTGGGGGAAACTGGCCAGTCGCCAACTTCAGCTGGTTGGCAGACCCAATTTGAGGGGGCCGAGGAGAGGGTGCAGTATTCAAACAGGCCGGTGACAGGGTGCCGTTGCTTTTGAAGGAGTGAGAGGGGGGAGGGATGCCAAGGAGAATTAACCCCTGCTCCTCCTGAGCCTTCGAACCCTCCTCCAAAAGAGTGACATTTCCCAAGCTGTTTTGTAAATGGCCTCAGCGGTCTCATTAAGGATGGTTGGGACAGGTTATCCATTCACATCTGGAAATGGAAATCTCTTCAGGGTGGCAGTTTTGCACATTTAAGCAGTCACACCTTTGATTTAGGTAAGCAGGCTGTTTGCCCATCGACAGACCCAGCCGATTCGCTGCCTTAAGATGATGTTAAAAACTGACTGGAGTCTAGGCTACAAACAGAAATGGAAAAGACACCAAATGCAACAATAACGAAAGGGAAAGATGCTCTTACTACATAATGCGTTGAGCTCTTGGCTGGCACCGTGCAGGAAACCTCCGTCACAAGATCATAACTTGGATGGTTTCTACTGAAGTGTGGCGGGAGTAAATTCGGACACCTAACAAAGACATCAGTGCCGCAGGGTCTTCTGAGCGGCAAGCACGTTTCAGCCAAGCTGCACCATTTGGTATCATTGGCGCAGCCATGGGTGGTGTTGCTGCGAGTTTGAGGTAAGCAAAAAGCAAATGACGAGCACGTTTCTTCATCATCTGGAAGGAAAAATTGCCCAATGGTTTTGAAAGGATATATACTTTTGGAAAGTTTCTCCAACACAATTTCAAAGAAAAGATATACATTTTCAGTTGATATTTTGTTAACATTTCTAATACAATCATGTGCATATAATTTTGCGTGGAATATAAATGTATGCATGTGGACTCACTATGTAACTTTTTATATATGTGTGTGAAGCTCAGCATTACAGGAAGTGGCTGAGGCAAATAGGATGATTGCTTTCAAAAGGAAATTAGACGAGTGCAAGAGAGAAAAAGGGGATAGAAAGATTTGCTGATGTAATGGGAGGAAACGCATGTGGATGTGCTGGATGTAAAATGCATTTATATAATTGTTGTCCACTTGAACTAAGAATTTGAGGTCTCTCCACAAATTTATTTGGAGACTATGCACTTTTCTGATTATTTACATGAAAAGGAATGAGGTTGGCAAGTGTTGCTTTCTGAAGCAGTGACTCCCATTGTTAAGCTGTTACCTGGTGTCACAAGGTGCATGCTGTTTTCAGTACATCTTGGTCGGTAGATCTGAAATATCACCCGGACAGTGTGGTTCAGATTTTGTGTGGCCAATTCAACCACTGACACGAAACCTTTATGATTGAACCAAAGGCCTGGGAAGACCATGAGCTACGAGACCAAAGTATAAACAAAAAGATTAGCAACTGGAGGAGGCGAAACATATTCACCTCCCTTCTCCCGTTTCTAACGAAAAATTGCATTTACCTGCAGTAAATTCTCGACAAACTATCAATAGCTTACTGGGGGAACATTTGCTATTTTTGACAAGCCAATGACAGCACACATTACTGTCAAGCAGGTATATCATCTAGTAACAGAGTAATTTATCAGCCATGGCTTAGTGCGGGCATGCTTAGCTTTAAGTCTTGTGGTTGCAAACTACAAACTGGGGCTTGAGCGTGCAATCCAAGTTGATAACGGTGTACAAAGGGGTTGCTGCGCTGTTGGAGTTACTGACCAGAATTCTCCGGCCATTGAGGTTCTCTTTTCCCGCTGGCAGCGCACCCCCACCCCCGGGTTTCCTGGCGGCATGGGTGGTGGCATCAATGGGAAATCCCATTGACAAGTTGCAGGAACAGAGAATCGCCAAGCCACCGAACAACACGTGGCTGGGGGGCTGGAGAATCCAGCCCACAGCCATTTGAATAGATGCTAAACTGAGGCACCGTCTGCCCTCTTAGTTGGGCATAAAATATCTCATGACACTATTTTAAAGAAGAATAAGGGAGTTCTCCCTGGTGCCTCAACCGGTATTGCTAAAATGGATTACCTGATCGTTTATCACATTGCAGTCCATGGGATCTTACCAAACTCAAATTGTCAACCCCCATTCCCTACACTACAACAGATAATGCACGTCGCATGTACTTAGATCATAGATCATAGAATTTACAGTGCAGAAGGAGGCCATTCGGCCCATCGAGTCTGCACCGGCTCTTGGAAAGAGCGCCCTACCCAAGGTCAACACCTCCCCCTATCCCAATAACCCAGTAACCCCACCCAACACTAAGGGCAATTTTGGACACAAAGGCAATTTATCATGGCCAATCCACCTAACCTGCACATCTTTGGACTGTGGGAGGAAACCGGAGCACCCGGAGGAAACCCACGCACACACGGGGAGGATGTGCAGACTCCGCACAGACAGTGACCCAAGCCGGAATTGAACCTGGGACCCTGGAGCTGTGAAGCCATTGTGCTATCCACAATGCTACCGTGCTGATGCGCTGTTACTTAGGATGTCCCGAGCACACGAAAGGTGCTATATAAATGCAGGCTACTTCTTTCTTTCTAAAACCCCCTCTAAGCTGCCCCATAATTACAGGGGTAATCTTCACCCTTACCACCTATCACCTAGGGTGTGCTATCTTGGTGGAGTCGATTGCCAGGTAACTTTAGCTGGCTTCTATGGGATGAAAAGCTACATTAGGCAGGCAAAACAAGGTTAATGCTTTGGTGGATAAATTGAAAACTACCCTGACATCTCAGCCTCAGCCTCGGGCATGTATGGGAATTGCACTGCAGTAACATCTCAATTGCCCCTGAGCACTACCCCTATTTCACTTATCATGGCATTATTCATTTCCCACAACATCCTATGTGAGCGTCTGTGAGGCTGCTGTGTAAAGGGCCATTGTGCAGTGTGAGACCAGGAACTGTACAGAGACTATCAAAACCTATTTCTCTCTTAAAGTAATGAAAAAATGTCTGAATTCCCTCAAGCAACACCCAATAAAAATAATCTGTTCATTACCTTATGTCGGAATCTGCTATGTGACTGAACTTCAAAAATATTTCATGAGCCATATAATGTCCTGTGATCCGCTCCACAGAAATGCAATATTTTTCCTTCTTTCCACATTATGCAAGGAAAATTCAGCTTTCAAAATCTGCCAACTGTTGCAGGGTGTTGGATACTGTTCGGTGGGTCTTAATGAAGCCTTTGCAGTCTTAAGTAGGTTAACTTTATGTACTTATTGACGACAAGGACTATAGAGATATATGGAATAAAGGGTTCAAACTAGGAGCTGGCTCCATGCTGGCTTGTGCACACGTCTCTGTCCAACACTAGATTCACCCTGAGGTGTGCATCATGTGATCTCGGACTGTAAGCTTGTTCTTGACTGGGTATAGTAAACGCAACTATGTCAAAGCACCTGAAGAGTGACCGATGTAGATAACTTGAACCTAATTGTTCTTTTTGTAATTACCATTTTGAAACGTCTGTAGTGTTCTACTTATTGAATTGAAGCGCCTCGGAATGCATTTTGATCTTTATAGAAAATGTGAACACCATTGCACTTTCCAGTGATGACAACTTGAAATGTTTGTCATTTTCCTTTTCGATATTTTATGAATAAAGTACATTTTTGCAAAAAAATAGTATTCTGTCACATCACTGTGTGGCAGTGCTGTACTCAGTCCCACATTAATCCTTTAAGTGCCAGACCCTATACTACACCAACCATAAAATGCGCACTTTGCAAACACACTCATGTCACCATCTCCTGACACATTCATAGATACATAGAAGATAGGAGCAGGAGGAGGCCTTTTGGCCCTTCAAGCCTGCTCCGCCATTCATCACGGTCATGGCTGATCATCCAACTCAATAGCCTAATCCTGCTTTCTCCCCATAGCCTTTGACCCATTCTCCCCAAGTGCTATATTCAGCCGCCTCTTGAATATATTCAAAGTTTTAGCATCAACTACTTCCTGTGGTAATGAATTCCATAGGCTCACCACTCTTTGTGTGAAGAAATATCTCCTTATCTCTGTCCGAAATGGTTTACCCTGAATCCTCAGACTGTGACCCTTGGTTCTGGACACACCCATCATTGGTAACATCTTCCCTGCATCTACCTTGTCTAGTCCTGTTAGAATTTTATAAGTCTCTATGAGATCCCCCCCCTCATTCTTCTGAACGCCAGCGAGAACAATCCCAACCTAGTCAATCTCTCCTCATATGACAGTCCTGCCATCCCTGGAATCAGTCTGGTAAACCTTTGCTGCACTCCCTCGAGAACAGTAACATCCTTCCTCAGGGAAGGAGACCAAAACTGCACACAATACTCCAAGTGTGGCCTCACCAAGGTCCTGTATAATTGCAGCAACACATCCCTGCTTCTATACTCGAAACCTCTCGCAATGAACACAGTAAGAAGTCTTACAACACCAGGTTAAAGTCCAACAGGTTTGTTTCAAACATGAGCTTTCGGAGCACTGCTCCTTCCTCAGGTGAATGGAGAGGTATGAGAGGTATATACCTCTCCATTCACCTGAGGAAGGAGCAGTGCTCCGAAAGCTCGTGTTTGAAACAAACCTGTTGGACTTTAACCTGGTGTTGTAAGACTTCTTACTGTGCCCACCCCAGTCCAACGCCGGCATCTCCACATCTCGCAATGAAGGCCAATGAAATCCTTTAGAAACTGACCCTTTATCAAAATGTGACAGAGATATATAATCACTAACCTCCACCAGTCCTGTAGGTGTCAGCGCACTGTTGTTCACGGTGATATTCTTCACAGGTAAATGGGTACTAAATGCCGGAGATCCCAACAAATAGTAATCGGCACCCGGTATCTTTTCTGCTTTGTAAAAAAACAAAATGCTTGTCAAAGAAAAGTTTGTAAATGGTTGCAAAATGACTGCAAAACAAAGCATTTTTTAATTCAAAAATGAGTCATTGTCCAAAGATATTTCTCCTCATTATAAATTATTGAATTATTTTGTGAGTCTTAAATGCGGTGATAGTTACACTGAACGTGTTGTACCTTCTACTTATTGTGAACTTGTCATGATGTATTTGATAATAAACCTTGCATGGAGAATAGTGATGAGAAGAAATCTTCCCACCCTGTAGCCAAGTTAAACTGTAACCCTGCTTTAATGGTGCTGAATTAGCTGATCTCACCCATGGCAACCAAGCGGAGTGCTCCTGACTCGGGTATGAAAACATGGCACCCAAGAAACCGTGCCCAAATATGGCACCACAAAGGAATGGGGGAAGGGTGGAAAAAGATTAGGAAGAAAAAGTCATCGCCATTGCATTCTGAAGAAGCAAGATGGAGCCCTGGACTGGTACTTGGTTAAGAATAATGTTTAATTTAACGTGGTAATTTTATTCACAAACCTCCAGCTCTGTATTCACAAACAAAACTTCTTCTCATGGTACAGAGGTCTGTCTTCCATTCTCCTGCAAGGTTTTCGCCCATAAGCACGCAGGTATTACTGAGTAGCATATTTGGTTGCCCAGGCAACCAGTCCTGAAAGTTTTCGAGGGTAGACCTGTCCACCCACTGCAGTGTTCCAGCACCAGCAGTATCACTGAGACCTATCCACACAGGATGCTCGCTGCAATAAAAAAAAACCAAGATTGGAGCAATCATAAAAGGGTTACAAAATAAAACAGCGGGAAGGCCTCTTTGGAATGTGATTCAAGTGATAGGGAATAACCCACCGGGAAAGCAATGCAAGTGGAATGTCAGCAATTAAACCTCTGCAGAGAGTTGGCCAGGCCAAACTCACAGACTCCGATTATCATACAGCTTTTCCCCCAGAAAAGAAAAGGCTGAGGGGATAGCTTGACTTGAGCTATTTAAGATAATCAAAGGGTTTGATCGGGGAGTTGCAGAGAAAACATTTCCACTCATGTTGCAGCCCAAAGCCAGAAGTAACACATAAATGTCAGGAAGCCAGGAACAAATCAGAGAATTCAGGAGAGAACAAATCAGAGAATTCAGGAGAAACCTTTCTGCCCAGAGATTAATGAGAATATGGAATCTGTTATCACAAGGGGCAGCAGGGTAGCATGGTGGTTAGCATAAATGCTTCACAGCTCCAGGGTCCCAGGTTCGATTCCCGGCTGGGTCACTGTCTGTGTGGAGTCTGCACGTCCTCCCCCTGTGTGCGTGGGTTTCCTCCGGGTGCTCCGGTTTCCTCCCACAGTCCAAAGATGTGCGGGTTAGGTGGATTGGCCATGCTAAATTGCCCGTAGTGTCCTAATAAAAGTAAGGTTAAGGGGGGGGGGGTTGTTGGGTTACGGGTATAGGGTGGATACGTGGGTTTGAGTAGGGTGATCATGGCTCGGCACAACATTGAGGGCCGAAGGGCCTGTTCTGTGCTGTACTGTTCTATGTTCTATGTTCTAAGGAGTAATTCTGGAAAATACATGGATGCATTTGAGGATGACGCCAGACAAATATTTGAGGGAGGCAGGAATGGACGATTATGGAGATACAGTTAAATGAAGAAGGATAGATGGAAGCTCATGTGGAGCATAAACGCTGAAATACACCAGTGGAATGGCCTATATCTGTGCCACAGACCCAATGTAACTGGAGGTAAGAGCAGGGTCACACTGCACACAGTTAGATACCTTACTACGTGACATAGAAAGAAAGACGTTGCTTTTTGGGTGGGTGGGGGTTGATCAAGTGGTTAATGGGGAGTCAGATGTTAACAAAAACGCACTTCTCATTTTAGTTTTGACCCTCAATGGGAGGTCCAGTACGATAAAAGTGGAATGTGCATTTTAGGTGTAATCCATGGAATGAAGTGTTAAAGCTTAACTGCAGTCTTCAAGAATGTCACACTTATAATGACAATGACAAGTTACTATTGGTACATATTTCACTGAGCTTGTGACGCACTTGTTGCTATTCATATTACTGAACAGAAAGCTCCAAACATTCAGTGGTCTTTGAATAAAATAGTGATTATCATTCATACATAGGCTTGTTCTTTGACCCTAAATGCATCACCTACATATGTTGTGCTGACTAAATGGACTTCTTGTTTGCTCCTCTGGGCATCAGCAACAACTTGCATTTCCTTAGCCTCTTTAATGTGGTAAGATATCCCAAGGGGCGTCACAAGAACGATTATCAAACAAATCGAGCCCAAAGAGGAAAGTTGACAAAAAGATTAGCTAAAAAATTACGTGGAGGCTGAGAGGTTTAGGGAAAGAATTCCAGAGTTTCAGACCGAGAGCTGAAGGCACAGTTGTAAATGTTTATTCAGAGTGATTCACTCACAGGAGAAAACCCCAAAGTGACGGAGTGCATGAGACACATCTGACACCAAGCCGAATGCATTTTTAAATTTCGCTTACCATCCTGTAATGTTTGCTATAAAATTCTGAATTTCTCGACTCCTTATAATTGCCAGGTCACCATCGCTGTGAGATTGACAGAAGTGACGCGCCATTTGCCACGTGGAACTATTAGTTACCAGCCTATAGCAGTGATTGTTGTTCTGATGTCCACCTAATGGACAAAATGGAGCCTCTGTGGAAAATGACAAGTATGAAACACAAATTAGCAACATTCCTACATGAAGATGCTGACCTAACAAGAATAGAAAATCGCTAAGTTAGCTCAATTAACTAGATGACTCGACTACAATGTAGAATAATGCTAACAGAGTGAGCTCAATCCCTTTGCTAGTTGAGGTAGTTCTTGGGGCCTACCTCCTCACCTTGTCCCATAGAAATATCACGTCATAAGCCATGATTAGCAGCCCTTGGACAAGGATGTGACATAGAGAGACAGAATCACTAATGAAGAATTGTATGACTTGAATCAAGGTGCTCGATACTATGGTTTGTCCTTAAGTGGAGAGGGAAAACCAGGCCAACATCTTACTAGAGCACAGGAACAGGAGGAGGCCATTCTGCCCTCAAACGTATTAGGTCATGGCCAATCTATACCTCAATTCCATTGGCCTGTGTTTGCGTCATATCCCTTGGTACTCTTAGGTGTGTGTGTGTGTGTGTGGGGGGGGGGGGGGGGGGGGGGGCTGGAGTGGGGGGGGGGGGGGTTGGGGGGGCTGTGGGTAATGTTGAGGGAGGAGAATTCTAATCCCCCACCCAGCCCATGTTAAAATGTGTGACCTAATTTCAGTTCTAAATGTCGTATTTCTAACATTAAGATTATGTCACCTTGTTCCAAAGGAAAAGGGAGGAACATTCAAAAAGATACAGCTGTGATTGTCTACACTACCAATATGAAGAGGGCTACTTCGGTAAAATAAGGACAACCACAGGCTTTGCACCATATCCAGCAGGAGTCAACACCTTCTGAAAGGGAATTTGTTAATCAGTAGGTCTTTTCACTCACCTTTTATTGTGTCATCATTAGATGCTGCAACACTCCACGATGCTGTAACACTGTTGCTGTTCCAGTTATAGATCCTAACGTCAATGCTTTTGTTCGTCTGCACTGCAGGAGGACAATCCACCTCCAGGCTTCCAGGGGGCATTGAGACATTTATTTCCACGTGCAGTGAGGTAGGCTTGCTGCCTACGGAGAATGCGACGCTGACCAGGTATGTCCCTGGGAGACCGTATTTGTGGAACACGACACGGCTGGTAGTGTTTAGAGGTGGAGACAGGTCTCCAAAATCCCACTGGAAAGTGCTAACGTTAACTAAAGGTTTAACAGTCAACCGTGCGGCTTCAAAAAGGCTAAAAGTGCGTAGATCAGCAAAGTTCGCAACTGTAACTTCGAATGCTTGTCCTATAATAGTGCAACCACAGACCTGAATACACTCTCTATCTGTATCCCCTAGCATACATAAAGAATCTGAATCTGGTTCACGTTCCGAGCCACATAGGCAATGACTCTCATTGTCCAAGGCCGCAAATAATTCACCCTCAGTAAAACAGAATGCTATGCAGCCTTCCCTGCTGGAGATCCATTTTGCCGCCAATGTTAAATTTACTATGGACTGTCTGTCAGGTGAGCAGGCTGCAAACTCAGACCCTGGAAAAAAAAAGATAATGGGAAATTCTAGTGTGAAGCCCATCCAGCACATTGTGAATATATCCAAACCCAAAATGCAAAACACATCAAAAATCATTCATACATAGAATACACTCGGCAATTGTGAGGAGAGGGTGGAGAAACCGGAGATGTTCTCCTGAGAATCATAAATACTTTAGCAGGGAGGGAGGCCCTTTGGCCCATTGTACCAATGTCTGCTATCAAGGAACCATCCAGTCTAATCCTACCTTTAAGCTTTTCTTTGGGAGCCTTGTGGGTTATGACAATTCAAGTACCTTTTAAGTGTCCAGAGGGTTTCTGGCTTGCCCACCCTTTCAGGTAATGAGTTCCAGATCCTCACTGCCCTCTGGATGCCGAGAAACCCCTGTAAAATCTCCAAACTTTTCCCCTAAATCTATTCCCCCTTGTTTCAGACCCCTCAATCAAGAAGAATAGGGTCATCACCTCCACTCTATCTTGGTCCCTTGTAGTTTTTGCACTTCAATTAGGTCCTCACAGCCTCAGGGCAAGCCCCATTATTGCCTGCTTTTTGTAGCAACTCATTCACTTTAAAGAGATTGTAAGTGCAGGTTTAAAGGCTCCCTGTTTTTGTCTTACTGCTTTGTCCCTTTGTCCTTACCTTTTATAGTATCATCCTTCGCAAATCGCAGCTCACAGGCCCGAGCTTTCAATTTGTTTATGGCACTGGTTATAGAGACAAGACAATCATTGACCCCCTCCCCTTCTGTCAAGTCTCCCTCAATCAGTAATCTCACAGACCCAGTCCCAAATTTTGAGCTCGCAGTTTCCTTGTTGGCCTCCAGTCACTTGACAGACTTCAATGCTTTTTGGTCTAACCCACAAGATAATAACTGATCAGATTTTTAAAAATATATATATTTTTAATTTTGAGTACCCAATTCATTTTTTCCAATTAAGGGGCAATTTAGCGTGTTCAATCCACCTACTTTGCACATCTTTGGGTTGTGGGGGCGAAACCCACGCACACACGGGGAGAATGTGCAAACTCCACACGGACAGTGACCCATAGCCGGGATCGAACCTGGGACCTCGGCGCCGTGAGACTGCAGTGCTAACCACTGCGCCGCCGTAATGCCATAACTGATCAACTTTAACCTGTTGTTATAGTGACTGATACTCACCGTAGAAAAGGCTTGAAAAATTAACACTTAACACAGACACGTCTTTCAGCTTTGAAGGTTTGGCACACTTTATGAATTCACTATCGACGATGATCACACCATTTGCTTCCTCCTCACTCATCCACGTTGGTAACCAGGAAAGGTTACAGTCACAAACAAGCTCATTAAAACTCAAGTTTCTGAAATATTGAAGCAGTAAGAATTGATATTATTGATTGACTTGATTTGGGAAAAGCAAAAATCAGGTAACAGCTTCTTTTGAGTTATTAAAGTCATGACCAGTTCACCCCTTAAATGCCACTCGTAATGCTTTATGTGGCATAATGGCAAAGATATGCGTAAGTGAGACAGTTGTACGATGGTTGTGTTATGGGGGCCGGTTTAGCTCAGTTGGCTGGACAGTTGGTTTAAGATGCAGACCAAGGCCAATAGTGTGGGTTCATTTCCTGTATCGGTTGAGGTTATTTATGAAGGCCCCACCTTCTCATCCTAGCCCCTTGCCTAAGGTATGGTGACCAGCTCAAAGGGGTGATACCTCAAAGTGTCACCTGGGACTATGGTGACTTTACTTACTACAGAAGTAAGCACTTACTACAGAGGTAAGCAGTCAGCCAATGGGATTTCCTATTGTGGCCACCCCACGCCATTGGGAAACATGCGGGCGTCGGTACACTGCTGGTGGAGCGCAGGACCCCACTAACTGAGAATTCCACCCAATGACTTTGGAAATATAATTATTTGTCCAACATAATACACCTTTGTGTGTATATTGGATTGTGTGTATAAGGTTAGATAATGAAGGATTGGGAGGAAGCTCATGTGGTGAATTAACACTGGCATGGAGAAGGTGGGCTGAATGGCCTGATTCTGTACTTTACAGTCAAGGCAATTCTGTGTAATGTCTTTGCATTTAATATTCGGCATTCAACGAAGAATGAGGCCTTGTGGTGCAGTGGGTCTTGCCTTTAAGCCAGGAGCTCTGGGTTTAAATCCAACTACAGGGCTTGACGTCCAAAGAAGATGTGCTTATAATGTGGTCAAATAGTTGAATGCCAAACTGCGAATACTTCCAACACACGCCCCTGGCAAGGTCATAAGAGCGGGAGAGCTTCCTGCTCAGTCATGTGTTGAGAGCCTCTCATCACTAACCATAGCCCCAGACTTCAACATGCGTGTAAAGGGTGCACAGTGCCACATCAGACTCCCTGAGTAAATTGTAACCATATAAGGGAAACTGTGGACTTGCATTCACTGAGGCTTGATGGCAAGATTGCTTTTACTTGGAACAGCTCACCACTGTGGTTAGCTACCTTCTTTACCAACCTCCCATGACGAGATCTTAACATCAGCTTCCTGAAACAACAGACTACAGGCCTGGTTTTCCCCTGAGGACATCGGTCCTGATGCTGTTTATCTTGGCATTGAGGAATTCTCCTCACTGTAAATACAGATGAAGGATTTGTTTTAGCGACAGCACACTGCTGATTCCGTACTTCCTTTTCCCATTTTTCAGAGGGGGCCTTTACAGCGTGGATGGGGAGTCCTGAGAACAGGGTTCGTTCGCCTTCTTGAACATTACTTCTGGAATGTTGAGACTAAGGCAGCTCGGAGTGGTTTCTGTCGTGTTAGGTACACTGGTCTAACACTGGCTGCAACTGGATGCAGTTTAGATCAGAAAGATACTCCAGACCTTGAAGTTAGTTCAATCAGGTTTATTGAACTAATAGCACAGTTCTCTGTGAGCTCGACTCTCTGATAACTTAAGTGCGGTTACTCTGTCTGACTGAACCAGACTAGCTCTTAGCCACGTCGTGGAGGTGTGAGAGTGTAACAACACCCTTGACTGACTCTCTAGATGTTTATTAGTGGAAAGAGGTGGAGTGTGAGTGCCTCGTATTTTTTATAGTCAGATCCCACCCCTGAGTGTCCTGCCTGCTTATTGGTGATGTCCTGTTCTCTATGTCCATTAGCTGCTTGGCTGTATATCATTATGTGTGGGTGTGTGCCTGCATATCATGACAGTTTCCTATGCTAATGCATATTGAATCTTCTGATATCCGCAGGGAAAACATCCTCCTCAAAGTATACCATCGGTTAACAGTTAACAAAGCACTGTCACAGGACCTAAAAACAAACCCACACACTCGCCTAATCCTATAGTTCCCGCTGTAACATTCCAGGCCCGACAAACTGACAACAGCCCCAACGCTCGACAGCGTACCTCCCGGTTAACTGCAAACATCACCAACTTGGTAACTGATCCGAGTGGAGTCCCAGATTTCAATCACAGAATTGTCATGGTGCAGAAAGAGGCCATTTGGCCCATCGCGTCTGCACCGGCTCTCCAAACGTGTGTCGTGACTGAGTGCCTTTGCCCTGCCATTTCCCCCTACCCCTGCACATTGTTTCTATTCAAGTAATCATCTAATGCCCTCCTGACTGCCCTCCAGGAAAACTCTGGACAACGCACAACTGCTTGAGAGCGGGGCAGAGGAAGATGTGGCCTTTGGCTCCACACGTGGGACATGAGGAATGGCTCAAATTGTGACTGTGGGCCACCCGAGTCAGACCGCCGGCCATACACTGAACTCCTGCCCTGACCAAACCACTTCTGATGGCAGCGCAACTATTCACACTGCGTCAGCTGAAGCAAATCGTTAATCTCAACATCTGTTTCCCCAGCTGTACAAAACCACTATTAGTGCAATCTATGTTTGACAAGTGCAAAAGGGTGTGGGAGGGCAAAGAGTGAGAAATCCAACCATCTGATGTCGGCTGTATTAACTCTAGCTTTGTGGGAAAATTAAGTCCATTAAGTGAATCCCAATCCTATTTTTTCCATGATGCACCAGCTCAGAATTTGCACATATGGAGCAAACTTTGCTCAAAGAAAGGAAACTAATTGCATATTCAATAATGTTTCATAATACGGTCCTAACTAAATTTAGGTTTGAAAGGAACAGCAATTCTCGATTTTTTTTCTCACAGCTTCCAGACGGAGTCTGAACTTGGCGCATTTTTTCCCCTCGTATAATTGTCCCCTGCCTCACATCCTGTCATTTTCTCTCTTTTTTTCCCCATGAGGTGAAGTGAAGTGAAGTTGCCTTGTTTACCAATGTTTGACGGGTTTCCACGGAGAAGATAAGTAAAGGCCGCAGGCTTATACACCCGAGGCAGGGCATTAACAATTTGACCAAACGGCGGCCCGTTTTTAGCTTTTGTCTCTTCTCCATGACGATCAAGGAGGGTGGTGCGTTAATACTCCAAATTTAGCTTCATGTCAAATCAGGCCACTTACACTGCAACAAACCCTTTTTTAAAAACAACCAATTCAAAAGAGGGCTTTCCATAATTTCAAAAGGCTGCTGGTTAGAGCTGCTCATCCAGTTTGCATATTGTCGAGATTTAATGTTGCACACAGTTTCATCACCGACAACGCAATAGCGAACGCCTGAAAACTTACATTTTACTTAAATTAAATAAATCTGCAAAAATTCCATCTTCTAAAGTAGATATCTGATTGTTGCTTATGTCTCTGCAAGAAAAGATTTAGGAAAAGATTAGTATTTGCACCTGAAATAATTCCTTGAATCACAGGGCTCCAGGCATTTCTCATTTGGGAAGAGCTTGGTCTCCACAGCACACAGTTCAAGCAGCAATAAATGAATGTCCTCATTGGTAATATTTGTATCGAACCTGTACTTTTTCTTTCTGTAAAAAAAAGCACCTTCCAAACCTGCGTCCTCTACCAGCTAGGATATGGGGTGCAGATGCATGCAAACACCAGCAGGGGGTGCACCTCCAGGGATACATCGAAACAGAATTGGTAGCCCGAGATGGGAGAAGGGCAAGAGAACTGTGGCAAGGCCAGTGTGGTTGGCCACAATCAGAAACAAAAGGCCATTTGGCCCATCACGTCTGCTCTGCCATTCAATAAGATTATGACTGATCTGAAACGAAAGTCCTCACCTCCACTTTCCCACCTTACCCTGCGATGGATATCGCGTCTGGATTCCCTTACTGATTAAAAATCTGTCTATCTCAGTCTTGAACATGCTTAGTGATCCAGCCCTCTGCAGAAAAGAATTCCACAGATTCACTGCCTTCTGAGAGTAGAAATTCCTCCTCATCTCTGTCTTAAATGGATGACTCCTTATTTTGAGATTATACCCTCTTGTCCTAGACTTTCTCACAAGGGCAACCAACTTCTTAGTATCTACTCTGTCAAGCCCCCTGAGAATCCTCTATGTCTCATCAAGATTGCCTCTCATTCTTCAAAACTAAATGCGTATAGGCCCAATCTACTCAACAGCTTCTCATAAGAAAATCCCTTCATACCCGGGATTAACCTAGTGAACCTTCTCACTGCCTCCAATGTCAGGATGTCTTTCCTTAGATAAGGGGACAAAACTGTTCCAAGTGTGGTCTAACCAGTGCCTTGTGTAGTTTTAGCAAGACTTTCCTATTTTTGTACTCCATTCCCCTTGAAATAAAGGCCACCATTCCATTTGTCTTCCCTATCACCGACTGAACTTGTATTCTAGCCTTTTGTGATTTATGCACGAGGATCCCCAAACCCCTCTGAGCTTCAGCTTTCTAAGTCTTTCTCCATTTAAATAATATTCAGCTCCTTTATTCTTCCTACTAAAGTGCATAACTTCACATTTTCCTACACTATATTCCATCGGCCAGGTTTCTCCCCACCCATTTATCCGGTCCATATCCCTTTCCAGACTCTTTGTGTCATCCTCTCCATTTGCCATCTCACCTATTTTTGTGTCATCCCATATCTTGGGAATAGTACATTCACTTCCCTTGTCCAAGCCATTAATATATATTGTGAATAATTGTGGCCCCTGCACGGATCCGTGTGCCGCTCCACTAGTTACAGGTTGCCACCCTGAAAATGCTCCTCTTATCCCAACTCTATCTTCTATCAGTTAGCCAATCCTCAATCCATGCTAATATACTACGCCCGATACCATGAGCTCTTATCTTATTAAGTAGCCTTTTGTGTGGTACTTTATCGAATACTTTTTGGAAATCCAAGTATATTAGATCTACTTTATCCATCCTGCTCGTTCCTACCTCAAAGAATTCTAATAAATTTGTCAGGCATGATTTCCCCTTCATGAAGCCATGCTGACTCTGTTTGATTATATTATGTATTTCGAAATGCTCCGCTATTACATCCTTTATAATGAACTCTAACATTTCCCCAATGACAGATGTTATGTTAGCTGGCCTATAGTAACCTATTTTTTGTCTCCCTCCCTTTTTGAACAAGGGTGTTACATTGGCAATTTTCCAATCCTCTGGGACTTTTCCAGAATTTAAGGATTCTTGAAAGATTACTGGCAGTGCATCCACTATATTTGTAGCTACTTTCTTTAATATCCAAGGATGCAACCCATCAGGCCCAGGGGACTTATCGGCCTTTAGCCTCATTAGTTTCCATAGTCCTTTTTCTCTAGTGATATTTATTGCATTTATTTCCTCCCCACTTTTGCCCTTGATTATTTATTATTCTTGGAAAGTTATTTGTAGCTTTCACCATGAAGACTGACGTAAAGAGTTTGTTTAACTTCTCTGCCATTTCCTGATTTCCTATATTATTTCCCCCGTCTCATTCTCTAAGGGGCCTATGTTCACTTTGGCTTCTCTCTTCCTTCTTATATATTTAAAGAAGCACTTACTGTCCATTTTTATATTACTTGCTATTTTACCCTCATAGTTCATCTCCTCCCTCTTTATTTTTGGTCATTGTTTTTGGTTTACCACTAATATTTGCCACATTGTTTGTTTTTGTTTTTCACTATGGGATTCCTCATCAGTTGGTCAGCAGGAAACTACACCGACCCAATTTTGCGACTGGTTTGTTTGAGACATAAACCAATTTAGTCAGTCTAGATAAGCGGCGTGACTTAATGGAAATAAAACAGAGGCACATATCGGGCGCATTTAGCCGGGTGTTTCCCAGCGCAGGCAGTGCCAAGAACAACCCCTCTATTAAACAGGACTCTGCTTCATTTCGGGGGCCTCGGCAAGGAACGCCCCGCCCAGGCTGCACTTAGTCCCATTTCCTGCAGGAAGAGATTGGGGCGCCATTTAAAACGTATCCCCCCCACTGCAGCCTCTGTGTGGAAGGGAAGTTAATGAGTTACCAATTTAGAAGCATGCTGGGAATATTGACTATATTTTAACACTGCTTTTGAGCGAAAATAAGTAGGTCAAGTAATGTAAACTAAATACTGCTTAGTATCTTGTACCCGGCCTTATTATGATAAGTTGTTCTTCCGAAGGACAACAAAATGCGTTCTCGAATTGTTTTTAAACCAAGGGCAAAACATTCATATTTCCTCTTGCGTATGTTCCCAAGCTTTATCTCTTCAAAGTTGTTTATTTCACACTATAAATATAATGGTTTTCGACTGCGTAACTCAGAGTGCAGTGCACTAGCTTTTGCAGCTGGCACACTCTTTCTCCGCAAATATATCTGTGTCAATAAATTTCCTTAAATCGAACCTCGAGGAATTTGTCTTTATTATGATTTCCACAACACTCAGAAAGGGGGTCATCGAGTCCCCCCCACACCCCACCTCATAAGGGCAGGACATCCCTGGGTCCGATCTCCGGCATGATGTCACCTGGGCAGCTTGCCAGTGTCACCTGGGCAGCTTGGCACTGCCAGGGTGGCACCCAGGTGGCACTGGCAAGGTGCCAGGCTGGATGTACCAAAGTGACATTGGGGGTGTCAGAGTACCACCCTGTCCACAACCCGGCCATCCAGTGGCCCCCGATTGCCAGGGAGACCGCCAACTCTCCCCAACCGGTCTGGGATGGGGGGGGGGGATCTCCCAGATCCCAGTGAGCCTGACTGCACGCTGGACTATCCACTGTCAAGGCTTGTGAGCTCCCATTGTAAATTCACGAGGCATAATGAGCTGGGTAAATCTCGCGAGAGGCCTCACGCAATATTGATCAGCCGTGGCACATCCTGAGTAGGGCGCGGCCGGTAGATCGCGCCCACGGATTTCTATTCAGAATTTAAAACGGAAACACTTGTTACTTTTTTTTACTGCCCTAATATCTAAATAGAATTTGTGATGTCCCAACAATAGGTGGATTGTATGGTGCCCCGAGTAGTGATGAGCTTTGTGATGCCCAGCTGTCGATTAGCCCACATTTAGATCAATTATAAAGAGAGTGTCATTTTTTTCAGAGTTAGGAAGGAAACTTACATATCTGATAAACATCTTCTACCAGCGAAGATTTCTTTGAAAAGAATACTAATATTATTGCCCTGAAGATATCTGGGGAGCAAAAAAAATATATAATACATTAACTGACAGCAGAAATATAATCTACTTTTATTCAAGTGACTCGAACTTGTGACCATGTTAATCGCAAATGTGTTAATACGTTTGTAATGTTGGACCTCATGTTAGTTAAAAATAATTCCCTCCATCATATCTATGCAGTGTTAAATGTAACATCTGTAACTCAACATTTAAGCTTTCAGATATTAAATAGGATGGGTTGCCATAGTAATTTGGAACAATTTAATTAAGAGTACTTCATTATGTATAATCTTGAGTATTTTACACCTTGGTGATGGACCAATTCCACTTTAAAAGTGTTAGTCTCAGGGCAGCACGGTGGTGCAGTGGGTTAGCACTGCAGTCTCATGGCTCCGAATTCCCAGGTTCAATTCCGGCTCTGGGTCACTGTCTGTGTGGAGTTTGCACATTCTCCCCATGTTTGCGTGGGTTTTGCCCCCACAACCCAAAGATGTGCAGGGTAGGTGGATTGGCCATGCCAAATTGCCCCTTAATTGGAAAAAATGAATTGGGTACTCTAAATTTATTTTTAAAAAGTGTTAGTCTCACTGTAAAGTCCCTTGACAAAATTCCACCTTGTTGAATGAGGTGCAACTGGGTTATAACAGAGAACTAACTTCATTGTTACAGCTAAAAGTTTCAATCACAAATTTAAATTAAAATGGAGGATATTAAGAGCTTTTAAATTCCTGGTTTGCTGTGCATGAATATTTCACCGTGATTGGCTGCTTGCTGGCATCAGTGCCGTGGCACGTCAAGACATACCTTTGACCTGGCACCTGAGTTAAACTATTGTCGCAAAAGGGGACAACCACAACACAGGCCTGAATTTCCATGGGGAATGGAAGGGGGTGCCAATTTAGCTAAAATGGTACCAGAGCCCAGATTCGGGACGGCTCATTCCCGAACCCGGCACCCACCATTTTCGCTGGAGTGTGGGGGCGGCGCAGGGGCGGGTGTAGTTTGCACATGGGGTTCACAGAGGTAGCTGCACAGTGAAAAGTGCATTTGCCTTCAAACAGATGAAATTCCCATTAGAGACGTGCAGGACAGGATGATTTGGCTTTAGACCTTTGAGTGAAAAGGTCCTGAGGCAGCGATGGGCTTTCAACCAAGTTAAACCTCAGGCGGGGAGAAGATCCCCCTAAATTCATCCCCTTGTGTTTCTGCCTCCAGTCACGGAAACGCTGCAAAAGAAGATGGTGACTGTCCCAGAACAGAACAAGAAGTTGTATTTATACAACACCTTTAACATAGGAAAGTTTCCCTTAATGCTTCACAGGAGAGGAATTGGGGAATTAAATGACGCCAAGCCGCGTAAGGAGTTACTAGTACCAGTGGCCAAAAGCATGGTAAAAGAGGTAGATTTTAATTGTGTCTTAAAGGAGGAAAGAGAGAAGGAGAGATTCAGGGAGGGAATTTAAGAGTTCATGGTCATTGGTGTGGTGAAGGTCAACAATGTGCAACAGCCCAAAATTGGAGGAACCCAGAGGTCCTGAGGATTGTGGGGCTGAAGGAGGTGACAGAGAATGGGGGGACAGGGGGTAGCGAAGAGTGAGGCCATGGTGTGGGAATTCTAAATCAGAGGCGTTTCAGAACCAGATGCAAATGTAGATCAACAGACACAGGGGTGAGAGTCAGGGAATGGATTTTGAATATGCTCAAAGTTATGGATGGTGGGAGATCGGAGGCTGGCCAGCAGAGGGTTGGAATATTCCAATTTAGAGGTAACCAAAGCATATATGGAATGTCTTGCTAATTAGATCTGAGTGAGAGCCTATTTCTGAATGTTCCAAGATTAGGGCCTGGACTGTTTGTTTTGCCCTGTGATAAGAGTTTAAATATTTGCTTTCGTGAGAACACTGTATTAAGCTGTACATGAGCCAAAGCCACGAAGGTGGATGGGCCTAATTCTAAGCACTCTGACCCCTGTACTGAGCCCAAAGGATTCTGGGTGAAGCTGCAACAGTTCCGCGGATCATCCAAAATATTAAACTGCTCTGCTGAGCGTAACCATGGTTTATTTTATTACCGACAAACTACAATAAAATCCATGAATAAATGGTTCACTTACAACTTCTCCAGGGAAGTCAGATTGTCCAAAAGATTATCATCTAACGAGAAAATGCCATTGTATGAAAGATCCCTGGAAGAGAACAAATAGACACATCAAATTTAATGCTGTTCACCCATCATTCCTGTTCTCACTGATTCACACTGGCTCCCAGTTAAACAAAACCTCAGTATTTAAATTCTCACCCTTTATTTTCAAATTCTTCCATGGCCTGGCCCTGTGTCTGGTACCACCTCAAGCCCCTATAATCCTCTGAGAATACTGCGCCTCTTGAGTATTTTAATCCCTCCAACATTTTGGCTATACTTCTAGCTGGCTTGAGGTATTAAGCTATATACAGTGGCACGGTGGTTAGCACTGCTGCCTCACAGTGCCAGGGACACGGGTTCAATTCTACCCTTGGGTCACTGTCTGTGCGGAGTTTGCACTTTCTCCCATGTCTGCGTGGATTTCCTCCGGGTGCTCCGGTTTCCTCCCACAGTCCAAAGACCTGCAGGTTAGGTGGATTGGCCACGCTAAATTTTCCCTTAGTTCCCAAAAGGTTAGATTGGGTTGCAGGATAGAATGGGTGCAGACTCGATAGGCCAAATGGCCTCCTTCTGCACTGTAGAGATTCTATAGTCCTGCTAACTGACACCCCTTCTTTCAGACACTTATTAAAACCTACCTCTTTGACAAAGTGTTTGGTCATCTGACCAAATATATCAAGTGGCCTGGTGCCATATTTTGTTACATAGTGATTCTGTTGAGAATGTTTTATACTAATAACCTTTATTATTGTCACAAGTAGGCTTACATTAACACTGCAATGAAGTTATTGTGAAAATCCCCTAGTCGCCACACTACAGCACCTGTTCGGGTACACTGAGGGAGAATTCAGAATGTCCAATTCGCCTAACAGCACGTCTTTCGGGACTTGTGAGAGGAAACCGGAGCACTCGGAGGAAACCCACGCAGACACGGGGAGAATGTGCAGACTCCACACAGACAGTGACCCGAGCAGGGAATCAAACCCGGGTCCCTGGCACTGTGAAGCAACAGTGCAAACCACTGTGCTACCTTGCCGCCACTTTGTGAAAACAAATATAAATTGGTGCTGTAACATTTACATACGTTCCATGCGGACAATGTTAATCTAACCCCACTCTTCAGAAAGCTGATGTAATTGGTGTAATGCTAGTTTCATCGGCCGCTCCATTTCACTTTCCATTGAAGTCACTGGAGAGTGATATTGGACAGGATGTAAAAACTGTGTCCCACCCAATCCCAGGGTATTCCTGCCCAGCAAGTTGAAAGTTGCTTAACCTCAGATATTGGCTCCCTGATAGCTCCACATGTTTATCTGGTATGTAACAAGGGCCATTCAACCATGAATGTCCCAGCGTCAGCCCCCAGGCCGTGCTGAGGTAACAACCCACTTCAAACAGGAATGGGATGGTGAGACACACAACTAGCTGGCCTTTCAGTGTTTGGATTAGGATGAGAGGAAACCAGCCAGGGCTCCTGCTGCTGTGTGGTTATCTCAAGCCCTCCCGTATTGAAAACGTTAATTTGTGGATGCTGGACAAAGAAGAAAAAGCTTGCACTGATACATCTTTCACAGCCTCAGGATGGTCCCAAAGCACTTTACAGCAAAGGAAGTGTTTTTAATAATTCATTCACAGTGTGCTAGAACTCTGGCCAAAAAAAGCATTTATTGCCCATTCTCGTTGCCCTTGAGAAGGTGGTGGTGAGCTGCCTTCTTGACAGTCGAGTAACTTGCGAGTCAACCACATTTGGTGTTGTTCTGGAGTCACTATAGGTGAGGTCAGGTAAGGACTTCAGATTTTCCTTCCCTAAAGGGCATTAATGAACCAACCTGTTATTTTTTAATCATAGTTACAATTACATGGCCCTTTAATTCCAGCTTTATTTAATTTAGCCGTATTTCAATTCCCCAGCTGCCTCATGGGTGGGTTTCGAATTCCTGTGTTCAGGGCATTAGTCCAGGTCCCTGCATTACTCGTTCCATAACACAACACCTTCAGGCATGGAAGCCCTTTTGTAATGCAGCAAAGGTGGGAGCCAGATTCTGTTCACCAAAAACCTACAAACAGCAGTGAGAAAATGGCCGGATGATCTTGTTTTTTATTAACACTGGTTGAGGAATGAATAATGGCCAGGAGACTGGGGAGGACTCTCCTGGTCTGCTTCGAATTGGTGCCAGGAGATCCTTTACATCCACCTGGGAGGGTAGACGAACATTAGTTGGACATTTTATCTGAAAGGCAGTACCTCCAACAGTCCAGCACGCCCCTGGTACTGCACTGGAGTGTCAGCCTAGATGTTTGCACCCTAATCTCTGGAGGTAGGAAATGGTTAAATGCAATCTGCTGAAGCAGGTTTGAAACGCTACTTGCTTTTGTTGTCGTAACAGGAGAGGATCTGATTTCCTACTTTGTGGCAAATCTAGCGATGCCTCTGTAGCCACAAGCTGCATGTGCACATAAGAGACTAATTGAGTAACCCAAAGAGACTAAATGATAAGTGTTCCTTCACCCATTGACCAGAAACATAGCTCCAAGCCATGGAATTTGGCAGAAAGAGAGAAGACATTTTACACAAGTTTGTTCTAGTCAGTGGCTGCTGAATTACAGTTTCTGGGGCCATGCTACACCCAACACTCCTTCCTGTGAAACAGCAGTGAGTTTAGTGGTGTCGGGGAAGGGGGAATATGTTTAAACATATGACATAAGACGAGAGTAACAGCTAAGAAAAGGAGCACACTCTTCAATTATCGGCGTATCACATGCACCAAACCTTGCTGTGAGCAGTAAGTATGTGGCTCAGAAAGAAGCAGCCTGGCCTCTGAATCACTCAGCTGATGGTTCCTGACCCACTCTGGAGATTCGAGTGCCATTCTGGCAGCACCACTGTCTTTTATATGGGGCACTGAATCCAGCCTTCTCAGACGGATGTAACAGAACAGAGGAGTTCTCGCGAAACCCCCGTTCTCCCTTTTTTAAATGGCACCCCAATCTCTCAACCCCCCACGACATGACCCCCTCCGGACCGCCCCAATGCCCCAACTCACCTGTAAGATGGTCCTCAGGTGCCCCCCCCCACCCCCCCCACCCCACATCCCACCTCACACAGACAGGGGACCCCCAGCCTGATCCCCAGCGCAGGCAGAGTTCCAGTCTCGCATCTTGACACTGCTGGTGGCCCTGCCAGCCTAGCAGTCCCACCTGGGCACCCTGGCAGTCTGACAGTACCAGGGTGGCATCCAGATGGCACTACCAGGATGCCTAGGTGACACTGCTAGCATGCCCAGGTGCCCCAGCAAGGCACGGTGCCACCCTACCAGAGGCCTACCACCCGGGCGCCTCCATTCCCCTGGGAGAACCCTCCCAAGTGCCGTCCAGCCTGGTTGGGTTAGATCCCAAAACCTCGTGTCGATCAGGCGAGCGTCTATTACAGTGAGACTAGCTACTCTCTTTAATATGCAGATTTGCCAAATACTGATTGATGCTCGATCAATGACTACAGAAGCAAGATTGGATGACAATTGAAGACTTCATTGGACTAGATGTTTCCCCCAGCAGTACAGGTACAGAATGCAGCTGCTAGGGAGACACAGACTCTTATACTCCGCCTTACTGGGCGGAACCAGCAGGCAGGCTTCACCAATGAACTTGCTGTCTCACGTACCTCCCACACCAATGGTCTTACAGCATCAACCCCTAATACCGACTACTACACTGATCCCGCCCACAATGGGCCGGATCCAGATAACGACATCTCAAGAGATCCCATTAGATCTCGCAAGGTGCATCGAGGCCGAGTAAATCCCGGAAGAGGCCTCTTCCAGCATATACCAACCATGTCATGCCCGGTGCATTAAGTAAAGCAGCCTACCTTAATCTCAGTGTAGGTGGGCGGGATTCTCTCAGCCCAGGCCGGGCCGGAGAATCGCCGGGCTGGGCGCAAAGCGCGCGCCGCTGCCCCGACGCCGTTCTGCCGATTCTCCGGAGAGCGGAGAATCGCCGCCATTGGTGCTGGCGCAGCGCCAGTCCGGAGCCGCTCTACAAGCCCCCCCCCCCCCCACAGCGATTGTCCGCCCGGGACGGGCCGAGCGGCCATAAAACAATCCGAGTCCCGCCGGCGGCGTCCACGTGTGGTCTTACCCGACAGGACCTCGGCATGTGCATCCATCCGGGGGCGGCCTGGTGGGGAGGGGAGGGGGGTCCGATCCCGGGGGTGACCTCCGCTGAGGCCTCTTGGGCTGGGGGCCTCTTTTGCTCCGCGTCGGCCCCTGTAGCCCTACACCATGTTGCGTCGGGGCCGGCGCGGAGAAGGGAGTCACTGCACGTGTGTGCAGTCGCGCCGGTCGCACAGCGCATGCACAGACCCGTGGTGCCCATTTGACTCCGACATCGCCAGCTGGGGCGGCGTGGGTTGCCCCAACGCCGTGCTGGCCTACTGAGGGGCTCGGAATCGCTGCTCCTGAGGGCCTGTTGACGCCGTTGTGTCTACGACGGCGTCAACACTTAGCCTCAGGATCAGAGAATCCCACCCGGTGTCTCTGCTGGTGATTGTTGGAGGCTGGCTCTGCATTGTTCAGACCCACCAGCCCATTCTCCTGGCTTTGGAAGACTACAGGGAAGTGTGAACGCAGTGAGGAGAATGCAGAAAGAAGCAATCTCATGTTTGCTCAAACCGATATAACCAGCACCATTGCCATGCAAACTGTAGCCTCACAATTGTTTTATGCAGCTGGTGAAATCTCGGGCACAGTGGTTCACCAATTCACCTTTACAATGTGCTGCCATACGATATGGCCACATGGGCATACTACTCTTTGACCCCTCCATTTACATTTTCTGATTATTTGGGTGAATGTGGTAGTCACCACTGATGTATATATTGTATATAGAGGATGTTGATAGGTGCTTTACGGTAAGGCCCCTGAACTACAGGTACGGAGTTAGATCCCTGCCTGCTGGCTCCGCCCAGTAGGTAGAGTATAAATATGTGTGCTCCCCGTACAGCAGCCATTTTGTCAGCTGCTGTAGGAGGCCACACATCTCAGTGTAATAAAGCCTCGATTACATCCTACTCTCATTTTATGACACTGAGCTTTTCAGAGATGGACATCCGCATCAAGCCGGATCGCCTGCAGCTGCATCCTCAAGCAGACAACACCAAAAAGGACTATCAACATTGGCTAGCCTGTTTCGAAGCGTATATCGGGTCTGCGCCAGACGCAATCCCAGAAGCTCCAGATCGTTTACACGCGGCTGAGCTCCAATGTCTTTCCACTCGTCCAGGATGCGCCGACCT
Organism: Scyliorhinus canicula; assembly: GCF_902713615.1. Lineage (NCBI taxonomy): Eukaryota > Metazoa > Chordata > Chondrichthyes > Carcharhiniformes > Scyliorhinidae > Scyliorhinus > Scyliorhinus canicula. The sequence continues at coordinate 20,203,023 of NC_052160.1, read as the reverse complement.
ACGCAGAGGCAATGGCGCTACTGAAGGAAAACTACGCTCAGCGGACTAACAAAATCTACGCCAGACACCTCCTCTCCACGCGGCCCCAACTTCCCAGTAAGTCAGTGGAATATTTCTGGCGTGCCCGGCTCGCCCTAGTTAGAGACTGTGACTGTGAGGCCGTTTTGGCCACTGAACATTTGGATTTGCTGATGAGAGACGCATTTGTTACGGGCATAGGGTCTGACTACACCTGCCAGCGCCTCTTAGAAGGGGCCACGCTCGACTTCTCGGCGACCAAAAAACTAACGCTCTCACTTACGGTCGCATCACGCAACATTCAGGTCTATTCCCGGGACTGCGTGGCCCCCCCCCCCCCCCCCCCCCCCCCCCGTGCATCGTGGACTCCGCAGACGGCCGCCCCATCGTGGACCCCATCAGCGATCGGCCTCAGACAACCCCACGCCTGTGCCGCACGGCAGCCAACCAACCCCAGGGGGCCCAAATGCTACATCTGTGGGCAGTCAAAACACCCCGACAGCGCTGCCCGGCGCGGAGCGCTCTCTGCAAGGCCTGTGGCAAGAAGGAACGTTTCCCTATAGTGCGCCAGGCCAGCTCAATCGGCGCTATTGTCCCGGCACCCCCCACGTGCGGCCATTGGGCGCCGCCATCTTCCCCTCCTCGGACCACGTGTGGCCAGAGGACGCTGCCATCTTGCTCGACTTGCAACACTTGCGGCCCATGGGCGCCGCCATCTTGCCTTCCTCACGACACATGCAGCCCCAGGGCGCCGCCATCTTGCCTCCCCCACGTCACATGTGGCTCATGGGCGCCGCCATCCTACCCGACTCAGGACCCCTGCCCCTCGGGCACCTTATCAGGCCGCTCATCACCTGCAACCGCCAACGACCAGCCGCGTCTCGCCTCGGTCACGATTGACCAGTCTCGACCACACAACCTCACGACTGCTTCAACTAAAGTGAAGGTCAACAGACATGAGATCTCCTGCCTGCTGAACTCTGGGAGCACTGAGCTTCCTTCACCCCGATATGGTAAGGTGCTGCTCCCTCACAGTACACCCCGCTAACCAGAGAATCTCCCTGGCCTCCGGATCCCACTCCATGGCGATCCGGGGGTACTGCATCGCCACTCTCACTGTCCAGGGCGTGGAGTTCAGCGGCTTCCGCCTCTACGTCCTCCCTAACCTCTGCGCTGCCTTGCTCCTCAGCCTGGACTTCCAGTGCAACCTTCAGAGCCTAACCCTGAAATTCGGCGGGCCCCTACCACCCCTTACTGTGTACCGCCTTGCGACCCTTGAGGTCAATCCACCTTCCCTTTTTGCAAACCTAACCCCGGATTGCAAACCCATTGCCACCAGGAGCAGACGGTATAGCGCCCAGGACAGGACCTTCATCAGGTCTGAGGTCCAGCAGCTGCTTTGGGAAGGCATCATCGAAGCCAGCAACAGCCCCTGGAGAGCCCAAGTGGTAGTGGTCAAAATTGGGGAGAAAAACAGGATGGTTGTTGACTGCAGTCAGACCATCAATCGGTACATGCAGCTCGACGCGTACCCCCTCCCACGCATATCTGATATGGTCAATCAGATTGCACAGTACCGGGTCTTCTCGACAGTGGACCTGAAATCTGCCTACCACCAGCTCCCCATCCGCAAGGTGGACTGCCAATACACTGTGTTCGAAGCAGACGGCTGCCTTTACCACTTTCTTAAGGTTCCCTTCGGCGTCACCAATGGGGTCTCGGTCTTCCAACAGGAGATGGACCGAATGGTTGACTGGTACGGACTGCGGGCCACCTTCCCGTACCTGGACAATGTCACCATCTGCGGCCATGATCAGCAGGACCATGACGCCAACCTTGCCAAATTTTTCCACACCGCCACTCTCCTCAACCTCATGTATAACAAGGAGAAATGCGTGTTCAGTACAAACCGCTTAGCCATCCTCGGCTATGTGGTCCAGAATGGAGTTCTTGGGCCCGACCCCGATCGCCTGCGCCCCCTCATGGAACTCCCCCTCCCCCACTGCCCCAAGGCCCTCAAACGATGCCTGGGGTTCTCTTCGTATTACGCGCAGTGGGTCCCAAACTATGTGGATGTGCCCACTCATCCAATCCACTGTTTTTCCTCTGACCGCCGAGATTCACCAGGCCTTCAACTGTATCAAGGCCGACATCGCCAAGGCCACGATGCACGCGGTCAACGAGACGTTAACATTCTAAGTGGAGAGCGATGTATCAGACGTCGCTATGGCCGCCACCCTCAACCAGGCAGGCAGGCCCATGGCATTCTTTTCCCGCATGCCTTCGAAATTCGGCACTCCTCCGTCGAAAAAGAAGCCCAGGCCATCGTTGAAGCTGTGCGGCATTGGAGGCATTACCTGGCCGGCAGTAGATTCACTCTCCACGCTGACCAACAGTCAGTTGCCTTCATGTTCAATAACACACAGCGGGGCAAGATCAAAAACGATAAAATCTTGAGGTGGAGGATCGAGCTCTCCACCTACAACTATGAGATTTTGTATCGCTCCGGTAAGCTCAACAAGGCCCCCCCCGATGCCCTATCCCGAGGTACATGTGCCAGCGCACAAGTGGACCGACTCCGGATGCTGAATGACGACCTCTGCCACCCAGGGGTCACAATATTTACCTTTTCATCAGGGCCCGCAACCTGCCCTACTCCATCGAGAAAGTCAGGGCTATCACCAGAGACTGCCAGGTCGACGCGGAGTGTAAACCGCACTTCTACCGGCCAGAGCGTGCACGCCTGGTGCACGCAACACGTATTTTCTCAATGATGTCGATGAATATTCCCGATTCCCCTTTGCCGTCCCATGCCCCGACATGACGTCTGCTACCGTCATCAAAGCCCTCAACACCATCTTCGCTCTGTTTGGTTTCCCCGTCTACGTCCACAGCGACCGGGGATCCTCATTCATGAGCGATGATCTGCGCCAGTACCTGCTCAACAGGGGCATTGCCTCGAGCAGGACGAGCAGCTACAACCCCAGGGGAAACAGGCAGGTAGAGCGGGTGAATGGGACGATCTGGAGGGCCGTCAAACTGGCCCTATGGTCCAGACATCTCCCGGCTTCCCGCTGGCAGGAAGTCCTCCCCGACGCACTTCACTCCATTCAGTCGCTCCTGTGCACCGCGACTAATGAAACCCCCCATGAACGTCTCTTTGCCTTCCCCAGGAAGTCCAACTCCGGGGTATCGCTCCCAACATGGCTGGCAGCTCCAGGACCCATTCTCCTCCGTAGACACGTTCGACTCCACAAGGCGGACCCGTTGGTTGAGAAGGTACAGCTACTTCACGCCAACCCGCAGTACGCTTATGTAGCGTACCCAGACGGCCGCCAAGACACAGTCTCCCTCAGGGACCTGGCACCAGCTGGTTCCCCACACACCGCCCCCCCCCCCCCCGACCCGGCGCCACCCTCCCTTCCCCTGGCGCACCCCACTGCAGCTCCCGCTCTGGGACAATCCGTCCTCCCCTTGCCCACACCCGGGGATGAAGAGGATTTCGACACGAAGACCAAGCCGCCGCCGGAGTCGCCACTAGCACTACGGCGCTCTCGACGACAGATCAAGGCACCGGACTGCCTGAATTTGTAATATTATCTGTACTTTTAAAACACAATTTCCTGTATATAGTTGTCCACCACCCCCGCCGGACTCATTTTGTTTAACAGGGGGTGAATGTGGTAGTCACCACTGATGTATATATTGTATATAGAGGATGTTGATATAGGTGCTTTACAGTAAGGCCCCTGTACTACAGGTACGGGGGTAGATCCCTGCCTGCTGGCTCCGCCCAGTAGGCAGAGTATAAATATGTGCCCCCCGTACAGCAGCCATTTTGTCAGCTGTCGGAGGCCACACATCTCAGTGTAATAAACCCTCGATTACATCCTACTCTCATCTTTGCATAATTGATAGTGCATCACATGCTAACATTGAAGGTTAAACGTAGATAAAGCTAAAAACACTGGTCTCGGAATTTATGCCCAATCTAGGCGGCTGCTGTCCCGTTATCCTTTGCAGTGTAAGTCACGCTCAAGAATCAAACCTCTGTTTACAGCAGCTCTCTGCATGCAGGGTTTGAGTTAATAAGTTCCCCATTTCTATATTTAGGCTGGCATTTCACCATGAATATATTAAAATGGCATGCCAGATAAACTACTGCATGTTTCAGTTGTCACATTTGAACAAGCTGGCAAACAATCAAACATAACGCACCCACAACCCACATTTCTTATTTATGTGGGATATCATGCCGGGAGCTCTGCTTTGTTCCTTGACAGATATTTTGGACATATATGGGTTAAGAACCTTTATTTCATACATTGCTGTCTGGTTTTGAGGATGAAGACGCTGTTGATTTACAATCAAATCCAACCAAGTCTGAAATAGGAAAATTATCCAGTTCAGTGATCTGCAGATTTGGCACTGTCCTGATGTGCTTGGAATAAAGGAAAAGCCAGGCCTGAATCTAGCAAAATCTGCCTACCAAAGGTGCTGAATTCACGTCAGCTTTGATTCCAGGCCAGGATTTGTACCTAACCCTAGAATGGCCCAACAAAAAGGTTATGCAGGACCAATGTGTGCTTAACTGACTTCCACTTTAGATAATTAATCTTAGCTCCAGTGATATTTCCACCAGGTTATCTGGTCAGTAGCTGATTGAAAAAGACATTAAAAAGTGCTGTTGCATCTCTCTCCAACATCTCAACATCATTTGGCACACAATTAATTACTTTAGTTTGAAAGGGCACTGGCTGATATGAAGGCAACTGTAGCAGCCATTTTGTGCACAGGGTGATCCCAGAAACTGCAGTGAACATGGGTGGCCAGCTTTTGCAATGATTGTTGGGTTCAGGAGGACTGTTGGCCAGAACAGTAGAATTCTATGCTACAGCAACAGGCGACGAGATCCTTTGTCTAACATCGCCAATACATTCAACAATGCAATGCGTTCTGTGAGTAAGTCTGATTAAAAACTGGGTCTTTGAATGACTGTGCATTCAGTGTACCGACACAAATAAGGAACTAGTTCTAAAAATCTGGATGTATTTACTTTACATGAACACAGTCACTGTTTTAAAACCTTTTTATTTGTGTTTGCATTCCGTTCCTGGGCCTCTCCATTCTGCCATTCTGGCTGTTGCTCTGAGAATTGTGGGTTTGGGATGGTAGCAGATTTAGGGCCCACTGCTTCTCCCAGTACTCCTCCACGGAGTCCCACTGATGTTGGATGGAGAGAGAAAAGATGCTCAGGGTCTTATTTATTTGGCACCTCGTTTGCTTTTGCACTCATCTGCAGAGAAAACAGGTGCTTAAACACACAAAGGCATAGCTGGCTTGTCATATGACCCCCTTTCTCTATCTGCCCAGTTTCCCAAATATGACCATGGCTTGTGGCTTCCAGTTGCCTGCCTTGCATGATTAGAGTATGTCTGCACACATTCGTTTCACAACTAGAGTCCTATTATCCAAGTGATATGCTTAATGGTTTCTTCAAACCAGTTATTTTTCCAGGTGATTGTCAGGATACTTTATTAATGCGGTATACTATTTCTCTCAAGCGATGTTGTCTTCGCTGGCTCGACCAGCATTTATTGCGCATCCCTAATTGCCCCTGAGAAGGTGGTGGAGGTGAGCTGCCTTCTTCGCCCCCATTCATACTCTTTCAAAGTAATTCCTCCTGGTGCGATTTTGCAGGTAGGTTAACTTTAATTTTAATAGCTTTGGAACTGCAGCAAGAGATAGTGATGCAAATGTTCACCCATCTTTGGCTGTAATTTCAAGTTATTGGAATGTGCCTTTAGTTTTTCTTAAATCAGTTTCCAGCCAGTAAATTCATAAAGACATTTCTTTATAAAGCATGGCTTCATAACAGGAGCTCTCGGCAGGCACGACCCCACCTCCTGCATTGAATTTCATCCATGATCAGGTACTAGACAATACTAGGCATTTCTGGCAATACAGGAAGGGCAGCCACAGCGAGTCGTGCACTTGACTAAGGCTTGACCTTAAATCACCACCTTTCTTGATGTGGCATTGACGGTGCATGCCAGCAGCAAGCGAGGAACATCAGGGAGGTTACAGATAAAACCATTTATATCCATACAACTGCACTTTCCTGCAAGAGTCACTGAAAGTTCGGCACAAGTGGGAATTCGGCACAACGATTAGATTCTGTCTCTTCCGATTCCGACCTCTTGCCTGTTCCCGATTCTAATTGATGGCCTATGTCTCCAGCTGGCTGAGTTCCCTCTCGAAACCTTCCCTCTCCTCCATAAAGCCGACATCTCTGACCACACCTACGGTAACTGCGCTAATATTTCTTTATGTGGCATATATTTTGCCTGATAACACTCCTGCGAAGCGCCTTGGGATGGTCTTTGCTCCTCTTAAAGGAGCTGTACCAATGCAGGATAGTTCTATTGTACAATTGATGGATCAGCTGAACAGTCCCAGGCAGTTCAGAAACACCACCCATTCCCAACATGTAACAGCCATTCCCAACATCTGACACCCAATCCCAATATCTGACACTCATTTCGAACATTTGTGACTCGGTATCAGACTTGCCAAATATTTACTCGAAAGGGAACCGATTGTGTTGTGTGTTTGCCTTCGCGCAATGCTGGAACAGATGCCTTTTGTATCTCGTTCAAGCCTGTCAAGTTGCCTGGTTACAAAGTAAATGTCCTGGCTCCTGCTTAATCAACCCCATTGTTTTGTTTTTGACATCCGACAGGTTTGTGCCAGAGCAAGGTTGCAGTTTGCGGATGAACAGTGGGTGTTTGTTGATACGATTGTCCATCAATCGTCAATCATTTAAAAATAAAATCTCCTCTTCTTTCCTCACCGTGGTTGCACATGTGATTCTCTCGCGTCCTTTTCTCAACCATGCAGTGTTGAGGCTAATTATCGGACTGCAACTCCAGTCTGACTGAGAAAAAGGCCAATTCCCCGAATGGGCACGGTACCACTCTCACCTCTCTCTCGGAGGATCTGTGGCTTCAAGTCCAAAGGCTTGATCATACGATCTAGGACGACGTGCGCAGTTCTGAGGGAGTGCTGCACACTCTCTGGGCGGGATTCTCCGACCCCCCCCGCCGGGTTGCAGAATCGCGGCGTGAGGCGGCTTGAATCCCGCCCCGCCGTCGGCTGCCGAATTCTCCGGCGCCAGGGTTTTGGTGGGGGCAGGAATCACGTCGTGCTGGTCAGCGCCCCCCCCCCCCCACGGCGATTCTCCGGCCCGCGATGGGCCAAACGCCCGCATATTTGCGGACGGTCCCGCCAGCATAAATCAAACCTGGTCCGTACCGGCGGGACATGGCTCTATGGACGGCCTGCAGAGTCCTCGGGGGAGAGGGGGGGGGTGGTGGTGCGCGGTGGGATCTGGCCTGGGGGGGGGGGGGCCACTGTGGCCTGGCCTGTAATCGGGGTCCACCGATCCGCGGGCGGGCCTGTGCTGTGGGGGCACTCTTTCCCTCCGCGCCGGCTGCTGTCAACCTCCGCTGGCGCGCCCGCGCATGTGCCAACTCGGGCCGGCCGGCAGAGACCCTTCAGCGGCAGTTGGCGCGGCGCCAGGCCCTTCCACGCTGGCTGGCGGGGCGCCAACCCCACCGGCGCCAGCCTAACCCCTGAAAGTGCGGAGTATTCCACACCTTCCGGGCAGCCCAACGCCGGAGTGGTTCACGCCACTCCTTGGCTCCGGTACGGCCCCCCCAGCCGGGTAGGGGAGAACCCTGCCCTTTGAGTTTCAAGTCTAATGCTGAACTAGGGCCCACCCACCAAGGCTGCTGTAAAAATCCTGTTACACTATTTAGAGGAAGAGCACGGCCAATATTTATTCCTCACCAACATCACAAAAGGAGACATTTATCATGGGAGCTTGCTGTGTAACAATTGGCATCCATGTCTGCTGACATTACAACAGTGACACTTCATTGGTTGTAAGCGCTTTGGGACACCATGAGGTGGGGAAAGACACTGGATGTCTATTGGGGGATAGCGGTGCAGAGATAACGTCACTGGGCGAGTAATATAGAGAGCCAAGCTAATACTTTTGGGGAATGGGTTCAAATCTCACCATTGGAGCTGGTTGCATTTAAATTAAATAAATTGAACCTGGAATTGAAAGCTCATCTGGGTAATGGTGGTTATTAAATTATCATCAATTGTCATTATCTAACAAAAAAAACATTTGGTTCACTCATGCCCTTTGGGGAAGGAAATCTGCTGTCTTTACCTGGTCTGGCCTACATGTGACTCCAGACCCACAGCAATGTGGTGGATTATGAAGTAACTGCTTGCTGAAATGGCCGAGTAAGCCTCACAGTTCATGGGAAATAATGCTGGCCTTGTCAGTGAAGCCCAAATCATGAAAGATAAAAAATGTTTCTTTTTAATTGTCACGTCATTGGAGCAAAGGTGGTGCCGTTCCCACCAAGGACTGCTGTAAAACGGAGAAGTAAAATAATGGAAGATTTAGGAATGGACAGGTCATAGGAAAGCAACAGGAGATTGTCACACACAAGTAATGTGACTGGGATTTGGTGGCTCAGTCCTAATGCAAATGAAATTTAGCCACCTCAATGCTCGGAGCGCAAACAAAAGAAGATTTTCTCCATGTCCATTTAACTACGGAAAGACACTTGTGGCCTGTCTGCTACCAGTCCAGGCTCTGCTATGCCTCTTCCCAGTATTCTGATACTCAAATGCCATTTGGTGTTGACACATCTAATTCTTCCTTGAAATAAAGTAGCTGAAAAATACTTTCCCGCATCCAGCTGTGCTGCATTACCACATCTGGTACAGCGCTCACAAACTGGCCTCCATCAGCAAACACCTGCAACAATATCCCAGACCACGAACTGCCCCCAGAGGCGACACTGCATAGAGTCTGCACTGTCGAATTTCCGACACCGTTGATGTTCGAGCTGACTGCTGAACTTTTCTGACTATCCACGTCCGCTTTGCGCTCAACATATAAAATATATTCTGCTCTTTTTATTGGAAGTGGCTGCCAATAGGTGAAGCATTGATAGTGAAGTCACAGAAAGTGTGGGGGGAACAGTGTCTGCCAAAAAATAGCTCATTTCTTTTCAAAAACCCGTTTCCATTGGGTTTCATCCAAAGTTTATGAAAGCTGAAGGGAAAAAGGGACAAACATCCAAGAATTAAACCTTCCACATATTATATTCTCGCACTGCCATTTATCGAATACAGCTAGAGGGTTAATGGTAATGTGCTTAGCCCTTTTTCAATCACTGCATGTTTATCCTTTCTTATTTTTCCAAGCATCTACAAAACATTTCATTTTTATGATGCCCTGGCTGCCTTTGCCTGTATTATATTACTTGTGTGCTGTAAAATGGCTATTAAAAACTACACTGAGTTACCCATTGGTGTCAGCGATGACTCAGCGGAACACAATTTTGCCCTGAGTCAAAGGATAGTGAGTTCAAATTCTGCTCTAGAGAGCACAAAAGCCAGGCTAACAGCCACCACTCAATGACTCCTCCCCTCACCCCCATAACCTACCCCCTTACTCATTGCAGAATTAATGAGGTGTTGTACTGGTGGAGGTATATTGGGCAGGACTTTCCACGCAACCTGAAGCAGAGGCCACTCGCCATTGGCCGGTCATCGTTGCCAATGGGATTTCCTGTTGAATGCACCCCTCATCGCCGTGGAACCTGCTGCGGGTGGGGCGAGGGGGTGGGGCGAGGGGGTGGGGCGAGGGGGTACGCCGTCGGCAGGACGAAAGATTAAACTGAGGCTCTGTCTTCGGCTGGATTCCACTACATACTTGAGGGAGAGCAGGAAGGTTCTTTCTGGCGACCTGGCCTGCATTTATCCCACAATTAATGTTAAAATGAAATCTATTATCCGGTCATTATCACACTGCTGTTCTTTGGATCCTACTGTGTGAAGATTAGCTGCTATGTATCTCACATTACAACAGTGACTACACTTCCAAATTTCTCACAGGTTGCAAAATGCTTTGGTATTTCCTGTGGTTGAGAAAGACACTATATAGATGCAAGTCTTTCTATTTCCAAATGCCTCCAAAACTTGCTTCGATTTCTTCTCTTGTTCATTTAACCTCTTGTGCATCACCATTGGCAGCAATACTTGGGCCCTAAGCTCTGCAATTCCACTCCTCAAACTCTCCGCCTCTCTCCTCCATTACGACGCTCCTCAAAATCTACCTTTTCAACCAAGCGTTTGGTCATTTGTCCTAATATTTCCTCATGTGGCTCGGTGTCAAATTCGGTCTCATTAGGCTCCTGTGAAACACCATGGGGATATTTCACTATGCTAAAGGTGCTATATGAATGCAGGCTGTTGTTATGGACACAAATCCCTCGCAGCAGCACATTCTGTCTTACTGGTACAGTGTATGTGTATGTGTGTGAGTATGTGCGTGTAACAGGTAGGGTCGTAGCTCTAAACAGGAGTGCAACACGAGCTAAAGGCTCCTTCCCCAACTCGATCATCCCTCAAACAGTTAATCCCTTTCTTTCAATTCTGGATTCAGACCGTTAACCTTGAACTCAGTGCCACGTATGTATGTTTTGCAGATGTCAAGGGAGGTTGGAGAAAGATGGATTATGTGTTCCCGCTGATCGACCATCGATGGCCTTTAACAGTGAATGCATCAGTTTACCAGGGCCATAATGCTGTGATGTTTTCCCTTGTTGTTGTGGCAATAAATCTCTAGGTGGTAACTTTGTGCGATCAGCTGGGTAATGATACCGGTAGACGGAGATGATCCAACACTCCACGGGCATTCATTCCTGGATTTGCGACGCCACAGAAAAACAAGAAGTAGTTACTCAGTCAGTTATGTTCTCAACCATCCAGAAATTGGACTTTGACTGTGATCTCAAAGCTTAGCGGCGGTTTTCATGGACCACAGCCTTTACTACTCAGTGCTGTGTGTGATGCTGCTGAAAACTGCAGTGGTAAAAGATTAGGGATTAACAATAATTGGGGCTGGATGAGCAGGTTCTTTGAGGGTGAAGATAGGTGTGTAAGGTGCTCGGGGAGTCCAGCGAACCATGCCCATATGTTCTGGGCATGCCCGGCATTGGAGGAGTTCTGGAAGGGGGTGGCGAAGACGGTGTCAAGGGTGGTGGGATCCAGGGTCAAGCCAGGATGGGGACTCGCGATCTTTGGGGTTGGGGTAGAGCCGGGAGTGCAGGAGGCGAAAGAGGCCGGTGTGTTGGCCTTTGCGTCCCTAGTAGCCCGGCGAAGGATTTTGCTACAGTGGAAGGACGCGAGGCCCCCAAGCGTGGAGACCTGGATCAATGATATGGCGGGCATCATTAAGCTTGAGAAGGTTAAATTCGCCCTGAGAGGATCGGTGCAAGGGTTCTTTAACGGTAGCAACCTTTCCTCGACTTTCTGGCTCAACGATAGGGTACTGGGACAGTAGCAGCAGCAACCCGGGGGGGGGGGGGGGGGGGGGGGGGGGTACGTTGATTATGTTTGCTTATTTTATTTAAATTTTATTTATTTAATTTTAATTTATGGTTAAGTTCTCTTGTTGGGGGGGGGGGGAGTGTGATACATGTGATGTTACGGTATGGGGGGGAATTGTGGGTGTTATGGGGCTGTTAGTTGCATATTACTGCTTGTTGCTATACTTGTTGTTATATTTTTATATTTTCTGTTTAAAAAAATTCCAATAAAAATTATTTAAAAAAAAAACAATAATTGGGGCTGAGACAATGTGAATATTTAGTATATATTCAATTTAAAAACAAAACACTGCGGATACTGGAAATCTGAAAAAAAAAATAGATGGTGCTAGAATAAAATTTAACAGGCCTGGCAACATTTTCAGGAATGGCAGAGGGGGAGAAGAATAGAGCGGTAAACCCAAAACAGCTTTGATGCTGGCGGGATTTCCCCATTTTGACTGTCTCCACCTCCTGCCAAGGGCGTAACAAGGATCCCCACTTTTAAAGTCGGGATCCCCAATGACATCGAATTCCTCACGCAGACCCGTCGTTTAATGCCTGATTGTTCTCTCGAGGGTGAAGTCCATTCACATCGGCCGAAATGAATCATGACAGGTCCCCTATGACAAGCACCTGGTGGACAGAGAACCTGTCGGAGGCACAAACGTGAGCGTAGCCTAGGGGCTGGTTTAGCACACGGCTAAATCGCTGGCTTTGAAAGCAGACCAGGGCAGGCCAACAGCACGGTTCAATTCCCGTACCAGCCTTCCTGAACAGGCGCCGGAATGTGGCGACTAGGGACTTTTCACAGTAACTTCATTTGAAGCCTACTTGTGACAATAAGCAATTTTCATTCATTTCATTTAAGGCCTGACTGTTCAACCTACAATTTTACAAGTGAAATGGGTGTTTCGGCAAAAGGCTGAATAAGCTGGAGCTCTTTTCTCTCGAGAAGAGAAGGCTGAGACGGTGACCGAATAGAGATCTTTAAAATTATGAACGGACATGATAGGATTGATGTGTTGGAGACCAATGTTAAGGGCCATCTAAAAAAGATAGTTAGTACTTAGCGGAGGCGGTGGCGTAATGGTATTGTAACTGGACGAGATGCTGGGAAATGCTCTGGGGACCAGGCTTCCAATCGTACCATGGCAGATGGTGAAATCTGAATTCAATAAAAATCTGGACTTAAAGGCCTAACGATGACCATGAACAGTTGTCATAGAAACCCATCTGATTCACATATATCTGGCCTGGCCTACAGACCCACAGCAATGTGAATTCACTCAGGTCGGGAACAATTAGGGATAGGCAGTAAACGCTGGCTTTGCTGGAGATGTTCACACCTTATGAATGAATTTTTAAAATAGGGAATTCAGGGAAACCTCTTTACTCAGAGAGTATGTGGAACTTGCCATGGAGTGGTTGAGGAAGTTAGCATAGGTGTATTTATATGGGGCACGAGATGAACCTGTGCCGAGAATGGAAAAAGGAATAGGTTATGCTGATCGGGTTAGATGAAGAGCAGTGGGAGGACGTTCGTGTGGAGCATAAATAACAACATGGACCAATTGGACCAAACGGTCTGATTCAGTGCTGTAATTTCTATGTACTCCTTATCCTGTTCTGGTGTTCCTTGGGCAAGCTTTAACACATGCTATTAATAAATGCCAATCTGTATTATGTATCCAGTAGTATCATTGGTGCAAAATTTCTGCACAGTTAGCGTGTGCTATCACACAGAAGAAGATCCAATTTGGTATCTTCAGTTGAACTCCGGGTCCGATTCCACACCTTCTATATCAGAATGAATTCTTACATTTCTGATATAGGACGTTCTGTGGCAGAATAGGAGACTGCCCCTGCCTCTGAGTTAGAAGCTCTGGGTTTGAGTCACATAAGACCGTAAGATGTAGGAGCAGAAGCATTAAGTCTGCTCCGCTGTTCAATGAGATCATGACTGATCTGATATGATAATCCTCAACTCCAATTTCCCACCGTATCCCCATAACTTTTGATTTCCTTTCTGTCGATCTCAGCCTTGAACATACTTAACGACCCAACCTCCACAGCTCACTGGTAAAGAATTCCACCGATTCACTACCCTCTGAGTGAAGAAATCCTCCTCGTTTCGGTCTTAAATGGATGATCCACTACTCTGAGATTACGTCCTCTGGCTCCAGACTCTCCTGACCTGTGATTTGATGTCCACGGCAGCTGTGTCCATAACATGACCAACAAGTTGTACGCCAACCTACAAAATCCTTCCAACATGCCAAAGGCAGGTTGTAAGAGAGGAAGAGACTCCTGGTCAGTCAGGCTGGATGCTGGCCAATGGCCCTCAAGTTCTAAACTTCTGGAGACAGTTCAGCAACCTGTTCCAAGAAAACATCTCTCTGTGAACAGATAAAAAATCTGCCTTGTACACCATTAAGTGTGGGAAAAGAAACAGCAACAACATTTCTGAAATCACTTAGCTTCTCCTATTGTTTGTTTCAAACATTATTCATTCGCATCCAATCTTAGATATATTCCCTTCCGTTCAAACCACTGGTTGGCCATGTTTGTGATACCATGGGGTTAACAAGCCCTCACTGGATTACAGAATTGTAACATCATAGAATAGCATCATAGAATAATATAGCACAGAAGGTGGCCACTCAGCCCATCTACATTCAAAGAGCAATCCAGTTAGTTCCACTGCTCCACTCATCCCCGATATCACTGCAATTTTTCCAGGTGACAAATGAATCTGTTTTAACCATCTATTGCACTGCACTCCAAATCCTAATTACGGTTAGAAAAAGATGTTTTTCCTCATGTCGCTGTTGTTTTTTTTGCCTATCACCTTAAATCTATGTCCACTGTCTATCAACCCTTCAGCCGTTGGCGACCGTTTCTCTTTATTTATTCTATCTAAGCTCTTATGATTGTTAATGTCTCTGTGTAATCTCCTCTTAGCCTTCTCTGCTCTAAGGAAAATAACCTCTGTGTCTCCAGTCCATCCACAGAATTGTAATCCCTCATCCCTGGAACGTAAGTCTCTTCAGTACCCTGTCCAAAACCCTCAAGACTTCATAAAATGTGGTGCCCAGAATGAAAACCTCGGCATTCCACTCTCCTTCTCTGGATTAGTTTCCCATTTAGTTTGTATATTAAAATGTACTTGGAGCCAAGTCTGCTGGAATGGATTATGTTTCTGACCAGAATCTTCACTCACTGTCAAGCCCAATTATGCTTTTGACCTTGTTATGACATTTCATCACGGAGCGCTCTCCTCAAGAACTTCCTCGACTTATGATTGGAATTGAAGCTTGGCCCCAGTTCCGCTGGGAAACTTTAATCCCTGCTAGGCCCAGGGGTCCACACCAAGGGTTTAATTTGACCTTTGCAACTCCTGAATCAAGATTCATTTTGACATTTCCAGAGAGGCTGCAGCTGGGATAATGCTGGAAGTACTGGCCTTGTCTTATCTGAAATTAATTCACTCGCAATGTTAAGAAGAATAATGAAATCCTTATGGTGAGTGGCACACAATGGAAATAGCAAAGCATAAACCTACTGTTCTGGCAAATGTGCCTTCACACCAGAATCATGGTACTGATCTCGCTATTTGAGGCTGCCACATGCCAGTCCCGAACACATCTGGGCCAAATGTTGGATTTTCCTGCAGGAAGGCCTGGGGAAGCTGAGGGAAATTGGAAAAGAAGATGGAGGACTCCAGCAAGCAAACTCTGGAACATCATGTGCAGCAGTGGATGGGGCGATGGAGCATCTACAATGTCAATAGTCTAATTTCAGGAGCTTCCAGAAAAGGAACCTTAAATGGTGGGTAAGTTAAAACGCGGGTGCTTTTTAAATATGGTGCTCGGATATGATGAATACGAGCCATTCAGCCCACTCCGCCACCCAAAACATTGGGATACAGGATGCGAATTCCCACCTGTCCACGCAGTTGGAATCTCTTTCCATCACAGGACTTAGTCCCAGAATGGAAAACTCTGCCTCAGAAGTGGGACTTGAACCCAGAGCTTCCGACCCTGAGGTAGGGAGCCAACCACTGTGCCGCAAGGCCTTCCTTAAGACGCAACCAAGAGATTTTTACAATGTTAAAGGCAAGTTGCTGCAGGCTGGATAAAATCTCCTACAGTTGCACATTGATTTCTTACAAGTGGAAATGTCTGCTCTACATTTGCCCCTCCATAATTTTAAGGGCTTCCATTACATCACTCCTCAGCCACCATCTTCCTAGGGAAAAGGGGCGGGATTTTCCGGCCTCCCAGCCGTGTGTTTTTGGCAGTGGGAGACGGCACGCCATTCGCTGGTAGTGGGATTCTCTGCTCTCGCTGCTGTCAATGGAAATTCTCATTGAAGCCACCCCACATTGCCAGGAAACCAGTAGATGAGGGTGCACTGCCGGCAGGACAAGATAATCCCTACACCGGCGAACGGCCGGAGAATCCCCACACCGGGGAACGGCCGGAGAATCCCGACACCGCCGAACGGCCGGAGAATCCCGACACCGCCGAACGGCCGGAGAGTCCCTACACCGGCGAACGGCCGGAGAATTTCGGTCAAGAGCTTGTTCAATCCTTCTTGATTCTTCTAACCTCTTTGTTCTGGTACTACTACACATCCATGCACGATATTCTGAGGCCAATTTCACTTTTGATTTCAATCAGCCCGTGGAGAAAATTTATGGAACAATTCCCCCCCCACATGTTATAGACCAAGAAAGATACAGAATATTGGTACAACAGATAATCAATCTGTTGATGCTTTTTATCTTGCACACATGGGGCCCCTCAACAAAGTAAAAACTTGCACACGTTCGCAACAAAGTAAAAGCTTGTGAGACAGCCATTCCCTAGTTCATTCCTCATGGCAATGCTATTGTCCAATCTGAGCCAATTTGTTTGGTTTGAATTTAAACAAAAGCTAACTGTTTCCTGGTGCATTCTTCTCTACCAATGCGAAGCCACTTTTCAACCAATCAGCACTCCTTTCGCATGCAATATACATTGCTGTTCCCTTAACAATTTTTAAAAATTCTTTTTATTGGCATTTTCAAAATTATATACATTGCTGTTCGTTTTCCATTTATTGTACAGTCACAAAGGTTCCTTCTGAGGTTTCTCTGTTCCCTTAACAATTGATATCCTTGCGAATCTGTCTTGATGAGTGCCAAACAAAAAGCTTTGATGGCATGTAGCTTTTTTTATACTCAAGTTCTGTACTACCAAACATCTATAGGTTAATCAGTCACAAAATGTGTTACTTTGGTTGCAGACAGGATGAAGCAACCTGCTTGATTAGCACCCCATCCACTGCCTTAAATATTCACTCCCTCCATCACCAACTCACAGCGGCAGCAGTGTGTTCCATAAAGATGCTCTGCAGCAGCTCACCAAAGTTCCTTCCACAGCACCACCCAAACCCACAACCTCTACCAGCTCAACTGATAAGGACAGGAGATGCACGGTAACACAAAAACCTGCAGGTTCCCTGCCAAGCTACACACCATCCTGACTTGGAATGCATCACCTCATCTTTCACTGTTGGTCGTAATCCTGGAGCCCCCTACCTGACAGCACAGTGGGTGTACCTACCCAACATGGAACACGGTGATTCAAGAAGGTGACTCGCCACCACCTTCTCAAGGGCAATTAAGAATGGGCAATAGGTTCTGGCCTTGCCAGTGATACTGACGTTCCATGGATGATTTCAAAAGAAATCACTTGGTCACCAACATTCAGCAGTCAGTTCGGTGAAGGCTTCTGCTCAATGCACTCAAAGTCATATTCATGCAGTTGATTGCCTTAGGTCCTGCTGCATTTGTTATCTATTCTAAAAGGAAGAGCAATCATGAAACGGGGTGATTTGATCATTAAATTGCTGAAAAGGAGTTTTCAGTGATGAATGCTGTTGATTATGTCAGGGATTGAGCCTGCCTGAAATCTGCCCCCTACAGAGACACCACTCCTTTAAGAAACTATTTGTGATGCAGTAGGTCAATCATTCCCATTCTCAATATAATGGTCAGAAAATTATCATTCCAGAAATACTTTGGTAATGCAACATTCTGTCATCTACAATTCTACTTAAGGAATTGGCTGAGTTCCCAATCTCCTCGTGCTCTGATAAAATAAATGCTCATGGTATTTGAGTCACACTGCCTCCGATGTTTTCTCAGTTGTCACAGCAAACACAAGACTGATGTCTCTTTTCACCCGTCGGTCATTATGTTAGCCTCTTCGAAGGGACAGAGCCCCATTTTCCTCCTGTTTTGCTTGAAGAAGATGATAGAAAGCAAATAACAGAGAGTTTCCCTGGAAAGACCATAAAATGCAGATCAAATGAGTTACTTTCAAATGGCACAGATTGGATGTAATGGATACAAAAGAAGCTGGGGTGGGATGAAGAGATTTTTTGTGACCTAAAATACCCTGAAACGGTCTTGGAAGGAGATTTGATAGCCGCTTTCAAAAGAGAAGTGGCTAAATGTTTGAAAGTGGAAACATTTGCAGAGCCATGAGGAGAGGGGTTGTCAATTGGCTAGTTCTTTCAAACAGCTGGCATAGGTAGGTAGACCCGAATAAACTCCTTCAGTACTATCTGATTACACAAAACCTTCCTTAACCAAAGTACAAGAAGATGAGACAACTTTTGAAATGAATTTCTGTCACACAAGGTGGTGTTACATCTATGTGTTTTTTTAAATTGCTTTCACTCATGGGGTGATTGTAACACAGGATTTTCAATACATAAATAATAGTGATGATTGGCAGGAATGCCGTTGTGTGATACTAGGTGAAAATTCACCCTGCTACTGTACTTCCAGTTTAAGATCTCTGATTGGAAGATCGGCAGTAGCGCCATAGCCAAGATCGTGCAACCAGCATGGCGTTGGAAGAGTAAACTATACAGTTCCAAAAGTGAAAAGCCATCAGCAAGACATGTCAGCAATTCTCACACACTACACACAATCCAGCAACATCCCGATGCATGTTCCTTTCGGAATGGGAGGGTGCGGGCATACGGGAGGGAGGGGCTGGTTTAGCACACTGGGCTAAATCGCTGGCTTATAAAGCAGACCAAGGCAGGCCAGCAGCACGGTTCAATTCCCGTACCAGCCTCCCCGAACAGGCGCCGGAATGTGGCGACTAGGGGCTTTTCACAGTAACTTCATTGAAGCCTACACGTGACAATAAGCGATTTTCATTTTCATTTCATTTCATTTCATACGCTGCTGAGAATTCTGCCAAATCAATATCTTGTAAGAAGCTTTTTGGGAAGGATGGTAACCACTAAAGCAGGTACGTCTTCATTTGATCACGTAGAACTTACAGCAGATTAATAGACACTGGACAGTACAGGTGTTTATGCTCCACATGAGCTTCCTCCCACTCTCTCTTTGTCTCACTCAATCAACATATCTTTCTATTCCCTTCTCCCTCATGCGTTTATTTGGCTTCTTAAATGCATGACTGCTATTCGCCTCAATGTGGTAGCGAGTTCCACATTCTCACCAGCCTCTAGGTTAAGACGTTTCTTGTGAAGTCCTCACTGGATACCTTTAGTGCTTACATTATCATCTTGGCCCTATTTCTGGTCTGCCCCATAATTGGAAACATCTTCCCAATGTCTAACATATCAAATTATTTAATTATCCTGAAGACCTCAATCAGCTCATCCTCCAGCCTTCCCTTTTCTGGACCAATGGAGCCACATCTTCCAGTCCTATTCAGTGATTACATTTGTAACGATGTACACATGGTACATGATCTGTATATGGGGCAGGATTCCCCGCTGCCGGGGGCGGAGTTATAGATGCGGCCGAGAGGCCGATGATCTGGGCCCCTGCTGCCGGTGGCATTGAGGTTCGCGTCCCGCGTTAGCGGCAGGATGCAGATGAGTCAAATTGATCCATTTGCATCCTATTAATGGGGCTGGATTCTCCAAACACAAGTCATTCTCCAGTCTCCCGGGCCGGGATTCACGTGGGTGAGAATTGGTGCAGGTATTTCCAGGCGTGGCCTTGACGCAGTGGACCTCTATCAGGGAGTTGCCCCCAATGCCCCCTTCAAAGACCCCATTACAGAGACCCCCACTAGAAAACCCCCATAGAGACCCCTACCATAAACCCCCACAATAGATGAAACTCCCCATTGCAGAACACCATGAGAAACCCACCACAAACGAAACACCTACCAGAAACCTCCCCCATAAGAGACTCCCCACATGTAACCCCCCACAAGAGACCCCCATCAGAAACCTCCCCAAGAGAGACACCCACCATAGACCCCTATGAGAGACCAGTACCAGAAACACCCCATTGCAGAGACCATCACCATAGACCCTCCCATAGGAGAGACCCCACCACACCGCCCCCCATAAAAGAGACCCCCACCAGAGATTGCACCATAAGAGAGATGCCCACAAGAGACCAATATTACAGAGACCCCCACCAGAAACCGCTGCATAAGAGAAAATCCCATTAGAAACCCCCTTTTGTGTGGGCCACGAAGAATCCAGCACGAGTTGTAGAATAGAAAGAAATAACATTTATTGACAATAACATATATATATATATATATACAGCAGCAGCAGTAACTCCCTTGCTGCTCACTCTTCTCTAGCAGTTTCCATACTGGCCAGCTCTATTTATGCAGTGAATCTGCTAATGATTTCTCCGCCCCCCTCATTGGGGAAGCTCATACACCCTAAGGATTATGGGATTGCCATTAGTCCCCAGCCAATGGTAAGCAGGCAGGTTATAACATCCCTCTCTCCCCCCAAAGTCCAAGGAATCCACCGAAGACCCTGGCGAAGGAGGGCGTCGGACTAGTTTTGCTGCAGGCCGGACACCATTTGGACGAGGCGCTGGATCGGGGGGCGTGTAACAAGATGGAGAACAGCGCTTCCGTGAAGAACGGCGTCACGGTTGCACATCCATGGCCCGTGGGCCCGACTCCCCCTCTGAGGCGTCCTGTGTCTCCATCTCGGAGTCAGAGTCCACTGCCTCAGTCATCTCGGCGTCCCTACCTCCACGCGGTTCTGCAACGACCTGCCCAGGCTGAGTGTGGCACCAGAGGAAGATTGTGAGGAACACCCTCCACTGTGTCTGGTCTCTGTGGCTGTAGAAATGAGCTCTGGGGGCGGGGAATCTTTGGAAGGGATGGTCTTCTGGACCGAACGTGGTCTACATGTTTGCGCTGGAGTCGACCCTGGGCTTGCACTTGGTAAAAGATGGGGCCCATTCGGCAAAAGTTAACGCCAGGGACCCACTGGGCACCACCAGCAATATTCCAAATGAACACTGGGTCACCGGGCGCAAAATGCCGAATAGGCCGATGCCGAGAAAGGCCATGTCCCTGCCGTTCTTGTGTGCGGCGTACTTTTGCACCAATATCCGGGAAAACCATGCTCAGGCAGGTATGAAATCTCCGGCTCATTAAGAGTTCCGCGGGAGCTACCCCAGTCACCGCATGTGGAGTGGGCATGTATGAAAACAAAAAACGAGCCAGTCTCGTGTCCATCGTCCCGGAAGACTGATTCTTTAGGCCCTGTTTGAATGTCTGCACTGCGCGCTCCGCCAACCCATTGGAAGCCGGGTTGTATGGAGCGGTGCGGATATGGTGTATGCCATTCAGCCCATGAACCTCGCAAACTCCTCACTTGTGAACGGAGTGCCGTTGTCCGTGACCAGCACCTCAGGGAGGCCATGCGTACTGAAAGACAAACGTTGTGCCTACCATCTTATGCACCTCTAACCATTTAGACTGGGCGTCGATTAATAGAAGGAACATGGATCCTTGAAAATGTCCGGCGAAATCCGCATGCAAGCACGCCCAAGGCCACCCTGGCCATTCCCAGTGATGTAGGAGCTCGGCCGGCGAAAGCTTCTGATGCTCCTGGCAAATGGAGCAGTTTTGGGCCACCTTCTCAATGTCGGTGTAGAGGCCTGGCCACCAGACATAACTCCTGGCCAACATTTTCATTTTGGTCACACCCGGATGCCCATTGTGAAAGTGTTTTAGTATCAGCTCCTGTCCTTTTTCCGGGACAATCACACGCGTCCCCCACAAGCAGATACCGTCTTCCACGCTGAATTCTGACAGCTTGGAGGAAATTGTCTGCAACTCTCCTGGGAGCTGTCTATGTTGCCCACTATACAGGCCTATGTGCCGAACCTTTGACAGGACTGGCTCCATCTGGGTCCACTCACGGATCTGTGATGCCGTGACAGGCAAGGAGTCCATAAAATTTAGGGTTGCAACCACCTCACCGGTCGTGGGGGTCAACATGGGGCCAGTTGATACAGGCAATCGGCTCAGTGCATCGGCATTCCCTATCTGGGTTCCTGGTTTGTGCTCCAGAGAATACTCGTATGCAGTGAGCAACAAAGCCCAGCGCTGGATCCATGCAGAAGCAATGGGCAGTATTGGCTTATCCTCTCGAAAAAGTCCTAGCAGAGGCTTAAGATCAGTCACGATTGTGAAGTGGCGGCCATACACATACTGGTGGAGGCGTTTCACCACAAAGACCATCGCCAGGCCCTTCTCAATCTGCGCGTACTTTTTTTCCGCTGCAGTCAATGTGCGGGAGGCGAAAGCTAGCGGCCGTTTGGCCCCGTTCTCCATCTTGTGGGACAGGACGGCCCCAATACCATACGGGGATGCATCACATGATGAGCAAAGGCTTTCCAGGATCATAGTGAGTTAGTAACCCAGACGACGACAATTGTTGTTTTACCCGCCGGAAAGCGGATTCTTGCGGCGGACCCCAAACCCAGGTGTGATTCTTCTTTAGCAGAAGGTGCAACGGGGCCAGCGTAGTTGCCAGATTCGGGAGGTTGACGGAGGTACTAGGGCTGGAATACATCTGGGTACAGCCCTAGTACCTCCGTCAACCCTCCAGAACCTGTTTGGAGGATGTGCTGCCACTGCAGCCGCAAATGGCGCAACCAATCCCGACCCAACAGGCTGGGCCTGTGCCCGCGCACCACAATAAGTGGGCAATGCCCCTCCTGGCATCCATAAACAACAGGGGTCATCGTAGTTCCTGCAATGTCCAATGATTCCCCCGTATAGGTGGCCAACCTGGCCTGTGTGTCAGTTAATGTAAGGGTCTGTATACCCTGCTTGATGCGATCGAATGTCCTCTGGGCGATCACGGAGACCGCTGCGCCAGTGTCCAACTCCATCTCAAGCGGGTGACCATTGACCCGTACTGTCACCTTAATGGGGGCCACACGGGGAGCTGCCAGACAATGCAGCTGCAGGCAGCCATCCTCCGTCTCCACGCCCTCGGGAGTAGTCACCGCAGGTTCATCCAAATGAAAGGTACGGCTTCTCGGCTGGCCCCAGTTTCGGTCGGAGCGACGGCGCCTCTGCCGCCCGCAGGACTGCCGTCCATGACGGGGTCGGCGCTTACAAGTCCGACACTGACATGGCTCCTCATCCATTGGTTCTGGAGAAGGCTCCCTTCGAGGAGGAACGTCCGGCGGCCACTGGTGTCGATCCGGACGCTGCCCCGCCCAAGGTACCGCAGGGGTGCTTTCGGACGGAAGGTGTTGCGCCCCAAGGCATGCACCTCCATTCCCTGTAGCTCCTGCACTCCCCGTTCTGGGCTCTCTCGGGACAATACTATTTGAATGGCCTGTTGAAAAGTCAATGCTGGCTCGGCTAACAACTTTCTCTGGGTGGCCGCATTGTTAATACCGCAAACCAAACGGTCGCGTAACATTTCTGACAAGGTCTCACCATAGTCACAGTACTCCACAATCCTGCGTAGCCTGGATAGAAAGTCAGCAAGGGATTCTCCTGGGGTCCTCTCTGTGGTATTAAACCGGTAACGCTGGACTATCGTGGACGGGGTTGGGTTAAAATGTTGCCCCACTAAGTTCACAAGTTCATCAGCGTCTTGGTGTCCGGCGCAGCTGGGTACGTAAAGCCCCAAATGTATGCGGGCTGCAGGCGGTGAGCAATATGGGTAAGCAGGGCTGGTTTAGCTCACTGAGCTAAATCGCTGGCTTTTAAAGCAGACCAAGCAGGCCAGCAGCACGGTTCGATTCCCGTACCAGCCTCCCCGGACAGGCGCTGGAATGTGGCGACTAGGGGCTTTTCACAGTAACTTCATTGAAGCCTACTCGTGACAATAAGCGATTTTGAATTTTTCAATTTCAATATGACCACCTGGCGCTCGTTTTCGGTGATGTTGTTTGTCCGCAAATAGTAACGCATCCGTTGTGCGTACTGGTTCCAGCTTTCCAGCGCAGCATCAAAGGCATCCAAACGTCCATACAGAGGCATGGTGTAATAGAAAAAAAACTTCCAACCTGTATCCAACAAAAATCCAGGGAGGTGGCTTCAGCAGTGTAGACAGCTATTCAATTTAACCCTCGTCGCCAGTTTTGTGAGGGCCACGAAGAATCCGGCATGAGTTGTAGAATAGGACAAAATAACATTTATTTTCAATAACATATATATATACAACAGCAGCAGTAACTCCCTTGCTGCTCACTTCTCTTTAGCTAGTTCCAAACTGGCCAGCTCTATTTATGCAGGGAATCTGCTAATGATTTCTCCCCCCCCCCCCCCCCACCCTCATTGGGGAAGCTCATACACCCTAAGGAGTATGGGATTGCCATTAGTCCCAAGCCAGTGGTAAGCAGGCAGATTATAACACCCCCTATAAAAGAGAATCGCACCAGAACACCGCCCCCCCCCCTATTAGAGAGACCCTTCCACCAGATACCCCGGCTTGGGTCACTGTCTGTGTGGAGTCTGCATGTTCTCCCCGTGTCTGCGTGGGTTTCCTCCGGGTGCTCTGGTTTCCTCCCACAGTCCAAAGATGTGCACGTCAGGTGGATTGACCATGCTAAATTGCCCTTCGTGTCCTAAAAAATAGGTTAGGTGGGGTTACTGGGTTGGGATGGAAGCGTGGGCTTAAGTAGGGTGCTCTTTCCATTAGCCGGTGCAGACTTGATTGGCCGAATGGCCTCCTTCTGCACTGTAAATTCTATGATCCAAGAGAGACCTCCCCAATACAGAGACCACCAACAGAGACCCCCCATTGCAGAGACCCCTGCCTGGAAGCTAGCGAGCAGTGCAGACCGAAGCAGTGAAAAAAATCATTGCTTCAATACTCACCTGTGCAATACACCTGCTGACTCAGGCAGAGGAAGCCGCACCTGTAAATTCCTAGAACGCAAAAACCACATCAGCTTGGTTTAACCCCCCTCAGATCTTTGATCTGCAAGACTTTCATTCACATCAATGGGAATTGGTTTTACTTGGCTGTGATTGACAGATGGCGCAAAGCCAGCCAGAAAATCTGTATTGTTTAATTTCACTTCCCTTCACACTTGAATGGATCTCAAGTACCCAGATGTGAAACTAATCACGATGTGTATAAACATCTAGCTATGATTGGCAGCTTTTGGACCACATCAAAAGCAGTTAAGTGTTTTCTGCAGAGTAAAAGGATTGAGAGCACTTTACTGCCTCTGGTACGACTTTTATAATGGGGTCGTTGGTAGGGCTCGGTGGGAGGGGAGGATCACCCTCATACTGTGCGGGGAGTGGTGGGGTTCAGCCCATGGTTTCCTGTTTGGGACATCAAATGCTGTGCTGAAACAGGCCATTCGGCCCAACGAGTCCATACCAGTGCTTATGCTCCACTTAATCCATTCTCCCTCAGATGCTTGTTCTGCTTCCCTCTGAATGCAACTGTGCTATTTGCTGCAACCTGTGGTCAACACAGCATTATGAACTATGTGCAAAGTTATCACCTAGCCAGTGTTATCTCGGAATGGGAGGAATCGATCAGAATTAGTCGTTAGAATTTTTTAAAATGGGCAATTCACATATAGGGTGAGTCCAGTCCAATTTAAGTTGGGATGCATTTCAGATGGTCCATCTCATTCAAAGGAGTGGCACAGCTCATGTACAATTGAGAAGGTTTTACTCTGTACAAATGCTACTCTTTGTCACATTGAGGATCTGAACTGCTCCAGCCGCGAAGAACTTGGCAAGTCAGGATGGCCGTGAATGATTGCTGTTTAGAGTTAAGCTATTAACGTACTCCCCAAGAACTCAGTCATTCTACAATTCAACTGATCATTTTTACAACTTGATGAGGAAATATTTGATGAAAGACAGCCCCAAACGTTCAGGCAATATTTCTTTTGTTATGTAATGCGATTGAAAAACAGGAAATGATTTCACCCGCATTTCTTTTGGCAGTTCCATACTTAGTCACTTCTCAGGGGGCAAAGGTCACTGTTCAATCCTCCATTGTTGTCAATTAGCTGTCAGAATTGAAAATATTTTCCCACACATACCAGCCCCTTCGGCCAATTGCGATTCGCTCCAGAGGGATAGTATATTGAACTGTATGTAACAAGTAGCCATATGATTGTGATCTCTTGCACACACAAAGGCAGCTGGGAAGGTTTCTCAGATGAAATATGTTTCTTTTTTTATTCTTGCATGGATTGTGAGTGATGCTGGCAAGACCTGCATTTGTTACTCATCACTAATCTTGAGATTTGAAAAAGTGGTGGTGAGCCACTTTCTTGAACTGTTATGGTCCACTGAGTGTAGGTAAAACTACAGTGCTGTTAGGAAGGGAGCTCCAGGTTTTTTTGACCCATCGAAGGAATACCTTCAGGATGGTGTTTGGTTTGGAGGGGAACTTGCAGGTGGGGGGTGTGCCTGTATTTCTGCTGCCCTTGACCTGGTAGAAGTTGCAGGTTCAGAAGATGGTATCGAAGGAGCTTTGGTGAGTTTCTGCAGTGTATCTTGTACATGGTACACACAGCAGACATGGTATGTCAGTGGTGGATGTTTAAATTGGTGGGGGGAGGGTTGCTGATCAAAAGGACTGCTTCATCTGGGTAGTGTCAAGCGTCCTGAGTGTTGTTTGAGCAGAACCCATCCAGGCAAATGGAGAGAATGGGGAGTCTGCACGTTCTCCCCGTGTGTGCGTGGGTTTCCTCCGGGTGCTCCGGTTTCCTCCCACAGTCCAAAGATGTGCAGGTTAGGTGAATTGGCCAGGCTAAATTGCCCTCAGGGTCCAAATTGCCCTTAGTGTTAGGTGGGGTTACTGGGTTATGGGGATAGGGTGGAGGTATGGGCTTGGGTAGGGTGCTCTTTCCAAGAGCCAGTGCAGATTCGATGGGCCGAATGGCCTCCTTCTGCACTGTAAATTCTATGAATTCCATTACACCCCTGGCTTGTGCCTTTCGGAAGGTAGACTCAGGCTTCAGTAGGGAAAGTGCTCGCTGCAGACTTCCCAGTTTCTGGTCTGCTCTTGTAGCCATAGTGTTTAGGTGGTTGATCCAATTCAGTTTCTGGTCAATGATGGTCAATGTGTGAGAGGTTAGCCCAGTGGAGAACTTCCAACCATGGTTTTGGTGAGTCGAGAGCCAGGGAGAGCTCTCCCAGGCTATCCGAGTCTAACAGCTGTAGGTTCAAGTCCTACTTCATGTTAAGACCATAATGTAGACTGAATCCTCAGTGCAGTCCAAATACTGCCATTTTATGTGTGGGTGAGTCATTAAACTGAGGTCCCACCTCCTTGCTCAGTTGCACATACACGCCGCTACCAATTGTGTACTTTACATGCTTATGGTAAGCGTGCTCAGTCACAAGACTGCAGCATTGTTTAATCATGGGAGCCACTCTGGCATATAAACAAGAATTAATCTGGAGCAGTGGGAGAAATTATTTAATAATGCAGCATGAAAGATTGAAAGGGCAAAGGCACAGATCCCATCTGCCATGCCATGGATTGATTGGTCACAGATTCATATCAAGAGTCCTCATCTCTTCCATTGTAAGTAGAGGAAACTATTCATCCCAGGCCATTCTTTCTCCTCACTTTTAAACAAACAGTTAGAGGGTGGCATTATACAGAGCTGGCAGTCGTCTTTCAGTCAATACTGAACCTACACCTCTGGGACCACAGTGTTCAGAGAGGCAGCTCACACAACCTTCTCAAAGGCAATTAGGGATGGCCTAACTAGTGAGTCCCACATCCCATAAATTAATAAAAAGATTGGACACAAACAAAATGTTAGGATGGCTGCCACAAATCACCTGGCTTTTAGCATTTGGACTGCAGGCAGTATTAAGTCAACAGTAAATGGCTAATTAAATATGAACATAGGGGAGGGTACCTCACAGCCACCTGTGGAATTCAGACATTTCACTGTTTAAGGATGGGACAACACTTAAAGACTATGGATTTCTCAGGCTGCCTGTCTCCATACTGGGCAAAAGGGAAGATTGAAGCTCAGTTGCCACTATCAATTTCACATTGTATCACAATGGCTACCGCCATCCAAACCAGAATAGGTCATGTGATCAAAACTGTGTTCAAAGACTGCATTATTATTGCCCCAGGATCCAGCAGATCATCAGAACCATCAGTTGTCAGCCAGTCTGAGAACCAGGCTCTCAAAGCAGCTGCAAGTCATCAAGCAGCCAAAGTTTCAAAGTTCACTTGAGAAACAACCTTTTGGAAATTCAACTACAGGACACGTCACAACTTGCTGGGAGCCATCACTTTACAAGACCCACACGTCAACTTTACATAACTGAATCCATTCAAGAAACTGTTGATGTGCCATGTGAAAGACCAGAAATCATAAATCAGAGACTGAATTAACTGTATACTGTAAAAGTGCACTATCTTTATCAGTATCAAATGTGTTTATGTGTTTGTGTATGCGTGAGGCCGTATGTGCGACATTGTGTTACTTCAAGGTAAATGCGTAAGAATAATTAACCTTCTTTATGTTAAACTCACAAAAGCTTGCTGCTGAATTACATCATTGGATGCACATTCCAAGGGTACGAAAATACACATCTCCTTCCATATATGCCATGTACATTTTGGGCAGTAAGATAGCACATACATTGTGTCCGTGGTATAGTGTATACGCAGCCCACCCACCCAACAGGGGCGATGAGGGAGGAGGTAGTTAGTTTCTACAATGGACAGGTTCTTATCGGGAAGAGAAAAATAAGGTAACTCATTTTACCAGAATATGTCATGTGATTAAAACTGTGTTCAAAGACTGCACCCTTATTGCCCCAGGATCCAGCAGATCATCAGAACCATCAGTTGTCAGCCAGTCTGAGAACCAGGCTCTCAAACCAGCTGCCAGCTTTATACTTTTGAAGTATATTCACTGTTGTAATATAGGAAATGGGGCAGCACGTTTGCCACACAGTAAGGTGCCATGAGTAGTACTGCGATAATGATGTAATCGGTTTTATTTGTGTTGGTTAAGTGATTAATATGGCCAGGACACCAAGATGAACTCAGCTGCTCCCCTTTGCAACACTGGCATGGAATCTCTTACATCAAAAAGGACAGAGTGAGGGCTTGGGTTTAATGACCCATCCAAAAGATGGTGCCCCCGACAGTGCAGCACTCCTTCAGTACTACGCTGGAAGCATCAGCTGGGATTTTCTGCTCAACTCTCAGGCGCGGTACTTAAACCTGCCACTTTCTGACTTACACTGAATTGAGCCACAGCCAGCACTCGACTGAAAAGTATGGAAATGGGAAAAAAACAGAGGAACGAGTGAGCAACTTATAATTCTGTTTCCTGGTGGGGATCTTTCCGCTTCAGCCACTAAAGAGTTAATAATGCACAGATGTTTTGTGTAACACCAATGAGGTAATCTTTTATGAATCATTTACAAATGCTCCGAATATAGAGCATGCTCCCCCCCCCCCCTCCCCCCCCCCTTCCCCCAACACCGTACTCCTGCTTCTCACTGTTCTGTATATGAATGTGAATGTTTCCCACTCAGTGCTGTTAGCAGTTAGGTGTGTCAGTCTCATGGTAATGCAGCAACCTCCGCTGACTGCCCTTATCTGGTCTGTACCTCAGCAACACACTGAATCCCAAAATGCCTTTCAGATGGGAGTGTACTTCAGGAATTTGCTCGATGACCTCCAATTTTTAACACTCCAGGCCATTTTGGTGTTCAATCAAGCAAAGCTCCATATCCACCCGACCCTTCGGAATCTCACAACCCATCAAAAAAAACAGAGTTCAACCCGGAGGACACAGGTTTAAGGTGTCTGGCAAAAGAATCTGAGGCAGCCTGAGGAAATGTTTTTTTTTAACACAGCGGGATTTTGTGATCTGGGCCCATTTACCCGGAAAAACAAGCGTCCCGTTGTCGGCGGGTTTAGGGCAGTGTTTCCCGGCGCTACAACTCCGCTATCAACGGGGCTCTGGTATTTTAACGAGCATCAGCGGGCTGCACTTAACTTCATTTTGTGCACTGAGGAGCTCCTTCGATGACCCAACACGACTCCCCCAGGCCCCCCAACAACCTAATGTACCTGTTGGGTGGTCCGCGAGGCCCCCCCCCCCTCCCCTCCCGCCCCGACCCCCCTCCCTGACCCCACCTCACTGGGCAAAGCACTCTTGGGCCCGGTCCCCAGCATGGGCAAAATGCCACCTTAGCACCGTGACACTGCCAGCCTGGCATGGTGAGCCAGGTAAGTCCTAGCTAGAGGCCTCTTGTGAGATTTACCGGCCGCGTCGCATCCCGGGCCGGGTTCGACACGGTCGTCGGATCGCAACTCTGGAACACGCCGCCTGAAAGGGCGGTGGGCAGATTCAAGAGCAAAATTCAAAAGGGAATTCGATAAATACTCGAAAGGAAAATAAAACCGGATTTGAGGAAAGGCAAAGGGTTGGGGTTAATTGGATAGCACCGCCAAACAGCCGGACACGTGATAGATTTCCAGGAAGTATTGAAGAGGTATCACAGGGATGGTTGATCGTAAATAGGAGGTGAAATTTTAGATACATTCTACCTGAAGTGGGTAAGAGCGGGGGTAGGTGTTGAGGAGTGAGAAATAAGTGTAAAAACAGGACTCAATGAGTACAGAGTCACAGACTCTAAGGGGAAAACAATAAGCATGAAGTCAAACAAGGTGAAAGAGTCAATGCAAATAACAGCAAGGAGAAAAACAGAACGTCTTCAAAGCATTTATTTCTGGATCGAGGTTATGGGGATAAATGGGAAAGTGGAGTTGACAATTATCACGTCAGATCAGTCATGACTCATTGAATGGCGAAACAGACTCACTGGGCTGAATGGCCTACCAATGCTCGTATGTCTTAATGCCCAATGATGTCCAGGATTGGCCATGATCAATGCGTGGGGTTACGGGGATAGGGTAGGGGAGTGGACTTCAGTAGAGTGTTCTTTCAGAGGGGGTGCAGACACAATGAGGTGCATATGACTCGGGCGAGAATGAGAGGGTTCTTCCGGGGGTAGCAGATGAGTGAGAGGTGTGGGCGGGGGCCAGCGAATCCCACAAACATGTTTTGTGGTTGCGAAAAATTGGGAAGATTCTGGGTGTGAGTGTTCACTGGCCAGGATAGTGGAGGAGGAGGTGGACCCGGACCCTTTGGTGGCGATATTTGGGGTTTCAGAGAAGCCGGAGCTCATGGAGAGGAGGAAGGCTGATGTCGACGTTTGATTGCACGGTGGCGGATTTTGCTGGAGTGGCTGTCGGCATTGCCACCGGGTGTAGCGGCTTGGTTGGGTGACCTGTACGACTTCCTGCGGTTGGGAAAGATAAAGTACGAGTTAAGGGGGCGCTGCAGAGGGGTTTGAGAAAAGGTGGGGGATGTTTGTGACCGTGTATGTGGAGCAGTTCTTTGCAGGGGGTGGGGGAGGGGGGGAGCGTGAAAAAGGGGAAAACATTTGGACAGACTGTATAGTTGATTGCTGGGAAGTATGTTCCCGGGGTGTTTATGTGTTGTAACCTGTTTTGATACATGTTGGTAATAAAATACATTTAAAGAAAATTATCATTAAAAATGCATCTGGTTCACCAATGTGCTTG
Source organism: Scyliorhinus canicula (assembly GCF_902713615.1). Lineage (NCBI taxonomy): Eukaryota > Metazoa > Chordata > Chondrichthyes > Carcharhiniformes > Scyliorhinidae > Scyliorhinus > Scyliorhinus canicula. The sequence continues at coordinate 20,171,644 of NC_052160.1, read as the reverse complement.
AAGGAAGGAAATCTTCCATCCTTACATGGCCTGGACTACATGTGACCCACAGCAGTTGGTTGGCTCCGAAATGGCCTCACCAGCTGCTCAGTTCAAGGGCAATTTGGGGTGGGCAACAAATGCCGGCCTTGTCAAGCCCACCAAAGGAAACATTTTAAAAAGGGTAGATACAGAGAAACCTTCTTGGCTGGTGGGGGAGCCAAACAAAACCTTCAGATCAGAGCCAAGCATTCAGGAGAGAAGTTGGAATACAGATCTTCACACAAAGGGTGGTAGAACCCTCTCCCATTAAAAAAAGGAGTGTGATTAATAACTTTCTGGCCGAGTTCGGTAGCTCTTTGTCAGCCCAGTTTGATAAGCGATATGGAGACAAGGCAGAGACTTGAGACAAAACAGCCATGACCTAATTTAATGGCGGATTGACTCAAGGGGCTGAAGGGTCTATTTCGGTACCCATGGGTGGGAGTTTACACTGGCAAGAGTTTACGATCACGCAGAAGTCAACAAGTATTTCCCAGCCCCTCCCCCACTAAGATAGGTCCATAAAATTCCTGGGACACACCTGAGGCATAAACGTGATTTTCTTTCCCCTTATGAATGCTGACTGGCCATCTGTATATTTCTAGCATTTTCTGTTACGCTTTTTTATGGGATTTATATCAACTCATTAAATGTTTGTAAAGAAGAAAAGAACAAGCGGTTACTGGAGTAGATTTGATCTCTAGGATTACATTTTCTGTCTCTTTTAAAGAAAGAAACTCTGGCTGTATGAGAATGACTTTTAAAATTGATTTTGCTAGCCAGCATATCTCTGCACTGCCAGCTTTAAACCCATATAAATTATATTGCGGATTGTTTCCGTTTCATGGCTGGTCAAGCCAAACAACTTCACAGTTAGTGCTGCTATCTGCATGCTCCTAAAATAGGCACTGGAATTTTTTTTTAAATCCCACCAAAGTTCAGTTTAACTCCCAGTAAACTTGCTTTAAAGATTGACTGCTCTCCTTTTAGGGAGACTGGTTCAGAAAATAGGTTCTAATCAGGCAGTGCACTTGAAGATATCCACTGAAGAGAATGTGGAAAGAGCAGAGAAATGGAATTGAGTTTGACAAAGAGACAGGGGTTAGTAGCATTTCTGGAACAGTGGGCCAAATGGCCTCCCGCAGTGACGTTTCCATGATTATAACTAGTGATTGTCAGATCTGTGCTAATAAATCTTCACCGTTTAAAAATAATGGGTCGCCCATTTAAGAGCGATGCAGAAATTCTTATACTCTGAGAGGGTTGTGAGTCTTTCGATTTCTTCCTCAAAAGGCAGTGAAAGCAGACCCTTTGAATATGTTTAAGGCAGAGCTAGATAGATTCTTGATAAGCAAAGGAAGTGAAAGGTTCTTGAGGGTAGGTGGCGATTTGGAATTGAAGTTACAATCAGATAAGCCATGACCTCATTGAATGGCAGAGCAGGCTTGAGGGACCGAATGTTCTACTTCTGTTCCTAATCTGTATCCCACAGGTCCGCCTGTACATAGTTTTCTGTCAAATGTGTTTGATAATGCTCCTATGAAGCCCCTTGAAATGTTTTGCTATGTTAGAGGTGCTATATAAATGCAAGTTGCACTGCGGTATATATTGAATCAATCCCATTTCACAGAATTGAATAAGCAATCCCAATTACAATCAACCCTCTTTTGAAGAGGTTGCATTATCTGATTACAGCAGCAACTGGCAGTGCCTTATTATGCCAGTGCCTGATGCCCAGGCTGGCTGAGGGACACTGAGCCACAGATGAGTGAAGATGGGGTTGAGGTCAAGGGGCAGTAGAGTGGGGTTGCAGGAGAAGGAAGAGGGGTTTCGGAGGCAAGGGCAAGGTGGCTTTCAGCAGCCACCCACTCTGTCTGATGCCTGGTCTCTTTATCAAAGTCCCGTATAAGAGATTAGCATGGTAAAATTAAAGCACATGGTATTGAGGATAGTGTACTGAGATGGATAGAAAGCAAGTTGGCAGACAGGAAATAAAGAGTAGGAATAAATGGGCCGTTTTCCAAATGGCACGCATTGACTCGCGCATTGACTAGTGGGTACTGCAAGGATCAGTGCTAGGACCCCAGCTACTCACAATATATATTAATAATTTAGATGAGGGAACTAATGTGGGCAGCACGGTGACGCAGTGGGTTAGCCCTGCTGCCTCACGGTGCCGAGGTCCCAGGTTCGATCCCGGCTCTGCGTCACTGTCCGTGTGGAGTTAGCACATTTTCCCCGTGTTTGCGTGGGTTTCGCCCCCACAACCCAAAGATGTGCTGGGGAGGTGGATTGGCCATGCTAAATTGCCCCTTAATTAAAAAAAATAATGAAGTGCGTACTCTAAATTATGAGGGAACTAATGCAATACCCCAAATTTGCAAATGACACAAAGCTGGGTGGGAGGATGAGCTGTGAGGAGGATGCAGAGATGCTTCAGTGTGATTTGGCAAGTTGAGTGAGTGGCAAATGCATGGCAGATGCAGTATAGTGCAAGATTATCCATTTTGGTCGCAAAAACAGGAAGGCAAATTATTCCCTGAATGGTTATAGATTGAGCGAGTGGAGTGTGCAACGAGACCTGGGTGTCCTTTTACACCAGTTGCTGAAAGTAAGCATGCAGGTGCAGCAGGTGGTGGAGAAGGCATATGGTATGTGGCCATCATCCCGAGAGGATTTGAGTACAGGAGCAGGGATGTCTTGCTGCAATTATACAGGACCTTGGTGACACTACACTTGGAATATTGTGTACAACTTCTTCATCCAGGGAGTAGTGAGCCGGTGGAATTCACTACCACAGAAAGCAGTTGATCAAGATGGAGTTGGATATAGCTCTCGGGGCTAATGGGATCAAAGCATTTGGGGGGGAAGTGGAAACAAGTTATTGAGTTGGATAATCAGCCATGATCATCATAACACCATAAGACATCGGAGCAGAATTAGGCCACTTGGCCCATCGGGTCTGCTCCGCCATTCAATCATGGCTGATATTCTCTCATCCCCATTCTCCTGCCTTCTCCCCATAACCCCGATGCCTTAATGAATGGCGCAGCAGGCTCGAAGGGACTAATGGCCTCCTTCTGTTCTTATTTTCTATGTTTCTATCAAGCATAAAGCGCATTAGTGAGGGACTAGCCCACCCCAGCTCCGCAAGAGGCCGCTGGCAAACATGACAGGTTTTGCTGACTGGCCTTCCAAGGGTTCATTAATGAGCCAAATAGCATGGTGCCACCGGCCAGCCGGACATCCCCTGGCCGCCACCTTCGTCCTCCAATTTAATTGGGTGAGGCTTTCCTGCTGCTGCAAGATTGAGGTGCCGTCTCGCTATTGATTAAGTAGGCCTGGCTGCCATCACCCCTCTACCTGTCCATTCAAGTAGACAGAAAGAATTCCACGTTACTAATACAAAGCAAAACAGCAAGGGGAGTTATTTCAGATATAGGAGCAGAATTAGGCCATTTTGCCCATTAAGTCGGCTCTGCCATTCGATCATGGTTGATCTCATCCTGGCCTTAACTCCACCGTCCTGCCCCTTCTCCATAACCCTTCAACCCATTGCCAATTAAAAACCTGTCTAACTCCTCCTTAAGTTTACTCACTGTCCCAGCAGCCACCACACTCTGGGGTAGTGAATTCCACAGATTCATGACCCTTTGGGAGAAGTAGTTTTGCCTCAAATCAGTTTTAAATTTGCTACCTCTTATCCTAAAACTATGACTTTTCGTTCTAGAGTGACCCAAAAGAAGAAGCATCCACTCCACGGCTGCTTTATCCATACCTTTTAGCATCTTGTATACCTCAATTTTATCTCCCCTCATTCTTCTGAATTCTAGAGAGTATAGGACTAAACTATTAAATCTCTCTTCATACGGCAAACCCCTCACTTCTGGAATCAATCTAGTGAACCTTCTCTGAACTGCCTCCAATGCCACTACATCTTTCCTCAAATAAGTGGACCAAAACTGTGCACAATACTCCAGGTGTGGTCTTGTATAGTTGCAACAACACTTCCTCACCTTTATACTCTATTCCTTTAGCTATAAATGTCAACGTTCCATTCGCTTTCTTCACTATCTGCTGTACCTGCATGCTAGTTTTCTGTGACTCATGAACAATGACCCCCAGATCCCTCTGCAACGGAGCACCCCAAAGTCTCTCCCCATTTAGATAATAAGTTGCCTTCCTATTTTTCCGACCAAAATGCATGACCTCACACTTATCCACCATAAACTCCATCAGCCACATTTTGGCCCACTCTCCTAACCCATCTATATCCGATTTGTAAGGTTCTTATTTCCTTACAACTTACTGTCCCACCTATTTTTGTGTCATTTGCAAATTTGGCGATAGAACCTTCTATCCTTGTATCCAAGTCGTTAATATATATTGTAATTGGTTGGGGCCTAAGGACTGAACCCTGTGGCACTCCACTAGTTACATCTTGCCATCCAGAAAAATAACTATTTATCCCAACTCTCTGTCTTCTGTCCATCAGCCAGTCTTTATCTAAGTGAATAAATTACCCCTAATCGCTTGTGATTTAACCTTTTGAATTAGCCTTCTGTTTAACCTTATCAAACACCTTCCAGAAGTCCAGATATGCTACAGGTTCCCCATTATCCACTTTGCTTGTTGCATCTTCGAAGAACTCTAGAAAATTAGCCAAACACGATTTGCCCTTCATGAAACCAGGCTGACTGATGGATTGTGTTTTGACTTCCCAAATGTCTTGATATTTCTTCCTTGATAATTGATTCAAACAATTCCCCAACAACAGATGTTGAACTAACTGGTCTGTAATTTCCCACATTCTGCCTCCCTCCCTTTTTGGATAAGGGTGTTGAGTTAGCATTTTTCCAATCCACTGGGACCTTTCCTGTTTCCAGGGAATGTTGGCCTTCTTGAAACATATATCTCAACTACAAGGGATAAGCACTTTTCCAGCTCCTGTGGCTCAGTGGGTAATGCTTCTGCCTTTGAGTCTGAAGGCAAGTCCCACTTGTGTATAAGATCTTGGCTGATATTTTGGTGGACTGTTATATGGTCAGTGGTGAGATATTAAACTGTGGAAGATATCACGGCACTAGTTTGAAGAAAAATAAGCAGGTTCTTCCGGGTGTCTTGGACAATATGCATCTCTCAGTCAACATCAATAACAGACTATCTGGTCATTATCACAGTGTGATTAGTGTGAGCTTCCTGCATGTATTCTGGCTGCTGCGTTTCCTACCACACTCCAAGAGTACTTAAATGAGCTGGAAGATGGTTTGGGAGGTTGTGAAATGTGCGACACAATAAACATCTTTCTTTCTTTGCCTGAGAGGTTTATCTGACGCGGAACACAATGCTCATTACCATCTTTACTTTACTGCCCGCATGCTTTTGAAGTGTTTACCGTTTCTGCAGCGAATTGTTCAAATGCCACCAGCAATAATATGGTGGAGGAGACAATATTAATTATTTGGTGAATTCCAGTCTCGACAAGTGATTAATTGTCTTTTCACAACATTCTACTCACTTGCCTGGAATATTCAATGACAGGTCGCAACTTCCGACTGAAGGTTTTACACTAAGGACGTGATTTAACTTTAAAAAAAAACAGAGTCCATTCCGGGCAGGATCAAGGGGTCGTTCCTGGTGCTACAGATGCCAGGAATGGCCCTGCTATCAAACGGCACTCTGATTTTTTTTTCCCGGCCTGTACTTAGCCGCATATCCCGCACTGCGGAGCTCCTCAGCGGAGGAAGGGTTTGTGGCGCCATTCTTAACCCAATTTCATGACCCCTCCGACGCGACCCCCGGACCTCCCCAATGCCCAACCCATTTGTTGGGGTTTCCTCAAGCCTCCCACCCACCCCGCCACATACTGGCAGTGCACCCCCCGGCCTGATGCCTGTCCCGGGGAAATGCAAGGCTATCCAGGTGGCAGGCTGGCGGACAGGTGACTGTGTGGCACCAGTAGTGCTAGGGTGCCACACTGCCCTGAGGCCTACCACCTGGGGTCTCCAATCACCTGGGAGACCCCCAAAGTGCCGGCTGGCCTGGTCCCCTTTTGTTGGGACCAGTACGAATTGCTCGGCTGGGGTCTCCTTGGCGATAGGCCGATAGATGCCGGGTGGCCGTTTGATCTGGCAACAGCGCGGCTAAGTGGGTTTTTTAACTCACTTCTGTGCAAGACTGGGTCCCACCCATTGTGGGCAGTATCCAGATCTCTCAAGGCGTAACAGCCATCGGGAATCCCGGCTGGAGGCCTCTCCCAGGATCTACTGACCGCTTCCCATCCCGATTCCGACGGGTCATGGCCAGTAAATCGTGTCCTAAATTTCAACATTGTTCATAGAGTTATAGAATCATAGAATTTACAGTGCAGAAGATTCGGCCCATCAAGTCTGCACCCGCCCTTGGAAAGAATGCCCTACCCAAACCGACACCTCCACCCTATCCCGTAACCCAGTAACCCCACCCAACCTTTTTGGACACTCGGGGCAATTTAGAATGGCTAATCCATCTAATCTGCATATCTTTGGACTGTGGGGGGAAACGGAAGCACCCGGAGGAAACCCACGCAGACACGAGGAGAATTTACAGACTTCGCGCAGAAATTGACCCAAACCGGGACTCGAACCTGGGACCCTGGAGCTGTGAAGCAACTGTGCTAGCCACTGTGCTACCATGCCGTTAAATGTGTTACCTACTTCAAAGTACACAGGGCGCGATGTAACAGCCGTGTCACACCCAACTCGGTGCAACACAGTCGATAAATCTCTCAATCTCTCGCCTCTCACGCGATTTACCCGGCACGCCATGCTCAAGAGATCTAATGGGACCTTGCCAGACTTTGCGATCTGAATGGGCGGGATCTAAACATGCATATTTAAGAGTGCAGTTAAGCACAGTTAAATATGCCTTCACCAGATCTAACCCGCACCTAGGATCAAATCCCCTCATCAAGGAGAACCCAGCTAGGTGCCGTTTGGCATAAGTCTTCACAAATGGGGACCAGGCGGAATGGCACTTGGGAGGGGTCTCCTGGGCAATCAGCGGCCCCGGGGTGGTCAATCTCTGATCAGGGTAGCACCCTGACACTGTTGATGCCACTTGGACACCTTGGGACTGTGAGCCCGGCACCCTGGCAGTGCCACTTGGGTGTCAAACTGGCACTGCATGGGTGCCCAGATGCCACTGTCAGGCTGGCAGTACCAATGTTCCACAGTGACATTTTGCCTGTGTCGGGGATCAAACCCAGGGGTGTACTGCCCTTATGAGGTGGGGGAATAGAGGTGGACAGGAGGGTTAATGAACCCCCAACAGGTAAATTGGGAGGAGGTGGACCCGGACCCTTTAGTGGCGATATTTGAGGTTTCAGAGAAGCTGGAGCTCATGGAGAGGAGGAAGGCCGATGTCGTGGCCTTCACCTCACTGATTGCACGGCGGCAAATCTTACTGGAGTGGCGGTCGACATTGCCACCGGGGGTAGCGGCTTGGCTGGGTGACCTGTATGACTTCCTGCGGTTGGAGAAGACAAAGAGCGTTTGAGAAAAGGTGGGGATGTTTGTGACCATGTTTGAAGAGCTGTTCATCGCGAGGGAGCGGGGGGGGGGGGGGGGGGGGGGGGGGGGGGGGGTAAAATAGGGGGAAAAATTGTACAAACTGTATAGTTGATTGTTGGGAAGTTTGTTTCCCGGGGTGTTGATTTGCTGTAACCTGTTTTGATACATTTTTTAAAAAGGAATGTCCAATTCACCTAACAGCACATCTTTCGGGACTTGTGGGAGGAAACCAGTGCACCCAGATGAAACCCACTCACACATAGGGAGAACGTGCAGACTCCACACACACAGTGACCCAAGCTGGGAATCGAACCTGGGACCCTGGAGCTGTGAAGCAGCAGTGCTAACCATTGTGCTACGTGCCGATGAGCTTACACAGAAACTGACCATTTGGCTCAAGAGGTCTGTACTACAGTTTATGCTCCACCCCCACTTCTTCACCTAACCCCGTCAACATATTCCGTTCTGTTCTTCTTTGTGTGTTTATCCAGCTTCCCCTGAGACAGCCCATCCAGTCCATATGGTAGCCAGGTTCCCATTCTCACTCTTAATCATTTTCAAAACCTTGCAGCCTTCCCTGTTCTCGAGAAAAGATTCCCAGTCTGTTCAATCTTCCCCATTCTTCTTCTGGGATTTTCACTTTAGATTTTCATACACGGCAATGCCAGCTTCTTTCCCTCCCTTTTTATTTCCTCTTACTCCACCTCTTCTCTTTTTCCTCGCTCTCTTTCACCATCCCTCACTTTCATTTTCTCGCTCTCTTGCCCTTTCTCCCTCCCCCCTCTCTCCGCATGCTCACTCCCTCCCTTCTCTCTCCCTCTCACCCCCTAGCTCTCATCTGTCGCTCTTCTTTCCCCCTTCTCAATCACCCTATCACTTCTCCCCTTCCACTTATCCCTCTCTCTCTTTCTCCCCCTTCCTTCTTCCCGCTGCCTCGGAAAGGCAGCCAGCATAATTAAGGACCCCATGCACCCCGGACATACTCTCTTCCATCTTCTTCCATCAGGAAAAAGATACCAAAGTTTGAGGTCACGTACCAACCGACTCAAGAACAGCTTCTTCCCTGCTGCCATCAGACTTCTAATGGACCTACTTCGTATTAAGTTGATCTTTTCTCTACACCTTGCAACAACTGTAACATTATATTCTGCAGTCTCTCCTTCTTCCTTCCCTATGTGCAGTACGCATTGTTTGTACAGCATGCAAGAAACAATACTTTTCACTGTATACTAATACATGTGACAATAATAAATCAAATCAAATCAAAAACCCCCCAGTATCTTGCCATGCCGGCTCCTCGCTTATTGCTCTCAAAAGGAAATCTGGACGAGCACAAACGAAAGGACTCTCCCCGAATCCAGTTTAATCCAGTTTTCTAAACCAGCCCTCTGCCTTTGTGGTTTACTTAGTCCCTGTTGCTTTAAACCTGCGTGTTTATGGAATCATGAACAGGAGGGCAAACGCAGAGGCCAAGCATACTAGGCCTGTTGGCTGCTGGTGTCTTTTGTTTTTGGCATTGCTGATGTTTATGGTGGAGGAAAAGCGAGTGGTTTCTGGCAACTTTGATTGTTCCCTGAAAGGTTGACTGATGCTTTATTACAGCTGCATTCGGCCACTATAAGATAGCAAGAGCCAGAGCCGTCGTCCCAGGATCAGCGCTCGCACCAATAGTGGCCATCTTGTTTGTGCTGGCGTCAGACTTTAGGTAAAATGGACGACTGCCTCTGTACTACGGTGGACAGCTTGCCTTTTAGAACATTGAACATACAGTGCAGAAGGAGGCCATTCAGCCCATCGAGTCTGCACCGACCCACTTAAGCCCTCACCCCCACCCTATCCCCATAACCCCTCCTAACCTTTTTGATTACTACGGGCAATTTATCTCCCTGTTCTCTCCCTGTTTCTCTCATATCACCTGAGCTGTTGGATCTGCTCACACCCTTTAAATAAAAATAGCTCCGCAGGTGCTCCCACATGCCAAGCACATCAGATAAATAGTAATTGCACCTTTTCAGAGAGCTTGCAGCTTATTGGATTTGTTTGGGGTTATGTCCTCTGCTCACCTTTCGAATTCTCAGCTTCTGCTGCCTTGAGCTTGTCAGTGTTTGGTGCCGTTTTGAATCAGAAAGCAGGTAAATGCGATGGTTCAAAATCGAAAAAGGAACAAAGAGGCAAACACACGGACTTGTACTTCACAACCCCAGGATGTCCCAAAGTGCCTGACGGCCAATTAAGTACTTTGCTGAAGTGCAATCGCTCTCGCAATGTAGGATAAGGGAGCAGCTAATTCGTCCCACAAACAGCAATGTACATACACGACTGTGTGGAAAAATTTGGTTCCAACTCTATTTCCACGTTTGCTGATGATATGACCGTAGTGGGCCGGATCTCGAATAACGACAAGTCAGAATACAGGAGGGAGATAGACAACCTAGTGGAGTGGTGTAGCGACAATAACCTCAATGCCAGCAAAACTAAAGAGCTGGTCATTGACTTCAGGAAGCAAAGTACTGTACACACCCCTGTCAGCATCAACGGGGCCGAGGTGGAGATGGTTAGCAATTTCAAATTCCTAGGGGTGCACATCTCCAAAAATCTGTCCTGGTCCACCCACGTCGACGCTACCATCAAGAAAGCACAACAGTGCCTATTGTTCCTCAGGAAACTAAGGAAATTTGGCATGTCCACATTAACCCTTACCAACTTTTACAGATGCACCATAGAAAGCATCCTATCTGGTTGCATCACAGCCTGGTATGGCAACTGCTCGGCCCAGGACCGCAAGAAACTTCAGAGAGTCGTGAACACCGCCCAGTACATCACACAAACCTGCCTCCAATCCATTGACTCAACCTACACCTCCCACTGCCTGGGGAAAGTGGGCAGCATAATCAAAGATCCCTCCCACCCAGCTTACTCACTCTTCCAACTTCTTCCATCGGGCAGGAGATACAGAAGTCTGAGAACACTCACGAACAGACTCAAAAACAGCTTCTTGCCCACTATCACCAGACTCTTAAATGACCCTCTTATGGACTGACCTCATTAACACTACATCCTGTGTGCTTCATCCGATGCCAGTGCTTATGTAGTTACATTGTATACCTTGTGGTGCCCTATTATGTATTTTCTTTTATTCCCTTTTCTTCCCATGTACTTAATGATCTATTGAGCTGCTCGCAGAAAAATACTTTTCATTGTACCTCGGTACACGTGACAATAAACAAATCCAATCCAATTCAATCCAATAAAGTAATAAGAAACCTTCCTTGTTCTACTCCAACAAAAAGCGGAAAATGCTGGATAAACTCAGCAGATCGAGCAGCATCAGTGGAGTGAGAAAACAGGGCTAACGTTTTAACTCTTCCTCTGAGCTGATTTCACTGATGTTGCTTCAAGGATGAATGTCGGCCAGGGCCCTGAGGAGGTTCAGTGAATAATGCCACTCTTTGCAGATGTTTAACGAGGCCAACGGGAAAAAGGAAGCCATCTCTTTCATGGTTCAATCCCTTCCTTGCTTTTCAAACCAGAAAATAAAAATGGGGCAAAAAGGTAAGAAAGCGCTTGAAAAGAAAAGGCCACATGGCCCTTTCCCTCCATATAGAGCGCGATCTACTAACCACGCTGCACCCAAAAAACAGCTCACCGCAGCGCAATGTGGCGGGTAAATGACGGGAGACCCCTTCCGGAGATCTACCCCAGCCCACTACGCCTCGCGAGATCTATCATGATTTCGTGAGACAGCGCAATGTGAAGCCCGCCCATTGAGGCAGGATCACCTTTTGGCAAATCTGCATATGAGAGCGAGATAGATAGTCTCACTTTAATATGCAGATCCCTGAGGTGACCGAGTCGTTGGGATCCAAGGGCAGCACGGTAGCATTGTGGATAACACAATCGCTTCACAGCTCCAGGGTCCCAGGTTCGATTCCGGCTTGGGTCACTGTCTGTGCGGAGTCTGCACATCCTCCCCGCGTGTGCGTGAGTTTCCTCCGGGTGCTCCGGTTTCCTCCCACAGTCCAAAGATGTGCAGGTTAGGTGGATTGGCCATGGTAAATTGCCCTTAGTGTCCCTTAGTGTTGGGTGGGGTTACTGGGTTACGGGGATAGGGTGGAGGTGTTAACCTTGGGTAGGGTGCTCTTTCCAGGAGCCGGTGCAGACTCGATGGGCCGAATGGCCTCCTTCTGCACTGTAAATTCTATGATCTATGAACCCCTTCACCTTGGAGACCTTGGGCAAGCACTGTTCGGTGCTAGTCTCCACGAATGGGGACCAGACGGAACAACACTAGTGCGGTCTCCCAGGGAATTGGAGGCTCTAAGGTGCTTGCCCCCTGGGCATGGTGGCACCCTGGCACTGCCACCTGGCTGCTAGCATGACACTGCCAATGTGGTAGGCTGGCAGTGCCAAGGTGTCGAGCTGGCATTTTTGGGGTGCACTGTGCGGGTCTGCGGGGGTGTGTGGGCCCAGGGACCCCCTGATAGTGAGTTGATGCTTGGGGAGGGGGGGCGAGGGGGGAGTTTGGGGTCACGTTGGGAGATCGAGACACCATTTTGTCTTGCTGCATTGAGGAGCTCAGCTCAGGGAAAACAGTACTGAGTGCAGCCTCGGGGGCGTGTTCTGGCTGAGGCCCCATATCTAACCTGATGGGCGTTAGATCGCGTGTTTCTTGGCGCTGCGAGCACCGGGAAACGGGCGGCTAAACGCACTTGCTATGTATGGGACGCTGTTCCCATTCAGTTAGATTGGGCCCATAATCTGTTTTACCAGGGAGGTTTCTGCACCCAAATACTCTCCAGTGGATCTGATACCTGCCCATGATCCAGATAACTTGGCCCTCAGGTATCTGAGATCAGGTGTAGTCCACAAATCCAACAAAAATATGGACGGACACTGGCAGGTTGGAACTGGTTGTTGTGGTGCCATCTCAAGAGTATGAATGTTGCCACAGGGTTTTTAACATTTAAATTGCCGATTCTATTTCTGCTCAGTGGTCAACATCAATAAATTATAATGTTCACTTGCTGCAATGAAAAAATTCTATTTAATCAATTCCTGCATCACATTTAACATCCATTTTTTTTAAGTGGCTAAAAGGATTAGCCACGTTTTGGCAAAATATGCAGATGGAGGTCATTTTGTTTTGCCGCTCTGCCGTGCTTTGGAGTTCATGGTGGGACATTTCAAACTCCCATTATTCCAATGAACTCCAGCTGTGATAACCCCATGGAAACCAGGAGCTGTTTATATACAAATAATCACAGATGCGTTCTCCAAGGCACGCATGATTTCTAAAGGGAAGTATGCAGGAAGCAGCCTTAAAGCAGTTCAGTCTTCATGAAAAAGCGTTTACCAAACTTTTTTGAGGGAGGGTGAAAAGTGCAGGGGAGAATAGCTGTGTCTCATTTTTGTGTCAAATACATATTGGTCGCAATATAACGTGACAAGAGTTTGCCTCATTGTAGAATCTTCCCGAATATAAGTTTATTAGAATACGATGTCCATTATGTTGAGGCTTTTCCCAAGTCTGCTTCCTCGTGTAAAACCTGGGTCGACAGTTACTGCAAACAAACAGGCTCCTTTGCGATCTGTCTGTCATCCCTTGTTATTATCAGTTCGTATATCTAGGTTCTAACAATCCTGAACATGGCATGTCATCGACTGGAATTTGCATACAATTCCACCATGTTTCTGGTCAATCTACAAAGCAGATGTTGTTAAATGCTAGCCACTTCTCACAGGTTTAAATAGCCAGTCACGTTTATTTACATACAAAACAATTTTGGAAGCAAAGATAATAGGCAACACAGAAAAGTGCCAAAAATGAGCAAAGGAAAAATTATTAAGATTAGTCAGTAAGGGGTTAATTTACACTGTTACAAATGCAAACAGTTCAGTGTAATACTATGTTTAGTGCTCTGCTTCAGTGCAAATACATTCATTAAAGTCTCCTTTTACTGAATTCTGAACCAATCTCTCATGTAGTGGATCTCAGATTTCACCATCAAAAAGATGATCCAATAATGCAAAGCTCAACTTTACTCTTTCCCTCTTCTTGAACAGAAAACTGTTACCTAGAAAATGATTGTTATTTTTAGGGATTCATTTTTCCTGTCCCACCCCTCCCTCCCTCTCTCCTTCCCTTCTCTTCCTTGTGTAATTAAATATAAGTAGGGCGGCCCAGTGGCGCAGTGGTTAGCACGGCTGCCTCACGCCGCCTGGGTCCCAGGTTCAATCCCGGCTCTGGGTCACTGTCCGTGTGGAGTTTGCACATTCTTCCCGTGTTTGCGTGGGTGTCAGCCCCACACCCCAAAGATGTGCAGGGTAGGTAAATTGGCCATGCTGAATTGTCCCTTAATTGGAAAAAAATGAATTGGATACTCTACATGTATTTTTAAAAAATTAAATATAAGTATCCATACACAGTAAATTTCTATATTTTTATAATACCTAATGTGATACCTTGTGTTGCCCGATTATGTATTTTCTTTTATTTAATGTTCATGTACTTAATGATCTGTTGAGCTGCTTGCAGAAAAATACTTTTCACTGTACCTCAGTACACGTGACAATAAACAAAATCAAATCCAATCCAAATTTTTATTCACACTGTTATTCCTATGCAACTTGAGATAGTTGAATTCCCATTAATGCATCTAGAAATGGGAAAAAGGTTGTCGTTTTGGACAAGCCCTTGGTTATTTGGATATTTTTCTTTCCCTTTCTAACAATGCTGGGCGATGACCACTATCTGTTCCTCGCAGCCCTGTACACTCCAATCTTATAGCTTCTCCCACTGGTGGTGAATTCCATTTCTGCCGAAGTCAATAGGCTTTTGAATGGCTGGCCGCATTTTCCAGCCCCTTCCCTCCACTGCGACAGGATAACATTCTGCCCTCTGTTTCCAGCCTCTCCCTTAGCCCAACTGCTACCGTTTCTCCTGCTCAGTTTTCACCCATAGTTCGCTCATCATTTTCCAAGAACTGACCCTTAAAAGGGCACTGCCTTTGAGTGGGAGGAGAAATGTTTGGCAAAAACATTCGCTGTTTGACGGCGGTGGGGGGGGGGGGGGGGGCACATTAGCTGTGGACCATTTTCATTGGAATGACACCCTCCACTAGTAATGTGAGATTACATTAGGATAGGTCAAATGCAGATTGATAATTACGTTGCTGAATAACTCTGTTTGGTCTTTGAGCTCCCTGTCACCTGTGCCTGTCTCGCTTGCACTCCAACCTTTCTGTCCTCAAACTTCGACCCTCTGCCAATGAAGCAGGCTCCTCATTCTACTGGGCACTTTGCACCCACTGGTCATAAACATTCTCAGCAGCTTCAAACCTCAGCCAGAGCTTGTATTCTATCTCTGGCTCCAGCGGCTGCCAGTTCTGAATGGCGGTTCTGGAGGTGGCAGAGATTGAGAGTTGGTGCTGGGAATTGTGATTCCTATTGGTACATGACCAGCAGTGTGGTCTGTGAACTTTGCCCTCCCATTACAGTGTGCTGCTGGGGCTTTGAGGGTTGAATTAGGATGACAGGTTGCATAAAGCACATTGTATTCACTTCAGCATACAATGTTGGAGGTCCTGTAATGCAGTGGGTAGCGTCTCTGACTCTGGAGCCAGAAGCTCTGGGTTCAAGTCCCACCCCGGGACTTGATGGCCAAGGAAGGTGCGTTCATAACACAACCAAACAGGTTGACTATCAATCTGAAAATTCTTCCAACGCACGCCAATGGTAGATGTTAAGAGCGGGAGGGATTCCTGGTCAGCCATGTGATGGAAAGGAAATTGGAACCTCGAACATCACTATCCGTAACTCCAGATGATTACACGCATGGAAAAGTGCACGTTGCCACAGCAACGCGGCCTCCCTGAGTGAACTCTAACACACATAAAAGATTGAGGGCTGTTTCTCGCTACACTTTCGAGCCACTAGAACGAGCACAACTCTGTCAGCTTTTCCATGCTTCCCTCTCATCTGCGATTCTGCTTTGCACATCCTCTGGGTCTCATGTGTCTACACATATATCTTTTTTTCTCTCTTTCCTCTTACACTTTTATAGCTTGTCATTTATCCTTCTCTGTTCTCCACTTTACACAAGTTCCCATTCTTTTCTTGTGTATGTGATCACTTCTTTCAGTTCCTCCCCGCTTGCCCCTGACTCTTCTCCTTCCGCCGAAGCTGCAAAGCAAAATGCTGATGTTGAAAATCCCCAAATAAAGCCAGCAATCACTGGGAAAAGTGAGCCGGGACAGGCAGCAACTTTGGAGAGAGAAGCAGAGTTAGCCTCTCGGTGCCAAATGATCTTTCAACGGAACTGGAAGACGTTGGGAGTGTTGCAGGTTTATGCAGCGATTAGGGCAGAAATGGACCAGTTGGAGGGGAGGAAAGAATAATGTCTTCGAAGCTTTTCACCTGCGATACCGCCCAGTTCTGACAAAGGATCATTCCAGAGTGAACCTAACCCTCCCTGGACCTCCTATGTGCTTCCACTGCTTCCTATTTAATCCCAGATTTCCAGCAACTGTACCACCTAAGGGGAAACTAGATAATTATATGCGGGGAGGGGGGGGAATAGGGGAACGTGTTCATTGGGGTAATTCAAGTACTGTAAGATGATGCTCATGTGCAGCAGAAACATTGGTCAGATGGCCGAAGGGCCCGTTTCTCTGTTGTAAAATTCATTGCAATTCTATGGATCTGCTCCTGCGTTTAGCTGAGACGTCCCTAACAAGCAAAGACAGGTTGATTCATTGCCAAGGGCGGATTAATGCATGGGTGTATCAATCTGGGGCCCACGCCAGAGGTCCCATGTGTATAATCAGTTGCATTTTAGCGTAATATATCATGATCAGGTTCACTTTCTCGTTAATACAGACTGTAGACATTCCGTGGGCCTTATTTCTCCGTGCATTTTACTACCTACTTACGTTTTAATGGATTCAGGAGGGCAGTGTGGCAGATGTGGCACACACATGCCTCTCCCTGGAGTCCACTGAAAATACCAGATTCTGTGACATAGCTTGCTCCGATAAATCAATTGAGTCACGCCACTTCAATGACACTTCACTGGCTGTCCTGGGACATCCTGAGGATGTGTAATGCACGATAGAAATGCAAGTTCCTTCTTTTCAATCACCTGAATCATTAACAAATACTGAGGTGAATGACCTGAGCTGGACAGTGAGAGAATTTTCTAGCTTTTGGACTGACAGAAATGGTGCTCCATTTCTCACTTTGGAGCACTTTTCATGCCCTTGAGATTTTTGGCAGACCTTGACAGCGAATTAAGTACTTTAAAGGTATCGTCACTGTTATAATGGAGGAAACACGGCAACCAACATGTGCACAGGCAGGTCCCACAAACAGCAATGTGGTAACAACCAAACTATCTACCTATGTGATTTCGACTGAAGAATAGTTATTGACCAGGTCCCCTTGATCCTTTTTGAAATCGTGTCATGGGGTACTTTACGTCCACCAGTAAGGGCAGATGGAGTCTCAGTCTAAATCAGCATTTCTGGCAGTATAGCTCTTCCTCAGCACTGCACTGGGAGTGTCGGCCTTGATTCTTGCGCTTAAGTCTTGGAGTGGGATTTTGACCCACACCCTTCTGACTTTGACGCAAGAGAGCTACCAGTTGACTCACTGCTGGCAACCAAATAAAAATACAGAGGCCAGAGTAATTGAAATGTTGGAAGGTCTGTCACAAGATCTTTGAGAGAGGGGTCCACCCAATTTCAATTTGTTCCGAAACCGAATTACCTCTTGAGTGGGGCCTTGGTTTCTTTGGCGCACTTCTTCATTGCTGAGGGAAGGGAGGGGGTCAGTTTATGGTGTATTCTGGGAAAGGTGACATCACTGGAGCCACCGTGCACTGTCTGCCGACACTGTCAAACATTCCTGAGGTTTCTTTTGGTCTTCCAAGGAAAGCAGACTTTTCTTTTCCCCCTCTTACTTTTAGAAAAAAGGTACGAGCCAACTTTCTGTGGAAAGTATTAGAACCTTTCCACAGCGTACAAGCTGGCTACGATGAGGTCATCCTAAAACAGAGCAGAAAAGGAATGGCGGCTCCCTGGTTGTGAATAAGCCACCGTGTTATAAAACAGACGTCACCACAGCCCAGGCTCCAGAAAGAGTTGAGATAAATCTTTGAAATTTGACATTTGCTTTGCATCTCCTCAAACTCCTATATATCACAAAGTAAGGTCATTATGACTGAGTTGCAGTTGATGAAGGAGATATCTGGTCATGAAATAAGATTTGTTTTCAAAAACTGGATGATAGGATAATATCATGCTGTTGCCTCACTTGCATATCACATCATCTGCACATTACCACAAAAGACAATATACCCTCGTGGTCAACCAAAAAAGGATTTGCCAAATTCTTTGATTCCCCACTGAAGATAATCGTAGTATTTTTCATTTTGTTGGCTTTCCTGTTCCCTGCTGTCTGAAGTTTTATTCCCCATATTCCATTTGCCAAGCCTTCACTCCTTCTCTGATTACTGCATGTGAGTCGGAATAACAGGAAAAAATTGCATTATATTAGCACCTTTAACTTAGCAAAGCACTGAGTCACCTAAGGACAGCTGACCAAAAGCTGTAGGTTTTAAGAGGTAGGTTTTAAGTTTCTTCTTAAAAGAGGAGAGAGAAACACGGAGGCGGAGAGGTTTAACAAGGAATCCCAGAGCTTGGGGCCTAAGCAACTGACGGCATGGCAACCAATGATGAGGCTAAGAAAATGTACTGATGGCATTCTTGTAAAGTGCCTTGAGATATTCAAGCACATTGAAGGTGCTTTATGAGTGTACGTTGTTGTTTAGCATGACTTAGCCCAACTTGCTGTTTAGCAAAGTCGGACAAATAAAAATGATTCATTGTCAGATGTTTTTTTAAGGGGCAATTTAGCGTGGCCAATCCACCTACTCTGCACATCTTTGAGTTGGGGGGGGGGTGAGACCCACGCAGACACAGGGAGAATGTGCAAACTCCACACGGACAGTGACCCAGAGCCGGGATTGCACCGAGGTCCTTGGCGCCGTGAGGCAGCAGTGCTAACTGTCATAATATCCACTCATGTATATAATGAGATGCAGCCAGGCAGTGATTGACACACAGGATGACCAATAAACACACACAACACAGAACAACCAATCACCAGACAGGACACTACCACTATAAAGCCCACAGGGCATTAAGACTCTCCCTCTCTCAGGACCCAGCTATTGAGACAGTCAGAGTGCACAAGCTAGTGAGCGCCATCACCATGCGGTAGCTAGTAAGTCTGGTCAAGCCAGTAAGAGGTCATCAATTAGATTAGTAGTGGGTCAACCCACAGCTGAACATGTACAGCAGTCCTCTATTAAATAAAACAGTGTTGGATCATCTCCTGTGTCAGACGTCTGTGTCTAGCTTCACTGCATCCAGTTGCAGTCAACGTCGAACCAACCTGCCTAACACAGCACTAACCACTGCGTCAATGTGCCGCCCCCATTGTCAGACACACCAAACAACATATGGCAATGCACTTCCTTTATCCATATTCTCTCAGAACAAATGTAGTCTTTCCACAATGGCACTATCCGTGGCATATTGGTGACCGTTTCAGCAGCAAACTCTTAGATTTATCGTGAATGCAAATGTGGTTTCACTTTCCCAGTTTGAATGAAATCAGACAATACCTGAAACCTGCTATTGTTACTCAAGGGGGAAGCTTCAAGATCGTTCTCCCGTGTCTACGACCCCGTCACTGGGGTTATGACGAGCCGTTCAAAACTCCATTGACCTTGGAAGGAATGGAAGATCCCGCCGGCGTCAGGGGCTATAAAATTGTGCCCTTGTTTTTATAGATAACGCTTTTCACAACTACTAGGGGCGCGATTCTCCGCAACCACGATGGGTGGGAGAATAGCGGGAGGTCCGCTCCCGCACCTCCCGCTATTCTCCCATCCCCCCAAAATGGCGTGTCCGATTTTGCGACACGCCGCTCGGAGAAACGCGGGCCACCGTTTTTCACGGCGACCGACGATTCTCCGGCGCGGATGGGCCGAGCGGTCTGCCATTCCCGACAGCGGCAACCACACCTGGTCGCCGCCGTCGTGAACATGGCGCGCCAGGTAAGTGTGGGGCCTGTGGGGGGCGGATCGGGGATCGAGCACCACGACCGTGCTCAGGATGGGACGGGCCCGCGATCGGTGCCCACCGATCGTCGGGCCGGCGTCTCAAGGGGACGCACTCTTTCCCCTCCGCCGCCCCGCAAGATCAAGCCGCCATGTCTTGCGGGACGGCTGAGGGGAAAGACAGCAACCGCACATGCGCGGGTTTGAGCTGTCCAACCCGCGCATGCGCAACTGACGTCATTAGGCGCCGCCGCCACGTCATTCTTTGCACGCCGGGCCTTGAAGCCAGGGACAAGGCCCGGCGGCCAAGTTTCCCGGTACAGCCCTCCTATCCCCCCGGGGAGGGGAGAATAGGGGGCCTGGAGAGGCTTCCGACACCGCCGTGAACCTCTCCGGGTTTCACGACAGCGTCGGGCCTTGCGGAGAATTCCGCCTAGGTGTCTCACAGCATTTTGCAGCCAATGCAATATTTATTTTACGTTTAGTCAATGTTGTAAGAAATGTGGCAGCCAATATACACACAGCAAACCCCCATAAACAGCAGAGAGTCTGTTTTTTGTGATGTTGATTGAGTGATAAATGCTGGCCCCGGGACACTGGGGAGAATTCAACTGCCCTTCTTTGAAGTAGGGCCGCGGTGTCTATTTCATACACCCAAACAGAAAAATAGGCCTTGTTTTAGCGTCTCATCCAAAATACAGCATTGGACTTGAAACGACACCACTCTGTTTCTCTCCCTACAGATGCTGCCAGACCTGCTGAGCTTTTCCAGCACTTTCCCCAAATGCCCCGAGGTAAGACGTGAACCCAGAACCTTGCAGCAGCGTGTGGGCAGCCAATGAAATAACTGATTAGTTTCCGGTGCAGTTGGCTGAAGGAAAAATGTTGGCCAAGGTAGTATAAGGATTCCACAATCTTCTTTGAATAGTGACACAATAATCTTTAACATCCACCAGGACCGGCAGATTGGGCTTCCTTTCAACATCACATCCAAAATGCAGCAGTTTTGACAACTTCTATTTAGCGAATGCAAAGTCCCTAAGCCAAGCTGTTTCTTCTGGTCCTGTTGTACTGAATGCAGATGGGCCTCTGCTGAGTCTGTGGATTGGGTATTCTTCCATGATGTGGTGCATAGTCGGTTCTCTCCCACAGACCCACAGGGGCCTGAGACTGGTGCTCCATCTATTGAGATTGGCCAAGTAGGGGGTCATGGCCGGTCCTAAACCTGTTAAGGGTGGACCACTCTTTCCTTGGAAGGTTAAAACCCGGGGGCTGTTGGGTTGGGTTTCGGACCAGCTGCTTGTTTGTCATGTCCAATGATTGCCATTCATTTGTCCAGGTGGAATTTGCCTTGAAGTCCTGTGTGGGAGGGCTTTTCCAGATCGGCCTTCTTGATGGGAGTCGTACCTTGTTGGGCTGAATAGATTAACATGAAGTAACAGGTGGGGGGCATTGCAAACTTTTTCTATCATCTTGTGGTTTGTTGCAAGTTGGCAGATATGTGGAGGAGTAATGTTTGCCGGGACAGGGGGCCAAGGGAGTGGTGTTGAGCACAGTGCTACAGTAATGATACACATGGTAGCGTTCAGTTAGGTGTAAACTCTGTGTGTGTGTATGTGATGATCTTGACCTTACAGGGCACAATATTCTGCCACAGAGTGTCAGAGAGCGAGTGCTGAGGATCAGCGAGCGATGGTAGCAACACCCCACGTTGAGCGGGCCAGTTTCACAATCACGATGTTTCTGGTCTTGTTCTTGACGGTAGTAGTTTTTAGATGTTCCCGGAAGGTCAGTATCCTATCAAAGGTCACTCCAAGGTATGTTGGGGTTGGGTGGTGCTTTAACTTGCAGCCATTCATTTGGATGTTAAGCTCTTTGTTAGCTTTTGCATTGTAAAGGTGGAATAAACTGGATACAGTTTTTGCAAGGCTGTGATTGAGTCACCATGTGTTGCAGCATTGTTCACGTTTTGAGAAGTCCTCGTTTAGGGTCTGGTCCAAGGTGTCAAAGTCGGGGACTTGAGTTGCATGGCAGAATTTTCGGGAGGTAGTTTTTGGAAGATTATTTGTGTACAAGTTGAACAGCCTTGATAATGGAGCTGTTGAATTGAAAGTTTTGACATAGTCCCAAGATTGGGACTTGAACCCACAGCCCACTCAACTGCACCATAAGACCATAAGACATAGGAGCAGAATTAGGCCATTTGGGCCACCGAGTCTGCTCTGCCATTCAATCATGGCTGATCTGTTTCTCGTCCCAATTCTCCTGCCTTCTGCCATAACCCCTGATCCGCTTATTAATTAAGAACCTATCTATCTCTGTCTTAAAGACAGTCAGTGATTTGGCCTCCAAAGCCTTCTGCGGCAAAAGGTTCCACAGATTTACCACCCTCTGGCTGAAGAAATTCCTTCTCATCTCTGTTTTAAAGGATCATCCTTTCAGTCTGAGGCTGTGCCCTCAGGTTCTAGTTTCTCCGACTATGGAAATATCCTCTCCATGTTCACTTGGCCTCTCAGTATTCAACCGAGCCGAGACTGGTGGAGAGACAGACCACAGATACTATCACCCAATAAGAGGCCACAGCTATCAGAGCACAGCAATATGTCAACATACACTGCATGTAATTAAGGTTCACACTGTTTTCCCAGTCTGAACCTATGATCAAAGCTAAATAAAGGCTTTCTCCAGAAATACTCACATTCTTCATTTTGCAACAATGCTGCCAATGGTACCGCTGTCATGTCATTTGTGTTCTACCCAGAGGCAGGTCCTTGGCTCATTGTCTGTTGCTTTATCCAGAGCTGTTTTGTCATTATTTTAGTCTGTGGTGGCTTGCCATTGCCTTCCACTCTGAGGGGCAGGGTATGGAGGCAGGCCCGAGGCCTACCTCAGCTAGAACAGGAATTCAACTTGCGCTGTTGATGTCTGAATAACATGCTAGCCACCTGATTTAACTGGCCTCCTACCACACAGTTACAGACTCTATACTATAAGGATTTGGAGACGCTGGCAAAGATGCAAATGATGCAAAGATGCAGGTGAACAAGAATGATACCAGAATTGATAGTTTATGCCGATGAAGAAAGAATAGGAACAGCCTGGAGCTCGCTTTCCTAGAAAAGAGAAGGTTGAAGGGTGACAAAATGAAGGCCTATAGTATGATCAAATAGATTGAATAGCAAAAAAACAGACCATTTGATCTGAATATTCTGCGCTGGTTATGAAAGAGGTTGTTAAGTTAGATATAAAGGAAGATATTTCCACTTATGTGGAAGACTAAAACTAGAGTCCATAAGTTGCTAATAATACCAATATGGAGAAACCAATTTACCGAAAAGGTGGTGAGAACAGTACCACATGGAGCAGTTTGGCAAATACCATTTATGGGGAAGTTAGATAAACGCACAAGGGAGAAAAGATTAGAAGATTATGCTGATGAGGTTAGATGGAGAAGGCCACGCAAGTGTGGCTTCGGGTGAGGGCAGGGGGAAGTTTGGCT
Organism: Scyliorhinus canicula; assembly: GCF_902713615.1. Lineage (NCBI taxonomy): Eukaryota > Metazoa > Chordata > Chondrichthyes > Carcharhiniformes > Scyliorhinidae > Scyliorhinus > Scyliorhinus canicula. The sequence continues at coordinate 20,148,450 of NC_052160.1, read as the reverse complement.
ATGATGGTCCTTGTGGTTAAATAGTTTGAAAGATTTTTTTTTTAAGACGTCTGATTTTTCTTCCACTTTTCAAGATGGCAGCCCATCCCACAGCACTATGTGGCAAATGAAGGACTCCTACAGTGTAGTCACTGTTGTGATGTAGGAAACGTGGCAGCAAATTGGTGCACAGCAAGATCACGCAAACAGCAATGTGACCATGAAAAAAAATCTGCTTTTTGGGGATTGGTTGAGGAATAAATATTGGCCAGGATATCGGTGTGAATGCCCCTGCTCGTCTTCAAAGTAGTGCCGTGGGATCTATCTCAGGGGGCTTTGTTTTAATGTCTCACCCACTAACACGGTTCACATATGAGTTAACAATAATAGAGGGAAACCTCTGCTTTAAGCAGCTACACAGGTAACTTAGAACAAAAGTGATTTTTGTAGCTCCAATCACAAACCTAAGCTTCCCCTGTCTTCCCTGCTGAATGGCTAACGCGTTTTGGAAGCAGAACTTGACAACACTTAGATCGTTAAATTATTGTAATTTGAAGATGGACGTCAGTCAGCTACAATACCGAAGAGGATTCCTGGTCACATGAAATAAAGCAAGTCAGAAACACAATCCGGAGTTCGGGGTTTCTTTCCATGGGAGGTACAGCAGTCCATCCTTCTCAGTGGGACAATTTGGAATCGGAATCAAGTCAGAGGAAATTGGTTTAGCTTAAGACTTTATTGAAATGATAATGGGTGATGAGGGGCCTTTGAGGCGTTAGGCTGAAATGACGGCCTGACTGACCCAACCGTAAGGCAAGCGTAATGGTGGATTTAACTTCACAAAAGACCCATGTTCCAGTGTTGGGAATGACTTGCAAGATAGCCAAGAGGCACAGTTCATGTCTCAGCCACTTTGGAATGGTAGAAATTAGACTAACATTCTAATCAGATAGCTGTTAATCACTTGTGAAGCAACATGCTGCCCACTGTGCACACTGTTTACAGTGCATGGAATTGCAGCATATTTGATGTGAGTTATTGCTCAGTAGCAGCCTCTTGAAGCTGTGTTACAAGGTCTTGGGTTCAAGTTGCACCCTACAGCCTTAAGCACATAAACTAGGCTAACTGTCCCAGTCCTGATGGTGCGCTGCACTTGTTTGGAGGTGCGGCCTTTTGGAGGAGACATTAAATCGAGACCCCATGTGCCCTCTCAGCGATCTGGCAGTGCTTTGAAGAAAAGAAGGGAGTTCCCTCTGGTGTCCAGGTCAATACACATCCCTCAACCAACACCACTAAAACAGAGGAGCTGGCCAATTGCCTTGGTGTTGTTTGTGGGGGCTTGTTCTGTGCAATTTGACTGCCATTACAACAGTGAGCACATTTCAAAAAAAGTACTTAATTGGCTGCAATGCACTTTGGGAAATAAGGTGCTACAGAAATGCAAGTTTTTTTCCTTTGTTTTTGTCGGGAATTACTGTACAAATATCTTTCAGCATGTGCACTACCGGAGTCCAGGTGAAAATGATATAATCCTTCCACAGTGTACATGGGACTACAATGCCACGGATGTAACTCAACATGCTCCCTTCACAGCATATAAGTGATTACCATACCCACGTATGTAATGTGATTCGTTGTTATATTTGCAGCTCAACAAGTCATTGAATTAATCTTCATTTTTCTTTTTATACCAAGAGTGCACTGAAATCATTTATCGAGTGAACCTTGATTTGGGTCAATGACTAATTCATATTCAAACTGAATGAGTCTTTGTAAACACAGCTTACTGATTAGCAACAGTTACAGCTATACCATCAACTGCCTGGGCTCTAAGGTTTGGAAAACTACCCGTTAACTTCTCAGGCTCTCTCCCTGACTTTGCTTTTTAAGATGCTCCCTAAAACCCTAACTCTTCCACCAGGCTTTTGGACATTTTCTCTCTAATCGCTCTAAGTGATTTGGTGACTAATTTTGCTTTAGAATGCTCCTATGAAGCAGTGTAGATCACTTGAACACACTACATAAATGTAAGCTGTTGATGTTAGTGTTATCATGGTGACCATTATTGATTTTTTTAACTTTCAGCTTTATTCCATAACTGAATTTGAAAATTTTAGCTGTCATGATGGGATTTGAACTCATGTCTCCAGATCATTAGACCAACCCTCTCAATCAATAGTGCAGCGTGCTGCAGTGCCAGCTAAGAAAGTAAGTTTTACAAATCATAGAATCCTGCAGTGCAGAAGGAGGTCATTTGGCCCATCGAGCCCGCACCAACCCTTCGAATGAGCAGTCTGCACATTTATACTCCCCTGTCCACCCCATCCTATCCCTGTAACCCCATAACCTAATCGCCACATCCCTGGACACTAAGGGGCAATTTAGCATGGCCAATCCACCTCACCTGCACATCTTTGGATTGTGGGAGAAAACCGGAGCACCCGGAGGAAACGCACGCAGACACGGGGAGAAGGTACAAATTCCACACAGACGGTCACCCAAGGCCAGAATTGAGCCCGGGTCCCTGGCGCTGTGAGGCAGCAGTGCTAACCGTGCCACCGTGCTGCCATGTTTCGAAGTGAGTGTAAAAAGAAACTTTTTTAAATGGACTCCTGACTATCAGTTAAGCTTGTGCTACCACACAGGGATGTGGGGGAGTTGCCACTTACGAGCTCATTATTTTTGGGTGGGTGTTTCAACATGAAAGATGTCCGCTGGGTGCGGGAACAGCAAAGTCTTGTTCCAGCCAAGTGCACTGAACAATATGTCCCATCATTGAACATGTTTTCTCTTGAACTGTGGCGCCCATCTCCAGTGAGTCAGTGAGTAAGGAGGTGGATCCATGGCTACTCGTCTGGGAATGAAATGTTGTCTTCCTGGGGAACGAATCAGTTGCAACCAGGCGGACAATCCCATGCACGAGTTAAATTGTATCTTTAACTTTCCTGTTTTTGAGCGTTTCAGTTGGGCCATAAGGTACATTCATTATCCAGTCTGTAGACATTACATCATGTTCCTGTATAATCCTCGCTTCATTTTAGTCTGCTCAGCTACAGTTTTTGGCGTCCATGCCGTTGCTATTTCCTCTTCATATTCATCGGGATTGAGTACTCCAAATGTTTCCCATTATATTTCATCTCACATTCTTAAGTGTTTGCGAATTGCATTTCTTCTCTCTTACCACAGCCTGGAATCCGAGTTCAAAACAAAGGTTTCCATTAATTACAGCGCCTTCAACGCAGGCACTTTGGAGGAAGGTCATTAGAAAAATATTGACACCCGACCGAAGAACAAAACATTATGGCAAGTGATCAAAGATGTTGGTCAAAAAGGTAGGTCCTCCGCAGCATCTCAAAGGATGAAAGAGGGGTTTGGGGAAAGAATTTCCATAGCTTAGGCAGCTGAAGACACCTAGGGACAGATAAAATGGCCAGAATCGGGGGAGTTCTCAGCTCTGACAAATGCTCTACAGAAAGTGTAATCTAAATTCTTGAAGCATTGCCCTTGTGCTTAACAAGCTCCCCACACTTAATTAACACTCTGTTCTTATTTGAAAATGTATTCCTTTCTCAGAGTTGCAAAGCCAATGTGCATAGTGGATGGGGTAATCCCTCAAATCCTCCTCCTTGCTTGCTCCAAAAAGAAAGAACAATTCAAATTGAATCCAATTCATGATCCCCACAAATGAGACGTACTAGATCCAAACTGACCAAAGTAAGCAATACAGCTGAACTCACACTTAATCCTACGCTTCACCTTCGCCAAAACGCCAAGAAGCAGCACAGCATCAGATGCGCGGTACCATGTTTCTCTGGAGCTATAATGCCACTGACTCCTAGAACCTGGGATTCTCTGCCAGTAAAGCGGAAGTGATACAGGAAGACCTGTGCGTACGTTACCTGCTATACACCTTCGGGCTGGGATGTTAAATCGAGGCCCCATCTTCCCTCTCAAATGCACATAAAAAACCCCATTGTGCCATCCAAAGAAGGGCAGAGGAGTTCTCTCTGATGTTCTGGACACTATTTCTCCTTCTTAATAAACACTGATGAAATAAGTTGTGTGGTTATTATTATACTGCTGTGTGTGGGAGCTTGCTGTGCCTAGATTGTCTGCCAAAGCTCCAACAGGACAAGAGTGTATACAATTCAATGAGTATTTCTTTGCCTGTTAGCCGCTTTGGATCATACTGAGATTGTAAAAATGCAAGCCTTTCAGTCGGGAAATAAAAACGATCTGGAGTGAAAAGGAAGTGTCAGGCAGTAATTCACCAGGAAACTCGCACAGATATGTGCACACATGTGCTGGGCAGAAGGAGTTGGGCAGGGGGGTAGTTGCATCATGATTCACTGAAGAATGACTCATTGAAATAAAGTATAAAATGATGCACATTCCACAATCCCTTTATGGCAGTTTCACCTCAGTCCGAAATGTAAACAGTACGGTGAATTAATTAATGAATGAAATATAAAATAACAAAGTGTGTGATTCCAGTTGGAACATCATGATGCAGTCACCTTTCTCTCATGTGGTCGTGCTTAAGTTGCTATCAGTTCCTGTGTGCTAAATGTTCACTTCCTGTTGAGCAGATTGATGAAACTGATTAATTAATAACCTCAGAGTAAAGCTAGATAGCAGTGACCACAATATGCTTGAATTTTACATCTAGTTTGAAAGCGAGAGGAGTGGGCCTGAGACTAGTATTTTAAACTTAAACGAGAGCAACTATATGGGCATGAAAGCGGAGCTAACTAAAGTGAACTGGGATATTAGGCTGGAGGATGGATTGATCGAGGGGTAGTGGCGGGCATTTCAAGGGGATATTTCAGAATAGACAGAATAAGTAGATTTCTACTATGAAGAAAAATTTGAAGGGGAAGACCCGCCATCTGTACTTAACAAAAAAAGTTAAGGAAAACATCAAACTTAAGGAAAAAATATATAGCTGCACAAAGGCGAGTGGCAAATCAGATGATTAGTCAGAATATAAAGACCAGGAGAAAGGCATTAGTATATGAGAGGAAGCTAGCTTGAAAAACTGATAGCAAGGTATCTGAAAAGGAAAAGAGTGAGTAAAGTGACTGTTGGTCCTCTAGAAAGTGACAATGGGGAGTTTATAGCTGATACTAAGGAAATGACAGATGAAATAAACAAATATTTTGCGTCTGTGTTCACTGCCGAGAATACAAAAACATTCCAGTACAAGCTGTAAATCAGCAGGTGGAAAGGAGGGAGGACCTTGGTGAAATTGCAATCACTAGGAAAGATTTACTTAGCAAACTGAATGAGCTGTGGGCTGACAAGTCTCCAGATCCTGATGTACTTCATCCTAGGGTCTGAAAAGAGGTGGTTAATGAAGTAGTAGATGCATTGTTGTTAATTTTCCAAAATTTGCTAGATTCTGGAAAGGTTCCATCACACTGGAAAGTAGCAAATGCGACTCCCCCTGTTCGAGAAGGGTGGGGGGGGGGGGGGGGGGGGGGGGGGGGGGGGGGGAAGGAGACAGAAAACAGGAAATTCTAGGTCAGTTAGCTTGATGTCTATCAGTGAAAGGTGTCACAATCGAACATTAAGGAAAGTATAGATGGGCACTTAAAAAACGCAAGGTGATTACGAAGAGTCAGCATGGTTTTGTGAAAGGGAAGTCATGTTCAACCAATTTATTAGAGTTATTTGAAGGGGTAATGTGCTGTGGATAGAGGGGAGCCTGTGGACGTACTGTACTTGTATTTCCAGAAGGCATTTTAAAAGGTGCCGCATCAAAGGTTATTGCAAAAAGTAAAAGCTCATGGCGTAGGGGGAACATATTAGCCTGGACAGATGATTGGCTGGCTGGCAGAAAACGGAGAATGTGTACAAATGGGTATTTGTCCGATTAGCAGTATCTAATGAGTGGAGTCCCACAAGGGTCTGTGTAGAGGCCTCAACTTTTTACAATTTGCATCAATGAATTAGATAAAGGATGAGAAGGGATGGTAGCTAAATTTGCAGATAACACAAAGATAGATTGGAAAGTATGTCGTGGAGAGGACATAAGGAGGTTGCAGATGGATATAGACAGGGTTGAGTGAATGGGCAAACATCTGGCCGATGGAGTGTAACGTGGGAAAGAATGAAGTTGTTCACTTTGACAGGAAGAATAAAAAAACAGAGGGCTGGATTCTCTCAGCTCGGGGCCAGGCCGGAGAATCCCCGTGACTGGCGTGAATCGCGCCACACCGTCCCGACGGCGTGACGCGTTTCTCCGCAGAGCAGAGAATTGGTGCCATTGGCACCGGCATGGTCGGCGCGGTGCCGGTCGTGGGCCGCTCTATGCGGCCTCCCCATCTATTCTCGGCCCGGAAAGGGCCGAGCGGCCGTTACGAAAAACCTGTCGCCACTGTTCTAATCTGCTCTCAGCCGGCAGGAACTCAGTGAGGAAGGGTCTGGGGGCGGCCTGTGGGGGGGGGGGGGGGGGGGGGGGCTTCCGTTGTGGCCTGGCTCGCGATCGCGGCCCACCGATCGACGGGCCGGCCTCTCAGGCTGGGGCCTCCTTTCTTTCACGCCGGCCGCTTTAGCCCTACGCCATGTTGCGTCGGGGCCGGCGTGGAGAAGGGAGCCACAGCGCATGCGGCGTTGGTGCCGGTGCCACTGTGCATGCACGCATTGCCGCCGGTGTCACTGCGCATGCGTGGACCCCGAGGCACCCAGTTGACACTGGGGTCAGCAGCTGGGGCGGCGAGGGTTGCTCCAGTGTCTTGCCGACCCCCTGTAGGGGCAAGAATTGCTGATCCTGAGGCTGTGTTGACGCCGTTGGGAAAGGCGACGCCGTTTCCGATGGCGTCAACACTTAGCCTCAGGATCAGAGAAGCCCGGAGTATTTCTTAAATGGGGAGCAACTGCAGAATTCCGAGGGCAGAGGGATCTAGGTATTTTAGTGCACGAGTCAAAAAAGTTCAGTATGCAGGTACAACAGGTAATTCAGAAGGCTAATGGAATTGAAATGAAATGAAAATCACTTATTGTCACGAGTAGGCTTCAATTAAGTCACTGTGAAAAGCCCCTAGTCGCCTCATTCCGGCACCTGTCCAGGGAGGCTGGGACGGGAATCAAACCGTGCTGCTGGCCTGCTTGGCCTGCTTTAAAAGCCAGCGATTTAGCCTTGTGAGCTAATTCTACCCTTTATTACGAGAGGAATTGAATATAAAAGTAGAGTATTATGCTTGAGTTAGACCAGGCATTGGTGAGGCCTTATCTAGAAAGCTGTGTGCAATTTTGGCCTCCTTATTTAACGAAGGATATGAATGCATTTGAGGCTGTTCAAAAGAGGATTTCTAGATTGATACTTGATATGGGTGGGTTGGCTTATGAGGAAAGGTTGAACAGACTGGACTTGTTTCCACTGGAGTTTAGGGGAGTGATGGGTGACATGACTGAAGTACGCCAGATCTCGATAGGTTGTCCAACTTTGGTACTCTGCCTCAGATTGCGGTGGATGAGTGGGAGGGGGGATGGGGGGGAGGGGGAGGGGGGGAAGGGGAAGGGGGGAAGGGGGAGGGGGAGGGGGGGAGGGGGGAGGGGGGGGGGAGGGGGAGGGGGGAGGGGGGAGGGGGAGGGGGGAGGGGGGAGGGGGGAGGGGGGAGGGGGGAGGGGGGAGGGGGAGGGGGAGGGGGGAGGGGGAAGGGGGAGGGGGGAGGGGAGGGGGGAGGGGGAAGGGGGAGGGGGGAGGGGAGGGGGGAGGGGAGGGGGGAGGGGGAGGGGGAGGAGGAGGGGGAGGGGGAGGGGGAGGGGGAGGGAGGGGGGGGAGGGGGGAGGGGCGAGGGGGAGGGGGGGGGAGGGGGGAGGGGGAGGGGGGAGGGGGAGGCACATGGCACAGTGGTTAGCACTGGGACTGCAGCACTGAGGACAAGGGTTCGAATCCCAGGCCTGGGTCACTGTCCGTGTGGAGTTTGCACATTCTCCCCGTGTCTGCGTGGGTTTCACCCCCACAATCCAAAGATGTGCAGGTTAGTTGGATTGCCCACGTTAAATGGCCCCTTAATTGGAAGACAAATGATTGGGTACTCTAAATTTATTTTTAAAAAATTAAATTAAAAAATAGATTGCGGTGGAGGCGGAGTCATTGAATTGCTTAAAGGCGGAAATAGCTAGATTCTTGTTAGGCAAGGGAATCATGGTTATTAAGGCTGAATGGGAGACACAAACAGATCCAAAGATGTGCAGGTTAGGTGGAGTTGCAGAGATAGGCCAGGGGAATGAGCTTATGTAGGGTGCACTTTCGGAGGGCCAGTGCAGATTCGATTGGCCAAATGGCCTCCTTCTGCACTGCAGGGATTCTATGATCTTAATGAATGGCAGAGCGAGCTCAAGGGGCCGACCTCTGCTCACAGTTCGTATGTCCACATGTATGTGGCATGTCCTCCTCCATTCCAAAGTTCATCTACCCACAGGATGGTGGGACTCTTAAACCCCTACCTGGGTATATCTGCAGCAACACCATCAGTACTGCCAATATCTTGAAAATCTGTATAAATTGACAATACCCGCAGAGAATATCAGTGCCAGAGCCTTCATAAAATTCAACGGCATTCTCCTTGGACAACGTTTATTCCAATTTAAATGATTCACTCTGTGGTCTCCCTTTGACTAGAGGGTGGGGATTACCTCTGGGGAATTACAGATGTGCTGTATTTCTATACTTGTCGGAAACATCTTTTCTTCCGGATATGATAGGTACATGACCCCGTGTCCAGCGACTTCACTACAGCAGGCACATATACATATCTGTGATTGTACACTTGGCATATACGAGAAACAGAGGAAAACTGGTTGAGTAGCCCCACTGCTCACTACCTGAAAATGAAATGAACTGAAATCTGTGCATCATCCGGGTGGCTGATGAGAGTGGAACAATGCCATGGTTAACCATGCCACTGAGCCAAAAAGATGTGGGTTCAAGTTCCATTCCAGGGGCTAAAGCACCACTTCCAGTTTGACACTCCATCATCGGTGCTGTTGTTTGGATAAGGTGTTAAAATTAGGCCCTGTCTGCACTCTCAGGTGGCTGCAAAAGATGCTAAGATCCTGTTTTGAGGGTGAGGAGGGGATTTCTCTCCAGTGGAATGAATGAGAATGGTAATTGCATCATTTTAAATTGTTACGTTAAATAATCATTGCGTATTTTAAACGTATAATCACTTCAAAGATATTTTCTTTGCGACCTTTTCTTTCCAATGTATCAGTGCAAATATAAACTGCTCAATTTATCAACCTGCTGTTTGTAAATGGACCTAAAATAGACTCTAATAATGTGAACAAGCAAAGATAATTCAAAGTCTTTTAAAAATTTGTTCACGGGATGAAGGCATCACTGGCTGGGGCAGCATTTATTGTCCATCCCTGCGGACATTTAATAGTCAGCCACTTTTCTGTGGATCTGGACGTACATGCAGGCCAGGCAAGAACGGCAGATTTCCTCCCCTGAAGGACATGAGTGGAACAGAGGGGTTTTTATGACAATCTGCAATGATGTTTCATGGTCATCATTAAGACTTTTATTTCCAGGTTTTCGTTGAATTCAAATTTTACCATCTATGGCGATGGGATTCGAACCCAGGTCCCCAGAGCTTCACCCTGGGTTTCTGGATTACTAGCCCTGCAACAATACCACTACCCCACTGGGAGGGAGGAGTACTGTCCATGACAAATATAATAATTTTCCCTCTCCTCTCTTGAAGTCTCTAACTTCCCAGAGCTTGTCCACCATTGACAAAAGCATCATCAGGGGTGTGATGGAATACTCCCCAATTGCCTGGATAAGCGCAGCTCCAACAGCACTCAAGGAGCTTGACAGCATCCAGGACAAAATAACCTGCTTGATTGGCACCCCACCCATCACCTTAAACATCCACCTCCTCTACCACCGATGCACAGTATCTGCAGTGTGTACCATCAACAAGATGCTCTGCAGCAATTCACCTAGGCTCCTTCGAGAAGAGATGCCAGAGGACTAGAGTATAGCCAATGTGGTACCATTATTCAAGAATGGAGGATGGGATAAACCAGGAAACTACAGGCCAGTCAGTCTAACCTCAGTGTTGGAGAAACTATTGGAAGTAATTCTGAGAGACAGAATCAATCTGCACTTGGAGAGGCAGGGATTAATCAAGGACAGTCAGTATGGTTTTGTTAAGGGGAGGTCATGTCTGACCAATTTGATTGAAGTTTTCAAAGAGGTGACCAGGTGTGTAGATGAGGGCAATCCATTTGACATAGTCTACTTGGACTTCAGCAAGGCTTTTGATAAGGCCCCACATGGGAGACTGGTAGAGCCCGTGGGATGCAAGGACATTTGGCAAATTGCATCCAGAACTGGTGGAGTGAGAAGAAGCAGAGGGTGATGATCGAGGGATGTTTTTCTGACTGGAAGCCTGTGTCCAGTGGGGTCCCGCAGGGATCAGTGTTGAGGCCCTTGCTGTTTGTGGTTTATATAAATGATTTAGATGTGAATGTAGGAGGGTTTATTAGTAAATTTGCGGATGGTACGAAAATTGGTGGATTGGTAAATAGCGAGGAGGATAGCCTTAGATTACAGGAGGATATAGATGGGCTGGTCAGATGGGCTGATCAGTGGCAAATGGAATTCAATCCGGATCAGTGTGAGGTGATGCACTTGGGCAGGACAAACAAGGCAAGGGAGTACAGGATGAACAGCAGGACCCTGGGAAACACCGAGGATCAGAGGGATCTTGGTGTGCATGTACACCAGTCCCTTAAGGTAGCAAGTTAGGTAGATACAGTAGTTAAAAAGGCATATGGTATACTTGCCTTTATTCGCTGCGGCAGAGAGCTTAAGATCAAAGAAGCTATGCTGCAACTGGATAAAATGTTGGTTAGGCCACAGCTAGTGTCTTGTGTTCAGTTCTGGAATCCACATTATTGGAGGGATGTGATAGCACTGGAAAGGGTGCAGAGGAGGTTTACCAGGGTGTTGACTGGGCTGGAGAGTTTTAGCTATGAAGAGAAATTGGATAGAATGGGGTTGTTTTCCTTGGAACAGAGGAGACTGAGGGAGAACTTGATTGAGATGTATAACATTATGAGGGGCATAGATAGAGCAGACAGGAAAAAAGCTTTTTCACTTGGTGGAGGGATCAATGACCAGGGGTTATAGATTTTCGATAAAGGGCAGGAGGGGATGTGAGGAAAAGCTTTTTCACCCAGAAGGTAGTGGGAGTCTGGAACTCGTTGCCTGAAAGGCTGGTGGAGGCAGAGACCCTCATAACGTTTAAGAAGTATTAGATGTGCACTTGCGATGGCAAGGCAAACAAGGCTATGGGTCAAGTGCTGGAAAATTAGATTAGAAGTTTGGTGGTTGTTTTTGACCGGCGCAGACACGATGGGCCAAGGGCCTTTTCTGTGAATCTTATAGCATCTTCCAAACCGGCAATCTCTACAACCTAGAAGGACAATGGCAATAGATGCTTTGGGAAAACACAGCAAGTTCTTCTCCAAGTTACACATCATCCTGAACTCGATCAACATTCCTTCACTGTTGCTGAGTCATAAACCTAGAATTGCCCCCGTGGCAGCACAGTGGGTGTATCTACACAACATGGATTTGCAGTGGTTCAAGAAGCGTCTCACCACCACCTTCTCAACAGCAATTAGAGATGGAAAATAAATGTCTGCCTTACCACTGATGCTCACCTTCCTGGAACATTTTTTTTTAAATGCCATGGTATGGTTCCAGAAGGTCACTGGTCAGGTATCAGAAGAGACAAACCTTGTATCTAACCCCTCCTAGCCCAGGGGACAACGTTTGTAGTGACCCTCTATTTAAAGAGCACACATTTCCCTTTAAGACTTCAAAGCAAAATACTAAGCCAATTAATAAATTATTTTCATCTCTCCGTTATAACATCTTTGGGGCTCAGTAGCTCCTTTGAGCATTGTAATTCTCCTGATCTTGTTCAGAGCATTACTGTAATAAGGCACTGAATAATTTTGAAGCATTGGATCAGGTCCCATTAAATCACTGGACTTCTTCCATGTGGTAAATCAATTAGTAGCAGAACACCCAGTAGAATATAATGTATTATACTTTCAGAAGGCTTTTGGTAAAGTTCCACATGTGAGACTTTCAAAGAAGATTAAGAAAACTGTCTGGATTGAATTGGTAGGTATGCATGTAAATAGGATAAACATCAGCTTTCTGTGAGGTCGGGAGCAGTGACCTCACAGAATTGAGGGTTAGAGGGGTCTATTCTAAAAATGCTTGTTTCTCAATTGTGCTCATGGAGTATTACACTAAACATTATTTCTGAAGTTAAATGGGTGGATTAGCGATATGATAGTGTAAATTATATATGGTATATGGAAGGAATTAATCTGATACACCAATTAGCCATTTTCCATTGCATGTTCATTTTCCAATGATTACAAATGATTAGCCTGAAAAGCAAAGCTTGCGAATAACCCAATAACATTGAAGATCGCTGAGAATCTATTGGAGGCCGTAACATTCTTTCTATCTATTAACCACTGCAAATCTCAGTGTAAACATTACAATTTTTTTAGAAATAGCCATAACGAAACAAATAATCAATGACGATAAGAGGCATTCTGTCCTTTCGAGGCCTCAAGTTATACAATGACTCGTGGGAGCCATTATCATGACACGTCAAAACCCATGAGGGTTTCTGTTTAGTCGATGGCTCAGTGATTTGTGTTGTTGCATGTCACTGAGCAGCCATCTGTCTATGACTGCTTGCACATATATGCAGACATCCACTTAATCTAGCCACAACATTGAGGAGTCAGCAGTATGAATTTCATGGCTTGCTCCAAGTCACAGGGTCTACAAGCTATGGTAATCCCTTCATTGTATTAAAAAGGTAATTATCATAAAGACTTCAGCTCACCATAGTTTTGCACCTCCCTATCTAAACATCTGTTGTGATGTTGCTGCATTGGCAGCATCTTGCTCCACTGTTCAAGATTAACATGCACCATATTTTAGTGATTAAAAAACTCACTGACGGAAAGAAACAGAGCAATTTGAATTTAAATTGTGCAGTCACTTGTGGTCAGCTGGTGAACTTTAGCTGTATATAAGGGTCCTGTGTATCTTGCTTCACAGAACGTAATCAACCAGAAATTGACATTTGATGGGGGAGGGTAAGGTCAGTAAGTAGGGAGCCTTCTTCTTTGAGCTGAGGAATGGGAGGTCATTATGCTGTGTCTTTGGGCAGGGGCAGCCGCGCCAGCAGGTTATGCTGGTGAACGGAAGTGAGGTGGTGGGGGAGAAGGCCACGAGGGGTGGCCAGGGGGAGGGGGAAGGGGAAGTGGGGGGGGGGGGGGGGGGGGAAGAAGGGGAAAAGCGTGAGGGGGGGGGGAGTTTGCGACGCGGCAGAGGGTGAGATGACATGGTCAAGGGCGAATAAAGGGGCCATCTGGGATGGGTTTGGTACAGAGTGGAATTAAAGGGGCAGGAGTTAAGTGGGGAAGATGACAGACGGTAGAGGGGATTAGAGGCGCAAGCCTCCGGTAAGGGTGGTAACGTGGAACGTCCGGGGACTGAATGGGCCGGTTCAAAGGTCCGCACAACTCAGGAGCTTGAAAGCGGGGGGTGGTCTTTTTGCAGGAGACACACCGCCGTTTGAAGGACCAGGTTAGGTTAAGGAACGGCTGGGTTGGGCAGATTTTTCACTCGGGGTTTGATTCGAAATCGAGGGTGTGGCGATTTTAATGAGCAAAAAAACAGGTGGTGGGAAGGAGAAGGGTTAGAGTGGGTTAGGATGGAGAATGAATCTTGTAAGGGGTCTAGTGTGAGGGCTATGGTGACAGCAGCATTGCCAATGGCTCTGAGTAGGTATTCAGGGAGCCCAGTGGCGCAGTCCACGGTGAAGATATGGGATCAGCTGAGGCATTTTAGGGTGGAAGGGATGTCGGTGCTAACGCCGCTGTGCAAGAATCATGGGTTTGAGCTGGTGGGGATGGATAGTGTATACAGGAGGTGGAAGGAAGCGGGGCTGGTCAAGGTGAGGGATTTGTATTTGGAGGAAGGGTTTGCCAGTCTGGAGGAGCTAAGGGAGAGGTAGAGCTGCCGAGGGGTAGTGAGTTCAGGTATCTACAGGTTAGGGACTTTGCACAAAAGGTCTGGAAGGGGTTCCCTCGATTGCCGGGATACAACCTGCTGGAGCGACTGCTGCTTCCGGATGTGGAAGGGGAGGGAAGAATTGGGGATATATATAAGTGGCTGGGGGAGCAGGGAGGCGAACGGCTGCTGAAGATCGAGGAGAAGTGGGAAGCGGAGTTGGGAATGGAGATCAATTGGGGAGTATGGTGTGAGGCACTGCAAAGGGTAAACGGGACCTCCTCTTGTGCAAGGATGAGCCTGACACAGTTTAAGGTGGTGCACAGGGTGCATATGACTCAGGCGAGAATTCATAGAATTTTCATAGAATTCACAATGCAGAAGAGGGCCATTCAGCCCATCGAGTCTGCACCAGCACTTGGAAGGAGCAACCTACTTAAGCCCCACACATCCACCTATTCCCTTTATCCCCGTAACCCAACCTAACCATTTTGAACACTAAGGGGGAATTTAGAATGGCCAATCCACCTAATCTGCACATCTTTGGACCATGGGAGGAAACCGGAGCACCCGGAGGAAACCCACACACACACAGGGAGAACGTTCAAGCTCCACACAGTCTCCCAAGGTCGGACTCAAAATTGGGTCTCTGGTGCTGTGATGCAGCAGTGCCACCCTAGCAGTACAAACATTAACCATGTGGATGAAACTGGCTGTAATATTACCCGAGGATGTAGTGAACTTCGTACATTCAGCTGATCCGTGATTATACATTCTCTTTCAGAAATCTTCAAAGTAATGTTTGCATATTTTTCGTAGTGAGCATTTCCATTAAAAAACGGAGGAAATGAAGCATGTAGAATGGAATAATTCCTCTGTCATTCTCAATTCTCAAAAAAACTGAACATAATAATAATCCTTATTGTCACAAGTAGGCTTACATTAACACTGCAATGAAGTTACTGTGAAAATCCCCCAGTCGCCACACTCCGGCGCCTGTTCGGGTACACTGAGGGAGAATTCAGAATGTCCAAATTACTTAACAGCACGTCTTTCGGGACTTGTGGGAGAAAACCGGAGCACCCGGAGGAAACCCACGCAGACACGGGGAGGATGTGCAGACTCCGCACAGACAGTGACCCAAGCCGGGAATCGAGCCCGGGACCCTGGCGCTGTGAAGCAACAGTGCTAACCACTATGCTACCGTGCCGCCCACTGCCAATGTTGCCGCTCTGCCTTATTTCATGCGTTCAAAAACAGGAAAATAAGGCAAAGTTGGTTCTGAGCTAAACAACTTCAATGCCAGGCAATGCATCACTTAATAAACCCACCTCAAATTGCCCCCCTCCCAATCATTGCCAGTACCAGACTTGTAACCAAAACTTGTCCCGAATGTTCCACTGCCCAAATACTGCTCTCTAACCACAACCCAAGTTTGAAAGGAGAGGACACATTCCAGAACTTCACCTTGCCAACAGTACACTGAAATCCGGCAGCTTGTGTGACATTATTTTTAATCTGTTAAATAATATCATTGCACTTGGCTCGGCCCAACATCCCCCCCTGGAGATTTTGCCAATAATAATGCAGATTTGTTTTAATTCCTTCAATTATTCCGCGCAGAAAGCAATGAAATTAAGTTCGATGTCACCGTGGAGCACTACCTAATCATTGAAATGTTTTACAAATCTCTCCCCCCCCCCCCCCCCCCCCCCCAACAGCAGCCACAATACGAGGTAATAATTAACGACAAAAAAAAACGTTTGGCTGGGTGCAGCTAACAAACTACAGCCATTGGGTTGGGATCAAAGGCGAACGAGAATTAGTTAGCATCTGGATCTGAACGGAGGCTTTCTGTAAAACATTGAAATCTGTTTATGACATTTCGAGTTCCTTCCACATTACGTTTAGACATTCCAGCTCCAAAACAGGAAAGCGGAATCTGACACTTCTTTTCCCAAATTGGTTGTGTCTGGATGAAATCCCCCCCCCCCCAAACCCTAGCCTATTTTTAAGAGAGAGAGAGGGAGAGAGAGAAACAATCATTTTTGGAATTAAGTGCTTTCCTGAAGTCCCCCCCCCTTCCCTAAAACAGTTGCTGGAGTTTTGAGTCCTCGGTTAAGAAGTGAACAACTTTGCCAAGGCTGGAGATATATTGCAGGGCTGACCCCCCCCCCCCCCCCCCCCCCCCTGTAACTGACAGCCCTGAGCAACTTCTAACATTCCTGTCCCTCTTTGGAACCGGCCGCTGGAACTTCGTGCACAGAAAGAGTCAGGGTCTAATTGATACAATTTTTTAAAAAAAATCTCTCTACCCGGAATGGTATTAAAAATGTTCTGCGTTGGGGAAAGCCACCTTCTCTCACAGTGTCTGAGTCACATTTCAATAGCTGCATCCACACAGGAGTGGGAGTTTAACAATTCGAAAGCAATGTTAAAATCCTGGGGGCTTGGGACCCGGGTAAAACCCCTCGGGGGTTGCCTGTTAGACGCCGAATATACATTGCAAACTTAACCTGGAGTTCGAAGTGTAGCGAGGCACCTCACAGTGTAATGTGATGGATAGAAATTGAATTCTGTGTTATGTCACATTCGAACTGTGATGCCTTGCACTTTGACCAATAGAGTCGACTTTTTGAGAGAAAATAGACATGGCATTACAGAAGACACAACTTTTGCAAACAAACCCCCCCCCCCCCCCCCCAATCCCTGATAATAATCCACAGCTACTTACAGTACAGTGGTGTTTGGAGGCAGGTCCATCATTCCTGGTGCCTGCTGAAGACCAGTTTTGGAGCAGTTAACTGTGCAGGAGAACTCCCACCGCGGGCAGCGACAGTTGGGTGGACAAGGCAAGCAACCAGGCTGCCCTGCCACTGCTTCCAGGCCCAGGACAAGGGAGAGGAGGCACAGGGAGACTGGACTACGAACTCCAAACTTCTTGGGGGCTGAGGCGCCATGTTGCTCTGCTGCATTAAGAACGTTCCTATAAGGCATAGCTCTCCGGCATTACATCGCCGCCGGATCTCCCTGACACTCTCTGTTCCTGGCCAGCAAGACACACCATCCACCCCCCCCCCCCCCTTCCCTCACTCAAACTCTCACCTTCCCAGACAATAGCACCCCCCCCCCCCAAAAAAAATGTTAGCAGCTCGCTCAGAGCCCAGCATCAACTTTCCATTGCACCCCCCCTCCCCCCTCCCACCCCCCTTCCCCAGGGGAATGTCCCACAACTTCTTCCTCCTCCACCGATCTCCTTTCGCGTGTGAACTTCCTTCTCTGCACAGATTCCCGTTTTTCAGTCTGTCTGTGTGTGTGTGTGTTGTTTCAGGAGGCGATACGGTGGCCGGGCACTAGGGTGTGCTGATCAGTAAAACTGGGAAATCAGGGAAAAAAAGATCCCCCCACACTGCCAACACAGGGAAAGAAAGCTGACTGGCTTCTCTCTGTGATCCTGGGAGGGAGGAGAGAAGTGGGTACTTTTGTGGCTAGTGTTATTTTACAGTTTGTGCAAGTCTACTGCATCCCATCCACCCTCACCAATACAGCTTGTTGTTGGAGGAGGAAAGGAATAGCAAATATGTAGAGCCCACACGGGATTTATTGTGGTTAGCGTTTACAATTGATAAATACCTGCTGAGATTTTTAACATTCATTTTCTGACTTAACATTTATCAAATGCACTTCAGATCATCACGTCGATTGGCAAGTGGGTGTTAATCAGAGATTTAATATTATTTATTGTCACAAGTAGGCTTACATTAACACTGCAATGAAGTCACTGTGAAAATCCCCTAGTCGCCACACTCTGGCGCCTGTTCGTGTACACTGAGGGAGAATTCAGAATGTCCAATTCATCTAACAGCACGTCTTTCGGGACTTGTGGGAGGAAACTGGAGCGCCCGGAGGAAACCCATGCAGACACGGGAGAACTTGTAGACTCCGCACAGTCACCCAAGCCGGGAATCGAACCTGGGACCCTGGCGCTGTGAAGCCACAATGCTAACCACTGTGCTACCGTGATTTTAGCCATGTGGGTAGATGGGAGGAGCTGTGGTTGACTCTCTTTAGAGAGGGTCGAGAGGAGAGGCATTCGGAATCATGAGGGGTCTAGACAGTGCGGGTAGAGAGAGACCGTCCCCTTTGCCAGCAGGGTGGAGAACCAGGCAACAGAAATGAAAGGTAATTGGCAAAAGGAGTGGAGGCGGCGGGAGGGGAAACATTTTGAGGCAGACAGTGGTTCGAATCAGGAATGTACTGCCAGAGAGTGTGGAGGAGGTGGATTCAAATGCAACTTTCAAAAGCGAATTGGGCCAACAATTCGGTGAAAAGTGCTTTTTGGTTTGGCCTAAACTTGTTGGTCATCCAGGGCAAAATACAGCCCGGACTGAGTGTTGGAGGCTGGCACATTCCGAAGCCCAGGACTATGCGCTGAGGGATGTACTCAAGCTTGGTGCAGTCGCCACAGACGGCCAATGGGGGAAGGCCGCTGTCTCAAACCTTTCATCTATAGTGCACTGAGGGGCTGGGAGTTGTATAGAACCTTTCAAGCTGTGTTACTCACATTGAATAAAAATGGTAAATATTACAGGTATCACAGTTACATTGCAACGCCTCAGAGTGCAACATGACCTATGTAAACCAGGCTTTTTCAAAGTTGAGGTTGCGACCCGCAGGTGTCGGGAGGGTCACAGGCGATGAGCAATGGTCCCGATCGCGGGTGGAGCGTCGAACAGCTGCTCCCAGCTTTTACATGGAGAATTGCGGCCACTGCTTCCTTTTAAATGGAGATGCATGATTAGGCTGTGTGGAGTCTTTCGGCCAGAAGTGGCAGCAGAGAGCAGGTCATGCAACCAACACAGAATTGACATGAAGCGCCATCCAGGTAAGTGCTTTTGGCTCCAAAGCAGGCAGAGTTGTTTAGATTTTTCAGCTGCTGATAAGCAAGGTACATAAACTGTGAAGTTCCATTTTTTTTTTAAGTAGAAGATAGCCAGATACTCAGATATGCAGTTTACCTATCAGACAGGATCTCACAACAGAATCTGCCCGAGAGAGCTGATCAGGAGAGTCCAGGGCAGGATAGAGCAGTGGTAGTGTTAAGAACTCCAGGGCCTCTGGTTAACGGCCCTGAAAAAAGAAACTTAACTCAGAACAAAGAAGTAAAAAGATGATTTCTTGAGGTATGGTTTCTGTCAATTGTGAATGCAAATAAGGAGGCAAAGCCCATGTGTGTTATACACAGGGAAGTACCGGCAAATGAGAGAAGTTTCAGAATTTGAAAAAGAGAAGTGGTGTGTGAAAAATTACTTTTCAGGCTGATACCCCAAAGTCAGTTATTGACTTACAGCTGACTCCAAATTAAAAGACTACACTGCTGCAGCTGACCTGTGATACCACATTGAAAACATTGCAAAAGCCCAAGAGGCTGTCAGCATTCTGGTGTAGCATCCGCCTGGCGTATACAGTGCTGAGTAAAACAAGTAAAACAAGCATTTTGTTGCTATTGCCCCTCATTTAAAAAAAACATTTTTATTAAGATTTTCACAAAATATAAACAACAAAACAATATTAACAAAACAACCATAGTAAAAACCAAAGAACAAAAACCAACCCCCCCACCCCCCCCCCCCCCCCCCCCCACCCCCAGAAACTACAAAAACAAAAGAGAAAACAACAAAAAGGAAAGAGATAACACCCGCCACATCCAACAAACCCATGTACACAATTCTCCTTCCACCGAACCAAACCCCCCCCCCCCCCCCCCCCCCCCCCCCCCCCCCCCCCACCGGGTTGCTGCTGCTGCCGGCCTATTTCCCTACCGTTCCGCCAGGAAGTCCAGGAAAGGCTGCCACCGCCAAAAGAACCCTTGCACGGACCCTCTCAGGGTGAATTTCACCCTCTCCAACTTGATGAACCCCACCATGTCATTGATCCAGGCCTCCACGCTTGGGGGCCTCACATCCTTCCACTGAGGCAAAATCCTATGCCGGGCAACTAGGGATGCAAAGGCCAGATTGCCGGCCTCTTTCGCCTCCTGCGCTCCCGGCTTCATTGCTACCCCAAATATCGCGAGTCCCCAGCCTGGCTCAACCCTGGATCCTACCATCCTCTACACCGTGCTTGCTACCCCCTTCCAAAAGTCCCCCAACGCTGGGCATGCCCAGAAAATATGGGCATGGTTCGCTGGGCAACCCGAGCATCTAGTGCACCTATCTTCGCCCCCAAAGAACCTGCTCATCCTCGACCCGGTCATATGAGCCCGATGCAGCACTTTGAACTGTCTGAGGCTAAGCCTCGCACAAGAAGAGGAGGAGTTCACCCTTTCCAGGGCATCCGCCCACGTCCCCTACTCAATCTCCTCACCCAGCTCCTCTTCCCATTTACCCTTCAGCCTCTCCACCGAGGCCTCATCCACCTCCTGCATTACGTGGTACATGTCCAAAATCTTCCCTCCTCCAACCCACACCCCCGAGAGCACCCTGTCCCAAAACCCCCACGGGGGCAACATAGGGAACACCGCCACTTGCCGCCTGGCAAACGCTCTAACCTGCATGTAGCTAAACATGCTCCCCGGGGGGAGCCCAAACTTCCCCTCCAACTCACCCAGGCTCGCAAACCTCCCATCTACAA
The DNA here is from genome assembly GCF_902713615.1 of Scyliorhinus canicula. NCBI lineage: Eukaryota > Metazoa > Chordata > Chondrichthyes > Carcharhiniformes > Scyliorhinidae > Scyliorhinus > Scyliorhinus canicula. Next base: position 20,127,761 of record NC_052160.1, on the reverse strand, counting down.
ACAGGTCCCTCAACCTCCTAATACCTGCCCTGTGCCAGCTAAGAAACCCCCCATCGATGCTCCCTGGGACAAACCGGTGGTTCCCCCGTATCGGGGACTCTATCAAGCCCCCCACCTCCCCCCTATGCCATCTCCATTGCCCCCAAATTTTCAGGGTAGCCACCACCACAGGGCTCGCAGTATACCTCGTTGGAGGGAGCGGCAACGGCGCCATTACCTGCATCTCCAAGCTCGTATTCACACAGGACGCCATCTCCATCCTCTTCCATGCTGCCCCCTCCCCGTCCATTACCCACTTACGCACCATTGCTGTGTTGGCAGCCCAGTAATACCCACACAGGTTGGGCAGCGCCAGCCCCCCCTATCCCTGCCCCGCTCCAAAAACACCCTTCTCACCCTCGGGGTCCCGTGTGCCCATACAAACCCCGTGATGCTCCTGTTGACCTTCCTAAAAAAGGCCTTCGGGGCAAGGATTGGGAGGCACTGGAACAGGAACAAAAACCTCGGGAGCACCGTCACCTTGACGGACTGCACCCTACCCGCCAGCGACAGCGGTAACATATCCCAACTTTTAAACTCCTCCTCCATTTGCTCCACCAGCCTTGTGAGGTTAAGCTTGTGCAGGGCCCCCCCAGCTCCTAGCCACCTGGACTCCCAGGTAGCTAAAGCTCCTCCCTGCCTGCTTCAGTGGGAGCCTACCAATCCCCTCCTCCTGATCTCCCGGGTGCACAACGAACAGCTCGCTCTTACCCATGTTGAGCTTATACCCAGAAAAGCCTCCAAATTCGCTGAGAATCCTCATCACCTCCGGCATTCCCCCCACCAGGTCCGCCACATACAGCAACAGGTCGTCCGCATAAAGCGACACTCGATGATCCTCCCCACTCCGCACCAGGCCCCTCCAGTTCCCCGACTCCCTCAGTGCCATGGCCAGGGACTCAATTGCCAACGTAAAGAGCAAGGGGGATGGGGACACCCCTGTCTCGTCCCCTGGTGCAGCCGAAAGTACTCCGACCTCCTCCTATTTGTGGCTACACTCGCCATCGGGGCCTCATAGAGCAGCCTCACCCAACGGACAAACCCCTCCCCAAACCCAAACCTTTCCAACACCTCCCACAGATACCCCCACTCAACCCTATCAAAGGCCTTCTTCGCGTCTAATGCCACCACTATCTCCGCCTCCCCTTCCACAGCCGGCATCATAATGACATTCAGAAGCCTTCGAATGTTGGTATTCAACTGCCTTCCCTTTACAAACCCCGTCTGGTCCTCGTGAATGACCCCCGGCACACAATCCTCTATCCTTGTAGCTAAGATCTTCGCCAACAGCTTGGCGTCTACATTTAGCAGCGAGATCGGCCTATATGACCCACACTGCAGGGGGTCCTTGTCCCGCCTAAGAATCAAGGAAATCAGCGCCCGTGACATAGTTGGGGGCAAAGCCCCCCCTTCCTTGCCTCGTTAAATGTCCGAACCAACAGGGGGCCCAACAGGTCCACATACATTTTATAAAATTCGGCTGCTATTGCCCCTCATGCTGATCTACATTTACGAGGTTGGATTTTCCGTTTTCATAATGATTCTCTGTTGATGGGATCCTCGGATTTTCCGATGCGTGTGTGTGCCCACAATCGGAAACCCCATTGGCCTGCTGCTGGACGGAGGATCCCACTGCCGGTGGGGGCACGCCGCACCAGAAAACAGATGCGACAAGACGGAGAATTCTGCCCATGATTTTTTTGCCTTTTTTCCTGGCACCACGGATCTTTTACTTTTCAAAAAATCTTGAAATTTCGCGAGGAAGAGCTTTTCCTTCTTTGAGATGCCCAAGGGAGGAAGGTTAACGAAAAATTTGAGTCGAAGTCTGTCGTCTGATCCTGAAGTCTCTGAGGAATCATCTGAAGGTAAGATAGCGGAGGTAAGTTCTTCCTCTCTGACCACTCCGCTAACAGCTGAGGCTCTCACCAGCATTTTGGCAATCAAGCTTGATAAACACCAACAAAACTGCCAGTGGACTTTAAAAGATCAATTGAAGAGGCTTTGGTCCCCATTCATTTGGTTCTTGAAACCACATGTAGGGTCATCGAAGTTGATGGAGGTACAATTAAGAGCATGGAGGTGGTCTTATCAGATGACAGTGACCATATCACTTGTCTGATCTTCTTTCGATGGATGAGTGTTTTTTTTTCAAACGTTGAGAACAGATGTAATCGCTGTTCGCTTGCCCCAGCTAACATTACTTTAATAAGGACACGGGGACCGAGTAAAATTAAAACAAAGTTTTATTTACACAAATGATATATACACTACCTGGTGGATCCCGACCAGGTTCCTCCCTGATTGGTGCCTTACTGGCCAACCTTATATATATTGGTCAACTGACACACCCGCCCCTAGCGGGGGAGCTCATATTCCGCAAGGAACACGGGGAAGACATTCCCACTCCATAGGTCCCATGCGGGATATTACACATAGGCATATGTTTTGGTCCTGCCCCAAACTCGCAGGCTTCTGGGCTTGCTTTCTTCACAATATACCGGAGATAACGGTTTCCTCCCACAGTCCAAAGATGTGCGGGTTAGGTGGATTGGCCATGCTAAATTGCCCGTAGTGTGCTAATAAAAGTAAGGTTAAGGGGGGGGTTGTTGGGTTACGGGTATAGGGTGGATACGTGGGTTTGAGTAGGGTGATCATGGCTCGGCACAACATTGAGGGCCGAAGGGCCTGTTCTGTGCTGTACTGTTCTATGTTCTATGTTCTATAACCTGGGTAGACTTAAGCCCATGTCCACTGGTAGTCATATTTGGGGTGTCAGATTTGCCGGTGACTCACTCTGGGATAGAGGCGGACTTTGTCGCCTTTGCCTCTCTGATAGCCCAGAGGCGAATATTGATTGGTTGGGGGTCTCCCACTCTGCACTGTGCATCTGCCTGGTTGGGAGACTTACTGTCATTCCTACACTCCGCGAAAATCAAATTCACCATCAGGGGGTCAGTGGGGAGGTTTTCCCTGAGATGGAACCATTTATTTCCTTTCTTAAGGATCTAGACGCTGTCAACTGTTAGGGGGTTTAGTTATAGTGATTAAGTTAATTAGGTGTCTTTGTTTTATATTTGTTTGTAATTTCTTACACTCTCTTGCGTTCCCGTTGGTTGTTTGTTGTGATGTGAAACTTCAGTTAATATATATTTTTTTTAAAACCAAGGCCCGGTCTATCCTAGAGGAAAAACCCCTTGATATTATTTTAAAGACAAGTAGGGGAATTCTCCCTGGTGTCCTCCCCAATATTCATCCCTGAGCCGACATCCTAAAAATATAATCATTGTCACATTATTGTTTGGAGCTTTCGTAATTTAAATCTTTTCTATATTGCAACAACTTCAAAAAATCTTCTTTGGCTGTGAGGCCTTTGGAACATCTGGGCTCAAGAAAGCTGTTGTAGTCTTTCTTTCAAATATAGCATAAATGTCACCAGTTCTGTAAATTAAGGTTGTGCCTAGCCAGACTATAGTTATAAACAACCATGCCTTTATGCACTGCCTTTAAGTGAGTAAAATATCACAATCCAGCTCATAGTGGCTTCATCAGGCACAAAATAGTAAATTTCCACTAAAGTGAAATTAATAAAGTGATTCAGGAGCCAAAGCGCGATCTCGAGTAGCGGAGGTTGAATATTTAAAAGTGGAGGAAACGACGGTATTGGCAAGGGATGCTGTGTGGAAAAATAAAATGGATCACTGTAAATCTGAGAACAAAAACAGGGGCTGGGAGTAATCTTAAAATATTCAACAGGTTAGGCAGCAACTGTGAAGATACTGAAGTCAGTCAATATTTCAAACCACAACCAATCTTCAGTTCCGAGAAAAGATCTTTGGGACTGAAAGGGTGAGAGGGACTGCGAAACACACACATTGATCACCACTCATCTCATCAATTGCAAAACATCCCCACAAGCCAGCAGTTGAAGAAATGATATACAACCTTATCCCAGGAATAAATTAACACCGGATTATGGAATAGTGAATGCCTGGATAAAATATACCTGCTAACTTTCCAGAGAGGAGGCTGCAGAAAGGACCCTGAGAGAAACTGCAGAAACAACGCAACAGCATTAAGAAAGAGGGCAGGGGTATCTGTATGAATAGGGGCGTCTGTGTGTGTGTATAGGGGGCTTTATGTATGCGGAGTCTGTGTGTGCATTGGGGACTGTATGAGAGGTCTGTGTGAGCATGTATTGGGGGTCTGTATGTGTTTGTGCGTATTGGGGTCTATATGCATGGGATGTGTGTGTGTGTGCATTGGGGTCTGTGCATGTGTGTATTGGGGCGGTCTGTGTGTATGGGGGGTCTGTGTGTTTATTTGGGTCTGTATGCTCAGTGGGTCAGTGTGCATTTTAGGATCTGTATGTATGGGTGGTTTTGTGTGTGTGTGTGCATCGGGGTGTGTCTGTGTGTATTGGGGGGGTCTGTGTGTACAGGGGTCTGTGTGTTTATTTGGGTATGTATGCACAGGGAGGTCTGTGTGTGTGTATTGGGGTCTGTACATATGGGTGCTGGGTGTGTGTGGATTGGGGTCTATATGTATGGGGGGGTTGTGTGTGTATTGGAGTATGTATGTATGGGGGGGGTCTGTGTGTGCGTGTGTGTATTGGGGTCTGTATGTATGATGGGTCTGTATGCATGTGTGTGTTAGGGTCTGTATGTATGAGCGATCTGTGTGTGTATTGAGGTCTGTATATATGGGGGACTGTGTGTTTATTTGGGTCTGTACATATGGAGAGTCTGTGTGTGTATTGGAGTCTGTATATATGGGGAGCCTGTATGTGTGTTTCTGTAGGGGTCTGTATGTATGGGATGTCTGTGTGTGTACGTGAGTGTATGTTTAGGGATCTTTATGCATGGGGATCTGTTTGCATATAGAGATCTGTATGTACGGGGGGGTCTTTGTGAGTGTGTATTGGGGGCTGTATGTATGGGGGGTCTGTGTGTGTGTTTGTGTGTAATGGGGACTGTATGAACATAGAACATAGAACGATACAGCGCAGTACAGGCCCTTCGGCCCTCGATGTTGCACCGACATGGAAAAAAACTAAAGGCCATCTAACCTACACTATGCCCTTATCATCCATATGCTTATCCAATAAACTTTTAAATGCCCTCAATGTTGGCGAGTTCACTACTGTTGCAGGTAGGGCATTCCACGGCCTCACCACTCTTTGCGTAAAAAACCCACCTCTGACCTCTGTCCTATATCTATTACCCCTCAATTTAAGGCTATGTCCCCTCGTGCTAGCCACCTCCATCCGCGGGAGAAGGCTCTCGCTGTCCATCCTATCTAACCCTCTGATCATTTTGTATGCCTCTATTAAGTCACCTCTTAACCTTCTTCTCTCTAACGAAAACAACATCAAGTCCATCAGCCTTTCCTCATAAGATTTTCCCTCCATACCAGGCAACATCCTGGTAAATCTCCTCTGTACCGTTCCAAAGCTTCCACGTCCTTCCTATAATGAGGCGACCAGAACTGTACGCAATACTCCAAATGCGGCCGTACTAGAGTTTTGTACAACTGCAACATGACCTCATGGCTCCGGAACTCAATCCCTCTACCAATAAAGGCCAACACACCATAGGCCTTCTTCACAACCCTATCAACCTGGGTGGCAACTTTCAGGGATCTATGTACATGGACACCGAGATCCCTCTGCTCATCCACACTACCAAGAATTTTACCATTAGCCAAATATTCCGCATTCCTGTTATTCTTTCCAAAGTGAATCACCTCACACTTCTCCACATTAAACTCCATTTGCCACCTCTCAGCCCAGCTCTGCAGCTTATCTATGTCCCTCTGTAATCTGCAACATCCTTCCGCACTGTCTACAACGCCACCGACTTTAGTGTCGTCTGCAAATTTACTCACCCAACCTTCTGCGCCCTCCTCTAGGTCATTTATAAAAATGACAAACAGCAACGGCCCCAGAACAGATCCTTGTGGTACGCCACTCGTAACTGAACTCCATTCTGAACATTTGCCATCAACCACCACCCTCTGTCTTCTTTCAACTAGCCAATTTCTGATCCACATCTCTAAATCACCCTCAATCCCCAGCCTCCGTATTTTCTGCAATAGCCGACCGTGGGGAACGTTATCAAACGCTTTACTGAAATCCATATACACCACATCAACTGCTCTACCCTCATCTACCTGTTCAGTCACCTTCTCAAAGAACTCGATAAGGTTTGTGAGGCATGACCTACCCTTCACAAAACCATGCTGACTACCCCTAATCATATTATTCCTATCTAGATGATTATAAATCGTATCTTTTATAATCCTCTCCAAGACTTTACCCACCACAGACGTTAGGCTCACCGGCCTATAGTTACCGGGGTTATCTCTACTCCCCTTCTTGAACAAAGGGACCACATTTGCTATCCTCCAGTCCTCTGGCACTATTCCTGTAGCCAATGATGACCTAAAAATCAAAGCCAAAGGCTCAGCAATCTCTTCCCTGGCTTCCCAGAGAATCCTAGGATAAATCCCATCAGGCCCCGGGGACTTATCTATTTTCACCTTGTCCAGAATTGCCAACACTTCTTCCCTAAGCACCTCAATGCCATCTATTCTAATAGCCTGGGTCTCATCATTCTCCTCCACAATATTATCTTTTTCCTGAGTGAATACTGACGAAAAGTATTCATTTAGTATCTCGCTTATCTCCTCAGCCTCCACACACAACTTCCCACCACTGTCCTTGACTGGCCCTACTCTTACCCTAGTCATTCTTTTATTCCTGACATACCTATAGAAAGCTTTTGGGTTTTCCTTGATCCTACCTGCCAAAGACTTCTCATGTCCCCTCCTTGCTCGTCTTAGCTCTCTCTTTAGATCCTTCCTCGCTTCCTTGTAACTATCAAGCGCCCCAACTGAAACTTCACGCCTCATCTTCACATAGGCCTCCTTCTTCCTCTTAACAAGAGATTCCACTTCTTTGGTAAACCACGGTTCCCTCGCTCGACCCCTTCCTCCCTGCCTGACTGGTACGTACTTATCAAGAACATGCAATAGCAGTTCCTTGAACAAGCTCCACATATCCAGTGTGCCCAACCCTTGCAGCCTACTTCTCCAACCTACACATCCTAAGTCATGTCTAATGGCATCATAATTGCCCTTCCCCCAGCTATAACTCTTGCCCTGCGGGGTATACTTATCCCTTTCCATCACTAACGTAAAGGTCACCGAACTGTATGTATGGGGGTCTGTGTGTCTCGGGGTCTGTGTGTATGGGGGCCTGTGCATGTATTGGGGTCTGTATGAATGGGGGTCTGTGTGTGTGTGTAATCAAGTCTGTATGTATGGGGGGCCTATGTGTATATGTGTGTGTGTGTGTATTGGGGTCTGTAGATATCGGTGGTGTGTATGTATGGGACGTCTGTGTAAGTGGGTGTGTGCATAGGGATCTGTAGGTATGGGTGTCTGTTTGCATATAGGGGTCCATATGTATGGGGGGTCTGTGTGTGTGAGTGTGGGCATTGTGGCCTGTAGTATGGGGGAGTCGGTGTGAATGTTAATGAGGACTGTGTGTATGAGTGAATGTGTGCGTATATGTATGAAGGCTGTTTGTATGAGTGTGCATGGAGGGGTCTGTATGTATGGGGGAGTTGGTTTGTGTGTGTGTGGAGGGGTCTGTCTGTGCGTGGAGAGCTCTGTGTGTGTGCAGAGGTCTGTGGTGGAGGGCTCTGTGCGTGCAGGGCTGTGTGTGTGTGTAAGGGTCTGCGTGTGTGCAAGTGGTGTGGGTGTGGACAGGTCTGTGCATTGAGGGCTTTGTGTATGGAGGGATCTATGCGTGCAGGGGCCTGTGTGTAAGAGTCTGTGAGTGTTTGGATATGTGTGCGGGGCGGGTTGATGTTGTGTCGGGTTTGTGTAACTCCGGATGGCCATTCCTGCGTCAGGAGCTGAGTATCCAACACGGACTGTATCAAATGCCTTCTGGAAGTCCGTAGAAATAACATCCATAGACATTCCCCTGTCCACTACCTTAGTCACCTCTCCAAAATGCTCAATGAGGTTTGTAAGGCATGAAATAACAGGGTTCCTAATCTTCCAGTAACATTTCAGTTTGTATTTTAAAACATTGGTCCTTCCACATACACAGGGGAGACAGTGGTGTAGTGTCCAGAGATCCAGGGCAATGCTCTGGGGACCCAGGTTCAAATCCCACCACTGCAGATGGTGAAATTTGAATTCAAACTCAAAGGAACATCTGGAATTGAGTCCAATCTGGTTTACTGATGTCCTTCAGGGAAGGACATCTACCATCCTTACTTGGTCTGGCCTAAATGTGATTCCAGACCCACGTCAATGTGGTTGACTTTAACCACCCCCAACAGGGGCAATTAGGGTTGGGCAACAAATTGCCAGCCCACGTGCCATGAGTAAATCTTTTTTAAAACATGCCAACTGAGCCACCTTTACGCTGAACTCTGCAAAACAGCAGTAGACGGGTTAGTGGTACTAATGCATGCACTACGTGGCATTACGATGGAAATCTGAAATAAAACAGAAAATGCTGGAAAATCTCGGCAGGTTTGGCAGCATCTCTGGCGAGAGAAACAGAGTTAACGTTTCGAGTCCATTGGTTCTTCAGAGCTCTGCTGCGTTTCCAGCTATAATTGTTTTTATTGGAATGCAAGTCCTCCTGTCTCCCCACACCAGCCCCCCCCATCCCTCCCCACCCCACCCACCGGCGCGCTGAATCCATGTCCTCGCTCTGTTGTGGTCACTTTTCCTCCCGTCTGCTTTACTTTAGTCATTCAACTCAAGGTGAGGAGGCACCGCCTCTGCGCTATGTCGGGTCTCTGCTTCCAGATGTTTCCAACTATTTTTGATCAAATCAAATAAGCTAATTTAAATAAACTCAGGGACAAATTGAAAGGGCAGCCCCTTAAAGGGATACTGCTATAAACAAAAACAAATTACAAATGAAATTTAAAACATCAAATTAAAATGTAACTAAGAGGGTCAGGAAGCACCCAGTGGGCACGTAAGGCCTCAATGGGGCCCGTGGCCATCGCGTGCTCCCTCTCCAGGGACACCTGGCCGTGAATATAGCCACGGTAGAGGGGCAGGCAGTTGGGTCCCCTTGCTCACCCGCTGCCTGGGCCTGTTTTATGGCACGTCTGGCTGGATCCAGGACGAGGTCCACGAGGAGGACCTCCTTTCCCCCTGCCCCTCTCCGCAGCGGGTGCCCATATATCTGGAGTGTAGGGCTGATGTACAAACAGAACTGTAACAAAAGGTTTTCGAAAAACTAAAAAGGGGCTGCTGCCTAAACAGCTAACACATGCATAGTTCATAGACTCCACAAGGCCGCATAAAAGGCGGGCACCTTGGGAGTCCGTGAACCGACGCAGTCTACAGTTGTCCAGGAATGCTGCGTTCAATACCTTCCACTTCAGGTCCTTGCGTTTAAGGGGAAAGGCTCGCCATACAGGACCGCCCAGTGGGGACCTCTGCATCAGACAGCAACAAGGCGCGCCAAGGTGTGTCCGGGCGACAGGTGAGGGCAAGGAAATGAAGAGTGTGCATCAGCAGCCATACAGGAAACCCCTCCATGCAATGTGAATGTCATAGAGAGTATTTCATAGAATCACAGAATCCCTAAAGTACAGAAGGAGGCCATTTGGGTCATCGATATCTGCACTGACCCTTTGAATGAGCATTCTACCCGTGTCTAACCCGCTATATCCTCATAACCTAACCTGCACACCCCTGGACCCTAAGGGGCAATTTAGCACGGCCAGTCCACCTACCTAACCTGCACATTTTTGGGCTGTGGGAGGAAACCGGAGCACGTGGAGGAAACCCACGCAGACACGGGGAGAAAGTGCAAACTCCACACAGATGGTCCCAAGGCGAGAATTGCACCCGGGTCCCTGGCGCTGTGAGGCAGGAGTGCTAACCACTGTGCCACCGTTCCGCCTCGAGGCAACTAGGGCTGAGGGGCTCTGCCTCCTGAGGGGGAATTTGGGGCCAATGTGAAACTCCACCTGACCAGGGATACACTCAGACAGCAGTCCATTGCACATGTGCCACTTCAAGACTGCGAGCTCTAAAAGTTTGCAATCGCCTGACATTTGATCCATGTTCCATTCCCCAATTGGGCTACAGTTAAGGACATCTCATGCTGCCACTGTGTGGCTGTGGGAGCGGCTGGGTCACACCAGCTGTCGAGGGTGGTGTGGTGAATTATCAACACTAATAATCCACACTGTATTGTACAACATGTGTTGAGCCTGTACCTTGTATCAGATCGTGTGTAGTTGCGCGGCTCTACCCATAGGGGGAGATGAGGAGCTTGTACTGGGCCCCACCCTTGGCTCTGCCCATGGCTCCGCCCCATGGCTCCTCCCCCTAGCCAGAAGGGGGAGCTGTTGTGAGCCTGCCTGCCAGTTCATCAAGAGTTCATCTTGTCACAGGCAGGCTCTGTTGTAAGACGATTAAAACCACTGTGCGCTTCTAATCACGTGTCGCGTGAATTGATGGTCTCATCAGGTGGGTGTGTGGGTAACCTGTCAAAGGTGGGTGCATGGGTAACTTTACTTCAAGGTGGGCGCCACTTCAGTGCTGACTGAGAGCTACCTCCCTTTGAAAAGGTTTCCCTCACTCTTGGCAGTTCCTGAAGTTTGGGATCACACTTTGTGGCAGCTGCTCTAAATCTGCACTGCTTTCAACCTGCACCAATGTAAAACACTTGGCCAAGTCGCTTTCACTAAATTCAGACATAATTTGAATGTTGAAATGCAAAATATGATTTGGGTTTAATAAACCAGTTACTGTTTCCAAAGGAATCAGATAAAGTTGACAATAACTGGATCACGTTTAGCACGATTGTATCAAAATTATTTTTAAGATACAATAATATACGCAAAAGCTTCGAAGCGATTTAAAATTAATTGCATACATTTAGGACGCATTAATTACAATGGACGCACAATTTTTTAATAAAACTTTTCTTTTCGACTGAAGTGAGCTTCCACTTTAGAAAACTCTTTAAAAAGTGAAACCATGTTGAATGATGCTAGAATGAAATAGTTAATGTAACGTTCCAGGCCGATTAGCTTCCAGGGAAGAGTCGCCGCCACTCCTCCGCCCCCCCCCCCCCCCAAGCCCCGCCTTTTAAAATGATTAAATATCAAAATGATCAGGCTGCGGTTGAGTGCACAACTGCAAAGAAAGGGACAATGCATTAGGGCGACATGGTAGCATAGTGGTTATCACTGTTGCTTCACAGCACCAGGGTCCCAGGTTCGATTCCCACCTGAGTCACTGTCTGTGCAGAGACGGCACGTTCTCCCGTGTTTGTGTGGGTTCCCTCTGGGTGCTCCAGTTTCCTCCCACAAGTCCCGAAAGATGTGCTGTTAGGCAATTTGGATATTCTGAATTCTCTCTCTCTGTACTCGAACAGTCGCCGGAGTGTGGCAACTAGGGGCTTTTCACAGTAACTTCTTTGCAGTGTTTTTTTAAAATAAATTTAGAGTAGCCAATTATTTTTTTCCAATTAAGTGGCAATTTAGCGTGGCCAATCCACCTAACCTGCACATCTTTGGGTTGTGGGGGTGAAACCCACGCAGACATGGGGAGAATGTGCAAACTCCACACGGAGAGTGACCCAGGGCCGGGATTCGAACCCGGGTCCTCAGCGCTGTAGTCCCAGTGCTAACCACTGCGCCACATGCTGCCCTATCATTGCAGTGTTAATGTAAGCCTACTTGTGACAATAAAGATTATTATATTTAGGATAATATTTGAACGAGAATCCCAGGAGCTAACCAGCTGACAAGCGGGAAACTATGAAACCTCTCTCTGACTCGTCCAGGCCAGAACCAAGACCACTCCAACCTCTGTCATCAAGCTGCATTCCACCTGTGTGTGCATACTCAGAGGCCGAGCTACCATCATCGATGCATTCACCGAGGCATATGAGAGAATAGGCCTCAGAGTAAATATCCGGAAGACAAAGGTTCTCTACCAGCCCGCTCCTGCCGCACAAAACTTCCCCCCACCATCAAGATCCGTGATGAATCCCCTAGACAGCTGCAAGAGTAAAATAGTACCCACCATAAATCTCATCAATGTCTTATCGTAAATCATGGGCCTCACGACGCGCAAACGTGAACCACGATTGGGCAGAGAATCGGGCATTAGGCCAAAATCAAGGTCCACACCCAGCGCCAATTCAGATGCCATGCTCCGGTCGCTCACTAGTGCCAATAACGAGGTTTTCGCCTCCTCAGAAGCACTGCCCCATTGCAGAGGAAGCAGGGGTCAGCAGAACTCACCCCAACCAGAGGACAGCTGCCCCATGGCCTTTGGAACCATCCCTGGTTCTTTTCCCCTCTTAGGGCAGAGGCCTCACCAGTGACCCCCACCCCTCCGGATCACCAGCCGTCTCCTCCTGGTGAGACTCTGTCACCACCCCCCAGGCAGTGTTCAGGAGGGCAGGCTTGAGTCTCCTGCCCACGCTGGGGAAGCAGTGTCCCTCCACTCCTCACTGGCATGAAGCTGTGTGTCCACCTCTGCCTCCCGATGTCAGGGAGAAGGTCTTCTCTGAGCCATCTGGGTGGCTGTAGTGAGTGTGTTATAAGTGGAGGGCTTAAAGTCAGCTCCAATGGCCAGGCTCTTTGGCACTAACTCCGGGACCAAGCGGCTAGAACAGGAATTGCTCAGATTTGCGCCAACAGAGTGCTGGCCTATCAGCTTGTCCTGAATTGCTCCAGAAATAGCGCCCCCAGCGAGTTTGAGGAGCTTGGAGGAGAAATTTGGGTTGGTAAGGGGAAATGATTTTAGATACCTACAGTTGCGGGACTTTGTTCGTAGACAGGTCCCATCTTTCCCGCGCCTCCCGCCAATGGGGATCCTAGACAGAATAGTCTCTGGGAGGGACGAAGGGGAGGGTAGAGTCTCGGGTATTTATAAGGTGCTCATGAGGGAGGAAGGGTCCCAGACAGAGGAACTGAAACTTAAATGGGAGGAGGAGCTAGGCGGGGAAATGGAGGATGGGCTGTGGGCAGAGGCCCTGAGTAGGGTAAACTCGACCGCGACATGTGCTAGGCTCGGGCTAATCCAATTTAAGGTCGTTCACCGGGCCCATATGACGGTGGCTCGGATGAGCAAATTTTTCGGGATAGAGGACAAATGCGCTAGGTGCGCGGGAGGACCAGCGAACCATGTGCACATGTTTTGGGCATGCCCTGAGCTGAGGGGGTACTGGGAGGGATTTGCGGGGGTCATGTCCCAGGTGCTAAAAACAAGGGTGGTGATGAGTCCAGGGGTGGCAATTTTTGGGGTTTCGGAAGACCCGGGCGTCCAGGGGGAGAAAGCGGCCGATGTGCTGGCCTTTGCTTCCCTGATAGCCCGGCGACGAATATTATTGGCGTGGAGGGACTCAAAGCCCCCGAAGACTGAGTGGTGGCTTGCGGACATGTCAAGTTTCCTGGGGATGGAAAAAATTAAGTTCGCCTTGAGGGGATCTGTGCAGGGGTTCACCCGGAGGTGGCAACCATTTATTGACTTCTTTGCGGGAGAGTGAGCGTCAGCAGGGGGGTGGGGGGGAGGGGGGGGGGGGGTAGAGTAGAGTAGGAGGGAAAATATGGCGGGTAGTACGGGTGGGAGGGGAGCGGGCTTGTGCAATATGGTACGATGGAAGTATTGAAAGTACGTGGATGTTTGCACATTTTTGCCTTTTTTGCTTCCTTTCTGATGATGTCTGTAACTGTTTATAAAGCCAAAAACTACCTCAATAAAATTGTTTATTAAAAAAAAAAGAAATAGCGCCCCCAACAGGAATGTGAATCGCACACAATTCAGTCCCAACACTAAGGACAAGATTCTCTCAAAAAATTTCTAAATTCATTTATGGCGGGCTTTTCAGGGAGTCGCTGAGTGACATTTAGGGTGGGATCTTCCAGCCTCGTTACACTCGCGCTTAAGTGTAACAAGACCAGTAAATAGCGGGAGTGGCTAAAAACGTGAACCCTCCAGGCGGCAACAGCTTGTGATGCAACCAGCCTGATCCCGTAGGCGAAATCGGAATCACGCCGCAATGTGGCGAGAAACCAATTAATTAGCACCACATAAGCCCAATTTCCATACAATTAATGGGACCCGTTCCAGGGGCAACCCTTGTCCCTGTCCGTCTGCCCCCAGACCACCCAAAATCCCTATCGACTGCCGAGGCCACTGGACGTGCGGCTGAAGGCTATTGCTAATAGGGAATTGGCAATCGTGGTTAGTGAGCACTTCACACATCCCAAGTTGATTCCCATGAGTTGACGGGCCTTGTAGTATGTGGGAGTCATAGTCTAGCATCCCAATCAGACCGTGATGCCTGGACACTGTGCTTGAACACTGCGGAAGACAACACCACACACGCAGCACCCAACATCTGAACACCCAGTGGATGGTACACAGCTCCGGGGACATGTCCACGGCCGGAGGGTGGGTGAGTGCCATGGGGATAGTGCCGGCGCCCAGTCCGGGTGATGTTGTGAGCAGGTGTCCGGGTACAGGGTCTGGGCCCTGGTGAGGAGGCCCACTGCGGCCGGGACTACTGGAGTACGTGGGGAGGGCGGTCCAGGGAGGGTGGTTGGGACGGTAATCAATGGAGGTCAGGAGGGTCCCGGGGTGGAAGCCACTGCTGTTTGTCAGTCTAACACCCTCACCCAATGCCTTACAGATATTGAACGCTATGGCAGAGATGTTGGACACAGAGGTTGCCTGAGTGGTGCTGGTGCTACGTGTTATGGCCAGACAGTGTCGAAGGCAGCAGCAGCAGCGTCTGCAGATGTTCGAGGCAGCGGCCCATGTGCCGGACCCCGCCACACACCCTGAGGATCTGACCACCCAACAAGCTAGGGAGGAACCCAGAGGGGAAGTCCCACGATGGCCCAGGGTGTACAAGCGTTTCTGGTCATTCGAACAAATGACAGACAGCGTGTGCCACAGGAGGCTCCATCTCAACAAGGAGGCAGTGTGGCACCTGTGCCATATCCTCGTGGACTTGGCACCATGTGAAGGAGGAGGACACTCGCTCCCGGTGGACGTCAAGGTCACTGCAGCCATGAACCTTTATGCCACAGGATCATTCCAGGACTCAAACGGGACCTGTGTGGTATCTCAAAGGCCACAGCCCCCAGGTGCATCTAGCAGGTCACAAATGCCCTGGCGGAAAACTACATCGTTTTTCACATGGACCTAACCCAACAGGATGCCCGGGCAGCAGGTTTCTCCGCCATTGCCGAGATGCCCCAGGTCTAGGGAGTCATAGATGCCATGCATGTTGCCCTGGGCTCACCGGGCCATCTGAGGGTGCCCTATGTTAAGCGAAAGGGGTTCCACTCGTGTGCGACCACCAGATGAAGATAATGCACATGTGTACTCGCTTCCCAGGAAGTGTGAATGACAGATATATCCTGGGGTAGTCGGCCACCCCTGTCCTCTTTGAGCTTCACCTCAGGATGGGCGATTGGCTCCTGGGGGATATGGGGTATCCGCTAATGACCTGGCTAATGATGCCAGTATGGAGGCTGGAGACTGAAGTGGAGATCCAGTACAACGAGGCCCATACAGCCACCTGGGGTGTCACTGAGCGATGCATTGGACTACTCAAGATGCGGTTCCGGTGCCTCGACCGCTCCGGGTGGTGCCCTCCAGTACACCACCTGGAGGGTCGCCCGCTTTGTGTGGTCTGTGTCCTCCACAACCTGGCACAGCAGCGGGGCGATGAGCTGGAGGTTGGTGACGAGGAGCATGTGGCCACCTCAGAGGAGGACGGGGACGAGGATGATGAGGAGGCGCCAGACCAACAGGGGCTGGAGGACGAGGCCGGGGAGGAATCTGGGGCCTAGACTGCAGGATAGTCAGCATGGGTGAGGGTCCGGCAAGCCCAGAGGGCCAGGGAGGCTCCCAAACTGGCCTGATTCACCTTGAACTTGGCCAGGTCCATCGTTGGATTCTTACCCACCCACCTCCCCATTTCCCACCCTCCCAGGGTATGAGTCACATCACTCCAGGTCGCTGAGGCTAAGGAATTCCAAAACCGAATGTATCTTGGGAATCTGCACATTAAAGTGAGACTAACTGCCTCGCTCTAATATGCAGATTTGCCAAAAAAGTGATGGTCACTTTGCCTCGCAAGATTGTGTTGGATCCATGGCGAGCCGGGTAGATCCCGGGAGCGAGGTCTCCTGTCTTTCAATGGCTAAGCTGCACTGAGAGTTGGGATAAAGAGGAGCATTTTCAGGACTTAGGGAGAAGAGATGGGATTGACCAGATTGTCTTCGAAGAGCTGGTTCAGACTCGGTACACAAGGCAATCTCTTTCGGTGCTGTGCTACTTTATCATTCCGCGATATGCTCAAATCTTTTTGAAGGTTCCTATTGAATCTGCTTCCACCACCCTTTCCCACCATGCATTCTCGATCATAATGGCTTTTCCTCATAAAAAAGTGATTCTCCTCATCTCCCCACTGGCCCTTTTGTCAATTATCTTCAAATCCGTCTTCTCTGAAACTGGAGCACCCAGAGGAAACCCACGCAGGCACGGGGAGAATGTGCAAACTCCACAGGGGCAGTCACCTGAAAATATTTTCTTAAGGCATTTATAATTTCAACATTTTTAAACAAAGAAATCCAACAAACACAAAAAACCCACGTGAGGCAGCATTTCTAACCACTGTGCCACCATGCCAACCCTATCTGTCTGTATTATCAGCATAATGTAGATAGTGGAGTCTGTCCTATATAATGGCAACATTTATACCAGAGTTGGTATTATATGCCCAATATATATATAGAGGGGTCTTTATGCTAAACAATTGTGGGTATGTTGCAGGCCTGGATGACAGAGTGGCACTGCATCTGACAGCATCTGTATGCTATGCTGAGTATATATGATGGGATGGGGACTATCTAACGACTGTTTATGTGTGTTTGTGTACATGTTGCGATCTGCATCACAAGCCTATTGTGCCTCTGCTGAAGTTTACACTATATAGGAATATCCAAACATGGGAGTTAGGAACAGGAGTAGGCCATTGAGCCCTTCAAACGTGGCCGTCTACCATTTGACACGATTACGGCTATTTTGATAGTGGTATGTACAGAGTGTATATGCTGGGCTGCGTGTAGCTCAAGATGATGTGATTTGATAACTGGATTTATTTTTCACTGGTTTGATTGCATTTCTGTCCCTGTGGTATTGTTACGCAGCCTGCAGAGGGCACTGTCCTAATGCAGTTCAACTATGAACCTCCACTGGGAGCCCGAAAGCTGAATTTATCCACATTTGAGCAGCTTGCAAATCTGTTCCTGTTCCCTCATCGATGGTAGCATGTTTTAATGAAATTAAATGAAAATCGCTTATTGTCACAAGTAGGTTTCAAATGAAGTTACTGTGAAAAGCCCCTAGTTGCCACATTCTGGCGCCTGTTCGGGGAGGCTGGTACGGGAATTGAACCGTGCTGCTGGCCTGCCTTGGTCTGCTTTCAAAGCCAGCGATTTGGCCTTGTGCTAAACCAGCCCCGATGTAACAAATAATAGTAACAAACCCAACAACTACTGACTTGAATGGTAGCCCCGATGGAATGTCCAGGTGACCAACTCCTATTAAACAAAATAAGTGATATTTTGACTGTGGGACTGGGAAGGACGGGGTGTGGGCGGGTGGCAGGAAGGTGATGGCACCATCCCCCTGTGTCCAACAGCCACACTGTGCCCAGGCTCACAGGGAAACAAAGTGGCAAAGGCTACAGGAGACTCGCAGGCCCAGTTTCCCACAACCAAATACTGTGGGATGCTGGAAATGTGAAATATAAACAAACAAAATGCTGCAAATACTCAGCGGGTCAGGCAGCATCTGTGGAAAACAATTCAGGTCGAGGTGACCTCTCATCAGAGGTTTCCCCACATTCAGTGCTGGAGGTAAGGGACAAAAAACAGACGTTGAAGTGAGGGGGAAATCTCTTCAAATGTGGGACAATTGAGCACTCGACAGCCATTCTGCCTGTCTTCCCAGGGTGGAATCTTCACAGACTCTCGGAGGCGCTATTGAAGACTCAGAGGTAAGGGCTAATAAAAGCAAAATAGTGCGGATACTGGAAACCTGAAATAAAAACAGAAAATGCTGGATTAACGCAGCAGGTCTGACAGTATCTGCGGACGGAGAAAAACAGATTTAACGCTTGGAGTCTGTCTGACCCTTCTGCAGAAATAAGGGCGTTGGGTTGACACCGTGACACGTTACTGCCTCCATTCTCTTACTATTGGCCCGGCAACGGTGGGGGAAGCCAATAATTAATGAGGGTGATGTGACCATCAATTCACTCGGAACACGATTGGAAGTAAACTGTGGTTTTAATAGTCTTACAACTGAGCCTGCCTGCGACCAGGAGAAATGAGGGCAGGCTCACACGGCTGCAGCACTTTATACTTCCGGTAGTGGGAGGGACCATGGGTGGAGCCATGGGCGGAGCCAAGGGTGGAGCCCTGTACAAGTTCCTCATCTCCCCCTATGGGCAGAGCCGCGCAACGGCTCACAGACAGAGCCCACAAGGACATAATACTATACAATACAATACAGTGTGAATTACATTCACCACAGAGGGGGGACGATGAGGTCTCCGTTCCCCTTCTTGAGTATCTTCCCAGCATTGGAGTGGATTCTGCTGAGTGCTGAGCCTAACAGCTCCATGAAGGCTGCCCGCCAGCGTCAGTCCAGGTGGCCATCGGAGCTGAAAGGTTCCGTAACCCAATGACTGAGCTGGGGATAGGAAAAACCTCACCCACAGTCTGAATGAGTCCTTTGGAGGGGGTCCCCTTCCATCCCTCCCCGCCCCTTCCCCATCTCCAGGCTGCCTACCAGCTCTGGGTCTTTTTATTTTTGAAATCTAAATACTTCCGCAGGTGCCACCATTTTGAGGCGTGCTCGGTGCTCTACTTTTTGTTTGAGCTGGGGTCGTCGGCCTTCCAGAGCTTTGGGCCCTCTGGACCCTGTCGATGGCAGGTGTCAAAGGTCGAATAGCAGGATGCCTCCCAGAAGGTGTTAGAGTGCCGCACCTTAGACCTGTGTGAGGCTGGGACCCGGAAAAGGCCCTGACTCCTGAAAATAAACAATCGGCAGTCGATTCCGCCCAATATGTCTGCACCAGGTGCTACAAAATGTGAGTGAGGGCATTTAACCTGGTATTAATACAAATAAAAATGTTCTGGATCACCGGTCATTCATAAACACAAAGGAACGGATATTCTCCAGAACTAAATCACAGCAGGAAAACCTCTTCTTACTTGTGTGCGCTACCTGAGTTATTCTGTCCGAACCTCTGTACAGGCCGAGTATCCTTTATCCGAAATGCTCGGGGATGAATGCATTTGGGATTTCAGGTAGTTTCAGTTTTGGGATACTGTAACATCCCGCACAGGGCCTATGGGGTGGGAATGACGATCTTCCCCATGATCCTTGCGGAATACGAGCTACCCCGTTAGGAGTGGGGGATCTCGAGTAACATCTGTGTGAACGGCCAGTCAATAAGGCACTAACCAGAATAGGGATCCACCGGGCAGTGTAAATAAAACTACTTTTCTCTAGTTCACTCGGTGTGGACTCTCCATGTCCTTATTAAAAATACCGCATATAAACTTACATTGCAATTGCCAAAGGCGAGACAAGTTGCAGTCTAAAGTAATAAAAGAGTGAGATGTGTCACTGAATATTAAATCCAAGGTTGCTGCAATATGTTTTTTTTACATGTTCACCACAAAAATCACAAGTTCAGACAAACAACTTGACTTCCCACATCAAAGGCCGATGTGGTTCCAAAACAAAGTGCGGTTTTTGGGTGATTTTGGTTTTGGATTCTACGGATAAAGGATTCTCGACCTGCAGTAAACCTCACCTAACATAGGGCAGCAACCTGCGGTGAAGTGGCTGTATTGAATGTAATGCTTTTTTATTCTTTGAGACTATGGAATAAAAATTAAATGTGCTTTGTCCCCATTGACATAAATTCCACAGACTTGTACAGATGCTCCCTGTTCAGATCAATACTCACCGTTGTGGTGGTTCAGCAATCCCTGGGGATGGAAAGTTGAATATACCCTTGGGCGGATAATGGACCCGATCCCAACTCTCAAATCAATCCATCGTATTTGGATCAGCAGCAACAGCAACCTGCATTTATTCAGCATCTTTGATATAGTCAAACATCTCAAGCCACTTCACGCCAGGGTTATCGAACAAATTGGTCACCGAGCAACATAAGGAAACACTGGGACAGGTTGGTTGAAGGGCTGGGATTTAAAAGCTGTTTTAAAGGAGGAGAGAGAGAGGGAGGGAGGCTTCTGAAGGGAATAATGGGATTTGGGGACAAGGTGGAAAATGGAGTTGAGATAGGGGATGAGCCAAGCTGGCAGAGCAGGCTCAAGGGTTAAGTTGATGTACACCTATTCTTTAGACAAACATATGAATTAGGAACAGGAATTGTCCCCTCGCCCCCTCGGGCCTTCTCCCCCATTCAGTTAGATTATGGTTAATCTGAATGTAACCCCACATACCCACCTATCCCCGATAACATTTCACCCCCTTCTTAATCAAGAATGTATCAAACCCTACCTTACAAATATTCAGGTTGTGCTTCCACTGCCTTTTGAGGAAGAGAGATTCACGGCCCTCTGAGAGAAGAAAAATCTCCGACTTAAGTGAACAACCCCTTATTTTTATTTATGACCCCGATGCTCCTATGAATTCCAGAGCTCCTCAGGGCTGGATGAGAAGAGTACGGGGGTGGCGATCCTGGTGGGGAAGAAGGTGTCGTTTGAGGCGTTAAATGTGGTGGCTGACAGTGGCGGGAGATATGTGATGGTGAGTGGTAAGCTGCAGGGGGAGCGAGTGGTGTTGGTGAATGTTTACGCCCCAAATTGGGACGATGAGGGGTTTATGCGGCGTATGTTGGGCCGCATTCCAGACCTGGAGGTGGGGGGCCTGATCATGGGGGGGGGGGGGGGGGGGGGGGGGGGACTTCAACACGGTACTGGATCCCCCATTGGATCGATCCAAGTCCCGGACGGGTAGGAGGCCGGCGGCGGCTAAGGTGTTGAGGGGACTTATGGGCCAGATGGGGGGGATGGATCCCTGGAGGTTTGCGAGGCCAAGGGCCAGGGAATACTCGTTTCTCTCCCACGTACATAAGGCCTACTCGAGGATTGATTTTTTTGTCCTGAGCAGGGGGTTGGTTTCGAGGGTGGAGGATGTGGAATACTCCGCCATTGCCATTTCAGATCATGCCCCGCACTGGGTGGACCTCGGGCTGGGGGAAGAGAGGGACCAACGTCCGCTCTGGCGCTTGGAGGTGGGGCTGCTGGCAGATGAGGAGGTGGCCGAGAGGGTTCGGGGGTGTATCGAGAGGTACCTTGAGGCCAATGACAACGGGGAGGTCCGAGTGGGGACGGTCTGGGAGACATTGAAGGCGGTGATGAGGGGGAATTGATCTCCATCCGAACCCATAGGGAGAGGGGGGAGCAGAGGGAGAGGGAGAAACTGATAGGGGAGATGGTGAGGGTGGATAGGAGATATGCGGAGGCCCCAGAGGAGGGATTGCTGGGGGAAAGGCGTAGCCTTCAGGCCAGATTTGACCTATTGACTACCAGAAAGGCGGAAGCTCAGTGGAGGAAAGCACAGGGGGCGGTGTATGAGTATGGGGAGAAGGCGAGCAGGCTGCTGGCACACCAGCTCCGAAAGCGGGACGCGGCCAGGGAGATTGGGGAAGTGACGGATAAGGCTGGGAAGGTAGGTGCGGAGGGGAGTAGATGTTAATGGGCTCTTCAGAAACTTCTATGGGGAACTGTACCGGTCGGAACCCCTGGTGGAGGGGGGTGGAATGGGGCGCTTCTTGGACAAGCTGCGATTCCCGAGGGTGGAGGAGGAGCAGGTGGAGGGACTGGGGACGCCGATCGAGCTGGAGGAGGTGGTCAAAGGGATAGGGAGCATGCAGTCGGGGAAGGCGCCGGGGCTGGATGGGTTTCCGGCGGAATTTTATATAAGGTATTTGGACCTGTTGGGCCCCCTGTTGGTCCGGACCTTTAACGAGGCAAGGGAGGGGGGGGCTTTGCCCCCAACTATGTCACGGGCGCTGATTTCCTTGATCTTGAAGCGGGTCAAGGACCCTCTGCAGTGCGGGTCATATAGGCCGATTTCGCTGCTAAACGCCGACGCTAAGCTGCTGGCAAAGATCCTGGCCACTGGAATAGAGGATTGCGTGCCCGGGGTCATTCATGAGGACCAGACGGGGTTTGTGAAGGGAAGGCAGTTGAATGCGAACGTGCAAAGGCTCCTCAATGTCATTATGATGCCGGCCATGGAAGGGGAGACGGAGATAGTGGTGGCATTGGATGCGGAGAAGGCCTTTGATAGGGTTGAGTGGGAGTATTTATGGGAGGTGCTGGAGCGGTTTGGGTTTGGGGAGGGGTTTATCCGGTGGGTGAGGCTGCTCTACGAGGCCCCGATGGCGAGTGTAGCCACAAATAGGAGGAGGTCGGAGTACTTTCGGCTGTACCAGTGGACGAGACAGGGGTGCCCCCTGTCCCCCTTGCTCTTCGCGTTGGCGATTGAGCCCCTGGCCATGGCACTGAGGGAGTCAGGGAACTGGAGGGGCCTGGTGCGGGGTGGGGAGGAGCATCGAGTGTCGCTGTATGCGGACGACCTGTTGCTGCAAGTGTCGGACCCGGTGGGGGGGGATGCCGGAGGTGATGAGGATTCTTAGTGAATTCGGGGGTTTCTCGGGGTATAAGTTGAACCTGAGCAAGAGTGAGTTGTTTGTGGTGCATCTGGGGGATCAAGAGGAGGGGATTGGTAGGCTCCCACTGAAGCAGGCAGGGAAGAGCTTTAGGTACCTAGGGGTCCAGGTGGCTGGGAGTTGGGGGGCCCAGCTCAAGCTCAACCTCACAAGGTTGGTGGAGCAGATGGAGGAGGAGTTTAAGAGGTGGGATATGTAACCGCTGTCGCTGGCGGGGAGGGTGCAGTCCGTTAAGATGACGGTGCTCCCGAGGTTTTTGTTCCTGTTCCAGTGCCTTCCCATCCTTATCCCGAAGGCCTTTTTTAGGAGGGTCAACAGGAGTATTACGCGATTTGTGTGGGCGCATGGGATTCCGAGGGTGAGAAGGGTGTTCCTGGAACGGGGCAGGGATGGGGGGGTGGCGTTGCCCAACCTCTGTGGGTACTATTGGGCTGCCAACGTAGCGATGGTGCGTAAGTGGGTAATGGACGGGGAAGGGGCAGCATGGAAGAGGATGGAGGTGGCGTCCTGTGTGGGCACGAGCCTGGAGCCGCTGGTAATGGCGCCGTTGCCGCTACCTCCAACGAGGTATACCACGAGCCCGGTGGTGGCGGCTACCCTCAAAATTTGGGGGCAATGGAGACGACATAGAGGAGAAGTGGGGGGCTCGATGGAGGCCCCAATACGGGGGAACCATCGGTTTGTCCCAGGGAGCATTGATGGCGGATTTCTGGGCTGGCACAGGGCAGGGGTTAGGAGGTTGAGGGACCTGTTTGTAGAGGGGAGGTTCGCGAGCTTGGGGAAGTTAGAGGGGAAGTTTGGGCTCCCCCGGGGAACATGTTTAGGTACATGCAGGTGAGGGCGTTTGCCAGGCAGCAGGTGGAGGGGTTCCCCTTGCTGCCCCCACGAAGGGTGTGGGATCGGTTGCTCTCGGGGGTGTGGGTTGGAGGAGGGAGGATTTCGGACATATACCGGGTGATGCAGGAGGTAGACGAGGCCTTGGTGGAGGAACTGAAGGGTAAATGGGAAGAGGAGCTGGGCGAGGAGATTAAGGAGGGGACGTGGGCGGATGCCCTGGAGAGAGTGAATTCCTCCTCTTCCTCTGCGAGGCTTAGCCTCATACAGTTCAAGATGCTGCATAGGACCCACATGACTGGAACCAGGATGAGTAGGTTTTTTGGGGGCGAGGACAGGTGTGCTAGGTGCTCGGGAAGCCCAGCGAACCACGCCCATACGTTTTGGGCGTGCCCATCGCTGGGGGATTTTGGAAGGGGGTAGCAAGGACGGTGGTCGAGGGTGGTGGGATCCAGGGTCAAGCCAGGCTGGGGACTCGCAATTTTTGGGGTTGCAGTGGAGCCGGGAGTGCAGGAGGCGAAAGAGGCCGGTGTTCTGGCCTTTGCATCCCTAGTAGCCCGGCGGAGGATTCTTCTTCAGTGGAAGGATGCGAGGCCCCCAAGCGTGGAGGCCTGGATCAATGATATGGCGGGGTTCATTAAATTGGAGAAGATGAAATTTGCCCTGAGGGGATCAGTACAGGGGTTCTTTAGGCAGTGGCAGCCTTTCCTGGACTTCCTGACGGAACGGTAGGGAAATAGGCCGGCAGCAGCAGCAACAGCAACCCGGGGGTGGGGAGGGGTTTAGATCGGGGGGGAGGGAGAACTGTGTACATGGGTTTGTGGGATGTGGTGGGTGCTATCTCTTTCCCTTTTGTTGTTTGGGTGTTCTTTTGTTTTTCTCTTTTGTTTGTAGTTGCTTTTGAAGTTGGGTGGGTATTGTTCTTGGGGTGTTACCGCGGTTGTTTTGTTAATAGAGTTGAGATGTTTATATTTTGTGAAAATTTCAATAAAAATTATTTTTTAAAAAAATGAATTCCAGAGCTCTAGGCCTGAGCCGATAAAGGCATGGCAACCAACTGTTGTAAGTAAAAGGCCAGCATAGGAGAAGCACAGAGATCTTGGAGAGTGGTGGGGATGGAGGGGATGACAAAGAAAAGGAGGAGTGAGAGCAAGGAAGGATTTGAAAAGAAGGATGGGAACTTTTAGTAATCACTATTGAGTTATTTATATACTTTACAATTCTAATTACTGATTTATTTTCTGATCGAATATAAGTTGTCAATGTTATGGATATAAATGGACAGTTTGGTTTGATTGTTACTTTAACAGAGATTTTAATCTGTTTAGAGTAACAGAGTATAGAGGATGTAGAGTCATAGAGGTTTACAGCGTGGAAACAGGCTCTTCGGCCCAACTTGTCCATGCCGCCCAGTTTTTAACCATTAAGCTAGTCCCAATTGTCTGCATTTGGCCCATAACCCTCTATACCCATTTTACCCATAGATCTGTCTAGATGCTTTTTAAAAGACAAAATTGTACCTGCCTCTACTACTGCGTCTGACAGCTCATTCCAGACACTCACCACCCTCTATGCAAAAACATTGCGACTCTGGACCCTTTTGTATCTCTCCCCTCTCACCTTAAATCTACACCCTTTAGTTTTAGACTCCCCTAGCTTTGGGAAGAGATGTTGACTATCTACCTTATCTATGCCCCTCATCATTTTATAGACCTCTATAAGATCACCCCTAAGCCTCCTACTCTCTAAGTTCGATTTTAGCCATGGGTGACTGTCTGTCTGGAGTTGGCACATTGTCCCCGTGTCTGCGTGGGTTTCCTCTGGGTTTTCCGGTTTCCTGCCACAGCCCAAAGATGTGCAGGTTAGGTAGATTGGCCATTCTAAATTTCCCCTTAGTGTCCAAAAGGTTAGTTGAGGTTTCGGGGATAAAGTGGGGGCGTGGGCCTAGATAGGGTTCTCTTTTGGAGGGTTGGTGCAGACCCGATGGGCCGAATGGCCTCCTTCTGCACTGTAGGGTTTCTATGATTCTATGATAACAAGCGTTCACATCACACTGGGCTTGCTGCGTTCTTCAGTCCATATCCAAAGCAGCAAAGATTGTAAATGCAAATCCAATTATCAGTACATCCTACATTGTTGATGTGCAATGGTGCAGCCACCATAGGGTTAATAACCCTGAGACGGTGAATGCACATCTGCCAGGCATCCGCATTTGAGTACCAGGAAACTCTGCTGCCTCTGTCCATTATCCCGTAATAATGGACAACTGGGAGTGATTGCGAAAGCAGCAACCTAATCAAGTAACTTAAACATCATAAACAGGGAGAGTGAAATGCTATTAATTTTGCGGTATCCAGGTTATTCCAGGGTATACGTGTGGAGTTTTACAGAATTCTACTCACTATTATGCCTTTACACTTTGCCAGCCCGGCGTTCCTGGCTGGCTATAGCTGTTGCCGCAATATCCTATGGATGCAGGATAATAACGTTTGCAATTATACAGCAGCTTATCACATCAAAACATCTAAACCTGGCTCTGAACCATGAACGGCATTTCGTAGAGCAGCCACTGTTGATGTAGGATTGTGGGAGAAAGACAAGTCATTGTAATGCAAGTGTGGAAACTTTATTTCATGACAACCAAAGCTGCTTAATGGACTGGCACACATCCAGCGTCTGCTGGATTGAATGGTTCCTTGCATTGATAATTTTTTTAAAAAGCTACTGGTTTTCGACCTCAATAAAAATGTTCAGAATCACATCTGATTTCACTGAATAAAATCATCATTTTGGCTGATCAAGGTACTGTAAAGGATACAAAAACTGAACGTGAAACTTGCAATCGCATATAGGAAAAGGAGCAGGCCAATTAACCCCTTCGAACATGCTCATCATGGCTGATCAGACACTTTGATGCCGTCTACCCACAGTATCTGCACAATCCTTTCTCTTGTTGTCAAACAGGAATCTAGAAACATTGAAGGGCATGCTAGATAAACACATGAGGGAGAAAGAAACAGAAAGTTCTATTGACGGGATGACATCAGGAGCGGTGGGAGGAAGTTCATATGGAGCATAAATACCAGTATGGGTCAGGTGGGCCGAGTGGCTTGTTCCTGACCTCTGAACGCTTTTTCTTTTAATTTCAGGGCACCCAATTTATTTTTCCAATTAAGGGGCATTTTAGCGTGGCCAATCCACCTTGCCTGCACATCACTGTGTTGTGAACTCCACATGGACAGTGACCTGGGGCTGGGTTCGAACCCAGGTCCTCAGCGCTGTGAGGCAGCAGTGCTAACCACTACGCCACCATGCCACCCTTGTCTTCTGAACTCTATTGAGTGAAAACATCTGATTTACCTAAAACAAAACTATTTTCAACGGACACTAAAGGGCCAGATTCTCTGATTCTGAGGCTAAATGCGGAGGATCCGTGCCGTTTTACGTGGAAAAAATCAGCAGCGCCCGCTCACCGATGCAGCGGCCGGAAAATAGCCAGGTCTGTGGCCGCGCATGCTCACGGTTGTGCCATAAAACATGGCGCAGGCCTTGCGCGGTCCCGACCCTGCCAGATAGTGCCCCCCCTGGACACCCCCTCACCACCCCCTGGCCATCCTCCACCAGTCCCCCCAGCCCTCGCGGAAGCCCCCCGGCAGCACTGCTCCTGCCCGACTGTGGCGGCACTGGACACAGTCCGCAGCCGCCATGCCAGGTTCCCGAACGCTGAGACCAGACGTGAACCGCGCCGTCGTGAACTCGGCCCATCAGGGCGGAGCTTTGGGGGAAGGCCTTCAGGTGACGCGCTGAGGCCGTCTCAACGCCATTCAGCTCACACCGCGATTAGGCCATTTTGGAGGGGGCGGAGCATACGAAACCTGCGTAAGACAGGCGCCGCCTCCGACCTTTTGTTGTAAAGAGCAATTCTCTGCCCGATTGCAGACTACAAAATTGGCGTCGGGGAATCTCGCCCCTTTTTTTAGCTCAGGGCAGCTGAACTCAGGGATCGGGCCGCCATTTTGAAGGGGTGCTCCAATCTCTAAGTGAGCATGTGGGTCCCCCACACCTTCTATCCATGGGCAATGTCACCCCCCACACACATGGACACTACCCCACACCCCCAAGTAAGGACACCCAGCACTCCCTCCCCTCTAGGACGCCCACCCATCATCCACCCAACCTCCCAGAGGCCCCCTACTTACCTGCGCTGTAGTCCCCCACGCTTCAAACCCCCCCCCTCCACCCTCATTTCATGGGCATGACCCCTCTCGCCTCCTGTCTTTTGGCCCTGCCACCCCGGCACTGAGCACCCTTGCACTGCTACCCTGGCACCCAGTCAGTGCTCCTGCCAACTTGACTACTTCATGCAGGCACTTTAGCAGTGCCAGGGTGGCAGTGCCAAGATGCCAGCTGGGCAGTGCCCAGGTGCTCACGTTCCAGGGGGAGGGCTAGGGGGCCATCCTGCACTTACCCTGACCACCCAAGGGTCTCTGATCCGGGAGATCCCCCCGGGTGCCATTCCACCTGGTCCACATTTGTGTGGACCAGCACTGATCAGCGCCCGACTGCAGCCTCCCTGGGGAGGCCGGAGAATCGAGGGTGGCTGGTGGATCCTAGGCAGGTAGGTCGTAAGTAGGTCAACGACCTACTTCCTGGTGTGGCGCTTGGTAAGGCCCATTTGGGGCAGAGTTCTGAATTGGGCTTCTCGCGAAACTCAGGTGAACTCGCTGGAGGCATCTCCCGGGATTCTCCGGCCTCCTTGTATTCTCACTTGAGCGCAACGCGGCAAGAGAATCGTGCCCTACACACTTCAGTTGGATTAATAATTTAAAAATAGCCTCCATAACACTTCCAAGTAAAACTGTTTTGATCTGAATTTTGATTGATTTTGTGCAAAAAGCAACTAATTCTCTGCCACGCTTCTTGTTTCATTGAGAAGTACATGTTACAAGAAATTATATTCATCAGCTGTCTGGAGTGTGTGGGGTTTCAGGTGTGGACTGGAGCAAATGTTGGACTCTTGCACCCGGAACAGCCTCTGACTGATCACCACCACTCGAAACCTTGGGGGTTTGGGGAAGGTGGTTGTGTGGTCGATATACCACTGGACTAACAATCAGGTTCATTCCCTGGGGACATGGGTTCAAATCCCACCACGGTAGCGGGTGGAATTTAAATTCTATTAATAAATCTGGGATTATGAAGCTACTCTCAGTAATGGTGGCCACGGCAGCTATCATTAACCCCTCTGGTTCACGAGGACAGGAAATCTGCCATCCTTACCTGGTCTGGCCTACACATGACCCAGAGTCTTGGCAATGTGGCCAACTCTTAACTACACTCAGTTCATGGGCAATTAGTGATGGGCTGGTCTTGCGGAGGACGCTGACATCGCCTGAAAGAATGAACGGAAATGTTTACCAGAAATCCCGTGTGGTAATTTGAAACCACAAAGTAGGTAGCCAAATGCATTGTTTAAAAGAAGGAACTTCCTTATATAAATATGAAGCTTAACAATAACAGTAATAACTAAAACAGGAGCTCTACTGAAACAGGTTTTGCTCAACAGGTCACCTCTTGAAGACTGAAAAACCACACCCATAGCTCATACAGGCTCAGAACCCTCAACTGACACCCCAGTAAAACAATTACATAGGGGAAAGGCTCATAAGAACACTCTAACCTCAAATCGACACCATATTGTACTGTGGTATTTATATTAATTAAAATAACCATGAAAAACGTTGTATCTGGGAAAGCAATGAGAAGAAGCTAGTTGCTAGTTTTTGCCTGTATCGTTCTTTCAAAGAGGGAACAATGATTTGCACACAGAGTGTCTCTCAGTGGGTTATATTAATCACATAAATGGGTGTCACACTTATCTCAGTGCGTCACACTCTCACCTCTGAGTTACTAGATTATAGGTTCAAACCCCACACCAGAGTCATGAGGGAATGTTCTAGACTGATACTCGAGTGGAGTACTGAGAGGGTCAAAGATGCTGACTATTGAATGAGATGTTAGACTGAGGCTATTCAGACCTCCCCTGATGGACGCCAAAGATCCCATGGCAATACTTCAAGCAGGGGAATTCTCCGCAGTGTTCTGGCTAATATTTTTCTCTCAAATGTCAGAACATAAGAGCTAGGAGCAAGAGTAGGCCATTCTGCCCCTCGATCCTGCTCCGCCATTCAATACGACCATGGCTGATTTCCTCTTGGCCCCAACTTCACTTCCCTGCCTGTTCTCCATAAACCATTTCCAACTAAAAATCTGCCTATCACCTCCTTAAATGTACTCAATGTCCCAGCATCCACCACACTCTGGGGTTGTGAATTCCACACATTCAGGATCCTTTGAGCGAAGTGATTTCTCCTCATCTCTGTTTTAAATCTGCTTCCGCTTGTCCTAAAATGATTACCTCTTGTTCTAGATTGCCCCACAAGAGGAAGCACCTGCCCCAGGTCTACTTTCTCACGGCCTTTTATCATCTTAAATGCCTCAATTAAATCTCCTCTCATTCTTCCAAATCCGAGAGAGTAGAGACCTAAACTGTTCAATCTCTTTTCATCTCTGAAATCAATCTTGTGAACCTCCTCTGTACTGCCTCTAATGAAACTACATCCCTCCTCAAAAAAGGGACACAGTATTCCAGGTGCAGTCTCACCAATGCCTTGTACAGTTGCAGCAACTCTTCCCTACTTTTATGCTCTATTCCTTTTAGCCATAGAGGCCAAAATTCCATTTGCCTTCCTTATTACCTGCTGCACCTGCGCACCAGTTTTCTGTGATTCATGCACAAGGACAGCCAGATCCCTCTGCATTGAAGCACTCTGAAATCTCTATTCATTTAGATAATAAGTTGCCTTTCCATTTTTCAAACCAAAATGGATAATCTCACACTTACCACGTTTAATTCCATGTTAAACACCACCTGCCAAATTTTGGCCGACTCACCTAACCTATCCCTATCCATTCGTAAATTTCTTTTTTCCAAATTGCAACTTACTATCTCACCTATTTTAGTGTCATCTGTAAATGTGGCTTTTATTCTTTATTCATTTTTGGGATGTGAGCGTCGCAGGCAAGGCCAGCATTCCCTTCCTAATTGCTCTCGAACTGAATGATGTTTTAAGAGTCAACCACATCTGGAGCCACATGTAGGCCAGACCAGGTAAGGACGACAGATTTCCTTTGCTAAAGGACATTAGCGAACCAGATGGGCTTTTATGACAATCGACAATGGCTTTGTGGTCATCATTAGACTTTTAATTTCAGATTTTTTTAGTGAATTCAAATTTCACCATCTACCGTGGTGGGATTTGAACCCAGGTCTCCAGCGCATTGCCCTGGGGTCTGGATTATTAGTCCAGTGACAATGCACTACACCACCGCCTTCTATCCCTATGTCCAAATCATTAATATATATTGTAAATAGATGGGACATGAAAACCGAATCCTGTGGCACGCCACTGGTTACATCTGGCCAACCAGAAAAAGACCCATTTATCCCGACTCTCTGCCTTCTGTCGATTAGCCAGTCTTCTATCCAAGCTAATAAAATACCCCTAATCCCATGCGATCTTACCTTGTCCTGTTATTACTTCCTTAATAATGGATTCTGCGAAACAACATCAATAAACAGATAATAATAGTAATCTTTATTAGTGTCACAAGTAGGCTTACATTAACACTGCCATGAAGTTACAGTGAAAACCCTCTAGTTGCCACATTCCGCCCCCTGTTCGGGTACACAGAAGGGGAATTCAGAATGGCCAAATTACCTAACAAGCACATCGTTCAGGACTTGTGGGAGGAAACCGGAGCACCCGTAGGAAACCCACACAGACACAGGGAGTACATGCAGACTCTGCACAGACAGTGGCCCAAGCCGGGAATCGAACCTGGCGCTGTGAAGCAACAGTGCTACCGTGGCACCCATGTAATAAAAGCAGAATAATGCGGATGATAAGAAATCTGAAATAAAAACAGAAAATGCTGGAAAAAATTCAACAGGTCTGGCAGCCCCTGGGGAGAGAGAAACAGGGTTAATGTTTCAGCAGAAGAGTCAAATAAACTGAAAACTGTGGTCATCCAGCACAGAAAGAGGCCATTTGGCCCATCATGAATGCGTGGGCCATCAAGCACCTATCCTGTTACTCTCTCTCCACAGATGCTGTCAGGCCTGTTGAATTTCTCCACCCCTCCCGCTTTCTGCTTCGATTTTAATAAAACAAATGACCTGGTCACTGTGCAAACTGGCCACAGCAGGCCAGAGAGGTACCTGCAGCTGTTTGCTGGTGGATCATATCAGGCCCCACAAGGGGTTAAACAGCAAAAGGTGTTTACAGTAGTCAGCCTCATTCGGACACGCCCCCTCCCCCCTCTCTCAACTAGGCGGGGCTGAGGGGATTGGCGACTTTGCCCATTGGCTGTCTGGGGTGCCAATCACCGGGGGGGTGGGTGAACTCTTCCTGAGGGGCAGGGTAGACGCATGCAAGGAAGCAGGAATCCGGGCTGGGTGCTGTTCGCTCGCTGATGGTGACAGCGAAGCAAAGTGGCCGCCAGAGATGTGAGGGATACGCGTTCCCAGTTCTGACAGCAGACATGATCCTTACCGCCAGGTGAACGACTACAACAACAGCAGCTTAAAGTTCCATCTCTCTCTCTCTCTCTCTTCCACACACACAACAACAACACAGAGAGAGTGTGTGTGAGAGGAAAAAAAAAACTATTATCATTTACAAAAAACAAAAGAAAGACCTGCTTGGAGATGTCAAGGAAAAAGACACTGAGGAGCAAAAGTCACACGTCGCCCAGCACCACCCTGCCAGCGGGCAAAGGGAAAGAGCAGGATGCATCGGGGAAATGCAACCCGGGGGTGCAGGGTCCGATTAACGGGGTGACCCTGCCCAACAGACCCTCTCTGAGCAACAGCAGCGAGTTCTATGATCTAGCTTTCAAGGTTAGTTCACTAGAGGTGGCGAAGCCCCTCCACCACATCGCAGGCTGTCTGGGTTTAATGTGCTGCTGCCCAATTTGTGTCCCCCCCCTCTCTCTCTCGTTTTGTAAAAATGTTGTGTTTATTTTCTTTTAAGAAAGTCTCATTTGGGCTGACTGACTCGGGCGAACAGATATTCTCCGCATTACCAGAGCTGCAAAAACATATTTTGTCAAAAGGATGGTTGCTATTTTTTTTCTGTGTAAGAACGCACGGCAGAGGTGCAGGCCATTCGGCCCGGCTGCTGATGCCTCCCCCCCCCCCCCCCTCCCATGCATTGTTGTTCCTGTTGCCCCCCCCCCCCCCCCCCATCTGAAGCACTGAAGACGCAGGGTGGCATTTGACTGGTCAGTCAGCCTTCGCATACAGTCATACCCCTTCCCCCCCCCCCCGAACAAACTCTTCCCTAACGATTGCTAAACCCCGAGCAAGATCAGTTCATTTGTTCTGGGATCTCAGGCGGCACAAGAGGAGGCAATTCAGCCCCTCACTTTTGTGCAGGCTGTATGGGAGGGAGAAAGAAAAGCCCAATGTTAGTCTCGTTGCCCTGCTCTTTCCCCAGAGCCCAGCGGCCCCTGTTTTTCTTTTGAAAGCATTTATTCAACTGCCTCTGTGTTCTCTTTTCTCCCCCTTCTGCATTTCAGTGGTTTTTTGTTATAGCATTTTGCATGAGCATTGACTGAACCCCTGGCAGCAAGTTGCAAACTGCTAGTCCCCACTAATGGGTAAAGAAAGGAGATTGGCAGCGTGGGTTATGCCATAACCACTGATTGTGACACCAGATTTCAGTTGGATGAAAGGACAACTGGGATTGACTCATTCTAATGATTCTAGTTTGAGAAGATCAGTTTACTCGGCAAGTAGTGCAAATTGCAACAGAGAATGGAGAGCCCATTCAGGAAGGGGATTGAAATGCTCTCTGTGTCCGAGAGCGGTGGCAGACTTGCCCCGCTGCTCAACCCCTCTTGATTCAATGCTCAGATCCTTTCAGAATGGAGGCTGAACTGTGTACGTCTGATGTCAGACAGTGACACAAGTGTTCACCCAATACCCAAAGAGACCACGTGTAGGAGAGGAGATGAGCAAGATGCCCCAGTTTACCAGGCAGTACTGGTACTATGGATTCAATTACTTTCTTTTGTGCCATTGGAGTGGGTGGTCTCTGTTAACAGAAGCTGCTCCCAGAGTGCCAGGCAAACAAAACACTGTTGGCACATTGTCAAATGCTGAAAGCCTGTCCTTTGAAAATGGGTGATAGTACCAGCACTTGTCTAATGGGTTAATCTTGGAGTTGGGGGTTGGGAGTGGGTTGAACTGAAACTACCGTAGGAGGGGTGAAGTGGGTGGTGTGTTAAAGTAATAATATCATAACTCGGTGGGGGGAGGGGGGAGGGGGGGGGGGGGGTTAAACCAGTAACATAGCTGAGTTTGCAACTAGTGGTTTGTTATCTTGGTAGCACTTCAGTTAAAACATCCCATTTTCCCAAGGTGAGGGATCTTGGTTTGATTGTTCCTGATGTAAAAATCTGAATTTCTTAAGCCAAGAACAAATGAAGATGCAGCATCAGGGGAATGCATCAAAGAGATCAAGAATACTTTTGCTGCCATTCTATTCATTAGATGTTACACATGTGTGTCTGTGTCTGGTTTTCTTCATCGCTCTGGGGTCAATTTTAACCCTCTTCTGTGAATCTAACTCATGTGATGATGAATGTATTTTCTCATTCATCCTTGTGGTTAAATGATTTTGAATGAGTTGTTAAGAGTGACACAGTAATGACATTTGCTACTCTGGCTAAGAATGGGCACAGGTTGGAAGAGCTCCCAAACTCCACTGTTTGTGGAGGTGCCGAACACAAGGAAGGCACTTTTCAATAGGAGAACAGGAATAGCAGAACTTCAGGTCAACGGGTGACCAGGGACATCGGGACAGCTTCCTCTTGGCTAACGGAAAATCAGGGACATCAGTCCCTGGGCTAGTAGGAGAACATAGACATGGGACAGCTTCCCCAGGGCCTTTCAAAGTTCGCAGTTCTAAAGAGACCTCTGGGTGTGTAAGCGTACTCACTTTGCTTCAGAATATGTTGACCCCAGGAGCTACCGCTATATAAGCTGTTTTATCTGATTATTGGTTTACAGACTCATTTCGTTAGTGTAACAGTTTTCAGAGACTTGTTCCTTCTTTTCTAAGCTTGCAAAAGTCCCCTTTGACTGGCTCATCACCTGGATATTTTCAATGTGATTTGTTCCTTAAAGCTTCTCCCCACCCTATTTACCATTTTGCAAATCACAGCATGACAGAGAATCACAGAATTTACAGTGCAGAAGGAGGACATTTGGAAAGAGCACCCTACCCAAGCCCACACCTCAACCCTATCCCCATAACCCTGTAACCCCACCGAACACTAAGGGCAATTTTGGGCACGAAGGGCAATTTAGCATGGCCAATCCACCAAACCTGTACATCTTTGGACTGTGGAAAGAAACCAAAGCACCCGGAGGAAACCCATGCACACACGGGGAGAACGTGAAGACTCCGCACAGACAGTGACCCAAGCCTGGAATCGAACCTGGGACCCTGGAGCTATGAAGTAATTGTGCTAACCACTATGCTACTGTGCTGCCCAATCGTATGAGTGCAAAGGGTGCACTCTGAGAGATTTACTAAATGTCCGTTTTCCTGTTAGTGAGTGTAGGCAACAACTCTCTTTTTTCAAGTTTATTTATGATATGAGGGAATTGTTGGCAAGGCCGGCACTTATTGCCAATCCTTTAAGAAGGGTGGGTGGTGAGCCGCCGCCTTGAGCTACTACAGTCGATGTGTCATAGGCTTCTTGACCACAGTGTGGGAGGGGCGAAGGGGTGCAGGTACTGCCATAATCTAAGCCTGATCTCCCCCTCCACCCACCAGTCTCCAATGTTAAATCCAGAGAAATTCAGGAGTGGGGACCCTAGCATATTTGTCAGCTTTCATGCTCTATATCTCTCAGTAACACGTGGCATTTTTATCAGCTCAGATACCAAGGAGATTTGCTTAACCACTGTGTAAAATTGGATGTTTACATTTCTCGCCTGTACTTGGAGAACAGTATTGGTCAATAAGCACATTTCTGCTCGTGTTTATCAAACTATAATGTGCATAGTAGTCCAAATTTTTTTCTAGTCTTCCGCACTTTCATAGAATCCCGACAGTGCAGAAGGAGGCCATTCAGACCATTGAGTCTGCACCGTCCCTCTGAAACACCTAGGCCCACTCTCCTGCCCTATCCCCGTAACCCCACCTAACTGCACATCTTTAGACTGAACCTCCATATATTCCCCCCCCCCCCCCCCCCCCCCCCCCCCCCCCCCCCCTTCCCTAAACTCATGGGTTAATCGGTGCTGGATTGCACTGCAGTAGGTGACCAGCATCAAAGATTTTGACAGAGAAGACATAGGGTAGACATAGACATAAGTCATGATGCTTATTTGGAGAGCTGGTGCAAACACGATGGGCCGAATGGCCTCTTCCTACACTGTAAAAGTCCTGTGATCCTGTGCGATGGGGAGACAGCAGGGCAGTGGGTTTAGCTTTGGAACGCCTTAGCCTAGAGCTGTCTTTGAGTTGACTGATGGGAGAAGTGGCCCCCTTATGTGCTACCAGAGAGTACTGAGCATTTTGGAAATGAAGGCATTACAGTTGAGCACAATTCCCATTACGCAATGTACAGAACTTTCCGGTAAGGCTCACCGGATAGCAGCCAGGCAATGCTGGCTTTAATCTCCCTTGCTGCACATCTCAGGAGACGTCCGTAGATGCCATGCTAAGATCAGAATACCACACAAAGCGAGAGCCAATAATGCAACATTTTCATCCTGTCAATAGTATTAGATGAAGTAGGCTAGGGAAGAAACTAGTAAGCAGCATACACCAGGGCTGAGTGGCCTTGTTTCTATGCTGTCAAATCTAAACAATACGTGAAGGGATCATTTGCTTCATCTTTTATTCTTTACATCGCTCGTAGAAAGCTGAAGGTAAAGAAAAATGACAAACGATCCGGGTTTGTTCAATACCGTTATGAGTAGATGGATTTCAAGCTGAGAATTGCTGAAGGGATCATCCCACAAAACTGGGCGCAGATTTTAATGGTGCTTTTAACGACTGTCCCTGATTTATGTGCTGTCCTTGCTTGTCTTAGTAAAAGCCCTTTGTTTTATCCTAGGTAATGTTAGTTGGAGACTCTGGAGTGGGGAAAACCTGTTTACTGGTGCGTTTTAAGGATGGAGCTTTTTTAGCAGGAAGCTTTATTTCCACGGTGGGAATTGACTTCAGGGTGAGATTCTCTTACACTTTATATTTCCTCACTGGTTGCACTTGGAATGTGATTAAATGTGCTGTCAAGAGGGTGGCATGTGGTGCAGTGGATAGCACTGGGACTGCGGCGCTGAGGACCCAGGTTCAAATCCCAGCCCTGGGTCACTGTCTGTGTGGAGTTTGCACATTCTCCCCATGTCTGCGTGGGCTTCACCCCCACAATCCAAAAGTTAGGTGGATTGGCCACACTAAATTGCCCCTTAATTGAAAAAAAAATAATTGGGTACTCTAAATTTATTTTTAAAAAGTGCTGTTCAAAAAATGTTCAGAATGTGAATCACAGAATAGTAAAACAATGAATGAGGCCGTTCAGCCCATCTTGCTTGTGCTAGCTCTTTGAAAGAGCTCTTCACCTTGTCCCGCTGCTGAAATATACATGCATACATCTGGAAGAGTGTTTGTATTTACATTGCATTTGTGTTGGGAGCGAGTATTTATTGGTTTGAATTTGTGCCAGTAAACATGTAATCCATTTGGCTAAAGGCAGTATTTTTCACCCACTGCTTTGATAAACACTCCCAGTCACTGAACGGCACATAAAAATAAATGCGTGGCTTTACATCACTTTTATCAGCTCCACGTTCATAATGGGAGGCGATTGAATTTTTGCATGTGCATTAGAGGGTGTGTGTCAGTCTCTGCAGATGGCTACTGAGGGATCGAGGTGCACATCCAGCGAGGGCCCTCATTCCAGCCTTGGCCAGTGACTGGAATAGCTGATCTCAGTTGGGGTTATTGTGGGGAAGCCAACCCTGGGATCAGTGCATATGGACGCTTGATTACTGCCGGGGGAAATGTCCACGCGCGATTCTCCGGGCTCCGCTGCATTGCCGACAGTGGAGGCAAATAGCTCACTAACGTTCAGTCTTGCCTTACAAGGGGAAGCATGGCCGTTTGCATTGATGTAACCGGCGGGACCCCATTGCCTGTGCAAGGAATGCCCGGACAAGAGTCACCACCTTCAGATTTTTCAGATACAGTAACAGCAGCACCAGTGAGTGTTCAAATCAACTGATTTGCAATAGTCCCCAAATAAATTCTCTCATACTGAGCATTATTTCTTCAGCTAGGAGCTGTGTTGGTAAATGTATTGCAGTGCAATGAGACTTGAATGCATACAAATGAATCTTCAGGAAACATGGTGCAATTTATTTTTTACATGACACGTGAGAATCATAAAACTCTGCATGGTTGACACGAAGACTGTACGCCGGGTGATTCGATGAGCCTTCTTTGGGACGCTGAAGCCTGAAACTAGTATACTTCAATTGTTGCAAATTAGCAGCAAAGTAACTGAACACAGGAATGGATTATTGCTGCCCAACTGTGTACAGAGTTAAAGAGTCGGGATTGTTTTTTTTTGCTGTGCAGTGGTGTTTGATAAATTGGAGTCTCTCCCGCTGTGTCACGGAGACACACAAGCCTCATCGTTTGATCTTGATGAAAATCAGGGCTAAGGTAATTATCACACAGCACAGAAGGAGGCCACTCGGTCTATTGAGCCCATGCCAGCCCTTCAAAAGAGCTATCCAATTGCTCCCACCCTGCTTGTTCCCTCCCTATAACCCTGCAGTCGTTTTCTTCCCAAGTATCTATCTAATTCTCTTTGGATAGCTTACTATTGATACTTCTCCCGCCACCTTTTGGGGATTTCATCCCAAATCCCGCTGTGCAAAAAAAATAAATTTGCTTCACCACCACTCTAATTCTTTTTGCCAATTACCTTCAGTTTGTTTGTTTTCCCTGGTTAGCGACCCCCCCTGCCAGTAGAAATTATTTCTTCTTATTTACTCTATTCAGCTGGGAAGGAGAAAATAAGACTGTGTTGTAATCTCTAATGAAACTAGATAATTACTTGGCGGCTCCCCCACCCCCCCAACTCCCCTCCCCCGCCCTCACCTCTCTCCTGTGGGAACTAACCAGTGTGTGCGGGTCATGGGCACCAGAACGACCTCCTGTACCTTTATAAAAGCAAATTACTGCAAATGCTGGAATCTGAAACCAAAGAGAAGATGCTTGAAAATCTCGGCCCGTCTGGCAGCTGTAGGGAGAGAAAAGAGCTAATGTTTCGAGTCCAAATGCCGTTTGTCAAAGCTTTGTTAGCTCTTTTCTCTCCCTACAGATGCCACCAGACCTGCTGAGATTTTCCAGCATTTTCTCTTTGACCTACTGTACTTTGTTTCCAAGTGACCATTCCTCATAACTGAGCTGAGACAGTGAGTGCTAGTCAACTGTGGTGAGCATCACAATGGAGTCCAATCTCTACATTTACACAGGTGTAAGGTTCCACTCAGGGCTCTGAATCTTTGGCTTATTTTCCCACTCCCTAGCTCTGGAGTGCTGCCTTAACTGAGTTTCAGCTCGTTTGACAAATTAAATGTGGCATCAAACCCGGTTCTTCCAGTTCTCCAGTGATTAGCACCATACTGAATGATGTCTTAACCAATCATCATGCCAGCAAACAAAATATATATTTTTATTGATTATTTATTTATAAATTGATGCTCGATCAATGGCTCCAGAAGTGAGATTGGATGACAATTGAAGGCTTTATTGGACTAGATGTTTCCCCCAAGCAGCGCAGGTACAGAATGCAGCAGTTGGGGAGACACAGGCTCTTATACTCCGCCTTACTGGGCGGAACCAGCAGGCAGGCTTCACCAATGAACTTGCTGTCTCAGGTATCTCCCACACCAATGGTCTTACAGCATCAACCTGGGTACCGTAATACCCCTAATACCGATTAACACATTCACCCCCTGTTAAAAAAAAAGAGTCCGGCGGGGGTGGTGGTCTCGCGTCATACAGTGGTAGAGGTTGAGGTTATGGTGGTACCCGGTATACATTAGCACAGTGTTTTGCCTCGTTACATGTCGCAACTATTTACAGTATTTATTTACATTCATGTGTCAAAATGAGGCAATTAGTCGATCGGGGGCCCTGGTCGTCCTCTGCGATCGTCGCAGTTTCGGCGGTGATGCAGGTGCCGGCTCGGGCTTCCGTGACACCGGGAGCGTGACTTCGGCTTCTTCGGTAGCTTCATCACCCCTAGATGGGACCAGTGGGAGGACCGATCCACCTGGGAAGGGGCGGCTGTGGGGTGCGCCAGTGGGAGGGAGGGTGGGGTTGGTGGGGAGGTGTGGATGGAGACCCAGCGGGCGCCAGGTCCCGTAGGGAGACTGTATCCTGTCGGCCATTGGGGAATGCCACGTAGGCGTATTGAGGGTTAGCGTGAAGGAGGTGGACCCTCGCGGCCAATGGGTCCGACTTGTGCGCCCGCACGTGTTTGCGGAGCAGGGTGGGTCCAGGAGCTGCCAGCCAGGTTGGGAGCGAGGAGGACTTTCTAGGGCAGACAAGGAGACGTTCATGAGGTGTTTCGTTTGTCGTGGTACACAGCAGTGATCGGATGGAGTGGAGAGCATCAGGAAGGACTTCCTGCCAGTGGGAGACTGGGAGATTCCTGGACTGTAGGGCCAGTAGGACGGCCTTCCAGACCGTTCCGTTCTCCCTCTCTACCTCTCCGTTTCCCCGGAGGTTGTAACTGGTCGTCCTGCTCGAGGCAAAGCCCTTGCTGAGCAGGAATTGACGCAGTTCGTCACTCATAAAGGAGGACCCCCTATCGCTGTGTATGTAGGCGGGGAAACCGAACAGTGTAAAGATACTGCGGAGGGCGTTTATGACGGGGCAGTGGTAATGTCGGGGCAGGGGATGGCGAATGGGAACCGGAAGTACTCGTCAATCACGTTCAGGAAATACGTGTTGCGGTCGGTGGACGGGAGGGGTCCTTTGAAGTCCATACTGAGGCGTTCAAAGGGACGGGAAGGCTTTATCAGGTGCGCTTTCTCTGGCCTGTAGAAGTGCGGCTTGCACTCCGAGCAGATTTGGCAGTTCCTGGTGGCGGTCCTGACCTCCTCGATGGAGTAGGTCAGGTTGCGGGTCTTGATGAAATGGAAGAATCGAGTGACCCCCGGGTGGCAGAGGTCCTTGTTGAGGGTGCGGAGTCGGTCCACTTGTGCATAGGGGCTGGTTTAGCTCACAAGGCTAAATCGCTGGCTTTTAAAGCAGACCAAGCAGGCCGCAGCACGGTTCGATTTCCGTACCAACCTCCCCGGACAGGCGCCGGAATGTGGCGACTAGGGCTTTTCACAGTAACTTCATTGAAGCCTACTCGTGACAATAAGCGATTTTCATTTCATTTTTCCATTTCATTGGCCGCGGGATAGGGCATCAGGAGACTCGTTTAGCTTCCCAGGATGATACAAGATCTCTTAGTTGTAGGTGGAGAGCTCGATCCTCCATCGTAAGATCTTATCGTTCTTTATCTTGCCCCGCTGTGCATTATCGAACATGAAAGCTACCGACCGTTGGTCAGTGAGGAGAATGAATCTCCTGCCGGCCAGGTAATGCCTCCAGTGTCGCACAGCTTCTACTATGGCCTGGTCCTCCTTTTCAACGGAGGAGTGGCGGATTTCTGAAGCGTGGAGGGTACGTGGGAAGAAGGCCACGGGTCTGCCAACTTGGTTGAGGGTGGCCACCAGAGCTACGTCGGACGGGTCGCTCTCGACTTGGAACGGAAGGGATTCATCGATTGCGTGCATCGTGGCCTTTGCGATGTCCGCTTTGATGCGACTGAAAGCCTGGTGGGCCTCTGCCGACTGGGGAAAAACCGTGGATTGAATTAGTGGGCGGGCCTTGTCCGCATAGTTGGGGACCCACTGGGCGTAATATGAAAAAAATCCCAGGCAGCGTTTCAGGGCCTTGGAGCAGTGGGGGAGGGGAAACTCCATGAGGGGGCGCATGCGTTCGGGATCTGGGCCTATAACTCCATCATGCACTACGTAACCGAGGATGGCTAGACGGTTGGTGCTGAACACGCATTTGTCCTTGTTGTAGGTTAGGTAAAGGATTTTTGCAGTATGGAGGAATTTTTGGAGGTTGGTGTCGTGGTCCTGCTGGTCGTGGCCGCAGATGGTGACGTTATCGAGGTACACAAACATGGCCCGCAAACCGTACCGGTCAACCATTTGGTCCATCTCCCGTTGGAAGACCGAGACTCCATTTATGACACTGAAGGGAACCCTTAGGAAGTGGTAGAGCCGCCCATCCGCTTCGAATGCAGTGTATTGGCGGTCGCTATGGCGGATGGGGAGCTGGTGGTAGGCGGACTTGAGATCCACCGTGGAAAAGACCTTGTATTGTGTAATCTGATTGACCAAGTCAGATATGCGGGGGAGAGGGTACACGTCGAGTTGCGTATACCTGTTGAAGGTCTGATCCTCCCTGAACCGTGAGGTTAGCTATGCAGAACCTTTTGATCTCTACAGAGTGAGACCCGGAGGCCAGGGAGATTCTTTGGTTAACTGGGTGGAAGGTAAGAGAACAGCGCCTTACCGTGACGGGGTGTAGGAAGCTCTCTGTGCTCCCGGAGTCGATCAGGCAGGATGTTTCGTGCCCGTTGATGAGTACGGTCGGCGTCGCGGTCAAGAGCGTTCGGGGCCGAGACTGGTCCAGGGTCACCGAGGCGAGTCGTGGTGAACTTTGGAGATTTTCCTCGGGCGGTGTGTGGTCATCCGAATCGGGGTCCTGAGACTCCAGCCAAGTTGGC
Source organism: Scyliorhinus canicula (assembly GCF_902713615.1). Taxonomy (NCBI): domain Eukaryota; kingdom Metazoa; phylum Chordata; class Chondrichthyes; order Carcharhiniformes; family Scyliorhinidae; genus Scyliorhinus; species Scyliorhinus canicula. The sequence goes on along the minus strand of NC_052160.1, from coordinate 20,085,121 downwards.
GGCACCCACTGGTCGCACATGGCCGGGGGTGTGCAGGATGGCGGCGCCCATCCGTCGCACGTGGTCCCTGGGGAACAAGGTGGCGGCACCCAGGCCCGCACGTGGCTCGGGAACATGCCTCCTTGAGGCCTAGTGTCTCTTTCTCTCGCAACCGCTGGCGGATTTGGGAGGACAGCATACCTGCAACAAATACGTCCCTGATTAAAAGTTCTGTGTGGTCGCAGGCTGAAACTTGCGGGCAGTCACAGTTCCTACCTAATACCAGGAGCGCACGGTAGAATTCATCCAGCAATTCCCCGGGGATTTGTCGCCTTGTCACTAGCAGATGTCAGGCGTAGACCTGGTTTACTGGGCGAATATAGTGTCCTTTCAACAGGGCCATTGCGGCCTCGAAATTGTCCGCATCCTCGATGAGAGTGTAGATGTCTGGGCTCACCCTCGAGTGGAGAACTTGCATCTTCTGGTTCTCCGTGGGTGTAGTTGTGGCCGTCCTGAGGTACCCGTTGAAGCACGCCAGCCAGTGTTTGAAGGTTGCCGCTGAGTTTGCCGCGTGGGGGCTGAGTTGCAGACACTCCGGCTTGATTCGGAGCTCCATTCTTTAAAATCTAGTCCAATAAATTGATGCTCGATCAATGACTCCAGAAGCGAGATTGGACGACAATTGAAGGCTTTATTGGACTAGATGTTTCCCCCAGCAGCGTAGGTACAGAATGCAGCTGCTAGGGAGACACAGGCTCTTATACTCTGCCTTACTGGTCGGAACCAGCAGGCAGGCTTCACCAGTGAACTTGCTGTCTCAGGTACCTCCCACACCAATGGTCTTACAGAATCAACTTGGGTACCGTAATACCCCTAGTACTGACTAACACATAAGTCATGCCAACATCCACTGCACAAGCAAAGATGCGGCATGGCACCATGGAATGCCCAGTGTATTTTCCCCCTGGCAGTGCTTTCTGTCATTTTTCTGTCAGGTTATCCTTACTTATGGAGTAAATTATGGGCACGATTCTCCGGCCTCATTGCGCTCTGACTCGAGCGAAACTAGGCCAGTGAATAGCGGGAGAGGCTGAAAACGAGAACCATGCCAGGCGCCAAACAGTTTGTGATGCAACCGGCCGGCTCCCATAGGCGAAATCGGGATCTCGCCGTAGCGTGGCGACAAACCAATTATCACCACTTAAGCCCCATTTCTATACAATTAATGAGAGTCACCCCTTATCCAATGGCCTCCCGTCATTCATCAGCCTCCCAGCAAATGGTCACGCTGGCGCCGATTAGTACTCCTTTTGAAAGACATGAATTTGTTGGATGGGCTTCTGTGGGGAGCCGAGGAGGTAAGTAGCCATCTTTGATCTCAGGCAAAGAACCCGCGGCTTGCCGTCCCAGTGCTCGGCGGGGGGTGGGGGCACCCTCGGCTGCGGGTTGGGAATGCACCGCAAGGGGTGGGCTGCCATGAGAGGGTGGGGGCATCTTGGTTCGAGTCCCGGCTGCCCCTGCTTCATTTGGCTCTGCCAGCCCTGGCTGTTCCCCATGGTCCGCACCATTGTGTCGATGCCCAAGGTGATGCCCCTCAGTGACTGGGACATGCTCTGCAGCACCTCAGCAATGCCTGTCTGCGACTGGGACATGTTCCACAAAACCTCATCAAGGTCAGCCTGGTGCTGGTTGACATCCCCCAGCGAGGCAGACATTCTGCCAAGGCCCTCAGCCATGGCCGCCCCCGACCTCCTTCATTGATGGTGTCGCCATCGTGCACCTTGCTCTACTGCAGTCTCCACCCTAGCAGTGTTGTCCTCAGTGCCACGCATTGCCGGCGACATCTCCTATGCCCTTAACCTCTGGGACTCCTCCAATCGGCTATGGACCTTCTAGAGTGTCACTGAGATCTCCCTCTGTCATGGCTGCACCCTAACATCTCCATCACCTCCGAGTATACCCCTTCCATAGACTCAGCATCAGGCTGGGACCCAGCAGCTGACCTCCGACAGCTGTCTCGCCTGGGATTCCTGTTTCCCCTTGACGTGTGGTGCTCACCAGATTACGTCCCAGAAGCCTGTCCACATTTCCCACCGAGGTTCATCTATCTGTGCTGGTGGAGGGTGGGGATGGCTGCTGTGACGTCTCAACCGTGTCTTTCTTGGAGGAGAGGGCCACCTGAGATGGGCTGGCGCCATTGGCTGGAGGACCTGCGGGAGAATGGACTTGTGGTCAGTGGGAGGGATGGGTCAGTCAGTAAGGCAATAACAACTCACGTTTGACAGGTCCTTTGGCTGGGGCCCGGTGGTTCCTCACCTCTGCGGCATCCGCCAGCCTTCGCGTTGGTGACCGCCCTGTCCTCAGCCATCCCAGTCACCTCCAGGACCCGCCCCTCGAAGGGGATGAGGATTCTTGTGTCAGGCAAGCCTCTGCTAGTCTGGGCGTTCCCCCGGAGATGGTGTGAGAACTTTTCCAGAGGAGACACAGAGTGGGCATCATTAGCCACATGCGTGGTTCACAGCGGTGGGATGGGGTTGTAAAGGAAGGGTTGGGGTGGGTTGAATGGAGACGGGGTGGAGGGAGGGTTGGGGTTCACAGTTGTGGAGTGGATGCTTGTGTGAGGGCGGAAAGCTCTCGGGGCATGGTGGGGGAGGGGGGGGGGGTGGTGGTGTTGGTATTACCCACTCGTGCTGCCCGGTGTAGGTCGTTGACCTTTTTCCGGCACTGGAGGCCAGTCCTTCTGGTTACCCTCCTGGCGCTCATAGCTGCCATCACCTCACCCCAGGCAGCACTGACTGCCCTGTGGCTGCCCTCTGGGAGCCTCGGGGTAATAGGTCGTCCCTCCTGGCCTCCACTGCATCTTGGAGCCTGACCAGATCTGCATCCCCGAATCTTGGGGCCGGTCTCCTGAACGCCATTGTTGTCAGCTGGCTGGGGTTGGCTGGGCAAGTGCTGTTTTAAGTGCTGCTCGACCTTGTTAGCCGGGGGCTGACGAGTGCTGTCCCGGCGAATCAGCTGGTGAGCCTTCATTTGCGGCGAAAAGCCCGTAAGGCCTCGTTAAGTGGACCAATTAACGTTGAATAGCGTTGCCGGCTAAGCTGGGCCGAGCATTGGGAAGCTCGCGGCAGCTCCCGTTGCTACCACAGTTCGAAAACTTTCTGGAAAATCCTGCCCTATGTATTTCACCGTTCTCCCTTTTGCATCGCATCCTGTGTGTTTACATGCACTGTCTTCACACCATGAAGATGTTGCCCTAACTATATTCACGTAATGGTTAAGCATAAGAAACATCTGTAGTGATCAAGTGATATGTTGGTAACTTGGGCTGTTGAGCCAAAGATGGTAAGAGTCGAGTGAGAGACTTCAGGAACTTGCTCCATGGGAGCACCTAGTGGCCAGAACTTGCAATTAGTCTGTGACAGACGTCATTGTTACGTTGAACATAAAATGTTGACATAGCAATTCTCAACGGAAAATGTTGACAAAATGGAGGAACCCTCATTTGCGACAGCCTGAAGTAAGGGTTGTGGACAGGATGTGCAGGCCCTTAGCAAACTATTTAGCAATGTGTTGTTTGGCTAATTTGCATTTTTAGTGGGATTAGGTGAAATCTCATTTGTAGCTTCGGTTAATTGAGCTTCTAGCATTCTGGAATTCAAGGCAGCGAAGGCTTGAAGTTGCTTGGGAAGGGAGTCATTTTTTAATAAGCTTCTCCCCCACTGAAGTCTGCTTGATGTCACCCTGCTCCTGTTTTAACACAGAAAACACTTGCGTTACTGTTTGACAGCCTTTCATGTTCTTAACATGCTCTGAAATGCTTTGCAGCCAATGGAATATTTTTGCATTGTAGTCACTTGCAAATAATTTGTTCACGGCACAAATGACAATGAGATGGGTGGCCAGTTTATCTGCTTGAGTAGTGTTTGTTGCGGGATGAATGTTGGTCAGGACACCAGGACAGCTCTCCTTCAAAACAGGAAAAAAAACCACACCACTGCATATTTCACATTCACCAGAACAGACCGAGTCTCTACATTTCTCAGTAATTCACTGAAGCTTCAGCCTTGTTTCCGCACTGTCGCCTTAAGTGAGACTTGAACCCATGACCTTCCGATTTCAGCGGTGACAAATGCGACCAAATGAGCCACAACTGACAACAAGTGCTAAATTTAAACAATGCACCTTTCTATTTTGAGACTCCGAAAGAGTGACTTGTGTTGACTCTCACCTGCTGAATTATTTATTTCACCTTTTGCCACTCATTACCTCCCCTCGGTGTTACTGCTGAGACTGAATTTGGAATGTGCACACTGGGAATTGTTTAGCATGAGTGCGCACGCGACTATCGCATTGCATGGAGAGTCCTCCGTTCAGTGTTTTTTAATCACCTTCAACAGTTCCGCCTTCGTCTAATCCCCCTTGTCTGGACATCCAAAGTTTATATCGACCATGGGTGCATCAGCGTCAGAGGAGGCTACTTAGCACTGGGGATAATCGCTGTACTGTAGGGAAATCATTGCTGCAATAATCAACTTGCAGTCAGTCCTCCTGGAGCCTGAACCATTTCCGAACGGTTTAACAGCACGGCTGAATTGGCCAAAGAAGAAATCTTTTGAGGGTCGCAGTTGAGTTGGCGGAAGGGGAAGTAATGATCTTTTTTTTTAGTTGTCATTCCAAAATATTGGATGTTTTCACAGTTTGCCAAAATAACATCAGGTTGAATTCATCCGACAGGCAACTCTTGTTTCATTTGGAACTCCAACCATGCTCCCAGTAATTTCTTCCTACCGAAGACAGAGAATTAACTGAATAAATTTGTGAGTTCAGGAGTATCAGTTCAAGAATAGTCTCTCTGTTTCACCAGATTGAAACATATTTAAAAAAAAAAAAAATTTAGAATACCCAATTCATTTTCTCCAATTAAGGGTCAAGTTAATGTGGCCAATTGACCTACCCTGCACATCTTTTGGGTTGTGGGGGCGAATCCCACACAGGCACGGGGAGAATGTGCAAAATCCCCACGGACAGTGACCCAGAGCCGGGATCGAACCTGAGACCTCGGCGCCATGAGGCAGCAGGGCTAACCCACTGCGTCACCGTGCTGCCCTCTGAAACCTATTTTTCATTGTACTTCTTATTGTGCTGTGGGGTTGGATAACTTTGCACGCTCCATAAACTTGACTTCCATCCAAATCTCTGCTGCCCATTTACTAACGCGCACCATATCCCTCTCACCCATCATCCCCTCCCTCGCTGACCAACATGAGCACCCAGTCTGACAATGCCTCAACTTTAAAATTCCCATCCTTGTTTTGATATCTCTCTGTTGCCTCGCCGCTCCCTATTCCTGTGACCTCTGCCAGCCCCACAACTCTTTGGGATCTCTAGGGTCCCCCAGTTCCAGCCTCCAGTACAACCCTAATATTAATTGCTCCATCATCGGTGGCCATGTCTTCAGCAACCTTGGCCCTCAGCTCACGAATTTTCTCCCTTAACCTATGCACCTCTGTAGCTGTCTCCTCCTCCTTTAAGATGCAGATAAAGGCCAACCGCGTTGTCAAATCTTCGGTCAGCTGTTCCTAATATCTCCTTATGTGGCTTGGTGTCAAATTATATTTGATAATGCTCCTGTGAAATGCCTGGAAATGTTTCACCACATTAAAGGTGCAATATAACTGCAGTTTTTGTTGCTGTTAGACCATAAGATCATAAGACATAGGAGCAGAAGCAGGCCATCCGGCCTATCGAGTCTGCTCCACCATTCAGTAAGATTATGACTGATCCGATGTGATACTCCTCATCTCCACTTTCCCACCTAATAATAATAAGCTTTATTGTCACAAGTAGGCTTACATTAACACTGCAATGAAGTTACTGTGAAAATCCCCCAGTTGCCACAATCCGGTGCCTGTTTGGGTACACAGAGGGAGAATTCAGAATGTCCAAATTACCTAACTTCGGGACTTGTGGGAGGAAACCGGAGCACCCGGAGGAAACGCACACAGACACGAGGAGAACGTGCAGACTCCACGCGGACAGTGACCCAAGTCGGAATCGAGCCTTGGACCATGGAGCTGTGAAGCAACAGTGCTAACCACTGTGCTACTGTGCTGCCGTATCACCATAAACTTTGATTCCCTTACTGATTAAAAGTCTATTTATCTCAGCCTTGAACATACTTAGCCACCCATCCTCTACCGTTCTATGCGGTAAATAATTCCACTGATTCACTACCCTCTGAGTGAAGAAATTCCACCTCATCTCTGTCCTAAGTGGGTGACCCCTTACTCTGGGATTATGCCTTTGGTCCTCAACTCTCCCACAAGGGGAAACAACCTCTCAGCATCCATCCTGCCAAGCCCTGTGAGAATCCAATATGAATCAATAAGGTCGCCTCTCATTCATCTAAACTCCAATGAGTACAGGCCCAACCTACTCAGTCTCTCCTCAAAAGAAAATCCATCCAGACCCATTTAAAGCTGTTGGTTGTCTTCTCTGTGTAACAAGTGAGCTTTTGGTCTGCTATGTATCTATTTATCACAGACAATTATTTTTTCCACTTATTTCTGTGCATTGTTGGCCACAGTGGATGGACCTGTTCATAAAACATAAATTATTCTCCCTGCGCCGTGCGTCAGCCATACAGAAATGTTACATTGCACATTCCGCAACATTGCACACCAGAGCAGATGTGCCATCTGATTATGCAATCCAGTCGAATATTGTGGATAACAAGTGCATTGCATGAATAATAAATACAATGTGCTCATTGAATAGTTGTCGAGTGCTTGAAAAGTGTTGAAATTTGGCAGTTTTGTACAAGCTTTATAATTCCTTACCCTGACCTTTATCAAGAATTACAGGCAACAGAGCAAGGATATACTTCCAAACTCCGATGAGGCTCAATTATAAACTTGATTAAAGATTTTTATGGATATTACAACCATTACAACCATTGCTCCTCACATAATGCAGTGGTCCCTTACTTCTTATGGGCTTATTCCCTTATTCCCTTATGGGCAGCACGGTAGCATTGTGGATAGCACAATGGCTTCACAGCTCCAGGGTCCCAGGTTCGATTCCGGCTTGGGTCACTGTCTGTGCAGAGTCTGCACATCCTCCCCGTGTGTGCGTGGGTTTCTTCCGGGTGCTCCGGTTTCCTCCCACAGTCCAAAGATGTGCAGGTTAGTTGGATTGGCCATGATAAATTGCCCTTAGTGTCCAAAATTGCCCTTAGTGTTGGGTGGGGTTACTGGGATAGAGGGAGGTGTTGACCTTGGCTAGGAGCCGGTGCAGACTCGATGGGCCGAATTGCCTCCTTCTGCACTGTAAATTCTATGATTCTTCACCTCCTTTCTGCCCGTCACTGGTGAGGTAGGAAATCGGTTTCTTACAGCTGTTTAAGCCCAGGTCACCCACGCCTCCTGTAATTCAAACGAGGGTGGCCCGTTACAATTCAGGGTTCCACGCTCATCTCAAGTGTTGAGTTGTTTGGCTTCTCTGATTTCAGGGGGAAAGTGCCACAGTAGCTCCAATTCAGGAAGCTGCCTCAAGATGCTTCGTACCCTATTTTGGGCCAAGCTATTTCTCCCTATTTCAGCAGCTCTTCACTTTCCTTAAAGCTCAAGGCCACCCAAAGTTTTGACACCAGCCCTATGTGGGAGATGTTTTCTTAGTCATTGTGTCTTGCAGCACAGCAAGAAGCCCCTCGGCCCATCATGTCTGTGCTGGCCATTAAGCACCTACCTATCGATTCTAACCCAGCACTTGGCCCATAGCCTTGTATGCTATGGGGTGGAATCCCCCCCCCGGGTGGGAGAATCGGCGGGGCGCCGAGCGAGTCCCGCCACGCTGCCCCGGCACCCGCACGCGACTCCCGCGTGGTCGCTGCCGGCGGGAACAGCATGGGAACACTGGGGGGGCAGCATGGGAACACTGGGGGGGCAGCCTGTGTGGGGGGAGGGGTGTTCTTGCACTTTGGGGGGGCCTCAAAGGGGGTCTGGCCCGCGATCGGTGCCCACCGATCGGCGGGCCGGCCTCTCTGAAGGAGGACCTCCTTTCCTCCACCGCCCCGCAAGATCCATCCGACATCTCCTTGCGGGGCGGCCGCGGGGAGGACGGCAACCGCGCATGCGCAGGTGACATCATTTATGCGGCGCCGGCCACGTCATTTACGCGCTGCTGCTTTTACGCGGCGCCAAGGCCCGGCGTGCGTAAATGACGCGGCGGCGCCGGGGGCGGGAGAATAGGGGGCTGGGAGCGGCTTCCGATGCCGGAATGAAACATTCCAGTTTTCACTCCGGCGTCGGGACTTAGTCTCCCGATGGGAGAATTGCGCCCATGGTGTTTCAACTGCTCATCTAAATGCTTCTTAAATGTTGTGAGGGTTCCCGCCTCTACCACCCTTTCAGGCAGCGAGCTCCAGATTCCCACCACCCTCTGGGTGAAAAGGTTTGTCCTCGTTCCCTCTAAATCTCCTGTCTCTTACCTTAAATCTATGCCCCCTGGTTATTGACCACTCTTATATTTCCCAGAAAAGGTACTGGAAAAAGGTTGGAGTTGCAATCTCTCTGCTTTCCATCGGTATGCTCTAAGTCCAGCCAACCTTTCTCTTCTTGTTGCTTCAGAACACTTCGACGTCTTCCTCCCTCCCATAGAGAGATCAGGACTCAGCTTGTTACATCCTGGTACATTCTTTCTCAACACCTAAAACATGTACCACTTATTATCTCCCTTATTTCTCCTGTAAAAGGTGGATTTTTAAAAACCAGGCTCGGTATGTTCTCAATCACTCCTGTTTGATTTACTTTGTCCTCTCCCTACCTCTTTTGATCTGTCGCAGTGTCCTGAGCTATGACCCTTAGCCATTTCCCAATTACAATTATGAAGCTTCACTCTAGTGCGATCCACCAGGCTAATCTGAAATGCAGAACTGTGCTGTACTACAGCAGTACTGAGCCATATCTATTAACATTCATTAATGGAAAAGTCTGGCACTTCTGCAGCAATCAATTCCAATCCCAACCTGCCAATTGTAGCCTCTTGAAATATGGTCTGTGACGGATGCACTGTAAAGCCTTTATACTTTACATTACATGTGGTGCTATCTCGCTCTTTTTGAGTTGCATGATGCAATTCCTACTGGAATGATCCACACGACATATAGGTTTTATGGCGTAGCTCAAAACCTCTGAACAAAAGAACAAAGAACAAAGAAAAGTACAGCACAGGAACAGGCCCTTCGGCCCTCCAAGCCCGGGCCAACCATACTGCCTGTCTAAACTAAAATCGTCTACACTTCCTGGGTCCGTATCCCTCTATTCCCATCCTATTCATGTATTTGTCAAGATGCCCCTTAAATGTCACTATCGTCCCTGCTTCCACCACCTCCTCCGGCAGCGAGTTCCAGGCACCCACTACCCTCTGTGTAAAAAAACTTGCCTCGTACATCTCTTCTAAACCTTGCCCCTCGCACCTTAAACCTATGCCCCCTAGTAATTGACTCCTCTACCCTGGGGAAAAGCCTCTGACTATCCATCCTGTCTATGCCCTTCATAATTTTGTAGACCTCTATCAGGTCGCCCCTCAACCTCCGTCGTTCCAGTGAGAACAAACCGAGTTTATTCAACCGCTCCTCATAGCTAATGCCCTTCATACCAGGCAACATCCTGGTAAATCTCTTCTGCACCTTCTCTGAAGCCTCCACATCCTTCCGGTAGTGTGGCGACCAGAATTGAACACTCTGGATCAGATGTAACATTCTTCTGTAAATATGCAAATGAAATATACTTCTGAAGGAGAGGCGGTCAAATTCTGCATCCTTCCTTGAACTACTGCATATTGCTAATCTGCTTTAGTGTAGATTGGCGCTTAATATATAATTGCGGGGTACCGAGTGACCTATCGGGTCTTGTTTGCATAGCTGTCCAGACTGTTCCTATTGGCACTTATTGGAAAGCACAAAGGGCGAAATTCTCCGCCCCCCACGACGGGTGGGAGAATAGCGGGAGGGCCTTCCCGACTTTTTTGACGCCCTCCCGCTATTCTCCCCCCCCCCCCCCCGCCGAAATCCCGACAAGAATCGCTGCCGCCGTTTTTTTACGGCCGGCAGCGATTCTCAGCTGTTAGAAGGGCCGAAGTCCCAGCCCTTTACGACCTTTTTACGAACGGCAAACACACCTGGTCCTGCCGTTCGTAAAAACGTCGTGACAAACTCGCAAAAAATAACCATGGCACCGATTGGCACGGCAGTACCACGGCCGTGCCAAGGGTGCCATGGGCCCGCGATCGGTGGGCACCGATCGCGGGCAGCGGGCCCGATGCCCGCGCACTATTTGTCCTTCCGCCGCCCCGCAGTATCAATACGCGGGGCGGCTGAGGGGCAACCCGGCCCGCGCATGCGCGGGTTTCGCGCAAAACGCGATGACGTCACCCGCGCATGCGCAGGTGGAGTCTTCCCACCTGCGCATGCGCGGCTGACGTCATATGACGCGTCAGCCGGCGCTAACTCCGGCAAGCGGGCTTAACGATTTTCGTTAAGCCCGACTTGTCGGAGCCTCCGATGTCGGGCTGCTAGCCCCGACGGGGGACCAGAATCGGTCCCCCGTCGGGAAGGGGCGCGCTGCCGTAAAACCCGCCCGGGTTTTACGGCAGTTTTACGATTTCTCCCGTTTTGGGAGAATTTCGCCCAAAAGGTTTGATATAAGTTGAAGAAGGAACACTTTATTTTAGTGTGTTTTAAGTTTTGCCTGTCCAGTATCAATCTCTGCTGAAGACTCTTAAGAGCGTTGAGTTATTATCTACCTTGGTTTGGCATGTTGGAGTGTTTGGAATGATTTTCATTTCTAAAACCAAGGCATCATGAAAGAAAAGCTAGAAAAGTGATTATAATAAACGACTGGCATGTCAGGGCTTTTACCTTCTGGAATACCGTCTTCCAATAACAACCCACTTTATTGCAGGAAGGAAAAAGGTCGCTGCCACGGCTTACAATACATGCGCCCAAGCCCGGGGACCTCTGGAGATGCCGAGCGGGGTTGGAACGGTGGGTTTTAATTCCCCCCATACATTTCCTATTGGGTGAGCTACCGCTGCTAATAGGGGTATTCACATTCCACGAAGCCCATGGGGAGATCAGTTGACAATCCCCCGTGTCCTTCGTCGTCACCATAACATCCCTCCTCCCCTCAAGTCCGTTTCTTTCTCAGAACTCCCTTCCACCTCTTCACAATCGGTCTGAAGTCCGTTGAGGATGGAACTGGATCAGGAGGTGTGAACCGAAATGGAGACCTTCGCTTTCAGACGGAACGCCGAAGAGTCGCCAACGCGGACTCTCCTCGGTGTCTGCTACAGTCAGAACACCTGCTTCCTCTGCTTCCATCTTGGAACCTGAGTTCTCATGATCATGGGATGCGGACACAGGATTCTCTACAGGCTGTTGCCCTCCACTAGTGACGGCCACCTCTGTGGCAGTTAGTGAGGCTTGCACGGAGACAGATTCCCTATTTCTGAGGTGGTCCAGGTGTTTCCTCATACCTTATCGTGGACCTTCGCCTTGTAGGATACAAGTCCCGTTTTCTCCAATATGATTCCAGGGACCCAGCTGGAGCCAACTCCGAAGTTCCTCATGTCGAACAGATCACCTGTCCAATTGATGACCATCTACCAGCTGTTCTATTGTTATTGGGGGTGACCTTGATCCTAATGATCCAATTTAATGACATCGTCTCTGTTTTTGGAAATCGGTGTAGCTACATGGTATGGGCCAGTGCTAGTCTTGGCTTCTACCCTGACCAGCACGGGTTGTGTCTATTCCTATGATTGTGCCTTGGCCGTGGCCTGCGGCAGTGCTTACAATAGTCCATCGTCTGACATCTGCAACCTTCTGGAGTGGATTCTCCAGCACCCTTCGGACTGTGATATTATTTCCTTGACTGCCAGGGTGTGCGAGCTGAGCTCCGATTTGGTGAAGGACTATTTACACAGGCACCTTTGGTTGAGGAATGGACACTTTTACACAAGGACATTGCTCTCTGGTGGTCTTTTTAGCTCCTGAAACCCTTTTTTGCATTCTCCACGGATAGAAATATCTCACTTTTTATAGATCCAGATTGGGCACTGTCAGTAACTTTTTTCTGAGTTGTCATATTGTTTATTTCTCACACCGATCTGTCTCGCCAACATTTCAGCCAGGAATGTGCCGACTTCACAATGTTCTGCCAGTTTCTGCAATCTGGTCAAAGATTCAGTGGCGGGTACCCCCGGGGATCTCCTTGCTGTGTTTAAGCGGTGCCTCTGGCTGATGACGGAGGGCTTTACGTCATGGTGACTTTTCACCAGGTCTGCGAGCTTGTCAAACGTTTTCGAGTTGGGGCATCTGGATAGTCAGGCTTTTTATCACGCTGGATGTCGGGGCCACGCATGCTGTCAAAAGAATCACTTCCTGCTTATCATCTCCCACAATGTTATTAGCCCTGAAGAAGTAACACATGAGCTCCACGTATTGGGGCCAATCTTTTCTGATAATGTCATAGGGTTTGAGTTTACCGAAGCGAACCAGAGAAGTTGTTCTTTTTAAACTCTGTAGGTTGCTGGGAAAAGTATGTTGTTACTCCTCGTCGCCAATGCAATAACTCCACCAAGGCAAGACGTCCAACAACAAATCTTTTTATTGCAGTAATGAAAAAGGCCACTGCCGCGGCTTACAGCACTTGTATCCAAGCCTGGGGATCTACGGAGCTGCTGCTCTGGGTTCGAACAGCGGGTTCTAAGCTCCCGCCATATATTTCCTATTGGGCAAGCAACCACCCACCTGATAGCGGAATTTGTATTCCATGAAGCCCACGGGAAGATCTGTTGACTATCCTTGTGGTCACCATAAAACCTTTCATCAAAAATTCCCTCCAATTTCTCATGTGTCTATAAGGATGATGTACTCTTGAGTAATTATTAAAATAAATCTTTACCTTAAATATATATGAACATGTATATAAGAATAGATTATGACCCATTTGTATAAAGTGTTATTGCACTGGCATTAGGAACTATTGGTTTTATAAAGGTTCAATTGTTTCTTCTGCAACAGTAAAAGTCTGCTACGGTGGGAAAACTGATTGTAGGTGTTTCTCACCATTAATGGCCCTGGCCAATGGTAATGTGCGTTAGGTATAGATGCTGCATGTGCCTTAACAATGTAAGTATTTTTTGATGGTGATTCCCCTAATCAATCTCCTAACTTTCTCCGAAAAACAATTCAAATTGAAATACAATTCATGGTTCCCCAGACAAGGGACACACTAGTTGACCAGTAGAGAGAAGATAAGGCTGTCACTCTGCACACGATAAGTTGTAATTTTTGGTCACTTTAAGTCACTCCTGTCACCTTACTCTTATGGTGACTGGAAGCTCCAACCCCCTTCATCCCCCCACTCCGCTTCCTGCTCAATTGGTCACTAGCAATAGCCCTCCCCATCCTCCCCATGTCCAGTGCCAAGGTCAAAGTGTCTCTTACTTCATAAGAGTTGGTCACCTTGAGTGCACAATCAGGTCTAATTGCTGCGTCCCTTTGTGGTCATCTGCTGTTTTAGATTTGTGTTGATATTCTGGGGAAGCAATATGTTATTGTGCGTGGATTGGCAGTCAGCCCGCACACAGTTAACCCACACATACGGCAATGTGATAATGACCTGTTCACGTGTTCTGTTGATAATAGAAGCTGAAAACACTGGAAGTGCTCAGCAGGTCAGGCAGAAGAGAGAGAAAAAAAGAGTTGAAGTTCCAGGTCAACGGCTTTCCAGGTTCGAGTGATTTTGGTTGAAGACTAGACCAGGGAAGAATGGAGTCAGCGCTGTTGGTGGAGTGATGGAGTTGGTCGTCAGCTGACTATGTGCATTCAGATGAGGCTGACAAGGGGGCGGAATATTAAAGGGGGAATAGGAGGATCAAGGATGGAGCCCTGGGTGACACTGGAAATGACCGGAGACCCAGAAGGAGAAACGTTGTGAGGAGACATACGAGTGCAGCGTGCAAAGTCATAGGATGGCAGTGAAAGAGAACGGGGCAGCCAACAATGCTTAAGGCAGTGTAGAGATTCCTCCCTAGGGTAAACACTTATATCACACTGTTTGAAAAAGCAAACAGAGACACTCTCCCACGTTTGAATATGATCGTGTCAGTGGCTGGACCAGCTTTTGTGAATTGTTAGCCGGGTTTCCTGTGCAAATTAGATTTTGGTAACCGGTACAGGTCATTGGAGCTTAAACATGTGAACTGCAGTTTGTTCCGTGGAGCACTTCCACTATATTGCTTCACATCTTTTCAAATACCTGAGCTAGAATGTGAGCCGCGGGTTACTAGGTAAGCGGCAGCAGTCTTAATGACTTAAATCGGTGTTCACTCAGCAGATTCTGAATGATTCGTGCAGGCGAGATTTCCCTCCTGGTTGAAAGCCCAATTCTTGACTTCTTCACACGATACAGATTTGCTGAGCTTGATGGATGAGAACAGTGTGAACTGACATTCAGTTAAGAGTGGAATTAAACCATACGCATTCTGAAAAACTGTTGGAACAAATGAACCTTTTCCAATTTGGATCACTTCTGCCCACCAACCTTCTCAAACCCCATTTTATTCACCCATCATGTAACATATTTAATTGCTTCCTGATCCCATTTATACCGCCTGTTTCGATGGGCTTCCCTGATAGCTTAATCTGCAAATTTATTAGGTGTAAAATGTTCTGTTTAATTTCTCTTCATGTTTCTACCACCTGAATTTTCAACTGGCATTTCAGCTCTTTCCGAACGCGCTTTGTAAATTATTTGTATACTTTGATCACTTTAATCTGTGCTCTCTGACCTACATTGGCTCCCAGCCAGGCCCCGGTTCAAACAGAATTCTCATCCTGGTTCTCAAATCCTTCCATGGCCTCGCCCCTCCCTATCTTTGTTCCCTTCTCCCATCCTGTAACGTCCCAGATCTCTCCACTCCTCCAATTTTTGCCTCTTGCGCAGCCCCAATTTGAATTATTCCACCTCTGCCGGCCAGGCCTTCCGTTGCCTTGGCCCCAAATTCTAGGATTCCCTTTTGAATCATCTCTGCCTCACTATTCATCTTTCTTTTTTTAAAATATAATTTTTATTGGAATTTTTTACAGAAAATATAAAACATAACGACAAACAATGAAATGCAACAAAATAACCCATAATAACTGTGACACCCCCAGACCGTATCGACGCATGTATCACATCCCCCCACCCCCCCAACCCCAATGAACAACAAAAGAACTTAAAAATATATTAAAATTAAATAAACAAACATAGTCATTGTCTGCCCCCCCCCTCTTTTCCCTCCCCCTCCCCCCCCCGGGTTGCTGCTGCTACTGACCCTGTACCCTATCGTTGAGCCAGAAAGTCGAGAAAAGGTTGCCACCGCCTAAAGAACCCTTGTACCAACCCTCTCAGGGCGAATTTGACCTTCTCTAGCTTAATGAAACCCGCCATGTCATTGATCCAGGTCTCCACGCTTGGGGGCCTCGCATCCTTCCATTGTAGCAAGATCCTTCGCCGACTATTCATCTTTCTTTCTTACCAAGCTGGTCCTAATATATCCTTAGGTGCCTTGATGCCACATTGTGTTCAGTAATCGCTCCAACATGGAATACCTTGATATGTTAAAGGTGCCTTATAAATGCAAGTTGTTGTTACTGATAATGGGCCTAACTTTATTTCTGCTTTCCTCTAAAGTAATAATTTATATCATGGTATCCCACAATAAAACCTAGGTGGCGGGATTCTGCGTTGGCCGACGCCCAAATCAGGAAAGGTAATTTGGCGGAGTTAGGGGCCAAAATCGTGGCCGGCGCCGGGCGCCTGCCGGAATGTCATGCTCCCGTGCCTCGTCAATGCGTTCTACTCCGTACATACAGTAAATGCCAGACGCATATCAATTTTTAAAATATATATTTTCATTGAACATTTTCAACATTTTTACACCAACAGTACTGGATGACCCCCAACCCCTCGGCAGCAACCAGGTCTCCAAAATGTAAAATGAACAACCCCATCTCTGGTGAAACCATCATCAACCCGTCTCAGAGCAAATTTCACCTTTTCCAAGGACAGAGACTCCAGCAGGTCCCCCAGCCACGCTGAGGCACTGGGGGGAGAAGCTGACCTCCACCCCAAAAGACCTGTCTGCGAGCTATCAACGAGGTGAAGGCTAAAACATCTGCCCCGCTCCCGCCTGCAACTCCAGCAGGTGGGACACCCCGAATATGGCCTTTATGCAGAACCTCAGACATGGTGCTGAAGTTGACCCCACTATCTCACCAACTTGGGGCAGGACCAGGATATATGGACATGGTTGGCTGTATCCCTCCCACACCGCTCGCAGCAATCCTCCACCCCCTCAAACAGCCGGCTCATATTTGCCTCGCTACGTGCGCCCGAAACACCACTTTTAGTTACATCAACCCCAGCCTTGGACATGAGGTCGAGGCATTGACCCTTCGCAGCACTTCGCACCATAATTCTTCTTCCAGCCCCATCCCCAGCTCCGTTCACCTAGCATCAGCAGGCCTGTCCTGGTATTCTCCAGGGTCTCTGCGAGACTCCGCCTCTGCAGGGAGGAATTAGCGATGGCGTGATTCACTTCAAAAATCGGGAAACAGGCTGGCGAGGGAGAGAGGGGGGTTACGGAAAGTTTCCAACATTGCCATAATGTGCTGAAAGTTGTGCCAGTGGCCAGAGAGTTTCTGCCAGGGCTGGGGGAGGAGTGGGGGTGGCCATGAGGTGGGTTGTGGGGTTGGGGTAGATGGGCATGGAACACCACTCCCGCAGCATGAAAGGCTGAAATGTGGCTGCGCACGCCAGTGACTGCCCACTATGAACTTAGCACCATGTGTCATATGGATGTCCCTTCAGGCCACCACCCTCGGCACCCTCTGTCCCAGCTGACCAATCAACGGGATGGGCACACTCCAGCCATCTTGTTGGCTGGGAAGAGTGTGTGTGGGGAGTGGAATGCTAAAATGCGGTTGCAGCTTGTCAGCCTCTCGTGTGTCAATCACGACTCCAGCAAATCAGACACCGTTTTTCATTGCAATCGGTCATGTTCCACGTGGCCCGTGTGCTAGCCCATTAACGGTTATTGAATTGCTCTGGGAACGGCGCCAATTTTCCTGTTGCAGAACACCACGAATTCGGTCTTGGCGTCAACACTTAGCCTCTCAAATGGAGGATCCAGCCCATACTGTTTTCCTGACTGAACCACTTTTCCAGTAATTTTCTGACCTCGCTTGTGGTGTGCCTTTAATATTGAGAGAAGCCTTTAGTTGGTTATTGTAACAACTGTCTTCAATCTTAGCTTTGCTCACTGCACTGTTTAGAAATGTAAGTACGTAAGAAATAGGAGCTGGAGCAGGACCTCTGGTTTTTCGGAGTCTGCTCTACCATTCAATAACATCATGGCTGATCTTCTACCATAACTTATTCTTCCTGCGCTATTCACATGTCTCTTTAATTCACTGAGCAGTTGAAAATCTATCAATCAACCTGTGCTTTCTATATACTAAATGACTGAGTAGTCACAACTCTCTGAGGCTTTGAGTGAAAAAAATTCTTCTCTCAGTCCAAAATGGCCGACTCCTTTTTCTGAGAATGTGCCCCTGTGTTCTAGATTCCCCATCCAGGTGAAATATTTTCTCAGTGTCTGCCCTCCCTAACAGCACTGTGGGTGTACCTACATCACATGGACTGCAGCGGTTCACGAAGGCAGCTCATCACCACCGCCACAAAAGGCAATTAGGGATGTGGAAGAATGGTGGCCTAGCCAAAGGCACCCACATCTCGTGAACAAATGTTTAAAAATACTGTCAGTCTGCGAAAGCAGTGATGGGCAACCTGGGTTAGTGAGTGGGCCGCATGAGTGGCCCTCCTTCATCTCAGTGGGCTGCAAGATTGAAATCGGGCTTGTTGGCTAACCATGACCCCATGAATAAGATTGAATACATTCAACACACGCCAAATATTTAATAACCAGTTACAGAAAATGCTTAATTATTCAAATATTAATAGAACTGCCATCAACTTCAAGTGGTAAAAATAAAAATGTTTATGCTTCATTGGACGCACGGCTCTCACAGTCACTGTTGTCAATCAGCACGCACCTCAGTTCATGTGCCCTTGCTTTATTTGTGTGTCACTTCTGTCACTCCGCTAGGAAAAACACCATATGGACAGAAACCAGCGGAATGTGGCAACTCTGCGCGTGGGCAACAGTCAACAAAATGTCTTGTGGGCTGCACTCGGGACCCAGATTGGGTCACATGTGGCCCTGGGCCTCGGATGACCCACCACTCTCCTAAAGAGTTTTATATGTTTCGATGAGATCAACTCACCTTCTAATCAGGAAATAGAGGCCTAGTCAACTGAGGAGAATCCTGCCATCCCATGATCCAGTCTAGTGAACATCTGTCGCATTTCCACTAGAGAAAGCATGTCCTTTTTTATATAAGGAGACCGACGCCTTGTATGGCCTGACCGGTACCCTGAAAACGATTAAAATTGATGCTCCATTGAAGGAAAGTCAGTTTTACTTGATTCATTTTTGTGAGTAGCAGGGCGAGTGATCTAACCTTTCAATAGAAGGTAAATAGGTTTGGTTAGGTTAAAAAAAAACACACTGTGTAGGAACGGTAGGGGCGTTGAGGGGGGTAGGGGTGGTGAGGGGGGGGTTGGGGTAGGGGCAGCGGAGTGCAGAGGGGGGGGGCGACGGTGCGTTGACCCCGGGCATCCGTCGCCCCCCCTGCATGCCGCTGCCCCCTACCCCAACCCCCTCCCCACCACCCCTACCCCCCTCCAACGCCCCTACCCCCCTCACCACCCCTACCCCCTCACCACCCCTACCCCCCTCACCACCCCTACCCCCTCACCACCACCCCTACCCCCCTCCCCACCACACCTACCCTCCTCCAACGCCCCTACCCCCTCCAACGCCACTACCCCCCTCCAACGCCTCCACCCCCCTCCAACGCCCCTACCCCCCTCCAATTCCCCTACCCCCCTCACCACCCCTACCCCCTCCAACGTCCCTACCCCCTCACCACCCCTACCCCCTCCAACGCCCCTACCCCCCTCATCACCCATACCCCCCTCCAACGCC
This sequence comes from Scyliorhinus canicula, assembly GCF_902713615.1. Taxonomy (NCBI): domain Eukaryota; kingdom Metazoa; phylum Chordata; class Chondrichthyes; order Carcharhiniformes; family Scyliorhinidae; genus Scyliorhinus; species Scyliorhinus canicula. Next base: position 20,065,981 of record NC_052160.1, on the reverse strand, counting down.
CGTACCCCCCTCACAACCCCTACCCCCCTCCCCACCACCCCTACCCCCCTCCCCACCACCCCTACCCCCTCCCCACCACCCCACCCCCCTCCAATGCCCCTACCCCCTCACCACCCCTACCCCCCTTCACCACCCCTACCCCCCTCCAACACCCCTACCCCCCTCCCCACCACCCCTACCCCCCTCCCCCCACCCACCCCATGGTGGCTTGATTGTGTTTGCAATATTGAGTCAGTAGCACTGTCATCACTGATTCAGAGGGTTGTGGATTAATGTCCCATGCCCAGAGACTTGAACACATAATCCAGAGCAGCACTGATGGAGCACTGTACTGTCAGAGCTCTGGTGAGACATTACACATGAGGCACTGTCTGCCCATTCAGATGGGGATGTGAAGAATTTCCCAGGCACTATTTTGAAGAAAAGCAGGTGAGTTCTTCCTGGCGTTCCTGGCAAACACTCATCCCTCTAAGGGCTATAACACCAATTGATCTGGTCATTATCACATTGCTGCTTGTGAGAACTTGCTGTGCGCAAAGTGGCTGCTGTGATTCCTACATTGCAAAAGTGACTATGCTTTAAAAGAGGTATTCCATTTCCTGTAAAGTGCTTTGGGATGTCTGGAGAGTGTAAAGGTGCTATATGAATGCAAATCATTCTTTGATGTTAGCTCAATAAATAAAGCTTTAAATTATGGTGGATATGCAGGTTCCACCAATCCGAGTTGTCAAAGGAGTTCTCCTCCTTGCTCAGTGCTTGATGCCGATGCACTAGCTTTTGATTCCCAGTGATGAGGCAAGAGAATTAAACACCACCACTATCATTCCCCCAGCCCTGTATCAGCTTTCCCCCCCAAAAATATCAACTCGTTATTAACAGCTTGCAATTATGTAGTGCCTTTGTATTGAATGTAAAAATTGATATATACTGTATTGTGTTTTATACCTCTTTTAGTAATGTTTTTAAAAGCCTGGGTTAAGACATATATTTGTTGCAGTAATACTATTAAAAAAACCTAGGTTAGGGTATCCATACTGTGTATCTGCTAAAGTTGTAATTAGGAAGTCATAAAAAGTGAGGTAACCCTGGTTTCTAACCATTTACTTATTTACATATAGAGGGCTAATGGAACATTGTTTTGATTTCTGGAGATTCCCTGGAGAGTAAATCATTTACGGAGGAGTCCTAACTAAGCAGGTCATGTGACATCTAATCATAGAATTCCTATGGTGCAGAAGGAGGCCATTTGGCCCATCGAGTCTGCACCAACCCTCTGAAAGACCAGCCTACCAAGACCCCCCTCCAACCCCACCGAACCTACACATCTTTGGACACTAAAGGTCAATTTAGCATGGCCAATCCACCTAACCTGCACATCTTTGGACTGTGGGAGGAAACCGGAGCACCTGGAGGAAACCCACACAGACACAGGGAGAAAGTGCAAACTCCACACAGACAGTGACCCAAGGCTGGAATTGAATCGGGGTCCCTTTTGCTGTGAAGCAGCAGTGCTAACCACTGTGCCACCATGCCACCCTTAGTGGGATATGGATGATGTAATTAATGCAAGAAGCCAGGTATGTCTGTAGTTTTACAGTTTACCATAGGATTTGTATCTTTGAAAATCTTTGAGTTGAACAGCAGTTTTGCCAAATGCTGCGTGGTTTAGCATAAGTGTACTGATTCTGCTCTTGAAAGGGTCTCTCTCTCTCTCCGAAGATCTCCACACAACCAAGCAAGTAATCTGGTTGTTAACTTTATTTATAAGTGGCATTTGAACTGTATTGGGTTGCTTAGTTGAAGTTCGTAGCAGGAATAGATAGTATGTTTAAGGTTTTCCTTGGCTTAAGAACTGTTTACTGATAATTATAAAGCTATTTTTTTGATGTTAATGCAGTTAATTCTGTGTTTAAATTAAAGCTTGTTTTAACAAAAAAAGATACCTATTGGTCAGAATCGTCACTTCTGGTGTGAAGTATCCTTTCCTCACAGTCTTACAAATTAGAAAAATAATTGTTTGGGATTCTTTTCCGGTATCCTAACAAACCTTAGGGCCTGGTCCGGTATCCTAACATCTTTAATGCAGAGAATTGCCCCAGGAACATCACCAGGTTGCGGGGCTAAGGTGGAGAGGTGACCAATATCTTGGTTTAAGAGGAAGGCTTTAAGGTGAATCTCAGAAAGCAAAAGGTGGAGGTGCTGAGGGGGAATTCCAGTCATTGGCGCATAAGCGGATGTCGGCATGCGTCAAAGGGACCAAAGCGAGTGAGGAATGCACAAAGGCCAGAATGTGAGGAATGAGGAGATTGTCAGGGTGGTTTGTAGAGATGGGGGAAGTTGCAGAGAAAAAGAAGGACAAAAATAATTGAATGAAAAACATGGCCCTTGATGAAATTACCAGCTACCAATGAAGTCTTTTCAGACTAAATTTCCCCAGACAAAGAAAGTTGTGCAGAACTTTAAGGTCAGCCAGTTTTCTATGAAAAATGTGTTAAACACATGTGCTGCATGATGTTACCTGGCGAAAGCCAAAGAATCTGTCAAAAAGGACTGACTGACTGTGCTTTTGTCTGTCGGCCTCAACTCATCAAAGTTTTCAGTTTCTCTTCAATTACAAACCTTGAGTATACAATGGCACGCTGCAAGGAATTGATGAAGGTGGCTGAAAGTTCGGGTGGAACAGCATCGATTTTCCACAGAGGTTGATCTCATGCGTCGCTACTAATGAGAGCAGTGATGCTGGAGCAGTGATGGAGTATTATGTTCCTCATTCAATAGAGGAAGGTTATCTCCTGCTCCTGTATCACTGGAACTGCAACATCATGCTGCTCAGACCAGTGGCATTGCTGAAGATTAACTAACCCACAGAAAATGACAAAGAGACATTAAGACCGGTGATAAATATAATGGAAAAAGAGGTAGGTTTTATGGAGCATTTTAAAAGGAGGGAGAGAGAGGTAGCGAGGGACAGAGGTTTAGGCAGGGATTTCCAAAATTGATGGACTTGGCAGTCAAAGGCACACCGATGGACAGAGGTGGCTTACTATTTGTGGGGCACTGCACTCTCCTTTATTTCTGGGGACGGGGACCTCCCCCCCCCCCCCCCCCCCCCCCCCCCCCCCCACCCCGACGTGATGCCCTGTCCCCAATGACGCAACATCCCACCCGTCCCAATGACATCAGCCCCACCCCCATGATGTCATGGTCCTCTTGACGCCACCCACCTTCACCCCACAGAGTGCAAAGGCACAAGCCACAAAAATACACACCTGTAATTGCTGAATTGGAACCTAAGCCCAACTGTTCTCAGAGTGACGGTAAAGATAGTCAATATTGCAATCTGTGCATCTTGAGGTGAACAAACGGGGAACGGGCTGATGAGTCATGAGATAGAAAAATCAACCAATGGCATAAATGCAGCACAGGCCAGTGCAGGGCAGAATGAGCCAGAAAAAGTCCTGTGCAGGAGTAAATACTCCAAGCAAGTGGATTCTAGAATAGAATAGAAAATAGAATAGAAAATTGCTTATTGTCACGAGTAGGCTTCAATGAAGTTACTGTGAAAAGCCCCTAGTCGCCACATTCCAGCGCCTGTCTGGGGAGACTGGTACGGGAATCAAACTGTGCTGCTGGCCTGCTTGAAAAGCCAGCGATTTAGCCCAGTGAGCTAAACCAGCCCCTGCTAGAGAGTCCCAAGTTCAATATCCGTGGCGTGTCTTTGTCTGGTAGGATTGTGTTCTTCGTCCTCGAAGAGACCTTCTGAAAGCCAGGCTTGAGAGAACTATCTGCATGTGTCCAGCAGCCATTATATCAGACCAGCAAATGGTGGTCCTTTATGAGAAACAGAATTTAAACAAAGGAAGATGGCAGAGGGACATATTTTGAAGGTTTTCTTGCTTTAAACCTTGTTGGCATGTCAATTTAGATGGTTTTCCTTCTGCAGTCTTTCTTCACAAAATCATCAATTATATAATCGTAGGTAAAATCTTGTAAAGAATCATTTGCTTGTTCAATATTGATGAGCTTGTCAAGTGTTTCTGCAAATAATATTCCGCAAACAATTTTTCACTTTTTCAACACAGTAAAAGAACATTCACCGGAAACATTTGTGACAGGTATTGTTAAAATTATTTTCAGAATTATTGCCAAATTTGGACATGGGGCCTGCAAACCATCACGTACAGGTCTGGACAAATCAGTTGACGATCTCAAATCACTGAGCACAGCATTAGCAATGAAATGAATTAATTGTTTCACTTCACCTTCAAAAAGATTTGTGCCTATGTCATCCTGGTAGAAGTCATTTAATTTCTTACTGCAGTGGCTTTTAGCATTCTCATCCAAACTTCTGTTGAAAAGCATGCAAAATAATTCAGTAACGTTCTTTAGAGATTTACTTCTACTCTGCAATTGCACCATTATTGGGAAGCAAATGACATTGACAGTTTCAATGATGATCTTCTCTTTCCCTTTTTAAGAGACTTCATTGTCTCTAGTTCCATCGAAAAATAACTTCTTGTGCTTCTTATCAGATATTTGTTTTTTAGTGTTAAAGCCTCTGCCTCCACCGAGCTAGTCATTTAGAATTTCCGTGACAAAAGCTTGAACTGAGGACAACAATTATGTGGCATTCAATGAAGTTTTATCAACATCTTGCAGCAATTTGCTGATGGCATTAATTCTTTGAAGTAAATGGTTCCACAAAACAGTAAAAACAGCTATATCATACTTTTCAAACTTCTCTGCTAAGAGTTTTAGTTTTGCTTCAGCTTTCACATGTTTTTTTTTCTAAATTTGATGTGGCTATATCTGATGAAGATTCCTTCACATCAACAAAGATGTTTCAAAGCCAATGCAGCATCTGCACGAACGGACCACCTGGTGTCATAAATTCTTTTGATCGTCAAATGTTTTCCCTGTGCCTGCTCCAAGTGTGATTACAGCATATTCCACAGAAATGGGGAAACCAAAAAAAAGGCATGCAAGTTTTGAACAAAGCCAAAAAAATGCCTTTCAGTATTTAGCTGCAACATTGCAGATTAAATCCAATGAGTGACTGGAACATGGGATGAATAATTTTCAGTCTTGCATATACGTCTGAGTATTTTCCGGCATTTTTGTGGCATAATTGAAGTTTTGCCCGTGACAATTTTGGATGTCCAAACCCAATATTTGCAATGATTTCCAAAGCTGTTGTCTTCAGACATGTGTGGGATTGTAGCTGGACAAAACAGAGAAATCACTCTACAACTTCACCATCGCTGGTCACATATCTTAAAATGAATGTTAATTAGTCCACACGATTTACACCTGGCGTTGAATCAACTATTATGGAATAGTATTTGGCAGCTTTGACTTCATTAGTGAATTGATTTCTGTGTCACTATGTCGTTATAGTGCTGAAATTGGCGGAGGTTCTATGCCTTAAACAGTTGGTCCTCCTTGAATCACAATATTGGTAACTTTTCAAATGGCCTTTGAGAACCTCAATGATTTGACTGAGATATTCAAGGCAGACTAAAAGATGACCTCACCATGTTGACAATGATGGCTAATCATGGCCTCTTAGAGGTAGTCCCAAAGAAGGCAGCAATTTGACCGTGGTAACAACACCACAGGCGCTATAGATGTTTGTGTAGTGCAGTTTGATCCAATTGCAAATTCCCTCCCCAAACCCCATTTTGGAGAGCACATCCTGAAAAGTTCCAGATCAAATCTGGAGTCAGGCAGGGCTGCCCTCTCTCCTCGGCCCCGTTTGTGTGCTGCATAGAACCTTTTGCCAAGTCCATCAGGTGTGAGGTACTCTCGGTGTTACTGTACGTGGCGCAGGTCTGGCCCATTACCCGACCCTACGCCGCAGCAGTCACCTGGGCCATCTTCAAATTAATTTGGAGATTCAAGATGGACCGGGTCCGAAGAGACATAACGTACAAACCTCTAGATAAAGGAGGGAGGAACGTACCCAACGCCGCCCTCATCCTGATGGCCATCTTTGTGTGCAGCTGCATCAAGCTGTGCGTAGACCCCGGGTATGCAAACACCAAGTGTCACTACATACTGAGGTTCTACCTGTCCCCGGTGTTACGAAGGATGGGCCTGGCCTCATTGCCACGGAACGTTCCAAGTAGTTGGACCGTGCCATACCACCTGTCCCTCGTGGAAAACATTTTGATGGAAAACACCTTTGACCACAAGGCAATGAAGCAGTGGTCAGCACGTAATGTCCTCAAGGCCCTCAGGGAAAAGGAGACTGTGGAGGACGTTGGATGGTTCCCTGAGCCGACTGTCAGAGTCATTTGGCAGAACGCCTCATCACCAGAACTTTCAAACAAGCACCAAGACCTAGCTTGGCTGGTGGTGAGAAGGGCCCTCCCTGTCAGATTCTTCATGTACACACGAAGGCTCAGCACCGTTGCACGCTGCCTTCGGAGTGGCTGTGGGGGAAATGAGACGGTCACCCATCTCCTTGTGAAATGTGCCTTTGCAAAGAAGGCCTGGAGAGAGATGCAGTGGTATTTGTCAAGGTTCATCCCGAGCAGCTCTGTGACACAGGACTCTGTGCTCTACGGACTGTTTCCGGGGACACACACCGAGACAAACATCAACTGCTGCTGGAAGGTCATCAACTCGGTGAAAGACGCTCTTTGGTCTGCCCGAAACTTGCTGATCTTCCAGTGCAAAGAATTGTCCTCGATCGAGTATTGCAGACTGGCACATTCCAAGGTCCAGGACTACGTGCTGAGGGACGCACTCAAGTTTGGGGCAACTGCCGCCAAGGCGCAATGGGGAAAGACCACTGTGTAAGGTCTTCCAACAAATGTACACCAAGGGGTGGGTAACAGTGTAAAACCCCTCGGTCCAGGCCTTCAATACCACAATGTATGAAAGAAACAAAGCAATGTAAATATTTAAGAAAGAACAGTAACTTATTGTAGGATACGTGTGTAACGTTACCCAATTGACTTGAAGAAAGACAAATAAATGTAACTTAGATGCGAATGTACAGTCAAGACAATTTGAAATGTGCTGTAAAGTTTATTATAAATTTTATGAATATAGGGTGCGAGGAGCGGCCTTCCCGATGCCGCGCGGGAGCGGAGAATTCCGCCCCACATCTCAGCACCTTCCTCCATTTAGAACACTCCTTTTCAAACTGGGCCAATAACGCAGAATCAATTCTTCCAGATAACTTACACCTTTGAACAAATGTACACATAGCTTTAATATGAGCTTTGGAAGTTTCATGATTAGTTTTGTGAGGGCCATGAAGAATCCAGCACGAGTTTGGAGAATAGAAAGAAATAACATTTATTTACAATTACATATATATATATATATATATATATATACATACACACACAACAGCAGCAGCAGTACTCTCTTGCTACTCACTCCTCTCTCTAGCTGGTTCCATACTGGCCAGCTCTATTTATGCAGGGACTCTGCTAATGATTTCTCCGCCTCCTCCCCTCATTGGGGAAGCACATACTCCCTAAGGATTGTGGGATTGCTAATAGTCCCCAACCAGTGGAAGCAGGAAGGTTATAACAATTAGCTAGATCTCTTCCATCATTTCTCCATTAGAGTACCTATTGACGAATGCTTGTTTCCCATTACTAGGATGAGGGAATAATTTGCAAACGTAACAGTTTCTGAAAGCATTAACCAATTTTGAGTGATCCCATTCATCTTCATCCTCAGAAAATGGGACTTATGTAGGCTTCTAACCTGTTTTCAGCCTCGAACCTCAAATGCTTTTCTCAAATTTTCTGTTATTTATGTTTTCTAGTTTATTTAGTATGAAATATTCTATCATACACAGTGGAACAGAATTTGGCCATCAGGCAATGTCTTCAGGGTAGGTTTCTTCCCCCACCTCAGCAGAAGAATCAGCAATATCCTGCAATCCCATTCCCATTTCAGAGCCCATTTCTTTGTTCTTGTTCACCTTTTTCAGGCAATGTCATGTCTCTGGAAATCGACAAGTCGAAGTCATCAGATAATTCACCCATACTTTTGGTGGATGGAGATGAATGTGCATTGCTCAAATCTTCAAACTTTCCAAAGAAAAATGGCAAACTATCTTTTTGCCGAGCTTCGTCCTCTTGTCTCAACTTTAAGTATCATCTTGCATCATTGACTTTGTCTATATATGTGTTTGTGGAACCCACCTCTTCACTCACCTGATGAAAGAGCTGCGCTCCGAAAGCTAGGTGTTGTCAGACTTCTTACTATGTTCAATTCTGTCCACAACCCCTCAGCTACTGAAACAGACTGTGTACACATGCAGCAAGACCTGGACAACGTTCACACTTTGGGTTGATAAGTGGCAGCAACACGTGCCAAACAAGTGACAGGCAATGCCCGTCTCCCACAAGAGAAAGTGTAACTATTTCTTCATGACATTCAGTGATATTAGCATTGCTGAATCCCACACTGTCAACATCCTGGGGTTTATCATTGGGTTGTCATTGACCAGAAACTGAACTGGGCCAGCTGTCTAAATACTGTGGCTACAAGAAGAGGTCAGAGGCTGGGAATTCTGTAGCAAGTGACTCACTGTCTGACTCCCCAAAGCTTATCCAGTATCTACAAGGTAACATTCAGAAGTATGATAGAATATTTCCCACTGGCTTGGATTGGTGCAGCTCCAATGCCCAAGTAGCTCAGTGCTATCCAGGACAAAATAACCCAATTATCAGCTTCACACCCACCACATTAAACCTTCGCTTCTTCCAACCACTAAGGCACAGTAGTACTGTAGCAATGTGTACCATCGTCAAGATGCATCATTGTAACTCGGCAAGGCTCTTTTGACAGCATCTTCCACATCCACAATTCCTACCACCTACGAGGGCAAGGGCAGCAGATCCATGGGAACACTTCCACCAGCATGTTCCCTTCCAAGTCACACACACCATTACAACTTGGAACTATATCGCCGTTCCTTCACTGTGTCACTGGGTCAAAAACCTGGGACTTCTTCCTAACAGCACTGTGGGTGTATCAACAACACATGGACAGCAGTAGTTTAAGAAGGGGGCTCGCCACTGTTGTGTTATGCTGCTTCGGATAACACCGGCTGCTACTTGGTGCAATCTTAACTAAAGGATGCTCCAGACTCTGAAATGAGTTCAATGTGTTTATTGAACTATTAACACGGTTCTCAAATAGTTTGACTCTCTGCTAATCTAACTGTAGTAACTCAGTCTAACTGTACCAGCTTGCTCTAAGCCACGTGCTGGGGTGTGATGCTGCAGATCAACCCTGTCGAACTCTCTAGATGTCTGTGTGTGGAAAGAGGCAGGGTGTGAGTGCCTCATCCCTTTTATAGTATTTATGTCATGCCCCCTTGTGGTGATGCCACCTCTGAGTGTCCTGACTGCCTATTGGTTGTGTCCTATTCTGAGTGTTCATTGGTTGCATGTTTGCATATCGTGACAGCCACCACCTTTTCAAGGGCAATTAGGGATGAACAGTTATTGCCAGGCGTGCCATCGAAACCCACATCTCTTGAAAGAATAAAAAAAAACCTCCCGATTATGACTTATTCCTCTTTTTCTTAAAAATAGTCATACATGGGCCTCTTCTCTACCAGTCACTGGGAACAATTCCAGATCTCAAAGTGCAACTAAATATAGAAGCCCCCTAGAGTGAATACCATCAGGACTGGGAGTCTGATCAGCTCTAACAACTCCAAACCTGGCAAAGACTATTTCCGCACCTACTTTTAAATGTTCAATTTTAGCATCAACATATGCTGCAATATTGATAGCAGCGAAGACTAATGCTAAAGCTCGATTTTTCTGTTTATGTCAAGTACACTGCACAAATCCAAAAGGTCTTGTACAGAACAAGGTTTTGTACATGTAGTCTGTGAGAAACCAGGAAAGAATCTGTGCATTTGTATAGAACCTGTCATGACCTGAAGATGTCCAAACACACTACGCCCAAAGAAGCACCATGTAAGTGTGGCCACTGTCGATGTGCAGGAAATTTAGCCGCCAATCTGTGCGCAGCAAGTTCCCACCCACAGCGGTGACATAAATGAGGAGGTCATCTTGTTAGATGAGGGTGGTCATGTTAGATGAGGGTGAACTATTGGACAGAAGCTCCCCGAGACTTTTCCAGATCGTGCCATGAGATAATTTACATCCAACTGAGAGGGAAGACAGGGTGAAAGGTATCATTTAAAAGATGCTGCCTCCTTCAGCGAGGCACCAGTTGCCTGTCTAATTGAAATTCTTTCTCAATTCTGACATGCATAACAAGAAAGACTTGCACTTCCATAGCGCCTTTCACTGCCTCAGAATGCTCAAAGCGCATTGCAGCCAATGAAGTACTTTTTAACGTATTGTTACCCATGTAATGTAGGGAATATGCCAGCCAATTTGCCCACAGCAAGCAATATGATAATGACCAGATCATTTTGATCTTGTGTTGTTGGTTGAGGAATAATGTCTTTTGTCTCCTGAAGTTTGCAATTGGCATTAATTGTGCCCAGACATTGAATAACTTTCTCTGGTATCTTCTCAGTATAGACAGTGGCAAAGAAGCAAAGCTTTCAAATCAAACTTTATTCAACACTTAGACCTCCTGCAATGTTGATGTCAAAATCAAGAGTGCTTTTGAAGTGAAAGTGGCTTAGAAGACAAATTGGACCAGACAATGAATTCAGATCCATTTTGAAGTATAACATCCTGTCCTTATTTTTATATTTCCATTCTATTACCACAGTTACAAAAGAAAGTGGCAATGTAAACTTCTCACATTGTTATTATCATACATCCACCCTGGGAAGAATTTCCACCGATGTTCTTCGGAATATTAATATGGGATCTAGTACGTCCACCTGAGAAGGCAGACTGGGCCTTGGGTTTGATGTTTCATCCTAAACACAGTGCCCCCAGCAATGCAGCACTTTGTCAGCACTGGGCTGGCAGTGTCAGCCTAGCCATCTCTCTGTCATGGGACTCAAACCCACTACCTTCTGACCCAGAGGCGAGCACGGCATACCATGTCACAGCTACAAAACAAAAGCACACTTGGGCATTACAAAAACAAATTTTGTATTATGGGGTGAGTTTTATTGGGATTACTTTAAAGGGCAAGGCGAATTCGCCAGATGTGGGATCCATGCAGTCCAAAGAATTCCTCGCTTGGTGGGCTGAATTGTTGTGGTCCCGTGGAGACCGGTTTGGAAACAGGGCAGGGAGCTTGAGAATCTTATTGGCTTCCTGATCGGATTGGCTCCTGACACATTTCCACTTCGGAATGGCCTTTGAAGGAGGCAGAGTCAAACCGGCAGCAGCTACCCGCATACAAATAGCTAATTAAGATCGATTAATTGCCCACTTGGGGGAAATTGGTGATGCCGTCAGGATCTCGCTGTTAGGGGACCCACCTCCCCTCCCCTGGCATTTCCACAACCTCGATACTGAAGCTTGGCAGTTGCCTGGGCATGGGCTCCTGGGAGCCGGCCAGGGTGGGGCCATTGATGCCTCCTTTAAAAAAACCACCCCCCCCCCGGCTGTGATGATCAGCAGGTTACAGCCGTGACTGCATATGGTCCTGAGGTGGGGGTTCCAACCACGACGGGAAAATCTAGCCTGAAGATTCAATGGATAAATGCAGTGCCTGGTGTGGATACGATCCAGTCAAATCTACTGTATTTTGATATGTGATGCTAGTTTGCTTCCATCAATGTGGAGATAGGGGGCCTTCTATTTCTCTCAGTCAGCATTTCTGCTGCTATTCATCGCCTGGTGACCCATTCTATGCTTGTTGGCTCAGTGGCATGTAAACAGGCAGAGGCGCGCATCATCTTCCAAACTCTCTGATTATAGTAACATTGGATGACCTTGTTGTTGGAGTTCTGGTTAAGCCGGCTGTTGTGCAGCTGCTTCCTGCGCTGTCGGCCTCTTACTCTTCTTTTCATAGAATTTACAGTGCAGAAGGAGGCCATTCAGCCCATCGAGTCTGCACCGGCTCTTGGAAAGAGCACCCTACCCAAGGTCAACACCTCCACCCTATCCCCATATCCCAGTAACCCCACCCAACACTAAGGGCAATTTTGGACACTAAGGGCAATTTATCATGGCCAATCCACCTAACCTGCAAATCTTTGGACTGTGGGAGGAAACCGGAGCACCAGGAGGAAACCCACGCACACACGGGGAGGATGTGCAGACTCCGCACAGACAGTGACCCAAGCCGGAATCGAACCTGGGACCCTGGAGCTGTGAAGCGATTGTGCTATCCACAATGCTACCGTGCTGCCCAGTAGTCCTTCCAGTGGTGGTTAGGCATACCGGCCCTTCTGCATGGATAAGATGTCGAAAGAACTCTATGTGTCTTTTGATATTATTTAAGTGTTCTCTCGTTCTTCCAACCTCATTCAGCCCTTCTTAGTTTGTTCTTTTCTCCACTCAGCTTACTCTTATGATCCCCTTGAGCACCACATTTTGAAGCTGTTGGTTTTCTTTTCTTCCTCTATCTCATTGCTCCAAGCTTCCTATCCAATGCTCGTTCATGTGTGGAAATGCATGTGTATGCATGCATGAGCTTGTATGTGTGATTGTGGCCACAGGTTTATGCTCAATTTTTAGGCTGTCAGGCAGAAGACAGCTCAGCGGGTGACAGGTAAATAAGAATGGTTGGATATTGGGCGGGAAGGGGAGCACTTCTGTCAGAAGCCCCCTTCTGACTGGAGGTAACCTACCCTTAAGGCCCAGTGACCTGCGAACATCCCATCTCCGCGGATTATCCCAAGATCCTGATTGCCCCGCAGGAGTTCCCCTGGACCCCTGCCACTTATCTTGTCCTCCGATTCCTGGGACGTAGTGCCAGGCAGCTCCTTGCCATACCTCTTCCGGCCACTGCAGCAGTGTGCCTGGAGGAATTGGCTGGCAGCTATTGAAGGAGGGACTTCCTCCGAGTGAGCAGAATCCCGCCTGGTATTGCAAATAAACGCTTGCTCAAGTGCAATAAGCCATCAAGGCTGCTGGAGTTGGCAGGGATGTGTTACCGTTGACGTTTTGGATCCCTGGGTTGCCCTTGAAAATTTCATGTGCCGATGAGGTGTGAGTATGTGTCTATATGAGACGGCGCACCCACGTCAGGTTACATGGTGACAAGAGGTGCATTCAATGGGAAATCCTGTTGACAACGGCGGGGCAGAAGAGCCTGACGCTGGTCAATGATGGGCCACACCCGCTACCACCAAACACTGGGCGGGTCACATGGAAAATCCCGCTCTGAATCAGAACATGATTGAACTGGGCTGCATTGTATTTTATATGTGCAAAAAGTCCATTGGCTAGCACATTGTTGTGAGAACTGGCCACTTCAGTGTGTTAAAGGAGGTCTTCTGGCATCTATTCTTCATTGAGATCACATGTGCAGAGCGACACAGTTAAAGATTTCAAAGACTCCACTGTGGTGATTTTAGTCCATTCACACTTCATCCCATTGAAGATTAAATCTATGTAGATGTACTATGTAGCCACTGCAATTAACTTGTTGTAATGTTGGTTTTGTGACTGTACTGGAAGTATAATTTCAGGCTAATTGCTCGCTCTCCAAGTTGCATTAGTCCAAACTGGCGAAGGGAAAGGTAGGAGTGCTGTGCTAATTTCAAACCAGGCAGCTCATTGAGAGCCTAGGCATTGATATCCTGTGCCAGGTGCTGTGCATACAGAGGATTCTAAGATGATAAAAATTTATCTTCTTTTTGCACATGTGATTACTTTTAAGAGTTGCTGTCCTGAGGTAGTGTATATCAGTAATTACAGCGTGCTTTACAATCCTTTCCCAAGGTAGCTACAATGACTGCTTTGAGCAGCAGGCTGGCACCAATACTGTTTTCTTTAAATTTTGTTTAAATGAAATATTATTTTAAAACTGCTTTTACAATCATGTGTTGCCTTTCCTGTTCTCTCCTGTGTGTGTTTATAGACCCATATCTTGGTCGAGTTCCACAGGAGCTGACTGCCATCTCATAGACAAAAGCCTAAGTTCCCATTTTTTAGGTTTAATCTGAACATTTTTTGACTTGTTTTGGTTCTGTAAGGCCACATTTATCGTTGATGGCGGCCTCCGAGAAGTCCATCCTCTTGACTATCCTGCAGTTCTTGTAGTCATGGTAGCATCACAGTGAAGTGGGAAATAAATTTCTGGCTATTAAATCTGTGGCAATTCATAGAATCCGCGGAATCTCGACAGTGCAGCCGGAGGCCATTCAGCCCATCGAGTCTGTACCGACTCCCTGAAAAAGCACTTCACCTAGGCCCACCCCTCCACCCTAATCCCGTAACGCTGCACATCGATCATGACCAATCCACCCAACCTGCATATCTTTGGACTGTAGGAGGAAACTGGAGCGCTCAGAGGAAACCCACGCAGACATGGGGAGAATGCGCAAACTCTACACAATTACCAAGGCTGGAATTGAACCCAGCTCCCTGGTGCTGAGGTAGCAGTGCTAACCACTGTACCGTTATGCTGCCAATGAATAGCGATTAATGGACCAGTGAAAATGGCGTGCGACGTGGAGCTCACGTTCCTGGTGGGAGAGCTCGAGTGGACTGGGAGACGGCGTCAAGGTTAATTTGGTGAGATGTGACACATGGAAAGGGTAGATGTTGAACTCAGTCACAAGGGCAATGATCAGATACTCTCTCCCCGAATGTTGTCAAACTTTCTGGATGTTGTTGCAGCTTTTGCCTCCTACAGAGTTGATTCCTATATGGAGAGATTTAGGCGGTGGTGAGGGTGAGGAGATGAGCCACTATCCATCCTCTGTCCTGCTGGTAATGCCATGATCATGGTCCATTTGACCTTTTGCGCACTGGATGATGTCAGTTGCCTGTTGACTGCGAGGGGAAGCCAGTTCAGCACTCACTCCATGCCCGTGCAGGAGTTGAACTTGTGATGTACCTGCTCTGCATAGCTGTGTACTGGCATTAGGGAGGGGTGAAGGGTACGGGCCGAGGCCGGTAGTGGCCTGTCTTCTCCTCATTATTCTTGACCTGATGATCGCCTCTTCATTATCTTATGTCAGATGTTTCATTTGTAGAGTTCTTTTCTTCTCCAAAGGGTGGTTTGGCTCACCATTTATCATAGTACATGTTAAAATAAGACCTAACCATCCAGATAAGAGTTTATTTATGGCTTGATAGCTTTTGAAACATCTGTCAGGATGTGTAGTCTCCCTGTCAGGTAGAGATATTGAAAAGTTTCACAACATACTCTGACACTTCATAGGAAAGTTATTGTGTTATGTTTCCGTAATATTGAGGGATGATGCACAAACCTGTCAAATCTTACGTGGATTGTAAAACATGTTTTTCCATTCATATTTATGAGGTTATTTGGGTGCCTTTATTGCATTGTTGCTGACTACATGCAGCTAAGAAGACCCATTGCTGGAGGGTCTTGTGGAGGATCCAACCGTGAGACCTCCCTCTGAATTTCCCCAACCCTCTCCACCCCAGCCTGTGACCAGTTCATCATTTAACCTGACTCAGATTAGGAATGGCGTAGAGGGAGCTCTCAAATCTGTGCTTGCCCCCATGAGGTGTCAGCTGTGCCTTAGTTGGTAGCATCTTTGCCTCTGCGGCAGAAGGTTGTAGGTTCAAGTCCCACGCCAGAGATTCGAGCACATGATGTCGGCTGACAGGGAATTGTCGATGGAAGGGGGTTCTTTCTGAATGGTGTAAACCCGTAATGGTGGAGGTCCAAAGAGATTCCCAGGTCCAGTTGCATGGATCATCAAAGTACCGTGAGTAAGTGCAGGAAATTTTAAGAAAGGATAATTGATTTCTGGCTTTTATAATGAGAGGGTTAGAATACAATGAACGGGAAGTCATGCTTCAGTTACACAAAGCTCTGGTTAGACCACTACCAGAGCAGTTTTGAACACCATGGCCTGGATTCTCCGTCCTGGAGGCCAAGTGCTGCCACCAGTGGAGATTGGCAGTAACTGCATGCTGCCGTTCGGGTCGCCGGCGAGGAGCAAGTCATGTCATGCAAATAGGCCAGCCGCATCACATCATGGAATCCTGAAATCATGGAATTTACAGTGCAGAAGGAGGCCATTCGGCCCATTGAGTCTGCACCGACTCTTGGAAAGAAACCCCAGCCAACCACACACCTCCACCCTATCCCCATAACCCAGTAATCCCACCCAACACTAAGGGCAATTTTGGACACTAAGGGCAAGTTAGCATGGCCAATCCACCTAACCTGCACACCTTTGGACTGTGGGAGGAAACCGAAGCACCCGGAGGAAACCCACGCAGCCACGGGGAGAACGTGCAGACTCCGCACAGTGACCCAAGCCGGGAATCGAACCTGGGACGCTGGAGCTATGAGGCAATTGTGCTAACCACTATGCTACCGTGCAGCCCAACTATACTTCAAAAGCATCATTTGCTGCAGAGCTTTGGGATATACTCGGGTTGCAGAAGGCGCTATACAAATGAAAGTTGTCCTTTTCATTTTCTATCGTGTCAAGAAATGGCACTTGGCAACATCCCAAATAGAAACTAATTTTAAGGTACCTCACTCTTAAACATAACCATAGCTCCTTTTGGGCAAATGGGTCGGCAATGTGCCTCGCACTCCCGGCGCACTAATCTCACTCCGAGCACTTCACCAAAGCTGATGGCTGCAGTGATTCTTTCTGCGCACACTATTTTTAGTTAGCTCCCTTATTATGTGCTCAACAGATGTCCTTTGTGAAATTTTGTAATGACGTTAGCAGGAGAAGGGCACAATAATAAGAGAGCTACTCAGATATGCTGTTGCCCGAGCAATTTAGAGTCTTCATCTGCCTAAGTGATAATTGCATGCAGTGTCAAAACTGCAGCTTTCTGCAGATTACAAATATACCCATTGTGCCTGTTTCTTTCAAAAAAAGAGCCTGTCAAATGAGTCAATAAAGGGCAAATTCTCTGTTTTCTCCCGGCGCTGTGTTTTGGAAAATGGTATGGGTGCTGCCTGCCCCAGCCTCTAAAGATTCACTGCATAGAAGTGTCATTAGGGCCATTAGATCTGTGTCAGCTCTTTGCCAGAGCAAACAAAAATCCAATCCCAGGGTTTCAGCGCTCTCTCCTACAACCTGTTACCTCCCTCCTGCCATTCCAAGTCCCCAGTGAAGGGCACTGGAAATTAATTTTGCTGGCAAGTTCACTCAGCGTCGCTCTTCTGTCAGGCACTGAGAGGAATGAGGGAATGCCTGAATGATCTGCCCCTTCACCCCTCTCTCTGTGCAGGAAAAATCAAAAGTGCCACTCACTGTATGAAGGGTACTTTGTGGGGATATGGTAACACACTGGTTATATCGCTGGAGTAATAAGCCAAATTATTTGGCATGAATTCAAATCCCGCCTTGGCAGCTCGCGGTATTTAAATTCAATTGAACAAAATCCGGAATTATAAAGCTAGTATTGGCGATAGTGATAATACTTGATACTACAGGATGTTCGCCAGAGCTCTTTGGGGAATGAAATCAGCCGCCCTTATCCTGTCGAGCCTATATGTGACTTCAGACCCACAACAACAAGGCCATCTCGCCACTCAATTTTGCTCAAGTTGGCAGCAGTTCGGCACCACCTTCTTCCAAGCAATTAGGGGGCGATGCCGGCAACCTCAGGATTGACTAGGACAAAAGCTGGGAATTTGACATGTAAGAATTGCGGATATCAGCTTCCACCCTGCCTTCCTGCGATGCAGATTTGTGCCTCCTTTCAGTTCCATTAATGCTTTGTGTCCCTAAACCTTATCACCTCCCATCAAAATAGCTTTAGCCAAAAAAATAATAATTGCCTTATGAAAACATGTTCGGAGCAAGGTTATTATTTTTCCTCCCAAAGTAAGGCTCATCAGGCCTTCTAACCAGAATGTGTAAGAGAGGAAAACATGAAAGCGTTGATATTTCTGTTGATATTATTTGACACCTACTTCACTCATTTTCCTCTGAAATGTTTAAACTCTGTCAGACATTTCTCATCCACTACATCGAGCCAGAAGGAATCTGTTGCGATGAAAAACTGAAGCTTGTGCCTAACACAGTGAAATCTCATCACTGAGTACACGAACAAATCCACTGAGATTAATGACTTGCATTGAGATTCAATTTTTTTTCCCCCTGAAATCACCTCATTTGATTTTAATAACACGGTGATGCAAAATAATTCCAAGTGTCAATAAATGTTCATTGAAGCGTTTAATTGCCCTAGTGGCCATGTGCAACTGGTATGCTAGAACATCTAGATATCCTTCTCCCAATAATTAAATGGGTGAGAACATTGTCCAGTGCAATTCAGAGTAGAATTCATAACGCAGCCTCTGCTCAATTGGAAAGAGAAAAACAAAAAAAAAGACGGGCATTTGTACAGTGCCCTTCATGACCAAAGCCAATGAAGCACATTTGGAGAGGCATCACTATTGTAATGTAGGAGACACGGCGGCCAGTTTACGCACAGCAAGATCCCACAAAAGGAGATACAATAATGACCGGATAACCTGTTTCTGTGATGTTGATTGAAGGATAAATCTTGACCAAGACACAGGAAATGCCTCTCCTGCTTTGTTTCAGGATAAGACCAT
This sequence comes from Scyliorhinus canicula, assembly GCF_902713615.1. Taxonomy (NCBI): domain Eukaryota; kingdom Metazoa; phylum Chordata; class Chondrichthyes; order Carcharhiniformes; family Scyliorhinidae; genus Scyliorhinus; species Scyliorhinus canicula. Next base: position 20,047,369 of record NC_052160.1, on the reverse strand, counting down.
GGGATCTTTTGTGTCCACCTGAGAGGGCCTCGCTTTGAAACCTTAACCGAAATGGACACTTCCGACAGGGATTTGTTAAGGGCAAATGGCAGTTGACCAACATGATTGAGTTTTTTGATGGCGGTGAATTAGGGCAGTGTCGTTGGTGTTGTGTATTATGGACTCCCAAACACATTGGATAAAGTACTACTTCATGGGCCTGTTTGCAAAATTGACGTTCACTGGATAAAAAGGAACTAGAAGCTTGGATCAACACTGGCTCTGGGTTAGAAGGTGGTAAATGTGGCGAAATGCTGATTTTCAAATTGGAAAGAGTGTTGTTTCCCCGGGTTCACGAGTAGGACTGCTGCAGTTTTTGATTCACATTACTGACTTGGAATTGGGTGAACAGAGTCCAATTTTGAAAGTTTTCGGACGATACAAAACTGAGCAGTGTAGTAAAGTGGAGGCAGTGGTGTAGCGCTATTGTCACTGGACTAGTAAAGTAGAGATCCAGGGCAATGCTCTGGGGACAGGTGCTCGAATCCCACCAGGGTAGTTGGTGAAATTTGAATTCAGTAAAAACAAACCTGGAATTAGAAGTCTAAAAATGACCATGAAACGATTGGCGATTGGCGTAAAAACCCATCTGGTTTCCTACCCGGGTAAGATCCTTTCCTGGACTGGCGTACATGTGACTCCAGATTCACAGCAATGTGGTTGACTTTTAAATGCGCTCAGGGATGGGCAGTAAACGCTGGTCCAGCCCGTGTCTGCGTGGGTTTCGCCCCCACAACCCAAAGATGTGCAGGATAGGTGAATTGGCCATGCTAAATTGCCCCCTGAATTGGAAAAAATTAATTGGTACTCTAAATTTATTTCTAAAAAATGCTGGTCCAGCCAGCGACACCCACATCCCATGAACAAATAAAAAAACAATATTTATATACTTAAGGAGGACATACAGAGAGTGGTGGAAAGGGCAGACTCATGGCAGAATATGTTCGACACAGAAAAGTGTATGGTGATATATTCTGGTGATAAGAATTAGGAAATGGTACTAAGTGGTACCATTTTAAAGAGATTGCAAAATCATAGAGACCTGGGGCGGGATTCTTCGACCCCCTGCCGGGTTGGAGAATCGCCGTGGGGGTGGAGTGAATACCGCCCCGCCGCTCCGACGCTGGCTGCCAAATTCTCCGCCGTCGTTTTTTGGGCGGGGGCGAGGATCGCGCCCCACCGTTCGGGGGCCGTTGGCAGTGGCCGCCCCGGCGATTCTCCGGGCCCCAATGGGCCCAGCGGCTGCCCGTTTTCAACCAGTCCTGCCTGCGTGGATTAGACACGTCCACACTGGCGGGATCTGGCTTTGAGGGTGGCCTGCGGAGTCCTCAGGGGGATGCAGCCCCGGGGGTGGGGGGGGGGGGGGGGGGGGCCTCCGGGGGCCTGGCCCGCAATCGGGGCGCACTGATCTGCGGGCGAGCCTGTGCCATGGGGGCACTCTTTCCCTCCGTGCTAGCCTCTGTAAAGCTCCGCCATGCCCAGCGCGGAGAAAAAACCCCCTGCGCATGTGCAGGGATCACACCAACGGTTCTGAGAATGCGGCACAATACGCTGGCACTCCCTTCAGGGCTAGGTTGGCGCGCGCCAACCACTCCAGCGCCAACCTAGCCCCGGAAGTGCAGAAGATTCTGCAACTTTCGGGCGGCCCGGAACCGGAGTGGTTCACGCCACTCTTTGGCGCCGGTACGGCCCCCCTCGCCGGTTGGGGGTGAATCCCGGCCCTAGTTCTGGATTTTAATGCGGGCTCCTGAACACAATGATTTCTGGGTTCCAACACCTCACCCAAGCCATTTTGATACTGCGATGCAATCTTCAAATGCAAATACCCTACTTGGCCAGGAGGCGAACTGGCTTCCCAATCTGAAGATATCTGCCTGGTGCCAGCAGCAAAAGCAGGCAGTAGTCATGTTGGAGTCTGCCACTACAGTGCCTATTTGATAAGGCAGCTCCTTGGAAGTGAAGGGAGGTGGACAGCGGCTTTGTGTGAAAAGCTAAGGACCAGTGCTAATGTCTCCAGAAACGTCTTGCAAAAAGCATCGGAAATAAAGCACGTTGGGTCCCATGATGAACGCAACCTCTGTGAGCTGATGTGCACAAAACCATCAAGGGTCATCAGAAAATGTTTTGAAAATTGCATTCAGCTTCAGACAGGTCCCTTATCAATATCTCAAGGAGCTTAAGGGCTGCTAATTGGAGGTGAGCACCTTCCCACCTCTCTCTCTTCCCCCCACCGGAGGCCGGTTGAAAATTCAAGACTGTTCTGGGAGGTGGCGGGATTCCAAAACCACCTCTTTCAAAAGCCACCCATCCTGCCACCTGACTCTGAGGTCCCTTGAAAATCCAGCCTCTGGGGATGTTAGTGCATGAAATTTAAAGGTGATAGGGCAAGATAATAAAGCAGTTCATAAAGAATATGGGATTCTGTCCTTTTCAAAAAGAGGCGGAGAGTACAAAGGGCTGGAGCCTGGGCTAAATCGGACTCAAACGCTTGTTCAGTTTCAGCTTATGTAACGCATTCAATTCTGGGCAAGAAAATTCCGGAAAGATGTGATGACTTTACAGGGTGCAGAAGAGGTTTGCCAGGATGGTTCCAAGTTGGATTTGACTCCCATGTGGAAAAAAACTGAGACAGTGCTATTCAAATTCTTGATCATAGAATTTACAGTGCAGAAGGAGGCCATTTGACCCATTGAGTCTGCACCGGCCCTTGGAAAAAGCACCCCACTTAAGCCCACGCTTAAGTGATGCGCGTTGGCGAGTAAATAATGAGAAGCTGCTTCAAATGGGTGAAGGGTCGATAATGAGAGGGCACAGTTAATGTGTTTGGCAAAAGAACCAGAGACAACAGGAGGAAAAACCTTTTTGACACGGCGGGCTTGATTAGGATTTGAATGCACAGGCCGATAGGCTGGTAGAGTACAGATTCAATAATCACCTTTCCAACTAGAACAATACTTGAAGAAGGAAAAAATGACAGAGATATGGAAAAAGATCAGAGGGGTGGGCTAATTGGATTGTTCTTTGAAAGAACTGGCACAGACTGGATGGGCCGAATCACCACCTTCTGTGTTGTACTATTATTCTGTGATTCTTGGAGTTGGAGGTGAGGTACAGATCATCCTTGAGCCTTAATCTAAGTGAATGATGGGACAGGCTCAAGGGGCTAAATGGCAATTTTCTGTTCCTAAATGACCGAAGTGATTAGTCTCTTTGGCACATTTAATAACATTACAGGGAATATATTAGGTGCATGATCGGATTTAGTAGAGCATGATTTGTATCAAATGAGTAGATTAGTCTAAACTAAGCTCTACTCATGACCATGAGTAAGATACAGAGAATTCTCCACCCTGGAAATGATTTTGTTTCTATCGCGTAGACACAATAAAAGATCCAACGTTATTTTTAGATTGGCAGTGAATTGATATATAGGTTGTAGCGAAGTGACTATTGTACAGTCCTGATGTGGTACATGTTTTAGGGGCCATTGACATTGAAGATTAAAGGAAAACTGCATCTTAATTACATTTAATCTGGTTTAACATCACATCACACTTAACAGCTCGAGGTAACTTATAAGTCCCATCCTGCAAGCAGGAACTAACCAATTGCCTAAATAATACGGTCTCACAGACCGGATGTTAAGGAACTGTCTATTAACAGCTGTTAGGGGAATTTAATAGATTTATTAAAAGGTTAGAGCCAACATTCCTGACTCACAGTAAGAGCACATAGTAGTCAAATGTGACCTGTACCCGAGTCTCCTGTGATTAGTTTGTAGAACCTCACCACAACACAGTCAGAATTGGGGATGGGAAATATTTGGGTACTGACTATTGGAGGGGTTAGGAAATTAATTATATTACTGTTTTGACTTATCGCGCCCACCACAACATTTTCTCCCCCCCCATCCCCCCCCCCCCCGCCACCTCCCCCATACCCCCCCCCCCCCCCCCCACCTCATGTACAACCAAGCCACAATCTCTACAACTCTTGTTTACAGGAAGCAGAATTATTAAGAAGCATTTTCTTGTTGCGTGTTTAGTCTGCAATCTAATAGTGCAGAAGAGTTTGCAGATCAAAAGGAATGGAGGCTATATAAAACAGGCACAGAAAAAGAAAAGGCTTGCATCCATATATCATCTCTGGACGTTCCAATGCAGTGCAATCAATCGAGTATTATTGAAATGAAGTCTGTTGCACCGTAGGAAACATGACGGTCAGTTTACTCAAAGAAGGCTCCCACTAGTGATAATGGGCAGTTCATTTAATCTTAGTGATGTTGATTAAAGGGGAGATGTGTTGGCTGAGATTCTGAGAGAACACCCCCCCCCCCCCCCCCCCCCCCGGCTCTTTTTCAAATTGTGCCACGGGATTGTTACAGGCAGCAGAGTAGGCAAATGGGGGCTTTGTTTTAATGTCTCATCTGAAACACTGCACCTTGACGGTGTTCTCCCTCATTACTGCGTGTTAGCCTCGATCCTGCACTCAAGTCTCTGGAGAGGGACTTGAATGCATAACCTTTTGACGGGGGCGAGAATGCCACCCACTGAGCCCTGCCTGACTCAAAGCCAGGCCTTCATTGAGGCGGGCAGCAAAGTGCTTTAAAATGGAAAACCCAGGTAGAAAATTGTTACTTTGAGAAAAAGAACATTGCCTAGGTTGCAAGCTGCTGCCTTTCTGCAGTGTGCAATCTGATTTATAGTGGATTCGAATCAAAAGGTCACAAGGGGAGCGGGAGGATGTGGGATTTCTGTGCCAGAGGTTTTACATTTATCAAATAGGATTTGACTCAGCCAGCTGTAGACCATCAGAAAGATCTGGGGTTGAGGGCAGGAGGTTTTTTAGTGGGGTTTATTTTTTGCCTTTTCATCCCATCTGCCGCATGACCCAAGTGGAGCACTTGGGGAAATGGTTGTTGCTGCTGCTCAGGCTTTGCTGATGCCTGGGTCTCCATGGCAACAGTCGAGCATCATTCCCATCTCTGGGCAACCGTTTCCATCAAATTGTCATGAACAGAAGGGCGATATGACTGGCAGGTTGCTGCAACCTGTAGCTGGTGGAGACCTCGGGCACTTTATTTAGATTACTTTGAGGGAGAGAAGGGGGAAAAAGAATGTCTTGAAGAAAGCTTACTTTGTCATGGAGTTAATAAAAATAACTGGACTAAAGCGTCTTGTCACTCTAACACTTGCCAGGTTGGTTTGCGGTGACCTGTTTTACCGTGCTCTGTCTTGCCGCTTTCCTCAATTAGTGCAGAGCTGAAATAGTTGACCAACTGAAAGATAACCTGTGCTCCTGATTTGGTTACCTCATTTGCCGATATAAGACTTTAATAGTTGACGGTTTCACAGTGGTCGAAGTGTGACCTTTTGCACACTTCTGTGACAGATGACAGAAATTAGGGGGTGGGAGGGGGGTGGGTTGGTGGGCAGTGGTGGCTGACCTGATTGAATTCTGGCAAGTAATGTTAAACTCTCCACAGGCCAAAGTAAAAACATAAAAATCTGTGAACTTTAAAGAAAACAACATTTCAAGGTTACTCCAGTAGGGAAAGGGAGCCAGACCAGATGTTTCCATGCCGATCTCCAGTCTGTGTCCTGCAAGCAACAGTAATGAGCGCTGCAATTAGCCACCCTTCCTCTGCTCTCCATCTTTGTGGGCTGTATCTCTGTGTGTCTTGGTTAAGGACAGGGTCAGGTTAACTACCATGACGCTATAGTCGATTGGCCTGCTAACACTAGTTGCCTGGAAAGAATTTGCCTTTGACGCCTTTCCCAATCTCAGGATGTCCCACCCACTGCATTTTACAATTAGTTAAGTACTTTTGAAAGTGTCCTGACTGTAGGAAATGTGGCAATCATGTTGAGGACAAAAAGGCTCCACAAACAGCAATGGAATACCCTGGTTAGGTGATCTGTTTTATACGTTGTTTGAGGGATTGATAGTGATCAGGACACCTATGAAATCTCCCATGTTCTTCTTCAAAGTAGTACCATGGGATGTTTATGTCCACTGGAGAAGACTGTGGCCTCAGTTTAGCATCTCATCGAAAAGGTAGCGGGCGCGATCCTCCGACTAAGCAGCTTGCCGCGGTCCAATGTGGCCATTGGAAGTTGAGGATGACCCGTATTCATTCTCAGCCGCGTCTGGATAATAAGCATCTGGCTATTGATGAGAAGAGGGCTATCTTTCTGGAAAAGGCATATTGCCACAGAGGTAAACTCACAACACTTTGCCGTCGGAATTAATCAGTCTCCGCACAAAATGTGCATTACAGAAGCTGAATACTGAGGAAGGGAAAGAAAGATTAATCTGTTGTCAAATGACTACAAGCATTGGCCTTTTGAAAAGTTGCTTCTCTCTTTGCTGACGAGCACTGCAAGCGACTCTGTATAATAAGGCCGTTGATGCATTTCTACGAATGGCATTGCAAACCTCATTCAGAATTTAGAGTGGATTCGGCAATGGCAGAATGCTAAATCAATGTATGACTTCTAAAGTTCTGGAAATTTATTTTAAGTAGAAACGAAAGAATGCTTGCGTTTGTTTAGAACCTGATCAATTGCTGAAGCCCGAATTCTGGGGTCTTGGGCACAGAGCCGGGATTCTCCCGCCGTTCGCTGGCCACGGGATTCTGTGGTCCCGAGCTTTCACAGGAATTCCCATTGACAGTGGCAGGAGCAGAGAATCCCACCGCCAGCGAACGACGTGCTGCCTTCCACCGCTGAGAAACAGGCGGCTGGGAGGCCGGAGGATTCTGTCCATAATCTAGGCTGTTGCACCCAAAGTAGGACTGAAGGAAAAGAAGCAGAAAATGCTGGAGTAAGGCAGCAGATTAGATTGGATTGGATTTGTTTATTGTCACGTGTACTGAGGTACACTGAAAAGTATTTTTTTGCGAGCAGCTCAACAGATCATTAAGTACATGGGAAGAAAAGGGAATAAAAGAAAATACATAATAGGGCAACACAAGATATACAATATAACTACATAAGCACCGGCATCGGATGAAGCATACAGGGTGTAGTGTTAATGAGGTCAGTCCATAAGAGGGTCATTTAGGAGTCTGGTGACAGTGGGGAAGAAGCTGTTTTTGAGTCTGTTCGTGCGTGTTCTCAGACTTCTGTATCTCCTGCCCGATGGAAGAAGTTGGAAGAGTGAGTAAGCCGAGTGGGAGGGATCTTTGATTTTGCTGCCCGCTTTCCCCAGGCAGCAGGAGGTGTAGATGGAGTCAGTGGATGGGAGTCAGGTTCGTGTGATGGACTGGGCGGTGTTCACGACTCTCTGAAGTTTCTTGTGGTCCTGGGCCGAGCAGTTGCCATACCAGGCTGTGATGTAGCCCGATAGGATGCTTTCTATAGTGATAGGATGCTTTCTATGGTGATGTTTATTTCTCTGCAGATACTGCCTGTTATGGGCCAGAGTTTAGAGAACCCCAAAGTGTATCATGGAGTTCACCTGACCCACAACCTTTAATAGATTGTGGTATGGGGAGCACACGGCTCACTCTACAGGTGTGGTACAGCAGAAATGGAAAAGTATTTTTTAAAGCAAAACAATTTTTATTCTATGAACTCAAGTTAACCTTTTTGAAACATACAGTGAACATCTTTGCAACCATCAATTCAAATATAACCCCCAAAGAATACAACACTAAATAATCCTTGATAACTTCCCAAACAACATCCAGAAGACAGAAGAAACACCTTTCAACAAAAGCACATTAGGTTTACATACACTATTAAGAACATTTATAATTCTGAATTCACCAAATGATCAAGAGATAGTCTTTTCATGGCAGAGAGATCAACAGTACAGTACATCTGCTCTGTCTGGGTTCAGCGCTAACACTGAAAACGAAACTAAAACACACCCTGCAGCAAAGAGCCTAAAACGAAAGTAAAAAGCTGACAGACAGCCCAGCTCCACCCACACTCTGAAATCCCTGCAGTAATAATTACCCATTTCTTAAAGGAACATTTCTTAAACACTCATTTCTTAAAGGAACATTTCTTAAACACCCATTTCTTAAAGGTGCTCTCACATAAAATGCCAGACCTGCTGAGTTTATCCAACATTTTCTGTCTTTATTTCAGATTTCCAGCATTTGCAGTATTTTGCTTTTATAATAGTACTGAAGGAATGCTGCACTGTCAGAGGTGTTGGACTGGATTCTCCGTTCCTGAGACGTTCCTGAGTGCTGACGCCGGCGCAAGATTTGTGGTCTTTTACTACAGCAAAACTGCCACCGCACCTGGGCCGCTTCAGCTACTGTCCAGGGGTCAGCACTGACGCCACATGGAACACAATCGATTCCAATGAGAAACAGTGCCGGATTCGCTGGGTCTGTGATTGACACTCAGGCGGCTGACAAACTGCAGCCGCACATACACACATCACTCCCCCGACACACCACCCCAGCCAACAAGATGGCAGCGAGGAGAGCAGCCCCACGACTTACGGATGCCGAGCTGAAGACCCTGCTGGACGCGGTGGAGGAGAGGCGGTTGACCCTGTACCCCGGCCGGGGGAAGGAGGCAGCCAGGCGCCAACCTCTCTTTCTCCCCCCCACCTTACTTAGTCTGTGGTCTATTCATACGTCTTTGCTTGTGTCGTGCAGGATCTGCTAGTGATGTGGCAGGTCCATCTGGTGTCTCCCACCCCCAGCCAGTGTCACAGCCAGAGTCCCAGGTACCAAGCAGCGATGAGGAGAGCAGCACGGATGCGAGCCATTGAACTGAGACCCAAGACACCCCGGAGCTCGAGTCCGGGGATGACAGGGATTTTCCGTCACAGCTATTTCCAACACCCTCCACCATCCCAGAGACACTCACCTCGGTTGGGCACTATCTGGTGCGCACCACCCAGCTGCTCTGGTATTTCAGGTGGAGGTAGGAACTCCTTTGGGGGGGGGGGGGGGGGAGGAGGGGGGGGGGGGGTGGAATGGTTGGAGGACAGGCTGACCCCAGGAACTAGCTGCCGTCTACACTGGTTTCGGACTTCTGGGATGGACAGTCCCATCAATTGTGGGATGCAGTTGCAGAGCCAGGAACTACGTGAGAGATTGTTGGCGAGCATCCATCACCTGCAGGCTCAGGTGGAGTAGTCCAATCATATGCATGAGCAGGAGGTGGTGCCACCCAGGCCAACGCCGTAAGGGTGGCTTCCGCGGTGGAGGCATTGGGGGGCGAGATTTGCGACTATGGATCAGCATGTGCAAGGCCTGGGGCCTTCTGTGCAGGCACAGGCTGAGGTCCAGGACAGGGTTGGCAACTCACAGGCAGCCATGTGCGAGAGCCACTTGAAAATTGCAGTAAGCCTCCTGTGCGTGGCCCAGTCACAGCAGATTTTGGATGAGAGCTTCGGGGGCATTGCCTAGGGGCTGGTCGACGTGGCACAGGCACAGAGGTAGGTGACCCAGTCCCAGAGGGAGATGGTACAGTCACTGGCTGTTGTGACACAGATCCAGAAGGTGATGGCACAGTCAGTGGGTGATGTGGCACAGTCCCAGAAAGTGATGGTCCACTCGCTGTGCTCCATGGCCACCAACATGCAGACCCTGGTTGAGACCAGAGTGGGCCTCCAGGACTGGCAGCGCCAAGGTGGCGGGGGATCCTCCGGGGATAGTTACGCTCACACCTCCATCTGACGGAGTAGCCTGGGGACCATTGGGCACCCCAAGGTAGGAGGTGGTGATTGGGTCCATGCTGGTTACTCCCACAGGGGAGGTGCTGGAACACTGCAGCACCTTGGATTCTTCCGCCCTGCCCCATACCTGGTGCAGGCAGAACAGGGTGGCACCATGCTCCCTGGGACATCTGCTTGATCAAGCCCCTGGTCGCGGCATGGGTGTCGATGTAGTGGGCCTCAGCGTAGGTCTGTGGCCTCTGGATAGGCGTCATCAACCACGTCTGCAGTGGATAACCCTTGTTGCCCAGGAGCCAATCCCCCATGCGGTGTATATACTGTTGCCGATTTTGATGAGTAGAATAATATCCCACTAACGTCACTAATAACTGTTGCCAATTCTGCACCGGAGACACAATAATGTTACCCTTCTTAATATTGAGTGGTATTGCTTTTCAGAGTCACCAGGTATCAGATGATACCACCACAAGGTTCAACCGGATATTGTCAAAGACCCAACAACCAGTCAGTTAGTTCAAGTTGAATAATGGTTTATTTACACACAAGATTAACTCACGCATGAAACATAAAAACACTACAAGCTAAATTACACCTAACACTAAAATAACCTGTACTTAACTTTCAGGCACCCGGTTTTGGCAGAGGAACAAGGCCTTTGTTTGGATCTGGAGTGGCTGGGTTTAGAGAAGTAACTTCGGTTCTGCTGGGCTCACCCGTCTGTAGCGATCGTTGATCTTGAACTTGCTTCTGGTTGTGGTGCTGCAGTTGGCTTCAGGTATAGGCCGGGCCGAAGAGTGCCGGTGTGCCAGGGCCAAAAGAGATCGAACACATGGCAGTGTCTCTCTTTATCCTTTGGGGTTTTGCTCTCTTTGGGGCGGTCCTTAGCTTTGGACCCAATAATTCGGCAGGCTTCGATCACTGTCTTCGATTTGAGCCAATAAAGGGGTGGGTGCCTTGATGGCTGGGTGTGTCCTGAGCGGTCAATGACCTTGGCTGTTTGGGCTTCCTGGGTGAAGGGAGTGGCGCCGATGTGTCTGGTATTGTATCTGATATCTGAGTACCAGTCCTTTTTCCTGGGTAAATGGGTCATTAGAATGCAAATCAGCTAGGGGTTTTGATACTGTCTGGTTCTCTGTCAGCAGATATACATTCAGGCTCTGAGTTTGCCTGAATCCTGTATTGGCCGTATTTTCCTTGAGTCTTTGCAAGTATCCATGTTTCCATTGTACGGGGCCATCCCAGGTGGCTACAGTGTGGTGGGGGGGAACGCATTTCTTCGAGTGTGCCAGGATGAAGGCATCTTGCACAATGCCCGAGTATTGGGTGCAGACATGCATGATGCACACCTGATGGTCACATATCAGCTGCACGTTCATCGAGTGGAACCCACTTTGCGCCGGTAACAGCTACAGTGGGCATTGCCCTGATTGGGCCGCCTCATGCCCTACCGTCGGGTGGCAGCCGGTCAGATGGTGTGGGTGGGAGCTGGGGTGTGGGGGCGAGGGGTGGGGGCACACATACGACCAGGGTCACTCTGTGGAACCAGGGACCAATGTGGGTGGTCAGTGGGGTGTGCAGCAAGATGGCTGCCTTGCAGGCCATGGCAATAGCGGTCCATGCCTAGACACTGCCCTGACCCATTGGGGGTTGCCCAGACCACTTGGCTCGTTCCCCTGACGATGATGCTTGTATGAAAATGTTCTATCATTTGTGTTAATGTTGCCCTCATCAGCTCATAGGTCCTACCAATGTCTTATGGTCTTATTAAGGGAATCAAGGGCTGTGGGGATAAGGTGGGAAAGTGGAGTTGAGGATTATCACATCAGTCATAATCTCATTGAATGGCGGAGCAGACTAGATGGGCTGAATGGCCTACTTCTATGTTTTCGAGTCTTACAGCTTTGAGAAGTGTGAAAAATTTGATTGAATCCTTCCGTGCCAATACCACCTCCCTCCCCTCAGTCAATGCCCTGGTGCCTCCTCAGCACCCGGCCCACCCCACCCCAACCTGCCACACTTGCATACGTTAGGGCTTGCACAACTGAGGTAAAGTGAAGTGTAAGATTGTGACCAAACCATTTTAGCTTTATGAGTGGACCTCAGTAACACGGAAGCCAAGCTATTGATTCTTTTAAAAACCTTACTGCTTGCGATGAAGCTCAGTATAATAGCCTGTGCCTCTGCACTTGAAGACCATTGTGATTGACAGCTGGGAAAGAAAATCGAAGCATCTCCCCATTGAGAATCGAAAAAGAAATGAATTAATATACCCAGAGGTATTCTCTGTTTTTTTTCACACTTCCAGAAGTATTAGTCAGGCTGTCCTTCCAATAATTCTTTAGGGGAATGTTACAAATGATGCTCTACTCTTTTCTACTGGATTGGATTCTTTTCTAGATTCATCAAGTGGGAATGATGCAGACTACAGTCATTCACAAAAATGGAGAGGAAAATCTGCTTCAAAGAATTGACCATCTTTATTGGCCTCTCAAACCCGTGACCTCGACCACAAAGGAAGACAAAGGCAGCAGCTGATTAGGAACACCAACACCTGCAAATTTCTCCCCAAAGTTAGATCCCCATCCCTTCTTCGATCTGTATTGTGTCCCTTCACTGTCGCTGGGTCAAAGTCCCCAACACCTTTCCTCACAGTCCTGTGGGTGTGCCTACACCCTAATGTGGTGCGAGAAGACAGCCCTCTACCCCCACCTCAAGGGCAATTAGGATTGGACAATAGATAATGGCCTTGCCAGCGATGCACACATCCCTAGAGTATATTTTTAAAAGTCAATAATTGTTTCTTTATTTTTGTTCTTGTGAAATCTTCCCTTTATATGCCATTGAAGTGCTAGTGCTAAAATTGGAACATTTGATTTTATTTTGACATCCGTCAACCACTTGGTCAAATATACCTTTGGGCGGACCCATTGTAAGAGCTGCCCTACTTTGTTCCCAATTATATACCTTGTTTTTCTAAATTCACCTATATGTTTTAGAATTCCCTTTATACCAAAGAACCTTAAGGGCCAATATTCTAAAAACGGCGACCAGGGAACTCCCTCCCTGACTCCAGTACAGGCCTCTGAGAGTGCTAATCGGGTCAAACTCTCCTTTCAAGTTATCCCCCGGTATAACTCCTACCTTCACTGAAGAATTTTACTTACTTACCCCTTAATGGCATTGATGTCCCGGGTCCTGCGTTCTTAAGGAAGTGAAGTAAGCTAATAACCACTTTTTCAGGTTAAATTATTTTATTATTAACATACTCTTTTTTATCTCATTAAATTAAAAACATTATTTACTTTTTGATGTTGTCTGGTTGGTTGGTGAGGCCTTCAGACTCTCTCTCTCTCTCTTTCACTTTCAAGCCTCCTGGTCATCTCTCCTGGTGCAGTTTTCTCTTTTTCTCCTCTTCTGTCTTCAGTGGCTGCTGCTCTTGCTGCTGGGCCGTCTTCCTTCTGGTCTGGTCTGGTCTGGTCTGGTCTGGTCTGCCGTTGGGCCGCTTCTCTCCTGCTGCTGCTCCTGCTGTCCTTCTTGCTTCTTCGGGTGCCGCTGGTGTTCTGCTGCTGGTGTCTTTGTTCTTGCTTCTTGCCTCGTGGGGAGAAAAAGGGGAGGAGTCTGAAGTCCACGCTGGTTTCTCTGTTTCAGCTGTTCTGATCGGGACCTCTGATAAGGATCGGACTTCGGGTCTTAAAGGGGCAGTCCATCACAATTTTCCAACAACACAAAGAGATTTTTTTAAACTTTTTTCTTTTGCCTTTTTCCTGCTGCAGGTTGTAATAACCATTCTGATAGACTGAAATTGCTGCCCACAGTTTCTGTGCCCTTCAGCTGCCACCAACCTCTTGTGGGATCTTTCCCTGCACTCTCCCCGATCAGATGTTGGCAGACCTCTATGTTTCAAATGACACATTCTGTATTTTCCAGAACAACCTTAATCTCAACCCCCACTACCCCCAAAAATCAGATTGATGTATCCTCCTTCTTGTCTTCCACAGTTCTTGTCACGATTTGTCATACCTCTAAATTTGACATCATCAATAAATTTCTGCATTGCTCCCTCAGTTCTGAAGTCTAGATGAAGAATGGATATTACAGTCCCCCACTTGATTTGTGGCAGAGGATTAGGAGACAATCTACAGAAATTCAGGCCATAATTTCTAAGTGCGGCCACTATGAAATTCCCGTGGAACATCATTCACATCTTTAGGCTATTCACTGGTGGCGGGATTCTCTGGTCCCGCTGGCCACGCTCTCCCCACCCCCAAAAGGTGAGAACCTGCCGGGTTCAGGTGGTATGCCTGATTTATACCCTACTCGATTTTAGATTCCATTGGCTTCAAAATCAGGCGGGTTGCAAATCGACTTGAGAAAGAGAGCTGCTGTGTGAGGTTGATTCCACTGACGCGGGGTCACAGAGGCCAGGTACCCTTTCTGGACCCCATTTCCCGGTTTACTTTTTGCCGAAAAATCCACTTTGTAGATGGATCTCACACCTGACCCCCTTTCCACGTGTCTGTGATTTTTCATTGGGGAGCTCTCTCAGTTGTTCCAGCCAACACTCCTCCCTTCACCATGAAGGAAGAAGAATCGCTGCCATGCTGAACTACATAACAATTATAAAAGACTTGGAGTGACTCCGAAGAGATGAAAAAGCACCATGTATGGGAGGGTGTTTTGTCACCCCATTAGTCTGCTCCACAACGTTGGTATGTTACATGTTGGCTTGTCACTTAGTTTATCATGTTTAAGCACAAAACGCTGGCTCTACTTGTGATGATCTAACACGTCATAGCTGGCACCCTTCAGCCATCTGGGATCATAAAATGATAAGAAATAGGAGCAACAGTAGACCATTTGACCCATTGAGCTTGCTCCAAGAATCAATAAGGACATGGATGATTTGATTGTGGTTAGAAGTCCAATTTCCTGTCAGCCGCACCTCTCCCCATAACCCTCGACCCTTGTTGCTCAAAAACCTGTCCCATTCAGCCTTGAATACATTCAATGACCCAGTCTCCACTGCTCTCTGAGGAAGAGAATTCTAAAGTCTAATTACCCCCTAGGAGCAGGAATTCCTCCTGATCTCCATCCTAAATAGGAGATCCTTACCTTTAACTGTGGTCCATTTCTGGAATCCATCACAAGAGGAAACCTCCTCTCGGCACCCAACATGTTCAGGCCCATCAGAATCAATAAGATTTCAGTAAGATTACCTCTTACTCTCCTATACTGCAATGATAGGCGCAGCTTGCTCAACCTTTCCTCATAAGACAATCCCTTCAGCCCAGGAATCAGGCCAACCTCCTTTGAACTGTTTCCAAGGCTAGTATATCTATCCCTCCTTAAAACTGCACACAATGCTCCAGTTGTCATCCCACCGATCCCTTGTTCGTATGTACTTTTCTATTTCTATATTCCATCCCCTTTGCAATAAAGACTAACACTCTGCTTGCCTTCCTAATTGCAAGTTATATCTGCAATCTAACGTTTTGTGATTCCAGTACAAGGACGCCTCCTTACTGTTTCCATCGATTTAAATGACATTCTGCATTTCGATTCTTCCTGCTTTAGTGAACAATCTTGCATTTTGCCACATTGTTCTCCATCTGCCAGATTTTTTTTAAATTTAGAGGACCCAGTTCATTTTTTTTTCCAATTAAGGGGCAATTTAGCATGGCCAATTCACCTACCCTGCACATCTTTGGGTTGTGGGGGAGGAACCCATGCAAACACAGGGAGAATGTGCAAACTCCACACAGAGAGTGGCCCAGAGCCGGGATCGAACCTGGGACCTCGGCGCCGTGAGGCAGCAGTGCTAACCCACTGCGCCACCGTGCTGCCCCATCTGCCAGATTTTTGCCCACTCGCTGAACCTATTCATATCCGTTTGCAGACTCCTTGCGTCCTCCTCATCAATTGCTTTCTTACCTATTTTTTAGCATCCTCAGCAAATATGGCTACATTACCGTCAGTTATTCTTCAATGCAATCAACATAGATTGTAAATAGCCGAGGCTCCAGGACTGTTCCCGAGGGCACTCCACTAGTTACAGTTTGCTCAGCTGAAAATGACCCATGACAAATGTAACAAGTGTTACATTTGTGGTTTTCCAATCTGCTGGGGACTTTCCACAATCTAAAGAATGTTGGAAGCACATAACCAATGTATCCCCCATCTCTACAGTCACTTTTTTTAAGACCCGACAATGCAGGCTATGAGGTCCGGTGAGCTCTCAACGTTTATTCCCATCAATTTTCCCAGCCCTTTTCCCTAATGGTCATGGTTGTTTTAAATTCCACCCTCCATTGTGCCTCCTACATTTCACCTCTTCTTCGGATGCTTTTCCATTTCCATTTCCTTGTTGTCCATTAATTCCCCAGGATGGTTTCAAATTAAACAAAAAGATGTACAATGCTGCAAAAAGTAGTGGCAGTCCAGAAGATTTGGAACATTTTAGAACTGGCAAAGCATGACTAAAAATAATTATGATTGAGAACATTGAGTATGAGAGTAAACTAGCAAGAAATATAATAACAGACAGTAAAAGCTTCTGCAAGTATATAAATAGGAAAAAGGCCAACAATTGTCAGCACTTATACAAAGAGAACAAAGACAGAACAAAGAAAAGTACAGCACAGGAACAGGCCCTTCGGCTCTCCAAGCCTGTGCTTCTCAATTTCGTCCCTAGCTGTTCAGACACCCTAAGCAGAAACTGTTTCTTAGCCCTAACTCTGTCTTTGGTACCCATGTGGATCACGGCAACTGGATCCTACCCTACCCACTTCAGTTTCCTCTCCAGCACTGAGAAGATATCCTTCCTCTCCAGCTGGTTCCATACTGGCCAGCTTTATGCAGGGAATCTGCTAATGATTTCTCCTCCCCCCTCATTGGGGAAGCTCATACTCCCACAGGATTGTGGGATTGGCGTTAGTCACCAGCCAATGGTAAGCAGGCAGGTGATAACAGGAAGGAAATCTGCCATCCTTACCTGGTTGGCCTACATGCGACTACAAATCCATAGCAATGTGGTTGACTCTTAAATGGCCTAACAAGCCACTCAGTCCAATAGCTGAGGCAATTAGGGATGGGCAATAAATGCTGGCCCAGCTAGCCCCACACACACACAGTAAGAATACAAAGCGGACTCCCCAATCTTTGCGATGGCGACAGGGTGGGGTGAAAAATATTTTTTAAAAATAAGGGGCAGAATTCTCTGTCCTTTCACGGCAGCGGGATTCTCTGATCCCGCCGTAGGGAATGGGAGATTGGCTGAGCGCCAAACTCTCCGTCCTCGCTAGCAACGGTAGTGGGGTGGACTCGCAACAAAGAATCCCGGCCAAGATGTAAATTCTCTCACGAGAGAGTGGGAGACTGTTTGGATGTCATACCCTGCTTGCAAAAGCCAGCACGCTTTAGGGAATTCCAAATAGATTCAGAATCTCATTTCCAGTGTTTGAGACCAAAGATGGCATTCCGATTCGGCAAGTTGTTTTTAAACTCTGGGCCTGAAGTCAGGGTTTATATTTGTAGTCGGTGCTATCGCCAGCTTTTGGCATTGTGTATCTGTTGCACTTCGATATCAGGCTGGTCCTCTTACGTAGAGAAAGCTGCAATTCAGTGGCATATTCTGCCAACGGTTTGATAAGTTGGCAGTTTCAGCTTGATTGGCCACAGTGAGGGTCGTGAGTGTTTCGGTTTGCCACATTCTTTGTGGTAGCAATCACCCTGTGTGTACTGGAGCAGTAGTTCAGATTAAATAGAATTTACAGCACAAAAACAGCCCATTCAACACATCTAGTCTATGCTAGTGTCTGTACTTGACATGAGCCTCCTCCCTCCCTACTTCATCCCTCCCTATCAACCTTCTGTTCCTTTCCCCCGCATGTATGTATCCAGCTTAAATGCATTGGTGCAATTTGCCTCAATGACTCCATGTGTCGGCAAGGTCCACATTCGAAATGAGAAGGAATGTCATTTCCTTCAAATATTTTTGAGGAATATTCTGTAAAGAAGATTGTGTGTCTTTGTAAATTACTTAATTATACTGGTGAAATATGTCTGGAAGAGTTGAGGAGTAAAGGCGCTAAGTGCATTGATTTGTATTGAAGCTACAGTCAGGTGGTTTTATAAGGAAAGTATCATTTAGAAATTTGCATTAGGAGATATATGGTGACCAGTTTTTCAGATGTTAAATTTCAAAGGGGAGTAAAAGTCTTTCATAACTTGCAAAGGTTTCATTAATAAACAAGGGAATGCTGTTAAATTTATTTTATTTCAGGGGCAATAAGAAAGACATGAAAGTTTTTATATTTTGTAGAACATTTTATAATTTGGAATAAGTTAAGTTCAAAAGGGTGCTGATAACAATGGAATCAAAGATGAAATGGAAAAAAGGATATGTATGAAGGAATGTTGAGCTATTTAGGGGCTGGCTGTGTGATAAAGATCTCCCGGAAATAGCTCTGGGATGGGAGAAGGTGATCAAGCCAGAATGGACTTGGGCTGCAAAAAGGAGTCTTGTTCTGAAGATCTTGGATTTCTACAATAGAGTGGAAGCGGGTTTGAGAGGTTGTGTGGTATACTTTTATTAAAGCAACAGCAGTTTTGCCTTGGGGAACATTACTGTTTTTTTTTATAGTTAAACATCTATAAGGGCCCTAGCAGCTGAGGAGAAATAATTACTATTTCATCAAGGTGGACTAAGTTTGAATCTTGACCCAAAATGCCCTAATTTAATCACGGAGGGGAAGATAAAACTTAATGGCGAGAGCCATTAAGTTTTACTCCGAACTTCAGAACTATGGAACTATTTGCCTCCTTCAGTAATTTCTGGCCCTAACATTTATGACATTTATTTTCCTTAAAATTTCAAAACACATACATAGCACCATCAAATCCTTGTTGTTTGATACATCCTATTGCTGTCAAGCTTGGCAATGTGCTGCACTTCTTGTCTTTCACCCATCCCCCCAAACTAGGCTTCTCAATAAGAGAATGAAAGGGTGGCAATTCTAATACACGGTATCACTCAGTAACGCTGACTTGTCTCCAGTTGATTCATTATTTGCCAGCCATTTGTTCCCCTGCTTGAGACGGTATTAATTTAGAACCACATGGCAGGATCTGCGAAATGTCTCCAACCCTGAGCCCTCCACCGCCTAGAAAGACGAGAGCAACAAATGCACGGAAATGCCACCGCATGCAAGTTCCTCTTCAAGCCCCAAATCATCCCAGCATGGTCATCATTGCTCGGTCAAAACCCTGGAGTACCCACTCTAACTGCACTGCGAGACCATCTTCACCATGCAGGCGGCAGCGGTTCAAGGAGAAGGCTCACCACTACCAACTCAAAGTCAAGTAGGGATTGTCAGTAAACATTGGCCCTGCCACTAACTTGCACGGGCCAAGGTTGAACTGCGAAAGCAAAGCTGATTTTGCAGGCTTTATTCCTCCAGCTCTGGGATTCTAGCTTCCCTGTGTCGAAGGTAGTCAGACGGAACGGCAGCGAGCATGTTGAATCAAATCCAACCACCGAAACCACTCAGATATTCATGAGTTTCACCCTCACTCAACCTAGTGAATGTACTATGCCATCATTTTCACTTCAGACATAGTTGAAGTTAATAAAATGTTAGTATTGATCGATCTGCAGTGCCTGAACAAGCCGTTCACAAATGCAGAGACGGTAATGAGGTTACAGCAGAGCAGAAATGTGATAAAGTTATGACGAGCTCGGCATTCATAATTCCCTATTATACACTGCAGATAATATTTGAGTTCCAGGCAACATGTGTCTGATTTCCTTTCGTAATGAGTCCCTTAATTTATTTGCTCAGTTTCCCTGAAAACAGGAACACTCCTGCGCATACATAATGTCCTCTCAGGAGTACAGTGTGAATCGCTGCAAAGTTCTCGGCATCCTTCGCCTACGAAGAGGGAGGTTAATTCCGACACTACCACCAACATCACCCAGCTTGAAGGGGCCAGCTCTGTACAGAGCAAGACTTGGGGTGATAGCTTGTGGCGTATTTACCTACTGAGCCACACCTGAAATAGCATCCCTGAGTTCCCACTCCCCACCTGGTTTCAAAACTGTCAAATATCAAAGTACTCTACAGTAGGGGCTGGTTTAGCACAGTGGGCTAAACAGCTGGCTTGTAATGCAGAACAAGGCCAGCAGCACGGGTTCAATTCCCGTACCGGCCTCCCCAAACAGGCGCCGGAATGTGGCGACTAGGGGCTTTTCACAGTAACTTCATTGAAGCCTACTTGTGACAATAAGCGATTATTATTATTATTAGTTATCCTTTCGGATTTGCACACTTGTGGCATATGTGGAGGAGGGAGCGACAGGGTGGGCTGTCTCATGTAGAGTAGGAACGCTTACATCGATAAGTTTCCGTGCTGTCGGTTTGATGTAATTCCAGATGATTTAAACCTTTTTGTGTAAAAATAAATTTAAGGTACTTTTTCCTTGATGAACAATTTCCTTGGAAATGGTACCACATTTAAGATAAGGAACCTTATCAATAAGAGCACCATTTTTCTCCAGATCTGTAAATATCCAACCAACTATTGGAATATGCTGTATCCAATTACATTTTTGAAATCTGAAAATACTGAACTGCATTCATTGGAGACCAAAATATTGTCCCCGTTTCGGTGGCACAGTGGTGAGCACTGCTGCCTCACAGCTCCAGGGTCCGGGGTTCAATTCCCACCTCGGGCGACTGCACAGAGTTTGCAAGTTCTCCCCGTGTCTGCATGGGTTTCCTACGGGTGCTCCGGTTTCCTCCCACAGTCCAAAGATGTGCTAGGTAGATTGGCCATGCTAAATTGCCCCATGGTGTCTAAAGAGGTTAGGTGAGATTATAGGGGCTGGTTTAGCACAGGGCTAAATCGCTGGCTTTGAAAGCAGGCCAAGACAGGCCAGCAGCACGGTTCAATTCCTGTACTAGCCTCCCCGAACAGGCGCCCGAATGTGGCGACTAGGGGCTTTTCACAGTAACTTCATTTGAAGCCTACTTGTGACAATAAAACATTTTCATTTCATTTCATTTCCTCCCATTTCTTTCTTGTTGCGTCCAGTACGGTGTCGGCCCTTTCTACCAGTCGGTCATACACGTCGCTACAATTTCCTTTATCTAGTATGCTTGCATCTCGCCCTGAGAGGATCGGTGCAAGGGTTCTTTAAACGGTGGCAACCTTTCCTCGACTTTCTGGCTCAACGATAGGGTACTGGGACAGTAGCAGCAGCAACCCGGGGGGGGGGGGGGGGGGGGGGTGGGGGGGGGGGGGGGCGTTGATTTTGTTAGCTTATTTTATTTAAATTTGATTTATCTAATTTTAATTTATGGTTAAGTTCTCTTGTTTGGGGGGGGGGGGGGGGGGGGAATGTGATACATGTGATGTTACGGTATGGGGGGAATTGTGGGTGTTATGGGGCTGTTAGTTGCATATTACTGCTTTTTGCTATACTTTTTGTTATATTTTCTGCAAAAAATTCCAATAAAAAAAAAAAAAAAAAAAAAAAAAAAATAGTATGCTTGCATCCAATAACTTCCAGTAATGTCTGTCGTGGCGGTTGTGGGTATGTCCTTGTCTCCTTTCAGAGGAAGTTTTTGAGTTGCAGGTACCTTAGCTCGTTTCCCCCTGGCTAGCTGGGATTTCTCTGTCAGTTCGTCCAGTGTTGCGATCCTGCCGTCCCTGTATAGGTCCCTGACTGTCAGTGTCCCTCCGTCCTGTCCCCACCTTTTTGAAGGTGGCGTCAGTCAGCCCTGGTGTGAAACTATGGTTGTTGCAGATGGGAGCTTTGTCTGACATTTAGAAATTGGGGTTAATTCTTGTCCTAAAAGAGGCATTACCCAATGGGCTATCAGGTCCTTTATAATTCGGTTTGTGAAGGGGCTGTTCTCGAGTGACAGCTTTACCCGAAACACTACTTACGTAGTGTCTCCCACCCATCCTCCTCCTCTAACCAAAAAAAAAGTTCTGTCCGTCGGATTGCTAAACTAACAAGTTTTTAAAAAGTTTTTTTTTAGTTTTTAGTTTTCAGTAGTTGGGAAGTTAGTTCAGTGGGAATGGAGGCTAGGGCAGTTGAATGTTCCTCCTGCAGAATGTGGGAGGAAAGGGTCACCTCGAGTGTCCCTGCTGACTACATCTGCGGGAAGTGAACCCAACTCCAGCTCCTCGAGAACCACGTTAGGGACCTGGAGCTGGATGAACTTCGGATCATTCGGGAGGCGGAGGGGGTTATTGAGAGGAGTTATAGGGAGGTAGTCACACCTCAGGTAAAAGAAGAAGGTAGATGGGTTACCGTCAGGGGAGGGAGAGGGAACCGGCAGGCAGTGCAGGGATCCCCTGTGGTCGTTCCCCTCTATAACAAGTATACCGTTTTGGGTACTGTTGCGGGGGACGACTTACCAGGGGTAAACAATGGGGCACAGGTCTCTGGCACAGAGTCTGTCCCTGTTGCTCAGAAGGGAAGGGAGAAGAGGAACAGAGCACTTGTCATTGGGGACTCCATAGTTAGAGGAACAGACAGGAGGTTCTGTAGGAACGAAAGAGACTCAGGGTTGGTGTGTTGCCTCCCAGGTGCCAGGGTTCGTGATGTCTCTGATCGTGTTTTTGGGATCCTTAAGGGGGAGGGGGAGCAGCCCCAAGTCGTGGTCCACATAGATACCAACGACATAGGTAGGAAGAGAGATGGGGATTTGAGACAGAAATTCAGGGAGCTAGGGTGGAAGCTGAGAGCTAGAACAAACAGAGTTGTTATCTCTGGGATGTTACCCGTGCTACGTGCTAGCGAAGTGAGAAATAAGGAGAGACAGGAGTTGAACACGTGGCTACAGGGCTGGTGCAGGAGGGAGGGTTTTGGTTTCCTGGATAATTGGGGCTCATTCTGGGGTAGGTGGGACCTCTACAAACAGGATGGTCTTCACCTGAACCAGAGGGGTACCAATATCCTGGGGGGGAGATTTGCTAGTGCTCTTCGGGGGGGTTTAAACTAATTCAGCAGGGGGATGGGAACCTAAATTGTAGTCCCAGTGTACAGAATGTTGAGAGTAGCGAGGTCAGGGGTAGGGTTAAAAGTTCGAAAGAGGGCACTGGCAAGCAAGACGCTGGTTTGAAGTGTGTCTACTTCAACGCCAGGAGCATCCGGAATAAGGTGGGTGAGCTTGCAGCATGGGTTGGTACCTGGGATCTTGATGTTGTGGTGATTTCGGAGACATGGGTAGAGCAGGGACAGGAATGGTTGTTTCAGGTTCCAGGATTTAGATGTTTCTGTAAGAACAGAGAAGATGGTAAAAGAGGGGGGGGGGGGGCATTGTTAATCAAGGAAAGTATTACGGCGGCAGAAAGGACGTTTGAGGACTCGTCTACTGAGGTAGTATGGGCCGAGATTAGGAACAGGAGAGGAGAGGTCACCCTGTTGGGAGTTGTCTATAGACCTCCGAATAGTTCCAGAGATGTAGAGGAAAGGATTGCAAAGATGATTCTCGACAGGAGCGAGAGTAACAGGGTAGTTGTTATGGGGGACTTTAACTTTCCAAATATTGACTGGACATACTATAGTTCGAGTACTATAGATGGGTCAGTTTTTGTGCAGTGTGTGCAGGAGGGTTTTCTGACACAGTATGTAGACAGGCCAACAAGGGGCGAGGCCATATTGGATTTGGTACTGGGTAATGAACCCGGCCAGGTGTTAGATTTAGAAGTAGGTGAGCACTTTGGTGATAGTGATCACAATTCGGTTATGTTTACTTTAGCAATGGGCAGGGATAGGTATATGCCGCAAGGCAAGAATTATAGCTGGGGGAAAGGCAATTATGATGCTATTCGGCAAGATTTAGAATGTATAGGATGGGGAAGGAAACTGCAGGGGATGGGTACAATCGAAATGTGGAGCTTTTTCAAGGAACAGCTACTGCGTGTCCTTGATAAGTATGTACCTGTCAGGCAGGGAGGAAGTTGTCGAGCAAGGGAACTGTGGTTTACTAAGGAAGTTGAAGTACTTGTCAAGAGGAAGAAGAAGGCTTATGTTAGGATGAGACATGAAGGCTCAGTTAGGGCACTTGAGAGTTACAAGTTAGCCAGGAAGGACCTAAAGGGAGAGTCAAGAAGAGCGAGGAGAGGACACGAAAAGTCATTGGCGGATAGGATCAAGGAAAACCCTAAGGCTTTCTATAGGTATATCAGGAACAAAAGAATGACTAGAGTAAGATTAGGGCCAATCAAGGATAGTAGTGGAAAGTTGTGTGTGGAATCAGAGGAGATAGGGGAAGCGTTAAATGGATATTTTTCGTCAATGTTTACACTGGAGAAAGACAATGTTGTTGAGGAGAATACTCGGGTTCAGTTGACCAGGCTAGATGGAATTG
This sequence comes from Scyliorhinus canicula, assembly GCF_902713615.1. Classification (NCBI taxonomy): domain Eukaryota; kingdom Metazoa; phylum Chordata; class Chondrichthyes; order Carcharhiniformes; family Scyliorhinidae; genus Scyliorhinus; species Scyliorhinus canicula. The sequence goes on along the minus strand of NC_052160.1, from coordinate 20,023,295 downwards.
AGGTTCAAAAGGAGGAGGTATTAGCAATTTTGGAAAGTGTAAAAATAGATAAGTCCCCTGGGCCAGATGGGATTTATCCTAGGATACTCTGGGAAGCCAGGGAGGAGATTGCAGAGTCTTTGTCCTTGATCTTTATGTCATCTTTGTCGACAGGAATAGTGCCGGAAGACTGGAGGATAGCAAATGTTGTCCCCTTGTTCAAGAAGGGGAGTAGAGACAACCCTGGTAATTATAGACCTGTGAGCCTTACTTCGGTTGTGGGTAAAATGTTGGACAAGGTTATAAGAGATAGGGTTTATAATCATCTTGAAAAGAACAAGTTGATTAGCGATAGTCAACAAGGTTTTATGAAGGGTAGGTCATGCCTCACAAACCTTATTGAGTTTTTTGAGTAGGTGACCAAACAGGTGGATGAGGGTAAAGCGGTTGATGTGGTGTATATGGATTTCAGTAAGGCGTTTGATAAGGTTCCACACGGTAGGCTATTGCAGAAAATAAGGAAGTATGGGATTGAAGGTGATTTAGCAGTTTGGATCAGTAATTGGCTAGCTGAAAGAAGACATAGGGTGGTGGTTGATGGCAAATGTTCATCCTGGAGTTCAGTTACTAGTGGTATACCGCAAGGATCTGTTTTGGGGCCACTGCTGTTTGTCATTTTTATAAATGACCTGGAAGAGGGTGTAGAAGGATGGGTTAGTAAATTTGCAGATGACACGAAGGTCGGTGGAGTTGTGGATAGTGCTGAAGGATGTTATAGGATACAGAGGGACATAGAGGGACAAGCTGCAGAGCTGGGCTGAGAGGTGGCAGATGGAGTTTAATGCGGAAAAGTGTGAGGTGGTTCACTTTGGAAGGAGTAACAGGAATGCAGAGTACTGGGCTAATGGCAAGATTCTTGGTAGTGTAGATGAACAGAGAGATCTCGGCATCCAGGTACATAAATCCCTGAAAGTTGCCACCCAGGTTAATAGGGCTGTTAAGAAGGCATATGGTGTGCTAGCCTTTATAAGCAGGGGGATTGAGTTTCGGAACCACAAGGTCATGCTGCAGCTGTACATAACTCTGGTGCGGCCGCTCCTGGAGTACTGCGTGCAGTTCTGGTCACCACATTATAGGAAGGATGTGGAAGCTTTGGAAAGGGTTCAGAGGAGATTTACTAGGATGTTGCCTGGTATGGAGGGAAGGTCTTAGGAGGAAAGGCTCAGGGACTTGAGGTTGTTTTCGTTAGAGAGGAGAAGGCTAAGAGGTGACTTAATCGAGACATATAAGATAGTCAGAGGGTTAGATAGGGTGGACAGTGAGAGTCTCTTTCCTCGGATGGTGATGACCAACACGAGTGGACATAGCTTTAAATTGAGGGGTGGTAGATATAGGACAGATGTCAGAGGCAGTTTCTTTACTCAGAGAGTAGTAGGGGTGTGGAACGCCCTGCCTGCAACAGTAGTAGACTCGCCAACTTTAAGGGCATTTAAGTGGTCGCTGGATAGACATATGGATGAAAATGGAATAGTGTAGGTCAGATAAGCTTCAGATGGTTTCACAGGTCGGCGCAACATCGAGGGCCGAAGGGCCCGTACTGCACTGTAATGTTCTATGTTCTATAATTCATTCCTGGATATTTGTGTACAGTATTTTCTAAGCTGATCATTTGGGCTTGTACATCAGTCCCTTTGGGAGAAGAGGACATAGTGCATTACTGTGATAAATATTTTTCACCACATTGTCAATCGTTTTTTGCAGTATAATCATTTATACCATAGAGTGTAACTGCATCAGTATTCCCAGCAGGCAGGTGAAGTAAACAATGAGCCACATCCAGTTTGATGGATGAATGGCTGAACTCTGGGAATGTTTATCCCAAATTAAATTATGTCTCTGAATTGGTGAGTGAAACACCTCCTAATTCTGTTGTGATCTAACAAGAATGTTGATAATCTGATCGATGCCCGTCTGACACTTGTGTTTTCCCTCAAATTGCAGCAGTTGGGAATTGGTTTTCCGAATGGGCTGCATTAGAGCTGCAGCATAACACAGAGTTAGCGCAAATACGTGACTGCGCTTTGTTCTGGGTTTGTTCCCGTTTCCAAAGTGCGTTGCATAGTGGCATCTTCCTCATAGAATTCCACTTGTACAGCACAGGAGGAGGACGTTCCTCCCATTCTGCCTGCGCTGTCGCTTTTGAACGAGCCAATCCATTAGTCCCACTCTTTTCCCCCCATCGCCCTTTCGTTTTCTTCCCTTCCAAGTATTTGTCCAGTTCCTTTCTGAAAGCAATCGCTGAGCTTGTTTCTGGCACCCATTGAGGCAGTGCATCACACACCATAAAAATTCTTCTCATCTCACCTCCAGGTCCTTTGCCAGTTGCCTTCAGTCTGGACCCCTGATGACTGCACCGGCCCTTGGAAAGAGAACCCTACCTAAGCACACACCTCCACCCTATCCCCATGACCCCACCCAACCCAACCGTTCTGGATACTAAGGGCAATTTATCATGCCGAATCCGCCAATCCACCTAACCTGCACATCTTTGGATTGTGGGAGGAAACCGGAGCACCCGGAGGAAACCCACACAGACACGAGGAGAACGTGCAGACTCCGCACAGGCAGTGATCCAAGCCGGGAATCGAACCTGGGACCCTGGAGCTGTGAGGCAACAGTGCTAACCACTGTGCTACCATGCCCCCCCATTTGTACTCTAGCTGCCGCCTATGTGTGCAAACTACAGCCTCTGGTGCGTTCACAATGCTGGCTGCTGCTTGAGCATGATCTGGAAGGTGGACAACCCTGTCTCATATAGATTGGCACTGAATATCCATCGGTCACCACACCCATTCTACTGTGCGTATAATAGTCCAGTCTGGCTGGATGTTAAAATAAGCCATGGTACTATTTTGAATGGGTGCAGAGCTCTCCCCAATGTCCTTGCCAATATTTTTCCCTCAGTCAACATTTTTGTACAATCTTGTCATTATCACATTCCTGCTTGTGGGATCTTGCTGTGCACACTTTGGTTTCCAAGTTTCCCACATTACTGCAGCGGCTGCACTTCATAAGTACTTTGTCAGTACTTTAAAATGTCCTATGGTAATAAAAGGCACAATGTAAATGCAAATTTATTTTCTCAATAAAGGGAGAGACTTCTGGGGCTGTTGTCACAGAGGGCGGAATTCTCCTACCCCCTGCAGGGTCGGGGAATCGCCCGGGTCCGGCATAAATCCCGCCCCCGCCGTGGGCGGAATTCTCCACCACCCGGGAATCGGTGGGGGCGGGAATCGCGCCCTGCCGATCGGCGGGCCCCCGCGGCGATTCTCCGGCCCACGATGGACCGAAGTCCCGCCGCTGCCAGGCCTCTCCCGCCGACGTGGTTTAAACCACCTCTGTGCCGGTGGGAGCAGGCGGTGGGAGCGGGCCCTGGGGTCCTTGGGGGGGGGGGGGGGGAAGGGGACCGGGCGATCTGACCCTGGGAGGTGCCCCCACGGTGGCCTGGCCCACGATAGGGGACCACAGATCGGCGGGCGGGCCTGTGCCGTGGGGGCACTCTTTCTCTTCTGCCGCTGCCACGGCCTCCACCATGGCGGAGGCGGAAGAGACCCCGTCCACCGCACATGCGCCGGTGGTGACGTCAGCGGCCGCTGACACTCCGTCGCATGCGCAGACTCACGCCGACCTTCGAAGGCCTTTTGGCCAGACCTGCCGCCAGTCGGCGGGGCGGGAGCCACTCCAGCGCGGGCCTAGCCCCTTTCTCCGCACCTTTGGGGAGGCCTGACGCCGGAGTGGTTGCCGCCACTCCGCTGTGCCGGGAACCCCCGCCCTGCCGGGCAGGGGAGAATTTCGCCCAGGAACTGATCACGGCAACTTGGTGAAGATTGATCAAATTACCACGAACCAAATTAGTTTTTAAAAAAGTAATTGAAGCCTTGGGCCTCCCACATCTCAGGCCTTCTGCTCAATTTTAAAAAATTTAGTCGTGGGATGTTGGTGTCGCCGGCTCGACCAGCATTTGTTGCCCCATTCCTAATTGCCCTTTAGAAGTTGGTGGTGAGTTGCCTTCTTGAACCATTACAGTCCATGTGGTGTAGGTACACCCATAGGACGCAGTTCCATGATTTTGACCCAGCGACAGTGAAGGAACGGCGATATATTTCCAAGTCAGGAAGGTGAAAGAAGACAGAGAGTGATAGTTGATGGGAAATGTTCAGAATGGAGTTCAGTTACGAGTGGCGTACCACAAGGATCTGTTCTGGGGCCGTTGCTGTTTGTCATTTTTATAAATGACCTAGAGGAGGGCGCAGAAGGATGGGTGAGTAAATTTGCAGACGACACTAAAGTCGGTGGAGTTGTAGACAGTGCGGAAGGATGTTGCAGGTTACAGAGGGACATAGATAAGCTGCAGAGCTGGGCTGAGAGGTGGCAAATGGAGTTTAATGTGGAGAAGTGTGAGGTGATTCACTTTGGAAAGAACAACAGGAATGCGGAATATTTGGCTAATGGTAAAATTCTTGGTAGTGTGGATGAGCAGAGGGATCTCGGTGTCCATGTACATAGATCCCTGAAAGTTGCCACCCAGGTTGATAGGGTTGTGAAGAAGGCCTATGGTGTGATGGCCTTTATTGGTAGAGGGATTGAGTTCCGGAGCCATGAGGTCATGTTGCAGTTGTACAAAACTCTGGTACGGCCGCTTTTGGAGTATTGCGTACAGTTCTGGTTGCCTCATTATAGGAAGGACGTGGAAGCCTTGGAACGGGTGCAGAGGAGATTTACCAGGATGTTGCCTGGTATGGAGGGAAAATCTTATGAGGAAAGGCTGATGGACTTGAGGTTGTTTTCGTTAGAGAGAAGAAGGTTAAGAGGTGACTTAATAGAGGCATACAAAATGATCAGAGGGTTAGATAGGGTGGACAGCGAGAGCCTTCTCCCGCGGATGGAGGTGGCTAGCACGAGGGGACATAGCCTTAAATTGAGGGGTAATAGATATAGGACAGAGGTCAGAGGTGGGTTTTTTACGCAAAGAGTGGTGAGGCCGTGGAATGCCCTACCTGCAACAGTAGTGAACTCGCCAACATTGAGGGCATTTAAAAATTTATTTGATAAGCTTAGAATGGATGATAAGGGCATAGTGTAGGTTAGATAGCCTTTAGTTTTTTTCCATGTCGGTGCAACATCGAGGGCCGAAGGGCCTGTACTGCGCTGTATCGTTCTATGTTCTATGTTCTATGTTCTATGTGAGTGACTTGGAGGGGAACCTCTAGGTGGTGGTTTTCCCATGTATCTGCTGCACTTGTCCTTTTTGCTGGTAGTGGCCATGGATTTGGAAGGTGCTGTTGAAGGAGTCCTGCTGAGTTGCTGCAGTGCACCTTCTGGATGGTACATACTTGCTGCCGCTGTGTGTCTGAGGTGGAGGGAGTGAATTTTGAAGGTCGCGTGCTTTGACCTGGGTGGTGTCAAGTTTCTTGAGTGTTGTTGGAGCTGCGCTCATCCAGATAAGTGGAGAGTATTCCATCACACTCCTGACTTGTGTCTTGTAGATGGTGGATAGGATTGGGAAGTCAGGAGATGAGTTATCTGCCACAGAATTCTAAGCCTGCTCTTGTAGGCAGTAGTTTCTAGTCACTGGTAACCACGCAGGATGTGGGATTCAGCGATGGCAATGCCATTGAATTTCAAGGGTGAATGGTTAGTTTCTCTCTTGTTCAGATGGTCATTGCCTGGCACTTCAGTGGCCTAAGTGGTAGCAATCAACCCAAGTATGAATATTGTCCAGGTCTTGTTTCATATGTTCATGGGCTGAGGAGTCCCAAAAAATTCTGAACATTGTGCAATCATCAATGAACATCCTCACCTCTGACTTTATGTTTGAGGGAAGGTCATTGATGAAACAACTGAAGATAGTTGGGCCCCAGGACACGACTCTGAGGAACTCTAACAGCAATGTCCTGGTGCTGAGATGATTGATTTCCAATAGTCACAACCACCTTCCTTTGGGCTAGGTACCACTGCAAACAGTGAAGAGTTTAACCCCCCCCCCAACCGGATTCCCTTTGACTTCAGTTTTGTTAGGGCTCCTTGATGCCACATTCAGTCAAATGCAGCCTTGAAGTCACAGGCTCCTCACAATGCATCATGCTGAAGCAGGTTTGATGGGCTCAACGGCTTGCTCCGGTTCATGTGTTCCTTCCCACGCATAGCAGGAGGTTGATCCAATATTCTTAGGCTGTCCAACGCTGACTGGCCTGGAGGTGTCATCACATGACATATTGCTTGCAAGACCCCACTCACACACCCTTGCCACGGTTGCCCAACATGTCCAACATGATGATGATCTACCCTTGCTTGGGCAATTGAAAAATGAATACTCTTCATTGATTGGATGGGTCTGGTGTCAGTCAAACAGCTCTTTCTCTCAATTTCCAGGATGTGTATAACTAGTTAACAAAAAGCATTGAAACAAAATGCGAGCATGCTTTTTTTTTGCTACAATGATTTTCCTTCTGTGTTCCTTGCAGTGTACAGGATTCTGGAGACTGATGTTTCATTCCTGGGGGAGGGTTGGTAACCCGAAATATTGGCCTTTTTACACTGATGGACAAAGCCAAAAAAAGTACCCATCCAAAGTCAATTCAACAAATCCATATTTGTCCTCCCTCTCTACGCAGACATGTGTCACCAGATCCAGCTGATGTTGACAATTGCGGCAACTAATCAGAGACAGCGGCACCGATGTACACAAAGATCAGACTGATTTCTAACACACGGTGACTGTAGACCCTTTGTGTTTGCACAGAGCTGACAGAGCAGAGATAGATTACCCGAAACAACAATTGCCGAGCCTTCGTGTTACCAGGGGCTTCAGCCATTTAGTTATGTTAATTTTGGAACCAAATTCAACTGTGGGATTTAAATCAATCAAAACATGCCAACTGTATCAGGTATGTGAAATTAAATCACAAGATGTGAGATTCTTGAATTTACCAGATATAGTCGAACCCATCAGTGGTTTTAACTTCGTGGAATAGAATAGGATGGTAAGGTCTGTGGAAATGGGCTGCCATATTTTTTCACATAATAATAAATCACTTCAGTGCAATTCTTTGCTTGTGCAGTCCTTTGCGATGTTGCTGAGATACCGTCTCAGCCTGCCTCACTCTGAAACCTGAGTCAAATGGATATTGGTCTGCGTCCCTTTAATAAGGACACGGGGGGTCCACACAGAGTAAAATAAAGAAATGTAGTTTTATTTTCAATGTGATATATACACCACCCGGTAGATCCCGACCAGGTTTCTGCTCTGGTAGGTGTCTTACTGGCTGATCTTTTATACAGAGGTTAATGGGGCTCCCCCACCCCTAGCAGGAGAGCTCATTCTCCCCAAGGACCACGGGGAAGATAATCATTCACACCCTGTAGGTCCCGTGCGGGAGATTACATCCCCCCCCTCCCCCAAGTGCAAAGACTCTCTCGACGACCGATGAGGCGGAGAGGGAAGAGCAGGCGGAGGAGGTCGGACCCTCTTCAGCTCTGGCAAGTTGCCATGTAGCTGATGCGGTGGATTGGTCGGCGTATACCTCGCTGGTGAATGTTGTCTGTGGCAGGAATGTCAGGGTGGACGATCGTCAGGAGGCGGCTGGATTATGGAGTTACCGCGACCTCAAGAGGCCTGTGTCTTGATTTCAGAGTCAGAAGACACAGCGTCGGGCAGGTCGGTGTCAAGAGAGACTGGAGGTGTCACAGCCGGCTGGTTCAGTAATGGAGCAGCAGATCCAGGGTAGTTTACATCCGAGGAACCTCACAATGGAGAACCCTCCGTGAAGGAACGTGATCTAAATACCGTCTCATCAGTTGCCCCCAGACCCGAACTTGGCAAGAGACTGGTCCCGTTTGATGGCCGACAATGGGGCGGAATTCTCCCAAAAGCCCGATGCCGTTGTGAAACCCGGAGAGGTTCACGGTTGCGTCGGAGGCCTCTCCTGGCCCCCTATTCTCCCCCCGCCGGGGAACTAGGAGGGCCGTGCCGGGAAACTCGGCCGCGGGGCCTTCTCGCTGGTGTCAAGGCCCGGCGCGCCGAGAATGACGCAGCTGACGCGCCTAATGACGTCAGCCGCGCATGCACAGTTGCCGTCTTCCCCTCTGCCGCCCCGCAAGATGTGGCGGCTTGATCTTGCGGGGCGGCGGAGGGGAAAGAGTGCGTCCCATTGAGACGCCGGCCTGACGATCGGTGGGCACCGATCGCAGGCCTGTCCCTTCCCGAGCACGGTCGTGGTGCTCAGTTCCCTCTCGGCCCCCCACAAGCCCCAAACGGGCAGCTCACGCCGTGTTCACGACGGCAGCGATCAGGTGTGGTTGCCGCCATTGTGAACCGGTCGCGAACGGCAGGCCGCTCGGCCCATCTGGGTCGGAGAATCGCGGGCTGGCCGTGAAAAACGGGAGCCCGCGATTCTCCGAGCCGTGTGTCGCAAAACGCGACACGCCATTTTGGGGGGGGTGGGAGGTGCGAGAGCGGACCTCCTGCGATTCTCCCACCCGGCGTGGGAGCAGAGAATTCCGCCCCAGTTAGCCAGCGAGCACTGTCGTTGAAGTTACGAACGAACACTACCTCGTCAGGTGTGAAGTATCGAAGAGGTCGACGTCAAACTGGGCTATGCCCTTACAAACCTTGGCCATGGTGCATCTTCGCCCCGATGTCCGGTAGAATCAAACTCAATCGCGTACAAAGCCTATGACCCATTAACATCTCAACGGGGGCTACCACAATGACTGTATGCAGTGTGGTCCTGTGTGAGAATAAAAATCTTGCCAGTTTGATGTCCAACGAGCCCGATGTCTGTTTCTTGAGCTCCCATTTAACCGCCTGCGCGGCCCTCTCTTCCAAGCCATTTGATGCCAGATGGGGCAGTGTGGACATGATGAATCCCATTGTTCTTTGCTTGTGAAAGACCCAAGTCGGAAATCGAACCTGGGGCTCTGGAGCTGTGAACCAACAGTGCTAACCACTGTACATCTTCAATGGTCAGCTCCGAGAACTTTGAGGAGAAAGCCTTCAACTCCCCTGGTAGCTGTCGATGCTGGCCAACATACAGCATCAGATGCCGCGCCTTGGTGGCTGATTTGCATCCAGTCATGAATACAAGATGTAGTGATAGGCAAGGAGTCTGTAAGATTCAGGACAGCGACCACTTCGTCCGCCGAAGGGATGTTTGTGGATTCAGTCTGCAGGGGCAGATGGCTCAATACATCACCATGTGCAACCTGGGTCCCCGGGCGGTGCTCAAAAGAATACACTTAAGCAGCCAATAACAAGGCCCGGCATCACGGTGGCGCAGTGGTTAGCACTGTTGCCTCACGGCGCCGAGGTCCCAGGTTCGATCCTGGCCTTAGGTCACTGTCCGTGTGGAATTTGTATATTCTTCCCATGCCTGCGAGGTTCTCACTCCCACAACTCAAAGATGTGCAGGGTAGGTGAATTGGCCAAGCTAAATTGCCCTTTCATTGGAAAAAAAATTGGATACTCTAAATTTATTTTTTAAAAACAAGGCCCGGCGCTGAATCTTCACCGTCGCAACTGGTGGGATCACCTTGTCTTCATGGAAGAGGCCCAGCAAAGGCTTGTGATCCATGGTGATAAAGGAATGGCAGCCATAGATGTACTGATGAAACAGCTTTACGCCAAATATCTGTCCGGGCATATTTCCTCTCAGCTGCAGCCAACATCCGGGAAGCAAAAGCGATCGGACTTTCACGGCTATCGCTCATCTGATGGGACAGGACTGCCCTAATCCCAAACAGCGAAGCATCACATGTGACGTATAATGGTTTCAAAGGGTCAAAATGCATCAACACCCCGAAGATGACAACCACTGCTTCACTTTTTAAATGCCTCACCCTGGGCCCTGCTCCATTCCCACGGCTGGTGCTTCTTGAGGACCAAGTGAAGGGGGGCCAGGACAGTCGCCAAATTTGGAATGCATCACCAGAGTATTTTACTAGTCCAAGAAAAGAGCGAAGCCTTGTGGTGTCTCGCACGGTGGAGGCCATCTTGATAACTCTCACTTTCTCAGCGACCAGGTGCAGGTCGTCTTCGTCAACCCAATACTCCAAAAATACCACTTACTTTGCATGAAACACGCACTTTGTGGGGCGTTGGTAGGCCCCATAGTCTGAAAACCGCTTTAACAATGCCTCGAGGTTCTGCAAATGTTCTTGGTCCGTTTTCCCTTTGACTTTCCTCTCAGTCATTTAAGTAAACCACACGTGCGGCTATCCTGGCAGGATGTTCTCCATGACTCGCTGGAAGACTGCGCATGCAGAGGATATTCTGAACAGGAGCCGGGTGTACTCAGACCCTCCTGCATATTCATCATGATGTACGTCCATGAGGATTTATTGCGCTCCAGTTGTAGATAAGCGTTGCCCGTGTCCAGTTTTGTAACTGTACAACCGCTGGCCAAAGTTGCATACAACTCCTCGATGTGGGGTAAAGGAAACAATCTAACCTCTGAGCTGTGTTTACCGTCAATTTATAGTTTCCGCAGAGGCGGACTGTCTTATCCAGCTTCATGACTGAGACCACCGGCACCACCCAATCTGTGAAGCGGTTGGGCCGAATGATGCCCAAAATCTCCAAACGATGAAGTTTGGTCTCACCTTTCTCCACTAAAGCGTACGGAATCGGACAGCACAAAAATATCGGGGCTGGGTCTCTGGGTCCACCTGGATTTTGGCCACGGCCCCTTTATTGTGCCCAAGGCAGGCTGGAAAACATCGGGGATCTGGCTCAGTACCACACACAGACCACCAGATCCCACTTGGAGGATGTGTGGCCAATCCAACTGCAGCTAGTGTAGATAATTGCAACCCAACTTTTTCCTTGCATGGCAATGAGGGGAAGGTGAACTGACTGATGCCCATAACCTACTGGAGTAACGGTGGACCCCACAATATTCAGTCATTCCCCTGTGTAAGTGACCAAATGAGCCGCTGTGTCAGTCAAAGTCTCGAAAGTAAGTACACCTCATTTTATAAGGTCAAAAATGCACTGTGCCACCACAGAAACAGCATCTTCCTTATCCAACTCAATTTGGAGCATACGGCCAGTCACCTGTATTGAAACACGAATGGGGTCACACGGGGTATTGTCAAACTGCATCTCACACTCATCCTCGGCCACTTTTGGGCCATCCAGCTGCAAGGCCCGGCCCCGTAGGCTGACGCCTACCTCGACGGGGACGCCTGGATCATCGGCCCTCTTGCTGCCATGAGTACGCCCAGACCGGCGTCCACACGTCGCACAAGGGCCCGAATCGCCTTCAGCCGAGACCGGGGACATTATAGGTTGCGGCGGCCGGCTCTTTGCCCAGAGGCCAGAGTCACTGTGGCGGTCAGTCTGGGCTGCGGGGATACCACATGTGGGGTGTGCCCCAAATTGTTCACCTTCATCCCTTGTATCTGACAACGTGATCTGTAGTGTCTGCTGAAAGGTCAGGAAGATTTTGCCCAAAAGCTTTTTTTGTGTTTCCGTATTATTGAGACCAAATGATCGCCAGCTTATTGAAGGATGCAGTTCCTTACCCAAGAAACATGGCCACGTTCTGTAGCTGTGATACAACTTGATGATGGACACGCTGAGGGACTTCTCCACCGTATTAAACTGATATCTTTGGAAGATCACTGATGGGTTGGGTTAAAGTGTTGCACCACAAGTGCCACGAGTTGGTCGAATGAATGCGTTTCTGGCACCACTGAGTACGTGAGACTCCGGATCACCCCGAACATGTGCGTCTCGCAGGCCATCAACAGTATGACCATCTGGGCGGCCCGGTAGCACAGTCAGGGTGGCACGGTAGCACAGTGATTAACACAGTTGCTTCACAGTTCCGGGGTCTCAGGTTCGATTCCCGGCCGGGTCACTGTGCAGAGTCTGCACTTTCTTCACTGTTTCTGCGTGTGTTTCCTCCGGGTGCTCTGGTTTCCTCCCACTGTCCAAAGACGTGCAGGTTAGGTGGATTGGCCATGCTAAATTGACCCTTAGTGCCCAAAGAAGGTTAGATGGGGTTACTAGGTTACGGGGGTGGGGTGGAGGTGCGGGCTCAGGGAGGGTGATCTTTCCATGAACTGGTGCAGATTTGATGGGCCAAATGGCCTCTTTCTGCAATGTAATTTTAGTGCCGATGTCTATATCTAGTGCATGTTCTCCGTGATGTTGTTGGCCCCTGAGGTCCCATCCGGGCTATTATGGTCCCGTTCCAGATATTCAAGTATAAGATCTAGGTTGACTCCCCCAGTGCAAGACTCAGGCTGAGATGTTAAATCAAGGCCCTGTCAACCCTCTCAAGCGGATATCAAAACCAGGCCTTGTGGCGCAGTGATAGCATGCCTACCGCTGGACCAGAAACTCCGGGTTCGAGTCCAAAGCTAAGACTTGTTACCCACGGACAGAGTGTTCAACACGGTTCAGCAGGCTGATAATCAGCTTAGAAATCTTTCCACCACTTCCGCCATTACTCCCCAAAGGGTATAAAGCAGTATATGGGTGTGAAGATACACTAACAAGTGGATATCCAAGACCCCATGGCACAATTTCAATGAAGAGTGTGGTAGTAGTGCGATAGTAGGTGTATTACGGTACGTGGAAGTGAGCTGCTATTAGTGCAGAGGACTTGCTGCCCATTGGCCCGGGTAAGTCATGTGCCTCTCAGCCGATTGGCTGAGAGGTAGGTAGCTCCGCCTACGAGGCAGGATCTAAGAACCCGTGCTTCCCGGCAGTCGGCCTTTCTTCTGTACGTCTGCTGCCGGGCACACATCTTGTGCATTAAAGCCTATCGTTTGGATCTCATCTACGTTTCGTGTCCATTGATTGTGCATCAAGGAGTTAGGGAGTTTTCCCTGGCACCCTGTAATCAATATAATTCCAGATAGATTTACTGGCTATTCATCACGTTATTGTACTTTACTGTTTGCAAAATGACTATTGCATGTAGCTGCCTAAAAACATTAAAATAGCTGATTGTGTGTGAAACCCTTTTGGACAGTTGTGAGAAATGGGATATGGTGAGATTAATGGATGTGCTTTCGAGGTGGCACTGGGTTCAATCTATTGGTAATCATTGCTCCTTTATAAATTGTACGCGTTGATAAAAATGGAACAAAATGACAATAAAATTAAAGTATTGTTCTTCCTCAATGTCAAACATTAATGTGGCCAACCATATCAATTTCGTCCATTTAGTCCCAACTGGATATTCATTCTCATTACTCCAGCACAGATTCTAATATTGATAGATTAATTAAACCCAGGATTATAATATTAATTGTCTTTCTTTGTTCAGCAAGCAAGAGATTTTGTTGTCGCCTTTATTTAGCCAGACAGATAAAGGCTAAAGGAGTGAGATACCGATGAAGTTGAAAAACTCTTGCATGTTCTCGTTCCACAAGGGAAACTTGGAGAAGCGGTGAAAGAAAGACGTTCATTAAGATACCGCCACTCTGAAAGCACTTTACAGCCAACAAAGAATCTTTGTAGACAGTGTTGCAATGTGAGAAACACGGAAGACAATCTGTGCACAGCAAGATGCCACAAACAGCAATGTAGCAATCTGTTTCTGTTACTTTGATTCAAGGGTAAATATTGACAGAGACACCAGGGGGAACCCTCCTGTTCTTCATCAATATGGCGCCTTTTCACTATCCACCTGAAGGAGCAGGCAGGACCTCAGTTTAATGTCTCATCCCTAAAATAAAACGCACCTCCAACTGTGCAGCACTCCCTCCCAACTGAACTGGGATGTCAACCTTGATTTCTGTCTTCGTGCGGAACGTGAACCTGGAAGTCGGTGACTCAGAGGCGGGAGTGCTACTAACTGGGCCACAGCTGAAAAAGACTGAAGGGTGCTGAACTGTATGAGCTGGGTGATGATTCTTCATTTCAGCACAGTGATGCTGCAAGGAAGAATGTGTGTGAAGCTCAGAATAGGATTAGAAAGTCTGGCATTTGTCGTGTGGAAATGGGCCAACATACTTTCTCACATCATGACAAATCGCTTCAGTGCGGTTCATTGCTTTGCGATGGAATCACCAGGCGAAAGGTCGGAGGAGCGCTGGGCGCTGTTAGTAATGATAAGAGAGAAAAAGATCATTACCGTTTCTATTCACAGCTTGTGTAAGGTCACATCTGCCTTATCCGTGGGTTCATCTGGATTTCCCCAGCTTTGTGCTCGAACACTTTAATAAAGAGTCAGAGAGTCTTGGAGTTTTACAGCACAAAAAGAGGCCCTTCAACCCATCATGCATTTTTTTTTCAATCGTTCATGGGATGTGGGCGTCCCTGGCTGGGCCAGGGTTTATTGCTCATCCCTCATTGCCCTTGAACTGAGTGGCTTGCTGAGGGCCATCTCAGAAGGCAGTTAACTGTCAACCACATTGCTGTGGGTCTGGAGTCACATGTAGGTCAGACCGAGTAAGGATGGCAGATTCCCTTCCTTGCCGAAAGCCGTCAAGCACCTATCTATTCTAATCCCATTTTCCAGCACTTGGTCTGTAGCCCTTGTACGCTATGGCATTTCAACTGCTCATCGAAACGATTCCTAAATGTTGTGTGGGTTCCCGCCTCTACCACCCTTTCCGGCAGGGAGTTCCAGATTTTAACTCCCTCTGGGTAAAGAGATTTTTCCTCAAATCCCCTGCCCATTACCGTACATCTTACGTTCTTATATTACGGATTGCTGAAAAAAGTTTTGCTACCTTCAAGCCTACTGCTACCCGTGTTACTTAAGAAGACCTTTCTGACCTGTTTCATACCTTCTGAAATAGCTGGAGACAAAAAAAGGAATCTTTGCCTTACAAGTTCTGATGTCCATATTTAAGGAACGATACGCTTGCCTTAGAGCAGGAAAAGCAAAGCTTCACTAATTGTTCCCTGGGATATGAGCTATGATGACTAAATTGGGCATGCTGAGCCAGTTTAGCTCAGTGGGCTAGACAGCTGGTTTGTGATACAGAACAAGGCCAGCAGTGCGGGTTCAATTCTCGTACCGGCTTACCCGAACAGGTGCCGGAATGTGGCGACTAGGGGCTTTTCACAGTAACTTCATACTTGTGGCAATAAAAGATTATTATTACATACTCCCTCAAGTTTAGAGGAATAAGAGGTGATCTCACTGAAACATACAGGATTCTGGCGGGTACACACCGAGAGGCTTTCCCCCCGCTCCCTGCCGAGGAATCTAGAGCATGGGACCATTGTCCCAGGATAAGAAGTCATTCATTTAGGACTGAGGTGAGGAGAAATCTCTTCACTCAGAGGGATGGGAATTCCTTTCCCCAGTGGATGTTCCATCGTTGAGCATATCCAAAACTGAGATAGGTTTTTGCTCTCTCAGGAAATCCAGGGATATGGGAGTGGGCAGGAAAGAGGAGTTGAGGTAGAAGGTCTTATTAAATTGCAGAGCATGATAAATGGGCCGCATGGCCACCTAATTCTTACGTTCTAATGCGTGTTGCTGAAAAATGACGCACCTTGTCAAAGCTTTTCGTCTTGCACTCATCAGGGAAACTCGCAAGTATATCTATTTGTAAAGGAAACAACAACTTATAGTGCATGAGAAGAGACTGGTGTTGACAGGTAGACTCTGATTGCTAGAGACGTTGCCACGGAGAATGCACCTCTGTCAATCAGAGTGACTTGCCAACCAATCAGTACTCTTTCTCATGCAGTATAAATTGTTGTCCCCTTAATAATTGGTATTCTTGCAAGTCTGTCTTGATGAGTACAATGCAAAAAGCTACGACAACACTTATCTTTCTAGCAATACTCAAGTTCTGTACGACCAAAATGATTATTCGCATGTTACCCTATCAAATTTCACAGCACACCTCAGGAGATGAGTTGTCTATGAAGGGAGGCCAGGAAATTAGTCAGGATACAAGGGCATGTTGAATTGTTCTCGTCGAGGAAATGTATGAACTCTTGCTTATTCGCATCTGCGCAATCACTCTGGCTGGCTATTGTGTCTCGGATTATTGATGATTAATTTCAGAGGCCCTTGGATTAAATAGGTACTGGGGAATTCTCCACTTGTCTTTAGTTCTCCACATGAAACACAGATAAATCATAACCCACGGCTGAATTGAGAATCACAATATAATAATAATAATTCTTATTGTCACAAGTAGGCTTACATTAACACTGCAATGAAGTTACTGTGAAAAGTCCCGAGTCGCTGCATTCCGGTGCCTGTTTGGGTACACGGAGGGAGAATTCCAAATTGGCATGACCATCCCACATGCTTCTGTTGTTTCTCTGGAAAGATTATGTAGGGGATGTGGATGGAAGGGTGGAGTGTGGATCTTGTCCAGTGCTTGGAGGCTCCACCCATCGTAAAGACAGTCTCTGACATTCACAGAGGGCAGTGTTGAGGGCGGAGACATGGTCTAAGCTAAGCTGCTGTTATACCCGAAAAGGTGAGGGAGGGTTACCCCCTTCTAGCAATCATGTGAATGGGCCCCACATGGTGGAGGAATTGAAATTAAGCTGATTTTCCCTCTCATCGCTGTGTAACATTTGATTTAAATTCCCTGAGAGTAAATATGCTCGAGAGTATTTTAGCCAAAAGCGTTGCACTGTTGGCAACGACCTGCATTGACAAAGTAATATTGGAATGGGAGTGATTCTGATTGATACGGGAATGACAATGAATATGCTGCTATCTGGAAGGAAGCAAGTCTCAGGTTAAAGGGCTGGAGCTGAGAGATGGCAACAAAATTGCTAAGGAAAATCTCATATCGCCAGAGCCTGCAATGTCTGGTTGAAATGTGACGAGCTGCAACATGCCTAGTCGTTCCTTGATGGTGTGCCATTGATTCAGTGTTCGGATTCTGGGAATAGGAACCAGGTCAGTGTTTCCATATTAATAAAACCAAAATGCTGCGGAGTTAACACTTGTCATACGGACTTGAAACGTTAACTTTGTTTTTCCCTCCGCAGATACTGCCAGACCTGCTGCTTTTATCCAGCATTTTTGGTTTTTATTCCCACATTTCCAGAAAGTTGGTGGGGGGGGTAAATAAGCCATCACATCAAATCAAGTACCCTCATTCTGAGAAGTATAGTCTCTTTCAGCAGTGTCTGTAATAATGTACAGTATGTATTGTGCAATGTTCATGCATTCCGTCGTGTATTAGTCAAGGGACGAATTACATTTTGTGAGTTGCAGGATAATTTTCCCCATTATATTGACTGCTGTACTCTGTTTCCACTTAATGTTGTAGATGAATGTGATGGCACTGGAGTGATTGGCGCCGCGCCTACCGGCCGCAAAGGACCTCCGTTGGCCGGTGTGAGTTGGCGCATGTGCAGGAACACCAGCGTGTTCCCAGAACCGCTGCCGTGATTCCAGCACATGCGCAGGGGGTTTCGTCTCCGCGCCGGCCATGGCGGAGCTTTACAGTGGCCGGCGCGGAGGTAAAGAGTGCCCCAGCACAGGCCCGCCCACAAATTGGTACAATCACGGGCCAGGACAACCTCGCTCGCCAAGCCTAGTCCAAGTTCGGACCTTTGCAGTGGCTGCATGAGCTCCACAGCACAGTGCAGGGCAGGGCAGACTCCCACAGTGTGACACCGTGGGACCCACCCCTTAGACTTTTTATTGTCGAATTGTTAAAAAATATATCATTGGGTCATAGATGTTTACAACATGGAAACAGGCCCTTCCGCCCAGTTTGTCTATGCCGTTCGGTTTCTATCACTAAGCTAGTCCCGCATTTGTCCCATATCCTTCTATACCCACCCTGCCCATGTAACTGTCTAACTGCATTTTAAAAGACAAAGTTGTACTTGCCTCTCCCACTGCCTCTGGCAGCCCGTTCCAGATGCTCACCACCCTCTGTGTGAAGACATTTCCCCTCTGGTCTCTTTTGTATCGCTCCCCTCTCACCTTAAAGCTATTCCCTCTCGTTCTAGACTCCTGTATCTTTTGGAAAAGATGTCGACTATCTACCTTATCTATGCCCCTCATTATTTTATAGATCTACATAAGATCACCCCTAAGCCTCCTACGCTCCAGGGAAAGAAGTCCCAGTCTATCCAGCCTTTCCTTATAACTCAGACCATCAAGTCCTGGTAGCACCCTCGTAAACTTCTTCTGCACTCTTTTCTAGTTTAACAGTATCTTTCCTGTAATAGGGTGACCGGAACTGAACACAGTATTCCATGTGTGGTCTTCACAATGTCTTGTACAACTTCAACAAGACGTCTCAACTCCTGTATTCAATATCCTGACCAATAAAACCTAGCACGGTGAATGCCTTCTTCACCACCCTGTCCACCTGCGACGCCACCTTCAAGAAGCTATGAACCTGTACCCCTAGACCTCTTTGTTCTGTAACTCTCCCCAACTCTCAACCTTATGAAAAGCTTTGATTTGATTTGATTTATTATCATCACATGTATTAGTATACAGTGAAAAGTCTTGGGGGTGATTCTCCGACCCTGGGCCAGGTCGGAGAATCGGCAGGGGTGGGGCGGCGTGCGATTCACACGATGCAGTTCCGACGCCGGTTCGCTGATTCTCCGGTGCCCGGAGAATCGGCGCCATTGGCGTCGGCGCAGCGCTGGTCGGGGGCCGCTCTACACGCCACCCCCGGCGATTCTCCGCGCGCGATGGGCCGAGCGGCCGTCAAGATAGGCTGAGACCCGCCGGCGCCCGTTCAAGTGTGGTCCTACCCGGCAGGACCTTGGCGCTCATCCTGCGGGGGGCCACCTAGTGGGGGGAGGGGGTTATCCGACCCCGGGTGGGGCCACCACCGTGGCCTGGCCCGTGATCGGTGCCTACCGATCGGCGGGCTGGCTTCTCCTGGTGGGGGCCTATTTTCCTCTGCGCCGGGCTCCTGTAGCTCTCCACCTTGTTGCGTCGGGGTCGGCGCGGAGAAAGCAACTAGTGCGCATGCGCGAGTTCCCGCCGGTCGTAACGCACATGCACGAATTCGCGACGGCGTTTACGATTGAGAATCCGGGCAGCGGGAATTGTAGACAGAGAATATGGATAGGAGGCTGGTCTGCGTGATGGATTGGGCTACATTCACGATCTTTTGTACTTTCTTCGGTCTTGGGCAGAGCAGGCTCCATACCAAGCTGTGATACAACCAGAAAGAATGCTTTCTATGGTGCAACTGTAGAAGTTGGTGAGAGTCGTAGTTGACATGCCAAATTTCCTTAGTCTTCTGAGAAAGTAGAGTCGTTGGTGGGCTTTCTTAACTAGAGTGACTGCATAGGGGGACCAGGACAGGTTGTTGGTGATCTGGACATCTAAAAATATGAAGCTCTTGACCCTTTCTACTTCGTTCCCATTGAGGTAGACAAGGGCATGTTCTTCACGACGTTTCCTGAAGTCGATGACAATCTCCTTCGTTTTGTTGACATTGGGAGAGAAATTATTATCGTTGCACCAGTTCACCAGATTCTCTATCTCACTCCTGTACTCTGTCTCGTCATTGTTTGAGACCCGACCCACTACAGTGGTGTCATCAGCAAATTTGAAAATCGAGTTGGAGGGGAATTTGGCCACACAGTCATAGGTGTACAAGGAGTATAGTAGGGGGCCGAGGACACAGCCTTATGGGGCACCGATGTTGAAGATGATTGTGGAGGAGCTGGCTGCACAGCTGGCGGGCTACCCTCTGTTCCTGCCCAAGTCGACACTTTGACAAAGAAAAGCCTGTAATTTCCACCCACCTTCTTTACACCCACCATGTTGAACGCTTTCATAATCTTTAAGACCTCAGTCAGATCACCGCTTCAGTTTTCTCGAGAAATGAAATGAAAATCGCTTATTGTCACAAGTAGGCTTCAATTAAGTTACTGTGAAAAGCCCCTAGTCGCCACATTCCGGCGCCTTTTCGGGGTGGCTGGTACGGAAATTGAATCATGCTGTTGGCCTGCCTTGGTCTGCTTTAAAAGCCAGCGATTTAGCCCAGTGTGCTAAACCATGAACACGGGTCTGTTGAATCTTTTGTGACATGTATAACTTTTCAGTTCTGATATGTTAATCATTCCTCAATTAATTTCCACACAAGCGCGCACTTCCCAGTATGGATCATTAGATAGAAATCAGAACCTTTTTTTAATCTCCAGGGTCATCGACTCCCATTGTGCCAAAATACCCAAACTGAGATCAGTTTACACAGCATAAACTGGCCTCGATGGGGCAGGGTATACAGTCTTTTAAAGTTGGCATGGACCGGAAGTTACAGGGGCAGATGCGCAATCTTGTGTTCATATCGAAACAGCAAATGCTTTAAACGCCCTTGAGCCTGCCATCAAAGGGAAAGGAAGGGCGATCTGATTTCTAGAATCACACGGGGTTTGCCTTCAGAGGCTGACCTGCCAGAATGTTAGGGATAGGACTTTAACTTTGGGCGAAAGTGGTCATAGACAATCGACAGGCCCTTCAACGTGTCATCCAATTTGATTACAACACCAATAACAACTCGCATTTCCTTAACCATAATAAGATGTCCCAGGGCCCTTGACAGTGCAACTAGAAACAGGAAGACATGTAAAATGAGCTGTAAAATTGCTGTCACCCGTTTTATACTGTTTCAGAAAGCCGGGATTGACACCCCCCCCCCCCCCCCCCAATGTTGTAATGCGTCTTCAAATTTAGACTACAGGAAAATCATTTAACACATCCCATTGTGAGTGGTGCTCATGAGAATCACAGTGACAGGAATGTGGAGCTGGGACTTCCGGTTGCGGTGATGCGGAGCTAAGCCGCACGTTCGGAAGTTCCCACTTTTTTCGGTCTTTTGGGCTCTTTTAAGGGCCCCTAGCGGTGCTGGTTGGACTTTTCCCCGTGTGGGAACACTCTTTCTACGATTCTACACCGGTGGATGGACTGGACTAGGAGCGGAGCGGTCAAAAAAATCGGCTTTGGAGCAGAGAAAGGTGCGAGGCACAAGAAGCAAGATGGCGGCGGGTGGGGAACCGGCAGCGTGGCAGCAGTGGGCGCGAGAGCAGAGCAGCAGGAGCTGCTTCAGTGCTCCTTTAAGGAGCTGAAGGCAGAGATTCTGGAGCCGTTTAAGACCTCCCTGGACAAGCTCATGGCGACCCAGACGGCTCAGGGTGCGGAGATCCGAGAGCTTCGGCAAAAGGCCTCGGAGGGCGAAGACGAACTCCTGGGCCTGGCAGTGAAGGTGGAGTCGTACAAGGCGCTCCATAAGAAGTGGTCAGCGAGGATGGAGGAGATGGAGAACCGGGCCCGTCGGAAGAACCTGCGGATCCTGGGCCTCCCAGAGGGGCTGGGATGCGTCGACCTATTGTTGTATGTGGCGGACCCAGTGGGGGGAATGCCGGAGGTGATGGGGATTCTCTGGGAATTTGGGGATTTCTCAGGATACAAGCTCAACTTGGAGAAGAGCGAGCTGTTTGTGGTACACCCAGGGGATCAGGAGGCGGGAATCGGCAGGCTTCCACTGAAAAGGGCGGAGAGGAGCTTCAGGTACTTGGGGGTTCCGGTGGCCAGGAGTTGGGGGGCCTTGCATAAGCTTAATTTCACGAGGTTGGTGGAGCAAATGGAGGAGGAGTTTAAGAGGTGGGACATGGTGCTGCTGTCTCTGGCGGGTAGGGTACAGTCAGTCAAAATGACGGTGCTCCCGAGGTTTCTGTTCCTGTTCCAGTGCCTCCCCATCCTTATCCCGAAGGCTTTTTCAGGCGGGTTAACAAGAGCATTACGGGGTTTGTATGGGCACACGGGACCCCGAGGGTGAGAAGGGTGTTCTTGGAGCAGGGCAGGGACAGGGGTGGGCTGGCGCTGCCCAACCTCTGTGGGTACTACTGGGCTGCCAATGCAGCGATGGTGCGTAAATGGGTGATGGAGGGGGAGGGGGCAGCATGGAAGAGGATGGAGATGGCATCCTGTGTGGGCACGAGCCTAGAGGCTCTGGTAACGGCGCCGCTGCCGCTCCCTCCAACGAGGTATACCACGAGCCCGGTGGTGGCGGCTACCCTCAAAATTTGGGGGCAATGGAGATGGCACAGGGGGGAGGTGGGGGCCTCGATGGGGGCCCCAATACGGGGCAACCACCGGTTTGTCCCGGGGAGAATTGATGGCGGGTTCCTGAGTTGGCACAGGGCAGGTACAGGAAGTTGAGGGACCTGTTTGTAGACGGGAAGTTTGCGAGCCTGGGTGCACTGGAGGGGAAGTTCGGATCCCCCTGGGGAGCGCCTTCAGGCACATGCAGGTAAGGGCGTTTGTCAGGCGGCAGGTGGCGGGGTTTCATCTGCTGCCGCCACATGGGATCCAGGACAGGGTGCTCTCGGGGGTGTGGGTTGGTGAGGGGAGGATCTCGGCAGCGTACCTGGTGACGCAGGAGATGGAGGAGGCCTCGGTCGAGGAGCTGAAGGGTAAATGGGAGGAGGAGCTGGGTGAGGAGCTAGAGGAGGGGACGTGGGCGGACGCCCTGGGGAGGGTGAACTCCTCTTCTTGTGCGAGGCTTGGCCTCATACAGTTTAAGGTGCTGCATAGGGCCCACATGACTGGGACAAGGATGAGTCGGTTCTTCGGGAGTGAGGACAGGTGTATCAGGTGCTCAGGGAGCCGAGCAAATCATGCCCATATGTTCTGGGCATGCCCAGCGCTGGGGGAATTTTGGAAGGGCGTAGCAAGGACGGTGTCGAAGGTGGTAGGATCCAGGGTCAATCCAGGCTGGGGACTCGCATTATTTGGGGTTGCAGTGGAGCCGGGAGTGCAGGAGGCGAAAGAGGCCGGTGTTCTGGCCTTTGCGTCCCTAGTAGCCCGGCGGAGGATTCTTCTTCAGTGGAAGGATGCGAGGCCCCCAAGCGTGGAGGCCTGGGTCAACGATATGGCGGGGTTTATTAAATTAGAGAAGGTGAAATTTGCCCTAAGGGGATCAGTGCAGGGGTTTTTCAGGAGGTGGCAGCCATTTCTGGATTTCCTGGCAGAACGATAGGAAAAGGCCAACAGCAGCAGCATCCGGGGGGGGGGGGGGTTGTTGTTTCGTTGTTTTGGACCAGAGGGATGGGCATAGTGGCTCTATGCTAATGGCGGGCGCTGATTTATTTATTTCTCTACGTATAGGCGGGGGGGGGGGGGGGGTTTCGAAGGGGCGGGCGCGTGTTTTCTGCGTATGGCGGGTGTTAGTTTACCTCTTCCATTGTGTATGGGGGGGGGGGGGGGAGGATACTGTTTTTTCTTTTTTCTGTTCTTTTTTTAAAAAATTTACTTTTTGTTGTTGATATTTTATGAAAATCTTGAATAAAAATTATTTAAAAAAAAAAGGAATGTGGAGCTGGATGACTGACCAAAATAAAACAACGGAGGATTTTTATGAAGTAACCTCCTGCTTTTCCCATCAGCGGTGGGAAACATCTTCTGATAACTTGCTGAAACAACAGACAGATTGAATGGGGTGTTGTTGCAATGTTTCCCTTTATCTGCATCTTTACTACTTGCTGAATTTAAATGGGAAAGAAGTGAATGGGAAAATCAGAGCCACCACGCAGAGTGCATTTTCCATTGATCTGGGAAGAGTAAAGGGGGGCGGATATGTCAGAGGGCCCCAAGAGGCTTTTACACTGTGATTTAATATTAAAATATTCCTCTGATGGTCTTATGTTCCATATAGATGTCTCAATCTGTAGTTACTGTTTCTGTTCAAAGCCTTCAAATACTTTTCTCCCTCCATCTCACATGGAGAAACTTTTTTAAAAAACACAACAAAATGCTGTGGTACAAAATATTGTTCTGGCATTATGGAATCTGCAGAGTAGAAATCCCTGTGGAAAAGACCCTTCAGTCTATTGTCTATGTAAGGTGCGTAGACATCAACTGCATGCATGGGCTGGTTAGCACACTGGGCTAAATCGCTGGCTTTTAAAGCAGACCAAGGCAGGCCAGCAGCATGGTTCAATTCCCATACCAGCCTCCCTGAGCAGGTGCCGGGATGTGGCGACTAGGGGCTTTTCACAGTAACTTCATTTGAAGCCTACTTGTGACAATAAGCGATTTTCATTTCATTTGAGTGGGAACCTGTGTTGTGTGATAATTTATGCTGTACATCAGTGTTTTTCAAACTTTTTTTCAAGTGACCCACTTTTAATGCCGACTATTGCGACCCACACCACGTTCTCAAAAGGTTTTCCATAATTACTGTTAAAAAGTCACACTCATTGCTGCCACTTCTGTATCATTGAATAAATTTGAAAATTGAGCTGCTGTTTCACCGAAAATGAGAACTCCACCCTGACACATTGCTAAAGGGTGTAATGCAGGATTATTTGAATATTTTATTTCTTCACACCATTGCCCTCATTTGGAAAATTGTGTTCACGCGCTGGGAAGATGAACAGGCTCAGTATTGCAGTTTTAACAACGTCATGTTCTGACATTCAAAACCTAACACGGCCTCGGATGGGAAATTACACTTAAAACGTGATGAGAAAAAGATGAGTTCTTTAAGGACAAGAGCCCCAGTGTGGAGAAACAATTCAGAAGTGGAAGGAGTAGACATAGGGTTTTTTTTTTAGCAGAGGAGGAGGCTGTATGTCCAGCTTAACTGAGAGAATGATAAAATACACACACAGGGTTTGTCAGTGACACACTGAACTCAGGAAATATTACAGATCTTCACGTTGAACACAGTAGCAGGATATATCACCCAAAGAGAATTTTACTGGTCTCTGACTGCAAACTGGCCAACTACACTGTAGCCCAGAGAGACAAGCAAGTCCACGGCACCGGTTTCTTCATCAGTCTCAGGCAGTCATACACTGTAACGCAGTGAGAATTTACCCAGAGAGAAAACGGTAAACATGGTCAGACCCATCCGCGGGTCTTTTTAGCGACCCATGCTACACCATCCAGCGACCCATCCGCGGGTCGCCACCCCCAGTTTGAAAATCACTGCTGTACATTAATGAGAAGCAAAATGTACTGATGAGATTCCGATCAGGTACTTCACAGCATGTTCCATAAACAAAATGAATGAGATGCGCTAAATATTTTTCTTGAAGGTCTGAGCATTTCATATGATGCTGAATTCTTCCCACTCGAGCAAAGAAGTTGCAAGTATATGCTACTCTCTTTTGTCACCTACTGTGACTAGTTTTATTCATGTGAACCTTTTTTTAAATAAATTTAGATTACCCAATTATTTTTTTCCAATTAAGGGGCAATTTAGCGTGGCCAATCCACCTACTCTGCACATTTTTGGGTTGTGGGGGTGAAACCCACGCAGACACGGGGAGAATGTGCAAACTCCACACGGACAGTGACCCAGAGCCGGGATCGAACCTGGGACCTCAGCGCCGTGAGGCGGTTGTGCTAACCACTAGGCCACCGTGCTGCCCTATTCATGTGAACCTAAGGGAATGTGTTCAAGAAAGTCAGTAAGAAACTGAATGTTAAAATTCAACATTAATGGAGGTGCAAGATGGACAATAGTGGATCAGGAGCTGTTCGATACTACGCTTGATTTAGCATTGAACTGAGTGAGCAGAACTGAGCAGCATGTTCAGGGTGTTTATGCCATTCCTGTTCAACTTGAATAACTTTGGATGTACACTTGATAGAAGCAAACTGCTTAATTCACAAAGTATTTGAATGTTAATGCTGTTTTCCACGGTCAGCTAATGATGCCAAAACTGATTGAAAATTGGTGACGCTAGGAGGTAAGATGAACTGCTATTGAATGACGCATTAGATGGCAGTTATGGTGAGGCACGAACATTTAAATTGTATGATTATTAAAGTTTATACAGCAGCCCCTTCCCATCTCCACTAAACGTCAGTCTTACCCCAATGAGTTCAATCTTTGGTGTCAGAGGTTCGAAGAACGAGGAACAATTAAGTTTTGATTCTTCAGCCTGGAAATGAATGCGAGGGGACTCTGATGGGAGAATTTATTTTGACTTACTGTGAAATTCTTTGAAATGTAGGTTGGTCTTGTTCTTTTCTAAATTTAGAGTACCCAATACTCTTTTCCAATTAAGGGGCAATTTAGCATGGCCAATCCACCTAACCTGCACATCTTTTTGGATTGTGGGGGTGGGTCCAACGCAGACACCGGGAGAATGTGCAAAGTCAACACAGACAGTGACCCGAAGCTAGGATCGAACACAGGTCCCCGGCACCATGAGGCAGCAGTGCTAACCACTGTGCCACCGTGCTGCCCAAGTTGGTTTTGTTAACCACAGCTTCTCTTATATAATAATGAGTTTGTAAAACTCCTCACTCCTGTTATGTTGATTGTTAGATGGAGGCAAAGAGGACAAATCTAGTTTGGCTTCCATTGAACCATTTCCTTTGAAGTTATCAAAGGGATTATCTGACAATGTAGCACCGCCTTCAGAAGATAAGTGGATCTACTCAAGAGAGCTCCTGAACTCAAACATTGGACTTCTGAATGGAGGTGTTATTTTTATTACTGTGTTAGAAATGAAATGCATTAAGCCGAGTCAGAAAATGTGCCAAAACTAAATTTCTGCATGATAACCATAGAACATAGAACATTACAGCGCAGTACAGGCCCTTCGGCCCACGATGTTGCATCGTCCTGTGAAACACTTCTAAAGTCCCTCTACACTATTCCCTTATCGTCCATATGCCTATCCAATGGCCATTTGAATGCGTTTAGTGTTGGCGAGTCCACTACTGTTGCAGGCAGGGCATTCCACGCCCTTACTACTCTCTGAGTAAAGAACCTACCTCTGACATCTGTCCTTTATCTATCTCCCCTCAATTTAAAGCTATGTCCCTTCGTGCTGGACATCATCATCCGAGGAAAAAGGCTCTCGATGTCCACCCTATCTAATCCTCTGATCATCTTGTATGCATCAATTAAGTCCCCTCTTAACCTTCTTCTCTCTAACGAAAACAGCCTCAAGTCCTTCAGCCTTTCCTCATATGATCTTCCCTCCATACCAGGCAACATTCTTGTAAATCTCCTCTGTACCCATTCCAATGCTTCCACATCCTTCCTATAATGTGGCGACCAGAACTGCACACAATACTCCAAATGCGGCCGCACCAGAGTTTTGTACAACTGCAACATGACCTCATGGCTCCGAAACTCAATTCCTCTACCAATAAAAGCGAACACACCGTACGCCTTCTTAACAACCCTCTCAATCTGGGTGGCAACTTTCAGGGATCTATGGACATGGACACCGAGATCTCTCTGCTCGTCCACACTACCAAGAATCTTACCATTAGCCCAGTACTCTGCCTTCCTGTTATTCCTTCCAAAATGAATTACCTCACACTTTTCTGCATTAAACTCCATGTGCCACCTGTCAGCCCAGCTCTGCAGCTTATCTATGTTCTTCTGTAACTTGTAACATCCTTCTACACTGTCCACAACTCCACCGACTTTAGTGTCATCTGCAAATTTACTCACCCATCCTTCTACGCCCTCCTCCAGGTCATTTATAAAAATGACAAACAGCAACGGCCCCAAAACAGATCCTTGTGGCACACCACTAGTAACTGGACACCAGTCAGAGCATTTCCCATCAACCACCACTCTTTGTCTTCTATCAGCTAGCCAATTTCTGATCCAAACTGCTAAATCACCCTGAATCCCATGCCTCTGTATTTTCTGCAGTAGCCTACCGTGGGGAACCTTATCAAACGCTTTACTGAAATCCATATACAACACATCAACTGCATTACCCTCATCCACCTGTTTGGTCACCCTCTCGAAGAACTCAATGAGGTTTGTGAGGCATGACCTACCCTTCACAAAACCATGTTGACTATCTCTAATCAAATTATTCCTTTCCAGATGATTACACATCCTATCTCTTATAAACCTTTCCAAGACTTTTCCCACAACAGAAGTAAGGCTCACTGGTCTATAGTTACCGGGGTTATCTCTACTCCCCTTCTTGTACAAGGGGACAACATTTGCTATCCTCCAGTCCTCTGGCACTATTCCTGCAGACAAAGATGTCTTAAAGATCAAAGCCAAAGGCTCAGCAATCTCCTCCCTAGCTTCCCAGAGAATCCTAGGATAAATCCCATCCGGCCCTGGGGACTTATCTATTTTCACACTTTCCAGAATCGCTAACACCTCCTCCTTATGAACCTCAAGCCCTTCTAGTCTAGTAGCCTGTATCTCAGTATTCTCCTCGACAACTTTGTATTTTTCCTGTGTGAATACTGATGGAAAATATTCATTTAGCACCTCTCCTATCTCCTCGGACTCTACGCACAACTTCCCACTACTGTCCTTGACTGGCCCTACTCTTACCTTAGTCACTCTTTTATTCCTGACATACCTATAGAAAGCTTTAGGGTTATCCTTGATCCTACCTGCCAAAGACTTCTCATGTCCTCGCTTGGCTCTTCTTAGCTCTCTCTTTAGAGCCTTCCTAGCTAACTTGTAACTCTCAAGCGACCCAACTGAACCATCACGTCTCATCTTCACATAAGCCTCCTTCTTCCTCTTGACAAGTGTTTCAACTGCTTTAGTAACCCATGGTTCCCTCACTCGACCACTTCCTCCCTGCCTAACAGGTACATGCTTATCAAGGACACGCAGTAGCTGTTCCTTGAACATGCTCCACATTTCCATTGTGTCCATCCCCTGCAGTTTTCCTCTCCAGGCGATGCATCCTAAGTCTTGCCTCATCGCATCATAATTGCCTTTCCCCCAGCAATAACTCTTGCCCTGCGGTTTATACCTATCCCTTTCCATCGCTAAAGTAAACGTAATCGAATTGTGGTCACTATCACCAAAATGCTCACCTACCTCCAAATCTAACACCTGTCCTGGTTCATTAACCAGTACCAAATCCAATACGTCCTCGCCTCTTGTTGGCCTATCTACATACTGCATCAGGAAACCCTCCTGCACACATTGGACAAAAACGGATCCATCTAAAGTACTCGAACTATAGTGTTTCCAGTCAATATTTAGAAAGTTAAAGTCCCCCATAACAACTACCCTGTTATTTTCGCTCCTATCCAGAATCATCTTTGCAATCCTTTCTTCTACATCTCTGGAACTTTTCAGAGGCCTATAGAAAAGCCCTAACAGGGTGACCTCTCCTTTCCTGTTTCTTAACTCAGCCCATACTACCTCAGTATTCGAGTCCTCATCAAATGTCCTCTCAGCCACCGTAATACTGTCCTTGACTAACCAAGATGATAGCATCACAGACTGCGTATTGCTTTGAATTGTACTCATAAAAACTCACATTATTCAGGTCATTGCCAGCAGTTTGCGGATATTAGGACGGTATGTATGTAGGTTGGGCTGCAATCTGCTCTTTGCCGCACTGCAACATCACTTTTTGAGTGACTGACTGCTCAGGTGATTCAGCAAATCAGAAAATACGACTAAAACTGTTCGTGCTATGTGGTTCAGTGTCATATGGACTATCACGAGGGCTGCTATTTGCTTGATTACCTCCTTTGCTCAATGTTCGCAGATATTACTTTCTACTTCAGTTACCTTGACAGGTCCTGTGATGATGAACTTCAAGGCGTTCGGGTTACATTATGTCTTTGTCACTCATCTCCACCACCATGCGGTGAACCCTTTGCAGAACCCTTGAGTTGCTAATATGGAATGTTGTCTCTGTCAACCCATAGCCACTTCTTCTCAGAAACTGCCCTGACCCGTCAGCCTCTCCGACATCTCCCCTGTTCCAGGTGACTCGAGGAGTCACTCAAGTGTACATGCGCGTGACATTTCTTTGCAGAGATTAGGATAGAGTCTGACGTCTGCCTGGATGCTGCAAAACTGACTCCCTGGGCACCACCTGTCTTGGCCGGCTGGCTTCCCAAAATGGCTGGAACTCTCACCATGTGCTTTTGTGTGCAATGATTTCATCAGACTGTGTATCAGCTCCTGTTTTACCTGTGGAATTAACCAATCAGCTATCCCAGTTAATCGCTTGTACGAACAGGAACTTATCGCAAAATGTTTGGGTAGAAGCTACTAAACGTGGAGCAAAATATATCTAGGGAGAGGTGGGGTGAACCCCTTTTGCACTCTTCCACATAGTGCAATGTATAGCAGCGGATACAAAAATAGGGTTAATATAAAAGCAAAATACTGCGGCTGCTGGAAATCTGAAATGAAAACAGAAAATGCTGGATAAACTCAGCAGGTCTGGCACCACCTGTGGAGAGAAACGGAGTTACCATTTTGGATCTAAATGATCCACGGCACGTGGCATTGCTGCCTCACAGTGTCAGGGACCCAGCTTCATTTCCAGCCTGAGGGTCACTGCATTGAATTTGTACGTTCTCCCCGTTTCTGCGTGGGTTTCCTCCCAGTGCTCCGGTTTCCCCCCACAGTCCAATGAAGTGCAGGTTAGGTGGATGGTCATGCTAATTTGCCCTTAGTGTCCAAAAAAAGGTTGGGTGGGTTACTGGGTTATGGAGTGGGTTGAAAGTGTGGGCTTAAATGGGGTGCTCTTTCCAAGGGCCGGTGCAGACTCGATGGGCCAAATGTCCACCTTCTGCACTGTAAATTCTATGATTCGATGATCATGCTAAATTGCCCCTTATTGCTTTCAGGGATGTGCAGGTTAGGTTATGGGGTTTCAGGGATAGGGCAAGGTGGACATGGGTAGAGTGCTCTTTCAAAGGGTCGGTGCAGACTCGATGGACCGAATGCCCTCCTTCTGCACTGGAGGGATTTGTTGATTCTATGAACCTTCTACATAACAAAAATAGGGTTCCAGCATTTGGCAAATGTGGATTAGTTACCCAGTGATCCAGATTGTAGTCTGGCATTATTTTGGTTCCTTAATGGGCAACATTGGGTACCCTATTAATCTGTGTTCCGAATGTTAGTTAAATGATAACATTAGCAATGGGTCTGTGGTGAACACTCTTTCTGTTGAGTCAGGAGGTTGTAGGCTCAATTCTCATTCTGAAGATCTAGGCCAACACTCCAGTGCCAAACCAACGGAGTGCTGCACTACCGGAGATGCAGCCTTTCAGATGAGTTATTAAACTCCTCTCAGATCTAAAAGATCCATGGTGCTCCTTTAGAAAATAAAAACAGTGGAGTTGTTCCCAGTATCCTGGTCAATATTTAATTTTCAACCAATCTCCCCAAAACGGATTACCATAGAATCATAGAATCCAGACAGTGCAGAAAGAGGCCATTCGGCCCGTCACATCTGCACCGACGCTCCAAAAGTGCGGCCGGCCCAGATCCAAAATCCCCATGCCCCCGAAACCTGACTTGCACATCCCTGAACACTAAGGGGCAATTTAACATGGTGAATCCGTCTAATCTGCACACCATTGGACTGTGGGATAAAACTGGAACACCTGAAGGAAACCCACGCAGACATGGGGAGAACAAGATCGGTGCAGATTCGATGGGCCGAATGGCCTCCTTCTGTACTGTATGGATTCTATGGACTACACTTCAAGAAAATATGTCAGTGTTTCTAAAGCCCTTTGGGCTGTCCAGATGTTGTGAAAGGCACTATACAAATATAGGGATTTTCCTCCGTGACTAGAGATGGGAGTGAAGGAAGTCTTCTGTTAAATTGTATTGCATTGGGAATCAGAATTTCTCCTTTATTTAAATGTTAGCTTATTGCTGTAAGAATTAATTGGTGTTAATGGCATGGGAGCATAGCTGCAGGTGTCAGAAAGATAATGCATTGTGGAACACTTTTGTTTTCAGATACAAAGGAAAAAGGTCAGCACGGCTTCTTAATTATAGCAGAGTTGTTCGGCTGTGTATAAATTTAACACAGCTGGCAGAGAAAGTCACCCCATTGGGATTAGGGAGCAGCCATCAATTTACATTGGTAATCAAAACTGTCATGAATCGGGATTCATTCTCGAATATCCAGTTTAATTAGAGATTGGTCTTAATTAATAGTTTGGTTTTATGTGGGCTGGAGTTTAGGCTCTACTGCTGGTGGGATTGAAGATGGATTTGGGGGAAGGGGGGGGGGGCATGTAAAGTCCAGGGGATAGCCCCCTGCACCACTGCAAACTATCCAAAAATTTGAGGCGGGGGGTAGGCAGAGGAGTCAAGAGTTGACCCTTCAACCCTTGGGACTATTCAACCCAGCCAGCAATGCACCCATGGGAGAGGGGAGTCCGATGTCATGCCGGGAGGTTGGCAGCTATAGCTGTGGGGGCTCGTGTCAGACATGGGCAGGGTGTGTGTGTGTGTGTGTGTGTGTGTGTGTGAATAAGGGACCGCCACTGTCCGTCCCTGGGCATATCGGAGGCAGTCTCCCAAGTCATCACCCCTTCAGCCCTCTCCCCAGTGTCTTGAAGCCAGCCCCTTTACCCACCTTGCTGAGATCCCTGACTCTGGATATTCCTGGGCTCCTTAGCAAGGTGGGACTGCGTGTGGTCCCTGCAGTTGTCACTCACTTGGCTGGCACTACAGAGCAGTTGGCCATACGATTGGCCTGCAGCACTCTCAGACCA
Organism: Scyliorhinus canicula; assembly: GCF_902713615.1. Taxonomy (NCBI): domain Eukaryota; kingdom Metazoa; phylum Chordata; class Chondrichthyes; order Carcharhiniformes; family Scyliorhinidae; genus Scyliorhinus; species Scyliorhinus canicula. The sequence continues at coordinate 19,990,869 of NC_052160.1, read as the reverse complement.
AGGCAGAAATTTTCCATCCCTTCCCGCTCCTAGAATTGGGATTCTGTGCTGGTTGAACCTGAAGTTGGAATAAGTTTCCCAAGTGTTTTGTGTCAAGGAAGCAAATGTTTTCATCGACATTGCTCAATGCGGGAGCATATATCCCATTGTTGCTTCCGTTCATTTATTAAATCACAAATGAGTTACACAAAACTGAGATGATTCATTGTTTACAAATAGATTATTTTCAGAAAGCGTTTCTTTCCCTTCCCTGGGGTCTCATCGATAAATTTCTGACATGGGTTTCCTCGCTTGGGCCAAACAAACCATTGGTTTATCTCGGATAGCCGTTCTATAATTGGACATGGGATTATTTGACTCCTCTTCCTTCTCTAAACCCCACCTTCTTTCCACCTCTTTCTTTTCCTTTGAGGCATTTGCTAAAATGACCTCTTTGAGCAAACCTTTGGTCACCTCTCCCAGTTGCTCTGTATGTGGCACCTTGCTGAATGTAAATTGGCTGCTGTGTTTCCACATTGTAACAGTGATGACAAGTAGTTGATTGGCTGGAACGTGTTTTGGGAAATTCTGAGGGGCTGAAAGGTTCTCCATGGCTGCAAGTATGTGACCCTGTATCAAACCCCGTATCAAACTCGGTTTAACAATAGCACTTTGGCACATTTTGTTGTCTCAAAGCTGCTGTATAAATAGTTGTTGTTAATGTGCCAAAACATAACAGTACATAAGCACTGGGTGGTGTAGATGCTGCCATTTGTTTCAGTGATTCATTGACAATATTAGTGATATATTCCCCAATAAAGATGTCAAGGAACCAGCTTTGGTTCCAATAAATACATAGAACCTCCTCACAACATGTACAAGCGATATTCCTCGTGGGCTGTGGCCCAGGTCAGAGCCGATTCTGCAGAATGGGCTGAATGGTGCTAGCACACCCACTGAGACACGGTGGGGACTGTTGTGCATTGTCGATCCCTTTGATCAGATTTTGTTTTGCTGTGCTGAGTTTCCTTTGCAACTCTGTTTACTTAGATGCTTTATCCCTTTAAGGAACTGCATTTTAAATTCATCCCACAGTTGATTTAGCTTATTTGGTTAATGCAAAGATGCACGCCCACCGAGATGCAGCCATGTGAGCTACAGTCCTTGCCAGTTCTTTCAACAGGGAGGGAACAACATTGTCGAAAGTCAAAAATACATGTCACGCCACAGCCAGGCACTGCAAAGTATTGGCCTCTGGCCCACAAAGGTTAGAAAGAAATAACTTGCAGCCATGGAGAACCTTTCAGCCCCACGGAATGTCCCAAAACATGTTCCAGCCAATCAACTATTTGTCATCACTGTTACAATGCGGAAAACGCAGCAGCCAATTTACAATCAGCAAGGTCTCACAATCAGCAATACGATAAATAATATATGCTTAGTCATATAAATAAGCAAAAGACTGGGGATGCTGAAATCTGAAACAAAAACAGCAAACGCTGGAAAAACGCAGCAGGCCTGGCAGCATCTGCAGGGAGAGAAAATAATATTATGGGCCAGGGTTTAGAGAACACCAAAGTATATCATGGAGTTCACCTGACCCACAACTTTTAATAGATTTTGGTTATGGGGAGCACAAAGGCCCACATTACAGGTGTGATGCAACAGAGATCTAAAGTATGTTTAAACAAAAACAATGTTTATTCTATGAATCCAGATAACATTTGATAAACACACAGTAAACATCTTACCAACTACCAACACTGATAATCCCCACAGATACAGTACGCTATAGGTAACCCTTAATAACTTTCCTAACAACACCCATAAATCAAAAACCCTCTTTAACAAAGACAGTAGGTTTCATTCCTCACAGAAATAGGTATTACTTTGAAGTCATCAAGTGATCTGGAGACATTCTTTAATAGGCAGAGAGGGAAATCAAAATACCCCTTCTTGCTTGAATGCAGCTCCCCAACTGAAAATGAAACCAAAACACACAGCAGCTCCCAGCTCAAAACAAAAGTAAAAGACAGAATCACATTCCAGCTCCAACCACACAATGACATCACTGCAGCTATTTGAAAAACACCCATTTCTTAAAGGGACCCACACATGACAATAGAGTTAAATGTTTTGAGTCCGTTTGACTCTTCAGAACTTGTTGAGCACCCCCTGGTGTTACGCGCAAGGGTATTCCAAACCCAGAAGGGTAACTTGGAACGCCGGTTCATAAGAGTGTATTTTTTTCAATTTGGTACAATGTGAGGAAAGATTTTCTAACCAGTGAGGAAGATGTGCTGTCTTGTTGTAAACATTCAAATAAAAAACACACTACAAGAAAAGCCGCTATACAAAACACAGGTACACTTGATTACAATAATGGCTACACACACACATGCACACACACTATGTTCTGGAAGTAACCCCGTTCCTAACTATCTATGTTCTCGAACTCTGAGAAATGACCCTTGTTACCAAACAACATCCCATACAGTATAACTCAAATCCAGTAAATAGTTACCACCAATGAGTTATCTTTAAGTTTAGGAAGCCTTTCTTCAGTTCAGCATAGTTTTTTTCTGAACTTTTCAAATCAGCAGTGTCTCGCATGGAATTCTGCTTTCTCGGCGTGGCTATGATTGTGACTACTTTCCTCTCCACCTCCTCCACCTCACTTGTCAATACAGAGCCATCCAACTACTAATACACCATATTTCATAGAATCATGGAATCATAGAATTTACAGTGCAGAAGGAAGCCATTCGGACCATTGAGTCCGCACCGGCCATTGGAAAGAGAACACCATCTAAGCCTTTTTCATCTCCTTCTATCTAAATGATCTACCTTAGAAGCCATTCTTTTAGCATATAACTGTGAACTGCATCCTGATGTCTCCACTTTGAATTAATCTCTTATGCAGTTTTAACACCTTAAAGTTCTATACTCTGTTGTTCCCCACTTCACTCCTGTAAATATCTGTTTACACTGCTTCTATGATAATTTGCATATCAAAACCCTTGCAGACAGCTGCACTCTTATCAATTCCTCTTTTATTCCTTTCTTCAAACTTTACCAATTCTTAAATGTTACTTTGTTCAAGCTTTCCGAAAAATGAAAGAGATGGAAAATGTGTTGGATATTATTCTCCAGGGGGAAAGTTTGCAACAAGACGTAGAAAACTTAAGAACAAGAGACAGATGGCCCGGTGTGGTGGTGGCACGGGGGGGGGGGGGTTACTTTGGGACAGTAAATGTATGGGGTATAACAAAAAGGTTTCAAGATGGAGGGGAAAGGTCACAGTCTAAAGTTGAGTCCCGAGAGTTGCAGCGTGCCTAACTAGAATATGAAATGCTGGTCCTCCATGTTTTAGTCATGTTGGTTGAAAGATAAATATTGGCCAGGACACTGGGGAAATCTCCCCTGTTCTTCTTCAGAGTAGTACCCTGAGCTTGGCCTCAGTCTGAAATCGCATCTGAAAGGCGGCATCTCCAACAGGGCAGAACCCTCTTCATACTGCACTGATATGTCAGCCTAATCAAGTTTCACGCGGGCCACAATCTTCTGACTCAAGGATCCATGACACTCAAAGGGAAAAATCGTATTGCCCCACTTGTGATTTACTTGATTTACCGATTTCGTTGCGCAAAAAAATGCCCTTAAGAATTGAGGGAAATCGAGATAAAAAAATGAAATCGGGATAACAATAAAGTAAAGAAATAGGATTAAAAAGGAACTGACAACGGGGTGGTTTGAGTTGCAAATTAGTGACCGGGGAACAAAAATGGTATATAGAAGATGTGACTTCAAAGTGGAGACATAAGGGAATGAGCATACTAAAATCCTGGTCCACCGGGTGGGTAACATCAAAGGGGATAAACAATATATTTATGGCAAGATAATTGGAGAAAAGGACAGAGAAGCAGCTACCATCATAGCCACACCCAGTTGCAGAAAGCAAGCTCTCCCGAAATCAAACTGTTGCTGAAAGGCTGCTGTTTAAAATCAGAACTCGAACAGAGAAAAATCTCTGAAAGCGACTTTCCTAAACTTTGACAATAGCCTGTGGAAGAGGGGGGGACGGGAGGGGGGGGGGGGGGGGGGGGGGGCGGGGGGTGGGGGGGGGGACGGCGACTATATGTTGTATTTAGCCCTTGGCGTCATATAATATTGGATGTTGTTTGGGTAAGGGGGGAGTTTCTCAGAATTCAGGAAAGGTGGGTAGTTGGGAACAAACGGTAATTTCATGAAATACTGCACGTGAATAGCCATTAGTGTGGTTTAGTATATTGTTGTAGTGTGTAGTCTTTCTTGTGTGTTTAATATGTTAATAAATAATATTTATTCATTGATCGCAACAAGACTGGGCTGTTCTTCCCTGGTGTTTGCTTACCTTAAGAACCAATGTCGCAAGTTACCCATCTGGGTTTTGGGAAACCCTCACATTTAATGTCAGTGGGGTTCTGAATAAAATACATGCACAAATCTCCTCAAATGGACCAGAGCCATCGAACAATAAATCATTGTCATTAAGGCAACCTCCAGGTTATGGTATTAATCACAGAACTATTCATTTGATCGTTTAATCCTGTCTAAATTTGGTATTCAGGTTGGATACATGGGATGGCACGGTTGCATAGTGGTTAGCTCTGCTGCCTCACAGCGCCAGGGACCCGGGTTCGATTCCTGCCTCGGGTGACTGTCTGTGTGGAGTTTGCACTTTTATAGAATCAGAGAATTTACAGTGCAGAAATAAGCCAGTTGGCCCATTGGGTTTGCACCGGCTCTTGGAAAGAGCACCCTATCCTCGTAACCCAGTAACCCCATCTAAACTTTTTGACAGCAAGGGGCAAATCCACCTAACCTGCACATCTTTGGACCGTGGGAGGAAACCGGAGCACACGGAGGAAAACCAAGCAGACACGGGGAGAAAGTGCAAACTCCACACAGTCACCTGAAGCCGGAATTGAATCTGGGACCCTGGAGCTGTGAGGCAGCAGTGCTTACCACTGTGCCACCGTGCTGCCTCCGAATGTATACGTGGGTTTCCTCCGGGTGCTCCAGTTTCCTTTCACAGTCCAAAGGTGTACAGCTTGGGTGGGGTAAAGGGGGTAGTGTGGGAGAGTAGGCCTGATAGGGTGCTTCTTCAGAGGGTCAGTACAGACTTGATGGGCTGAATGACCTCCTTATGAAGGTGTTTTCTGAATATTACTCAGAACATACCAGTCTGTGCAGCCTCTCCCTAACTGTAATCTCCTTCAGGTTTTCTGCGTTCCTTTAATTCTGGCCACATGCTCATCCCTAATTTTAATCATTCTACCATGACAGCGGGCGTGCAGTCAGCTGCCAAAGCCTAAAGCTCTGGGATTCCATCTGTAAACCTTTTTGCGCCTCTCCCTGCTCCTTAAAATCTATGTCATTGATCAAGCTTTGGCCACCTATCCTGATATCTCCTTATGTGGCGCAGGGTCAAATTCTGTTTGTTAACACTCCAGTGGACCCCTTGATATGTTTTGCCAGTGGAAGGTTCTACAGAAATTCAAGTTTTTGCTCGAATTTAACATATTGAGAAATTGGGAGAAAATTGTCGGGATGTCTTCAGAGTATTAATTTGTGCTGTTACAGAGACAATTGGACTGACCTGGCTGGCTGGGCTTGGTTGCAAATAGAGCACTTAACAAATGATAAATGGCTTTGGCTTCAGAGTAGATAATGAGCAGTTTGCTGACTAATAGGGTTAGCAGTCCAAGCACACAGGTACCCTGATTGTGTTCTCTTGCACTGCATACCTACCCAACATTACATATTAAACATTAAATGTCTGACAAGCAAGGCTGACTGAATCAGAATGCCACTTTTAGCCACTGCTGGAAGTTTATAAAAGTTTATGATTAAACTCTTGCGTGCCAGAGAAGAAGTATTTTCTGGTTAGCAAGGTGAAATCAGCTTCCTCGAGTTAGTGTAGTGTGCGATGCTTACAGCCTGCGCTGACATCTGCTTGCACTCCTAGTTTCTGGCAACACTGAAATGAATGGAAGTCATTGCAGTTTATAACCCGTGTGCGCTTGAGCCGAATCTCATGCGAGCATACGGATTTGCAGGAGGAGGCCATTCCGGCCTTTGAGGCTGTGACACCATTCAATAAGATCATAGTTGATGTGATTGTGGCTTCGACGTCATCATCCTATCTATTCCCAGTAAATGGTGAAGTTACAGCTGATCCAGCCTGTTATTTTTGGAAGCAAACTGGTGTTATAGAGAGGCGTGTGCGATATTAAGAGGAACATATTTGTGACTAACATGTTTAACGTGACTGTGTACAGGGCTGCAGACGGAAGTATTATAGCAGGGGCTGCGCTATTACAGCCCGATCATCATCAGACTCTCCTTGGGCCTTTCCTCTGCACCTCCTGTGCAAAAATGACCAGGGACAAAATGAAGTGGGTTTCATGGTTATTCGTCCCATTTCCCTTCTGTCTCGCTTTCTTGTGTTCTCAAAGGATTCACAGGGGAAATATTGATCCCTTCTCACAACACCGTTATATTCTGTGTGGTATCTTTAAGGATCACTGGTTTGACCGCTCGATGTCTGCCATCAGTTAGTTTGCATTGAGCAAATTCCTACAAGCAACAATATGAAAAATCTGCTCCTCTTGCCCCAGCTCACATTAAGACTCGCTCGCCCATTGCCCTTTGTTCTCACGGATTTGCATTGGCTTGGGATGAACCTTGAGCCTCCACCAGGAGTCGACGACATCTGTATGAAACTGTGGTTTTGGAGAGACCATAGAATCCCTACAGTACAGGAGGAGGCCATTCGGCTCATTGAGTTTGGACCAGCCCTCTGAAAGAGCACCCTACCTAGGCCCACTCCACCGTCCTATCCCTGTAACCCCATAACCCCATTTAACCTGCACATCTTTGGACAGTAAGGGGCAGTTTAACAGGGCCAATCCACCTAACCTTCACATCTTTGGACTGTGTGAGGAAACCGAGCAGCCGGAGGAAACCCACGCAGACACAGGGAGATCGTGCAAACTCCACACAGACAGTCATCCAAGGCTGGAATTGAACCCGGGTCTCTGGCACTGTGAGGCAGCAATGCTGATCACTTTGCCACTGTGCCGCCCAATGATTATCGGAGACATGCAGCCTGACTGCATGAAGTCCTCTGTTGCACCCAAAAAGAACCATAGCCCTCCCACACCCCGTTTAAAACATTGATGGGGTGGGGCCGCTCTCCAAATTTCTTTGCACAGCTCCTCAATGATCAAAGCCTTTGGCTAGATCCATTTGTGAATCCAAGTACAAACTTACACTGGTAGCCCAATAAAGAACGAAAAGAAAGAATTGCCTTTCAATAGCATTTTTCAGAACCAACGAACATTTCAAAGTGCTTTACAGCCAATGAACCCCACTTTGAAGAGTCATCTCTGTTGTAACGGAGGAAATGCAGCCACCAATTTGCAGACAGCCAACTCTCCAAAACAGCAATAATAACAATGACTGTTTTGTCATGTAGATTGAGGGGTAAAAATATTGGTTTCTGCATCCATTGGACAGGGGTGGAATTCTCCAATTTTGAGACAGTGCTGTGGCAGGAGGCCGGGGGCTGGGGTTGGAGAAAGGGACACATGGGAGTGCTTCCCGCTGCGGTGGCTAGCGGGAAAACATGTCAAACCTTCCGGCCCCAAGCTCCTCAATTATGCATCGGGGTGTTTCGGCATATTCCGTGATGGGACAGGCCTGGATAGTGTGTGGTTGGCCGACTTGTCCGGGTGCCTATTAACAGGATGGCAATGCGGTTCACGCCGGCCTCTGGCTGGTTTTCCGACCCACCATGGTGGGCACTGGCAGAAGATTCCGCTATAAATTTACGGCATTGCGAAAATGACTTCTGGTCCTCCCGCCATATCCTTCACCCCCACCCCGCTCCCCAACCCTTTTGCCTGCCATCAAACACGCAGGGGATGGATGGCAAGCCTTGGGAAAACTTTTCCCAGGGAGAGGTGGCCTCAGTTTAATATTTCATCTAAAAGACGGCACCTCTGATAATGTAGCACACCCTCAGTACTGCATTGGAATCAGTAAGAAGTCTTACAACACCAGGTTAAAGTCCAACATGTTTGTTTGAAACAAACATGTTGGACTTTAACCTGGTGTTGTAAGACTTCTTACTGTGCTCAGCCCAGTCCAACGCCGGCATCTCCACATCATGGCTACCATCGACACTGCATTGGAATGTCAGCATTATTTTGCGCCCAAGCCCTGGGCTGGGATTCTTCAGTCCTGGTGTTGCGGGATTAGCTGCGGGCGATTCGACTGCCCTGCCAGATGTCCATTGACTGCAGGCGGGACCGGACAATCTCTGCGGAGGGCTGGGCTGGAAAATCCCCCACCTTGGCCTGCAGTGGGAGTTGAACCCGTGATCTTTCAAGATCATTGGAAATATCCCAAGCCCTTTCTGCAGGCATTGCTCTACCCAGCTAGGTCAGGGACATGAAAAGATGTTGGCTGGAATTCTTCGGCCATTAGGATTCACTCTTTCCGCCGGCAGTGCACCCCCTCCCCATTGGCTTCCTGGGGGCCTGGGGTTGCCTCAGTGGGAAATCCCATTGACAAGTGGTGCGTATAGAGAATCCTGCCAGCAGCGAACGGCATGTCACTGAGAAACACACGGCTGGGGGGCCGGAGAATCCCACCCACTATTGGCAAATCCCAAAAAGGGAGTTAGAGATTTTAAATGGTGATTAATAAGCAGAGAAGAGAATTTCAGGAGTTCATCGAGAGCTCCCGCATTTAAGTATGTGATAATTATTTTATTAACTGACTTATTACTACAGTAGTCCAGTTTTAATAGGAAATGCAATAATAATTAGGTGGGAAAGGCATGTGAGTATAATTAATTTACTAGTCTGCTGTGTTCCTGCTGACGCAGTAGGAACCTTACCATGATATGTAAATCAGATCTATGTGTAACCTAACTTAATGGCACCCAGGCACAATCCTGTGGCAGCAAAGGATTAAATTAAATGTTTGCTTATTGAAATTCCAATTAGACTTATTTTGTTATGCCTCAGGTTGAATTTCCTATGACTATTAAATATGAGTGTACTCACCATAGCCTGTTGAATAAGCTTGTGCTTAATTACGGCAGCAGGACTGTTTTAACTATTGTAGTTCTTGGCCTTTTCACTAAGACCATGGGCGTGATTCTCCAAAATGGAGACTAAGGGCGCGATTCTCCGCAAATGCGGCGAGTCGTAAAGGCTGCCGTGAAACTGGCCGTTTTTCACGGCAGCCTCCGCGTCCCCTCCCGGGACCCGATTCAACCCCCCCCGACCGTCGCTAAGTCCGCGCGCCAAGCGTCACGCTGGCTGACGCGCACGATAACGTCAGCCGCGCATGCGCGGATTGGACGGCTCCAACCCGCGCATGCGCGGGGTCGTCATCTCCCTCGGCCGCCCCGCGGACTGATCCTGCGGGGCGGCGGAGGGAGAAAGAGTGCGTCCGTTACGGACGCACTGCCCGCGATCGGTGGGCACCGATCGTGGGCCCATGCCTCCCTTGGCACGGCCGTGGTACTGCCGTGCCAATCGGGGCCCTGGATGCCCAGAACGGGCATGTTGCGGCCGTTTTTACGACGGCAGCAAGCAGGTGTGTTTGCTGCCGTAAAAACGGCCGTAAAGGCCTGGGAACTCGGCCCATCGACCTGGGAAGAATCGCTGTTCGCCGTAAAAAACAGCGAGCAGCGATTCGTGTCGTGGGGCGGCCGTGGCGGGGGGGGGGGGGGGGGAGAATAGCGGGAGGGCGGAAAAAATGTCGGGGACGCCCTCCCGCTATTCTCCGACCCGTCGTGGGCATGACCCTAAGTGTTCGCACCATCGTGAATGCTGTCGCATTTCACCACCGTGCGAAACAGGAGCGGGGCCAACCCATTCTGGCCTCAGCAGAGGGCCAGCACGGCGCTGGAGCGGTTAACGCCGCTCCAGCCTCTCTTACCGGTGCCAAATGGGCACCGTGCCAACCAGCGCATGCACAGTTGGGCCACGCCAACCCGCACATGCGCCGGTCCCTACTCAACATAGCGTGTGGGTTCAGGGGTCGGCCGCACAGCAAAGTAGGCCTGGGAGGACCACAGGCCACCCCACAGTTCCTGCCAGCAGCCGGCGGGACTCTGCCATTTCCGTGCTTGGCCCATCCGGGCCCGAGAATCGGCGGCCCGGATGCGGACAGCTGCCCGCGACTGGGGCCCGCTAAATGTGCCGGCGCAAATGGCGCCATTTCTCCGCACCTCGGATAACCGCGCGCCAGCGTTGGGGCAGCGTGGAGCAGTTGCGGCGATTCTCCGGCCCGGCGCGGGGCTCGGAGAATCACGCCTCAAGTGTCAGACCAAGCCCAAGACGAAGTGTGATGTCTTTTCTTGTTTTCTTGGATCTTGTATCTCTCTCATGTGGAGACCATGAATTAGGATTCAATTTGAAACTGAATTAGCTTTTGGAGCTGGCAATGAGATGGATTGAGGGTTTGCTCCGCCCATCTACACATTGGCTTTGTGACTTTAAGGATGGAAGACGGATTCTGCTGGGATGGAGGGACTCGGATGGTGTACTGGGACCAAACAATAATGGAGAAGGAGGCCATTTGGCTCAGTGAGTCTGCACCGACACTCTGAAAGAGCACCCTACCAAGGACCAATCCCCCACACTATCCCTGTATCTCTACCTAACCTGCACATCTTTGGATACCTAAGAGGCAATTTAATATGGCCAATCCATCTAACCTGCATATCTTTGGACTGTGAGAGAAAACTGAAACACCCAGAGAAAACCCACATAGATACGGGGAGAACGTGCAAACTCCACAGTCACCCAAGGCCAGAATCGAACTCGGGTCCATTGTGCTGTGAGGCAGCCGTGCTAACCACTGTGCCACTGTGCCGTCACAAACTTCAGATGGTTCTGACCATGTTACATCAATCGTTACAAGAAAACATTGGCAGGATTAAAACCACTTCTAGCTTCCAAGTAACTATTGTGCAGACTCTCACAGACCCCACAGCAGCCCGCCCACATCCCTGAACCCCTTCGGAACACCCACCAGTCCCTGTCTAACCCGCTCCATGGTACTCCCAAGGATTCCCTCTCACGGGACACCTCCCAAACCCCTAAGGGACTCTTTCCAACACCAGACACTCCTCCTGACTGCCACCCTTCAGGATCGACCTGAACTCCCCGCCCCACTGACTGACTGCCCCCACCGGCCCCCACCGCTGCCGGATTCTGACCACCTATTTCACAAACCAATCTTCTCCCTGGCTTGAAAGTGGTTGAACCTTCAAACTCACTTGATTTATGGCATCCAGTGCTGTAAATAAAAATAGTGTGGCTTCCTAGCGTCAGATTCCGAAGCCCTCAACAGAAGGCCCTGGTAACAAGTTGCCCTACATGGTTCCCGCCCAGCCTGAGCCGGAAGGCCGGGCGAGAAAGGATGGAAAGAATGTGAAGGTTAAAAAGCAGGAGCGGAATGTTTGCCACTCCAGAAGAGGTTAGCATTGCTGCCTCAGGGCGCTGAGCTCCCAGGTTTGATCCTGGCCCCGGGTCACTGTCCGTGTGGAGTTTGCACATTCTACCCGTGTCTATGTGTGTCTCACCCCCACGACCCAAAGATGTGCAGGGTGGGTGGATTGGCCACGCTAAATTGCCCCTTAATTGGGTAAAAAAGAATTGGGTCCTTTAAATTAAAAAAACCATAGTGATGGTCATCGGTGTGTCGGAGCAGCCAGAGCTCTTCATGCGGAGAGGGGCCAATGCCCTGTCCTTCGCCTCTCTGACTGCTGGGCGGAGACTCCTGCTTGGATGAGGATCGACAGCGCCACCCAAGGCTGCGGACTGGCTGTCCGACCTAGTGGAATCCCTGAAACTGGAGAATATAAATTTCATCATCAGGGGGTCGGAGGAAGGCTTCCACCATACATGGAGGCAATTTACCAGCCTCTTTGAGGACATGTTTGTGACTAGCAACTGGGGGGCAGGAAGGGGGGGGGGGGACCAGGGAGAGGAAAAGGAGGTGGGGGGGAGAGAAGGAGAGATGGACTGGGGTGGGGGAGAGGAGGCAGCATCCAAAAGACAGGGGAAATATATACTACAATTGGGGTGCGGGGGCCCACAAGCAGAGCCACAGAAGCACACCCCCAAAAGAAGGGTAAGTTCTCCAGTCGAGGCCTCACCAACCTCGTTGGCCTTGCCCTAGTGTACTGCATGCTGGGACTATCTGCTCCCGCACAGGTGGTACCGGGGGGGGGGGGGGGGGGGGGGGCGCCTTTCATTGCTGTAGACCATCAAGTTACCAGGCCGGTATAGACCACATCGGCAAAATGTGTAGCACAAGTGTTTGTGTAACAGTGTCGGCAATAAGTTAAAAATATATAAAATATTTATTTCTATTACCGTGGCTATTTCTGTGTTATGTTTTTGCTTTTAATATTACTGCTGTGTTTGTTTGTTTTTTCTCATGTTTGTTTTCTCTTGGCAGATACAATTGTAATGCCAGATTATAAGTGTGATAAGTCTGACTGTCGTAAATTGAAAATCTTTAAATAAAGTAATTTAACAAAAATCTTATATAGCACCTTTCTCAACCTCAGGGCATGGTAAAAGCAATTAACAGCCAATGGCCTACTTTAAAGGGCAGCTGATGTTTCATTGTACAAAAAGACACTCCCCAATTTATGCCAGAGAATATCCTACAAACAGCAACGAGACCAATGACCAGATAAACTTGTTTTCCTGGTGTTCGTCATTGATCAGGATTGGCTGCTCGAACAACTCTTTGAATAGTGTCATGGGATATTTAACACTCACCCAAGAAGACTGACTGGGCCTTGGTTTGCCAACCTCCAACAGTGTGGCACTTCCTCAGTACTGTTCCGAAGTGTCAAGCCAGGGACATGTGCAGAAGTCTCGTGGGTTAAGAACGCTGTGTCGTGAGTCCCACTTGATTCACCTGTAAACACAAATCGTATTCATTTAAATTGTCATTTAATTCCCTCATTCCCTCAGTTGATCCTGCATGTTAGCTTGGGGAGATGAGCCAAATGCGATATTGCTTTCACTTACAATACAGCTTTAGAAATGCACTCAGGCAACAATTACATTTGCATGTTCAGTGCTGATTATAACTGGTGCGAGCTAACTTAAAAGGAGACTAATTTCTCAGTTGCCTTGTGGCAACAGAAACTAAAGCAGAATATGTTAAGGGAAAGGGAAGGGATTGCACAAGGTTGCAGTTAAAATCTGTTACTGGTGTTTACAACCAAGCTCAGGATAAAAAAAGAAAGACTTTGCATTCATTTTTTAAAAATTTAGAGTACCCAATTCATTTTTTACAATTAAGGGGCAATTTAGCGTGGCAAATCCACCTAAGCTGCACACCTTTGGGTTGTGGGGGTGAAACCCACGCAAACACGGGGAGAATGTGCAAACTCCACACGGACAGTGACCCAGAGCCGGGATCGAACCTGGGACCTCAGCGCTGTGAGGCATCAGGGCTAACCCACTGCGCCACTGTGCTGCCTTAAGACTTTGCATTCATGTGGTGCCTTTCCTGATCTCGGTCATCCCAAGACACTTTAAGGTCATGAAAGTATTTTTAAGGTGTAATCACGATTATAAAGTAGGAAACGCTGCAATTTGTGCACAGCAAGCTCCCGCAAACAGCAAGATGTTAATGACCTGATAATATGCTTTTGAGACTATGATTGAGGCGGCATGACGGGTTAGCACTGCTGCCTCACAGCACCAAGGATTGGGGTTCAATTCGGGCCTTGGGTGACTGTTTGCGTGGAGTTTGCACATTCTCTCTGTTTCCGTGTGAGTTTCCTCCGGGTGCTCTGGTTTCCTCCCACAGCCCAAAGATGTGCGGGTTAGGTGGATTGGCCATGCTAAATTGCCCCTTAGTGTCCAGGGATGTGCAGGTTAGGTTAAGGGGTTATTGGGATAAGGCGGGGGGAGTGGTCTGCTCTTTCCGAGGGTTGGTGCAGACACGATGGGCCGAGTGGACGCCTGTTGCACTGTCGGGATTCTATACTTCTATGTCATAGAATTTACAGTGCAGAAGGAGGTAATTCGGCCCATCAAGTCTGCACCGGCTCTTGGAAAGAGCACCCTACCCAACCCCATACCTCCACCCTATCCTCATAACCTACTCAGTAACCCCACTCAACACTAAGGGCAATTTTGGACACTAAGGGAAATTATTTAGCATGGCCAATCCACCTAACCTACACATCTTTGGATTGTGGGAGGAAACCGGAGCACCCGGAGGAAACCCACGCACACACGGGGAGAAAGTGCAGACTCTGCACAGGCAGTGACCCAAGCCGGGAATCGAACCTGGGACCCTGGAGCGGTGAAGCAATTGTGCTAACCACTAAGCTACCGTGCTGCCTATGATAAGTATCAGCCAGGATATCACAGAGAATTCTCCTCCTCCTCTTCAATTTTTAATGTACGCTTGAGTGAATAAGCAGGTCGTGAGGTTGCTAAACTTGAGTTTGGTAACATCTCATCTGAAAGACAGCAGTCCAGACCTTCTGATCTCTGGTGGATCATATCCACGAGATAGCCGAGAAGGTGCATAGCCCCCCCTGCACCCTTGGAGGTCTCCGCACAAGGATTGCACAGGAATTGCCCTGGAAAGTTCAAACTTCTGATAGGCAATTACCCTGCACTTGGAAACATCCAGATGTTACTGGCTCTCTTTGCAGAATATTTCCACAGGAAAAGTCAGCAGGATTAAAACTCCTGGATAGCTATATTAGTGACTCCCCCACCCCCTCAGAAGTCCCCCGGGGACCTCCCCCCACCGACTATATCCCGCATTCCAACACTGAAGCCCCGACTACTCCCTTCCCCTGACTTTCTTCCCAATCCATCCCCCCCCCCCTTGCATTCTGACTAGAAAGGCCCCCCCCCCCCCCCCCTTGCATTCTGACTAGAAAGGCCCCAGTGCTCTGCATCTTTCTGAGTTGGCCAATGCCAGAAGGTTGGGTGAGAAGTGTGCAGCTCCCAGCTAAGATAAGTGAAAAGGAGCGGAGTGACTGTGACTGCTGCTGCTCGGAGGTTGGGACCTGCTCACCTCTGACAATGCTCTGCTTCCTCAGTACCACACTGGGGCGTCCACTCGATTTTGCGTGCTCAAATCCTGAAAAGGGACTTGAACCCATGACCTTCTGACTCTGAGGTAGAGGCACGGCAACTGAGCCACAGCAATATGACAATGAATAAATCTGTTCTAGTGATATTGGTGGGAGGGCAATATTGGTCAGAACACCAGGGAGGACTCCTTGCCCAGAACAATATTGACATAGAAGAGTCTTTTTATCGTCTTGGGAAATGCAAAAGCACTTAACTCACATCTGGGCCGATAGTGAAAATAGAAGGCTACCAATTCAGCCACTATTTACGCATCTCTCCCGATTGAAGTCAGTTGCAATGAAAACGAGGATAACTCGGCAGTGGACAGCTCAGTCGATGCTGCTCTTGCTATATTATTCCTCAAAGTCAAGAGTTACCCTCTCTGAATTGATTTGATTAGCAGCCGTTGTGTTTTCAGGCAAAACAATCTGGTGGAGGCGATCTTGGGAATCTTGCTAACAATACCGAAGGCCAATGTGAAGATTGATCCAGTGTTTGGCTGGGTTTTTCTTGTCAGTTTTACCAATGGGAGATGAGATCCAACCCATCAATCTAATTAATATTGACTCTAAATGTATAAAATAGGGCGGGAGTTTGACAGGACTGATCAGAGGAGCAGTACTACTGACAGCTGAACACCAAAAATAGATAACAGTTTCCTGCGAGGAGCCTGTGTGCAGGCCATGCATGAAACCCAGAGAGTAAATCAATATCATCTACTTAAAGCGGGAATTGTTTGGAATGCCTCTGGGCCCTACTTTATATTGATTTTGTCTCTTCCGGAGATTCATTAAATAGAGTGAGTTAGGGGAAATTCATTTAGCAGGTTCTACAAGCTCCTGTTCTCAAAGTAGTTGCATCAAGGTTTCATGTTTCTTTTTTAAATAATTCAATGTACATTTGTCCTGAAGCCTGTGACACGTTTTTGAAGATTTGCTGCAACCTGTGCCTCTTTGAGTTGTTGGTTTTGATTTGGTAGCTTCATCAAGTCAATCCCTGTGAGAGGTGGACTGTTTTGGAGTTGGTCATCTTTGGGCTTATCACAGAATCTTCATGGTGCAGAAGGAGGCCATTCAGCCCATCGACTCTACACTGCTCTCACAAAGAGCATTCTACCTTGTCTCACTCCCCTACCGTATCCCCGTAACGTTGCACGTTTCTTTCCGAGAGCAATCCAATTTCCTTTTGAAAACCTCGATCGAAGCTGCCTCCACCTCCCTCTCAGGCAGTTTGTTGCAGACTCCAACAACCTCTGGGTGAAAGATAGTTTCCTCACATCATTTCTACTACTTTTGCCAATTATTTTGAATCTGTTTGGTTCTTGATGCTCTCTTGTGTGGGAGCAGTTCCTCACTATTTACACTGTCCATGAATACCTCCATCAATCTCCTCTCAGCCTTGTTTTCTCCAAGGAAAACAGTCACAACCTCTGCAATCTATCTCCATAGCTACAGTTCCTTATCCCTGGAATCATTCTTTTTTAAAAATAAATTTAGAGTACACAATTATTTATTTTTCCAATTTAGGGCAATTTAGCGTGGCCAATCCACCTAAGGTACACATCTTTGGGCTGCAGGGGTGAAACCCACGCAGACATGGGGAAAATGTACAAACTCCACACGGACAGGGCTGGGATTCGAACCCGAGTCCTCAGCTCCGCAGTCCCAGTGCTATCCACTGCATGCCGCCCCCCTGGAATCATTCTTGTGAATCTCCCCTGAACTCTCTCCAATGCCTTCACATCCTTCCTCAAGTATGGTGCCTAGAACCAGATGCAGTGCTGCAGATGAGGCTTAACTAGTGTTTTATAGAAGGTCACCATGGCCTCCTTACTCTTCTACTCAACGCCCCTATTAATAAAGCCTAAGATACAATATGCTTTTTTACCTGCTCTCTCAACATTCCCTGCTACCTTCAAGGATTTATGTACATATACACTGAGGTCTCTCTATCCTTGCACCTCCTTTAGAGTTTCTCCCTTTATTTTATACTGTCTCTCCTATTCTTCCTGCCAAAGTGAATCACGTTGCATTTCCCTGCATTGAACTCCGATTATGTTCTGTTAGAATTATATTCCCGGGCAGCCACGTCAATGGCTCAAATCATTCCTCTCCCAAGATAAGAGCACCAATATCACTTTTTATGTCCACTGGCCCTTCCTGTGATACTTTGCCCCACTCTTTGATAAGGGCTAGATAACTTGAGCATTATATGCTATACAGTGGGATTTTTCTGATATTAATTCACATGGTCACATTGATCGGCTGACGATGAAATCTTGAGTCTTATGAAAGGTCCGTATCCACTTGGGGTTATTATTTAGAAGTGCTGCAGACGCTATGACATGATGCAGTGGGAACATCAACAGCATTCTAAAATTTGCTCCAAATCAAGGAATTTGCTGTGGAGATTTTGCTAAAATATCTTCCCTTATCTGTCCACTTCATTTGGCCTTTAATGAGACATATCTGGCCGTATATATTTGTCCAAGATTGGGTTGTACTCCCACCAAGCCATCTGTAAGAAGAGAGCCCGGCCTGTGAATTCAACGGAAGTCTCCTTTATCTCCTCTAATGATAAGTGAGCATCAAGTGAGCAGCACATACTTAATTACAGTAATTACTGGGTGTTTTGATTACCATGAATTATCATTTGTTTAAGCATTTGTCACAGCCTAAGTGCTGTAAGATTGAACCTACAAACATAGAATTACACAGAATGTACAGGACACCAACAGGCCATTTGGCCTAACTGGTCCCTAAACTGTGTTTATGCCCCACAGGAGCCTTGTCTTCAACTCAGCCTATTAGCCTATGCTTCAATTCATTTCTTCCTCATCTGTTTATCTAGCTTCCCCTTCACTGCGTCAATGCTATTTGCCTCAGACCATTCTGTGCGGTGGTGAGTTCCACCCTCTGAGTAAAGTGCTTTCTCCTGAATTCCCTATTTGAGTCATTAGCGACTTTCTTCTGACATTCAGCAATACGTCTGCCTGCTCTGTAAATTGTTCCCCCAACTCTGGATCTCTTGCACATTCCCAATTTTGATCATGCCACCGTTGATTGTTGTGCCTTCAGCCAGGACCCCAAACCCTGAACCTTTCTGCCTCTCGCTTCTCTTTTAAGCTGCGCCTTTAAAACCTACCTCTTCCCCCATCATAACATCGCCGTATGTGGCTAAGTGTCCAAAACTTGGTTTGATAACTCCTGTGAATTGCTCTCTCTCTTGTGAATTGCTTTGAGCATTCAACTGTGTTAAGATGCTCTATAGTTTCTTTCCTATTCATTCATGGGGTGTGGGTATCATTGTGGGCTGGCCTTTTGAACTTAGTGCCATGTTGTGAAGAGTCAACCCCCACAGGGCTGTGGATCTGGAGTGACATGTTGGCCATACCAGGTAAGGTTGGCAGTTTTCTTTCCCACAAGGAATC
This sequence comes from Scyliorhinus canicula, assembly GCF_902713615.1. Classification (NCBI taxonomy): domain Eukaryota; kingdom Metazoa; phylum Chordata; class Chondrichthyes; order Carcharhiniformes; family Scyliorhinidae; genus Scyliorhinus; species Scyliorhinus canicula. The sequence goes on along the minus strand of NC_052160.1, from coordinate 19,972,263 downwards.
ATTAGTCATTGTTAGTCTTTTGATTCCAGATTTTTTTTCTCCATTGCATTCAAATTTCACCATCTGCCGTGGAGAACCCACGGCCCCAGTGCATCACACTGCATATCTGGATTACTAGTCCAGTGACAATACCACTACGCCACCGCCTATTGTTGCAGAAACCTGCTGCCCCAGCAGTGTTAATGCATTGTCACCCGGTCAACCGCACTCCCAATGTAATTCAACACCTTCAGGCTTTCCGTTTGAACTGAGTGGGACTTCTGCCCTCGCAGAGCACCCAGACTCCCTCACCCCTTCACCCCCATACCCATCACCCTAGTTAATCATTTTATCTCATCATCATTTGCATGTTGCGAGTGGGGTTTGCTGAAATCCTGCACTGCATCCTGTAGAAGCTACAGACTGCTGCTACTGTGTATCAGCGGTGAAGAGAGCGAATGTTTCCGGAAGGGGTGCCAGTCAAGTGGGCTGCTTTTTCCTAGATTGTGTTGAGCTTCTTGAGTGTTGTTGGAGCTCCACTCATCCAGGCAAGTGGAGAGTATTCCATCATATTCCTGACTTAAGCCTTAAAGATGGTGGATAGACTCTGGGGAGTCAGGAGGTGAGTGACTCTCTGTAGGATTCCTAGCCTCTGACCTGGTCTTGTCGCCACAGTATTTATATGGTTAGTTCAGTTGAGTTACTGGTCAGTGGCAATCCCCAGGATGGTGTTCTGCTAACAGTAGGGCTACCAGCCCTGGTTGGGCAAATGCCTGGAGGCTGCATCATGTGACCTCTTGCTCTGTGCCATTGCTTGGCTCAACTTGTCGATCAGAGTGATGCTCCGCCTTCCCAGCACCAATTAACAAAGTTAACCAACTCTGTTTCCCAATTGGTTGCTTGGAATGCCTGTCACAGAGTCTCCTCGTCCCCTCACTCACCAATATTTTTGACAGAGTTGAAATAAATTGTCAATCATTTTGTAACGCCTTGATGATTTTTCTCCTGGGTTTCACTTGCAATAGCTATGGGAAGATTAAGATTTAATTCCTGGATACTCCAGAGCAATTCTGGAAGGTTGGTAATGCAAAAGAAGGAATCTGAAGATGTGCATCCTCCAGAAAAATGTGTGTGTGTGTGTGTGTGTGGGGGGGGGGGGGGGGGGGGGGGGGGATGGAGGGATTGGGGGGGGGGGGGGGGGGGGGAGCCCCTGTCTATCTTATGCCCTTCTGTTTCAATGGTATTTGTGTACCTCATGGATCATTCACTCTATAAATTGAGACAAAGCATTGCTGGTGTGAAGCACATAATTGTCATTAATCACTGTCAGATTTCCTTATGCATGTAGATATCTACTCGTTACTTTGTACTGCTCTGACGGTCTCCAGTCTCTCCATGTTTTAACACACTGCAATCTTGGCTTTGCAATTGTTGGATAGGCTGATTGATGTTTTATGCTAAATATATTCTGTTTTTAATTTGGTTGGTCCTGCTATGCCAATGGTCCAGACCTATTCTTCTTAATTAGCTTAGCTTCTGCATTCTTTCGCCCAAATGATATATTTGCACATTCAGATTTTACAAAGCGGACGAAAATAATCATTTAATAGACAATCTGCTTTCTACCATGAGTAAGACCTTTATTTATTGAGAAACTTTCACCGCCTCAAGACCTCTCAGTCTTTTAAAACAAATGTAGTATTGTGATGCGCAGGAGACACAGAAGCTAGTTTGTGCAGAGCAAGGTCCCACAAACTGGGTTGAACGAACATAAAAAATAGGAACAGGAGGAGGCCATTTAGCCTGTTTCATCAATCAGTGAGACCATGGCTAATCTGTGATCTAACTCCATATGCCCACCATTGTCCATATCTCTTAATACCTTAGAATGACCTAAACCTGATAGAAAATGGCTGAAAATCTGTTTAATTGGGTTTGGATAGGTATTTGCTCGAACATCAGCATGAACTCTCCTCCTCTTCTTCAAATAGTGCTGTGGAATCTTTTACAGCCACCCAAGGTGAGAGGCAGCACCTCGGTTTAATGATAGTTCAGCACTCCCTCAGTACTGCGCTGAGACCGCTGGCATAACTTTTGCCCTCAAGTCTCTGGAATGGAGGTTGAGCGGACAGTCTTCTGATTCCGAAACCTGAGCCAAGTCTGATAGAAAATGTAGCGTTTCTTTTTCTGATCTACCTTGGTTTTATTTCCTCTCAATTCCTTGCCCCTCCCCCCCCCCCCCAACTTCATCTCCTGGATGCCCCCCCTGATGGTACCATTCCGTTCACACCTGTAGCTCTCCAACACTTTGCTCAAGTCGCCATTAATCAGACTGTTCCCAAGTGGGTTCATCGCTCAATGGTAAGCTGGAGCGAGGGCTTGGTGATTTAAAAAAATGTTCCATGGGGCATGAGCATTACCAGCATTTGTTGCCCACTCCTAAGTGCCCTGAGTGGCTTGCTAAGCCATTGCAGAGGGTAGTAAAGATTACTGTGTGTCTGGATTCAACATAGGCCAAACCAGGGAAGGATGGCAGATTACTTAGATCCATTGGTGAACCAGATCAGCGAAGGTGGTTGTCACAGTCATTGATGCCAGATTTATATGCCATATTTATTCATTGAATTTAAATTCCACGTCCATGCCCCAAGAGCATTAGCTTGGGCCTCTGGATTGCTAGTCCAGTGACATTACCACTACGCCACACACTTATCCCCTCCTTTGCCCAGCTGTTACTGAGTTAAATTCCAGGAACCCCAGCACTAAGGCCTGGCTGACATCAGCTAACCGAGGCTGGACAATAGAACCCGAATGAGCTTCCTGGTCAACCAGGCTCAGTCCGACATTGAGTAACAAGGGATGCATTTCTCACAACCTCGGGATCTCCCAATGCACTTTATGGCCACTGATTTGGCAGAAACAGGGCCCAGAAGCACGAGCCGCCACCTAGAGGAGCGGTCTGGTCCAGACCAGCTGCCAGAACCGAGCGGCTGCACTCTGAGAGAATGTAAAGTGTGACATTACAGGAAAACCGATAACTGATTCCTTGGTGAATATTTTGCTTGTCTATCTTCAAAGCTCATGTAATTTATTAGCAGTTATAAGATTTTATTAGTTATAAAGTTATAAAGTTTATTGGCAGTAGTGAAGGTTATTGGAGTTTTTATGAATTATAAATTAATTATGAATAAATGTATTAACACTTAATAAAGATAGCAGGGCAGGTGATGTGTTACGGCTGCAGAATGTGGGAGCTCCTGGATGCCAATGCGACCCACGACAAGCACATTTACAGTGAGTGTCTGAAGCTGAAGGAGCTATGGATCAAAGTCATGGAGCTGGAGGCCGATCTGCAGGCACGGCGGATGCATCAGGGAGGGGGAACGCAAAATACTGTAGATGCTGGAGGCCTGAAGTAAACCCAGAAAGTTCAGGAAAAGCTCAGCAGGTCTGGCAGCATCTGTGGAGAGAGAAAAGGAAACTAACTTTTTTGAGTGGGAAGGCATAGATTGGTATGCATGTGTTGGCATGGATGGGCTATGGGTCATTCCAAACCCCGACCAAAATCTTTAACTTCTGGGGCACTTTTCCTGGGTTTGCAGAGCCAGGATTTGTCCTGACTATGCTACCGATCTAGGGAGTGAAAATTCAGGCCTCAAAGGTTTGAGCCAGGCCTTTCCAGAGTGAAGTTAGGAAACAATTACATATGGAAAGCTTGATAGGTGTTCCAAAATCAGTTCAACAAGCAGTGGTTGGTGCTAGGTCAAATTATTGATGTAAAATCTGAGATTGACAAATTTCTGTTAACTAAAGGTGTTAAGGTATACAGGGCAAAGGCTATATTGAGCTAGGGTACAGATCATACATGATCTTATTGAATGGCAATAGAATGCGCCCAGGGAGTGAATTTCCTAATCCTGTTACTATGAACTGTATTGGTTGAAATTTCCAATTCTGGTGCATCTGCTACTTCAGTTGAATAAAGAGTCTCCCATGGTTGGAATATTTAATATTGTCCAACTTATGGGGCTGACTTTTCAGATCCTGTTGAGGTAGGGAACAGAAGCAGATGGGCCTTGAAGATTCCGGATGCCGGTTAACATGCCGGCTTCCTGACCCTCCAGTTTTTCCAGAGACAGGTTTGGGATGAGCAGCACTCCCCTCCCTCATATGGCCAACAGACCTCATTAAGAGTGAACTTCAGGCTCCCAATGCAACGGGATTGGGGGGCAGTTTAGAAGCGTAGAGGTAGGCACCGAGTAGCAGGATGGTAAACTAGCATCCCACACAGGCCTCAGGCCAACCCTACCTGTCTGCCTGGGTGCAGGTGCAGATAATGGCTGCCCTGTTATGGGATTTCCTCTCCCCCCCCCCCACCTTCCTCCCCCCAGTGGCGGTCTAGTTGTTTTGCTTCCTGGTGAAATGCCCTCTCAGTTACTTCGCCTCCACTGCAGCCTGCTTTATTTTTCAAGCTGGGATGTCCCTGAGAGGCCCTCCAGCTTCCAAGGACCCATCTGCTAGCCTTAATTGGACAGGGAACCAGTTTCCATGCCAATTAGGTGGTTGCCTCTGTGAAAATCCCAGGTCAGTAACCGCTTGCCCCAGCGATTGTTTTGGAATCCAGGAACATACCCAACTCCTGATTCCCTTCACCAATCTGATCATTCTGCCCTTGTGGACTGTGTAATTTGAAATGAAAAATGAAAATCGCTTATTGTCACAAGTAGGCTTCAAATGAAGTTACCGTGAAATGCCCCTAGTCGCCACATTCACGGGCCTGTTCGGGGAGGCTGTTACGGGAATTGAACCGTGCTGCTGGCCTGCCTTGGTCTGCTTTCAAAGCCAGCAATTTAGCCCTGTGCTAAACAGCCCCTTGTTGATGGGGAATAGACAAGGTGCTGGGATAGGAAGCGGGGAGGGAAATGGTAGGAAATCAAATTTTACACGGGGTGCATTCAGGGAGCGCGAGGGGTAGGGATTGGGATGAAAACCCAGGTGGAGAACTCAGGGTGAGGCCTGACCTGCTTTGACTCCTGGGTCTCATCTGAATAACCCCAATCTCCTGTATCTGGCTGGAAATGGGAAATGGGGAAGAAATGGTATCGGGTGCTCTGGGAATGATAGGAGCGGTCATCAGTATGACGTTAATATTGGAGAGTGCCTGAGGTGGGGGAGAAGATGCTGGCACGAGGACCAAGGATCAAAGGCAGGATGAAGAATCTCAGTATACCTTGCAGGGCCTTGGCAGGGAATTTGCCTACTACAGCTGGACCACAAGGACTACTTTGAAAAGGTAATTAAGTACTTAGCTTGGCCCGTTCACCATGCTCCGGCTGTTGGGAATTGGGCCCATACAGACCGTCTGATTAGGGCAGTTCAAATTGTGTTGCAGTGCCAATTACATCATCAGTCTGCGCCATCTGACTGTAAGATAGATTCCTGCCTGCCTGGGGTGGGTGGCCTTTTGTGAGGTAAGGAAGAATTGGGAAAACAGTGTTACCCAGGCCCCCATCCCATGGCATTCCTTCACAATTTCTAACAATATTCCCATTTTGGTACCTAAATGGCCGTATCCTTATCCTGACAGCCTCTCCGCATTTATATAGCACCTTCACTATAGTAAAACATTCCAAGGTGCTTCAAGTAAGTGATCCAAAACAGAGCCACGTGGGAAGGTGTTAGACTGGCAGCCAAAAGCTTGATCAATGAGTTAGGTTTTAAGGGGCACCTTGCAGGAGGAGAGAGAGGAAGAGAGGTCCAGAGAGGGAATTCCAGACCTTAGGGCCAAGTCGTGGCTGGCCAGTGATGGTGTGCAAGAGGGCAGAATTAGAGGAGTGCAGATATCCCGAGGGTTGAAGGGCTGGTGGAGGTTCTCGAGGTAGGGAGGGTCGAGGCCATACAGGGGTTTGAAAGTTAGAGGCATTCGACCTAATGGGAAATTTGGATGCAGCAAAGCCCAATAATGAAAGGGGTAGTGGGCTAGGTGCCCAATTTCCTGTTTGCCAGCAATAAATTACTGCCGGGCCTCTGGCATGAACAGCATTTGTTGATGGGTTTTCAGAACCTATATCATAGAGTCCCTAGTGCAGAAGGCAGCCATTCGGCCCATTGAAACTACACTGACCCTCCAAAAGATCACCCTGTCTCGGCCCATGCCCCTACCCTATCCCTGTAACCCCGTCAAAAACTTTTGGACACTAAGGGTTAATTCCACCTAACCTGCACATCTTTGGACTGTGGAAGGAAACTGGAGCACCCGGAGGAAACCCACGCAGACACAGGGAGAACATGTAAACTCCACACAGTCACCCGAGGTCGGAATCGAACCCGGGCCCTGGCGCTGTGAGGCAGCAGTGCTAGCCCCTGTGCCACCGTGGTAAACGCAGGGAGTGTTCTTTGTCAACAACAGGGATAGAGTCTGCCCTGTTGGTCAGGAATGAGTTAGAAAGTTTGAGCTATGATTAGAAAATGTGTTTAAACAGCTCTATAGTAGCGCATGAGAGCAGTGCCAACACATCATTGCATCCTCAGGATCTGTTGACTGTGAATCTGGCACATGTTGACTTTGAGTTGTAGAATAGGTAGGCAGAATAAGCCAAAGTAACTGGGTTAAACTCCATATCTATATTGGCACGTCAAGGTAGAAATAAATAGTGATGAAATGTTGCATATTTAGTGCTTTTGAAAATCAAAATGGGGGAAATGTGGTGAATCAAAATATGATTGCTTAAAACATTTATATTGTCTTCAATTTAATTACACGCTGCAAATTCTATCTTTGTGATGTATTTTCTTCTGCCTCGCTCTAGACAGGTTTAATGCATGCTGGGAACCATTGTCTGGCTGTGCTCCTGATGATAAACACCATGCCATAATGTAATGACAAATGTAATCATTGAAGGGAGCTGGGCTTTTGATAGCTTGGCTTTTTCTCCTTGTGATATCATTGATTTATGTTACAATTCCACACTGGCTAGTTATGGAAACAAATTATTTTTCAATGTGTTAGTTATCATTCGGAATAGCTAATGGCCAGAAGCAGATTGCAGCGCTAATAGAGTCATCAGGATGGAATCAAATGAAACATTGTTTAACGGGTCCTTAGTTCAAGTGCGAGAACGTTTTCCTGCTAGATCTTTCAACCACAACTATGGCAGTTATTTTTCTTAATTAATTCCGCGGTTGTGGATGTTAACGGCATCTATTGCCTTTCCCTAGTTGTCCTTGAGAAGGTGGTGGTGGAATGCCTCCTTGAACCACAGCAGTCTGTGTGGTGAAAGTGCCCCGACCATGCTGTCAGGTATGGAGTTCCAGGATCTTGGAGGAACAGCCAATATATATGCAAGTCAGGATGGTGTGTGGGTTGGAACAGAACTTGGAGGTGGTGTGGGGGGTGACACTGACACATAGAAACATAGAAAATAGGAGCAGGAGGAGCCCATTCCGCCCTTCTAGTCTGCTCTGCTATTCATTATGATCATGGACGATCTTCTAACTCTACAGCCCAATCCTGCCTCCCCCCCCCCCCCCCCCCCCCCCCCCCCTCCCACCCGCCATATCCTTTGATTCTCTTTGCTCCAAGTGTTGTATTTAACTGTTGCTTGAAACCATACAATGTTTTGGCCTCAACTACTTTCTGTGGTAGCGAATTCCACAGACTCACCACTCGCTGGGCGAAGAAATTTCTACTCATCTCTGTCTACCCCGTATCCTCAGACTGTGACCCTGGTTCTGGGCAACCCCACCATCAGGAATATTCTTCCTGTCCAGTCCTGTTAGAATTTTCTAGGTTTTTAAGACACCCCCCCCCCCACCCCATATCCTTCTGAACTCTAGCAAATACAATCCTAACCGACTCAATCTGACAGATCCAAGTGCCATTTTTCTGGAATTTGGTTAATATTTATAACTAGAAATATCAAGAAACAAACAAATACCTTCCTCCTGAAAACATTTCCATTGAAACTAAAAGCTAAATGGTCATGGAAAAGCCCTCGGGTCAGGGCACATTCCTTGCTACTCCCACAGTGCATATAAATGCATTTGATTACCCTGATTAATCTGAAATAGCATGGTGAGCCCACGGCTGGGATGTGTTTGCGCATTTGGGGAGAGTGAGCAATAAAACGACACAAGGGGCCGCGAACATCCGGCCTCATTACGCTCTCGCTCAAGTGAAATGAGGCCGGTGAATAGTGGGAGAGGCTAATAATGAGAATCGTGCCAGGCGCCAAACAGTTTGTGATGCAACTGGTCTGCTCCCTTGGTGAAATCGGGATCTTGCCATAGCGTGGCGAGAAACCAATTATCACCACTTAAGCCCAATTTCCATCAAATTAACGGGAGCTATCCCACAATCAACGGCCTCCTGTCATTGAGAGGCATCCCCAGCAAGTCGTCACGCTGGCGCTGTTTAGTACTCCTTTTGAAAATCGTGAACCTGGCGGAAGGGCTTCTGTGGGGAGCCGAGGAGATGAGTAGCGTCTTTGCTCACAGACAAAAAAACCCGGGGGTACTGGGATTGCCACCCCAGTGCTCAGCGGGGGGGTGTGGGACTCTCGGCTAGGAGTGGTGGACCTTCCGCAGGGATGGGCCGCTATAGGAGGGTGGAGGGGGGGGGGGCGGAGGCTCTGGAGGGGCAGCCGGGGGGCAACTGCTTGCGGCACCACCATGCCAACCCCTGGATCATTTACCTGTTCCGGGGCCAACCCTTGTCACTGCCCATCTGCCCCACCGACCACCCATAACTCCCGCCAACTGCCGAGGCCTCTGGCCGTGCAGCTGAAGGCTGCTGCTCATATGGAATTGGCAATCATGATTAAGTGAGCACTTCATACGAAACAAGTGAATTCCCGGGTGTGGGCGGACCATGTAGCATGTGGGAGTCATTGCGTATACAAATTTATTTAACTTCCAGAGAACCCTTTCTGTGTTCGGTGCCTCTGTCGGAGGGCAAATAAAAATTTCTCTTTGAAGCCGATGTCCCTGTAAGAAAGCAGCTTTAATATCTATTGACTTGCACTTGTGACTAACAGAGCCAAGAAAACCTTCAAAATGACCTTTCCTGCCACAGGTGAATCGATCCTTTCATTTTGGTCACTCAAGTTTTCTTCAGACTTGTGCCACCAGTGTGGCTTTGGCCTTATATGTTGCACCAGGCAGCACCATTTCCATGCATATCCAACTATGAGATGGAACCTGTTGTTCTCTATCTGGGGCCTCCGTGTACACCCCAAATTCTTTCCAGGTTTGCAGTTCTTGCTGTTTTGCATCTTTTATTAATTTATCAACTGATTTGTTGAAAGCCACTCAGACCTTGTGATTGTTTGAGCTTTCGTTCCTTGTAGCATTCCTAGTCCACACCATATTTCTTGTCCTTGTTAAGCTGCGCCATCTCTCCTGCCTTACATCTCTTTCTGGTCTGCTACTGCTTGATCTCCCCTTCCTATTATGAGATTTTCTTTCAACAGTTCTTGATCTCTTCCTATGGGCATGTTCACAGCCAGATCTACTATCTGAAATGGCACTACGTTTCTGTGCTCCCTATTTTTGTACTTCAAGTTTCCAACCATGGGCTCAACGTCCTCCCCTTTATCTTATATATTCAACCAATTTTTACATTTTCCAGTGACCTTCCCTACTCTCCCAACAATAGTTGCATCCCTCCACTGATTGGCTCCTTGTGGCAAGTATGTCACTTTAGTGCCAACCTTTGGCAGTTGTCCTCTGGGGGCAAATAGCCTCATCTGGTTTCACAGAATTACTGTCAATTTCCCCAATCTGGTCCTCATAATTCTGTAACATATGTGCATGAGAAGCATCTGGCTCCTCAGCACTATAACCTATAATCTTCCCTGGACCTTTCAACTTATTAAATCCGTCTCTTTTGTAGTATGCCACGTCTCCCTGTTTGATAACAGTCTCCGAATGGCTGAACATTGCGCCTGAAAGCTCTCCAAATTCTTTCGGAGATTTGTTTTTTTTATTTAGTATACCCAATTCTTTTTTTTTTCTAATTAAGGGGCAATTTAGCGTGGCCAATCCACCCACCCTGCACATCTTTTTGGTTTGTGGGGGTGAGACCCATGCAGATATAGTGAGAATGTGCAAACTCCATGTTATATTACCATTCATGGCAATATGTTGTGTTCTTTGTCTTTTCTTCCAGAATGATCCGATATGTTGTTGACAAGAATCCACCAACCAAAAGATTGAAACAAAACTAATTTGTTGTAAAACTATTAATTAAATGAAGTTCGCACACTCTACTGAGCTACAGTTAATAATAAAGTAATATTGAATCTGTCGAGCAGTACTCAATAATCTAAATAGTTATTAACTACACTATAATCTAACCTCGTGTTAACTCTGTCTAATCTAATCCTCTCCTAATGCTGTCACCATGCTTTCTCTTAATCCCAGAATTCCCCCAGGGTCTGACTTAAATACAGAGAAGCAGTGGCACCCTCTAGTGTTTAACTATAAATGGAATAATTAACCCTTCACTAACCTGTCTATATACAGTGACCCGGGGCCGGGATCAAACCCGGGTCCTCGGTGCCATGAGACAGCAGTGCTAACCACTGCACCACTGCTGCCCTCAAAGGTTTCTGCTTTAAGGAATGCCCACGTGCCGTGCATTCAAATGCTCAGAAAAGCTAATCTTAATCCCCTCCCGGGACGATTCCACACATCGTAGACGTACATCTGCTGTCTAATATGGCACAAAGGAAGGACTCTGCGATCAGCACATTTCACCACTGGACTGAAACTTCTGGTTATGAAACAATGCTTTCGCTTTAGTCTATATCTGCCTCTTCTTCAGAGTCTTCTGTCTCGTGTTTGGTTTCAAACACCGTATTATATCTCTTAGGTCAGTTTATTGCATGATGGAATTTAGAATTGCACCTAAAACATCGATTGACCACACTCTGGGCATTTCCGGGGGTTCATTCTTTTGTTGAAATTTCCCAAATGATTCCTCGTGCCATAATTGTCAAAGGTGTTTCAGTCCTCATTGATTTTAGTTCTAAATCTTCCTTCGTCTTGGCACTTGTGACTTGTTTTTGGACCACTTAGCCATCCCGCTAACAAAGAGTCTTCCATAGTTTGTCTTATTGTCGATCAGTCCATTTGTGTCATGAATGCTGCCAGGAAAGAATGTTTGTCCAGGAGCTGTTTTTAGAGCCTCTGACATTTGTTCCAACAGCCCAGGGTGTGTCTTTCTGCAAATTTAACTCCTGTCAAAACTGGAAGCCTATCCATATTTGTAACTTTAGCTCAGTTTAATAATTTGAATGCCATCACTGAGCTCCCTGCTTTTGTAATCTATGCCTCAATTGAGAAAGGCATGTGTCTCATAAGCCTTTTTCACCATCCTATTGACCTGCCCTCTGCCTTCAGAAATCCACGGACAAACACGCCAAGGTCCCTTTGTTCCTCAGAACTTCCCAGTATCATGCCATTTATTGAATACTTCCTTGTCAAATGACTCCTTCCAAAGTGTATCGCCTCAGTGCTGAGAACACACTTTGTATAAGGGGCCTCAGTGGGGAATGGCGAGGCCACACACAGCAAGGGTTTGTACAACTGGGGACCTCTGCTTGCTATAACTCCCAAGTATAGCGAGAGATCTAAATGGAGATTTCTAAATGATGTCCCGATCTCCGAGGTCCCCAAAGTGATCCCTGACCTCCAAACCCCGCCCCCCAGCACAAACACACTACGTGAGGGTCCCTGCACCCCCAGTCAGATAGCCCATGCGCTAACAAAATGCCAGCTTGGCACCCTATCAGTGCCCATGCCAGTTGACAGTGCCAGGCTGTCACCCAGGTGCCACAAAGGGTGCCTGGCTGGCACCAACAGTTCCACAGCACCACCTTGCCCAAAGGGCATCCAGCTAGGGGGCCTCCGATCTCCTGGGAGACCCCATGAGTGCCATTCCGTATGGTCCCTGTTTGTGGGGACCAATGCTGAACAGTCCTCGCCACAGGTCTCTGAAGCGAAGGGGATAAATCCCAAAGCCTTGGGTACCTCGGAATTCTGCACATTAGAGTGAGATTAACTGCCTCACTCTAATATGCAGATTTGCCAAAAGGTGCGGGATCTACATCGCAACGTCTCGCGAGATCCAACGCGTTGCGAGCCGGGTAAATCCTGGGAGGGGGATCTCCCGGCTTCTATCGGTCATGTTGCGTGTGACGAGCTGCTTTTCAGGCGCAGTGTGGTCATTGGATCATGCCCAAAGAGTTATCCAGACTCGAAACGTGAGCTCCCTTCTCTCCACAGATGCTGTCAGACCTGCTGAAATTGTCCAGAATTTTCTGTTTTTGTTTCAGATTTCAGCATCTGCAGAAATTTGCTTTTTATTACAAAACAATTGGTGACAGGAATCAGGGCAATAAACACTAAGCAGAAGTTCACTGTTATATTTTGGAGAGCTCAGGGCAGTTTCGAAGGAAAAATGAGGAAGACTACAAGACTGGTTAATTCTATTTTATTTATTAACATTTAACCTGCTATCAATCCAAAAATGTACTGATATTCGTACAAAAGACAGAGAAACTAGATGAATTATTGGCAACGGTGTTGTCCGTTGATGCAGAAGATTTATTCATAAGCATGCAGGATGGCTGCCGATGAATATTTAGTGGTTCCCATGGGAGACCTTTCCTTTGATTCGGTTCTGCTTGCCAGAATCTGCAGTATTTGAAGATTCCTTCAGTGCCCGCATGACTGACACCTTGTAGTTTCTCAAGTAATTACATTAGCCGAATTCAAGGCCACTTGAGCTGCCTTAAAGATAAGCAACCAGAGAGAAACTTTTTGTAGGACAAATCAAGGTATTTTGGATGTTTGCTCGGGTCATGTGTCAACATAACAAATATTTCTACTTGTTGCTTCACTTCAACAGTTTGAAATGGACATCTTCGTTTGCAACTAATTGTGCTCTGAGACAATCCGAGTCCAGGAACTGTTCTTAATCCAGGAGTAAAGTGAAAATGGCACTCAAAAATGACTGCTGAATGGGTAGCGTGGGAATTGAAAAGTTGTTGCACCAGCGTGGTTAAGGTTGAGGACAGGGCACATTGTCGGGGCACGATAGAGGGGCCGTTTGCTCACAACATGGCATGATGTGTCCCTTTTGTCATGATATGCAGACACACACATAATGATATACAGACAAGCCGCTAATGGACACAGAGAACAGGACATGACCAATAAGCAGGCAGGGCACTCATGGGTGGGATCTGACTATAAAAGACACGAGGCACTCACACTCCGCCTCTTTCCACTGATGAACATCTAGAGAGTCAGTCAAGGGTGTTGTTACAATCTCACACCTCCACCACGTGGCTGAGAGCTAGTCTGGTTCAGTCAGGCAGAGTAACCACACTTAAGTTAGCAGAGAGTCAAACTCACAGAGAACTGTGCTAATTGTGCTATTAGTTCAATAAACCTGATTGAACTAACTTCAAGGTGTGGAGTATCTTTCTTATCTAAACTGCATCCAGTTGCAGGCAGTGTTAGACCAGTGTACCTAACACAGCACCTTTATTTCCCATTACCAAGTGCAAAATCAAAACAATTTTGTTGCAAATATCTCATGACTGAGCTCAGTCGTGATTGGCTGTCCCAATGATGAATGAATGATTTGCCAGGACGACAGAATCATACAGCGTAGAAAGAGGCCATATGGTCTTTTGTGCCTGTTCTGGCTCTTTGAAAGTGTTGTCCAATAAGTCAATTTCCCCAGTAATTCGCCACTCACATTTGAAATGCTTCATTCTCTTCAATTCTTTGACAAAACAAATTGCCGATATTTCTGGACCTCCGAGTCTTTCTTTGTTTTTTTTTGTTGTTGTCGTCTTGTCATAATCTTTATGTAAAGGGTGGAATTTTCTCAAAAAAGGCAGAGTGATGCAGCGGACAGGGAAATCAGTGAGGAGGCCGCCAGCCCCAAAGGCAGCTTCTTCTGCCGTATTGTTTGGGAATTAAATGCACATTTATCTATTTTTCTCTGCACCATCTGTGCACTGTGGCTACATTCTGAACAATCTCACTGAGGTTTTTTTGCAGCACCTCTAAGCTCACTACCTCTCCCTCCTGGAAGAGCAACAGTGTCTTTTTTTTTATTTGTTCATGGGACTGTGGGTGTCACTGGCTGGGCCAGCATTTATTGCCCATCCCTAATTACCCTTGAGGGGGAAGTTAAGAGTCAACCACATTCCTGTGGGTCTGGAGTCACATGTAGGCCAGGCCAGGTAAGGACGGCAGATTTCCATCCCTAAAGGATATTAGCGAACCAGATGGGTTTTTACAACAATGGACAATGGCTTCATGGTCACCTTTAATACTTCTGTAATTCCATATTTGTTTTAACTGAATTCAAATTTCAACATCTGCAGTTGCGGGGTTTGAACCTGGGTCCCCAGAGCATCACTCTGGGTCTCTGGTTTACTAATCCATTGACAATACCACTACGCCACTCCTTCTCCGTCACCTGAGAAGGGAAACACAGCAGCCATATTGTTTGGGAAAATTCCAAGGGCTCCATGATGTCATGCTGGTAGGATGGGCTCTGAATAACACGCCACCCCCCCCCCCCCCCCAAGAACACCAAACCCCCCCTCACCGACCTAACCTCCTCCACAGAATACCCATTCATGCATTTGGATTTGGATTGATTGTCGCGTGTGCCAAGTATTGTTCTGCGTGCAGTCCAGGCAGATCATTCCATACATGAAAAAACATAGGACATATGATAAATACACAATGAAACTACATCGACATGTACATCGGCTGAAGCATACGGAGTGCAGTACTACTCAAAAGAGAATATCCCCTCCCCCACCAAACCAGGAGCACCCCCGCTATGCCCCGCCACTGCTGAGGGATCCTGATGTTCAATGTCAGGAGGCGGGGACAATTGGAACGGAAAATCCTGCCGGCATAAACCGTACTTCGGGATTCCCACACCCACTGCCAAACCTGACCCCCAAAAATGGGAGCAGAAAATCCCCCCCCAAAAAAAATGGGAGCAGAAAATCCCTCCCCCCCCCACCAAAGGTTGTAAATGTGAGGCATTGCAGTTAGTGCAATAAATGCAACACCCACTTCCCCTCAGCTGCCCCCATGTGCCCACCATCATCCCAGACTCTCAAACCATGCATATTGATGGAATTTCAGTGTTTGGAATTAACTATAGGGTGGGAAGTTTAGACCAGTGGTTCACAACCTTTTGGCACACTTTTATAATAACAAATTTTGAGGCACATGGGCTCCTCCTATTTTCCCCAACAGAACTGCCCGCTCGCAAAAGCCTTTTATCTAGAAAACCTTCTAAAAGCTTGTCAAGCCACCATTTGATACACTTTTCTTTAGTTTGAGAAGTTTACAATGAAATCATGAGCTTCCTTAACTTGCAAGTCAAATACAGAATTGGAGCCTGTTTCTCCTTTTCTTAACTTTATTGCTTCCTGTTTCTTACCTCTGTCTTCTTCCCTGACTGGGAACATTGTTTTTCTTTACTTCTCCCTACCTTCTCTCCTTTTTCTTTTCAATCTCTCCCTGTCTCCCTCTCCCTGTCTCCCAGGCCTTTGCCTCGTTTTGTGTATTTGCTCGTTGCGCAGGTGCACGGGGCCTTTGTCTTCAACTCCGTGATCGGCATCTTAAATTCCCAAAGAAGCTGGGATCTCCTGTGCATAGGTCAGCCAGGAGAGGGCTGTACATGCGTGCTTCGGAATTTTTTTTCTTGGTAATCTGAACCGTGCATGCGGCGGCCGGGAAAGAGCCACGCCTGCGCAGTTCTGATTTTTTAACTCCGGTTAGGCCCTTGCACGTGACCAATGTTAAAAATTCCGAACTGCTCACGAGCGGCCAGTGATCAGCTGGCACGTGGGTGGGAGGCCCAAATGCATCGGGACTTGGAGATGCCAACCACAGAGCTGGAAACGGGGGCCAGATTCTCCGGTCATCCAGCTTTGTGTTTCTCAGCGGCGTGCCGTTTGCTGGCAGCGGGATTCTGAGTTCCCGCCGTGGTCAATGGGATATGAAGACACCCCAAGCCACCGGGGAAACTGCAGCCGGGCGTCCCCTGCCGATGGGAACAGAGAATCCCAACAGCCAGGTAGTTCCCGCTTAGATTTAGTTTATTTGTAATCATTGGGTGGCACGATGGCGCAGTGGTTAGCACTGAGGACCCGGCTTCGATCCTGGCCCCGGGTCACTGTCCGTGTGCAGTTTGCACATTCTCCCCGTGTCTGCGTTGGCTTCACCCCCACAACCCAAAGATGCGCAGGTTCGGTGGATTGACCATGCTAAATTGCTCCTTAATTGGGAAAAAAAAAGGGTCCTCTAAATTTAAAAAAAAAATAATGTGTGATCATTTTGAATCTTATTTGGTGGCACACTTCACGGCACACCAATCTGCCGTGGCTCACTGGTTGAGAACCTCTGGTTTAGACAAGATTTTTATGCAACAGGACATCATGTGGAAAGGAGGATGGCCAGAGCTGATATTTCAGTGAGAAGTGTTCTAATAGCCATCATTAAGAACGGCTTGATATAAAATTCCCACTTATCTTCCATCTTGAGCAGTGATAACTGTGTCATTAAGCCACCTTCTGCTTTGTGTACTGTGGTCATAAATATTTCACTTTTGTTGGAATATTTGAATTAAATTATAATCTGCTGAAAACATTTCGCTGGTGTTATGATTTTTTAATGCAACAAATCTTTGATGTCTTTTCCGAGATATTCCCTTCCTTCTTATATAATTTCCCTTCTTTCCAGGCACTTGATCGTGTTTTTTTTTAATACTTGTAAAGTTTTTTTATTAAATGGGTTATTTTGTGCAACAGACTTAAATTAGTGGAAACCGGGGTGACCCAGTTGGTGGCACCCGAGTGACTGACTGGCAAGGTTGTGGATTCAAGTCCAGAACTAGTGCACGGGAATCAAGACTGCCTCTCTGATGCAGTACTAAAGGAGAGCTGCACTGTCAGAGGTGCTGTCCTTCATTAAACCAAGGCCTGTCTGCCTTTGCAGGTGGGCATGAAAGAACGCACAGCATAATTTTGAAGAGCAGGGATGTTATTTGTTCCTAGTGTCCTGGCCAATTTATTCCTCAGCCACCATAACTAACAAAGCAAATTTTCTGGTCATCATCATATTATTGTTTGTGGGAGCTTGCAGTGCACAAATTGGTTGCTGTTTCACTTCTCAGGCAATGGAGGCACCCGTTGCCCTAATAAGCTTAGAAGGTGCTGCTGAAGAAACCTCGGTGAGATTGTTCACAATGTAACCACAGTGCACAGATGGTGAAAAAGAAAGATTGACGCGCATTTATATCACACCTTTTTCACAATTGCTGGACGTCTCAAATTGCTTTATAGCCAACTAAAAGCTTTTTGCTCGCAGTCACTGTTGCAATGTCGGAAATACACACAGCTCGCCCCCCACAACGAGTAATGTGATGATGACCGGATAATTTTGCTTTTTTGGTGATACTGATTGAGGGATAAATATTGGCCAGGGCGCCAGGAAGGAGGCCCCTGGGATCTTTTCCACGCATCCGGACAAGCCTCAGTTTAGCGTTTCACCCAAAAGACAGTGGGAAGGATTTTCTGACTTTTCCTGCCGGCGGGCTCTCCTGCTCCCACCGATGGTGACCTCAGCCGCGGGGCTGCCTGGTGGCGGAGGGTGCGAACAACAGGGAACATCATTGATGGAGGCTGGTCTGGAATATTCCGCTGTCACCTCCATAAAACACGCCACGGGGGTGCAGATGACCCTGCCCAGCATCTCCAACAGTGCGGTGTTTTCTCTGTTTCGCACTGGGGTGTCAGCCTTGATTTCTGTGCTCAAGCCCTGGAATGGAACTTGAACCCAGAACTTTGCAACTCAAAGGCAAGAAGGCCACCATCTGAGGCACGACCGATGCACCTGATCAGTTGAATGGGGACACTGACCAAGTGGACCCCTGCGACCTCGATAGTGCCAAGCTGCTTGATTCAGCTCATCAATACGAGGTTTAGTGGAACGCATACTCTCAGTAAGTCATCTCCCTTGCAGAATTCCACTCAAGTACCGTCCAATTGATCTTGACAAGGCATTAGCGAACAAAATTAACATTTCCCTTTTCCTGTTGGATCACACTTCTGCTTCGGAAAACCCAAGGGCAGCTTTTCCATGTTAACGTGCTATTTATTCTAATATTGACTTTGTATGGAGAAGGCTTTTTCGCACTTACCTAACTTCTCATTAAAAAGTGCCTCCAAGTGAATTGAGTTTTATGTGAAACCAATTTCAAAAGTTGGCAGAAAATGTGCTAATTGCTCTTGTCAGTATTGAATGCGAGTGTGGTTTAACCCTGTCAAAACGTATGTAATGATGGCATTCTGTTAAGCTTTCAGAAAAATAAAGTGTAAGTGTCATATTGCTTGCAGACAGACTGATATGCCCATGTTTGCTGCTAAAGCAGATGGGTAGAATACAAGACTGCTTCAGCTCTGCTAAGTTATGTCACTGGTCAGTTATTTCCTGCTTCAATCATGAGATGATATTTGTGTTCATTTATACATAAAATAGGAAAGCTCAGAATGAGAAAAGGCTATTCCGCAAATAGCCCATTTTATTCAAACTTGTATCAAAGTAGATTACAGCAAATAAACATCCTGGGAAACATTTTTCCCAACAATCAACTATACAGTTTGTACAGATTTTTCTCCTTTTTCACCCCCCCCCCCCCCCCCCACCCGCCTCCCCCACCACCCACCCCCCTGTGACGAACAGCTCCTCAAACACGGTCACAAACATCCCCCACCTTTTCTCAAACTCCCCTGCTGAGCCCTTAATTCATACTTTATCTTTTCTAACTGCAGGAAGGCATACAGGTCACCCAACCATGCTGCTATCCCCGGTGGCGATGCCGAGCGCCACTCCAGCACAATTTGTCGCCGTGCAATCAGAGATGCGAAGGCCAAGACATCCGCCTTCCTCCTCTCCATGATCTCCGGCTTCTCTGAAACCCCAAATATCGCCACCAAAGGGTCCGGGTCCACTCCCTCCTCCACTATCCTGGCTAAGACCGCGAACACTCCCGCCCAGAATCTTCCCAATTTTTCACAACTCCAAAACATGTGCGCATGATTCACTGGCCCCCGCCCACACCTCTCACACTCATCTGCTACCCCCTGAAAGAAACCACTCATTCTCGCCTGACTGATGTGCACTCTGTGCACCACCTTAAACTGTATCAGGCTCATCCTTGCACAAGAGGAGGTCCCGTTTACTCTTCGCAGTGCCTCACTCCATACTCCCCAATTGATCTCCCCTCCCAACTCCACTTCCCATTTCGCCCTGAACTTCACCACCCGCTCGCCTCCCTGCTCCGCCAGCCACTTATATATATCCCCAATTCTTCCCTCCCCTTCCACATCCGGAAACAGCAGTCACTCCAGCAGGGTGTATCCCAGCAATCTAGGCAACCCCTTCCAGACCTTTTGTGCGAAGTCCCTAACCTGTAGATACCTGAACTCACTACCCCTCGGCAGCTCTACCCTCTCCCTTAGCTCCTCCAGACTGGTGAACACTTCCTCCAAATACAAATCCCTCACCTTGACCAGCACCACTTCCCTCCACCTCCTGTATGCACTATCCATCCCCACCAGCTCAAACCCATGATTCTCGCACAGCGGCGTTAGCACCGACATCCCTTCCACCCTGAAATGCCTCCTCAGCTGATTCCATATCTTCACCATGGACTGCACCACTGGGCTCCCTGAATACCTACACAGAGCATTGGCAATGCTGCTGTCACCATAGCCCTCAAATTGGACCCCTGACAAGATTCCTCCTCCAGCCTAACCCACTCTACCCCTTCTCCTTCCCACCACCGCCGCACCTTGTCCACATTCGCCGCCCGATAATAATGAAGCAAGTTTGACAACGCCAACCCCCCCTGCTGCCTCTGTAACTGGGTCCTCCCCACCCTCGTCACCTTCCCCGTCCATACAAAGTCAGAGATTGTGTCCACTTTCCACAAATGGCCTTTGGTATAAAGATCGGGAGAGTCTGAAAGATAAACAAGAACCTCAGCAGAATATTCATTTTCACCACTTGGACCCTCCCCGCCATGTATCCCACCTCTTAAGATCCTCCCTGGCCTCCTCCACCAGCTTTGTTAAGTTCCACTTATGGAGCCCCGTCCATTCCCTCGCTACCTGAATCCCCAAGTACCTAAACCTATCCCTCGCTACCGTAAATGGCATCCCCTCTAAATTAGCCCGCTGTGCATGCTCATTCACTGGGAATACCTCGCTTTTCCCTACATTCAGCTTGTATCCCGAGAACCCTCCAAACCTCCCCAACAGGCCCATAATCCTTCTCATACTCTCCAACGGATCCGAAACATACAGCAAGAGGTCATCAGTATAAAGCGACATCCGATGCTCCCTCTGTCCCCTCATTATCCCCTGCCACTCTGCTGACACCCTGAGAGCCATCGCCAACGGCTCTATGGCCAGCGCAAACAGCAACGGCGACAGCGGGCACCCCTGCCTCGTACCCCTGTGTAAATCAAAGCTTTGTGAGCTCATATCATTCATCCTCACCCTCGCTCTTGGCGCCACATACAGCAACTGCACCCATGCCACAAATCTCGGCCCAAACCCAAACCTTCCCAAAACTTCGAACAAGTACCGCCAATCCACCCGATCAAATGTTTTCTTTGCGTCCATGGACACCATCACCTCCGGTACCAGAGCTCTCAGCGGTTTCATCACCACATTCAACAGCCGTCTTATATTACTCGCGGGCTGCCTGCCCTTCAAGAAGCCTGTTTGATCCTCTGCAGCCACCCCCGGGACGCAATCCTCCGTCCTCCACGCCAACAACTTACCCAATACTTTCACATCCGTGTTCAATAGTGATATGGGTCTATCTGACCCACATTCCACTGGATCCTTCCCTTTTTTGGGGATTAGTGTGATTACTGCCTGCTTCATCGTCTCCGGCAACACCCCCTTCTCCAGTGCTTCATTAAACGCCCCCAACAGATGTGGTGCCAGGTCCACCGCAAATTCCTTATAAAATTCTGCCGGGTACCCATCTGGCCCAGGAGCCTTCCCCGACCTCATACCCCTGATACTATCCAGAACCTCCCTCAGCCCCAGGGGCTCCTGCAATGCCTGCCTCTTTGCTTCCTCCACCTGGGGAAATTCCAGCTCGTCCAGAAACCACCCCATGTTCCCCTCCTCTCCTCCTGGGTCTGCCTCATAAAGTCCCTGGTAATACTCTCTAAATGCCTCGTTTATCTTTTCTGGCTCTGACACCACATCCCCAGCCCCAGTCCGGATCTTCAATATTTCCCTGGACGCAGCCTGCCTCCGCAGCTGGTGCCCCAGCATGTGGCTCGCCTTCTCCTCATACTTGTATTGCACCCCTCTTGCCCTACGCAGCTGCCCTATCGCCCTCCCAGTTGTCAGCCTGTCAAATTGCCCCTGCAACTTTTTCCTCCTCGCCAATCCCTCCATGGTGGTCACCCTCGAATATTCCCTGTCCATCTCCACTATCTCACTCACTAGACGGTCATTTTCCGCCCTCCTTTCCTTATTCGCACGAACCGTAAATGAGATAATTTCTCCCCGGACCACTGCCTTCAGTGCTTCCCAAAAATGCCCGCCGACACCTGCGCATTCTGATTGAACTCCACATAATCCCTAATCGCCAACCGCACCTTTTCACAAAAACCTCCATCCGCCAACAACCCCGAGTCAAACCTCCACCCCGGCCTCTGCTCTCGTCCCGTACTGAACCGAATATCCAGCTAGTGGGGTGCATGCTCCGAGATAACCATCCCCACATACTCTGCCCCTCCACCCCAACCAAAATCTCCCGACTCACTACAAAGTAACCAATCCTCGAATACAACTTATAGACGTGTGAAAAGAAGGAATGCCCCCTTCCCCTGGGTTCTGAAAGCGCCACGGATCCACCATACCCATCCTCTCCATAAACCCCCTCAGCTCCCTTGCCATTCGTACCCTACCCATCGACATGGGGCTTGATCTATCCAACCTCGGCTCCAGGCAGGACACAGTTAAAATCTCTTTCCATGATCAACTGGTACGTGGCCAAAACCGAGATTGCTGCCAGCAACCCCCTCATAAAACGCCAATTTGGGGCATACACATTTACCAACACTACCGGTGCCCCTTCCAATACCCCACTCACAATCACATATCTCCCACCTGGATCCCTCACCTCCTTCGCGCACACAAATCCCATTTTTTTACTCATTAAAATTGCCACACCTCTCGATTTCAAATCAAACTCCGAGTGAAAAACCTCCCCGACCCACCCCTTCCTTAACTTAACCTGGTCCTTCACATGGAGGTGTATCTCCTGCAAAAAGACAACCCCGCGACCTTTTAACTGGCCCATTCAGTCCCCGGATGTTCCATGTTACAAGGCTATTCCACTAATGAGTCCATTCCTTACATATCTGTCACGGAACCTTTCCAACCTGCTGCTCCAATCCCTGCACTGCCTTCCTCACTCTCTGTGAATCGAGCAGGTCTGATCTGATGCTGCCACCAATACTCTTTCCTGACTGACGTTGCTGCGTTCCTGTTTGAAACATCAGTGAACCCAAAATTAACTCCTCTCTTTGCGAGTCTGATAAGGAATGGAAACCCCCCCCCCCCCCCCCCCCCCCCCCCCGCTGATACAGCTTGTTTCATGTTTGTTGAGCCTACTGAAATTCCTCTCACCTGGATATCTGGGAGCGGGAAATTCTCTACAATATAGTTGCAGAATGCTGAATACAAGCACATGCTTCATAAATGCTGGCAGCAGATGCTTTATGTCCCTGACATGGTGTCAGTGAATGGAAAATGATGCTTATCAATTTCTCTCTGTCTTGGAGGTGAGTCAATAAAAAAAACTACACTTCTGCAATGTCTCTCGCCGTGGATTAAGTAATTCCAAAATGTAGTCAATGTTGTAATGCAGCAAATTTATACAGCGCGGTCGCATAAACATCAGTGAAGTAAATGATCAGATATTCTTGGTTGGGAGATAAATATTAAACACCAGGGAGTATTCCTCTGCTCTTTATTTCCAGATAGCACAGCATGATCTTTTATGTTTACCTGCCAAGTCAAACAGGCCTTTGTTTTGCATATTTTTAAGGCAGAGATGGACAGATTCATGGTATGCAAGTGGAGGAGGGAGGGGGATGACATATTATCAGGGGAGGCAGGAAGCAGATTTGAGATTACTGTCAGATCAGCCACGATTTTATTAATTGAAGAGCAGACTCGAAGGGCCAAATGACCTCCACCTCCTTGTTCATGTGTAGCTCAGTTGGCTGGACAGCTGGTTCGTGATGCAGAACAAGGCCAACAACATGGGTTCAATTCCTGTACCGGCTGGGGTTATTCATGAAGGACACCGCGCAACATTCAGCCGGCTAATTCCTCATTTGAAATAGCCTTCAGCTGTGAAGCTGGTGGCTGTTCACAGTCAAAGTGGGGTGAAATTGACTTTCAGGATAGAAGCCACAGCTGGGCTCTGTCCTGGAAGTGTTCAGTAGGACTGCAGTTGTAGTTGCCCTTGGTCTGGGTCTCCACAATATTTAAAGATGGTTTGAAGGCCTGACAGACGCAAAGCCCCTCGCCCTCCCAGCTGATGCACTATCAATTACGAGGAGACGAGAGTAGAGTGTAATCGAGGCTTTATTACGCAGAGATGTGTATCCTCCCGCAGCTGCTGCTGAAATAGCTGCAGCTCGGGGAGCCCACACATTTATACTCCGCCTACTTGGTGGAGCCAGCAGGCCGGGATCTACCCCGTACCTGTACCACAGGGGCCTTACCATAATACACCTCACATGCGGTACATACAATACGGGAAGCACGGTAGCATGGTGGTTAGCATAAATGCTTCACAGCTCCAGGGTCCCAGGTTCAATTCCCGGCTGGGTCACTGTCTGTGCGGAGTCTGCACGTCTTCCCTGTGTGTGCGTGGGTTTCCTCCGGGTGCTCCGGTTTCCTCCCACAGCCCAAAGATGTGCGGGTTAGGTGGATTGGCCATGCTAAATTGCCCTTAGTGTCAAAGTAAGGTTAATGGGGGGGGGGTTTACTGGTATAGGGTGGATACGTTAGGCTTGAGTAGGGTGATCATTGCTCGGCACAACATCGAGGGCCGAAGGGCCTGTTCTGTGCTGTACTGTTCTATGTTCTATAATACAACAGTGGTGACTACCACACCAGCCCATGGGCAAAGCCTGATCTAGAACACTTCAGCCCCCTGCCAAAGCCCAAGCCCCCTGCAGCAAACCCCCCACCTCTCTCACACCCGAGTACTGGGGCAGAAGCTTTGATGCCCTTAAGCTGCAGGGTGAAAAATGGAAATGGCTACTCGCCTCCTCACATCCCCTCAGAAGCCATCGCGCCAGCTTCACGTTTTTCGAAAGGAGTACTGAACGACGCCCGCGAGACTTCTCCCTGGGGAGTTGGGTTATTCCTGGGAAGCCGCATTGGAGATTGAAATGAATGCAAACGAGGGTTGATGATATTCTCGCCATTTTTGGATGAGATCCAGAAGTCGCTATGGGGAGTTGACTGGCTGAATTGCAAAATAGTTTGAACCTCAATTTTAGACTTTCCCGCAAATAACCCCGTGTGCCCCGATCTACGCCGGGCGCAATACAGCAGTTAAATGCCACCTGTTGTGTTTTAGCTTTAGTAAGATGATGTAGTTAATGGGAGAAGCCAGGGGCTGAAGGAAAACGGCGTTGATTTTCAGTTCAGTTAAAGATTGGTGTTTGAACAGACCAGCAGCTTCTCTCAAAACAGTTTAGATTTTGCCTGTGAACAGAGCAACAGTTGCTCAAAAGGTTGGCAGGGTAAACAGTAGTTTGACACAGGCAAGAAGCTGCAGGCTGTATCCTGACCAGATTTCTATCTTTATCTCACTAATCAGTCTTTTAAAATGAACTCTATTCTGGTGTACAGCAGATAACCCTGTGTTTGCTAATTGTATTTAAAAGTGGATTTTGACCAGAGATGCATTTTGCTTGAGTGGACATAGAACATACAGTGCAGAAGGAGGCCATTCGGTCCATCGAGTCTGCACCGACCTACTTGAAGCCCTCACTTCCACCCTACCCCAGTTACCCAATAACCCCCCCTAACCTTCTTGGACATTAAGGGCAATTTAGCCTGTCCAATCCACCTAACCCGCACATCTTTGGGCTGTGGGAGGAAACCGGAGCACCTGGAGGAAAGCCACGGAGACATGGGGAGAACGTGCAGACGCCGCACAGACAGTGACCCAGCGGGGAAATCGAACCTGGGACCCCTGGTGCTGTGAAGCCACAGTGCTAACCACTGTGTTACCATGCTTCCCTGAAGATAAATGTGGAGATAAAAGATTGGAGTTAGGAGTTTGTGTTTCATTTCATTTTTAAGCATTGTTTAACTGGTAATTGTGAGCAATTTTCTTTATGATGTTAAAATTAGTAATCATGTGTTTGTAATAAAGTTTGTTTTAATATACCATATCCCTATTTGTGCGTGAAATCACCCCTGGAGCGATGTATCCTCTCCTCACAGTCTTACGAATTAAATTAAATATTGAGGTTTCTGTCCGGTATCCGAGAAACTGTCAGGGTCGGGTTCTGGTCCAGGATCGTAATAATATGGACACTGCAGATGGATATCACCCCTTCGAGTGTCAAGAAATTGGTTGCTATGGGCAGATAGCCTTTAATACTCAAGGGAAGAAAATTTCATTGAGACTTCAAAGACTCTTGAGATTACATTACATAGGATATACAGCCCAGAACCAGGCCATTCAAGCTGACATCAACACTCCATTAGAACCTCCTCTCTCCATTTCTCATTTAACTCCATCAGCATAATCCTCTACTCCGTTCTCCCCCATTCACTTCTCCAGCTTCCCTTAAAACTATTCGATTGAACAACTCCCTGTGGTAGTGAGCAGCACAGCCTCAGAACTCCCTGGGTAAAGTAGTTTGTTCAGAACTTCCTCGCTGATTTTTATTTTGGTGAACACTGATGGCCTGTAAAACATTCGCTCTGTGTCTGCAGCATCACTGCCTTTCATCAGTTTAACGATCGCTAATAGTTCACCTCTTAGCTGTCTCCTTTTGAGAGAAAATAGAACCAAGTTGTTCATCCTCTCCTGATTGGTATAACCTCACATTCCTGGTACTGCTTTTGTTCATTTATTTCTGCAGTCTCTCCAGTGCCTCTACCTCTTTGTTGGGGGGATATGGCACATTTGATGTGTTGGGTAATAAAATGCATTTGACAAATCATCAAGGTGACAGAAGCACAGTTTGAAAAAAGAATACATCCTCCCTGCCTCTCCAAATTCAAACAAAAGCCTCAGATTGTGGCTACTAGTGGTACCCACAGGATACCCGCTGAATGGACGGCTGCCAACCTGCATCATTGCCCAATTCAAAGTCTCAGTTGTGTCCAATCTAAATGCTTGGAATGTGTCAACATCAAATTGGCTTGAGTGGTGCAACTTTGATCCCGTTGTGAAGGATTTAAGTTATTCTGGACCTGATAATACTTTATTAATAACCTATGCTCTCGGTTAACCCACTAAAAGAAGGAAATCCGTTTCTCTGCTAAGACTCAATAGATCTCATGAAGGGAGAATGCTTTTCCAGGTCTCAGACAGTTAAACAGGATCTCAGATACTTTTTATGGGAAAAGTTCAGATACGTCACTCATAACTAAATCGTTACCTCTGTTGCCGTGGGTCCGGGTCATTTAAGACTTCCTAAATGAGTGCCTAGGATTTTAAACTTTGAGAATACGTCTACACAGTATAATTTTAATCAAAGTATTTTTATTGTAAAGTACTCTCAATTGATACATACAGGATTGCAGAGTTAAAAATATAAATTGATTAACAGTCTTTAGTTATCTATTAATAATATAAAAAACCGTTAACAGTCCTTTGTTATCTGCTGACACACTAACTTCTCTTAAAAGAATGAAATATCTAAAACATGGAAAATCCTAAAGTATCTCCTATCAATTTCTAATACATTTCTAAGAAGTTTAACAGAAACATACTTACAAAAGCATGATGGTCTTTGTTTGACGAGGCAAGCTTGAAGAACAGAGCTTTGACCCACACTCCTGCAGGGGAGTGAAAGAAAGCCATTCGAACCTCCGGGGTCTTACCCGCCCAAACAAAAGTTGAAATTAACTTGTTGACGCTACTAAAAAAAAATTTAGGAAGAAAGACTGGAAGACATTGAAACACAAACATGAATGTTGGAGAAATGTTCATCTTAACCGTCTGAACCCTTCCTAGTCAAGGACAACGGGAGCGCATCTCATCTCTTCTAATCCTCCTTCACCCCATCTACCAGACTGGCCAGGTTTAACTTGTGTAACATGAGCCACCTGTATTCCTAGGTACCAAAAATGAGTCCTGACCATCTGAAACGGTAGCCTCTCCAGATCAGTTCCCTTCTCCAGGGGGTTCACCAGGAAAACCTCTCTTGTCCAGGATCAATCCATATCCTGAGAAGAAAAAAACTTTCCAAAAACCTCTGTTATCTTCTCCACATTAGAGAGGGTCCATGATATATAGCAATAAATTGTCCGCGTACAGGGACATCCTATGCTCCCTTCCAACCGCCCAACAACCTAAGCGCGATGGCCAATGACTCAATTGCCAAAGCAAACAATAATGGGCAAAGTGGGCCTTGTACCCCTATATAACCAAAAGTACCCTGAACTGAATGCATTAGTACGAACGCTCACAGCGGGGGCCCTGTACCACAAAATGAATTTAGGCCCAAAGCCAAACCGCCCCAGTACCTCAAAAAGGAACCCCGACTCCACTCGGTCGAATTGTTTTCCGCATCCATGGGGATGATTCCAGGCCCCCTCCCCCCCTTCTTGCCCTACCCCCCTGAGCACCAAAACAAACAACCCACCCAACTCCAACAGACCTCCCCCCCCACACCATCCCAAACAAAGAAAACCGAGCCAACATAGGCTTGTCACCTTAACAAAAGAAACAAACCCCACGCCCCCCCCACGCCTCAACGATAACCAGCTGCAGTTCTCTCTCTCACAACCCTCTCTCACAACTGCTAGCAGGGTGACCCCCTACCTGGGGAAAATTCAACGTTATCGCACCATGGGTCAGCAAACAGCCCCTCTACCTCTGCCTCCAAAGAGGCAATCTGATCATGGTGCTCCGTGACCGTCTCCTCCACTTCCAAGTCATTGAGCCCTGTACCTCCAGCCGCTGTTCCACTCTGTCCAAAGTTACACGAATGGCTGCCACTGCCACCACAAATGCCTTCGCCAGGTCATCAGAGATCCTTGTCTCTGTTTCTTAAACTCCTGTGTAAGGAATTCCACCAGGCCCTCAGTTATCCACTGTGAGGGCACTGACGACACAGGGGCCTTAGCCATTTTCTCCCCTCTTGCAACACGAGGGCCTTCTGAGTCAGATGAGGCCCCCTGATTTGATTTGTTCCTCATATTATAACCAATTTCAATTTACACCGGAGTTGCTGATGGAGGGAGAGGTGATGGAGGGGAAGCTGATGGCGGGTAAAGTTATGGAGAGGGAGCTAATGGAGGGAAATGTGATGGAGGGAGAGCTGATGGAGGGTGCGATGATGGAGGGTGAGGTGCTGGAGGGTGAGGTGCTGGAGAGAGAGGTGTTGGAGGGAGAGGTGATGGGGAGAGGTGATGGAGGGAGAGGTGTTCGAGGGAGAGGTGATGTGGGAGAGGTGTTGAATGGAGAGGTGTTGGACGGAGAGATGTTGGAGGGAGAGGTGTTGGACGGAGAGGTGATGGAGGAGAGGTGTTGGAGGGAGAGGTGTTGGACGGAGAGATGTTGGAGGGAGAGGTGTTGGACGGAGAGATGTTGGAGGGAGAGGTGTTGGACGGAGAGGTGATAGGGGAGAGGTGTTCGAGGGAGAGGTGATGTGGGCGAGGTGTTGAATGGAGAGGTGTTCGAGGGAGAGGTAATGGGGAGAGGTGTTGGAGGGTGAGGTGTTGGAGGGTGAAGTGTCGGAGGGGGAGCTGATGGAGAGGCTATGGTGCTTTAAACTGTTGGTTTGTAAAATCGTCTTGATAAACTAGCCTGTCCTAATCCATTTAGAAAATGTTTGCCTTCCATTGTAAATGTTGTGTTATGCTTCTTCATGTAGCATAAGCTGCTTCCTTGATGTATACTCTGACAAAGGAAAGTTCAGACTTGGAGATAGGTTTAACACATTTATTGAACAGTTAACAATTCTCCTACTTGAGTTCAACTCTCCTGCTGATCTTACTATAGTAACTCAATCTAACTAACCAGTCTGCTCTAATCCATGCGGTGGGTGTGATGCTTCCTGATCTGCCCCTGTCTATTTAAGTTTCGCCTATGGAAAGAGAAAGAGCATGTGTGCCCTGTCCTTTCGTATGGGTAGCCCCCTTGTGGTAGTGTCACCTCTGGGTGTGTCTTGACTGCCCATTGGTCGTGTCCTATCTTACTGATCTATTGGTTGAATGTCTGTGTGTCATGATGTCTCTGGTGCCCCCTCTAGTGTTTACTTTGTCCTAGTGTATCTACATTAACCCCTTGTGTATCTACAGTGATGCATATCACCACAAATGTAACATTCTGTAATATTTAATGGATTTACTCAGAGTTAAACTGTAGCCACTGATCTCTATTTTATCTTGATTTTCCTAAGAGTACACACAGCAGATTGAGCTAAATATTTGGAAGTAGCAACATCAGTCACATGATCACTACTTAAGATGCCTAAGCACATTAAGCTTCACCTCTTAGGAACTGGGAAAGTTGAATTAGACTCACTTTGACACGATTATAGGATTAAGTTTAGACACTGTGCTCAATGCAGCACAGCTAGATGCAGAATGTTCAAGAAACGAAACTGATCCACAGAACAATGTTACACTAGATAACTGGATTTTGGCGTGCTTATTAACGTATTCACAGTAATAACTTACTAATGTACTAAACTGAAAGTTGAAGTTATGGCTGACAGCTCTGTTTGAAAAGGCTCCCTCATGGGAAGGCCAAAACGCTTGTCAGCAAGTGCTCCAAATGAAGGATTATTTTATTGTATCTCATTCGGTTGATGCGACCATCAATTCACACGAAGACACGTGTCGAAGTAAACAGTGGTTTTAATCAACTTACAACTTTGCCTGCCTGCGATCGGCACAATACTGAAGGCGATCCCGCAGGTCTGCTGCTCTTATACTTCCTCTAAAGGGCGGAGCCATGGGCGGAGCCCGTACATGCTCCAACATCTCCCCCTGTGGGTGAAGCCACACAATGGCCCATAGATGGAGCCCACAGGGTTAATAACATAGTATAAAGTAATACAGTATACTGGTGAATTAAAAGTATTTATACATTCACCACACCCATTTAATGGGATACGTATTAGTAATTAGAATCTGCTCCCTTGTGACTTTTATTTCTTACCTTAAGAGGACCTTTCCTAGATCCATCATTGGCCATTTTGGTACCTTTTGCACTTCACTTCAGTGCATTCTGTGTTTTGTACCATTGCTTGTAAATGTGATGACAGCAGAAATGTGTTTCTGTGAAGGTCAAGGATTGCTTGGTAGCTGAGTTGTAATGACATTCTGGATTACTGAAAAGTGCTCATGCCAACCAGATAGAACATAACATTGAATTATGGATTAGCCTGTGTCACTGGGGATACTGCACAAATGACCTGGCTTTGTACCCATCAACAGGGGTGACGTGAATGCGTAATGTATGTATTGGATGGAGAGTGCAGTAGTTTCATCCTTTGGATGAACGTGCAGAATGTTCATCCTTGCTGTAAATGTGGTGGGTTCTCGAACAACTGACAGCCAGGGCTTCCAACAAAGAGTAGTTCATTCACCAGCTTAGCAGCTACTTCAACACTCATGCTGTACCCACGGTCCCAGGAATAACTCCCACACCACTGCCACGTAACCCCTCCTGTAGCTGTGCAATCACAGTCACACGTGACCACTTGGTTTACATCTTGCCCGTTCAGTTGGAACATCCGGTGGTATGAAATTGGACAGTGTGCGCAATGGGAAACTATGTACAGACCATTGTATCGCATACAAGTTAAACAAGCTAACAATGCCAAATTATTTACACATACATATATATTCACACATACAGTGAGGCACGGATAAAGCTGTTGCAACTGGTGCGTAGCCCATCCAGCGTGCTCAGACGTCCTGAGTGTGTGGGCACGCCGGTTGGTGGTGTTCTCTGGCCGGTGTCCTGAGTGTGGGTAACCTGGAACATTCTGTCAGCATGTTCTGTAGGTGCAGGGCTCACTGCTTTGGCCTCTGAAGCAGTCTGCATGTCCACTGGTGCAGGGGGCCTGAGCCATAGGCCCAATGAATGAAGTGCTGAATCATCTGATGGGCTGGTTCTGATACCTGTAGAAGGTGCCAGCAGTTGTGTAAGTAATAGACATCATCTGAGGCTACCACATAACTGTTTGGTTGTGGGGCATGGCTGTGTACCACTGATAACTGGTCATGGCCACATGCGGTCTGAATCTTTACTGTTTGACCAGCTGTTAGAGGGCCGAGGCTGTGGGCACCCTGATAGTAGAGTTTTACTTCTCAATCTGCACTGCATGTGGGCATCAACGGTGGTGGTTTCAAGTTGGGGTTGCAGCAGAACCTTTGTCGTAGGAATCACAGTCCTGGTGCGCCTGGAAATAATTCACTGGGCTGCTGAGGACAGGCCCTAATATGGTAGAGTTTGCAAGCTGGGGAGTGCAGCACAGTCTGTGCAATCCGGGACACATTTCTCTAGAAGACGCTTTGCTGAGTGAACCGCCTATTCCACCAGACCGTTTGGCTGTGGATATAGGGGGGACTGCTCGTGATATACTCAAAGCCATATGTGTGTGCAAAGTTACAAAATTCAGAGGAGACGAATCGGCAAGCATTGTCTGTCGTGAGTCTCTGAGTGATGCTGTTTGTGGCAAAGTGTTTCTATGACCTTCCTGATGACGTTGTTACCCATCATGTTTGGCAAATAGTCGAGTTCAAACCACCCAGAATACGTAATCAACTAAATCTAAATGTTGTTTCGCATTCCATTTGAAGATGCCAGCTGCTGTGGGCAGCCATGGGAGGTCCGGGATGTCATGTAAATACAGCGGTTCTTTTGATTGATGTGGCGTAAGTGCAATGCGGGGTGCACATCTGGAAATCTCCCTTTCCATGTCTGTGTACATGGAGGGCTAGCGTAGTGATTCCTTGGCCCTGTATCTGATTGCTTCCAACCCAAGGTGCCTCTGGTGAAGTTGCTGGGAGTAGTACCTCTGAAGAGCAGTGAGGATGACAAATGGCTGGCCATGCATTATTAATCCATCCTATATAGTAAGTTGATCTGTTGATGATGAAACGTGCGGAGCTCATGGGGAAGCTCCCACAGGACTCTGGCCAGCCCCTGATGATGATGGCATGCAGTTGTCTGCCTGTGATGTCTGGCTGTAAGTCATTGTGACTGGATTCTACAAGAGGACAGCACCTCTATTGTAATGATGTCTATGTCTTCCTCATGATCCTGGACTGTCTCGTAGGTAGGAAGGCTCAAGAAAGCACATCGGGTAATTACAGCCCCGTACCATGTTTGTAGATGAGGCTGAGATTGTGACGTTGCAGTTTAACATCCTGTGTTGCCGCCATGAAGTTGCAGTGTGAAGAGGCTTTATTAAGATAGTCATGAGTGGCTGATCTGTTTCTACAGTTGCAGGATAACCATATATGAATTATAAATTCCTGGCAGGCTAAGAGTATGAACGTGATTTACCCGCCTCACCATGATGCCCGATTTGGGACGTGACGAGGCCGGTAAATCTCGTCAGAGGTCTCTTGTGATATTTACGAAGCACGCTACTTCTCGTCAGATCTAACAATTTGCATCATTTAGTGTGCAGTTAAGTTCACTTAAATATGTTTGCGCCGGAGTTACCCAACGCGCGAGAGCTAACGGCCTCACTTCAGAGACCCAAGCGGGCGTTTAGCACTGCTTTTCACAAACGTGGAGCAGGCATACTGGCATTGGGGGGTCCCCGAGTGGTCAGGCTTTTGACAGGCTGGTACACTGGCACCCTGATGCCACCTGTGCACTGGCAGCCTACGCAGTGCCACCTGGGCACCCTGGCAGTGTAAACGTGGCATTGCTAGGGTGCACATGTGGCACTGCCGGGCTGGCAGGGGCACTGTCAGGGTGCCAGGCTGCAGTGCCCAGGTGGCAGCCTGCCTGTGCCAGGGATCGGGCCTGGGAGTGCCCTGCCCTTATGAGGTGGAGTGTGGGAATAGGGTGGGGGGATGGGGGGGCTTGTGGATGCCTAATTAGTAAGTTGACACATCCTTCACTCTTGTTTTGTGTCTGCTTTTGATATCTTCACAAGAAATAGAAATATTTCTGACAAATAAAGAAACGTGGAGGAGAAACAAAACACAGAGATTTACAAAGGAATTCTTTTTATGGACCCTTCCTGAGGCAGCCTCGCGTGTGTAACAGCTATGGGAAGCTGACACAAATTGCTGCTACATCTCTGGTCCTCTGGTGAATTCAAGCATGGGGAACATTGCCGCATCAATTGTTCCCTTTTTTACATTAAAAGAAGCACTAGTTCAAAAGGATGTTATATTTATCCGAACCACAAAATGACTAAAAGGAGAACAACAGACAGACATGATTGTTCCTGCACTGGCAAGATTTAGAAGCAGAGCTGTGAATAATTGGGTTAAGACCCGACACGCAAATCAGTGTTCTTCAGGCAATACGTATTAAAGCCAGCGTAACAGGGAAAATGGCAATTTCCCGCCTTTGCTAAACTGAAATAACTGTAAAGCGGACCCTATTTTCCATCAAAAATGCATTCTACTGTGGCCCAGTCCTTTAGAAATCACACAACGCTTCCTGAATCCAGCAGAATCTATTCTAACTGGGATTTAAATTGTCTCTGACACACCACCCTGTGTGGGTTCCAGTCATTTCCTTGTTCCTCAGTGACCAAGTATCAGTTTCTGAGAGAAAAGTGTTACAGATCTTCTTACAGGCTTCTAAGCAGAATGAAACCTCTGAAGAACAGCCACCCTTCGGATGGAGCAACCAAGTTGCAGGCGGCAGCAAAATAAATGAGCTGATCATCAGGCTGAGTGATGTTGGTTGATGAGTGAATATTGTCCAGGACAATGTGGAGAATTTACCTTCTCTCCATACTAGGGGGTTTTTCCTGTCCAGCTGAGAGGGCAGATGGGGCCTTGAGTTAATGCCTTATCTGAAAGACAGCACCTCCAATTTTGCAGCACTCCCAGCACTGCAGTGGGAGTATCAGCTGAGATTTGGGGCTCAAGTTTCGGAATTGGAAATTTAACCCACGCTGCTAACTCACCCCCCAATGGCCTCTCACAGCCCCCATGCCAACGTATGCTACCACCCATCCCCATGGCCCCTGTCCTTATGCCAAATTAATTCCAACTCATGCCCCCACTCACGACTCTTTGCCCTTACACCCTCCATGCCAACTCACCCAGTATCCACCTTGGGCAGATCTCAGCAACCATGCTGTGGCGAAATAAAATAAAGTTCTGCATATCTATTACAGAGTTCATGATATAAAACATAGTGTTTACTCACTAACGCCCATTCAAAGCATTTAAATTCCTTTAAATACTCAATCCCTTATCATAGAATTTACAGTACAGAAGAAGGCCAGAAGGAGCACACTGCTTAAGCTCATGCCTCCACGTCAAAACAAAGAGACTTGTATGGCCCCACATAAAGACAGCTAATCCTGTATTAGCCTCTTTGAACCGTCAAACTGTGAACGTAGAACTGTGGTAATGAAAGGCTGTGGAAAGCAGCCAACCACTAATATTGCTATAATGATAGCACTTGGGGCTTTGTCAACAAACAACTATTGAAACTGCCAGAATTTTTATTTCAACTCTCACAGACACAGGCAGACATTTCTTTTCATTTTTTAAAGTATTGGCTATTCAAATAACTTGACATTTTCATAGGCGTAATCTATCCAATTATGATTTCAATAAAGATTTGTAACTCCCACACTCGAGATAAGACCTTTGCTGCAGCAGAAATGGGATCTGTTTGAAATCAGCATCTATTTCAAATGGCCCAGTTGTGTTTGGGTTTCCCCATGTGTGGAGATCACACCCATTTACTCTAATTCCCCGGAAAAAATAGAATAGGTTGGAAATTCATAGAATCCATAGGATCCCTACAGTGCAGAAGGAGGCCATTTGGCCCATCGAGTCTGCACCGACCCCTGGGAAGAGCACCCTGGGAACCACGCCCCCCCCCTCACCCCGTACCTGCAACCCCGCCTTACCTTTGGGACACTAAGGGGCAATTTAGCATGGCCATTCCACCTAATCTGCACAACTTTGGACTGTGGGAGGAAACCTGAGCACCCGGAGGAACCCACACAGACACAGGGAGAAAGTGCAAACTCCACACAGACAGTGACCCAAGCCAGAATTGAACCCGTGTCCCTGGCGTCATGAGGCAGCAGAGCTAACCACTGTGCCGCCATGCGGCCCCCGGGTGGGGTTGTACTTCCAAACGCAGGTCCTGTCTGCCATTTTAGGATGTTCCCATAGCCTCAGCAACTGATACAGGCCCATGGTTCAGCCAGGTTCTTCAGCAAGTATAGTTGAGCTGGTCGAGATTGGGCTGATGTTAGAATTGCCTGTCTAAAGGATGAATAGGCCTCCCAGCCTGGGAATGAGTGAGTTGGTGGAACGTAGAGCCGGCTCTGTTGTTTGACAGAAACTCTGTCATTAGTAGATGTAGAAATAGAACAAGTTATTAATCTTGCTCTGTCTGGTTATTTAAAACTGAGTCTGACTAGTAGAGTGAAGCAGTGGGTGCTCGGTCATTGAATTTATTCAAGGCAGAGTTAACGGATGTTTGATAGACAAGGGAGTCACGGGTTGTGGAGAACAGTTGGAAAAGAAGAGAGGGCACAACCAGACTAGTCATGATCTTACTGGATGGAGGAGCAGGCGCAGAGGGCTGAATAGCCTACCCCTGCTCCGAAGTAAAATGTTCCTAGTAGAACGGCGGTGTAGTGGTGTTGTCACTGGGCTCGGATTCCACCGACATGGGTTTGAATCCCACCATGGTGGAATTTGAATAAAATAAAAGTTAAAAGTCCAGTAATAACCATGAAACGATTATCAATTGTCATTTTAAAATAAACATCTGGTTCACTTCGGTCCTTTCGGGAAAGAAATCTGCCGTTCTTACCCGGTCGGGCCTACATGTGACTCCAGACCAGAACAATGTGATTGACTCTTAACTGCCCTCTGAAAAGGGCCAAGTGAGCCAGCTCGTTCAAGGGTAATTAGTGATGGGCACCAAATGCTGGTGCTTGCCAACGTCGCCCACATCCCGTGACAGGATTTTCAAAAACCTCTCTTGCGAAGGTCAATAACCGGGGGAATAAATTTTAAATAATTGGCTGAAGTATTAGAGGTGAGCTGAGTAAAAGTTCCCCCTTGGGGGTCTGTAGCTCTATGCCTGAAAGGGTTGGTAGAGGCAGACACCCTCATGGCATATTTAAAAAAAACCTTGGAAGTGCCGTACAGACAGGGCTATGGACCAGAAGATGGAAAATGGAATGAGGTTGGATAGCTCTTTCTTGGCTGGCACAGACATGATGGATGAAAGGCCTTCACCCTGTGCTGTGAATTTTCCACGTTTCTATGTTTTCATGAGTTTTATGACAGGATTTTATCCTTCACCATTATTTCACAGAACTCTACTCCATACGAGAGTTGCACCTTGTCAACATTTCACCTATATTTGCTACAGTTTCCTGATGTATCGTTGCCAACAATAGAGTAGAATGCCTTGAGGGTCTTTTGTGCGAGAATAGTTATCGGTTGCTAGGACATGAATAGATTTTCTTGATTTAAGAACACGGTGAATACATTCTTCCACGGGATGAAGGTTAGTATTAAAGTGAATTCTGAAGTGATTAAAGCAAGGCCAACAACAGCGCTGTTGCTTCATTTGTTTATCTTCAGTAATAGGCACAGGAACAGTTGAGACTGGACAACCCCTGGCTCTAAAGTCTCCGTTCCTTTTTGAGATAACAACAACATTGAATTTTAAGGCCTTCCATCTCTTTTTGACTGGTGTTTTTCATAGCCATCCAGCATTGGATGAAAATATTCAGATCAGTGCCCAGGTCAAAGTGTCATGGTGATGACTGGACTGGGCGATGAAGGAAAGTTGGTGGGAACTGCGCACTATTACCCCTGTACTCGCTGACTTACATTGGCTCACAGTCTGGCAATGACGCCGTTTTCTCAACCTTGTTTTCAAGTACCTCTATGGCCTCGCCAGAGTAACCTCCTCCATCCCGCATCTCTGCCCTCCTCCAATTCTAATCTTTTGCGTATCCTGACTTTGTTGCCCCACCATTGGTGACCTTTCCTCAGTGGCTTGGCCACTAAAGCTCTGGAATTACCTCGCTAAAACCCTCCGACTCTTCACCGCCCTCCCTTTAAGATACTCTTTGAAACCTACCTCTTTGACCAATCTGCTTGCCTCTTGTAAATCCCCTTTTGTGGCTCGGTGTCAAATTTCTGTCTAATTCTGTGACATTCCGTGGGCTGCTTGACTACATTAAAGATGCTATATAAATGTTTTTAAGATAAAGATAGATGATTTTTTGAAGAATAAAGGGATTAAAGGATAAAGGGATTATGGTGTTCGGGTCAGAAAGTGGAGCTGAGTCCACAAAAGATCAGCCGCGATCTCATTGAATGGCGGAGCAGGCTCGAGGGGCCAGATGGCCTACTCCTGCTCCTAGTTCTTATGTTCTAAATGCAAGTTGTTGTTTTTGCTTTGCAGTTCTCTTTACAGCTGCAGGTGAGGAATGAACTATTCTTCTGGGCATTGGGTAGAAGGCATTTGGGAGTAATCTGTCTGACAGAGTCCATTTTCCTCGACCATTAATCTGCAGATTTGAAGTCGCTTATGGGTGTGTATTTTTTCATTGGTTAATTAGAACTGCCCTCCAGCCTCCAACTCAAGAGCTGGTTTCAGAAGTAAGAGCAGAGATAGATCATTCAGTCCCTCAAGCCCACTCAGCTATTTAACAAGATCATGGATGATCTGCCTCAATTGCACACTATCCCTAAATCCCTTGATTCCCATTACATCCAAAAATCTATTGATTTCCATGGAAGTCGTTGACTGAACATCCTTGGCCCTGTGGGGTACAGTGGCTTGGTGGCACAGGGGTTAACACTGCTGCCTCACAGCTCCAGGGACCTGGATATAATTCCAGCCTTGGGTCACTATCCGTGTGGTGTTTGCACATTCTCTCCATGTCTGCGTGGGTTTCCTCCGGGTGCTCTGCTTTCCTCCCACAGTCCAAAGGTGTGCAGGTTAGGTGGGGTTATGGAGAGAAGGTAGGAGATAGTAGCTGGTTTGGCACAGTGGGCTAAATAGCTGGCTTGTAATACAGAACAAGGCCAGCAGCGCAGGTTCAATTCCTGTACCAGCCTCCCGGAATGTGGTGACTGTGGGGGCTTTTCACAGTAACTTCATTAAACCTACTTGTGACAATAATCGATTATTATTGTTAGATTGGGCCTGGATAGGGTACTCTTTCAGAGGGTCAGTGCAGACTCGATGGTCAAATGGCCTCCTTCTGCACTGTAGGGATTCTGTGGTTCTGGAGTACAGATTTCACAGGATCCACAATCTTTTAAGCAAAGACCATTTTCATCATGTATTACAAAATGGATGACCATATGACACCTAGTTCTAGTGTGAGGAGTGAATTAAACACATGGAATGCACAGAAATTCTAGAACAATGATCCTGTATTCTGCCAGCATCAATACGTTTGTACCCTTTTGGTGCAAGACTCTTGCCCAAAGGAGTCTAAAAGGCTGAACAATTAACCTGTCTGTTGTTCTCCCAAATCATCCTGTCGGGGTCTTGATAATGCACAGCTACTGCTGGTTCACAAAATTCCCTGCAGAAGACAGAGCCCACCAGCCAGCCCTGTGCCAAAGTCAGATTTGGGATTTTGGGGCCCAGGAAACTCCCCTACTGCACTAGACTCCCAGTCAGAGGAAGCATCCATCCTATCAAACCCTTTGAGGATTTTAAATATTTCAATGCGATAACTCTCATTCTTCCATCAGGAATATAGACCTAACGTACTCAATCTCTCTCATAGGATGGTCTTCTCACTCCCTGTGAGGGAAGTATATCGTTCATACGTAAGGAGACCAAAAGCGTACACAGTACTCCAGGTGTGGTCTCATCAAAGCCCTGTGCAATAGCAGTCGAGTCCCTTACTCCAAGACCCCAATCTCTTTGTAATACAAGCTAACGTACTATTTGCTTTCCTAACTGCTTGCTGTACCTGTTTACTAACTTTCTGTGATTTGTGTACAAGGATTCCTTGATCTCCCTGAATACCGCCATTTTGCAATCTCTCACCATTAAAAAAAAATCTTGGGCTGGATTCTCCAATCCTCTGAGCCGAGGGGCGGACAATGGGGCGTCGGACCCGATCGCGGACCGGAGAATCGCCACCAGTCACGCGCGGTCGACGCGGCGCCGGTCGGGAGCCATTGAAAGGCCCCCGCGGTGATTCTCCGCCGACAACTGGCTGAGTTCCCGCCAGCGTGGTTCACTCATGGTTCCATCTGGCGGGAGCTCGGAGTAGCGGCTGGGGATCCAGTCCGCGGCCGCCCTAGTGGGGGATGGGGGCATCCGTCACCCGGGGGGAGTGGCCAGGCTCGCGAATGGGGCCACTGGTCGGCGCGCACGTGCGATCTGCGGGGGGTTGCCTATGTTGTCGGGGCCAACCCACTGTGTTGTTCCGCATGTTGCACGGGGCAGTTGCCGCAGGTGGCCGCCGCACCCATGCGCGACCAGCGGCCCGAAGTGCAGGGCCCCATGTCGTCAGCCGGAGCTGCAGGGGCCCTGCTAGCCCCCTTCAAAATGGAGAATCACTCTGGACTTTTTGCACGAAAGTCCAGGGTGATTCGCGCCCATTTTCTCGCGGGTGTGGGAACGTAGCCCCATTTTCAGAGAATTCCGCCCCTGCTTTTTTAATTTATCCTGTCAAAGTGACTAACTCCCCATTTCTCCACTTATATTCCATCTGCCACACTCTTGGCCACTCACTATTTAATTTATTTTGCAGCTCCCTTGTGTCCTCCTCAGTTTAGCTTCACTCAGTCGGCACACGTGGATACATTACACACATTCCCGTCATCTAACCCATTTGTGATCCCACATAGCTGAGGCCTGAGCACTTACCTTTGCGGTACTCTGCTAGTTACGGCCTGCCAATCTGGTAATGACCTGTCGATTCCTACTCCCTGTTGCCTGTCCATGAACGAATCCTTAATCCATGCTAATATATTACCCTCAACCCACTGCGCCCTAACTTTATGTAATGACTTTTTATGTGGCACCTCATCAAATTCTCTTTGAAAATCTAAATGCATTGCATCGACTGCACTCCCCCCTCCCCCCTTAGTCGCTACAAGTTATAACCACAATAAACTCTGACAGTTTTTCAAACACAATTTCCTGCCATAAATTCACATTGACTCACCGTTCATAATTATCATTTTCGAAGTGCCATGTTGTCGTGCTGTGGATAATTGATTCTAGCATTTTCCTAAATACCATAGGTGCATTGGAATGAACTTTGTCATTTTTCAATTAGATTTCATGCTGGTGTTTTTTTTGTCTGGGATTCTGGAGAGCAACAATTGGGTTGTGGTTCTGGATGGAAGAACAGATTAAGTTCTTTACTGCTGTCAGTGCATATTGAACCCTATAAAATGGGTCTGGACTCTTAATGTCTTCAATGATGAACATTGACTATGGTTGACAATTAGACTGCCTGGAGTACTGCAGGTAAAAGCTTTGGCTCAAGATTTAATGTGTAGCTACTTTAAAGGGGATTGTATTTGTGAGTTGATCTCAACATCTGGCTGCTTCAGGATTAGCTGTGGTTTATTGAGCAGCACTCTTTCTTCTTGAGTCACAATGGGTTCAAGTGCCACTCCACATTGAACTCAAAATTTAATCTAACATTCAAGCACAGTAATGGGGAATTAGATATGGATTTTAAAATGTTTGCAGGCAATGGGAGGGGCAGAAGTTAAGGGTTTAATTAAAGAGTTCCTTCTGTGCTGTTGATGCACTATCAATTGCGACGAGATGAGAGTAGAGTGTAATCGAGGCTTTATTACGCAGAGATGTGTATCCTCCCACAGCTGCTGCTGAAATAGCTGCAGCTCGGAGAGCCCACACATTTATACTCCGCCTACTGGGCGGAGCCAGCAGGCCGGGATCTACCCCGTACCTGTAGTACAGGGGCCTTACCGTAATACCCTCATATGCAGTATACGCAATACAACAGTAGTGACTACCACAGCTGTATCATCCGTGGCTGGGATTTTCTGCTCCCGTTTTTAGCGGAGGGGCTCAGCGATGGGAGCAGGAAATCCCGTGAGATGTTCAAAACACGTTTCACGTTGACGCAAAGCCGCAACACGCTTATCCCCTCACCCAGCCAGTGACTTTTAAAAAAAATTCCCAGTTCATTTTACCCAATTAAGGGCCAATTTAGCGTTGGCAATCCACCTACCCTGCACATCTTTGGGGTGTGGGGGCGAAACCCATGCACACATGGGGAGAATATGCAAACTCCACGTGGACAGTGACCCAGGGCCGGGATCGAACCTGGGACCTCGGTGCTGTGAGGCAGCAGTGCTAACCACTGCGCCACTGTGCTACCCCCCCCCCCCCCCCCCCCCCCCCCCCAGCCAGTGACTTAATATGCGATATGCGTTTCCAGCCATTTATTATCAGGCCCGAATAATCCCCCCCCCCACCCCCGTAAGAAAGTTCATTCAGTTGATAAGGGGGCAGACCGGCATGAACTCTGACTGGCCTCCCAAGGTGAGCAGACCTCCCAGAGGAGCTCAGGTGAGTGCATCGCTCAGGTGGGAGGCGGTCATGCCTGGGGGCAGTGCCATGGTGGGGGAGGGCGCTGAGATGCATGGGATGGGGTTGGGCATTTTAAGTGAATCCTTGTGCATTGTGACGGCCTTTAAAAAGGGCGCACTAATCTTTCAAAAACCACGTTGCTGGCTCAATCAGAGCCCACGCCAACAGCGTGACGCCATGGGACCCGCCTCTTGATGTTTATTTTCTTTGTCCCGAAGGATATGGCAGAGAAAGCGCTGTCACCGCTTTTCCCACCCATTATTGGCCTTCACTGAATTTAGGAAACATTCCACCTTATGATGTGCTGACATTGAAGAAACAGGTCTTGGCTCCTGTGTTACTGGACCAGTCCTGTTTGAGGAAGAACACTTTAATTTAAGGAACACTTGCTTCATGAAAGGTGAGCTGGCAAAGCCTTTTCCCCATGAGTTTGCCAGATATGTGACACACTGATGTGAATCCGGTGGCAAGCTGACCTTGTACTGTTTGGACTTTTTGACTTCCTGCAACGAGAAAAGGATTTCAAACTTATTTTTCTTTGAGGACATTGCCTGTTTAACAGAGGTAATCATTGAGAGTTCAGAAGCAATAAAACATAATCCTTTTACAGCTTGTAGTTTGCAAATAATGCACCCAAGAGACAGGTGTACAGTAATTACATCTGGCGTTAATAATTAATTGCATAAAGGCATCTTTTATTGGCTGTTGTTTCTTAGTTTGATTTTGTAAAGGTATTTTTCCATTCCTTGGCTAAATTGCAAGTGAGCCATTCGCTCCATTATCAGTGACATTAAAAGGCAGTGTTTTTCCTTTCTAAAAAGATGAATAATCATTGAACAGATAAAGTCTGCTGTATTACCTGATCAGGAAATAAATAAAATGAAATCATCACAGAAGGGGATTTTAGCAAGGTCTATCTCCATGGTTTCTGATTGAATCGATGTCGTTCAATTATTTAACACCATGGTTAACCCATTGTAGACAGACAGAATCATAGAATGGCACCAGCACAATGGTGACCATACGGCCCATAGAGCCCATGCTAACTCTCTACAAATTAGTCCCTATCTCCTGTGTTTTACCCACAGTCCTGCAGATATTTCTGATCAGGTGATTATTCAATTCCCTTTTGAAAGAGATGATTGAATCTGCCTCCGCTACACACTCAGGCAGCACATTTCAGATCCTAAACGCATGCTGCGTAAAAGCAAGTTTTTCCACATATCGTCTTTGCTTCTTTTGTCATTCGTCTTGGATTGGTGTCCTCTGATCCTCAATCCTTCCACGAGGGATCCGTTTCTCGCTCTCTGTTCCATCTAGATCGCTTTTGGCTTTTGAACACTTCTATCAAATCCCCTCTCAGACTTCCCTGAAGAGAAGAACCCCAGCTTCTCCAATCTCTGAAGTTCATCATTCCAGAAAACATTCTTATGCACCTTTTCTGAAGCCTGGATCCTGTATGCCTTATTCCACTTCCTCAACCAACCTTGCCACTTTTAATGATTTGTACACAAATACCCCCCAGGTCCTTCTGCGTTCCAGATCGTAACCACTTGCTGACGAACCGGGCGCGATTCTCCGCCCCCACGCCGGTTGGGAGAATAGCGGGAGGGCCTCCCGACATTTTTCACGCCCTCCCGCTATTCCCCCCCCCTCACCCGACCCACGTCACGAATCGCCGCTCGACGTTTTTTACGGCGAGCGGCGATTCTCCGCGGCCGATGGGCCGAGCGGCCGGGCCTTTACGCCTGTTTTTTCACGGCAGCAAACACACCTGCTCGCTGCCGTCGTAAAAACGGGCGCTAGATGCCCGTTTGGGGCATCCAGAGGCCCGTTTGGGGCGGGAGCACCACCGTTGTGCTCGGGAGGGGACAGGCCCGCCGATCTTGCTTTTAC
This sequence comes from Scyliorhinus canicula, assembly GCF_902713615.1. NCBI lineage: Eukaryota > Metazoa > Chordata > Chondrichthyes > Carcharhiniformes > Scyliorhinidae > Scyliorhinus > Scyliorhinus canicula. The sequence continues at coordinate 19,928,274 of NC_052160.1, read as the reverse complement.
GCCGGTGCCCACCGATCATCGGGCCTGCGTCCAAAAGGGACGCACTATTTCCCCTCCGCCGCCCGACAAGATCTAGCCGCCACATCTTGTCGGGCGGCGGTGGAGAAATGCGGTACCGCGCATGCTCGGGTTCCGTCAATGGCGTGATGACGTCACCCGCGCATGCGCGGGTTGGAGCCGGCCGCGTGTCATCTTGGCACGCGGCCTTAACGACGTCGTGATTCCCGGGGTCCCGCTCCTAGCCCCGATGTGGTGGGAGAATCGGGTCCCGGGAACGGGCGTGAAGACTGCCGTGAAACACGGCCAGTTTCACGGCAGCCTTTACGACTCTCCGCATTTGTGGAGAATCTCGCCCGTTATTCTTCGTGTAGCATTTGTCCTTTGATTTTGGATCCTACCGCCAACGGGAACAGTTTTAGTTTAACCTTTTAAAAGAAAGAAAGAACTGTCATCGAGTTGACCAAATCTTCAATGGCATTTCCTTCAGCTGTATTGCCTTTCCATGGTTTCCCTCTTCAAACTATGATGCTCCATTGCACATACGTTCTTGCACAGGGTGTATTCACTTTGCTCAGCTTCTAGTTCTGTTGATAGACATAGAATTCATGGTGTAGAAGGAGACCATTCGGCCCATGAAGTCTGCACCGGCCATTGGAAAGAGCACCCCACTATCCCACTTAGGCTCACACCTCCACTCTGTACCAGTAACCAAGCAACCCCATCCAACCCCTTGGGACACTAAGGGCAGATCCTCAACACATGGCCTATCCACCTAACCTGCACATCTTTGGACTGTGGGAGGAAACCGGAGCACCCGGAGGAAACCCGCGCAAGCACCAGGAGACTCCGCGCAGACAGTGACCAAAGCCGGGAATCGAACCTGGGACCCTGGATTTGTAAAGCGACAGTGCTTACCACTATGCTACCGTGCCTCCCACGTGTCCACAGCCTGTGTTTGCACATTCGCATCCTTTTCTTTTCCCAGCCACTGTGCAATCTTGTACAATGTACGAGCAGCAAACTAATTTAAACAGACGCACTAGCAACCCATAGTCACTGCAGCGCAGCCCATCAGGTGGTTGACTACCTCATTGCCGTGACAGCAGCCTAGGCCAGGCTAGGCCAGGAGAAGCAGCAATAAATTCAAACTTCTTTTCTCCTCCACCAAGTTTAAGGAAATTACCATGCTGTATGTGAATGTAAACAGAAAAAGATTGTCAATACATAGGAGAGTGCTGTTGTCATGCCATCACCAGGAGACAGTCATATTCTGACATTTCATTTTTGAGAAAGTTGATGAGCCCAAATACCCCATGTTCTGCCCTGCTGACTCCAGTGACCATGACCCCTGACCTCACTCATGTACCCCGTCTCCGATCAGGGTCAATCAAGCTCTGTGAGTTTGATGGGTTCCAAATTGTGCAGCATATTTATGAACATAGAACATAGAGCAGAAGGAGGCCATTTGGCCCTTCAAGTCTGCACCGACCCATTTAAGCCCTCACTTTCACCCCATCCCCGTAACCCAATAACCCCTCCTAACCTTTTGTTTTGGTCACTAAGGGCAATTTATCATGGCCAATCCACCTAACCTGCACAACTTTGGACTGTGGGAGAAATCCGGAGCACCTAGAGGAAACCCACGCACACACGGGGAGAACGAGCAAACTCTGCACAGTGACCCAGTGGGGAATCGAACCTGGGACCCTGGCGCGATGAAGCCACAGTGCTATCCACTTGTGCTACCGTGCTGCCCACATTTATAGACAATGATATGGAAGATATGTCGGAACTCCAGTCGCATTATATAGAATTGTTGCCTAATTTGGTAGCTTCATTTACACATATTGTCCTAACCTAAAAGACCACTGCACCATGAAAATCCCCACAGGGAGAGCAGGGAGACAGGTGATGGTAGAGGCTTCAATTACTTTCAAACACACAGCTGGACAGGATCTCTCCCATTCTTATGACCTGCTTTGTCATATGCTGGAAGAATTTACAAGTTAACAGGAAAGGTCTCAGGAAAGTGACCTCTCGGAAGCGATGACTGTGGAAAAGCTTGGTTTTGTTCTCCTCGCTATACACAACTCCTATTCCCAGAAGGTTCTCCCGCGCTTATATCCCTGTAGTCCTCGGAAAAGGAGGGGGTAGTCCCATCCCCTCACCTGGGGAGATTGTATTCAGGTGAGGCCACAGGGACTCTGATGTTGCAGATCCCTAGGCCTCCTGTCAGGTTATAATGCCCCCCCCCCCCCCCCCCCCCCCCCCCCCCACCTCTCGCCAAGTCTGATACGCGATCCATTTTGATGGGTGGGGGGAAATTCATTGCCCTCTTCGCCAAGGGCTGATGATCTGGCACTCGCTGCTCTGGGCCCAGGGGGATGTAACTGACCAGGGAGCATCACTTCCTGGTTGAACGACTGGGCGGTTCCTCAGCCTTGGGTTCAGCAGTCACCCCCGGACCTGTGTCGATTTCCGTGGGCAAAAGCTCCATGCCTGACTCCTGGTCGGACTGGTCGGCTTCCCGCATTTCAGCCGCCTCGCTGGGTACAACCAGCATCTGCTCCGGAGGCAGGAACACCACCGAGCTCAGGATCCATGGTCGGTGGTCGGGTACCTGTTCCACACGGCTCCGGAAACGGCCCACGTGCTGATTCGAATCCTTCCCTTGCACCTGCACCGTATACGAGACCTGCACGGACCGTTTTATGATTGCTCCCGGAATCCATAACGCTCCGGCAGTAAAATTCCGGACGTAAATGGAATCGCCAGCGGTGAATTCTCTCATGGGCCTGGCCCGCTGCGCTCCGGTCCGTTCCTATCCCTGATGTCTGGCAAAAGTTGCTTTCGTATGTGGTGACCCATTAAAAGCTCCGTGGGCATCACCCCGGTGGTAGCGGTGCGGCGTGACCCTGTAGTAGAACAAGAAACGGGCGGGGCAGGTGAGTAAAGGGAGTAATAATGAGAGAAATTAGAGAAATAGTGGCACAGTAGTTAGCACTGCTGCCTCACAGTGCCAGGGACTGGGGCTTGATTCCCACCTTGTGTGACTGTGTGGTGCATACACCTTCTCCCCGTGTCTGTGTGGGTTTCCAATAGGTGCTCCAGTTTCCTCTCTCAGTCCAAAGACATGCCGGTTAGGTGGGTTGGCCATGCTAAAACTGCCCCTTAGTGTCCAAAGGTGTGCAGGTTAGGTGAGGTTACGGGGATAGTACGCGAGAGTGGGCCTCGGCAGGGTGCCCTTTCAGAGGGTAGGTACAGGCTCGATGGGCCAAATGACGTCCTTCTGCTATGCAGGGATTTTATGGATTCTGTGGAAAGTTGTGCCTGAGACACCGAAGATATGTGTATGGTCGCAACCGTTAATCATCTCTTGACATACACTAATCACATTCCTTCCTGCTCTTCCTGCTCGCCTCCAGTCGTGTTCTTGAGCTTCCTCCTCCCTAAGGTACTTTATATCCAATTTATCACCCCATCTTTAACAGCCAGACCAAAATCTAACTTTCTGAACATGCTTATGCTCAGCTTTCTTAACCCCCCAGCACTGCTCAGTGCCGGTATCTCTATTCTACATTGCTTTGGCACATTTTCTAACTGAATATGCTGTGCAAATGGGAGCTGTTGTCTTCATCATTTATCTTCGCCATCATTCATTTCCACCTCAGTTTCTTGCAGTGTTGTATTTCTATGTTTACTGAATATAAATTTACCAATCTTACACAAGACTGGTAAACTAAACGTAGGTCGTACAGGATTGCTCAGCAGATATACAGATATACCTACTATAAAGATGCAACAGCTATTGTTAACAGTAAAGTGCAGCTGCAATTCCTTCACACCATGTGCTGTGAACCAAACTGAAAGCTGCTCTGAACGATGTCTGCTGGTCACATTTCAGTGTTGGCTTAGGGTCCAGATGGTGCCCTGGGACCAATCTTTGGCAGAGCAGGAATAAATGGAGATTTTGAAATGCATAAAATAAATAAAGTAATAATAGGGACAAGTTCTACTATATGTTGTGATAGTGCTTTAAGAGAGAATATGCTAGCGAGTAAGGAGTGAGGATGTAAACCACGTGACCAACAGACCTTGTTCAGATTCTTCATAGTCGATATGTCAGCTCAGCAATCCTGTACGACATCTTCAAATAAACTGAAACTCCGTTTAGTTTACGAATCTTATGTGAGATTGGTAAGTTTGTATTCAGCAGATATAGAAATGCCACATTGTAAGAAACTGAGGTGGAGGCGAATGATGGTGAAGATTAATAATGACGGATTTCCCGCAACTTCCCCCACGCCTTTGGTCCATCCTCCACGAGACTGGGAATATTCCCACCAACGTTTCAGTTCGAGGACCTTTCATCAGAAGAGGATGTGAGACTCTAACAGTTTTTTTTAAAAACAAGTGCCGAGCAACGACAAAGCACGGAAGGAGGAAGGACCGAAAGCTCTGTGATCAGGTGGAAGGCGGGAGAGATTAAATGACAAAAGGGATGACGGTGCAAGGAAATGGCGCTGGGAGAAGAGACAAAAGGTTGGTCCAGAGGTGGTGTAAGCGGTTAACGCAGAATTATTCCCAGAAAATGCTGCCTGAGCAAATGGCAGCAGTTGTTGAATGTCTAGTCTTATTGAGGAGATTATTGCTTGAGTGACTACCTGCCAGTGAGGAGCTTTAGCATGGTGTATCTATGTGTTTGCCTTTGGGATCATCCGAGGCCGGATTAGGCACAACAGTTCTCCTCAGTCTCCCAACCCCCAGCACAGGCTAGTCTGGTTTAATGAATGTGCGGTGATATCGGATCAGGTGCTGATCCTCTACCGCTGTATCTCACCGCCCGTGTGATGTTTACTTATACTGATAAGAGCTCCTCAGTTATGAGTTGTACCCGGAACAAATACAAAACTATATTGCAGCTTGCAACAAATGAATAATCCTGTTTCATTAACTTAGAGATTCAGAGCTCAGGCATCTGAAGAGCAGGATTTGTGAAATGAATTCTCCAATCGGAAAGGTGACAACTTTAAGATACTGGCCTTAATGCAAAATCAATATTTTTGAAAACAAGATTATTTTAATGACTGCTGCAGCAAAGTTTCAAGAGGTGAAAGAATATCAGACGAATGCTTTCATTTCACAATTTCCCTGTCTGGACAGGAGTGGATTACAGTTAAAGTTATCATCCCAAATGTGGCAGAGTGGAATAGTGTTGGAAATACATTCCCCCCTCGGCCCGTCTGCTTGGAAAAATGTTGTAAATTGCGGTAAAGTGTGAACCGGGAACAGGGCATCTGGGCACGTGATGAAGGGCAGGATTTAATCAATCTCCATAAACAATGAGATTTAAGGATTGGGAAAGAAGGAACGAATGACGGAGAAGGAATCAGATACAGAAAAGACAAATAGAGGAGGGACGAAAGATGGGATTAAGAGAGAGGGAACAGGAGAGACCAAAAAAATGTATAGAATCATAGAATGGTTACAGCACAGAAGGAAGCCATTCAGCCGTCACTTCTCTGCTGGCTCTCTAAAGAGCAAATTAGTTCATCTCACTATCCACCTCCCCCTCCCCTCCCCCATCCACCGCCTTTCCCCCGACAATATATGAAAGAAAAATGAAAATATCAAACATTTCTAAGACCACTGAGTAGCTGGAGGAGTCTTTATGTTGTTAAGTACATGCCTGAATTTTCTGCGGTGAGTATAATTGATAATTAAAGTTCTCATGCACTAATTTTGTGAAACTCATGCAGAGTATGGTGGTGGGCTGCCGAGAGAGTAATGATGGAGGTGTGTAAATCGTCCAACAATTCATGATGGTTTGCAATCCACATGGTACATTTTCCTCAGCATACACTGCTGGGTTATTTACATACTGATGATGGCATCTATATTTAACTCTCCGTTAGTTCGCCGCATGTTCTTGTCGAATTAAATAGCTTTTTAAGGACTTCACTTTGAGGAACGTAAGACATAGAATCTAGAGTAAAGGCCATAGAGTACTTGATCAGACCATGATTGATCTTCTAACCTCAACTCTAACTGTACACCCTACCCCCTTCCCTTGTAGCAGGGCTACAGACAAGTGGGAGGAAAGGGCCTATAGGTAAGATTGCAGCTTCAGAGAGCTGACGGTTCGATTGGTTGGCCCCCTGTGCTGTAACCATTCCAGTGTTCAAAAGTCTATCGATCACTGTCTTCAATAGACTCAATGACCTTATAATCACGGCCTTCTGGGATAGAAAATTCAAAAGATTCAGAGTGAAAAAAATTCTCCTCGTCTCAGTCCTAAATTGAAAATGCCTTATCTTGAGACTGTGCCTCCTATCCCTGGCTTCTCCAGCCAGGGGGAAAGCAGTTTCTTAACATTCACCCTGTCAACCTGTCTAAAAATTCCATAACTTTAATGAGATTACTCTCCAAACTCCAGAGCATAGACAAGTTGAAAATTGCCACAAAGATAAAGGTAAATGCCTTCAAAAAAGTATTCAATTAATGGAGCCACCAGCTTAAAATAGGCTTCAACTAACAATGGCTTTTTAAATGGATAATAGGAATAGTAACCTTATTTTCTGTGGCCGATAGTATTTGAAGAGCTTGCCGGTGCATTGTTTTAAAAAGGCGAGCAGGGATTTATGAAATTAAGTCTTGTTAAAAAGGGATGAAAGGCTTCATTCTGATGACTTAAAGGGATTAGGGGCGTTGACAAGCTGCCAGAGGCAAACGCTATCTCTTCATATTTGCTTGGCGCTCTTCCGTTACACTGAAATAATAAGATAATTGCGGCAGCCTTTGTTGCTCAAGCTCCAGCTGCAGATGGCAACTGTTCACTCACCGACGGCTTTTTTATGGCGAGGAACTTGATGGAAAGCCTTACAAAATATTGACAAATGTACGTAGAGCAATCTCCACACATAAATACTGCCATGTTTTCATAATAGTGCAAGCCAATAGGTGGAAAATATTAAGTCAAATACTATTGGGTCAAAATTCGCGACTTAAGCCAAGACGTGGAAATGAGGTTGCCCATTTTAGTCTAGTCTTTAAAAACAGGACAGAACATTGAATGCAAAACCAGGGTTTCCCCAACAGCTCTGGTGGCTCAGTTGAGTCCTTGCACATGGCCTCACCTGCAGTGTGACACTGGCCGCAGTGTGGCACTGGCCGCAGTGTGGCACTGGCCGCAGTGTGACACAGGACTCAGTGTGACACAGGACACAGTGTGACACTGGCCGCAGTGTGGCACTGGCCGCAGTGTGGCACTGGCCGCAGTGTGATACTGGCCGCAGTGTGACACTGGCCGCAGTGTGGCACTGACCGCAGTGTGACACAGGACTCAGTGTGACACAGGACACAGTGTGACACTGGCCGCAGTGTGGCACTGGCCGCAGTGTGGCACTGGCCGCAGTGTGACACAGAACTCAGTGTGACACAGGACACAGTGTGACACTGGCCGTAGTGTGACACTGGCCGCAGTGTGGCACTGGCCGCAGTGTGGCACTGGCCGCAGTGTGATACTGGCCGCAGTGTGACACTGGCCGCAGTGTGGCACTGACCGCAGTGTGACACAGGACTCAGTGTGACACAGGACACAGTGTGACACTGGCCGCAGTGTGGCACTGGCCGCAGTGTGACACTGGCCGCAGTGTGACACTGGCCGCAGTGTGACACTGGATGCAGTGTGACTCTGGCCGCAGTGTGACACTGGCCGCAGTGTGATACTGGCCGCAGTGTGACACTGGCCGCAGTGTGACACTGGCCGTAGTGTGATACTGGCCGCAATGTGTCACTGGACACAGTGCGACACTGGCCACAGCGTGACACTGGCCACAGTGTGACACTGGACGCAGTTTGACACTGGCCGCAGTGTGACACAGGCCGCAGTGTGACACTGGCCACAGTGTGGCACTGGCCGCAGTGTGATACTGGCCGCAGTGTGGCACTGGCCGCAGTGTGACACTGGCCGCAGTGTGACACTGGCCGCAGTGTGCCACTGGCCGCAGTGTGGCACTGGCCGCAGTGTGCCACTGGCCGCAGTGTGACACTGGCCGTAGTGTGACACTGGCCGCAGTGTGATACTGGCCGTAGCGTGACACTGGCCGCAGTGTGACACTGGCCGTAGTGTGACACTGGCCGTAGCGTGACACTGGCCGCAGAGTGACACTGGCCACTCTATGGCACTGGACACAGTGCGACACTGGCCACAGTGTGGCACTGGCCGTAGCGTGACACTGGCCGCAGTGTGACACTGGCCGCAGTGTAGCACTGGCCGTAGTGTGACACTGACCGTAGCGTGACACTGGCCGCAGTGTGACACTGGATGCAGTGTTACACTGGCCGCAGTGTGACACTGGCCGCAGTGTGACACTGGCCGTAGTGTGACACTGGCCGTAGCGTGACACAGGACACAGTGTGACACTGGCCGCAGTGTGGCACTGGCCGCAGTGTGACACTGGCCGCAGTGTGACACTGGCCGTAGTGTGACACTGGCCGCAGTGTGGCACTGGCCGCAGTGTGACACTGGCCGCAGTGTGACACTGGCCGTAGCGTGACACAGGACACAGTGTGACACAGGCCGCAGTGTGACACTGGCCACATGTAGCACTGGCCGCAGTGTGACACTGGCCACATGTAGCACTGGCCGCAGTGTGACACTGGCCGCAGTGTGACACTGGCCGTAGCGTGACACAGGACACAGTGTGACACTGGCCGCAGTGTGGCACTGGATGCAGTGTGGCACTGGCCGCAGTGTGACACTGGCCGTAGCGTGACACTGGCCGCAGTGTGGCACTGGCCGCAGTGTGACACTGGCCGCAGTGTGACACTGGCCGCAGTGTGGCACTGGCCGCAGTGTGACACTGGCCACATGTAGCACTGGCCGTAGTGTGACACTGACCGCAGTGTGACACTGGCCACATGTAGCACTGGCCGTAGTGTGATACTGGCCACAGTGTGACACTGGCCACATGTAGCACTGGCCGTAGCGTGACACTGGATGCAGTGTGACACTGGCCACAGTGTGGCACTGGCCGCAGTGTGACACTGGATGCAGTGTGACACTGGCCGCAGTGTGACACTGGCCGCAGTGTGACACTGGCCGCAGTGTGACACTGGCCGCAGTGTGGCACTGGCCGCAGTGTGACACTGGCCGCAGTGTGACACTGGACACAGTGCGACACTGGCCGCAGTGTGACACTGGCCACATGTAGCACTGGCCGCAGTGTGACACTGGCCGCAGTGTGGCACTGGCCGCAGTGTGACATTGGCCGCAGTGTGACACTGGATGCAGTGTGGCACTGGCCGCAGTGTGACACTGGATGCAGTGTGACACTGGCCACAATGTGGCACTGGCCGTAGTGTGACACTGGCCACAATGTGGCACTGGCCGTAGTGTGACACTGGCCGTAGCGTGACACTGGCCGCAGTGTGACTCTGGCCGCAGTGTGACACTGGATGCAGTGTGACTCTGGCCGCATGTGGCACTGGCCACAGTGTGGCCCTTTGCTTTCAGCCTTGTGTTCACAGCTTTGAGGATACAGGGCCTGAGCAGGTCAGGGTTGGGAATATGTAACTTGCCACAAGCCTTAGTGTGTAAATGTCCCCTCTATCCTTGTGGCACTAAGTTGGTTTTGATCCCAAAAATGTAACGGAGTGTATGCTGGCTCACTGAAGCAGCTAGCCTCGCTTATTTAAAGAACAACTTGTGATTATGCCTTGCCTGTAACATACTAAAACGCACAAGGTGCCTCTCAGATCTTTTATTGGCCAATACAATGATGCATGGCTAAAACAAGAGATGATGGACTTCTTGTCTAAATGTGAAGAATATGGTACAGTTTTTATCTTTCTGACCAACTATCGGACTGACCTTGGGCATTGCACCCCTCATTGCAAGAAGCCTCACGCAGGCACTTTTCTGCTTGTGTCCACTATGCTCTGTACTCTGAGCCTTAGCAGCAAAGAAAGACTAATCACTCGATCCCTTGTCAGCAATGACACTTAGTCCGGGAGGCTGGAGGTTTGGAGTTGTGGGTTGGCTGCCATCCACCAGCCGTGCTCCTTGTAGGCATCAATCTCCCTCCCTCCCTTCATCTCTGCCTCTGACTGCAACCGATGGCAAATGGCACAGAGTGAACAGCAATTCTGGACCCCCTCGTAGTGAGTTGGGACTTGGGGGGGAGGGGGATCGGGGGTCAGGTCGGGCGCTGCAGCGATCGGGACCCGCTACACTGAGGGGTTTCGCCGAGCGGAGATCCTCAGTGCAGAAAGCGAGGCTATGTGCGACCTCGGCCGCGCGTTCCCCGCTGCTGCCCCCTATCTAACCTGAGTGACATTTGATCGCATTGCGCTGCGAGCGCCGGGACACATGCAGCTAAAGGCCAACATTGTGAGCATACAGTTTCTAAAATTTAAATTGACTAAAAGGTTCCAATGTACATGAGTTAAAGATCTGAAGGCACCATGAACCGATCTTTTTTCCAATAGGATCAGGAGCCGGTTTTGGAATTTCTCCCCAGCTCAGTTTAAATGGAACCTCACGAGAAATAGTATATTGAGCTTGGTGGTGACTTTGCAATAAAATGTTACTTCCAGTCATCTCTTGGGGGATGTCAATCTTTCATGATTATGGAAAAAGGAAAATGTACAGTTTTGCCCAGAGCACTACACTATTTTGCTCCTGCTGTAGATCTCTGACTAAGAAATATCTGTGCAGGGCTGCTGACTGGCATCGTATGCTTCCTTTTTTTAGAATATGCAGTTTGTAATACTTAGGCAGACAGTTTCTGTCTCTTGTAAATTGGATGCACAAATATCGTGCACATCATTGTTCTAAAAGAATAAGATAACTTAGATTTATACTGCACTCTCATCACCTCCGGATATCTCAAAGCACCTTCTAACCAATAGAATTCTTTGGGCAGGATTTTCCAACCCTTCCCATCAGTGGGATCTTATTGTCCTGCCACGGGTTCTCTGCGGTGGGACGGGCGAGCCCTGCAAAGCACCGTAGGTTTCTGTGGGACCCAAGGATTCCGCTGGCAGCCGATGTGAGTTGTCTCCACTGTGGGAAAACCCGCTTCAGGAGGCTGGAAAAGTCCGGCCTTTAAGTGTCGTCACTGTTGTAAATTATGAAATGTAGCAGCCAGTTAACACACAGCAAGCTCCCACAAACAGCAGTGTGATAGTGACCAGATAATCTGTTTCAATTTGTTTGATTGCGGCATAAATATTGGCCAGGATAGTGCCAGGGGCTCGTATATGCCTACCTGAGAGGACAGACAGGGCCCCAGCTTAATAACTGACAGCGATAACGACTGGTTAATCATCTGGCCAAGGAATGAATGTTGGCCAAGACCCTATTTGTTCATTGAATATTGTCATGGAATCTTTTGAGTCTACATTAACAGATCTGGAATAAACATTTGATCTTAAAGACAGGGGATCGAATCTCCTGCACTATCTAGCAGCGAGAATCAGAGTGGGCAGGGCAGCAAGTATAGGCAGGAGGCCAAAGATCAGTTCCCCGAAGTGGGGAAATTAATTTGCAATCTTATTCTTGGGACCTTTATGGTGCATTTATGCCGGGAAACCCATTTGCACCTCATGCAATGCTCATTAAAAGGCCAACACACTGGAATCTTGTTCCCCCTCCAAATTACCCATCCCGCCATTGGAAATTAGAACATTTACTTTCACGACTGTACACAAGTGGCATTCATCTGGTGAGGTAGACATCTTTCTGTAGACATTGCTTTTGCCTTCCTTTCACAGCGTGATTGAGTGATATCTGCTGCCTGTAGCAAAGGTTGTGCCAGGGCTGGGCACAGGGGAGGACTGAGGGCAAGGTTGGTTATATGGGAGGGGAGGAGGATGACATGGGGTCAAGGAGAAGACTAGAAGAGAGCCTGTATGTTGGAGCTTATGAAGCGACAGTGGGATTTGCCACTTCCATTTCACTCTGTCACCAGATTCAGCGTGCTCCTTGCGGATGCGTAACCAATGAGCTGGCGGCACCAGATTCCGCATGTTCAACCGCCCTGCTCTCCTGTGGCAGTCACTCCGATCTCCAATCCCGCCACCGGATTTCAGTCCCAGAACAGAAAGTTCCTCCCAGTGTCTGCAACAGTGCTGTGCTCCCTCAGCACAGCACTGAATTTTGAGTCCGGTAAATCCCAAAGGCCTGAAACAAAGGTCGTCCAACTTAGATGTGACTCTCTGCACCGTGTTCACATTTACAAATTCGTTGAGTGATTACAATGGACAGATGCCGTGTAAACAAAAAAAAGACACATTTTAAAAAGTGCTAAATGTTCGAAACAATGTCCTTCCCACAGTTTCAATTGGAATGCCCTTGGTGAGAAGGTAACCATAGCTTGAACTTAATTTTCAACATCTGGCATGATCATTTTCGGGAATGAACTTTGGTTGCGACTCTCACAGCTGTCATTCTTCGCTCAGAACACGGCTGCGAGATGGACGTGCTGGGGCTGGAGAAGAAAATGTCCCAGAACAAAGCCACACATGACACTTTCCTTGGCATTGCAATTCAATGAGCAGACTTTGGACGCTTTCCAGGTGACAATCTCTCAAATTCTGCTTTGGCAGAAACGAGTTGAGTTCGGAGATGTAATGAAGGTATCGTCCAACTGTCTGTCAGGAGTAGTTTGGCCCCGGCTCTAAAAGACAGACGGCGTACTCATTGGAATGAAAGTTTGTGGAAAATTCAGAGCTTACAATCAAGGAAGTGTTAGCCATGGATTGTGATAGACAATTTAAAACTAAAGAAGAGAAGGTGACTTCATGAACATTGCCAGCCTCGTTTATTGCAGCACGAGTCCAAAAGACAAGGCTTGAAAGATTTTGACCAACTTCACCCTGAAGTGCCAAGTGGTCCATCTCAGCCTCCTCCTCAGATCCCCAACACCCAAGACTCCAGTCTTCAGCCAATTCTTTTTAAAAAAATTTTAAAATAAGTTTAGAATACCCAATTCATTTTTTTCCAGTTAAGGGGCAATTTAACGTGGCCAATCCACCTAGCCTGCACATCTTTGGGTTGTGGGGGTGAAAACCACACAAACACGGGGAGAATGTGCAAACTCCACATGGACAGTGACCCAGAGTCGGGATCGAACCTGGGACCTCAGCGCCGAGAGACAGCAATGCTAACCACTTGCCCTGCACATCTTTGAGTTGTAGGGGTGAAACCCACACAGACACAGGGAGAATGTGCAAACTCCACACGGACAGTGACCCAGGGCCGGGATTTGAACGCGGGTCCTCAGCACCGTAGGCAGCAGTACTATCCACAACACAAAGGGAGCGTTAATGGTAGAGTTTAATGGTCTGACCTGGTGCAACTTGGCGCAAACCTTAGTTCTACCATTGTGGCACTAAGTTGGATTTGATCCCAAAACTGTAACAGATTGTATGCTAGCTCACTGAAGCAGGCAGCCTCTCTTTTTTAAAGAATAACCTGGGGGGGGGGGGGGGGGGGTTAACATGCAGGTTCAGTCGGCAGATACGAAGGCAAACGCAATGTTAGCATATATGTCAAGAGGGCTAGAATCCAAGAGTAGGGCTGTACTTCTGAGGCTGTATAAAGCTCTGGTCAGACCCCTTTGGAATATTGTGAGCAGTTTTGGGCCCCGTACCCAAGGAAGAATGTGCTGGCCTTAGAAAGGGTCCCGAAGAGGTTCACAAGAATGATCCCTGGAATGATGAGCTTGTCGTATGAGGCCTCTGGGTCTGTACTCATTGGAGTTTAGAAGGAGAGGCGGGATCTTATTGAAACTTACAAGATGCTGTGAGGCCTGGATAGAGTGGACGTGGGGAGGTTGTTTCACTAGTAGGTAAAACTAGAAGCAGAGGACTCCATCTAAGACTAAAGAGACGATCCTTTGAAACAGAAATGAGGAGGCATTCCTTCAGCCCAGATGGTGGTGAATCTGTGGAACTCTTTGCCGCAGTAGGCTGCGGAGACCAAATCACTGAGTGTCTTTAAGACAGAGATAGATAGGGTCTTGATTAATAAGGGGACCAGGGGTTATGGGGAAAAGGCAGGAGATTGGGGATGAGAAAAATATCAGCCATAATTGAATGGCGGAGCAGACTCGATGGGCCGAGTGGCCTAATTCTGCTTCTATGTCTTATGGTCTAATGGGAGGGGGGGCCTCCCAGACCATTGGGGACCCCTGGGTGGTTGGGCTCTGGGCAAGTGGTGCCCTGGCATCTGGGGACCTTGGCACTGCCAGCCGGGCACTAGTCAGTGCCATTTGGTTGCCCTGGCAGTGAGACCCTGCCAGTGCCGAGGTGCTTGAATGCCAGGTTGGCCATGCCAGGGATCAGGCCAGGGATTGCCTTGCCCTTAAGAGTTGTGGTGATGAGGTTGGGGGGGGGGGGGGGGGGGAGCGGGGTAGGACTTGATGACCCCGTAATAGGTACATTGGGTGCAGTGGGGGGGATCCGGAGCCCACGGTCGGGTGGCTGAAGGGGGTCTCACCTTCCTGCCTTGGCAAGCTGAGCTCTTCAGTGCCTTGCTGGAGCGTTACCCACCGAGACCAGAAAAAAAGGCAAAGTGCTGTTTAATAGTGGTGGCTTTGCAGTGCCGTAAAACACCCCGCCATACACCCTGACCCTGGACTCTGTATTTGTCCCACCTATTAAATCATGCCCAAAGACCGTGGTGGGGGGGTAGCCTTTAGGTATATGCAGGTGCGGGATTTTGCAAGGAAGGTTTTCCTGACGTTTCCAGTAACACCACTCTCCTTGTTGCTGGAGGGGGTTTTGGCAGTGAAGGGGTTGGAGGGGCGGTCACCTTGGCGATTTATGGGCGGATACGGTGCCGTTGGAGGGGGTTAAGGCCAAGTTGGAGGAGGAGCCGGAGGTGGTACTGGAGGATGGGTTGTGGTGTGAGCTGTTGCGGAGGGTGAATGCCTCAGCTTTGTGTGCGAGACTGAGGTGAATACAATTAAAGGTGGTGCACAGGGTGCACATGACAAGGTCAAGGATGAGTCAGTTGTGTGAGGGGGTGGAGGACACTCGCGAGCGGTGTGGGAGAGGCCCAGCCAACCATGTTCAGGTCCTGTCCGAAATTGAAGAAATTTTGGGCTTCCTTCTTCAGCATCATGTCACCGATCATGGACTTGGAGCCCAGCCCCCTGGGGGCCATATTTGGGGTGTCAGACCTGCCGGAGCTGCAGGGGAGGGTGGAGACGAATATTTTAGCCTTCGCCTTGCTGTTTGCTCGCAGGCAGGTCCTGTTGGGGTGAAGGTCAGCTACTCCGCCCTGTGCCTCAGGGTAGCTGGAGGACCTGATGGAGTTTCTGTATCTTGAGAAGGTGATGTTCACCTTGAGGGGGCCGAGTGAGGGGTTCTATAAGATGGGGTCTGATTAGTCTTCACTTTAAAGAGTTGGCCAGCTGCTAAGGAGAGGGGGAGTTTGGGAGAGGCAGCGATGAGGGGTTATTTTTCGAGTCATATGTGTATTGGTTGGTTGAGTGGGGGGTTTCCTCTGTTATTCTTTTTGATTTGAGTTGTTCTGCTCTATGCATAAAATGTTAAAAACCCGAATAAAAATAATTTCAAAACAAAATGCGACTAAAGAAGGTGCTAATAGTGGCATTAAGGTAAGATAGCAGAATGTGTTGATAGCCGGACAAGGTAAATGCTGTGTGAAAGCAAAACTAACGAACAAGTGAGAGATGGTCCTGTGGGGGAGGGGTGCGTGTGGGACTAAAACTCGTTTAAAGGGTCAGCAGGGTGGCACAGTGGTTAGCACTGCTGCCCCATGCCGCCGAAGACCCAGACTCGGTCCTGGCCCTGGGTCACTGTCCGTGTGGAGTTAGCACATTCTCCCGTGCCTGCATGGGCCTCACCCCCATAACCCAAAGATGTGCAGGTTAGGTGAATTGACCACGATAAATCGCCCCTTAATTGGAAAAAAAGAATTGGGCACTTTAAATTTAAAAAAACATTGGATTAAAAAAGGTGGAGGAGAGAGTTTGTGGTCTGAAGTTGTTGAAATCAGTGTTAAGTCTGGAAGGCTGTGAGTGGCTGAATCAGAAGATGGGGTGCTGTTCCTCCAGTTTGTGGTGTGCTTCACTGGAGCATTGCTGCGGGCCAAGGACAGACATGTGAGCATGAGAGCAAGGTGCTGAGTTGAAAGGGCAAGCAGCAGGAAAGTCAGGGCCGTGCTTGTGGACCGAGTGATGGTATTCTGCAAAGTGGTAACCCAGTCTGTGTTTAGTCTCCCCAATATGGAGGAGGCCACAGTGGGAGCAGCAGATACCGGCTACTTACTGCCTCATCAGTAAAATGATGGAAGATGTCATTGTCAGCGCAATCAGGCAGCAATAACCTGATCACCAGTTCTCAGTTTCAGTTCTGCCAGGACCACAGAGAAACATTACCCTGAGGAACCTCTGCAGCAATTTCCTAGGACTGAGATGATTGGTCGCCAACGACCATGATCAGCTTCCTTCGTGTTAGGTATGACTCTAGCCAGTGCAGAGCTTTCCCCTTGACTGCTATTGGCTTGATTTTACTGGGACTCATTGATGCCACATTTGATCAATAGGGCCACTAAGTCATTCTGACCTCATGCCTAAAATGCAGTTCTTTTTGTTCATGCTTGGTCCAAGACTGTAATGAGGTCTGGAGCCAAATGGCCCTGGCAGAACAGAAAGCTAGTATCTGTGAACAGATTATTGCGGTGTGAGTGCTCAATAGCAATGTTGTTAACACCTTCCAGCAGTTTGCTGACAATTGAGAGTGGACTGATGGGGCAGTAATTGGTCAGATTGGAGTTGTTCTGCTTTTACTGGTCAGGGTACACCTGGGCAATTTTCCATTTTACTGGGAAGCTGCCCATGTTGTAGCCGTAACAGCTTGGCTAGGGACGCAGCTCGATCTAGAGCGCAAATCTTCAACGTTACAGCTGGGATATTGTCAGGATCGCCCGGGGCTGGCATCAATCCCGCCCCCGCCGTGGCCTGAATTCTCCGCCACCCGGGAATCGGCTGGGGCGGGAATCGCGCCGCGCAGGTCGGTGGGCCCCCTGCGGTGATTCTCCGGCCCGCGATGGGCCGAAGTCCCGCCACTGACAGGCCTCTCCCGCCGGCGGGAATCAAAACACCTCTGGTGCCGGCGGGATTGGCGGCGCGGGCGGGTTCCGGGATCCTGGGGGGTGCGCGGGGCGATCTGACCCCGGGGGGTGCCCCCACGATGGCCTGGCCCGCGATGGGGCCCACCGATCGGCCGGCGGGACTGTGCCGTGGGGGCACTCTTTTTCTTCCGCCCTGCCATGGCCTTCATCAGAATCCCGGCCCAGATCTTTGCTGCATCAAGTGCCTTCAGCGATTTCTGGCCACCACATGGAGGGAATTTCTGGCCCAAAATGGCTGCCACATTGGCCTATGCAATAGGTTATTGTTGCTAAAGTAATTAATTGGTGCAAGATGTGTTGAGATGCAAGACATTGTAGTCAATGCAAGTGCCATTGTCACTTATTTGAAAACAGTGAGGTGAATGGCCAGTTTAGCTGTTTCAGTGATCTTAGTGGTGTTAGAATAGGAGCATTGGCCAAAATAATGAAAAGGAGTGTAACTTTTTACTACTCGTCCCAATGGTAAGTGGGGTTATGTAACGTTTTATAGCGACTAAAGCAGTTGAACGCATTATTCTGCCTCAGAAGCTCAGATGCTTTTACTTTTTTTTAATAAATTTAGAGAACCCAATTTTTTTTTTCAATTAAGGGGCAATTCAGTGTGGCCAATCCATCTACCCTGCACATCTTTGGGTTGCGGGGGCGAAACCCACGCACATACGGGGAAAATGTGCAAACTCCACACAGACAGTGACCCAGAGCTGGGATCGAACCTGGGACCCCGGCGCCGAGAGGCAACAGTGCTAACCATTGCGCTACCATGCTGCCCTAGATCCTCTTATCCCAATGGTCAGGTTTGTAACCACCCTCTGAGCGAGCACCATAGCCAAATGTGCCCCTTAGTGATCAATTGCCCTTAGTGGCCAGTGATACGGAGGTCAGGTTACGGGATTGTTGGAATAGGGTGGAGTGCTCTTTTATAGGGGCAATGCAGACTCGATGGCTGAATGGTCCCATTCTGCACTGTAGTGAGTCTATGATAAGTGACGAGTAGAATTCATGTCACACACCCGGTGCCAGGCAATGACCATTCAGAAGAACAGATCCAACCCGGCCAGTTATTGCCTGTCCTCGAGAAGAAACAATTTAAACATCTCCCCATGATTTTCAATGGCATTACCATTGCTGAATTGTCCAGCATTGACACCCTGGGAGCTACCATAGACCAGAACCTCAACTGGACCAGCCATAAAAATAAGGCAATAAGATCTGGTCAGAGTCTGGGAATTCTGTGGAGAGTAACTCTTGACTCCACAAAGTCTGTCTACCATCTAAAAGGCACAAGTCAGGAATGTGATGGAATACTCTCCACTTGCCTGGTTGAGTGCACCTCCAGCAACACTGAAGGGGTTTGATTCCACCAAGGAAAAGACAGCCTACTTGATTGGCGCCCCATCCACCACCTTACACATTCACTCCCTTCAACCACCAGCACATAGTGGCAGCAGTGTGCACCATCTATAAAATACACTGCAGCAACTTATGCTTTGACACACTTTCTAACTCTGCAACCCCCTACCATGTAGAATGAGAATTACAGCAGATGCATGGGACACTGCCACCTACCTCGAGCTGTCACATCATGCTGACTTGGAATGATATCACTGTCGCCGGGTCAAAATCCTGAAACTCCCTCCGTAACAGCATTGTTGGTGTACCTACGACACATTGCTGGTGTACCTAGGGCAGTAGGGTAGCATAGGGCAGCAGGGTAGCATGGTGGTTAGCATAAATGCTTCACAGCTCCAGGGTCCCAGGTTCGATTCCCGGCTGGGTCACTGTCTGTGTGGAGTCTGCACGTCCTCCCCCTGTGTGCGTGGGTTTCCTCCGGGTGCTCCGGTTTCCTCCCACAGTCCAAAGATGTGCTGGTTAGGTGGATTGGCCATGCTAAATTGCCCGTAGTGTGCTAATAAAAGTAAGGTTAACCCAATCCAGTTGTTGGGTTACGGGTATAGGGTGGATACGTGGGTTTGAGTAGGGTGATCATGGCTCGGCACAACATTGAGGGCCGAAGGGCCTGTTCTGTGCTGTACTGTTCTATGTTCTATGTTCTACATGGATGGCAGCAGTTCAAGACGATGCTTCACCACTACCTGCGCAAGGGGCAATTACGGATGGGCAATAAATGCTGGTCTTGCTAGCGATGCCCACACCCCAGGAACAGATCTTTAAAAAAGCAAGGTTATTCTTCCCGGTGTTCCAGCCAATTTGCTTCCCACAGCAAACATTTCTGAAATAGATGATCTGGTCATTATCACTTTGCTGTCGGTGGGAGCTTCATGCTCATAAATTGGCTTCAACGTTTTGTGCAGTGCAGCAGTCACCGAACCTGAAAAGTTTTGAATTGACAGTAAACTCCTGAGAGTTTGTGAAAGAGGCTATATAAACACAAGTACTTTCATTTATTATTCTGTCTTTGTGTGTCTAACTGATAGTTGCAGTAACAGGGGCCCACTAGGCAGATCAGTCTCCTGGCACGAACTGGGCTATCATCCCAATGATGCTGAACATTTTTCCCCATCTGTTCTTTGCCACTTAAAGCTCTGAAATTTTAGGCTTGCGGTTTCATTAAAATTTACATCCCTTGTCAGTAGCAATGATGAGAAGGACGAAAACCTTTTCTCGCTGCGCTATTCTAGACAGCACAGGTGGAATTATTATGAGCAGGGAATCTGGCAGTGATGGATTTTTGTCTCTCTTTCTCTTGCGCGGCTACAAATCAACGCAATGTCACTGCGACGTTCACCCACAGCTCATCCATCATGCCAGAATACAGAGTGCTCCCCAGCCTTCTCTCTGTTAGTTGGAGGGTCAGTGTGTGTGTGTGTGAGCAATGGTTGATGAATGAAATATCCACAGGCGTTTGAAGGAGATGTTAATAATTACAAGCCTTCAGTAGGCCCGAAGCACCGATTTACCACCCTTCTTGTGTGACCATCTGATCTGGTTCTCATTTTCTACAGGCTGAGTGTGCAGTGAAGTAAGAGGCAATGTTTGAGATGTTGCCACTCCGTTCTGAGCTTTTCTTTGTGAATGCATTTTGTGGATCGGGGAAGGAGAAGGAAGGAATGAGCAAAGGTATGTTATGTTTCCTAAATGAATGCTAGAAGTCGGGGCCTCACGGTAGCATGGTGGTTACCATCAATGCTTCACAGCTCCAGGGTCCCAGGTTCGATTCCCGGCTGGGTCACTGCCTGTGTGGAGTCTGCACGTCCTCCCCGTGTGTGCGTGGGTTTCCTCCGGGTGCTCCGGTTTCCTCCCACAGTCCAAAGATGTGCGGGTTAGGTGGATTGGCCATGCTAAATTGCCCGTAGTGTAAGGTTAATGGGGGGATTGTTGGGTATACGGGTTAAAGTAGGGTGATCATTGCTCGGCACAACATCGAGGGCCGAAGGGCCTGTTCTGTGCTGTACTGTTCTATGTTCTATGTTCTAAGTCGTTCAGCAGTTGAAGGATGGTTTATTGTGCTCCACAATAAATGACTTTGTTAGCTTTTACTTACAGAATGGCACTTGTAAAGATACTGGGCGAGATTCTCCGCACTCCCGACGGTGCGGAGAATAGCGGGGCTCATAAAATTTTACGGCCACGCTGTTCTGACGCCCTCCCGCTATTCTCCCCCCCCCCCCCCACGCCCAACTCCCGATACGAATCACTGCCGCCGTTTTTTTACGGCCGGCAGCGATTCACAGCTGATAGATGGGCCGAGTTCCCAGCCCTTTACGGCTGTTTTTACGAACGGCAAACACACCTGGTCTGGCCGTTCGTAAAAACGGCCGTAAACACTCGCATTGTATAACCGTGGCACCGATTGGCACGGCAGTACCACGGCCGTGCCAAGGGTGCCATGGGCCCGCGATCGGTGGGCACCGATCGCGGGCAGCGGGCCCAATGCCCGCGCACTATTTCTCCTTCCGCCGCCCCGCAGTATCCATTCGCGGGGTGGCTGAGGGGCAATCCGGCCCGCGTATGCGCGGGTTTTGCGCAAATGCGCGATGACGTCATCCGCGCATGCGCGGGTTGTAGTCCTCCAATCCGCGCATGCGCGGCTGACGTCATATGACGCGTCAGCCGGCGCTAACTCCGGCAAGCGGGCTTAATGAAATTCGTTAAGCCCGTGATGCCGGAGCTTACGGCGTCGGGCTGCTAGCCCCGACCGGGGACCAGAATCGGTTCCCGGTCGGGAAGGGGGGGCTGGCATCAAACCCGCCCGGGTTTGACGCCAGCCTTACGATTTCTCCCCATATGGGAGAATCTCGCCCACTGCTTTTCTATGCTCTGCAACTAGGCCTAACCACACTTGCAGCCCTGAGCTCAACTTCCGTCCCTGTCCTGCTCCCCTGTCTCTCCAGCCAAAGTGAGCGAGGGCGGGCCGTCGGCGTCACTCTTATATGGCCCCGTGCTGCCCCCTGGTGGTACTTCCATTTCCCATCAGCCCCTTCTGTACACACTCAGGCAAGGATCACTACATCCCCCTTTTTCACTTTTTTTTTAGTTGCAGAGCTGTAACTAAACACAAATTCACACACAGTTAGGTTTATATACAAAGACAAGGCAGAGCAATGATATTGTCAGTCCATGTTCATAAGTTCAGACAGTTGGGTGCACGTCTGATCCGGGTTGACCTCCTGAGTGGGCATGGAGATCCAGAGTCTTTTACGTCCATTTGGACACCTGCTGCTGGAGTTCCAGGATGTTGCATGACAGAGACCCGCAGATCTAGTGTTGGAAATACCTGTCGATGAGGTGTAACTTTTAGAAGGTCTCGGCGATTTCGTCGTAACAGTGTTCCATCATCAGACTGCACAACGTAGGATAGTGGCGATATTTGGCGGAGAACCGTCGCCATTTTAGACCAACCCCCAGCCGGGTGTCGCAACCTCACCATATCGTTGATTGCCAACGGATGCAGTACTTTTGCCTGCTGGTCATAGTGCTGCTTTTGCACCTGACGTTGGTGACGCATCTTATCCAGGACAGGCGAGTGATCGGGATTGGTGAATAGTAGTGCCGGTAATGTTGTCCGCACATCTCTGTTGAAGAGCATTTGAGCCGGTGATAGTCCAGAGCTCAAAGGTGACTAACTGTATGACAAGAGGGCCAAGTGTATGTCGGACTTTGAATCCGCAGCCTTGCTGATTAGTTTTTTGATAATATGGACACCTTTCTCCACCCTGCTATTCGATTGCGGAAAGTGTGGACTCGACGTCACATGCTTGAAGTTGTAGTGCTTGGTGAAGTCCATCCATTCCCAGCTGGCAAAGCAAGGACCATTGTCGGACGTGACCGTCCGTGGGATGCCATGCCTGGAGAAGGTTTCTTTGCAGGCCTTGATGACTGATGCCGCTGTGAGATCCGGGACTTTCAGTACTTCCGGAAAGTTGGAGTAGTAGTCGATGAGCAGAACATAGTAGCGGCCCATGGCGTGGAACAAGTCAATGCCAACTTTGTCCCACGGTGATGTGGCCATCTCATGCTGCTGCAGTGGCTCCTTGTATTGTGCCGGTCGATGTCTTTGACACATGTCACAGGTGAGCACCATGTTCGTTATGTCCTCGTTTATCCCTGGCCAGTAAACAGATTGTCGTGCTCTCCTTTTGCACTTTTCGGCACCAAGGTGCCCCTCGTGAATCCTGCGGAGCAGGCGGCTGGACTCATCGAGCTGCATTTGCCAGAAGCCCTGTGAGGCATCAAGTTTGGTAAATATGCGAGCTTGTGCCATTTCGCTCGTTATCTCCTCTCGCTTGGGGATAGGGTAGTGTTCCCTGCGAATGTTCTTGTTCAAGTCCTTGGGACCTAAACAGATCCTGAGTTCACCAGACGGCTTTGTAACACACACCAGCGAGCTGACCCAGTCAGTCGGCTGTGTGACTCGTGAGATAATGCCTTGAGATTGGAGACGTTGAAGTTCAGCTTTTAGCTTGTCCCGCAATGGAGCCGGCACCCTCCGTGGGGCATGAACGACCGGTATGGCATCCTTTTTGAGCAGGATTTTGTATTTGTAGGGTAGCGTACCCATGCCAGAGAAGACGTAGGGGTACTCGCTGAGTAGCAGCTGTACGTCATCGGCAATGCATGATTAGTCAGCCGCGTGCATGACGATCCTTTGAATTAACCGCAAATCCTTGCAGGCTTGAGCACCTAGCAGTGAGGATCTTTTGTCATCTACAATTTCAAATCGTAGTCCTGTTGTGACTGTCTTGTTGGCAACTTGTAGGTGGCAGGATCCCTTTGAGGTGATCTGGTTTACGTTGTAATCAGTTAACTTGCATGCGGCAGGTAACATCTCGTGCGTCCCTGGGACGGATGCGAGATCTTTGCTCATCATCAAGTTTGCGGACGCTCCCGTGTCCAGCCTGAACGTGATGGGGAAGTCATTGACTTGCACCGTAGCACTCCATTCGCTTGTGGAGTCGATGGCATGCACGTGTCGAGGCTTTGTTGTCAACTCCTGTGGCTCCGCTGTGGCGTTTATGATTCCAATGCCGTACGTGTTCTCCCAGGAGTGGAATTCTTCATGGTTGGAGAAATTTTCTTCGGGTGCTGGAGTGTCCATTACATCAACTGTGCGTACTTTAAAGTCTCCATGCCTTTGCATTGTGGAGTAATATTTGACTGTGGACTGACATTGCGAGGCAAAATGGTTCATTTTGGAGCATTTTCTGCACCTTTTTCCTTCTGCAGGACATTTCCCTTTTAAATGGGCGGAGCCACAGTGATGACACGTCATGCATATGTTGCGTTCACGCATGCGCAGCGCGACTTTCAGTCTGGGGCCGGTATTGCGAGAAGTGCGCATGCGCGTACCGAGTACTTCCGGGGTCGCGTCTTTCGGGATGGCGCTCATGCGCAGACGGGCCGCCGACCGGAAGAGGGGGCCCGTGAGGAGAGGTCACCATTTTCACATCTGCCTCGTGGTGAGTTTTTTCCAAGTTTTGTTTGTCAAACAGCTCCAGTAACTGCTGCTTTTTCTGCTCCTGTAGTAAGCATTTATCTATGGTGGTTTTCAGTATTAAGTCATTTTGCAGCATTAATGATTCTTTTAGATTTCCGTCGGCAAGACCATAGATTAATTGGTCTCTGATGATTGAGTCTGTTAAATCAGCATAGTTGCAACCTTGTGCTAGCAAGCGCAGATCTGTTATAAAGTGGGAGATAGTCTCCCCGTTTTTTTGGAATCTTACGCAGGTTGAATCTTTCAATGATTTCATTGGATTGTGATTTACAGTGGTCATCAAATTTTGCCACTATCACTTGCTACTTAGTTTTATCTTCAGTATCAGCATACGTAAAAGAGTTATAAATGTCTATCGCCTGCTGGCCTGCCGTTGAGAGTAAAAGTCCAATTTTTCTGTCATCGGTGGCTGCATTTAAGTCCAGAGCTGGCATGAATAGCTGAAACTGCTGTTTAAACATTTTCCAGTTGCTATTTAAATTACCTGTAGTTCTCATCATCCCTGAACGGAGCATGTGATCCATTGCTTCAGAAGGTCGTCTGGAATCGAGAGGCTGCGAAGTCTTCCACAGTCGGGCGGCCGGCCTGTTGCTTTTGCTGGTTGCGTTGGTTCTTTCTGTTCAAAGAAGCCACTCCTGTACCATGTTATGTTTCTTAAATGAATGCTAGAAGTCGTTCAGCAGTTGAAGGATGGTTTATTGTGCTCCACAATAAATGACTTTGTTAGCTTTTACTTACAGAATGGCACTTGTAAAGATACTGCTTTTCTATGCTCTGCAACTAGGCCTAACCACACTTGCAGCCCTGAGCTCAATTTCCGTCCCTGTCCTGCTCCCCTGTCTCTCCAGCCAAAGTGAGCGAGGGCGGGCCGTCACTCTTATATGGCCCCGTGCCGCCCCCTGGTGGTACTTCCATTTCCCATCAGCCCCTTCTGTACACACTCAGGCGAGGATCACTACAAGGTGGAAGGCCAAAGAGAGGCCTGTGACCACGATTGAACAGATTAGGCCAGCAGTTGACATTAAAAAAGGAGTGGGGAGATAATAGCCATAGAGCGGAAGATTGTGTCAGCAGTTCCGTTTTATTTCAAGCATATCTTCCCGTGTACACATTTTCTTACCTTTGCGGAATAGTGGGGAAGTGGTGGAAGGTTTCCCGAGCTGATTGTTAGCCCGTTGAATCGCGCCATGAATGCTCCTTCCATGGCCAACATGTCCTGGCGTCGGACATGAGCCCAGAGCTTCTGGTCTAGAGGCAGAGACCTCACCGCTGTGCCACACGGCCTTCTGGGAGTTGAGCTAAACCTGGTAAGATGGGTCTGCTGACAGTTCAGAGAGCCCATCAACAAGATTCTAGTCTCAGTTCCAGGAATGTAACTGAGCTCAGGCTGAATTTGGAGAGCAGTTGTGTTGTGTGGGGGACAAGTAGTAGCAGAGGTGCAATTGTGTTCGGTGTCCTGGTTTGAGGGGCGGTAGGGTGGGGGAGGTCGTTGGAGTGAAAGCCAATCAGACCGTTTGTTCTTGATTGTTATTCCACTCGATCCTCACTCACAAATGTCCGGAAGAGCAGGGTGGACTTCGATGGTGGTGCACTCTCTTAATAAAACAGCCTGCGAACAATCCATTGTGGAACAGATTTCCGATGCATCCAGTCTGATTAAAGGATAATGTTCTTAAACTTAGTCTGAATTATTTTCACGGGCGGGTTTGTTTCAAAAAGATAGAACCTTACCATCATGCACCAAACAAGAGCAAGAACGATTGCACTGACTTGCAATCCAATTTTCTTTTGCAGATAAATCTATACCATCTGTATTTAGTTCTTCTTTTCCCAATACCTACTCTGTATACTTCTTCAGTAATATTACAGCTGGCCTTTTGTCCTGTTAGTAATTGGGCTTTCAATGACTTTCAATTGGCAATGAAAGGGATATTAATATATCTCAGGTGAAGGATGACAAGTTCCTTCTTTCCATTTTAGAATGTCATTGTAAAATAGGAATGTTTCGCTATCTGAGGTGACATAAATGAAGCACTTGGTTATATTTACATAAAAACACTGTTTTCCCGGTCTTGTTTCAAAACTCATTTTTTAAATTAGGAACATAATGAAGTCAAATCAAGAAATGAAGACCTGTGGGAATATTTCTGACCCTTAATTAGCCAACATCCGACCAGACATTGGCTGGATTATTGGTTGGGTTAAAATAGTCCAATGACCTGAGGAGATGGGCAGCACGGTGGCACAGTGGTTAGCACAGTTGCTTCACAGCTCCAGGGTCCCAGGTTCGATTCCTCGCTTGGGTCACAGTCTGTGTGTAGTGGTTATCACAGTTGCTTCACAGCTCCAGAGTCCCAGGTTCGATTCCTGGCTTGGGTCACTGTCTGTGTAGAGTCTGCACGTTCTCCCCGTGTCTGTGTGGGTTTCCTCCGGGTGCTCCGGTTTCCTCCCACAGTCCAAAGATGTGCAGGCTAGGTGGATTGGCTAGTTGCCAATTGCTCTTAGTGATCAAAAGGGCAGGTGGGGGTTACTGGATTATGAGGACAAAGGAAGATGGGGTGGAGGTGTGGGGCTTAGGTAGGGTGCTCTTTCCAAGGGCCGTTGCACACTCGATGGGCTGAATGGCCCCCTTCTCCACTGTGAATTGTATGATCTATGAAACCTTGGCCGAAAGAAGGTGCTTCAAAGTTTGAGGAGCCCAGGCTTTCAGATTGCCCAGGCACAGAGGAAAGAGCTGTGCCCTTGACGGCGTACAAAGAAAGCTCCTACCCAAACCATTTCTCAACCTATCATCCGCATAACCCATCTCGCCCCCCAGTGTACAGAAAGCAACACACCTTTCTCCCAGAAAGGGCATAAATCATTCCTGTGATGCATTGTTGCTTTCATGCAGATAAATCCTGGCAGGGAAATCGGGCCAAGGCTATTTTAAAAAACATTTCAAGATGGGTTATTTTTGCAAAATGAAGACAAACCGTCATCTCCTAGAACAGGACACCTTGGAGATTGAAAAAAATGGGCGAGAAGCTGAGAGAAGTGACACCAATTTTGGGTCAGAAAGGTCATTGGACTGTTGGAGGAAGCGAAGAGATTCATAGTTTGGAATCCTAAGGGGGACTAATTTAGATGCGAAACATCACAATAAATCTTAACTTACATTTAATCAGTAATACCTACTTTCCACATGAAGGATTTTCTATTTAGCCATAACAACAAGCAAGTGTCTCTTTTGACTCTGTTCTGTATGCCCAAGTTATTTTACTGACCAATAATAAAAATAAATGTAACGAACAATTGTCAGTTTAACAGTGAAATAAAACAGAATTTATTGTTGTGAATTACAAACTTGTCAGGAGGTTTTCCAAGCTGAACATACATCTGTACAAAGTTCCCTCATGTCATAGCCATCCTCCTGGATTGTATAAAGGAAATGTTTCTAACCAGTGTTGTGCCAATATTGGTTCATATACCATAAGGTGGGTGGGAGATCACTTTGTGAAGGTAAAAAGCTCTGTAGAGAAGCAATGAATGGGTTTGGGATCATCAATAGGGCGGGTAATTTACTATTGCCTCTGGAGTTTTTTTTTCGTTCATGGGATGTGGGTGTCGTTGGCTGTTGCCCCTCCCTAATTGCCCTTGACCGCAGTGGCTTGCTTGGCCATTTCAGAGGGCAGTTAAGAGTCAACCACATTGCTGTGGATCTGGAGTCACATGTAGGCCAGACCAGGTAAGGATGGCAGATTTCCATCCCTGAAAGATATTAGTGAACCTGGTGGGTTTTAACAGTAATTGACAATGGTTGCGTGGCCATCTTTAGGCATTTTATTTCCAGATTTTATTAAATTCAAATTTCACCGGATTTGGATCTGTGACCCGAGGCATTATACCCCTGGGCTCTGGGTAAGTAGCCCAGTGACAATGCCATTGTGCCACCGCTTTCCCGTGTTTTAATTTATGGCGCTGGAAATGTAGTTGGAAAATACTTTGGGCTAGCTTTTAGAACATAGAACATACAGTTCAGAAGGAGGCCATTCGGCCATCGAGTCTGCACCGACCCACTTAAGCCCTCACTTCCACCCTATCCCTGTAACCCTGTAACCCCTCCTAACCTTTTTGGTCACTAAGGGCAATTTAGCCTGGCCAATCCACCTAACCTGCACTTCTTTAGACTGTGGGAGGAAACCGGAGCACCCGGAGGAAACTGAAATGAAAATCACTTATTGTCACAAGTAGGCTTCAAATGAAGATACTGTGAAAAGCCCCTAGTCGCCACATTCCGGCGCCTGTTTGGGGAGGCTGGTACGGGAATTGAACCCGCGCTGCTGGTCTTGTTCTGCTTTACAAGCCAGCTGTTTATCCCACTGTGCTAAACCATATGTGAAGTTGCATTACTGCTGGAGTAACAATTGGGAAGACGCATGAAGTTGTGAGAATAGAACAGAAAGAACATTTATTTAGGTATCACCTTTAACATAGTCATGTGTCCTAAGGTGCTTTGTAGGTGGGTTATCAGAAAAAAAATGACACTGAACCATGTAAGATGATATTAGGACATATGACTAAAGACTGTCAAACAAGCTTAATGTGTGTCTTAAAGGAGCAGAGAGCGGTAAAGAGAGATGGAGAGGTTTAGTGGTGGAATTCCAGAGCTCAGGGCACTTGGAAGCTGACAGCATGAAGAATGAGGCAAATAAACCAAATACAATAATAGTACATTGATCAAACTCAAATCACAACTGGAGAGAATGCCTTTGAGTGTGTTGTGAGATGGTGGAGTAGTTAGCCCTGAAATGGGGTTTAAAGGGTATTGCAGTAGGAATCAAAAATATTTTTCTCTCTATAATTTTCTCCACCAGCAGTGTTCACTCAGACCACTGCAAGTTTCCACTCAATTTTCACATATCAGCACAGACAATGGGCTGGATTCTCTGTTCGGAGACTAAGTTCTCCTGCCGGAGTAGAATCACTTCTAACGCTGGCGCCTGGACTCGAGTCCAGCAGCGATTCCCTCTCCCTTGCCTTGCTAATTTATGCATGTTGGAAACCCGAATTGGGCAACCATTTTAAACGGGCAAACCCTGCCCAACCCCCCACCCCCCGCCCACCGCTGCCCAGTAGGGGCATCCTCCCAACCCACCACCAAGGAATTAGGGGTGACCACCCCCCCCCACGGCATGCAGGCATGAGGGTGAACAGATACTCCATCAGACCCACCCATCAGTCCCCCCACAGAGAAACCCCCATCAGAGACCCTTAAGAGATCCCCCCAATCAGGTTTCCATCAGGCCCCCAAAAGAGACCTGCTCCATCAAAGTCCCATAAGAGACCCCCATATCAGAGCCCTCTTATATCAGAGACCCCTCATATCAGAGACCCCCATATCAGAGACATCCCCCGTCGCATCAGAGACCCCTCATATCAGAGACCCCCATATCAGAGACACCCCCCTCGCATCAGAGACCCCCATATCGGAGAACCCCCGCCCCTTCAGCCACCCCTGCCTGGAAGCTAAAGAGCACGCCTGGCAGAAACAGTGAAAAACAACTGCCTTTTCACTTACCAGTCCCTTACACCTGCTGCCTCAGACAGAAGTGTTGAAAACAGCAGCAGTTACAAATGTCCAAGGTGTTATGGGCCAGTGTTTAGAGAACCCCAAAGTGTATCATGGAGTTCACCTGACCCACAACTTTTAGTAGATTGCGGTATGGGGAGCACATAGCCCACTCTACAGGTGAGGTACAGCAGAAATGGAAAAGCACTTTTTAAAGCAAAACAATGTTTATTCTATGAACTCAAGTTAACCTTTTTAAAACATACAGTGAACATCTTAGCAACCATTAATTCAAATACAACCCCCAAAGACTACAACACTAAGTAATCCTTTAAGCTTTCCTTTTAACATCCATAAGACTTAAAAACACCTTTTTCCAGAAAGACATCAGGCTTAACTTCACTACTGAGAACAGTTATCACGTTGAAATCAGCAAGTAGACACTCATAAGCCTGCAGAGATTCACACACATCCTGCTGCGATTGCAGCTTCTCCAAAACTAAAATGAAACCAAACCCACCCTGCAGCAAAAAGCCTAAAGCGAAAGTGAAAAACTAACAGACAGCCCAGCTCCACCCACTCTCTGACATCACTGCAGTAATAGACATCTATTTTTTAAAGGTACTCTCACTACAGTTATTCTATAAAAACACCCATTTCTTAAAGGTACTCTCACATGACAAAGGCTTCATAGAAATCCAAAATGCATCACAAGGCTTTAAACCTCCTCAGATCCTTTGATCTGCGAAGCATCTGTTCTGGCGATTCGCGCCTGATGGATCTACCAGGGCAGCAGATAGGAACGGATTATGAGGGAAAGGGGAACGATCATGTTGGAGACCGTGGAGGGAAGATCACCAGAGGCTATGATTTCCATCCTGGAAACAATGGCTTGATGTTTGGTGGTGAGGTCATGGTCCAAGGGGAGGTAGGAGGAAGTATCTGAGAGTTGCCGCCCAGCCTGTTACGCTTCAGTTTATCAGGCTTTTGATGAGACCACAGGCGCGATTTAGCAGACTCGAGTTAAAGATCACTGAACGGCACATTTAGTTCAGTATTTCTCCAGGCATACAACAGTGAGAAAGACCCCATTATTCAACGGCACTTTGTTGTTTTATTTAGCCTCAGCGAAGAACACCTTAAAATCTCTGTAAAAACTCTTTAGGTTACTCGCCAATTCAGGAAGACTGCTTGCAGATCGGGCACCATTTGTAAAGGCAACCCCGATCTTTCGACCCCCCTCCACGGCCCCCACTTCATCCAGCTTAACCTCTTCTCAGGTCCCCTCTCACTCCAGGTCTAATGGGCAAGGCCCCCTTAGGCTCGACTCCTGGCATGGGCAACCTAGCATCTGGAGATCTTGGCATTGCCACCCTGGCATTCTGCCTTGGAAGGTGGTATTTTTAAGACGCAGGTAGATAGATTCTTGTTTCTACTGAACCATAGGTTATCAGGTGCGGATAGCAATATAGAACTTGAAACACAGATCGGTCATGATCTTATCGAATGGCGGAGCAGACTTGAGGGGCCGAATGGCCTTCTTTTGCTCCTATTTCGTATGTAATAGGGGAGTTCTTTCCAATATCCGGGGCAATATTTATCACACAACACAAAAAGCAGATAATTTCCCATTGTTGTTTTTGGTAGCTCAATGTGTGCAAATTAGCTTCCATGTCTCCTACTTTACAATAATGGCTCCATAGCAAAAAGTACCGCAATGATTGTAAAGTGAGTTGGAATATCCCAAGGTTGTGAACAGCATTCTGTAAATGAACACCTGCCTTTTCTTTTTAGACAGACTCCTATTTAACCTGTTGTGTTTCTGAGGAGCTCACTTTGTGCCAGGTGACATTAGGAATGCAAATGTTTATATTGCCACCCACAGCCTCGAACGCCCATGGTGGGCAACCCCAGCCCAATCATGCATGGGCATAAAATGCCAGCAAGGCACCTTGGCAGTGCCAGTCTGCACCATGGCAGTGTCCCTGCCAGATGGCAGTGCCATCTGGTCACATTGGCAGTACCAGGATGGCACCCAGGTGGCACCAGGAGTGCCAGTGCACCACACTGCCCAAAAGATATGCAGCTGGGGGCCTCCGATCCCCTTGGAGACCCCCACAAGTGCCGTTCCGCCTGGTCCATGTTGTGGGGACCAGTGCTGAACAACGTTTTCCCAAAGTCTCCAAAGCCTCAGGAACCTTGGAAATCTGCACATTAGAGTAAGGTTATTGCCTCGCTCTGATATGCAGATTTGCCAAAAGTGATCCCGCCCATTGTGGGTGAGATTCTCCTTGCAACCTCTCGCGAGATTACATCGAATCTCGCAATGCGTTGTGAGCCGGATGGATCCTGGGAGCGGGGTCTCCCAGCTTTCACCGGCTACGCCGCACTGCAGCGAGATGCTTGTCTGGCGCAGCGTGGCTGGAAGATCGCGCCTCTTGTTTGTAAGCTAAATATTGATCAATCCAAACACAGATGATTCGGGATGCAAAATTAATGCTGATCCCTCACATCACAGAAACGAGTTAAGAAAAGAATGAGGCACACTTATTATTCAATTTTTTATTTGATATTTTTTATTTTTACTGATTATTTGTTAATGAGTGAGCATTCTAACAGGGAATGTGGCATTGGTCCAATTACTGCATTGAACGTTAAGCAGGTGGAAGCAGATAGCCGGTGTTGGTCTATTCCAGGAGCCATGCAGCAGTCAACACGGAAATCTCTGGCGAAAATATAAGAAGTTCCTGGTTCTCTGGAAATAGTGGGAGATACTTTGCTGTGTCCCCCTCGGCTCTTTGTAAACTAGCGTGGAAATATCAAAGTGTTCTATTATTAATGAACGCTGAAGAATATATGTCTCGCCCTTTAATATTCCAAATGCCATTGGTGCAATAATGCTTTCCAGATGAAGGCCACTAGGAATTGAAACATTTAATAAGTAAAGTCCTGCCGAGAGCTAAAGTTACCATTATCTAAGGGCTCATGGAGTTGGAGTGACACGTTGGGCTAGATTTTATGGCTGCAAATCGGGCAGCACACACATCTCCCCCCTCCCCCCCAAATGCCATGCTTCTCTGAAATATGACATGACGATGTTACCCACATCATCCTGCCACTTGTCAATCACGTGGAAGGCAAGCGGGTACTGAAACTGGAAGGCCGCCCACCATTTCAGAGAAAAAAAACTATTGTCAGACGATTGAAACAAGAACAGAAATTACCGGAAAAGTTCAGCCAGTCCGGCAGCATCTGTAGGGAGGGAAAACAGAGTTAGCCTTTCCAGTCCGTCATCAGAGCTAAAGAGAGGGAAAAATGTGTTGGACATCAGACTGTAGCTGGGAGAGATTGCAATGGGATGTAACAACCTCAAGAACAAAAGACAGGTGGCTCAGTGTGTATGTGGGGGGGGGGGGGGGGGGGGGGGGGGGGGGGGGGAGGGGGAGGGTTCAGAAGTGGGGGGGGGGGTTAGCATTGAGACAATAAATGTATGGAATATTTTTTGTAAAGTTTAAGGTGGAGGATTTGTTTTTGATTTGATTTATTTATTGTCACATGTACCAAAGTACAGTGAAAAGTACTTTTCTGTGGCCAAGGAAACGTACACAGTACGTACATTGTAGACAAAAATAAATAGTAGATAGTTACAGCGAATGTGAAAAAGTACACAGTACATCGACAAATAAGTAATTAGTTAGTATGGAACAAGGGCGAAATAACAAAGCAATTACGACATAACCAAGAGCAGCATAGAGTGTCGTGAATAGTGTCTTATAGGGAACAGATCAGTCCGAGGGAGAGTCATTGAGGAGTCTGGTAACTGTGGGACAATCGTGGTCTCAGCACTACCAGTTGACCTGACAGCTGCAAGAAGTGGTGATAATTCGAAGCAGTAAGTGCTGAAATTGGGTTGTCTTTCAGCTACCGTGGACAGACAAAGAGAGTTAAAGGATAGACTATGGGGCGGGATTCTCCTGATCCTGGCTAAGTGTTGGCGCCATCGGAAATGCAGTCGCGTTTCTGACAGCTTCAACATGGCCTCAGGATTAGCAATTCTGGCCTCTTCAGGGGGCCAGCACGGCTCTGGAGCGACCCTCGCCGTTCTAGCTGCTGATCCCGGCGTCAACTAGGTGTCGCGAGGTCCGCGCATGTGCAGTGGCTCCCTTTTCCGTGCCGGCCCCATGCAACATGGCGTAGGGCTACAGGGGCCGGCGTGGAAGAAAGGAGGTCCACAGCCCGAGAGGCCGACCCGCCAATCGGTGGGCCCCGATCGCGGGCCAGGCCACAACGGAGGCCCTTTCCCGGGGTGGGACCTCCTCTCCCCATCACAGGCCGCCCCTGGACCCTTCCATGCCGAGGTCCCGCCGGCTAAGAGCAGGTTAGATCGCCGCCGGCGGGACTCGGGTTTTTTGTTACAGCCACTCGGCCCATCCCGGGCCGAGAATCACCGGGGAAGGGGGCCCATGTAGAGCGGCCCCCGGCCGGCACCGCACCAACCTTGGGGCGGCATGGCGCGATTCGCGCCGGCCGCAGCGATTCTCCGGCTCGGCCCAGGGAAGAGAGAATCCCGCCCATGGTTCTTATTCTGAACGCTTGTCACTCAGATAAGAAATTGGCCATGTTAAAGTGCTGGGTTCCCAAAGACTGGTGAATAATAATAATAATCTTTAATAGTGTCACAAGTAGGCTCACATTAACACTGCAATGAAGTTACTGGAAAACCCCCTAGTTGCCACACTCCAGCGCCTGTATGGGTACACTGTGGGAGAAATCAGAATGTCCAATTTACCTAGCAAGCACGTCTTTTGGGACAAGTGGCAGGAAGCTGGAGCACCCGGAGGAAACCCACTCAGACATGGGAAGAACGTGCAGAACCCAGGACCCTGGTGTTGTGAAGCAACAGTGCTAACCACTGCGCTACCGTGATCTCACTCCACCCACCTCCTGATTTTAGTCGTCTGACTTATATTCGTACCAGTCAAGTGTTGATAAACTCAGCCACCTGTGGCAAATTAGGCAGCCTGACAAACTAACTAGAAGCACCGCTGCTCAAGTGACCTACTTTGGAGTTAAGTGTTCAAACACATGACCTGCCAGACTGTCCCAACGATACCTTCTGCTCTTTAGAAATGTGCGCTGCAATACAACCCTGCCAAATAGTCTTAAATCATGAAAAATAGATATGATGCTTTGGCTTTTAGTGGGCTGTACAGATTAGGACTCTGCATATTTATAAAGAAAATATTTTGAGAGAATTAGGATTGACAGTTAATTTCTTACTTCAGTGGATAACACTTTATTTTCCATAACGTGCGGTAAGAGACTTGTAGTGCTGGTATTTCAAGCAATCAACATTCACAGCAATAAATTAGGGTACATTGCAACTTTTTTCAAAGTGCCCTGGTGACCCAATGGGAACATTGCCTGACATGGAGACATACAGACCAGGGCGGTTTCAGACCTACACAGCGGCACGGTGGTTAGCACTGCTGTCTCACAGCACCAGAGACCCGGGTTCGATTCCAACTTCGGGTGATTGTGTGGAGTTTGCACTTTCTCCACGTTCTGCATGGGTTTCCTCTGCGTGCTCCGCTTTCCTCCCACAGTCCAAAGATGTGGTGGATTGGCCATGCTAATATTGGCCAAGAAGGTTAGATGGGGTTTCGGGGATTGGGCCTAGGTAGGGTTCTCTATCGGAGCAAGGGCTCGTGCAGACGTGATGGGCTGAATGGCCGCCTTCTGTACTGTAGGGATTCTATCAGGGGAGATATCTCCTATTTTCCCATCACTCAACATCCTAAAAAAAACAGGCTAACTGAACATTATCACGGAACTCTTTGTAGGAGTTTGTTGAGGGTAAATTAGCTTCTCATTTCCGACCTTACAACTGTGAGCACGGTTCTGTAAAGCACCTTTTGATGTCTGGAGGTGTGAAAAGTGCTGTGTAAATGCTGGTCTTTCATTGTACATATGATTCCATAGCGATTACAGTGCAGAAACAGGCCACTCAGCAAAAGGAGCCTATCCAGTGTTAATACTCCACATGAACCTCCTCCATATCAGCATAACCTTCTATTCCTTTCACCCTCATGTGTTTGTCCAGCTTCTTGGTGCAGCACGGTAGCACAGTGTGGCGCAGCACGGTAGCACAGTGTGGGGCAGCACGGTAGCACAGTGGATAGCACAGTTGCTTCACAGCTCCAGGGTGCAGGTTCGATTCCTCGGCTTAGGTCACTGTCTGTGTGAAGTCTGCACGTTCTCCCCGTGTCTGCGTCGGTTTCCTCCGGGTGCTCCGGTTTACTCCCACAGTCCAAAGATGTGCAGGTTAGGTGGATTGGCTGTGCTAAATTGCCCTTGGTGTCCAAAAACGTTAGCTGGGGTTACAGGGATAGGGTGAAGGTGTGGGGAAAGGGTTGAGGTATGGGATAAGGTAGGGTGCTCTTTCCAAGGGCCGGTGTTGACTTGATGGGCCAAATGGCCTCCTTCTTCTGCACTGTAAGTTCTATGATTCCCCTTAAATGCATCTCTGCTATTCATCTCTACCACTGTGCTCCCTGTGGTAGGCAGTTCCATATTCCCACCATTCTTTGGTGAAACGGTTTCCCCGAATTGCCGAGTGGATTTATTAACAACTATTTTATATCAAAATGTTAATAAACAACCATGCAAATTCATCCCTCCACTGAAATGGTGCAAAAGCTATTTTTCAGGATGATTAATTTTAAATGGGTGCACTGTTATTTCTGATGCCTTGTGCATCATTTAGATAGATGGCTGAAAATGAATATTCGTTCAGGTTTCATCTGTGCCGATAAGGGATGAATGGCTGACGTCAAACGTTCACCTTGCATCTCTCACAGAAATGGCTTTTGAGTCCAGTCCAAAATAAATTATTCATGTCTTTACAATGACCTGTTCGCACACACGCAGCAGTTAAGTATTTGCAAAACATTGGTTAATGGAAGCTGTTCTTTAATAAACGAACACAGCAGAAGATCAATGGTGCATCAGGCAGCATTCTGGCAGAGCTTGTGAACTTCTCTAAATTAACTTTTCATTCATCAAGTTTTATTGATTAAACTTTGGCTTTAGAACTCCAATCAGATTTCCACGCCTGCCACAGCTTTGAGAATGGCATTAATCAAAGTTAAGATGACGTCCGATTTAATTGTTAATGTCATACATTAGCCAATCTAAAACTTCATGACCTGTCTGTTACCTTTGACATGGTTGAACTCACCAGCCCCTCTACTTCCCTCTAATTGAGTCCTCTCACATTCCTTACTCCACCATTGACGATTGAGTCTTCAACCACCTAGATCCTGGGTGCAATTCCCTTTATAAACCCCTCTGCCTCTCCGCTACTCTTTCGCCTTTCAGACACTTACTAAAACCTGGGTGGTAGTCACCACTTTTTGTATGGCTCTTTACATGGCTCGCCCATCCTGCCGACAGGGAACCTGCCGCGGAGGTGTAGTGAGTTGGGGGGGGGGGGGGGGGGCGGTGGTGGGAGGGAGGGGGGAGAGAGAGTCATCTTCGGTGGTAACGGAAGATCCCGCCAGGGGGAAGGGGCAGAAAATGCTTCTTTCAGCACAGTATTTAATTGGAGAAAATTTCTGTTCCTCCAGGACTGGATGTTGGGTAATGAATCAGATAGTTTCCAAAAACAATGGATGATGCCAGAGTGCGTGTGAATACTAACGCTCTCTTTTTGGACATTGTCGCCAAGTAGCAGGATGTAGATGAGGAATATGAGGCTAGACACTCAGGCAGGGCGATGCCAAAGGTAATGGTGAAATGAAATGAAATGAAAATCGCTTATTGTCACAAGTAGGCTTCAAATGAAGTTACTGTGAAAAGCCCCTAGTCGCCACATTCCGGCGCCTGTTCGGGGAGGCTGGTACGGGATTAGGAAGAGAAGCCATTACAAGTGATATTCTGGAAATCATTAGATAGATAAGAGTGGAGCAGTCCCACCCAGCTGGACAATAATGGGGAGACGTTGGGCGCGCATGATGTGGTCAACCATGTCAAAAGGAAACAGACAGCTTCAAAGAAAATCAAGGATGGTTGTGTTTCCTGTTGTCACAGTCACATCAGATTGTCGTTTGTGACTTTGAAAACAGTTCATTTTGGTGCTGTTTGACCCAAAACTGAGCCACTGTGGGCTAATAGTTGGTCCTGGGGTTGAGGAACATGGAGCTGAAAAAGGGCGAGGGTGGGTACAGAGGCAGGCAGATGTGACCATTTGCACTGCTGGCAGGCATGCAGTTTTGTGGCACCATCCTGCTGTGGGATGGTTGGAGCAGCAATGTGGGTACCAAAAAGTGGCGGGTAGCCAATTAAGGACGGTTAGTGGGTTGTTAAAACAAATTTGTCAGTGGCTGGCTTGAATTGTTCAATGGCCTGCAGGCCCCCAGAGGACAGGTAAACAAGCCAGCTGCCTGGGAGCTACTCCCTGACAGCCACAATGGTGGCCCAGCTGCTGGGGCCATTTTAAAATGTAAAACTTTTATAAGTTGCAGAGAGACTGGAGGTGCTCTCGCTCTCTCTGTCTCTTACGCTCTCTGGCTCTCCCTGATCTGCAGGCTGCTGCTCTAAGCTGGTGAGGGATGGGAAGGGAGGGGTGGGGGAACCTCATATTGGCTAATTTGTGGAAAATCACTGCCAGGGTGATTGTTTCCCACACGGTATGGAATCATGACCCAACATTTGACCCCAGTGCCGGGGTCTCAACCCAAGCCCTATCCATGGGGTCTTGAGCACCAGATATTCTCAGAGGAGGGAGAATGCAAATTCCTGTGTCCATTGAGGCCATTGCATCTTGTGCATGTGCAGTTTGTTTGTAAGACAGCAGGACTTTGCAGGGTAAACAGGCTGGCATTCAGCAGAATGCTGCTTATATCGCTGGTGCTGCTGCTTCGCAGCCACGTTCTGACAGGCTGCCATAATATTAATAAATTATCTGTCATTAACTAAAGCCATTGGACTCGGTATGCAGTGACAGGAGCGAAATCACAAAGGGCTTCTTCACATGAAGTCTTTATGGAAATCTTCCCTTAAATGGCCGTAGGTGCTGGGGTCTGAGACCGACAGATCTGCATTGGATAAGGCTATTCAGGGCTATGGAGCAATGGCGGGTAAACGCAGATCTGATTGAATGGAGAAACTTGCTCGAGGGGCTGAATGGCCCGCTTCTGGTCCTGTGTTCAATCAAACAAGGGATGGCTTTGAAGCACTTGGCAGCCTCTGTGGAGAGAGAGTTAACCTTTCAGGTCGATGGCTTTTCGTGCTCCCTGTTTGTGTGGCTGACAGCTTGATCACAATACCCTTGTGACTTGTCAAAAGTCTGGCAGAGAGAGAGCGAGCGAGGGAAATGCACAAATATCTCAGCTATGAGTGCACAATTTTCAAGAGTTGCAAAATTACGCACATGGGAGAAACCAGCTTCAAATTGAACGCTCCCTATTTATCACAAACTGACAGTGACACACGTTATTAGCAGAATCTAACCAAAAGACACTTATCTCACGGTGGCCTTTTATTTTTGGTAAAATACACAAGGAAACCTTAAATTGCTGTAGCAGAGGACACTTTAATTGGATTTTTATAAGGCCTCTTTTCAACCGCAGAACAGAGACACAATTAGTTTTCTGTGTGTTAATGGTGCTTTTTCACATTGCAGTAGGAGGGAATAATACTCCCAGAACACCATATGATTTGAACCATTAGTGCATGGGATGACATTGTGATCTGGTGGCTAATGATCTCCCTTGGGCGGCTGACGGCTAAGGGGAAGTCATCCACATCCAAACTCTTTGCTTTCCGCCTCTGATGAAATGATGAAAGGGAATTAATTCTGCAGAGCTCTCTTTCGTTGAGACAGTGCTTCTTTCTTTCACTTTTTTTTAAAGGTGCTGTCTCAGTTTGTCTCTGCAGCATGCCTGTTCTCTTTGCATCTTCTAGTCTAGTTAGTCTTTTGAAAAATTATTTTATTTTTAAAGTTGCGCTGTTGTTGGACGCTGAAGAATTATCATTGTCAAATGAGAAATCTCTGGAGTCTGGGATTCCATTTTGCCACTGTGAGAACATTTAGGGGTTTGCCTGGGACATTCCATTGGGCATAGCAGTGCTGCTTACTCCCAGGGTGGTCTGAATATCTCCTATTCAGGAGTGCGACTGTGCTGCCCAATGTCTAACTGTGCAACAGAGTAATCCAGCGATGAGACATCAGGATGTTCTTGTGATCCAAACTGGGCAACTTGAACCTTTCTGAATTTGGATGGAGGAAACACTTGGTTACATATCTCTACCATTGCACCGCTAATGCCGCAAATGTACTCACTTGACAAGGAGTTCAATCTGACTTGATGTAAAGACACAAAACGAATGAATACGCCATGCTTCCTTACATCCATGATTTGCCATACTTGGTTAAAATAAAGTGATTCCTAGTTATCCTTCCACATTCCCCGTCTAGCCTGGTTAAAGCTTGTCCTCACAACTCTGAAAACCTAATTAACTATGTGTGCTCTTTTTAGTACCCTTGTTTTCTCACTGACAGGAAGTTGGGCTTTGCACCTTAACCCTCCCCATATCTGATGATTGGTCAGCAGGATTATTAATCAATCCTTGCTAGTGCCTCCCTTCTTTTGCTTTATTGTCAGGCTCAACAGAATGTGCCCTTCCAAGTGGAAGCCCCCCCCCCCCCCCCCCCCCCCTCCCCCCCCCCACACACACACACAAAGTTCTCACAGGGAGCCGCTGGGAATAGATAATAAACTTCCTAACTTCCCATTGATCCTGATTGCCATGGGCAATGATCTCAGTAAGGTTTTGGTGCAGTTACAGCATCCCTCCTCTGAGCCAGGCATACTTTGTTCAAGTCTCACTCCAGGACTTGATGGTTTTGGAGGCATGTTTGTAATATGACCAGAGTACCAACCTGTAAATCCTTCTAACAGGAGGTAGGAATGGGAGAGAATCCTGCTCAACCATAAGATGGGAAGAAAATAAGAGTTTCCACCATTACTACGCATAGACCCAGACTACACATGCTTCAAAAGTGCACGTTGCCATAGCAATGCCAACTCCTTGGTGGGGGTGGTTGCAGAAGGCTGGATGGCCAGAGTGGATCAGGTTGGTGCCAACGGCAGAGGATTGATCCCTACTCCGGCTGGGGTGGATCCGGAACCTACCTCCTTGCCCTACCTGTGGCAAATGAAGCACAATGGTCTCTCTTTCTGTTCAGTAACAAAATAGGTAGAGGTTGTGGTGCTGTTGGTCCGCACTGTCTTTGGGGCAAAGAACTGAAGAATCAGAATTCTCTTAATGCCTAATTTTTTTCAAGGTGCGAATGTTAAGGCAAGGGCTGTCATCTCTCTTCAGGTCAATGTTTGTTTAGTTAATGCACAGGATTTGCATATCACTATCAAGACCAGTACTTATTGGCCATCCTTGTTTAACTGCGTGACTTTCTATGCCATGTCAGAGTGTAGTTAAGAGTCAAATCACATTGCACTGAGTCTGGAGTCACATGTATGACAAATTGGATGAGAACATTAGTGACTAAGGAGACATGAATGAAGCAGAGATGTTGGCATGACAATGCAGTAACATTAGGGTGACGAGCTTTGTGTTCCAGATTTATTTAATTACCTGGATTTAAATTGCCCAGCTGTCCTGCTGGGACCTGGACACATGATCCTGGGTCATTAGTCTAGACCAGTGTTGGGCAACCTTGGCTCGTGAGTGGGCCGCATGAGTGGCCCTCCATCATGTCCGTGGGCCACATGAGTGAAATTGGGCATTTGCATTAACCATGAAAAACCACATGAATAAGATTAAATACATTTAATACACACCACGTATCTCATAACCAGTTACAGACGATGCTTAAATAAACATTCATATATTAATAGAACTGTCATCAACTTCAAATGGCAAAAATAATTGTAATATTTACAATTATATTATTAATGCGTCTTCTGCTTAGATCTGTCCTCCACAAGTTTCCTTAGATTAGGACTCAGCGATGTGCAGACGCTTCACAAATCAACAAGCTTGATGTTTTTCCTCTTGGTTTTTAAAGCCAGCAAATAAAAAAGAACATCTGCAGATTAGATGATGCATTCTTTCACTAATTCGCCATTTGAGAATGGCTTTCCGACACTGTAAAGTAACCAAGCAATATGAAAGCTAGTCAAAGTCACTCTCATGTAATGTTCATGTACCTGCCTCTGTGCTTACATGGCTTCCTTCAGAGTTGAAAGCTGTCAAGCAGGTTGGGCACAACCTAATGGAATTGTGCTCTGTGGGAGGGATGCTATGTTTCACTCCTGTTAACATTGTATTTTTTTGTAACTGCTATCGCCTCATTGCAAATGAAGCACAATGGTCTCTCTTTCTGTTCAGTAACACAATAATCCAGCTCCCAGCTCTCTTTTACTATTCTGCCCTCATCACCGATTTTGCTCACAGCGCCAGGGACCCAGGTTCAATTCCGGCCTCGGTGACTGTGTGGAGTTTGCACTTTCTCCCTGTCTCTGCATGGGTTTCCTCCGGT
Organism: Scyliorhinus canicula; assembly: GCF_902713615.1. NCBI lineage: Eukaryota > Metazoa > Chordata > Chondrichthyes > Carcharhiniformes > Scyliorhinidae > Scyliorhinus > Scyliorhinus canicula. The sequence goes on along the minus strand of NC_052160.1, from coordinate 19,886,033 downwards.
TTCCTCCCACAGTCCAAAGATATGCAGGGTAAAAAAACTCACACGCAATTTCCCCCCTTCTTTTTTTCTCCCTTTTTTTGGAAGAAAAAAAACAGTCACAGAAACAGGTGCCCTTCATTAACAATATCCAAACGTTTCTGTGAACTAGCCCCTCTTTTTGTAAAACAATCTGACGATTGATAGCTACTGTCGACCCATTTAATTTTTTGCTATTTCCCCTCTGTCCAACATCTGCTTCAAACTTGCGATGTCTATCCTTACCTTTTTTTATTGACACTTTTTGTAGAGTGCACATTTTGCCACAGGGATTTATTGTCAATGTGACAGTCAATAAGTATATTACCCAAATCGCCAATCCCCAAATTTCTGCCAATATCTGAGATATATAAAAGGCCATATTGACCACCTCTACAAGGCTTAATGTCTCAGCAGCCGAAGTGCTTTTGACCACTCCTTATTTTCTTTGTTTCCCATACAAGAGGGCAACATTTACCATTGTTCCCCAAAAGAAAAATTATAAAACCTCCTGCGCTTGAAAACCCATCACATAAATAGGGATAGGACGCATCACTATAAACTATCAGTTTCAAGTGCCTACGGTCACCTAAAACCAGGAACCTCAAACCACACTCCTGCATTTTTAGTTTGGCCAACGCTTTATTTGCTGTTATTATGTCTTCCACTTTGGGATCATTCATTTTTCTACTCAACTCTAAGACATCAAAACTCACGTCCGGTCTAGTCTGTCTACCTAACCAATCCAGTTGCTCAATTAAACTTCGCAGTTGCACTTCTTCCATCTTTGAAACCATTGCGTCTTTTTGTGAAACCCGGCCACGACTAATTGCTATTGGACTGATGCTTTCCAAATAAGATTGCTGACGTAAAGTTGCCCCTAACTTAGTCTGTCCGATTTCTAGTCCAATATATTTAAATGCACCGGAAGATCCTTTTCCGTACAAATCCATCTGTGGGATAGAGCTCTTTGTCCCCTATCCGGTACTTCCGTGTACACCCTAAATTCTGTCCAACTATGCAGTTCTTGCTGTTTGGCATCTTTGATAACTTTTTCATCTAATTTATTGGAAGCCATCAAAATCTCACGTGCATGTGGGCTTCTACTACAATTAGTATTCGTAGTCTTACTCATGTTCCGAGACCTTGATAAACTACGCCTGTCCCGCCTGGTATCTTGTTCTGTACTGCTACTACTTGATCTTTCCCTTCTGCTGTGGGATGTCCTTTCAATCGTTCTCAACCTTTTCCTGTGGACCTGTTCACTATCTGATCTACTATCTGAACTGGCACTGCGTTTCTGTGCCCTCCATTTTTGAACTTCGTGTTCCCAATCCATTGTCTTAACTCTTTCCCCTGAATGCTGTAAATTCAACCAATGTTTATACTTTCCAGTGGCTTTCCCTGCTCAACTCATAACAGTTGCATCCTTCCATTGACTAGACCCTTCAGGCAAGTATGCCCCTTTTGTACCAACTTTTGGCAGTTGTCCTTTTGGAAAAATAGCCTGTTCTAATTCATCAGAAGTGTTGTGTTCCTCTACTGAAACCCTGTCTATATCAGTTAACTGGTCCTCATAGTCCTGTAACACGTGTGTACCAGATGACCCTGGTTCCTCGTCATGTCTGCCTGCTCTGTCTAAATTTGAAAATTTGTAATCTGTACCCATTATCCTTGATGAATATACCCTAACAGTTTGATTGCCATGTTGCAAAATAATTGTTTTTCCATCTATGCCTATGATCTTCCCTGGGCCTTTCCATTCATTAAAATGGTCTCTCTTGTAGTATACTATGTCTCCTTGCTGAAAAACGGTATTTGATGGCTGTACATTATGCCTTAAAGCTCTGTGAATTCTTTCAGCGACTTCGCTTTCAAAAAAGCTTTTCTACTGCTTTGTAATGTATTTAAATGCTCAGCAAAGGCAGAGCTAATTCTAGTCCCTTCCCAAGCTGGAGGCTGGTCATCTAAAATGAACGGAATTTTAGGATTTCTACCAAACACTAATTGATAGGGACGATAGCCCCCAATCATCTGCAATAAGTTCTTTGCATACCGCCCATGTTAAAGCTGAATTTAGCTTGCAATTCAGTCGATCTGCCAAAAAACTGCGGAGAATGTCATCGATTACAGCATGGTTTCTTTCACACACCATTACTAAATGGGCTTTCCGCAGCTGTATTCATAACTGTGATATTCACGTTCTCACACATATCACTAAACTCATCATTAGCAAATTCTCCCCCCATTGTCCGTAAGGAATTTTGCCAGTGGGCCCATTCCTGTCCCTATCCATTATTCCACGATTTGATCCAAAATTACTCACTTTTCTTTACTTTGTACAATCGTTGATTGATTAAATCTGGTTGCTAAATCTACAAAATGCAAAATAAATATATTATTGGCTTTATCCCAGACCTTAAGGTCCATGGCCACAATGTTGTTAAAATTCTTGGCCAAAGGTAGGGTTACTTTCGATTGTGCTGGTGTCCTTCTGTACTTCCTACAAACTTCACAGCATCCACTAACCTGTTCTATCAGTTTAGTATAGTCTTAATCTCTTACTCCTGCATCCTTTAATACATTTTTCAGCCTCCAAGGAGACGGATGCGCAAATTGCCTATGCAGATTTAATACAACAAGATTTTTATCAGTTAAAGTTCCATTTTCAACTGCCATTAACACATCCTCAACAACTGTACTTGACATATTATTTGTCAGTAATGGAATACCATCGTGTCCTCACTGTGTTAATTGTAAGTCCACCGTCTTTCCAAAAACTGTTGCCGTATCCTGTTCCATATCCAGTTTCATGTGTGCTTTCTTCATCGACGGTCTGCTCAGAAACAAAGGTATCTCATAGATTACATAGAACATACAGTGCAGAAAGAGGCCATTCAGCCCATCGAGTCTGCACCAACCCATTTAAACCCTCACTTCCATCCTATCCCCATAACCCAATAACCCCTCCTGAACGGTTTTGCTGCTAAGGGCAATTTAGCCTGGCCAAACCACCGAACCTGCACGTCTTTGGACTGTGGGAGGAAACTGGAGAACCCGGAGGAAACCCACACAGACACGGGGAGAACGTGCAGACTCTGCACAGACAGTGACCCAGCAGGGAATCAAACCTGGGACCCTGGCGCTGTGAAGCCACAATGCTATCCACTGTGCTACCATGCTGCCCCCCACTTGATACAACATCCGTGCTAATGAAATGATTCACTCTGGCAATATTGCAAGGGATCACCACTCTTTTCAGCGACTTCAGAGTATTATCATCCCTAAACCTGAAACTTGTGGAACTTTCAAATTCCTTAATCTTGTTACGATTCTTAGCATTCAAGGAGTACAGGTAACATTATAACCTGTCAATTCCACACACACAGTAGATGTGTAGCCACTGTCCAATATAGCACAATTGAAGGATTCTGCAACCAACACCCTCATTACCGGCATAAAACTGCTTTTTAATAGGACAATGCCTTCTTCTGGTCACTATCGTTTTCCTCTTCTCACTCTTACGTGTCATGTGTCGCTTCAAACACTATTATAACGTGTTGGACAGTTGAAAGCATAATGGTATTGAGAGTCACATCGAAAACATTGATTTATCATGCTCCGGGCATTTCTGGGTTTCATCTTCCTATTGTAGGTTCTAACTGGGTTTCTGTCTACATAATTTCTGGGTCCCGATCTCCTTCTATAGTCTTAGAACCTGTTCGTAGCCATACAATTTTGTCATACTGTTAGTAGTGTATCATATTGCAGAGTGACCTATTTGGGTTATCAGAACCATCGGAATCGAATGTTTCCACAGAAACTTTTTTAAAGCTTCTGTCACCTGATTGAATAAGGTTCCTTATCCGCAAACCGAACTCCGTCAAAACCAGGAGCCTATCTACGTTGCTCACTCTTGCACAGTCAAGTAATTTAAAGGCCAACACAGACTGTGGAAATTCCAGGTTGTGTTTCTGCAGCCTTTTATATAGTCTTCAATGGAGAAATCCTCTCTTTTCCGGAACTTATCAAAATCGGACCATGCTTCATACGCACTTAACAAGTCATCCTTTTTAGAAATCTTATCTATATAACGTAATAGAGGGTGGAATTCTCCGTCCCCCCTGGGGGGTGCCGGCGGGATTGGCGGCGCGGGCGGGCTCCGGGGTCCTGGGGGGGGGGGCACGGAGCGATCTGACCCCAGGGGGTGCCCCCACGGTGGCCTAGCCCTCGATAGGGGCCCACCGATCGGCGGGCGGGCTTGTGCCGTGGGGGCACTCTTTTTCTTCCGCCCCACCATGGCCTTCACCATGGCGGGGGCGGAAGAGACCCCCTCCCCTGCGCATGCGCCGGTATGACGTCAGCAGCCGCTGACGCACCGGCGCATGTGCGGACTTCTGCCGGCCGGCGAAGGCCTTTCTGCCCCGGCTGGCGGGGCGCCAAAGGCCGTTCGCGCCGGTCGGCGGAGCGGCAACCACTCCGGCGCGGGCCTAGCCCCTCAATGTGAGGGCTTGGCCCCTAAAGGTGCGGAGAATTCCGCATGTTTGGGGAGGCCCGACGCTGGAGTGGTTGACGCCACTCAAATATGCCAGGACCCCCCGCCCCGCCGGGTAGGGGAGAATCCTGGCCAGAGTCGCCAGACCTTCTTCTGAGTCGAACTCTTCGAATACCAGCTCAGAAAACACTTTGCTTTGGATTTTACTATCATATGGTAGGGAAAGAGCCAATTCCATACCTTGTTTTCTCTTTCCCAAGGCCCAAGACCTTAGTCCATATAACTACTGCACTTCTCCATTGGTTGTACGATCTCCTTTCAGAAAATAAGGGAGGATAGTCTGTTATGGGCCAGGGTTTAGAGAACCCCAAAGTCTATCATGGAGTTCATCTGACCCACAACTTTTAATAGATTGTGGTATGGGGAGCACACGGCACAGGTCTGGTATAGCAGAAATGGAAAAGTATTTTTTAAAGCAAAACAATGTTTATTCTATGAACTCAAGTTAACCTTTTTAAAACATACAGTGAACATCTTAGCAACCATCAATTCACATACAACCCCCAAAGAATACAACACTAAGTAATCCTTAATAACTTCCCAAACAACATCCAGAAGACGAAAGAAACACTTTTTAACAGAAGCACATTAGGTTTACATTCACTACGGAGAACATTTATAATTCTGAATTCACCAAATGATCAAGAGATAGTCTTTTTATGGCAGAGAGAACAGCAGTACAGCTGCTTCGTCTGGCTTCAGCTCCAACACTGAAAACGAAACTAAAACACACCCTGCAGCAAACAGCCTAAAACGAAAGTAAAATGCTGACAGGCAGCCCAGCTCCACCCACACTCTGACATCACTGCAGTAATAAGAGCAGCCAAACATTCCTTAAAGCGACATTCTCATGACATGTCATATCCGGCCATCTTTATCCTAGGTTCAGCCATATATCCTTTTTTTTCCTACTCACTCAGTCCTTGGTTTGGTCTGAAAAAGTTGTATTTTTCAACCCTTTGCACAGCAACCATGCTCTGCTACCATTTGTTTGATGTTTAGCTGCTGTTGTATAAAGAGTCAAAGGTTCTGCTCCTTTTCCACAAACACCGTTACTTTACTTTAACAGAATCTGCACAAAACTCTCTCATCTCATTACCTGATACTAAGGCCACCTGAAGCCCAGTTACATGTCAGTGTCAATTATTGGATACTTAACAGAAATGAGACAACTAATTGGAATGTCTCCTAACCCATTACTTAACAAACATGACCCAAACAGGTCGCACTCAGAGCCCTTACGGGCCGCATGCAGCTCACGGGTTTTCCCACCAATGGTCTAGACCGCTGTATTATTGTCCAGTAACATAATCACTTCTGTCAACAGGTTGAGATCAACATCAAAAAGCACTTCTGAGGAATATTTTCAAACAGAATTTGACACCATTTAAAAAATGTATTATTTCATGAAATCAGAGTGTCGCTGGCTCGGTCAGCCTGTATTGCCCATCGCTAATTGTCTTTGAGAAGGTGGTGGTGAGTTGCCTTTTCCACTGCTGCCCATGTGGTGTAGGTGCACCCCACTGTTGTTAGGGACGGAGTTCCAGGATTTTGAGCCTGACAGTGAAAAAAATCTATGATACAATTCCAAGTTAGGATAGGGTGTGGTGAGGAAGGGTACTTGCGGATGGTCATGTTCCAGTTCACCTGCTGCCCTTGTCCTTCTCGGTGATAGAGGTCGTGGGTTTGTGCTGCCAAAGGAGCCTTGGTGAGTTGCGGCTGAACATCTTGTCGATGGTACACACTATGCCACTGTTATTCAGCGTGTGAATGCTGAAGGTGGTGGAGAGGGTGTCAATCAAGTGGGCTGCCCTGACCACCACGGTGTCAACCATGTTGCCGGTTGTTGGAGCTGCACTCATCCAGGCAAGTGGAGAGTATTGCGCCACACTCCTGACTTGTGTCTTGTGAATGGTGGACGGGCTATGGGGATTCAGAAGGTGGCTAATCTCGTTCAGTTTCTGGTCCCCGGTAGCCCTACAGGAAGCTGATAGTGGAGGATTCAGCAATGTCAGTTGTTGAATGTGAAGGAAAGATGGGTGGATTCTCCTTTGCTGGAAATGGCCATCATCTGGCCCTTGTGTTGTGCACATGTTACTCACAACTTATCAATCCAAGCCTGAATGTTGGCCAGGCCTTGCTGCACATGGAGACGGCATCTGAGGAGTTGCATGAAGAGATGTTGGGAATGGAAACCAAAGGCATGTTCAGAGTTTAAAGAATCACCAGGGGAGGGAGAAACAGACCAGTTTCGGGAGAGAATTCTGGAACATAGGGTGGAGCAATTAAAATCAGAGCACGGATATCTCAGGGGGCTTTAGGAGGGTTAGGAGGTTACAGAGATAGTGAGGGATGAGGCCATGGAAAGATTGATTCTTAACCAGCCATCTAATCTAAAAATAAAGAATAGCTACAGAAGCCGAAATGTTTGGAAAATGATTGGTCAGCTGTTCTTCTACCAATTACATTGCTATTTTTAAAAAAAAATAATTTTTATTAAAATTTTTCCAAAATTTAAACAACTGAACTCTATTAAGAAAACAACCGCGGTAACACCCCAAGTACAATACCCATCCAACTTCAAAAGCAACTACAAACAAAAGAAAAAAACAAAAGAACACCCAACAACAAGAAGGAAAGAGATAATACCCGCCACATCGCCACATCCCACAAACCCATGTACACAGTTCTCCCTCCCTCCCGATCCAAAACCCCCCCTCCCTCCCTCCCTCCATCACCCCCCCCCCCCCCCCCCCCCGGGTTGTTGCTGCTGCCGGCCTATTTCCCTACCGTTCCGCCAGGAAGTCAGGAAAGGCAGCCACCGCCTAAAGAACCCTTGTACTGATCACCTAAGGGCAAATTTCACCTTCTCCAATTTAATGAACCCCGCCATATCATTGATCCAGGCCTCCACGCTTGGGGGCCTCGCATCCTTCCATTGGAGCAAGATCCTCCGCCGGGCTACTAGGGACGCAAAGGCCAGAACACCGGCCTCTTTCGCCTCCTGCACTCCCGGCTCCAATGCAACCCAAAAAATTGCGAGTCCCCAGCCTGGCTTGACCCTGGATCCCACCACCCTTGACACCGTCCTTGCTACCCCCTTCCAAAACTCCCCCAGCGCTGGGCACGCCCAAAATATATGGGTGTGGTTCGCCGGGCTCCCCGAGCACCTAGCACACCTGTCCTCGCCCCCAAAAAACCTACTCATCCTCGTCCCAGTCATGTGGGCCCTATGCAGCACCTTGAACTGTATGAGGCTAAGCCTCGCACAGGAAGAGGAGGAATTCACTCTCTCCAGGGCGTCCGCCCACGTCCCCTCCTCAATCTCCTCACCCAGCTCCTCTTCCCATTTATCCTTCAGTTCCTCCACCGAGGCCTCGTCGACCTCCTGCATCACCCGGTATATGTCCGAAATCCTCCCTCCTCCAACCCACACCCCGAGAGCAACCGAACCCGCACCCCTCGTGGGGGCAGCAAGGGGAACCCCTCCACCTGCTGCCTGGCAAACGCCCTCACCTGCATGTACCTAAACATGTTCCCCGGGGGGAGCCCAAACTTCCCCTCTAGCTCCCCCAAGCTCGTGAACCTCCCCTCCACAATTACATTGCTATTTTGAGATGAAAGAACAAAGAACAAAGAAAGTACAGCACAGGAACAGGCCCTTCAGCCCTCCAAGCCTGCGCCAACCATGCTGCCTGTCTGAACTAAAATCTTCTACATTTCTGGGGCCCGTAACCCTCTACTCCCATCCTATTCATGTATTTGTCAGGATGCCCCTTAAACGTCACTGTCGTCGCTGCTTCCACCACCTCCTCCAGCAGCGAGTTCCAGGTACCCACTATCCTCTGTGTAAAAAACTTACCTCGTAATCTCCTCTAAACCTTGCCCCTTGCACCTTAAACCTATGCCCCCTAGTAATTGACCCCTCTACCCTGGGAAAAAGTCTCTGACTATCCACTCAGTCTATGCCCCTCATAATTTTGTAGACCTCTATTAGGACGCCCCTCAACCTCCTTCATTCCAGTGAGAACAAACCAAGTTTATTCAACCTCTCCTCATAGCTAATGCCCTCCATACCAGGCAACATCCTGGTAAATCTCTTCTGCACCCTTTCTAAAGCCTCCACATCCTTCTGGTAGTGTGGTAACCAGAATTGAACACTATACTCCAAGTGTGGCCTAACTAAGGTTTTATACAGCTGCAATAGGTTGTAAGATACAACTCAATTTATTTTCTCCATTTCTTTCTTTCAGAATAAAGTATTGAATGTGGATGACGTGAAGGTTAAGCTACAGGTATGTCTGCCCTCTCACCCGAAATATTGTTTTTATTCAAAATCGCGGGAGCAGAAGCTTTAAAGCCTTTGGCAGGAGCATCTAAATAAAACAATTTAATTAATTTGGTAGGCTCAACATCATTAACATCCTTTTCAGAATTAGTCAAGTGGGTGGTGCTCCCAGTTTTCTGATTACCACTGCTAATAACAGTTTACAAAATTAAAATCAATGGGCTCCTCGAGCGCTTATAACTATTCCCAAAGCAAAAATAAAACAACGTTTTTGTAAGCTCGGCAACATCAATAAAACCCTTCCAAAGGTTTAGTGTCAGCTGTGGGTCAGTTACTGTCACCCTGAAGTCAGAGGTTGTGGGCTCAAGGCCTGCTCTAAGACCTGAGCAAGAAAATAGAAATTGGCACCCCAAAGAGGGCTGTCTTTTGGATGGCATTTTAAATCAAGGCCGCCTCAGCCCTCGCAGACTTGTGCCAAATATCCCATGGCACAGATTTTGAAGAAAGGCAAGATCTTGGCCAATCCCGATCCCAACACCAGGTGATCTGTTGTCCGATATTACTGTTTTGTCAGATCTGGCTGGGCAGAAATTGGCTCTGATGTTTTCCATATAAACAGTGACCACACTTCAAAAGTTCTTCATTGGCTGCAAAACACTTTGGGATATCCTATTTTTAAATAAATTTATAGAGTATCCAGTTCATTTTTTTCTCCCAGTTAAGGGGCAATTTAGTGTGGTCAATTCACCTGCCCTGCACATTTTTGGGGGATTGTGGGGGTGAGACCCACGCAGACACGGGGAGAATGTGCAAACTCCCCACGGACAGTGACCCGGGGCCGGGATCGAACCCAGGACCTCAGCGCCGTGAGGCAGCAGTGCTAACCACCGTGCCATCCTGGGATATCCCCTGGGCATGAAAGTTGCCTTATAAACGCAAGCCTTGATTTTTATAAAAGCTCAGAAGGCCCGTGAGGGTAAATCCTAAAGGGGTTTAATTCAACAACAAAAGTAGCGTGGCTAACAGCTTCAAGGTCCCAAACGGGAATACCGTTCCAGCCGGTCTCAGTCCAGGCCGGCTTTTATGAGGCGATTTCTCCGAGCCCCAGCTGATGGGCCTCCGCCGATTCGTGGGGGAGCTCGTATTCCACGGGTCTCATGGGGAAATCAACTGGATTGTCCCCCTGGGCCTCGTGGCGGTTCTTACCATTTTAAAGGTCCTATTCTGTCATCCCTGCTAAATTACTGCCACGAAAGTGAACCTTTCCCCCAGGATAGACAGCAGAGAGGAGGAGATAAGGCAACATTCTTTAAGGACACTCGACATAAAAAGGAACATGGACGTATGTCGTAGTTTATGTTCTTCCAGCGGTTTCTGTTCGGTAGAATTGGCCAAGAAGAATTCTACATGGCCCCAGGCTCCCAGACAGGTTCTCTCCCTGAGAACACTGCGCAGTGTCTGCTCTGTGGGCTACAGGCGTTTATTCATTTGATTCTATGCATCAAGTTCTCTTGAGTGGGTCTGAGAAAGGGTAAAGTTAATAAACTGGTGAAGTCACATTCTTGATATTGTTCAGCATCCTTGTTGAAGATCCCCTATCCCTGCTGGATTCAGTGAAGCCAGATGTTGCAGAGGGACCAGTTTTTATAGTTTGTTGATTGGCAGCAGGTATATTACTGGAATAATCAGGTTTTCTGTTCCAAAAGCCTTGAAATTGAGATGCAGCTCACCTTGGGAGTTTGTTGCTTTCATGTTTGAGCTAAAAACTAACAGCTCAGGCTGTACTTTTATACCTTGGGACTTGTATTGCACAGAAGTAAACAGAAATGTTAACGCTCCTTAAATTCTGTTGTGAGAAAGTCATGACTGGGAATTGTAGCATGCATCACATATCCCCCTCCCCGCCCCTACACCCCTGGATAATAGTGTGGCAAAAGGAGCCTTCCATTTCAAGTTTTCCCCATGACAAAAGGAAATCCATCAGGTAAGACTGACTGGAGATGGGAAACCGTGCAATCCCTACAGTGCGGAAAGAGACCATTCGGCCCCTCGAGTCTGCACTGACTCTCTGAAAGAGCACTCTACCTAGGCCCACTCCCCCACCCTGTCGCATTAACCCCACCCACCTAACCTGCAAGTCTTTAGACTCCAGTCAGATTATTTCTGTGAGATACTGTACAAGCTTTTCATCAGAGGGACAATGGGAGGAATTCAACTGAAGTTAATTTGTGGCGGGTTTTTCAGGGAGTTTGACTCTGCCGGTGAGTTCCCCACCGCTATTCAATGACGCTGAGTCACTTTTATAGGCCCTGGGGAATTTCTCACCGATTTCGGCCACACTTAGAATTTTCTTTTAGCACTGGGGAGCTGAACTCCGAGATCGGACCGATATTTTGAAAGGGTGCACCGATCTTTAAGTGAGCTTGTGAGTCCCCCACACACACATGGGCACTACCCCACACCCCTTAAGTGAGGACACCCCGCAATGGGGTACCTGGGGGCCCTCCCTCTTCAGCCCCCCCCCAAGCCCACTTTCTGGTCTCTCCCCTTAAGGACCCCCACCCGTCACCTCCCCCTACCCTCCCAGAGGCCCCTACATACCTGCCCTCCACTCCCCCATCCTTCAAACCCCCGCTCCACCCTCATTGTATGGGCATGGCTCCCCTCAGCCCCTGAGCCTTGGCAGTGCCACCTGGCACCTGAGCACCATTGCACTGCCACCCTGGCACCCAGGCAGCGCTCCTGACAGCTTGGTAGTGCCAAGGTGCCAACTGGGCAGTGCTAAGGTGCCTACATTCACGGGGGAGGGTCAGGGGAGCCACCCTGAACTGTTCTGGACCACCCAGGGGCCTCCGATGGACTTGGTGACCCTGCGGTGCCGCTTTGCCTGGTTCACATTTGTGTGGCCTAATATTGAATGGCGCCCGGCTGCGGCCTCACCGGGAGGCTGGTAGATCCCAGGAAGCTTGCCTAAGCAGGTTTAAAACCTACATGGGTGCGCACCATTTGGTCACACGTCTTTTGGACGGGATTCTGATTCTGATGCCTCACAGGACGTGGGTATATCCCGTGAAGCCTAAAGGCTGCTGGGATTTACCTGCCACGTTGCACTCTCACCCGAGTGAGGTGGATGTCACCTATACCTCAACCAAAAAATTCCTATTTGGCGTGTTCTCATTATGTAAGGTGCTTGCCGATGAAATTAGGATAATCTCTTTACACCGTATCTATCTTCTTGAATATTTAAATGGTTGGACCCTAATAATAATCCTGAAAGTTTCTAATGCTTACCCCTGAGGCTAACAGAGATCAGTCAATAAATCAACTGGACTCAGCAAACTGCTCTCCGTATTTACATTGAGCTGGATAATTTATAATAAAGATATCAGATGGGTTAGTAAAAATTGGTCACGCTCTCATCTTAACACTGTCAGGGCAATGTTGAAAGTATAATGTTGGCAAACTAAAATAGCAGCGGAGTTGTCTCTCTATGAATCGCGCACAAGGGAAAAAGGTGAATTAAGGGGTATGGAAATAATGTAGGAAGGTGGAGCTCAGGCCGTGATCTTACTGAATGGAGGACTGGATGACCGAATACCCCACTCCTCCTATTTTCTATGTTCTGAAGTACTTCATAAAGATATAAATGGCCTTATGTCAACTAGTGAGGAACCTTATTGATCAGGAGTATAGCGTGAAGAGTTTTGTGTGCACTGTGCATGATTTTCAATCGATTATTACTTTTTGCTAATAGAACAATAAGCACTTGAAATAGCAGCTTCAACATTTAAAAAAAGTCACAAGTAGCTCTACTGATGCATAGGGCGTGATTCACCCAAATGGGAACAAAGTCCCACAGCGAGCGCGTTTAGCTGCAGGTTTCCCACCGCTGGCAGTGCGGAGAAAAACATGGCTATTCAGTGCGACTCGCGTTGTACAAGGGGCCTGAAAGGGGAATGCCCAGCCGAGGCTGCACATAGCTCCGCTTTGTACCGTGGGGAGTTCTGGGGGAGTTACGCTCACTGGAACTCCCCAGTGCAGTGAGAGATCGGGATGCCCAACCTCTTTGGGAGGGTCTCAACCTGGCACCGCCCATGACAACTGACAATGCCAACTGGGCACCTTGGCAGTGCCAGGCTTTCACCCAAGTGGCACTGCCTGGGTACCCAGGTGGCACTAGTGGTGCCAGGGCACTACCCTGCCCAGAGGGAATGCAGCTGGGGGGCCCCGATCCCCTGGGAGATCCCAACATGTTCTGTTCCCGTAACACCATAACCCCACCTAACCTGCACATCTGTCTGGTTCCCCCTGTTTGAGCAAACAGTGCTGAACGGCACTTGTCCAAGGTCTCCGAGGGGAAAGGGATGAATCCCAAAGCCTCAGGTACATTGGGAATCTGCACATTAGAACGAGTCTAGCAGATTTGCCAAAAAGTGATCCTACCCACAATGGGCAAAATTTACATCACACATTCCGCGAGACCGTGTTGGATCTCGCAAGGCGTTGTGAGCCGGGTAGATCCCAGGAGTCTCCTGGCAGTTATCGGCCATCTTGCATCACGGCGAGCTGCTTTTCCGGTGCAGTGTGGCCATTTGATCTCGCCCATAATCTAACAAAACAGACAGGGTGCCAAACAAGGCGATAGAAGGAGGACTAACCAAAGGCTTGACCAAAGACTCAGGCTTTAAAGTACCATAGTTCTAAAAGCGCACCCTACCCCACTTCCCCGCTCTATCCCCGTAACACCATGACTCCACCTAACCTGCACATCTTTGGACACCAAGGGGCAATTTAGCACTGCCAATCCACCTAACCTGCACATCTTTGGACTGGGGGAAGAAACTGGATCACCCAGAGGAAATCCACGCAGACAATGGGAAAACGTGCAAACTCCACAGTCACCCAGCCTGAATTGAACCCAGGTCCCTGGCACTGTGAGGCAGCAGTACCATCCACTATGCTCCCGTGCCACCCCAGATTTTGAAAGAGGTGGCGAAGACCTGGGGAGACTTCTTTCCAATGTGCATTATTCGTATGCCATTGTCAGTCACTATCTAATTATTTGCTGTCTATTTTCTTTTTATGCTTTTAATAAGATAATAACCTGGGTAGGCAGCATCTGTACAAGGACCATGGCAGTTCAAAAAGATGCCTTATTCTACCGATTGCACCAGGAAGGGATCTACAGCTAGTGGCCGCCTCATTCTGTAAATAAATGAACAATGATGATGCCACAAAGTCTTTCAAAACACAAATAGTACAGCTGCGCTTCATCATTGCCAATGGGTTTTAGAATGTGACTGCGATACTGGTGGATGTCACATGTGACGGCACGCACTTCTCTCTGTTCTGATTTGAAATAATACAGTGATGGGCAGGAAATTGAATTTGGATCAAATTGGTGGAAGTGCTGATCTTTCGACAGGAAACATAACAAGAAAAGCTGATGGACTTTGCCTTTTGGTTTCAGATCTGGGATACTGCAGGACAAGAGCGATTTCGCAGTGTGACTCATGCTTATTATCGAGATGCCCACGGTAAGGGATAGCCGTCATTGGCGAATATATTTCATTGTGCATTTCATGATGAGTGTTACGTAGAATTTACAGCACCGGAACAGGCCATTCAACTCAAAAGGTCCACACCTTTGTGCACGCTGCTGGAGCTTCCTCCCACTTTTCTATTTTTCATTTATTTTGTTCTTCATGGGATGTGGGTATAATTGGCAAGGCCAGCATTTGTTACCCATCCCTAATTGTCTTTGAAGTGATTGGCTTGCTAGGCCATTTAAGAATCAAACACATTGCTGCCGAACTGGAGTCGCATGTAAGCCAAGGTAAGGACGGCAGATTACCTTCCCTAAACGACATTAGTGGACCGGGTAGGTTTTTACGACAGTTGATAATGGTCGTCATTAGATTTTTCATTCCAGATTTTTATTGAATTCAAATTGCACCATCTGCCATGTTGGGCTTTAAACCCGGGTCCCAAGAGCATTCGCCCTTGTTTTCTGGATTACTCGTCCAGTGACAATACTGCTCTGCCACCAGCTGCCCTTTATCTTCATCTCACCCTATCATGTGTTAATCTAGTTTCCCCTAAATGTATCTGTTCTGTTCACCTCAGCACAGGATGATCAACTCTTATGAAATAAAATAAGGGGCACTTCGCAATGGGACCGGGATAAGGGGAAGTGCGTGCATGTTTCAGTATTAATCCCACTCTCACTTTGCCTCTGGCAACTGAAAGCCAGCCAGGATGGAGTGTATGCTGGATTTGTTCCGAATGTTCCTCACAACGAAATTATTTCAATCGAATCTCAAAAGAGTGGAACAAATTGATCACATCTGCAGCAAAAGAGATAAATTTCATAATGAAGTGCACCTACCACAGAGGTGAGAGCACATGCTGGAAGTTCAGGGGCGCAATTCTCCCAAAGGGAGACAAACAGTCGACGCCGGAGTGAAACCCGGAGTGTTTCACTCCGGCATCGGAGGCCGCTCCTCGCCCCCTATTTCCCCCCCCCCCCCCCCCAAGGGGGCTAGGAGCGGTGGCGCGTGAATTTGGCGCGCCGGGCCTTGACACTTGCGTCAAAGCGGCGCACCGGGAATGATGCGGCCGGCGGCGCCTAAGTGACATCAGCCGCGCATGCACAGGTTGGCCGGCGCCAACCCGCACATGCGCGGTTGCCGTCTTCCCCTCCGCTGCCCCGCAAGACATGGCGGCTTGATCTTGCGGGGCGGCAGAGGGAAAAGAGTGCGTCTTTTAGAGACACCGGCCCGACGATCGGTGGGCACCGATCGCGGGCCAGTCACCTCTTGAGCACGCCCGTGGTGCTCGATCCTCCCTCCGCCCCCCACAGGCCCGACACACAGCGTTCGCGCACTGTTCACATCGGCAGCGACCAGGTGTGGTTGGCGCCGACGTGAACCGATCGGGTTCGGCAGGCTGCTCAGCCCATCCGGGCCGGAGAATCGCCGGTCGCCGTTAGAAACAGCGAGCGGCGATTCTCCGAGCGGCCTGTCGCAAAACGTGACACGCCATTTTGGGGGGGTTGGGAGAATCGCGGGGGATGCCAGGGCGGTGTGGCATGATTCGCCCGGCCGTCCCGCGATTCTCCCACCCGGCGTGGGGGCGGAGAATCGCGCCCCAGGTGTGGAGTTCAGCGAACTCACAATTCTAACCCTCTGGCATGGTTTATTTCCATATTAATGATTGGGTGTTAAACCAAAGAGGCCTTGAATGCTAATAATCCAGATTGCCACGTGGTGAAGGATAGAACTAGAGCCAATATTTGCACATATTGAGAAGCATTTATTTGCAGAGATACAACATTACAGCATGCACCTCCCAACCCAAACTTCACCTTGAGGGAACTATTCTCTGCTACCATATTACACAATTAATAAACAATTAACATTTAATTGTTGGCACCCTGGGTGCCCAAGCGCTAACATGCACTCCTATCACACAACAATCCAATACTTCATGGACTGTGTTTACTGATGGGCCAGGTCATCAATAAATTTAAGGGAATAAATTAAATAGGGGGACAAAAGTATGCCATAGAAATTGGATTGCACTGCATCCAGTTTACAGAAATAAAACATGGCAGGTGACACACCTACCCCACTGCCTGCCATTTGGGGTTTGACGGCCTAATAGCCTTAAGCTCTTAAATTGTAAAGAGGAGGTAGCGAGTCAGAAAAACAAATATCTATAGGTTCAGTGAGTGGGCAAGAATTTCACAGATTGAATATAGCCTGGGTAAATGTGGACTTGTCCACATTGACAGGAGTAGAAAAGCAGTATACTATTTAAATGGAGAAAGATTGCAGAACTTGCTGGTTCATAGGGATCTAGGTGTCCTGGCACATGAATCAAATAACGTAAGTATGCAGTGCTCATCACTGATAACAGCACCCTTTTTACCAATGAGGAATTCTCAAAGTTCTCAAATGGAGTCAAACACATTTGGACAGCCCACACCACCCTTCTTCAAACAGCTTGGCTGAGCGAGTGGTACAGACTTTTAAGAAGGGGGATAAAAAGGGGGAAGGCGCATAGAATAGTGGCACTTGAGAATTGAGAACAGTACAGCACAGAACAGGCCCTTCGGCCCTCGATGTTGTGCCGAGCAATGATCACCCTACTCAAACTCACGTATCCACCCTATACCCGTAACCCAACAACTTGGGGCCTCACGGTAGCATGGTGGTTAGCATCAATGCTTCACAGCTCCAGGGTCCCAGGTTCGATTCCCGGCTGGGTCACTGTCTGTGTGGAGTCTGCACGTCCTCCCCGTGTGTGCGTGGGTTTCCTCCGGGTGCTCCGGTTTCCTCCCACAGTCCAAAGATGTGCGGGTTAGGTGGATTGGCCATGCTAAATTGCCCGTATTGTAAGGTTAATGGGGGGATTGTTGGGTTACGTGGGTTTAAGTAGGGTGATCATTGTTCGGCACAACATCGAGGGCCGAAGGGCCTGTTCTGTGCTGTACTGTTCTATGTTCTATGTTCTAACTCCCCCTTAACCTTACTTTTTTGGACACTACGGGCAATTTTAGCATGGCCAATCCACCTAACCTGCACATCTTTGGACTGTGGGAGGAAACCGGAGCACCCGGAGGAAACCCACACACACACGGGGAGGACGTGCAGACTCCGCACAGACAGTGACCCAGCCGGGAACCGAACCTGGGACCCTGGAGCTGTAAAGCATTGATGCTAACCACCATGCTACCATGCTTATTGCAAGAGGAATGGAATACAAAGGTGGAAGTTTTATTACAGCTGTACAAGGCCTTGATGAGACCACATCTGGAATAATGTGTACAGTTTTGGTCTCATTTTGAGAAATATATTGCATTCGGAGCTGTTCAGAGAAGGTTCACTGGACTCATCTGTGGGTTGCAGGTTTATCTAATGACGAAAGGTTAGATGTATACCCATTGGAGTTTAGAAGATTGAGAGGTGATCTTATTGAAACATATAACATCCTGAAGGGCCTTGATAGGGTGGTGTAATAACCCTCATGTGACCCACCGGGATGACCCAATTCATTTCTCCGTGGGGTTTGAGAATACGAGCTCCCTCGCTGAGTGGCGGAAGCCAAGCAGCTGGGGCTCGTGAAGCTTGCACTTAAAAGCTGGCCCGGATTGGGACTGGCATGATCGGTAGGCTTGGCGTATGTGCTGGATGTCACGTGGTGGCCTAATACTTCTGTTTACCGAATAAACCTTTGTTGTGTAACCTCTTCGGGACTCCTGAAGATATTATGCCGATGATGAGGTTGGGATTCAAACCCACCCATGGATGTTTACCAGATACCGCCCACCACTTCATCGACCGTCGGAGGGAGGCTACGCCAATTGTTCAGTGTCCATGGTACCCTAGAAGTGCTCATCACTGATAACAGCACCCTTTTTACCAATGAGGAATTTTCAAAGTTCTCAAATGGAGTCAAACACATTTGGACAGCCCCACACCACCCTTCTTCAAACAGCTTGGCTGAGCGAGTGGTACAGACTTTTAAGAAGGGGGATAAAAAAACAACCCACAGAATCAGTTGAGACAAAATTGGCACGGTTCCTGTTCAACCAAGCCACATATAATGACCGGTGTAGCCCTGGCAGAATTACTGATGGGCCGAAGACTATGAACCCATTTAAGCCAAATGTTTCCCAATCTTCGTGGGAAGGTGGAGAAGAAATGGGGGGAGGGGCGGGATTCTACGGGCCTCGTCGCCGAAATTGTGCTTGGGCGGAGAATAGGCATCAAACCCGAGATCATGTCCGATGCCGCTCCCGCAATTCTCCGGTCCCCGGAGAAACGCCACCAATCGGGCGCACGCAGTCGATGCGGCGCCATTTGGGGACCATTGAAAGAGGCCCCCGCGACAATTCTCCAAGTGCAGCTGGCCAAAGTTCCCACCGGCGTGGTTCTCTGGTGGGGGCGAGGGGATCATTCACCGGGGGGCGGCCTCCAGGACGGCCACCGATCCACGAGTGCGCGTGATCTGGGGGGGGGGGGGACGACGATCTTCTTGATGCCGGTCTGCGGTGTTGGTCCACCTTGTCCCGCGGGGCGGCCAACACAGGCCACCGCCTTACGCATGCACGGACCCCCGACTGAAAGTGCAGGGTCCCGTGTCGGCAGCTGGAGCTGCAAGGAGTACGCCGGGGCCCTGCTAGCCCCCTCCAGGTAGGAGAATCACTCTGGACCTTCTCCAGGTAAGTCCAGAGTGATTCGCATGCATTTTTTTCGCGGGCATGGGGACGTAGCCTCAGTATTGGAGAATCCTGCCCAAGATCTCCAGAAAAAGTACCATGACCACTGGAAGCAGAGCGAGGTCCAGAATTTTGGCGACAGTGCCCGGTGGATATCGGGACGTCATAGAGGAGACTGGACCAGTCTCTTATACGGTCAAAACCAAGGAGTGGACCATCTCCAAGGCAGGAAACTCTCACAAGAGCCAGCCCTGTCAGATGAATCAGTCCCTCATCCCTCGTGCCCATCATCCATGAGCCAGGCAGTACTACCCCCCAAGGGCCAGCATACTGATATGCACAGATGGAGGATTCTGGATCAGACATGGAAACAGAATCATCCATTATCTCGGATGGCAGTTTGGTCACAGAGAGCCCCCCCAGATGATCGACATGGAAGCGACGCTCCCTGATACATTATACCCACCCTCCTCACCGACCCAGCCCCACAACAGTTGGAAACAGCCAAAGGAGACTTTCTCCACTGCCAATTATAGAGGGACCTATGTACTATGGGGTAGGGATGTAATGACCCTCATGAGACCCACAGGGATGACCCAATCGATCTCCCCGTGGGGCTTGGGAATATGAGGCCCCCTGTTGTGGGGTGGAGGCAATGGAGTCTAGGGTTATGGGGGACAGACAAGAAAGGAGAGTTGAGACCACAACTCGATCAGCCATGATCTTGTTGAATGGTGCAGCAGGCTTGAAAGGCCAAATGGCCTGCACCTGATCAAAATGTCACCGACTGCCAGCCAAGCAGTTGTTTGATGGTTCAGTTCCCGTTAATTGCAAATACTTACCAATTGTGCAATACACGGTACCTCACACCTCACACACAAATGTGCACCCATCAGAGAGGCGAGATGGCTAATCCCAAAAAGGCAGCTCCTCTGAAAGTGCAGCACTTCCTCACCATTGCCCCGGAAGATCAGCCTCAATTCTCTGCTTACATCCCTGGAGCGAGACCTAAAAATGCACAACCATCTGACTTAGAGGCGGGAGTGCTACTCACTGAGTCACAACAATTGTGCAGTATAATATGTCCCCATCATACTCATAGAAAACTATGTAGCCAAGATATATGACAAGACTTACCTTCCGGAAGCAGAGAGGAGCAGACCTGCGCGGGACACTGCTGAAGGGGAGAGGATAAAGGCAGCGCCAGGCTCGGGGCTGAGCAGAGAGGAGCGGACCTGTGCGGGACACTGCTGAAGGGGAGAGGATAAAGGCAGCGCCAGGCTCGGGGCTGAGCAGAGAGGAGCGGGCCTGTGCGGGACACTGCTGCAGGGGAGAGGATAAAGGCAGCGCCAGGCTCGGGGCTGAGCAGAGAGGAGCAGACCTGCGCGGGACACTGCTGAAGGGGAGAGGATAAAGGCAGCGCCAGGCTCGGGGCTGAGCAGAGAGGAGCGGACCTGCGCGGGAAATTGCGCTGCGGGTAGGACAGCTGCTTGTCTGTTTCTTTATTTCAAAATTCAAAAAAAACCTGGTAAAGTGACATCACAGGAGACTGTGACCTGTTTGGCTGAAAGGCAGATTGGGCTAAATTTGAAAATTTGTGGAGTTACTAGTTTTAATTTGATTAAGGGGCTGGTTTAGCACAGGCTTTTAAAGCACTCCAAGGCAGGCTAGCAGCACGGTTCAATTCCCGTACCAGCCTCCCCAAACAGGTGCCGGAATGTGGCGACTAGGGGCTTTTCACAGTAACTTCATTTGAAGCCTACTTGTGACAATTAGCGATTTTCATTTATTTCATTTCATTTCATTTTCATTTAAATTACTATTGTTTAATTTTTATATCTCACTTAAATAACTATTTTGGGTTGATTTAAATTACAATTTTTAAGTTGATTTAAATAACTTTTTAAATTTCAATTAAATAACTATTTAATTTGT
This sequence comes from Scyliorhinus canicula, assembly GCF_902713615.1. Lineage (NCBI taxonomy): Eukaryota > Metazoa > Chordata > Chondrichthyes > Carcharhiniformes > Scyliorhinidae > Scyliorhinus > Scyliorhinus canicula. Next base: position 19,865,015 of record NC_052160.1, on the reverse strand, counting down.
TGTCAGATCAAGCAAGATAACTACTCAGGGATAAAGCTAATTAAATAGTATACAGGAGATTGGATATAATCCGACACAAAAACATCTTTCTAAAGTTTAATTTCAAAAGTTTAATTTAAAGGAATAAATCATGGCAGGACAGCTCCCAGGCGTGGTCTTCTCCTCTTGCTCCATGTGGCAGGCTGGGGACAGTTCCAGTCCCCAGCGTCAGCATGTGTGCAGGAAGTGTCTCTAGTTACATCTGGAAGCTTGAGTTTCAGAGCTGCAGCGGAGGCTGGAGACACTGTGGAGCATCCGCGAGTCGGAGAGCATCGTGGATAGCACGTATAGAGAGGTGGTCACACCGCAGGCTCAGGCCCCGCAGGCAGGAAGGGAATGGGTGACCACCAGACAGAGCAAGAGAGCGAGGCAGGTAGTGTAGGAATCTCCTGTGGCCATTCCCCTGCAGAACAGATATACCGTTGAGGGGAATGGCCTCTCAGGGGAAAACAGCAACAGCCAAACTCGTGGCACCATGGTTGGTTCTGCTGCAGAGGGGAGGGGTGATAAGTGTGACAGTGCAATAGTTATAGGGGATTCAATTGTGAGGGGAATAGACAGGCGTTTCTGTGGCCGCAAACAAGACTCCAGGATGGCATGTTGCCTCCCTGGTGCTAGAGTCAAGGATGTCTCGGAGCGGGTACAGGACATTCTGGAGGGGGAGGGTAAACAGCCAGTGGTTGTGGTACACATAGGTACAAACGACATAAGTAAAAAAAGGTAAATGAGGTCCTAAAAGCAGAATACAGGGAGCTAGGAAGGAAGTTAAGAAATCGGACCTCGAAGGTAGTGATCTCAGGATTACTACCGGTGCCACGTGCTAGTCAGAATAGAAATAACAGGATATATAGGATGAATACGTGGCTGAAGGAATGGTGTCGGGGGGGGGGGGGGTTCAGATTCCTGGGGCATTGGGACCGGTTCTGGGGGAGGTGGGACCTGTACAAACTGGGCGTGTTACACCCGGGCAGGACTGGAACTGATGTCCTCGGGGGGCTATTTGCTAGAGCAGATGGGGAGTGTTTAAACTAATGTGGCAGGGGGATGGGAACCGATGCAGGAAGTCAAAAGTGTAAAACAGGGACAGAAACAAAAGGCAGTAAGGGGGAAAGTGTAAGGCAGAGAAGCCATAGTCAAAAATCAAAAAGGGCGACATACAAGGTATAGTGACTCAGTGAAAAGGCCTAGTAATACTAAAAGTAATAAAACGGGAAGTAAAAACATAAATGGAAAGCGACGTGGCAGGTTGTTACATGAAGATATGGGTTCAATGACAAGAAAAATTAGGAGAAAAAAGTTAAGAGGAAAAATAACTTAGGAGAGGTTACTGATCAAGGTGTTAAGATTCAAAACAGAGGCATAAAAGCCAACATAAGTGTACTTTACCTGAATGCTCATAATATTCGGAATAAGGTAAATGAGTTGATGGCGCAAATCATCATGAATGACTATGATTTAGTGGCCATTACTGAAATATGGTTAAAGGATGGTTACGACTGGGAGTTAAATACCCAAGGGTATCAAACTATTCGGAAGGACAGATTGGATGGTAAGGGAGATGGTGTAGCTTTGTTATTTAAGGATGACATCCGGACGATAGTAAGGGATGACATCGGTGCTATGTAGGATAAGGTTGAATCCATTTGGGTGGAAATCAGGATTAGTAAGGCGAAAAAGTCACTGATAGGAGTAGTCTATAGGCCACCAAATAGTAACATTATGGTGGGGCAGGCAATAAACAAAGAAATAACTGATGCATGTAGAAATGGTACAGCGGTTATCATGGGGGATTTTAATCTACATGTCGATTGGTTTAACCAGGTCGGTCAAGGCAGCCTGGAGGAGGAGTTTATAGAATGTATCCGCGATAGTTTCCTTGAACAGTATGTAATGGAACCTACGGGGGAACAAGCGGTCCTAGGTCTGGTCCTGTGTAATGAGACAGGATTGATTAATAATCTCATAGTTAGGGATCCTCTCGGAAGGAGCGATCACAAATATGGTGGAATTTAAAATACAGATGGAGGGTGAGAAGGTAAAATTAAACACTTGTGTTTTGTGCTTAAACAAAGGAGATTACAATGGGATGAGAGAAGAGCTAGCTAAGGTAGACTGGGTGAAATAGTTGAGGAACAGTGGAGAACCTTCCAAGCGATTTTTCACAGTGCTCAGCAAAGGTTTATACCATCAAAAAGGAAGGATGGTAGAAAGAGGGAAAAATCGACCGTGGATATCTAAGGAAATAAGGGAGAGTATCAAATTGAAGGGAAAAGTATACAAAGTGGCAAAGATTATTGGAGACTAGAGGACTGGGAAATCTTTAGGGGGCAACAGAAAGCTACTAAAAAAGCTATAAAGAATAATAAGATAAATTATGAGAGTAAACTTGCTCAGAATATAAAAACAGATAGTAAATGTTTCTATAAATATATAAAACAAAAAAGAGTGGCAAAGGTAAATATTGATCCTTTAGAGGATGAGAAGGGAGATTTAATAATGGGAGATGAGGAAATGGCCGAGGAACTGAACAGGTTTTTTGGGTCGGTCTTCACAGTGGAAAACACAAATAACATGCCAGTGGCTGATGGAAATGAGGCTATGACAGCTGAGGACATTGAGATGATTGTTATCACTAAGGAGGTGGTGATGGGCACGCTAATGGGGCTAAAGGTAGACAAGTCTCCTGGCCCTGATGGAATGCATCCCAGAGTGCTAAACGAGATGGCTAGGGAAATTGCAAATGCACTCGTGATAATTTATCAAAATTCACTAGACTCTGGGGTGGTCACGGCAGATTGGAAATTAGCAAACATGACACCACTGTTTAAAAAAGCGGGTAATTATCGGCCAGTTAGCTTAACTTCGGTAGTAGGGAAGATGCTGGAATCTATCATCAAGGAAGAAATAGCGAGGCATCTGGGTGGAAATTGTCCCATTGGGCAGACGCAGCACGGGTTCATAAAGGGCAGGTCGTGCCCAACTAATTTTGTGGAATTTTTTGAGGACATTACCAGTGCGGTACACAACAGGGAGCCAATGAATGTGGTATATCTGGATTTCCAGAAAGCTTTTGAAAAGGTGCCACACAAAAGGTTGCTGCATAAGATAAAGATGCATGGCATTACGGGTAAAGTAGTAGCATGGAAAAGAGGATTGGTTAATTAATAGAAAGCAAAGAGTGGGGATTCATGGGTGTTTCTCTCATTGGCTAGTGGTGTTCCTCAGGGATCAGTGTTGGGCCCACAATTTTTCACAATTTACAGAGATTATTTGGAGTTGGGGACCAAGTGCAATGTGTCCAAGTTTGCAGACGACATTAAGATGAGTAGTAAAGCAAAAAGTGCAGAGGATACTGTAAGTCTGCAAAGGGATTTGGCTAGATTAAGTGAATGGGTTAGGGTCTGTCAGCTGGAATCTGATGTTGACAAATGTGAGGTTATCCATTTTGGTAGGAATAACAGCAAAAGATATTATTATTTAAATGATAAAATATTAAAACATGCTGCTGTGCAGAGAGACCTGGGTGTGCTAGTGAATGAGTCGCAAAAAGTTGGTTTACAGGTGCAACAGGTGATTAAGAAGGCAAATGGAGTTTTGTCCTTCATGGCTAGAGGGATGGAGTTTAAGACTAGGGAGGTTATGCTGTAATTGTATAAGGTGTTAGTGAGGCCACACCTGGAGTATTGTGTTCAGTTTTCAGAGCTGAAGGGGTTGGATTACAAGGAGAGGTTGAGTAGACTGGGACTGTACTCATTGGAATTTAGAAAGATGCGGGGGGATCTTACAGAAACATATAAAATTAGGAAGGGAATAGATAGGATAGATGCGGGCAGGTTGTTTTCACTGGCGGGTGAAAGCAGAACTAGGGGGTATAGCCTCAAAATAAGGGGAAGTAGATTTAGGACTGAGTTTAGGAGGAACTTCTTCACCCAAAGGGTTGTGAATCTATGGAATTCCTTGCCCAGTGAAGCAGTTGAGGCTCCTTCATTAAATGTTTTGAAGATAAAGATAGATAGTTTTTGGAAGAATAAAGGGATGAAGGGTTATGGTGTTCAGGCCGGAAAGTGGAGCTGAGTCCACAAAAGATCAGCCATGATCTCATTAAATGGCGGATCAGGCTCGAGGGGCCAGATGGCTTACTCCTGCTCCTAGTTCTTATGTTCTTATGTTCTATGTCACTTGTACAACAAAGGCAATTTGACAGAAAGTATCTCTACTCTCGCTGGTATAGTCCCTTGGAGAACAGAGAACAATGACTGTCTCCCAGTATTTCCTTGGTAAATTGAACACAGATTGACTAACCTTATGTGGGAGAGCAATAAATGATGCTGGGAACCAAAATCAATATACCTCGATAAAAGCCATCAGATTTTGCTGTCAAAAAAGATTTATTTCACGGAACCATCTGCCTCATATTTATTGACAACAGATATTTTCACTTGTTTTCTTCAAAGTGGATGGATGAAAAGAGTGGTTTTATTGTCCTATTATATTGACTCACAGAGTCACTGAAGAAGAGATGTTTTTTCCGAACTATTCCCGGAATATTTCTTTTCTCTCTTTGAATCTTTGTACCGTCTTGTTTTTTCATCTGTTTGCCTCTCAGTCTCAGTCTCTCCTCTCTTTCTCCTGTTTCCCCCCCTCCCCCGTTATTTCTCTCTCTCCCGGTTACGTTTACAGTTGTTTATCACTCATTCTCACCCTCTCTTCCCATCTGTTTCGCTCGCCCAATCTGTCTCTTATTCTTTATGTCTCTCTATTTGGTTGTCTCCCTCTCCTTCTCATTCTGTTTCTCTTTATCATTTTGAAGTTTCTCTGGGCACAGGTTTACCACCAATTTCTCTGTGTAAAATGATAAACAGCTGTTACCTTCTGGCTCTAAAGAGACGATGAAGAAATGGTTACAAAAATACAAAGCATCAAACATGTAACTTAGTTTAAATAGGTTAAATAGTAGTGTCACAGCATATTTACTTTGAATCACTCCAGTGCAGAAGGAGGCCATTCGGCCCATCGAGTCTACACTGACCCTCTGAACAAGCCCCCTAACCAGGCCCACTCCTCCATTCTATCCCTGTAACCCCATAACCCTGGCTAACCTTTTGGACACTGTGGGCAAAATTTAGCATGACCAATCCACCTATCCTGCACATCTTTGGATTGTGAGAGGAAACGGGAGCACCCGGAGGAAGCCCACGCAGACATAGGGAGAACATATGAACTCCACACAGGCAGTCACCCACGGCTGGAATTGAACCTGGGTCCCTGGTGCGATGAGGCGGCAGTGCTAAGCACTGTGGCACAAAGTAGTTGAGAACATCATTAGCAACAGTGCAGCTCTTCCAAAAATGTAATCACCAAAATTGGTTCACAAATAAGCTATCTTCAAATTTTACACAAATCTCTTTGACTACATTTCCAGCTTTTCTGGATGTTTTATACAGATCTAAACATAACCCATCAAAAATGATGGCATGCGTGGTTCACAAGCAGGGGGCAAATTTAACCTGACTCCCTGGTCAGGAAGCCCCCGGGATCAGGTGGAATGCTAGCTTTCCCCACCCAACGTTCCTCTCCACTGTTACAGGGGCCAATATTGGGAGATGTGCAGAACCAGCATTGCACCTGATCCTGTTGGTTTTCCCGACAGATCAAATCGAGCTGATGGCATCTGAGGAATCACCGTGTCTTTAATACCTTATCGAGGAGGAGCCATCCACGGATTGGAAGGTGATTCCCTCATACTTTATTGAAGTGAAGCTGGGAAACATCGGAGCAGGGGCCAGAGCGGGATGAGTTCCAAGGGAATTGTGACCTCCACTGATTTACTGCTGCACATCTTCCCACTTGCTATTGAATCAGTGCAGAGCCAACCGTGGGATATTCAGGCTTCAGCATTAGAAGGGATTTTTGGAAGAGAGAGCTTCCTCAAATGAATTTGATGCATTGTTTGAAAATGTGGCTTTTTGCTGGAAGGATGGTTCTGGGGTAGAGAGCTGTTAGATCAAGGGGCAGTTTTGATCTGTTCATTAATTGAGCGCTTGTGACAATGGAGTTCAGTTCCTGCTATTTAGTGTTGTTTAATCCATTCCTTAAACCTGATTGATTATTTGCTCTATCTTTTGGCAGTTTTTCTTCTGAAGGTTTGGGTCTTAAGCAATTAAAAACAATCATTTGTGGTGCATAAATCCCATTGTCCACTGATGTCAAGTAGACAATTTGCTGATCTTAGTCTTAAGGTGGACCTTGCAATAGTGTTTAAATTGTTGATCTCTCACATATCTGTTTGGAGTTTGTATCTGCTCCCCATGTCTGCGTAGGTTTCCTCCGGGTGCTCCGGCTTCCTTCCACAGTCCAAAGATAGATAGATGTTTACAGCATGGGAACAGGCCTGTGGGATTTACCACACAATCTGCCATTGGCCGGTGGTGGGATCTTCTGGTCCCCCCGTTGCCAATGGAGTTTCCCATTGAATGCACCCATCGCCGCCGTGAAACCTGGAGGGCGTCGGACCTGCGTCGCCGTGAAAATTTGCGCGGCCCGCTATTCTCCGAACCGGCGTGAGTGCGGAGAATCGCGCCCAGGATGCTTTCTATTGTGCATCTGTAAAAATTAGTGAGAGTCAATGTGGACATGCTGAATTTCCTTAGTTTCCTGAGGAAGTATAGGTGCTGTTGTGCTGGCATGATGGTGGTCTTCTTGTGTGCAGACTATCATTAATTCTTATCATGGGTATTGCAGAAGAAGGGAAAGTATGTGTGGCTTATTCAAAGCTAAGAACATCATTTCTTGCCTCTCACTGTCTGCAATTTCTCTTTCTTCACGCTTTGTAGGCAGGATGTGACCGATACGCCGAGCTTCAAGCAGTTAAGGAGTTGCAGGCTGGCACATTTATTCAGCTCCAAGCGACATGCTCTTTCATCATTGTTAAACAAAGCCAGCGTGAATATGCATTAGCAGCTTTTTCTCCCCAAACACATTAGGGACCTGTCAGACAGCCAGGTGACAGTTTGCTACAGTTGGTCGGAGTGTATAACTAAAGCAAACATCTGCAGGGTCAGATGTCATCAAATAAAGGGTGTGGTGTAACTCATGTTCATAATAAAATTAATCGTATTCACCTATTTAATATGCTTTATAAAAGAATGTCAAATAATATTCCTTTAAAAATAATCTTCACCCGACATATTTCATTAATAAATAACCTGTTGTGTGTGGAAGTGTAGCAGTTATAAATCACAGGACTGATGTATGTGTCACACTCAATTAAAAATCTCATTAGTATCCCTGGTTGACGCGCAACACCTTATTATCTAACTGCGGCTACAAGTCTTTTTTTTCACGCTTCCTCGGAAAGCTTTGAAGTGTATTTTGTGTCATATTTACATGATTATATAAAACAGTTCAAGTACAATTGTACAACATGATTCTGTTGCTTTTCCATTGAATCCCCTGAGTGCTTGTTGTTTTGTGGGAGCAACTATAGTCGGAGCCACAGAGACCGGAAGTGCTTTGCCAACGCAGATGGGAAGAGGTTTAGCGCTGAGTCCCCAAATACTCAAACAACTCAACAATGGAAGTGGCAGCTGCGCTGGCATTCACAGAGCGCGTCAACATGTACTCGGAAGCGATGGTGACATTTTTGCGTGCGACCAAGGGCAATTAGGATTGGGCTACAAATGCTACCCTTTGATACTGACCGCCCACACCCCCTGCCTCTGGCTGGAATGCTCCGGCCTCACCCGCAGTGGGCCTAATGATGGGCCGGAGGGGAACATATCGCAGGAGCGAAAAAATCAGTTGCTGCACGGCACGCTTTTCCCAACATGACATGTCAGGAACGCCATTTGAATACATCAGTATATTTGGACGGTCATCCTCAAGGCAGTTCGCCGGAATCACTCTGCCACACTGGATCAAAAGGCCACGCTGGTGTCTAGTTAGATCGGCGTGATTCACGACCGCATGTAAGCGATGTGCACCTGCCGACCTGCTCTTCACTCCTGACTGTGACGTCTGTTCCCCTACTTTGCATCACACAATGCCCACAGCACCTTGGACTCTGCACCAGCTTCACAGGCAGCACCACTTTGCTCTCAAGGTGGGGTTACAGAGGCAAGAGTCTATATACCAGACCAGCGGGAAGGTAGGGGTAGGTTGAGGTCAGGAGCTGAGTGATATTGGCAGCACCCACACTGAGCAGGTTATTGCTAAATGCTGCTTGATGACACTGTTGATGATTCCTTCCATCACTTTACTGATGATTGAGAGTAGACTGATAGGGTGGTAATTGGCCGGGTTAGATTTGTCCTGTTTCTTGTGTACAGGACATACCTGGGTAATGTTATACATTGCCGGTACTGGAACAGCTTGGCTAGGAGTCCAGCAGGTTCTGGAGCACAAGTCTTCAGCACTACAGCCGGAATATTGTCAGGGCTCATACAGTATGCAGGGGCTTCAGCCGTTTTTTGATATCACATTGGGTGGAATCGAATTGGCTTAAAACTGGCATCTGTGATGCTGGGGACCTCTGGAGGAGACCGAGATAGATCATCCACTCGGCACTTCTGGCTGAAGATTGTTGCGAATGCCGCAGCCTTGTCTTTTGCACTGATGTGCTGTGCTCCTCCCTCATTGAGGATGGGGATATTTGTGGAGCGTCCTCTCTAGTGAGTTGTTTAATTGTCCACCACCATTCATGGCTGGATGTGGCAGGACTGCAGAGCTTAGATCTGATCCGTTGGTTGTGGGATTGTCTATCACTTGCTGCTGATGCTGTTTGGCATGGAGGTAGTCCTCCGTTGTAGCTTCACCAGTTTGGCACCTGATTTTTTGATATGCCTGATGTTGCTCCTGGCATGCCCTCCTGCACTCTTCATTGAACAAGCGTTGATCTCCTGACTTAGTGGTTATGGTAGACTGGGGGATATGCCGGGCCATCAGGTTGCAGAATGTGGCTGAATACAATTCTGCTGCTGCTGATGGCCCACAGAACCTCATGGATGCCCAGTCTTGAGTTGCTAGATCTGTTCTGAATTTATCGCATTTAGCACAATGGTAGTGCCACACAACACAATGACGGGGTCCTCAATGTGAAGTAGGGACTTTGTCTCCACAAGGACTGTGAAGTGGTTCCTCCTACTGATACGGTTATGGACAGATACATCTGCGGCAGGCAGGTTGGTGAGGATGAGGCCTGGTATGTTCTTCCCTCTTATTGGTTCGCTCACTAGACCCAATCTGGCAGTTATGTCCTATAGGACTTGGCCAGTTTGGTCAGTAGTGGTGCTACCAAACGACTCCCAGTGATGGACATTGGCGTCCCCCACCCAGAGTACATTCTGCGCCCTTGCCACCCTCATTGCTTCCTCCAAGTGTTGCTCCACATGGAGGAGTACTGATACATCAGCCGAGGGTGGATGTGGTAATCAGCGGGATGGTTCCTTGCCCATGCTTTAGCTGAAGCCATGTGACCTCAAGAGGTCTAGAGTCGATGTTGAGGACTCCCAGGGCAACTCCCTCCCGACTGTATACCACTGTGCCACCACCACCTCGCCACCCAGGTGATCGTGTTAGTGGTGTCTGGGACGTTATCTGTGAGGTATGATTCCGTGAGGATGACTGTTGCTTGGCTACTCTGTGAGACTGCTCTCCCAATTTTGGCACCAGCCCCCAGATATCCAGATATTAATAAGGAGGACTTTGCAGGGTTGACAGGGCTGGGTGTGCCATTGTCTTTTCCAGTGTCTAGGTCAATGCCGAGTGGTCCATCCAATTTCTTTCCTTTTAAACTTTGTAGCGGTTTTGATACATTGCTGTGGATCTGGAGTCACATGTTAGACAGATCAGTAAACCAGATGGGTTTTTACGACAATCAACAATGGTTTTGGGCAGCATGTGGTGCAGTGGATAGCACTAGCGCTGAGGACCCGGGTCCAAATCCCGGCCCTGGGTCACTGTCCGTGTGGCGTGTGCACATTCTCCCCGTGTCTGCGTGGGTTTCAACCTCACAACCCAAAGATGTGCAGGTTAGATGGATTGGCCATGCTAAATTGCCCCTTAATTGGAAAAAACAATAATTGGGAACTCTAAAGTTACAAAAAAAAACAATGGCTTCACGGTCATCGTTAGACTTTTAATTCCAGATATTTATTGCAATCTGCCGTGGTGGGATTTGAACCCTGGGTCTGTGGATCATCAGTCCAGTGGCAGTACCACTACGCCAACACCCCCCCCCCCCCCCCCCCCCCCCCCGAGTGAACGAAGAGTCTGTTCACTTTCCAGGTGGTGTGCGAAGGCGGGGCACAGGGAGGATGGGCATGTGGGGTGACCAATGAGAGCGTGGAGCAGATGAAGTTGGTCACGTGATGAAGCTATTGTGAAAGCATCCAACCCGAGTTGGCAACCCTCCTGGGATTGTACATGCATTAAACAGAATCACAGAATTGTTACGGCAGAAAAGGAAGCCATTTGGCCCATCATGTCTGCAATGGCTTCCCAAATTAACAACATACCCAGTACCAATTCCTGCCTTCTCCCTGTAACCCTGCACATTTTTCCTGTTCAGAAAACAGTCCAATTCCATTTTGAATGCTTCAATTGAATCACACTCTCAGACACTGCATTCCAAACCCCAGCACCCGCTGCGTAAAAACGTTTCTCCACATATCACTCTTGCTTCTTTTACTAAGTACTTTAAAGCAGAGGCAGATTGGTTATGTTTGGTGTTGTCAGATGTGTTTTCAATCTTGAGCAGGAACAACTTGAGCTGAAAGTCCCACACAGCATGAAGATTTTCACCTCACTTTGATCTTCAACTACCTAAATTTAACTTGGTTCTCTGATTGTAGAGACAGATCGGAGTGATGGCAGGGTGAACTTAGAATTCCTGTTGAGATCTGGCCTTCGTTATTTCGCAGCTATTTATGGGATTCAATTACTCTTAGGCTCCGCTGCCTGAGGTCACAGGGAATTATCTTAATCTTCTATCATTTTGTCAGTTATTTTTCTTCTGCCTTGTTAATAATCCCCCACAACGTCTGCAGATGGTAGATTTGCCACATGCAGGCGTCGTGAGGCTAACATCCTGTTTGCATTCTCAAGATCTTTGTGCACCTGCACACCTCAGGGATGATTGAAGGAAGCTGAGATGTGACTGTTTGGGTTGGGTCCCCACCAGAATAAATGCGTTTATGCGACTGACTGGTAAGCATTTGGTGACGCACAGTTAAAGTTGCCGTCTTGAATTGAACTCTTCGCTAGTTTATGAAATGAGAATACCCTGAAGGGCCACGGCTATTTTGTTTCATATTTTAACACGTTACTAGGTTAATTTTGTTGAGTACTTCCAAAATAATAGCGACAGAGAGATTGGGGGTAATTTTGACTGTAAGTGATACAAAACCGCCTGTTGTACTCCTCTCCTGATTTTAATTTGCATTGATTTTACCCAAAGTCTTTCCTCATAACGAAAGCGATGGGGACTGCAGATATCCTTTGGAAGACTAATGACATCAAGGGGTAGGAGAGAAAGGTGGCGGAGAGGTGCCATGATCTGCTTGAATGGTAAGGCAGGTGCGATGGGCCAAATGGCCTACTCCTCTTCTGATATCCTATGTTCCTAAGACCACGCTTGAAATAAGCAAGGGACAATGTCAATAGATCATGATCTATGGGCAATAGCAAGTTTGGGCATGGAAACCTCTGGATAGTGGGAGCAAAGAACAACTGATAGAATGGAGTTCCACAATTGGAAAGTTCGAGGAATTATCTGTTTTGATAAGGAGAATGCAAGAGAGCTCTTGCTCTGATCTGGAGAAGCTAATTGAGATTCTAATTTCAAACATTCTATCCCGGTTAGTCTATGTTTCCTCCAAACCTTTCCCTTTCCTCAGAATAAAAGCACAAAATGCTGGCAAAATTCAACAGATCAGACAACATCTGTGGAGAGAAATAGTGACTGTTTCAGGTCAATGAACAGGATGGATTTTCTCAACCCTGGCATTGGAGTGTCCACAGATATCGTGATTTCTGTATTTCTATTATATGTGTTCTGTGTTGCCACTTTCCACACCACAACCTTTGATATTGCCAACATGCACTCCTGACATAGATTCCTGTTTTAAATTTAGTTACAATTTATATCTAGATGAGCATTTAAAAATAGCTTCCAAGAAGAATGTAATCAATGTATAACCCCAACGTGCACCGGTTCGCAATAGTTGGAAAAGCCGGCCAAACTTTTCCTTCTCATTTGCAGCAGGATTTTCCGGTGCCGCTAAAAGCTAATGGAGTTTTGGCCGGAACGCCAAATTTTCCGTTCTTGCTTGCAACGGATGAGACCAGAGAATGCCGCCCGTAGTGTTCCTGGCAGAGGTTTTGTGGCACAGTGGTGGCGCCACTACCTGTGGGATGGAAGTGTTACGTTTGACGCCCACATCTGCACCTGATGGCCATGGAAGGTGTGTTCCTAACATGGCCAAACAGGTTGGGTATCAACCTGTGAATCTTCCCAATGCGCCTGATAGCAACAAGAGAGTTTCCTGGTCAGCCATGCCGGAGAAAGGAATGGCAAACCACGGCAGTACTTCGCCAAGCATGATCATGGACCAATCCAATGTTCACCCACGCCCTCTCAGGGCATGGGGGAAGGAGTTTCCAAAGTTCCCAAATTCCCCAAAACCCATCAGCCTTTGAATATTGTGCCCTGTTCCCCATGTGGGCTTTGAAAGAGTTAGTGCAGTTGGGCACTAATCAGTGTCATTGGAGTGATGCGTTGCACTGCTGACTAAATTGGCATAATTGACTTGTCAAGGAAGAGTCAGGGAGCTGATTAGGCAACTGACTTGCCCTTGTGGTAGGTGAGGCACACCTGAAACACGTGACGACTGCAATTTGCAGTCAACGTCACCTTTAGAGGGCACCCTCATCCCCCCAGCAGCCATAGGCTGCAGATTAAAACCATCCTTCCGACTTGGACAGCCGCCACCCCTGCATTAATCCTTGATGGGCTGGCCTCCATAACCAGTGGCCTTGAACATGCAGACCTCGGCCGGGATTCTCCGACCCCCCGCCTGGTCGGAGAATCCCCGGGGGGGGAGGCACGAATGCCGCCCCGAGGCTGGCTGCCCTATTCTCCGGCGCCATTTTACGGGTGGCGGCGGGATTCCCGCCACGCCGGTCGGGGGCCGTTGACAGCAGCCCCCCGGCGAATCTCCGAGCCCCGATGGGCCGAGCAGCCGTCCATTTTTGGCCAGTAGGTGAGTGTGTGGAGACGGTGCTCGGTGGGGCGCGGGGGGGATCCGACCTCAGGGGGAGGGGCCCCCACGGTGGCCTGGCCCGCGATCGGGCCCCACCGATCTGTGGGCGGGCTTGTTCCATGGGGGGGACTTCTTTCTTCCCCGCCGGGCCCCTGTAAGGCTCTGCCATATTCACCAAGGGCATGCGCGGGGAGGAGAACACCCGCACATCCGCAAGAATGCGCCAGCTGGTCTCCGCCTGCGCGGAATTACCCCAGCCGTTCCGCGCTGCGTGAACTCGTGCCAGCCCTTCTCCGCTGGCTGGAGTGGCGCCAACCCCTCTGGCGTCAATCTAGCCCCCGGAAATGCGGAGAATTCTGCACTTTCAGGGGCTGTTGACGCCGGAGTGGTTGGCGCAGGTTTTCCCGCCGGAGTGGGGACTTAGTCCCCAGAAGGGAGAATCCCGCCCCTCATGCCCTCTGGCTTCACAGTGCTGCCTGAGTGTGGGGGTTCATTCTGACTGCACTCGTCCTCCCCCCTGTGAAGGTTTGCAGCCCTCATGAGGCTGTAAACCACCCATTGTTTGTCAGAGACCCCACTCTGCCCATGCAGCCTGGCATCTCACGGGACCCCACCCAAGGACCTCAAAGTTGCCCCTTGTGCTGACCCTGTGGATTCACCTGCTCCTACCCACTTTCCAGCTGTCACTCTGGAAGGGTGATCCCTCAGCAGTGATATCGCCACAGGCACAGCAAAGGGGATACGGGAAGCGATGCTCGCATACCAGCCGCCAGACCCCTTCAAACCTCAAGGTTCACAGGCGTGAAGGGCCGCTAAGGCCGGCAAACTACCCCGCCCCCTCGAGATGCCCAGATCTAACCACTTATCTGAATCACCCGCATCCTCTCCGATGCATCTCTGCAATTGGCACCCTGGAGGATGATGGTGACCAGAGCTCCCCTCTCCGATATCCCCTCTGGAGGTGAGGTCGCCAGGTTCTCGTTTTGATACAGCTGCTGTAAATGGTTCCAACGTGACTTCATGCCAACGACGTGCGATGAATGGCAGGGGATGTCCCAGCAGGAGAACTTGCTCATAAAATGCTAACGCATGTAAATGAGGCTCCCGACCTCCCATAGTGAAGGGCGTGGAAAACTGGAAAAAGCAATCGAGAATTGTGTTTCCTGATTCTCTGTTATTTGTGCCCGCGTCGCTGTTCTTGCTGACGACTGACACGGGCTGAAAATCGCCCCCATTGGAAAAGGTAGATTCGGAGTTGAGTATGACCCCTCACCTGCAAATTACTTGGCAAGTGGACCCTAGGCAGTTTAATTGTAATGTTAACTGTATCATTTCAATCTTACTAACACTTTGCTGATAAAATAGGAAAACTGGATGTAAGGGCAATGGGTTGACTGGGAGCCACTCGATTTCATTTCTGTAATTTATTGTGCAGAGAATGTACTTAGAAACTAAAGTCTATACTGCACTCTGAAACAGATTGAGCATGGAACGGGGCCTTCGCCAGCCGGGTTCATAGGGGATCGTAAACCTGTTTTATATCCCAACTAATACTCTCTTCCCATTGAAATGAATGAAAACAGAGTTGGATATGGTGAAAGCAGACTGTAGGTTCACTGTGAACCTGCTTTTTGCTACTCAAGTAGACTGATTTCGCTCCTTTTTTAAAAATAATTTTACAGTACCCAATTCTTTTTTTCCAATTAAGGAGCAATTTAGAGTGGTCAATCCACCCATCCTGCACATCTTTGGGTTGTGGGGGTGAGACCCACACAGACACGGGGAGAATGTGCAAACTCCGCACAGGCAGTGACCCAGACTGGGATCGAACCTGGGACCTCGGCGCCGTGAGGCAGCAGTGCTAACCACTGCGCCCTCGTGCTGCCCTGATTTTGCTCCTAATATCGATTACGTACAAAATAAATGTGATCTCACTCTGAGACTATAGCTAGAGCTATGACCCCCTCCTCCTTCCACAGACAGCATTGGGCTCAATCAAGCCTCTGAATATACCAGAGTTATCTTCTTCCAATCCTTACCCCCTGCACCAAGCCTCGCAGCACTGGACCGCGAACACTGACACCAATGTCGCTGGTAATGCCCGAGCTTCATCCGTGAAAAAAAAATTGCATAACTCTGAAACCATTCCTACGGCTGCTGAGATGATGCTGATGTAACTTTGTACAATGCATTTGTGTACGTTCCAAGCCTGTCCCCATAATTATGGTTCAGTATTGACCAATCATTTCAGTCTCAGTGAAACTTTAATGAACTCCGTCTTTTGAAGAGGCAAGGAAGCAGCTATACAGCTCATTTTGTGAATGAAATTGGCCTTTATCCGAATCGGGAAATAGGGGCCGGGATTCTCCTGCGTCGGAGAATTGCCGGGGGGAGCGTGAGAATCGCGCCGCGCCACTCCGACGGCAATCGCGCCTCGGGGCCGTGCCGGTCGGGGGCCGTTGAAAGTGCCCCCCCCCCCGGCAATTCTCCGCACCTCAACGGGCCGAGTGCCCGCCAAGTTCGGCCGAGTCCCGCCAGCGTGGGTTACGTATGGTCCTACCCAGTGGGACCTCAGAGTTGTGGCTGCGTGGGCCATCCTGGTGGGGGGCGGGGGGATCCGACTCCGGGGGGGGGCCTCCACGATAGCCAGGCCTACGATCGTGGCCTAACGATCGGCGGGCAGGCTAATTTCATGGGGTGCCTGTGTTCCTCCGCGCCGGGCCCTTGTTGGGCTCCGCCATATTGCCCGGGGGCCAGCGCAGAGACGGCAACCCACATGCATTCGCGGACCTGTGCCAGCTGTGGTGGGCATGCGTGGATCCGCGCCGGCCATGGTGCGCACGCGCAGACCCGCACCAGCTTTCGAGCACCGGAGCAGCGGACACCACTCTGGTTCCATACTAGCCCCCTAGGAAGGGGTGAATGCCGGGGCCTGGAGGCCCTTTGACACCGGGGTCACTCGCGCTGCTTTTGACGCCGCCGTCAGGATTTGGCTGCGGGATCGGAGAATCCCAGCCAGGATCAATGTAAATTGTCCATTTACACATTTCTCCTATTGAAAAGAAAAATGTATACAATTCTGTCTCTGTATCTGTTGTGGCGCTTGCCTCTGAGGCAGAAGTTGTAGGTTCAGATCCCACTCAAGGACTTTGGCACAAAAATGACAAATGATGTCCCTGTTGCAGTGCTGAGGGAGTGTTGCACTGTTGGAGGTGCTGTCTCAGACCCCATCTCTCATTTGAGGTGGATATAAATGATCCCATAGCACTATTTTGAAGAAGAGCAGGGTAGTTATCCCTGGTGTCCTGGCTTTTATGTTTCCTTCATTCAAATGCCGTTATCACGTTCATGTTTGTGGGATCTTGCTGTGCACAAAATGTCTGTTGTGTTACAAGAGTGACTACATTCAAAGTTACTTAATTGCCTGTAAACCCCATTGAATGACCTGGGGCGGGATTCTCTGTTTTGCCGGCGCCTGGGAGTTCCCCGATGGCGTGGGGCTGCCCCACAATGAGAAGCCCCATTGACCGGCCAGCGTAACAGAGAATCCCGCCGGCGGGTCGAGGCAGAAAAGAGGCACGGCGGGGTGGAGAATCCAGCCCCTATGCTCGTGTGAGGTTCTAGAGAACTTCCAGCCTCTCTTTCTCTAACTTTCACACATCCCACAGGAAACGCCCCTCATTGTGTTCAATGTCTGGACTCCTAGATGCACTGTTCTTACAAGTGCATGCCCTGCTGTTTCAACTCTGTCAAACACCTCACATTGGATTTGGATTTATTGTCATGTGTACCGAGCTACAATGAAAAGTACATACATGAAAATCATAGGCCATACGATAAATACACAATGTAAATACATAGATATGGACATCGGGTGATGCATGGAGAGACCAGTTCAGTCCTAAGAGGGTCACACAGGAGTCTGCTAACAATGGGGAAGAAGCTGTTTTTGAATCTATTGGTTCTCAGACTTTTGTATCTCCTGCCCGATGGAAGAGGTTGAAAGAGAGAATAACCCGGGCGGGAGGGGTCTTTGCTTATGCTGCCCGCATTCGCAAGGCAGCAGGAGGAGTAGACAAAGTCAATGTATGGGAGGCGTGTTAGCGTGATGGACTGGGCTGTGTTCACGGCTCTGTAGTTTCTTGCGGTCTTGGGCCAAGCAGTTGCCATACCAGGCTGTGATGCAGCCAAATAGGATGCTTGCCATGTTGCATCTGTAAAAATTGGTAAGAATCAATGTGGACATGCCAAATTTCTTTAGTTTCCTGAGGAAGTACAGGCACTGTTGTGCTTTCTTGGTCG
Source organism: Scyliorhinus canicula (assembly GCF_902713615.1). NCBI lineage: Eukaryota > Metazoa > Chordata > Chondrichthyes > Carcharhiniformes > Scyliorhinidae > Scyliorhinus > Scyliorhinus canicula. The sequence goes on along the minus strand of NC_052160.1, from coordinate 19,847,415 downwards.
TAGCACCAACATGGTTGGGTTGAAATAACAAACGATCAATCAGCAAGGAAATTATCCACAAACAGTGCAGAATCCTACAAGGCCCAGCCAGCACTTTCTGGTGATATACAGCATTGTGACATACTGAGTGGGCAAAAGAGTTAGAAATTGATTAAATGGAATTGCAGGTTCTGTTTCCAAACTACTGTGATGACAAAGATAGTTAACAGCTGTTTTGCTACCAACTGGGCCCAAACCTGGTATTAATTATAAACAAAACTCAGATTCTGCCCCTTCAGATCTCATTATAGCAGATAGCTGGTGTGATAAGCGTCAATTTGAGCAAAGACAGACTGACTGGAACTATAAGCATCATGGTGCAGGGGTTGGCTTCTCCTAAGGCTGATCGCTGTATTCGGCAATTGTGTTTCTGTATGTTTTAATAGATTCTCCGGAGAACCTCGCAGATCAATGCCAGATTAATTAGATGGTTCGCAAGTAGTTTTCTTCATTCACATATTTCAAAGATTTTGGATGAACATTCAGAACCAGCTATTGTGTTTTAATCAACGTTAGAGTCAATGGATGGTTACAGGACAGAAGGAGACCATTTGGCCCGCCAAAGCCATGCTAGCTTTCTCTGCAAGAGCAGTTTCGTCAGTCCCGTTCCCCTGCCCTTTCCCTGAGGCTGTGCAAATGCTGTCTCTTTGGATGCTCACCTAATTCCCCTTTGAAAGCCACTGGGCTAAATGTTCTAGCCCCGCCCAACACGGGATTCGTCGTGGGTGGGGCAGAAGGTTTGACAGACCATTGAAAGTGCCGTTGGCCTCGGGTGGAAATCTCTAACCTCGGGGTGGGCGGGACTGGAAAATGTGTCTCCACCGGCCTCTCGAGCCTCCCGACAGTGCTTTTGAGATTGGAACCGCTCGGTGTGTAACAAGATTTCTTTCCTCATGTTGTCTTAAATTCTTTGACCTACCACTTTGAATTTGTGCCCTCTTTGTCCCAGCCCTTCCTCAAATGGAATGTTTCTCTCCATCAACTCCAGGAATATCGTGGACGTATAACGGAAGTGCTGAAGCCAATCTGAACCTCTCTCCGGATTTGACTCAAAACCTGTCCCAAGAGTCTAAAATTCTGACTGCAGTCACAGGCACTTTGTGGAGTTGGGTTGTTGTGCAATAATTGGCACAATTATTCTGGATAATTGGATTCTTTAAATGTTAATATTTGAACTCATAACACTATTAATTTTTTATGGCTTAAAATAAACATGATGTCTATACAAATGACTTACAGTAAATTTCACACAAATACATTACGTGTTCATGCAATAATATTTAACAAATTTAACTTCAAGCCTACGAGGAGCAAATCAACCTGAAATCAGAACAGAAAGCACAGTAGGTCAGGCAACATCTATGGAGCAAGAGAGAGAAAGAGAGTGATCATTTCAGCTCATTGATCCTTCGTCAGAGTGAAATTCATGGTTTTTTAAGGAGTCAACTGGTGTACGGGGTAGGAAGGAGAGCAGAATCAAGGCCACAATCAAATTGGCCATGATCGTATTGAATGGCAGAGCAAGCTTGAGGGGCCGAATGGCCTACTTCTACTAATTCGTATGCGCTGTTTGATGCTTGTACAATCCTTGAACGTTAAGTGACAATGAGCAGATAATTTGTTTTGTGGTGTTGATTGAGGGATAAATATTGGCCAGTACACCGGGGATAACTCCCTTACATTTCTTCCAAATACTATCATGGGATCTTTTGCATCCATCCAAGCAGGTAGGTGAGCCTTAATGTTGCATCCAAAAGACAGACAGTTCTTACGACCACAGCAGATATTATTTGCTGAGCAATCCAAATCCCAGAGGGAAACTTGACTGACGGATCATAACCCTTTGTTTTGTATTCTGAAAATGAGGAAGAAAAAACTACTGAACCTAGAAGCATAGAACTCCATAAAACTTTTAGGATTTTAAAAATTAAAAGAGTAATTAATAAGAAGAAATAACATAAAGAAAGCCATAAGAGAGAATGGAATAAAGGGATACATTGGTAAAGTGAGGTTAAATAGGATGGGAGGAGGCTGGTGTTGGGCACACTGGGATAAATCATTTAGGTTGAATGGCCAAATCTGTGCTGTAAATTCTAAAATATAAGAATGTTATGGGCTGAGTTTTATGCTTCCCCACCGGCAGGTAAATGGTGGCAGGGGGGAGGCAGGTTCAGTGAGGGGACAGCACCTAAAATTCAACGCAATCTGTCTGAAATTTTATGGGAGTATAGGGGAGGCATTGCTGCCTACTCTTGGACCTTTGTTGCCCTTAAGTGGCCAATTAAGGTCTGCATCCTTCTCCTGTTGGCATTTAACGTGCAGTGGAGGGAGACCCAAGTCATGTAAGAAGCTTGGCAGCATTAGCTGTACAAGCTGGTATGAGATAAGGGGCAGGGAACTCCTTTGAGGGGCCCACAGGCCCATCAAAGGAATCCGTCCTCCCACAGGGTCTTTAACCCTCCCCATCTTGAACCTTGCCTTCCCATTCAACCGCTCACCAAGACCCCTGACCCCACATTTATCTTTCCGCCCGTGCTCGTCAGCATGGGGGACGGCTTGCAATCCCAGCAATGGCCACCACTGCTGACTGCCGCTGATGTGACAACAGAGCTATCAGCGGATCAGATTGACCAACAACTTTCTAAGGTGGGGCTTCCTCCAAAGAAAGTGGTGAAGTCTCGCCTTAAAGCAATTAATGCTTCTCCCAGTGTCAAATTGCTGGGGGGGGGGGGGGGGGGGGGGGGGTTGGCAGCTGTTGAAACCATGGGCGGTGGAAGGGGGGGAGGGGGGTGCTGTTGAGATGATGGGTGGGGGTGGGAGTGGGTCCCCCCCCCCCCCCCCCCCCCCCCTCCCGCCACCCAACCTTTTAGCCAGTGTGTGATGGGGACAATGGCACCCTGTAAAATCCACACGAATAGTCTGGTGACTATGCCAGTTCTTCATGTTCCCAGGATAAACGCAAAATGGATTGTCCTCAAATCTAGCAAAACCTGGGCCAGAACGTGTCTTTGATACAGTCACATCCGGCTGCACCTTGTTCATTAGCCTAATGTAAAAAGCAAATTAAACGTGACATATAAAGTGCTGGGTATTTTAAGGAAATTAATAGATAAGTGTGGATAGATTGCGTGGACCAAAGAATCTTTTTTTTGTTCATTTAACTGAGACTTCAATCTATTCAAAGAAAATTGGTTCAAACCACTATTTAGTAGCAGACAGAAAGCTTTAAACATTTGCATGATACCAATTGCTCAATGTGGTTTCCATAGGTGACACTTAGAATCACAGAATATTAAAGCATCCTTGTCTCTTCTATCTGGTTACTCCCACTCCCCTATTTCATTTTTGTATAGCTGTTTGAGTGACTTGCGAGGGAATTTAAGAGTCTAGGGCCACATGTAGGACAAACCAGGTAAGGATGACAGATTTCCTCCACTAATGGGCATTAGCGAACCAGATGGGATTATACAACTATAGTTCATGGTCACCTGATGGAAATCATACAGAGCACTACCCTGGGTCTCTGGATTACTAGTCTAGTGACAGTACCACTATACCTCTGCTCACCACCACCTTCACAAGGACAATTAGGGGTGGGCAAGTAATGCTATCCTTCCCAGTGATACTCTCAACCCATTAATGAATTAAACAAGAAGTTGGCAGAATTTCTGCTGTTGCTAAATGTTTACTGATTCAATATTTAATGGCTCGAATTTTGAGGTCAATGGCAAAGCAAGGGCTCCTATCATTGACCTCGAACAAATCCGCCCAGAACGACCCATTGATCTCTGTTCTGTTTCCTTTCGCAATTCAGTTTAAATCTGGTGCCCAATCAAGGGGAGCTCCAGGCATCTAGCAGCACTGATGTCAGCATGCACCGAAGCAGCAAATCACATTGAAGTATTCACACTGACAGCAAATCGGGAAATTAAAAACACTGAATGAATCCCTTCCCTTTTAAATTGAAAATTCAGTTAGTGAAACAAATTATAATCATTGGAAAAGGAGAGAAGCTAAAACAAGGACAAAACATTTTTAAAAAGTTTTCCTTTTTTAAAAAAATGGTGTTGATTTGTTTTTTTAACCTTATGAAGAATTTAGAAATTCCACATGAATAAAATTAATTTATCGTGGTCAGTGAGCGTGTTCAACAGTAATTCAGAATTTGTGTGCTGTTAAAATCCCAGTTGCACCTCATCCAACTAGGTACAATGTATTTGATTTTTTTTATAGTGATGCTAACAGCGTAAAATGTATGTCATCATCGGTTCAACTGAGACTGGGTGTCCCAATCAAGGGCAGCATGGTAGCATTGTGGATAGCACAATTGCTTCACAGCTCCAGGGTCCCAGGTTCGATTCCGGCTTGGGTCACTGTCTGTGCGGAGTCTGCACATCCTCCCCGTGTGTGCGTGGGTTTCCTCCGGGTGCTCCGGTTTCCTCCCACAGTCTAAAGATGTGCAGGTTAGGTGGATTGGCCATGATAAATTGCCCTTAGTGTCCACAATTGCCCTTAGTGTTGAGTGGGGTTACTGGGTTATGGGGGTAGGGTGGAGGTGTTAACCTTGGGTAGGGTGCTCTTTCCAGGAGCCGGTACAGACTCAATGGGCCGAATGGCCTCCTTCTGTACTGTAAATTCTATGGAAACTGATAGATTCATCATTATTACCATCCCAACATTTTTCTAACTGCCTGCTGGCATTACTGCCGCTGCCAGATGCTTGGCGATACCCTTGACTGGGCTCCAGGTTTAAATGTGATTGGGAAAGGGGAAACCCACGACACAGAGATCACAGATTCCTCTGGGAAGCTTTGCTCACGATTGATGGTGAGCACCCTTGTTTTGCCAATGACCTCAAATCCAAACCATTAAATATTGATTTTGTTTCTGCTCACATCATGCTTTAGTCAACCAGGTCAATGTGACAAAATGTCTTTTTTACAGCTTAGAAGTTAGATCACAACTGATGTGAAAGCTTCACTTTATAACACTATTTCCCTTCCCTTCACAGCTCTCTTGCTGCTCTATGACGTCACGAACAAAACATCGTTTGACAACATTCAGGTAGGTGGATCTTTATGCCTAAGTGAAAGAAGCAAACAGGTTTGTGTAGAGACTCATGGTTAGTATGTACAGCATCTGATGTATGATATTATGGGGTAACTCTAGCCAAATGTGAAGCTTATAGTGGGTGGCTATATATTTGGTGAGAATTGTCTTCATAGACAATTTTGTAGGTTGGCAGCGTACAAAGTCAGCTCATTGCTGAGAATATAACTAATGTCCACCTTGATAAAGCAGAAAAAGAACAATTCCTGTCACAAGGTGAAATAAATGGTCAGCTCCCTAACTTGAAAGCACAGTCTTAGCATTTTCAGACTTGAAGAATCGTGGAGGTTATGATGAAAAAGGATATTATTGTGCATCACTCGCAAATCAACTTCTCTTTCTAATTTAACAGATGTTGAAATCCGTTCAAAGTAAGCGGATGAACTCCTCTGATGAGTACAGCCTAGCTTTAAACTTTAAAGTGTAACACGTTATGCTATTATCAGATAGGTTGTTCCCAATTTAATGAACATGAAAAACATGCCTGACTATCTGGAGGTGTGATATTGGGAGAGATTTGAGAGCTCTTGCTCAATTTGTTTGGTACTATTCATTTTATTCAGTGTTGTGATAAAGAAGTGTTACACCTCTTCCAGTCGGCTATTGAGACATGAAGCTAAAAGTGTCCTTTTCAAGGAGCTTGACTTCAGCCTGACATGAACAAGTAGTGAAGTTTGGACACTTGGCATGCAGTTTTTGCTTTCCGTATCAGGGCAAGGTTAGGGGCAATAAAAAGTGAACTGAATGTTTGTAACGAATAATGTATCTTTCACCCAGGATTTTCTGAACAGCAGAGTTTCAGCATGAGGGCAGATCGCTTCCTCGGCTCCTGGTCAATATCGTCAGTTAACTTGTGTCAGTGAAAGAGGCTTTCATGATCTAATGAATTGATATGTCATCACAATGGGAAATGAGAGACGATGGTGCACATATGTGTGACTGATCTCTTAATGGTTATGTATCTGGTTCTAGACAGCCTTGTAAAAATCAGCTCAGCAATTTGTGTGGATCAATCATTGCAATGTAATGAAACTGCTCCGTGGTGTTGAGTTAACATTTTGTCTCCAGTTAGAAAGGAGCCATTCCTTTATCTTTTGGCCTGAGGGCCTTGGTAATATTTTTTGCGAGTGCTCTTTTTCCTCCAGATTCAGATGGATACTTTGTGAATGTACAGCATTAGATATATGATTGTGGAAGAACTTACTGCTGCCCAGCTGAACTGTCTTCAACGCCGTTGGCATTTAACATCTTAAAGTGGTTCAGTCTGTGACTGCCTAAAATTAGAAGCCATTGTGTAATGCCAACTTTATTTTATATGGGATTTTGTAACCACCTTCTGCATATGATGAATGCTTAACCACGAAAATTCATGTAAATTCACTATGTCACCTCCTCTGTAATTGTACAAACCTACAATGGTCTAAACACTCTACCCTCCTCGAACCAGGGCCTCTTGTCCATCTCCCCTTTCCTCACACCACAATGTCTTGATCCTAAGCTCCTGAATTCCCTTCCTAAACCTCTCCTTCTCCAGCTCTCTCTTGCATCTTCCCTTGCTGTGTTTCAGTGCAAGAGTTGCTTAGGTTCCTCAGCAGCATTGTTTGACATTGTCATCTACCCTGCTCCTTCTTCCCTCCTCCCCTTTCACATGGACGCTCGCTTCCGCCATTACTGGGTTGCTCAGGTACATTCTTTCCCTTCAGCTGTGCCTCATTCACAGAGATACAATTCCTCCAACCCTAACTGTTTGAACACTCTCCTCATCCCAAACATGCATCCAGGCCATTTAACACACATTATTTCCTCCACCGACACTGACCTACACTTTCCATTGACAGCGGGGCAGGATCACCTGGTCTTATGACCATTCCTGACCTATTGGGTGATATGGCACAAAACTAGAGCAGCACGAGGAAGAAGGAGCCCCTGAGTGCTGCTGTGCCGTGAGTCCAAGAATGGAGCTGATCAACATGGACTGCCGTGCCGCGCCTGTAAAATGCTGGCTCTCTCCCTTTATCTGGCCACTTGCCCTGCGTGAGGAGGATTTAGAATTGTGTGGGACCGTGCAGATGCTGCTTAATGGATCAGGTGCCAAGTATAATCATGGTACGTGGCTGAGAATGAATTCAATGTCATTACTTAGGGTCGGGATTTAGTAACGAGACAGCGATCTCATTCCTCAATCATGACATGGCTGAAGTGAAAACCTCGCAGCATTGATTTTGAAATGGTGCAGCTTTAAAGCATAACACCTGTGACTATGAGAGATGCCAGACAATATTCAGGTGTCTCTTGGTCAGATGTCCCCCATTGCCACGTTTTAGATTGCGCAAGAATCCAGTTCTGCTTCGTGGTTTTAAGAGGACACTGAGTCATCACTTTGCTCCAATGTTTGAAGCTTCTCTATCTTGTGGAACAGCATCATTTTAGCTTGAGCCTTTCATCGGTGTGTGGGAGTTAAGAGCTTCATGTACTCATAACTCATAATCACTGCCGTAATCTCTCTGCGCACTGCAGACTGCAGCCCTACAGGACTAATTAAATATTAAACCTGAGTCAGGCACACATGGCCAAGGTAGCAATGATGTTTCATATTCATAACTAAGCACCGTGGACCAAGAGACCACTTCAGGCGCATCTTGCTGTTGGGGGCTGGGTGGAGTCAGTACTGTCTGGAGCACAGAATGTTGGGCGGGATAGCAGAGAAGGGAAGAAGGGTGATTGTTCCAGAGTGCTGTCAGATGTGACGTTAAACTGAGGCCTTGTCTCTTCTGTCAGGTGGATGTAAAAGATTCCATGGCAATAATTTGCTGAAGAACTGGAGATTCATGAAGCTCCCCACCACCTTCTCAAGGCCAACTAAGAATGGGCAACAAATGCTAGCCTAGCCAGCTACATCGAATCAATGATTTTTAAAAAAAAAGTGATTCCCTGTGTCCTGAGCCAATACTTATCTCCAATCAACATTATTAGACCATAAGACTTTGGAGCAGAATTAGGCCACTCGGCCCATCGAGTCTGCTCCGCCATTCAATCATGGCTGATAGTTTTCTCATCCCCATTTTCCTGCCTTCTCCCCATAACCCCTGATCCCCTTATTAATCAATAATAATGGGACAGAATATCTGGGCATTACCACAATGCTGCTTGTGTTAAAGACATTTCTGTTTGCTTTTCTCGGAACATCATCACTGCTCACGCTGCCCTTTGGCTCCTGCAGTGGTTTGCATCCCTTTCACTTCCCTCTCCCTTGAATATTACAGTTGTCACGTGTGCTTTAAAGCCAGAGATCTGAGAAAAGCAACAGGCGAAGCTTAGCAGCGAGGGAGGAAAATTGGTGCATTTCGGTGCCATCTGAGGGCTAATTTTATTCAAATTTTCCCGAGTAACTAGCAATTTGTGTGACAGTCGATTCTTCTCTGCCTTTGATGAAACACTTCAAGGTCTTAAAAATTGCTGGGAAGTGCAGGATGACACATTAGGTTCTGCAGTCACCCTCTGCAACCTGACTGCTTCACCATTGGCCACTTCGGTAAAAATACAAACACAGTACAAATACATCAAACCTCATCGAAACCCATCTGATGTAAAGTGTGGACTGGATTCTCAGAGAACATGGTGGTGGTGCGCCTTTTTGTGATAAAATAAGTTTTAAAAACTAATTTTCTTATTGGAAAATTAACAGAAAAGTTAAAAGAATCCAGTCCTTTCAACATTCCTTTGATTAAATAATCAGATTGTTAATGGGTTTTTTATAAAGATAGAATTATCAATCAGTGTAGACAATAACGATACTGGAACATTTGCTCAGCTTTGGTTCTGACCAACATATTCTGTTAGCCTCCGAGCTAACTGATGCTCAAATAGCCCAGTTTAATTGTGACATTTCTACTTTGTGGGTATTTTCCAGATGGACCTTATCCATTTCCTTAATCCTTTCACGTACCTCTATAAGATCACCGTGGAGACACCTCGTTTAAGGTCCTAGAAGCCCTTGTCTTCTAGCCCCAAGCATTCGACTTATGGCTCTTTGCTGCATTGTTTTTTTTTGACAAGTAGCCTCGGATGCAAAACTCAAGGAGCTCATGAACTTTGACCACAGCTTCTTCTATATCTTCTTACGTAGCTCAGCATGTGTCAGTCGTGGCTCAGTGATCACACTCTTAAGTCTCCATGAGTCAGAAGGTTGTTGGGTGCAAGGTCCCATTCCAGGGTTTGGGTATGTCATATGGGCTGAAGGGTCTGTGCAGTGCAAAGGGAGCTGCTCTGTCAAAGCTGCGGTTAACCCTAGGTCCCACCTGTCCCCTCAGTTGGAGATAAAAGATCCCATTGCACTATTTGAAGAAGAGAATTCTATCCTGTCCGTTGGCCAATATTCATCCTGCACCCAGCACCACTTCAAAAGATTATTTGCTCACTTTCGGATTTCTATTTGTGAGAGCTTGCTGTACGGAAATTGGATGTTACAACAGTGGCTACACTTCAAATGTACCTGACTGACATTAAAATACTTAGATGTCCCGAGATTATGAAAGGAGCCATACAAAAGCAAGTCTGCCTTTTTTCTTACTTTCACAGCACTGGGTCAGCACTGTGCACCCTGCCCTGCTACCTCAGACATACAAAAAATGCAGGACTGTGAGAAGCCCATCTGTGGAAAAATGAGGAGCTCTGAGTGAGAGGGTTAAACTGCAACACTCCTTCCAAATTCCACGGAATGACTTCGACATTCAGTAGCACTCAATCTCCAGGAACTGTTGTCTGTTCGTTTCAATTCAAGGGCGTCTTCAGTTCAATCTTCTGCCACAGCCTGACAAGCAGATAAAGCTTTTCTGTAAGATTATGCTCAACTTGTACGAACACAAGAGTGTGATTCACCTTGCTGTTGTCTCCCTTTTAGAGCTGTCAAGCTAAACAAGGAGTGCAGCCAATGTCTTTGTGACGTTGCTGTGATCTTTTCATTAAACTGGCACCAGACAGGAAGCCCAGGGTCTCGCTGCCACCTTGACGTTGACAGTGGACACATACTCTCAATTTGTGCCAAGCGATAGAGTTGCATATTTTTTCATTGCCTCAATGTAACCGCAGACAGAATGTAACAGACAGAGATCATTGACTGGTGTCTGCAACTCACAGACTGCCACTAGCAATTTTTAGACCGGTATCTGCAATGGCTATGTAACTGGGAACTGCGTAAATAATCCAGAGGCTAGACAAGTAATCCGGGGGGGGTGTTCAAATTACACCAGGCTGTCACCATGCGGTGGCAATTAAACCCACGAGGCAAAATGTTTCATGGCTCCCGGAGTGTGAAAAAAGCTGGAATTTCACTGTAAACTCTCGCAGCTGAATATTAAAAAAAGTTTTGATGCATTCCCATTGGCTTTGAATGGCAAAGATTGAACAACAAACTGCTGGGTAGTTATTCAATCTTTGCAATTTTCAATTCTAAGCGCTTCCATTCTTTGAAGCAACAAATGATGATGAAAGAATTTGCATTTGCTACCTCTTCATCCTCGCATCTCAAAGTGCCTCGTCACCAATTTAGCATCGCAGGCACTGCTATCAGGTAGCCAAGGGCAACAGTTGGTCGTTACATAGCAAGATCTCATGGAGAGTAATGTTTAGCTCACTGGGCTAAATCTCTGGCTTTGAAAGCAGACCAAGCAGGCCAGCAGCACGGTTCGATTCCCGTAACAGTCTCCCCGGACAGGTGCCGGAATGTGGCGACTAGGGGCTTTTCACAGTAACTTCAATGAAGCCTATTCGTGACAATAAGCGATTTTCATTTCAAATTAGATGAATTTTCACGCATTTTGGTGGCACGAGCTGAAGGAAAAGCATAACCAAGGTATCGGGAGCACTCTTACTTGAATAAGGCCATAAGCTGTCAAACAGCTGTCTCTCTTTCTCGTTTCCTCTGCCTTTATTTCTCACTTTCTCTCATTCGCTTGCACTCATATTCTCTCTCCCTTCCTGTGCTGCAGGAAATGCCCTTGAGAAATTGCCCTCGGTGTTGCATAATAAATGAACCATCTGCCAAGCAGGAATAAATTGTAGCGATATCCACTCAGCTTTTTGTCAGGAAGTCTCACAGAGCAAGGCTATTTGGAATGGATCCTCTGTTAGCGAGTGGATTGTGCAGCCAGGGCCTCATCAGCGTGTTGGTGTTGAGCTGCAGTTGGCTGGATTCATGCTTGGCAGCAAGTTTTGACTCCGTTCCTGAACAACTCTGCAAAGCGTCGCCTCTTTGCTGAGGCTATTTTTGGGAACTTTGCGCCCACGGGGGTCAGACCTAGGGAACTGTTTCAGGGCCCTCACTTCAGAGGCAGCATGGCTAAATCTGCCATCGCAAACTTTCAGTTAAAGTTCACTGGAGTTCACTAGATTCACAGTAATCCCCCCCCTTTCCCCTCCCCTCCCCACCTCCCCTCAACATTACCTCTGCCCCAAAAGAGCATTCCTACACTCGCACCAGCCACCCTGTTGTCTTTCTGAATGGAACATATTCTGTAATTTTGTGCTACGATCTGATGCTGGGCGGCATGGTGGCACAATGGTTAGCACTGCTGCCTCACAGCTCCAGGGACCCAGGTTCAATTCCAGCCTCGGATGTCAGTCTGTGTGGAGTTTGCACTTTCTCCCCGTGTCTGCGTGGTTTTCCTCTGGGTGCGCCGGTCTTCCCATAGTCCAAAATGTGCAGATTGGGTGAATTGGCCATGCGGAATTGCCCCTTAGTGTCCAAACGATTAGGTGGGGTTACTGGGTTGCAGGGGAGTGGGTTTAGGTGGGGAGCTCCTTCAGAGAGTAGGTGCTGAATCAATGGGCTGAATGGCTTCCTTCTGCAAAGGATTCTGTGGTGAAGAGCAGTATTGAACCCCCCTCCAAGCACATTTGACAGCCAACACTAAAGAATACAATGGTCTGGATGTATTTAAATGGCATAGAGATGAAAAGCTAGTATTTAATTCACTGTATCTTTCAGCCCACCGCAGACTGTCCGTAAGACCGTATGATGTAGGGACAGAAGTAGGCCATTCGGCCCATCAAGTCTGCTCCGCCGTTGAATGAAACTGGGAGATTACCACGTTTATTTTTCCAATTCCCATCCACAAATTATCGAATGAATGGGGTTATGTTTCACAACTTTCTGTGGGGAGACTTGAACGGAAAACCTGTGGGCTGCAACTCCAGATTCCCGCAAGCAGTCAGTGAATTTGGGAAAGCACTGCATCCCAGCATGATTCAGTAGAATGAAGAAAGTGTTTGTTGGGGAAGGGAAATTGAATGTCAGTTTTCAGAACAAGATTGTGCCAGATGTGATCAGAAATATGATGTAAGATACTGCGGTCGGATTACAACCTCTTCAGAATTAGATTGAACTGACTTGTAGCAAGCCAGAACTTCATTGAGCACAGATCAGAACATATCACATTGAAAATGAGACCAAGGGAGAGCAGCACTGGGCCCAGTCCATGCAGACAACTGTGAAGCTATGTGCATCATTCAGCCCTGTGAGCTCTTGGGAAAGTCGAATGAAAAACCAGGCCATCTTTGGGAAGTTCTTTAATTCCTCCTGCTGGACTTCCCAGAGGCAATTAAGCACGAGGAACATGTATGGCCAATAAACTGTCATAACCATAGCTAATAGTGTAGAAATGGCGATGTTCTCTGTTCTTCGGAACAGGTCAAGTGTCTTGTTACCTGTTCATTCCACCAATGCTGCGTGATCTGTGTATTTTTTTAAAAAATAATTTTTATTGAACTTTTTACAAAATACAAAATATAAACATCTTAACTCTATTACCATACAACCGCGGTTACACCCCATGAACAATACCCCCCCAGCTTCAAGAGCAACTTCAAACAAAAGGAAAGAACAAAAACAAAGAAAAAGAAAACAGAAAAAAACAAAAAAGAGAGAGATAGCACCGGTAAGAATAGCAGATTTCCTTCCCCAAAGGAGACGAGTGACCTCGATGGGTTTATACAACAATTGATGACAGTTTCTTGGTCACCATTACTGAGACTAGCTTTTGATTGCAGATTTTTATTAATTGAACTTAAATATCCACCAACTGCTGTTGTGAGATTTGAACGCATGTACCCGGAGAATTAGTGAGAGCCTCTGGGTGACTAGCCCATCGTGACATAGAACATAGAACAGTACAGCACAGAACAGGCCCTTCGGCCCTCGATGTTGTGCCGAGCAATGATCACCCTACTCAAACCCACGTATCCACCCTATACCCGTAACCCAAACAACCCTCCCTTAACCTTACTTTTTAGGACACTACGGGCAATTTATCATGGCCAATCCACCTAACCCGCACATCTTTGGACTGTGGGAGGAAACCGGAGCACCCGGAGGAAACCCACGCACACACGGGGAGGACGTGCAGACTCCGCACAGACAGTGACCCAGCCGGGAACCGAACCTGGGACCCTGGAGCTGTGAAGCATTTATGCTAACCACCATGCTACCGTACATTACAACTATGCTGCCACCTTCCCCCATCCAGTTCGGTTCTGAAAAAACTGACTGGCTTTATCGTATTTTCTGGAGTGTCTGCCAGATGTCTGCATCCTGTGCTCACAGCCGGAAGGGAAGAAAGGCCTGTTGGCCAATTTCAGCCAAGGGCCTGGATTCAGTCACTTGCCAACACAATGGGCGTGCAACGTTTGGCTGTTACCAAGTGAGGGGAACAAATTGCTCTTTCTGCTCTTCTTGTGAGGGTGAAGGTCAGTCATGATCGTATCGAGTGGCTCTACTGGGCAACCACAAGGCAAGGGTTTATATGCAGGGTATACTTACCAGGGGACGATGAATAGGCTGAGCCTCTTTTGTATTGAAAAGAGAAGGCTGAGGGGTGACTTAAAAGAGGTCTTCAAAATAATTCTGAAAGGGTTTGATAGCGTAGAGACAGAGAGAAAATTTCCTCTTGTGGGGAAGAGCTAAACTAGATGCCATCGAAATGAGATAGGCATCAAGAAACCCAACAGAAAATTCAGGAGAAACATCTTTACCCAAAGAGTGGTGAGAATGTGGAAGTCGGCAGGGAGTGGTTGAGGCAGGTACACATAAGGAGCAATTATACAAACATTATGAGGCAGAAAGGAATGGAATATCACACTGAGCGATTTGGATCAGGGATGATTGGAGGAGGCCAAAGTGGAGCATAAATGCCGGCATGGGTTAGTTGGGCTGAATGGCCTCTTTCTGTGCTATATTCCCCATGTAAGGCCTACTCTTATTTTTTTTTCTGTTTTTCTGATGGTTACAGAATTTCTGGAAGGTAAATGAAAACATGCCTCATTATTGTTTTAACCTTTCAGTTTGGGTGAATACACTTTTGTGAAAAATAAAATGCTGCCATGTGACATTGATGTCAGATTTATAATGAAGCAGACAATTTATTTGTTCGACACTATAAGCAGTGCTGCTTGGCAGCTTTACTGCATCAGAAAGTACCAGAGGTGAATCAAACTGCTTCAACCCAGAGGAAAATAACACGAGCCATCATTGATGGACGGTTAGGAGCCTGTTTTTAGACTGATCCTATTAATGTGACGCATGTAGTTATATGGATTAATTCATACAGGCAATATAATCTGACATATAACGATGCAATTTTCTCGTAGAGAAAGTGTTTTTGAAAATAGCTTTAAGCCGTGTGTGTTGAGGGCTTAATGGGGAGGCTGAGAGTTCTCCAGCCTTGGAGTACAATGGAAATGTCAATGGCAGCACTCCAGGCTCTGGTGCACTTTAATGGTTGAAGGAAGAATTCTTTTGAGGTAACATTGCATGGAGGATGTTTGGGATGAGACAATGGGCTGTGATTGGAATGGAGGCCAATGTATCTTGTGACATTGTAGCTGATTTTTATTTTTTTGCAAGCTGGAATTATGCACCAGCCATTATGGGAAATGTGAGAGCAGGCATTTGAAAATCCCCAGGCTTTAGGATGGTGTGGGGAGTGCATTTGATACACAACATTTCACCATTGTGTGGGATAGGCTGGGTGGACTCGGGGGATTTTTCCTTATCCTCTATTTGTGTGTGACAAATAGAACTGATTTGAAGGAGGTTTTGATTCCTTTTTTTTTTAGTGGCAGTGAAGGAAAAGAAAAAATTTCCATTCATGTAGTGCCTTTCATGTCAGGATGTCCCAAAGCACTTTACAGCCATCGAAGCACTTCTGAAGTGTAGTTTGTTTTTTTTTTGTTTTTTTTTAAATTTAGATTACCCAATTATTTTTTCCAATTAAGGGGCAATTTAGCGTGGCCAATCCACCTACTCTGCACATTTTTGGGTTGTGGGGGCGAAACCCACGCAGACACGGGGAGAATGTGCAAACTCCACACGGACAGTGACCCAGAGCCGGGATCGAACCTGGGACCTCAGCGCCGTGAGGCGGTTGTGCTAACCACTAGGCCACCGTGCTGCCCCTCTGAAGTGTAGTTACTCATTTTTGTAACACAGCAGCCAATTTGCACACAGCAAGGTCTAACCATGAACAATGCATAATAATCATCTTTATTATTGTCACAAGTAGGCTTACATTAACACTGCAATGACCAGGCAATCCAGTTTGTAGCGTTACTGACTAGAGATTAAACATTGACCTGGACACCAGGGAAAAGCACTGTCCACTTCTGCTAAATAGGGGCTTACGTGACTGTTGATCACTGGGGTAAATCCCGTAATGGGTGCTAAATATCGCAAGTGGCAAAAAATGGGATTTGTGCCAGCGAAATCTCAGAATGAGATCTCCCCGCATTCCCCTTACTGGTGACCTAATCAGGTTGACACTCAAAAAGGGCATGAACCTGATTTGTATGAATTTACATCACATTAGCAGGCTTGACGCCACTATTTCCACTCTCATCCTAACTTCCCACTTGAGGCAGCGTGGTATCAAAACAAAAAACAGTTGAGATGACCATGCTGGGGGCACACAGGTAAGTATAGCCCTGGGTGGTAAAGCACAGTGGGCTAAACAGCTGGCTTGTAATGCAGTGCAAGGCCAGCAGCACGGTTCAATTCCCGTACCGGCCTCCACGAACAGGCGCCGGAATGTGGCGACTAGGGTCTTTTCACAGTAACTTCATTGAAGCCTACTTGTGACAATAAGCGATTATTATTATGCACCTTGGCAGTGCCGGGGGCCCATTGGAGAACTCCATTGTTGTGGTTCCCTTCATCCATGGGGGGGGGAGCAGGTGGTGGCGGGTCGCCATTCTCCATGCAGGGGGGCTCGGTGTACATGGGGTGGTGGGGATTCCCCATGTCCATGGGGGGTACGGGGTGGGGGTTTCAGTGTCTGTTGGGGGGGAGTGGCCTTTTATTTAAATCGGAGCTGGGGCACCCCGATCTTGGGATTCCTAACACAGCCGGCTTTCTTAGGCCCTGCCCCTCCAGCTGATTGTGTGTATCTCACTTCCCCTTTGAAATTACACAGAGTGCTGTTCAATATGTTGAGAAAATCCGGCTGTGCAGCCTCCCAGCTTCACATTGGTTTTCTCACCTGGGCCATTTTGAGACGATTCAGAGCAGGATCTTTTACCTGTTCCTGAGAGGGCAGACAGGACCACGGAGCTAACACAGAAAACCATGCGGCTATTTGGTGGTCAGCGTGAGATACTGTCATGTGAGAGTCCCTTTAAGAAAAGTATGTTTTATCAAATGGCTGCAGTGATGCCATTGTGTGGGTGGAGCTGGAATGTGATTCTGCTTTTTACTTTCGTTTTTAGCTGGAAGCTCTGTTTTGGCTCTGTGTTTTAGTTTTGCTTTCAGTTGGAGAACTACATTCAAACCAAGCAGATTGTATACTGGTCTCTTTCTATATGTTAAACAAGGTGTTTAGATCACTTGATAATTGAAAAGTGATAACTGTTCTCTGTAGAGAATTCAAACCTACTGTCTTTGTTAAAAAGTGTTTTGGCTTATGGATGTTGTTAGGAAAGTTACTAAGGGTTACCTATAGAGTACTGTATCTTTTTGGGGGGTTATCAGTGTTGGTAGTTAGTAAGATGTTTACTGTGGGTTTATAAAATGTTAACTGGATTCCTAGAATAAACATTGTTTTGTTTTTAAAATACTTTAGATCTCTGTTGCACCACACCTGTAAAGTGGGCCCTTGTGCTCCCCATAACCACAATCTATTAAACATTGTGGGTCAGATGAACTCCATGATATACTTTGATGTTCTCTAAACCCTGGCCCATAACAACATGTATATATCAGGAGTGAGGAACCATTTTACTATCAGAGCCAAGTATAATAATACATTTTGCTGCCATGAATGAACTTTTCGAAATTCCATGTAAAGCGAGTATTTTGGTCCTACCGCCCATATGTAACAAAAGGATTACCCATTTGAAGTCAATGTATTAGTTCTCAATTAACGAGTAAAACTCTGCTTATTTGCAGTGATTTACATGCTAATTCCTTTCTTCTTCGGCAGTTCCTTTGCTTTGGCGCAGCATGATTCAAACCATTGTGAGTGAGTCATTGGCAAACTGCTGAAGAGCTGAGTTCAGTCACAGTCCTGGAGTCGCAACCTCCCATTTTGTCTGTGTAAACAGTGAGGAGCTCAGAAGGTGGAAAAGGACAGTGCAAATATAATATTCTGCAAGATAGAATGGACATGAAGGTGAAAGTTAAAATTAACGCATGTTGAATTCGCACGGTCGAGACGAGTGTAATCGATCTCTCCTGAAGGGGTTCCATAAAACCGTAGAATTCCTACAGTGCAGAACGAGGCCATTCTACCCATCGAGTCTGCACCGACCCTCCACCTTACCTCGGCCCACTCCGCTGCCCCTATCCCGATAACCCCACCTAACCTGCATATCTTAGGACTGTGGGAGGAAACTGGAGCACCCGGAGGACACGCAGACACAAGGAGAACGTGTAAACTCGGAACAATCACCCAAGGTCGGAATCGAACCTGGGTCCCTGCCGCTGTGAGGCAGCAACGCTAACCACTGTGCCGCTGTTTCAAATCACTGCATTAAGCTGTTCCTGACTGAGTAGTTTGCTCAAGAACAAAACGGGGCAAAATATTTGACCCATTAACTCAGATGAATGGAAGACACTGTAAATGACCGTGGATAAGTAGCAGTTTGATTGCTAATTGGGAGATAATTGGATGCTCAGACCCTGGGATGTAAATAACGCCCATGTGGTTAAACTGGAACTTCCTTCAGTGCAAAGAGTACACTTTTGTTTGTTGATGCCTGAGTGGCTGACTGAGACAGGAGGCGATGTGTTGAGGTGTAAGACCAGGGCTGTCATGACAAGCATAGATCCAGCCTTGTATTGAGTGGAAAACCCAAGTACAAACGCACAGATGAATTGTACTTCTTAGATCGGATGAGGGCACATTTGGGTTGAAATTGCGATATGTGACCCATTAGTAATCAATCCAGTAATTCTCTTACTCGAACAAAATGATTTATTTTACCTAATTTAATTTCCGCACTAAAACTTTTGGTGTTGAGCAATTCTATAGGAATACCTCAACGGCTTCACAGCCGATATTTGGACCTCATTTTTTTAGTAGTGTTGCAGGTGCTTTGCGCTGTTAAGCTCTGCACACAATACTTTACCAGATAGTGTGTGACATGATTCAGTTATGAGCTTCTAAGACGGCAGTACCAAAACAAAGCAATCGGTGAAAAAGAAATTAACATGAAATGGAAATAAATGAAATGAGTTTTAATTGCTAGTTGGGGATTAATTTAATAATAGTAAATGAATAATTCTCTTGTCACATAGGAACGGTATTGCCATAGTAACATTACGTAGAACCCATAATATTTATAAATGTTCATTATAGACAGAGATTAATTAACATGTGTGCAGAAAGTTAAATATTTGTATTGTATGCTTTACATGTTACGATGTGATCATTTTTGTGATAAATTGTTTAAGCTTAATTAAAATACCGAATTGAAAAAGGTCAACCTTTATTAAGTTTTCAAAGTATACTTATGTATATTAGCAGCTCCTGCTCACTTACATGCTCCTTGCAGACTGTCTGGCTTCTTCAGCTCATATCTAACCCCTTATCTAACTGGGACATTTATCTGATATTGATATTGATATTGATATTGATGGTTAAGGAACTGTGTCCAACTGATATGTTATCTGTTATAGATAATGGTTAAGCGGCTGTCATTAACACATACACTCCCACACACTAATGCACACACACAGAAACACACGCATGCAAGCACACACACACAGAAACACACACACACACTGAAACAGACATACACAGAAACATAGACACAGAAACACAGATATGGAAACACAGGCACACACACTGAAACACACACACACACAGAAACACACACACACACAGAAACACACACGCACAGAAACACATACACGGAAACACAGACACATACACTGAAACACACAGAAACACACACACACAAACACACACACACACAGAAACACACACAGAGGTGTGCAGGTTAGGTGGATTGGCCGCGCTAAATTGCCCCTTTGTGTCCAAAGATGTGAAGGTTAGATGGAGTTATGAGGAAGAGGGTGGAGGAGTGGGCCTAGACAGGGTGCTCTTTCCGAGTGTCAGTGAAGACTTGGTGGCTAAATAGCCTCTTTCTGCACTGTAGGAATTCTATGGTGTTCTATGGCGTATTGAATCTACTTCCCTTTCACACTAATAGATTCCATATCACAGCAACCCACTAAGTAAAAATAAATTCTCATCATTCCCCTCTGGTCCTTTTTCTAATTCTCTTAAATCTGTGTTCTGTGGTTAGCAAACTTCCTGCCAGTGGAAATGGCATTTCCTTATTTCCTCTCTCACAACCTTTTGTCATTTTGAACACCTCTGTCACACCTCCCCTTAGAGTTCTTGGCTTTAAGAACAATCCCAGCTTCTCTAGTCTATCCTCAAAACTGAAGTCTGTCATCCCTGTTACTCTTCCAGTAAACCTGTGATCCGTTAATGCCCTTCTCAGCCTTGACTCTTTAGTAAGCAACAGTAGAGAGGGTGAGCAGATGTTTACAATAATTCCACCTTTACGCTTTGAGGGGTACTTGAAGCAATGAATCTGTTGTGCAGGCTATGGAAAATTGAAAACAGTTTTGTACTTTCAAAATCCTAATACAAGGGCAAGTTTGCAGATGTGTACATTTGTACGGAGCAACTTTGTGAATATTTAATGAAGGTGCGGATCAGTCTTGTTGATCGAAGAAAATTAAAAGTTAAAATTAACTTGAGGGAGAATATTCATTCCATCTCAGTGAACATTAATTGAACTAGTAATTGACCCCTCTACCCTGGGGAAAAGCCTCTGACTATTCACTCTGTCTCTGCCCCTCATAATTTTGTAGACCTCTATCAGGTCGCCCCTCAACCTCTGTCGTTCCAGTGAGAACAAACCGAGTTTAGTCAACTGCTCAATGTCACAGGCACACCTTAGGAGTTACTGTAACACATGAAAATGTGTTTAATCTTTCTACGGAAGGATATACCTGCTGAGTGACTTGAGTGTGATTGCTAGACAAGGCATGAAGTTTGTGTTACGGAGCCTGAGCACTGCATTTCAGCCCAGTAATTTATTTTTAGATGTGGCTGATGTCAGGACAATAATTACTATAGACAGCAGATTTAAGTAATCAAATAGAGAAACTGTGGGTGGGATTCTCCGTCTTGCTGGCCAGTGGGGTTTCCCATTGTGGGCAGCCCAACGCCGTCGGAAAACCCTGGGTGTGGGCGCGCTGCCGGCGCAACGGAGAATCCCAACAGCGGAGAATCCAGCCCTGTGTCTTTGAGCTGGTTTGGTCTTGGATCTTGCACAGAATCACAGAGCAGAAGAGGCCCTTCGGCCCATCGAGTCTGCACCAGCACGTGGGATACACCTGACCTACCTACCTGATCCCATTTACCAACCCTTGGCTAATAGCCTTGAATGCTATGACATGCCAAGTAATCATCCAGGTACTTTTTAAAGGATGTGAGGCAACCCGCCTCTACCAGCTTTTATCAGCCTCCCAGGCCGACCATTCCAGACCGTCACCATCCTTTGGGTAAAATGTTTTTCCTCCCATCCCCCCTAAACCTTGAACTCTCACCTTGAACTTGTGTCCCCTCATGACTGATCCTTCAGTTAAGGGGAGCAGCAATATTGGTTGCAATTCTTCTCCCTTCCTGTCTCTGCGCCTAGTTTGAATGAAGCTGTTCATAGTGTGACCCATTTGGAGAACTGCGAGGTGACACATCCTCTTATCTCCAGGAACTCTGGGTTTTGATTCAGCTGACGTTATCCAGAGGAAAATTTTCACGGGAGTTTGGCTATAGTCTCAATGCACTTACAAGCCAATGTGCATTCACATCACGTAACTGCCCAAAACTGATTCCAACATGCCAGCCTTGCACAGGGCTGCCCCAAGTATGGCTGCTGTGGGAAAGGTCAAGGTAGAGTCACACAGGCAGAGTACTGGGAGCTCTTTTGAGAGTGAGGTTGAGGTGAGGACAGTGCTCAGGCAGAGTAGAGAACTCATTACCCTGACTACGATGAAAGTATTGACACTGGCACTGTTATCCCCAGAAAAAGCGACTGATGGCTCTCATAAATCATGAAGACATGTTGATGTTGTCATTTTGGGGCTTGCACAACTTCATCTGGCTGCATTTTAACCAAATATGCAAATGGGTCAAAACAGGATGAGTGTTTGATGGGTAAACAGACTTGTTTTTCTGCCTTAATAAAAATTGGTGGCTTTTGCACTGAGGCCAATGGGAAAAACCTTCCTGACATAGGATTGTTCAACAGATAATCAATTGAGTGATTCCTGCCTCTGTTTCTGCAACGTCCATGGGAGGGAAGAATACTGATAAAGTTGCACTACTCTGTTAAGGAACTCTGATATTCTTTGAGATTAAGCCAAAAAAAAGTGCACTTCATATAAACTCCCAAGAGCAGGTCTCTTTATTTGAATCTGGTAATTTAGGAATTTGTTTTATTTTTGCTTGATACCAGCTCAGTCCACCAAAGGACTCAAGTGGTGCCACTTAATTTGCAGAATGCGACAGACTGGTTGATGCTGTCTGGTTGATGTTTATCATGAACGGTGTTCAAGTATGGTTTGTAATTATTTCAGCAATGCCCACTTTATGCTGCCAGCAGTGGCTCAATGTGTAGTGCTCTCACCTCTCAATCAGAAGGCCAAAGGTTCAAGTCCTACTCCAGAGATTAACATTCAGAGACTCAGCTACCACTCCAATGCAGTACTGGGGAGGATGAGATATTAAACCAGGGCCTGCCCTTTCAGATGGATGCAAAATTTAGCAGGGGTGGCGAGCAGGCCTGAGGCATTCAAAAAGAAGTCGTCGGCCAGGCCATGCCCACAGCGGGACATTCCTGCGGGGCGCTAGGTCCTGTAGCCATCTAAGGTGGCCACCTGCAAAGGACCATGGGAATTATGGCCAACCCAGGACTCAGACAGATACAGAGCCTATGTGTATCTGAAACACAGGTAACCAGACCTGATCGAAACCCCTCCCCCGCCCCACCCCACGCCCCACGCCCGTTTACATTTCAATGGCCCTTTTTCCAAGGACAATAGAATTCCAATCAAGAAACCAGTACAGCCACAGACTGATCGGCGCCACTCGATTTACTCAGAAAGTCCAACTGCTAAGGTCAATGACCGCTAAGGACCCGCCCAGCTACCAAGGCAGCCGCCCCTTTATTGGCCAAAATCGAAGATAGTGATCAGAGCCCTGTCGAACTATTGGGTCCAAGGTTAAGGACCGTCCCAAAGAGCACGAAATCCCAGAGGGATAAAAGAGAGCACAGCCATGTGTTCTGTCTCTTTTCAATCCGGCATGTGCCACCCAATTGCAGCATAATGACCAGACAGCCAAGTTCAAGACCAACGATCGCTACCTGACGGATGAGCCCAGTAGAGACAGAGCCACTTTCTTCGAACCAACCAATGAAATCCAGATAAAGGCCTTATCCATTTGACTAGTGCCGGTCGCCCTGAAGTTAAGTATAGGTTATTGTAGCTGATAGGTGTAGTTTAACTTGTAGTAGATATTGTGTTTGCATGTCAAGGTAACTCTTGTGATGTAACTAAACCATCTTTTGAACTAACTAACTGGTTGTGTGGTCATTTGATCGATTTAAGGGAAGGCTTGTGGTTCACCAACATTATCATTAATATTAGCAACAGTATTGGCGACGCTG
Source organism: Scyliorhinus canicula (assembly GCF_902713615.1). Lineage (NCBI taxonomy): Eukaryota > Metazoa > Chordata > Chondrichthyes > Carcharhiniformes > Scyliorhinidae > Scyliorhinus > Scyliorhinus canicula. The sequence continues at coordinate 19,824,033 of NC_052160.1, read as the reverse complement.
TTGGGATTGAAAACAGAGGAACAGTTCCTAACCAGCGGTGGACATCAGCCTGGGAGGAGGCCAGCTAGGGAATTCAGTCACCCCGGGTGACTCTTCTCGGGACAGGAGCCGAAGTCCTCGACGAGCTGAGGGCAGAACTGGACTTTGAAGAGAAGAAGGAGGGTCCTGTAGCCTCTTAGGGAGAGAGCGTGAGCAGGATTGCAACAAGGAGCTGGACTGGCAGCTCAAGACTGGAGGTTTGCTGCCTTGGGGAGCTAAGGCCACTAATAGGGCAGACCGAGGCTTCTGCTGGTGGGTGGAGAGCCAGAAGTTGGCAACAGACCAGACAAACTGCTGCTGGAGACCTAGGAGAAAATCCTGAGTTTGAGGAGCCACAAGGAGAGAAAGATCTATTTTGTGTCCAAGAGGCAAGATAAGCAGGTTGTTGTAGTCATGGGAAGTTACCAATAGGAACCCCACCAATTGAACTCTGCATCAGGCTGATTAGAGATGAGGAGGTAAGTTCTCGACGGCATCTGCCTAGCTCTGGAGCATTGGCCGTGAATATCCATTGTAAATAGCTTGTCCCTTTAATTTCGCTTTTCCATAAATGTTTATAAGGATTTGATGCCAGTGGAATAAAGGGACTGTATTTTGTGCAGTCCATGTGCTTGAATCTCATGTTACTAAAAGACTACTTTAGCCCAATAGAAGGAAGTTCCCCTTGGTCATATTCTTCTTGGTCAATATTAACCCTGGCCAATATTCAACCATCAACCAGAACCTGAAAAGCAAATTGGGAGGCTGCCTTCTAAAATATCGTTTCAGTGAGCACACTGCCATCAAGTGTGGGTTTGACATCAGGAAATTGTCTCACCCCTCAAATATCTTTTGAAGAGGACAAGATTCTTCCCAAGGATTCCTGCTGGAAGGCACATGTAAGGAGGTCGGGTGAGATCAAAATTGGGGTTTGGCAGTAAAATCTCCTGCTCCATGATTTGCTTCCCGATATGGGTATGGTAGTTAAAGTAGTTACATTGTCAGTAATTCAGAGCCTAGCCTGAACATCCAGAGGCATGAGCTCAATTCCCCCCATTATTTAAACTTAATTAAATATATCTTGATTTTAAACAAAGCCAACAATGGTGATCATGAAACCATTTGTTGTAGCAGCCTTTTGGTTTACTTTTGTCCTGGAGGGAAGGAAATCTGCCGTCCTTACCCGGTCTGGCCTACATGTGACTCCAGCCCCACGCCAATGTGGTTGACTCTTAACCTCCCTCTGAAATGATCTAGCAAGCCTCGCAGTTATACCAAACCGCAGTGGTTCAAGTGGCTCACCGACATCTTCCCAAAGACAAGGAGGGATGGGCAATAAATGCTGATCTTGCCAGTGGCAACTACTTCCTGTGACTGACTTCCCGACAGGAAGTACAGCTAGCTGGTGAAGTGAAGCTGGTGAAGTCTTTGGAACAGATGCGGATTAAGACACCTTCAAGCGAAGGAGGAGGGGAAAGAGCAATTGACATAGGGGGAAAAAAAGTCATTTTTGAACACTTGTAAAATGCCACTTTGAAAGCTGGGTAACACGAATCCACTTTTGTTGATGAGGCTGCAAATTTGTTTTTAAAGTATTTTTTAAAGTGACTGGAGCTTTCAGCAGCTCAGGTGCCTGACCTTTAAGCAATGCAGTCTGCAGTATTAAAAACATAATGTGATTTCATTTCTAGTCACCCAGCCAAATTGGAAATAATGGAAATTTAATTACCTGATACATGGGGCGGGATTCTCCGACTCTCTGCCGGGTCGGAGAATCGCCGTCCGCTGAATTCTCCGGCACCGGAGATTCGGCGGGGCGGGATTCGCGCTGCGCCAGTCGGCGGCCACTCGCAGCGCCCCCCCCGGCGATTCTCTGGCCCACGGTAGGCTGAGGCCCGCTGGGTCTAAGCCAGTCCCGCTGCCGTAGATTAGATTAGGTTCCTTACCGGCAGGACCTGGCAGCGTGGGCGGGCTCCGGGGGGCGCGGGCGATCTGGCCCCGGGGGGTGCCCCCACGGTGGCCTGGTCCACGATCGGGGCCCACCTATCCGCGGGTGGGCCTGTGCCGTGGGGGCACTCTTTTCCTACGCGTCGGCCGTGGGCCATGTCAGCCTCCGCGATGGCCGACGCATAGGTGAACCCCCCCCTGCGCATGCACGGGGATGACGTCAGCAGCCGCTGACGCGCCTGCGTGGACTCTCGCCGCCCAGCGGAGTCCCTTTGGCCGTGTGATGATATGCCTCACTGTAAATACACAAGGGGTTAATGTAAATACACGTAGACTAGCTAGACACTAGAGGGAGCACCAGAGACATGACACACAGACATTCAACCAATAGGCCAGTAAGATAGGACACGACCAATGGGCATTCACGGCACACACAGAGGTGACACATTACACCAACCCATATAAAAGGGACACAGCACACATGATCTTCCTCTTTCCAGTGGAGACACTTAGTGAGTATGCAGGGTTGATTCAAAATCACACCCACCACGTGGATTGTAGCAGACTGGTTAGATAGTCTGAGTAGCTATAGTAGGATTAACAGGAGAGTCGAATCCAAGTAGGAGAATCGTTAACAGTTTAATAAATGTGTTAAAGCTATCTCCAAGTCTGAACCTTCCTTTTTCAGAGTGCACATCAAGGAAGCAGCTTATGCTACGTCAAGAGCATAACAAAACAGGCCCCGGCTGGCGTGGCGCCAAAGGCCTTCCACGTCGACCGGCGTGGCACAAACCACTCCGGCGCCGGCCTAGCCCCTGAAGGTGCGGAGGATTCCGCACTTTGGGGCGGGCCAACATCAGAGTGGTTCACGCCACTCTGTCCCGCCAAGACCCCCCACCCCGCCGGATACGGGAGAATCCTGCCCATGAAGTGTGAGCATTAAAAGTTTAAATCTTCCTTTCTTCGATCCAATACAGGGAACTGCAGTACAGGAAAGGATTACATGCTGGATGTGCAGGGAGAAAGTGGTAGTTTTTGGTTGGGGTCTCCTGTACCATAGTGGGTCAGTTAGCTCAGTTGGGCTGGACAGCTGGTTCTTGATGCAGAACGAGGCCGGCAGCGTGGGTTCAATTCCCGTACCGGCTGAGGTTATCCATGAAGGCCCTGCCTTCTCAACCTCCCCTCTCGCCTGAGGTGTGGTGGTCCTCCGGTTAAATCACCACCAGTCAGTCCTCCCTCAAAGAGATCAGCAGCCTATGGTCTTCTGGGACTGTGGTGACATTTACATTTACTGTACTGGATGGAATATAAATGAGTCTGCAGTGGAGTCAATATTGACATGGCTTTCTGTACTATTTATTTTTCTGTGGAACGCTCCATTATGTTTTAGGTATATTGTCAGAATGGAGTGGAAGGATCTCCTTACCTATGTGGACCATGTCCCCAGTCCTATACTGACAACGGGTGCCAGTAAAAAGCTGGAAGAGCTCCCGTCCCCCAATTGAAATCTTGGGCAAGATTCTCCCAGACCTGGGCCAGGTCAGAGAATTCCCACGAACGGGCCACGCTGCCCCGACGCCGGCACGCGATTCTCCGCAGAGCACAGAATCCGCGCCATTGGAGCCGGCGTGGTTGGCGCGTCACCGGTCGCGGGCTGCTCTACACGGCCGGCCCGCCGATTCTCCGGCCCTTTCTGACCTGCTCTGGAGGGACTTTGGCGTGTAAGGGTCGGGTGGCGGCCTGTGGGGGGGAAGGGGGGGTCCGACCCCGGGGGGGGGGCCTCCGATGTGGCCTAGCCCGCGATCAGGACCCACCAATCGGCGGGCCGGCCTCTGTGGCTGGAGGCCTCCTTTCCTGCACGCCGGCTCCTGTTGTCCTGCTCCATGTTGCGTCGGGGCCGGCGCGTTGAAGGAGGCCACTGCGCATGTGCACATTGGCACCGGCGCCATTGCACATGTCCTCGTTGCCGCCGGTGCAACTGCGCACGCGCAGATCCCACAGCGCACAGTTCGCGCTGGGATCAGCAGCTGGAGTGGAGCGAACCGCTCCAGCGCCATGCTGGCCCCCTGTAGGGGCCAGAATTAGTACTGGGAGTGGCCCGTTCACACAACGATGTTTACAACGGCGTGGACACTCTGTCGCGGGATTGGAGAATCCCGCCCCATGTACCCTTGTAAGCACAAAGGTGTTTTGAGCAAGAGAGATGAATGTGGACCTCCTACTTACTTACATGGGCCGGGATTCTCCCCTACCCGGCGGGGCGGAGAGTCCCGGCGTACTGGAGTGGCGAGAACCACTCCGGCGTCGAGCCTCCCCAAAGGTGTGGAATTCTTCGCACCTTTAGGGGCTAGGCCCACGCCGGAGTGGCTCCCGTTCCGCCGACCGGCACCAACAGCCCTTGGCACCCCGCCGACCGGGGTCGGGGCTGGCCGAAAGGCCTTCGCCGGTCGGTGTGCGACCGCGCGTGCGCCGGAGCGTCAGCGGCCGCTGACGTCACCACTGGCGCATGTGCGGTGGACGGGGTCTCTACCGCCTCCGCCACATTGGAGGCCGTGGCGGCGGCGGAAGAAAAAGAGTACCCCCACGGTAGAGGCCCGCCCGCCGATCGGTGGGCCCCGATCGCGAGCCAGGCCACCGTGGGGGCACCCCCTGGGGTCCGATCACCCTGCCCCCCCCCCCCCCCCCAGGACTCTGGGGCCCGCTCGCGCCGCCTGCTCCCGCCGGCACTAGAGGTGGTTTAAACCATGTCGGCGGGAGAGGCCTGATAGCGGCGGGAATTCGGCCCATCGCGGGCCGGAGAATCGCCGCGGGGGGCCTGCTGACCGGCGCGGGGGACCCGTCGACCGGCGCGGGGGGGGCCCGCCGACTGGCGGGGCGCGATTCCCGCCCCCGCTGATTCCCGGGTGGCGGAGAATTCCGGCCACGGTGGGGGTGGGATTTACAAAGGCCCCGGGTGATTCCCCGACCCTGCAGGGGGTCAGAGAATTCCCGTCCATGAAGTTTAATCGGGCTATATAGGACAAGAACAGGCCATTCAGCCCCTGTGCTCGTGTTTTTGCTTCACATGAAAATGAAATGAAATGAAAATTGCTTATTGTCACGAGTAGGCTTCAAATGAAGTTACTGTGAAAAGCCCCTAGTTGCTACATTCCGGCACCTGTCCGGGGAGGATGGTACGGGAACATGAGCCAACTCCCACCTTATGCCACCTCACCCACTCAAAATATCCTTTTCTTCATTCCTCCCGCATGTACCTATCTATAAGTGCATCTATGCTGATCACCTGAATCACTTTGTGTGGTAATGAGCTCCACTTTCTAACTACTCTGAGGGGTAAAGATGTTTCTTCTGAATTGCTGATCACATTTACAAGGTCCTATCATATCTTTATGTGCCCCTTGTTCTGGACTCTAACATGCAATGCAACTAAATGTAGCCTAAAGCAGACACCACAAACCACTTCATGCAAGAGAATGTTCCACATTCTCGTTACCCCTGCAGTCCATTGAATGTGAACAAGAACCATGTTGAAGCTGTGCTAGGTGAGCCAGCAAGCTCCCTGGCCTGGAAGACATTAGTGACCAGCTCTTTGTTTAATGACAATCGAGCAGCTTTTATGGTCATTTCTTATTTTGGCACTAGACAGGATTGTACAGCACCCACCGCCCAGCGGGATATTACGGTCCCATCGACATAAACGTCAATTAAATGGCTCCGCAGGATTGGCCGAGGGGAGGATACAGACCACGGTGGAGCGGTAACATCCTAGCCACTATGCAAAATGTACCTGTTTATTGAAATCCGTTCCATCTTTTGTTGAAGTGGGATTTAGTTTAGCACACTGGGCTAAATCGCTAGCTTATAAAGCAGACCAAGGCAGGCCAGCAGCACGGTTCAATTCCCATACCAGCCTCCCCGAAACGGCGCCGGAATGTGGCGACTAGGGGCTTTTCACAGTAACTTCATTTGAAAATATTTTTATTCTCCTCCTTTTTCACATTTTCTCCCGTATTTACACCCACCAACAACAAACAATAATCAACAACAAATATGTCAAAACCCATAACAATAACAACGATCCCATCCTACCACCAACCCCTAAACATCAGCCTGCATATTAATATAAACAAATGACAAAAAAGGAATCAGGGATTACCCATAGCCATCTGTAATATACACAGCCTCCCCCCCACCACGTTCACACACATCTTCTACTCCTTCAAAGAATCGGCTCATCCTCGCCCTCATGAGGGTGTGCTCTGTCACCACCTTCAGCTGTATCAGCCCCAACCTCGCACATGAGGTGGAGGCATTCACTCTCCGGAGCACCTCACACCAGAACCCCTCCTCTATAGCCTCTCCCAACTCTTCCTCCCACTTTGCTTTGATCCCCTCGCCTACTTGTGACAATAAGTGATTTTCATTTCATTTCATTTGAACGCAGGTGGATAGATTTTGAATTTAACCATCCAGGCATAAAGCTGCCTCAGTGCATTGACTTATTTATAGGAATGAGATGTTATGATGTGGTCAGGAATTGAACGGGGCAAACTGTGCACTTGGCCACACTCAGCACGAGCCCCCATACAACTACCTCTGGGCTTTGGATTATGAGCATTTTCCACATGAGTAGGTATTTGCTTCTGGGGTCATGTAAAGTGGAGATGTGATTTAGAGCCCTTGCTGCAGCTACTTTAGATGGGCACGTGCTTTTGTCAGCAAAGAATGACAATCGAATTCAACACTTCTGCACAAATTCTGGGTCAGTAATAAGGAAGAACACCCTACTTCTGAGGCACAAGTGCCAAGCTGCTATTTCTGCACATAGTGACGGAATAATGGTCCTAGTTTGGTGTTTTGGGACATCGTCCCCCAACGGGAGAGCAGAGTGGACCACCTGAAAGAAGAGGGCCCAAGTGGTCAATGTTGCCACCACACCCCAGAAGCTGTGGGAGTGAAAGGAAAAGTAATGTTTGCTGATGTCAGTAAAAGTACTTATTCCCTTCGACTAAGTGAACGGGAACTCTATCCATGTTACAAAGTTTTTCTTTCCAATCGTGTTTTCCCTCGGGCTTTGCTTTAACACTGGTAGCCATTCAACATGAGGACAGGAAATCCAAGTAAAATTTACAAGTCCAAGTTTAGTTGTGTTTACAGCTCCAAAGATTTGCACAGACAATTCCTTGGCTGTGTGGCCTATGTTTGTTTACTCACGTCAATGCGAGAAGAAGGATGGGCATTATTTGGGTGTAATGCAGCACAGACTACAACAATGGGCAGCAGGGTAGCATGGTGGTTAGCATCAATGCTTCACAGCTCCAGGGTCCCAGGTTCGATTCCCGGCTGGGTCACTGTCTGTGTGGAGTCTGCACTTCCTCCCCGTGTGTGCGTGGGTTTCCTCCGGGTGCTCCGGTTTCCTCCCACAGTCCAAAGATGTGCGGGTTAGGTGGATTGGCCATGCTAAATTGCCCGTAGTGTAAGGTTAATGGGGGGGTTGTTGGGTTACGGGTATACGGGTTACGTGGGTTTAAGTAGGGTGATCATTGCTCGGCACAACATCGAGGGCCGAAGGGCCTGTTCTGTGCTGTACTGTTCTAAAAAAAAAAAAAAAATGTTACCGCTGGCTCAGTAGGGAGCCCTTGTTTCCTCTGAGGCAGGAGGTCATGCATTCTAATCCCATTTGAGTGTAAAATCTCGGCTCACAGCCCGTTCACTGTTGGGCGTAAGTGTAGCTGAGATTATTTAGAATACCTTTGATTCTGAAGTTCTGGGGTTGAAGTCTCTCCCCAGGCCTTGACCACAAAATCCAAGGCTGACGGTGCGGTGGAGGGCTGCACAGTTGGCGATGCTGTCTTTTGGATGCGATGTTAAATCGAGGCCTCGCTTACCCTCTTCAGGGGGATGTGAAAGATCCCATCGCACTATTTCAAAGAGGAGCAGGGGAGTTAGCTCTGGTTCCCTGGGCCATTATTTATCCCTCATTCAACATCCCAAAACAGATAATCAGGCTATCACCACATTGCTGTTTGTGGGAGCTTGCTGTGCCCAAATTGTTCCACACTTCCTACACTGGCTAAGAATTGGGACTATGAAAGGCGCGATAAAAATGCAATTCTTTTCTCTTTAGAACTTTAAATATATAAAGCCTGCAGTTTCGAGGGAGCATGACCATAAATTTCCACTCTCAACGGTTGTCTATTCCCTTTTTTAGCTTCCAAGTATTTATGTTTCTGGTTCTCCGAAGAGCCGGGGGAATATCGCCTCATACCGGTTATACATAAAGCTGTTTATTCTCATGTGCCACTGATCTGTAAATCAGGGTTTCTCTTGAGCTTTTTGGTTTTTGAGTGCTGTGTCAGCTTATTTCGAAGCACTTTATCAATGTTTTCTAGACTTCTAGGTTGTTACTTGCACGTCGGAGGTGGAGCCCATGAATTGTTTTGAAAGACAATCAGACAGTGAGTGGAGGAAAAACATTATTCAAAATAATTCAGGAAAAAGCGGATTCAACAAGATCTCTTCCGTGCAGAAAAGTGCAGACACTGGATTGATTGGTGAAATGGTGGGCTTCTGTGATAATGTTCTCTGAATCCCAAGATACTGCAGTTGAGATACATCATCGCTCATTTTGAGGCGACAACAGAATGGGCTTGAGCTCTTTTCTCGAGAAAAGAGAAGACTGAGGGGTGACCTGATTGAGGTCTTTTTAAGATTATGGAAGTGTTAGGCCGGCACCGAGAAGATGTCTCCTGCTAGTTGGGAGAGAGCAAAGCAAGGGGCCACAAGTATAAGATAAATCACTATTAAATCAAACAGGGAATTGAGGAGAAACTGCTTTACCCAACAAGGGATAAATTTACCGGTCCCGCCCGCCACGGAAATCGTCGCTGTGGGGCAGATCATTAAAAGGTCAAAGGTCCTTTGGAAAACCTTGTATCTCACAGGCTACTAACCGAGCCTTGTTCAAACTAGCTAGATAAACACAGAAGGGGAAAGGAATAGAAGGTTGTGCTGCTCGGGTATATGAATTAGGTTGAGAATCTGGAGTAGTTGGATCAAATGTCCTGTTTCTAAGCTGCTCATTTCATATATTTTGTGAATGTCACTGCAACTCAGTTAGGTCACTTGTGTGCCATGTGAATTCTTTATTTGCATTGGCCTTCCAGCGATTTTGCAGTCATAGACATTCCCATCTTTTTTATTGACTTCTCCATCTTCTAATTAAAGTCATACAGGATACATGCTTAATTCTTTTATTTTTAATTTAGAGTATCCAATTATGTTTTTTTCCAATTAAGGGGCAATTTAGCGTGGCCAATCCACCTACCTTGCACATCTTTTGGATTGTGGGGGCGAGACCCACGCAGACGCGGGGGGAATGTGCAAACTACACATGGACAGTGACCTGGGGCCGAGATCGAACCTGGGTCCTCAGCGCCATGAGGCAGCAGTGCTAACCACTGCACCATCATGCCGCCCGATACATCCTTAATTCAACAAAATACCACAGATACTGGAAATACAGTAACAGAATAAAAGTTGGAAATATTTAACAGGTAAAATATGTCTGTGGAAAAATAGTTGATTGATAGTTCAACTCACAAGACCCTTGCTCAGGACTGGGGGACGGTCTTAAGACTGGAAAGGGTGACTGATTGGATTTTAGTTTCTCCTTAACTATTGTCTCCCTCGTTGAGTGTTTATAGCATTTTGTTTTGTGTTGTTGCTTCATTAAGTCCTTCCTTAAAGACCAGTCGTAAAACTTGGACAGGTCTCTTCCAGCAGAGTCTGGACAGGATCAATCCATCAGCAGAATGTAGAATAATGAAGAGATTAATACGTGCTGTGTTACTTCATGTGCAACCGTGGGTTTGTCACAACAGACAGTAAGCCATCACCTTCTAGTCAATTTATGTGTGTTTGGATGCTTCCACTGTTTTATTGACTAGCTCCTGTATGTCAAATTGAAGAATGTAAAATCATAGAGCAGAGAAGACCACTATTCAGTCCATTGTGTTAGTGTCAGCTTTTAGGTGGAACATTCCAATTACAGTGAAATAGCGACAAGCCCAACTTGGATGACACAAAACCCCAGTTATGTCGAAGCCGTCTACTATTCCCGCTGGCAGAATAGCAAATCCCACAGAACACTGCCTGTGACAAACCGAAATTCCGCAAGGAGAACTCCGGATTAGCCAACTTGTCTCACCCCGCCAATCAATCAGAGCGGAGTTAGACCACCGCCAAGCGCGGAGTAATGGAGCGCTGGCAAGCCGTCATTTGACGTCAACATCTCCCAGTGAAAAGACGTGCAAGGCCCTCGGCTACGGCTAGCCCTGCGTCGAATGCCTGCTGGCTCGCCCACCTGTCTCCCTCGTCAGTGCCGCAAAGGCCATAGAGATGCTCTGGGATTTCACACTGCAGCGTGAAAACACTGCAAACATGTTTGACTGCAGTAACGACATGGTGCACTATATCACGTATGTCTGAAGGCAACATGCTGAGCAGAAAAAGATAAAGTTTTTCCCAAACTACCTCCCGATATTTTTCATTGCAAAGTTCCAGCAGGCCAATGTAAGACGTGAACAAACTGAATAAAGATATTTTACACATGTCTACTGCTTTGCTATGTTTCCATTTGGTATTTGAATCTGTTGTTTTTGACACAGTCCACGTTTGTAGGGATATCAGGTTACACAGAGATGGGAAATGTAGGGGCGGTGGCCGGGGGGGGGGGGGGGGGGGGGGGGGGGGGGGGAGAGAGAGAGAGAGAGAGAGAGAGAGAGAGAGAGAGAGAGCACCTCAGCTTAACTCAAATTCCTGGACGGATCCCCTGGCATTCAGCTCATCAGGATTTTACCATAATCTCACACACCTATCATTTCCCCACAGTTTGTGGGTTGAAATCCCAACAAGAGCTGGAGCACTAAAAATTAAAGTTGACACTTCGGTGCAGTTTTGTGTAAGTGCTGCACTGTCAGAGGTGCCATCTTCCAGATGAGATATTAAATTGAGGCTTCATCTGCCCTTACAGGTGGATGGAAATCTGGTGTAATTCTGTATAACATTAGACATAAACATTAAAATATGATATTAATCCAAAGTAATTAGCAAAGAAAAAAGTATCAAGTATAGGAAAAGATGATAGCTCATTGTTGTGGAATAAGATATTTTGATGAGATCTGTTAAGTAGGCTTTCTGCAAGAGATACGTAGCCCATGGACTGGGGTGGGCACTGTTTGAAGTCTTACAACACCAGGTTAAAGTCCAACAGGTTTGTTTCGAACACTAGCTTTCGGAGCACTGCTCCTTCCTCAGACGAGTCACCTGAGGAGGGAGCTGTGCTCTGAAAGCTAGTGATTCGAAACAAACCTGTTGGACTTTAACCGGTGTTGCAAGACTTCTTCAAGAGATAGATTTGACTCTCTCTCTCTCTCTCTCTCTCTCTCTCGCTCTCCCCCCCCCCCCCCCCCCCCCCCGACAAGGTGACAATAGATTAAGGTTAAAACATCTACTTTGTACAAGGGATGAGGAAAGTAAGGTGTCCCATACTTCAGAGATTTCGGAAGAACGAAACAATAGAATACAAAATCAATGCAGTTGGGTCAAACAAGCTTCCCGGCTTTGCTCCTGAAGGAATTGAAGATTAGCCAAATTAAATTGAAGCGATATGCAAAGTGTTATGTCTTCCATTTTCCAAAAGTTTTAAATGATCCCACTATTAGACTCAAAATGCAAGAGCTTCATTGAGGATACGTCCTACTGCTCTTCATGTGACTGGTGGACTGATACATTGTTTCCTGCATTGCAGAAGTATAATGTGGTACCCTGGATATACATCCACATAATAGTTAGCTCTTAAACTCTTTACAAATAATATGACAATATAGCATTCCTCTTTTGTTAAGAACTTAGGAAGATTCCTGACTCCGCAAACTCGAGAGGAAAGTGCCCCAGACGGTCATAGACAGCTAGTCTATAGACAGCGAGTGAAATTGAAAGCACTAATATTTTTTTATATTGCAAGTGTGTTTTTCCCCAAATTTAAAGAGCTTGGAGATTAAAATAACTTGACAGCTTGAGTCCATTTTTACGCACATTCATGTGTACTTTTAACCTTCCAAAGAGCATTTGACCTCTTCTTTTGGACACATTTCCTCTTCCAAAGGGGCACCTCTCCAATATGAGAGTTACTGCTCCAAATAACTCCTTCGGCTTTAGAGACATTTTGCTCAAATATCTAGCCCACGAGTCGTGTTATGGACATCCATGAATCAAAATTGGAGCTGTTTGAAGGTAGCTGCACTTTTATTGTGTAAACCGCATAAACTGCAACCTGCTCCCAGGGCAATAAATATTGAATGCCAGATTTAGGAGTGGGAATTCCGGAATTTGGGCTTTGGCATCATTTTAGGTAAGGAGCAGGATCCTTCTGATCCCATGAAAATTTCGCCCCTCATGCCTTTATTATCAATTTCAATATTCCAAATATTATCTTTCTTTCCATATTATATCGAACCAAACAAGATTAACAGTCAACCGTTATAATTTATTATGATTCCAGACCAGTGGATAGGATACTGGACCGAAACCCCAAAATGTTAGTTTACTTGTAAGACTGTGCAGAAGAATGATTTGCTATAGGAGTGATTGAATGATGAAATAAGGATTTGGTATTTACAAAACAAAACTTTATTATGATTGCAATATTAAACTTTTTTAACTTCACACCTGAAAAGAACAGCTTAAACACTGCTACTCAATTTCCCATGAAACAACAAGAAAAGAAACATACAGCACTCAATCTATCTTACTGCAGGAGAATTGTGGACTCAGCATCAGGCAGATCAGAATTCAACTCCTCTCTCCAAAACTTTCTCCAAAAACAAAATGCCTCCTTAAAGCTTTTCCATGGCTCCACACAGCAATGAGCTCATCTCCCCAAACTAATTCACAAATGATCTCTGCAGGCTGCACAGCACATTAACTCCCCTTGGGCTTTCCCAGACGAACCACAGACCATTAGTCCAGACTGAAAAACATGTTCCTTTGTCAATTTCACCTTCTGGCTGCAAAACAGAATTATGTTTAAGCAAACGTGACCGCTGCAGTCAAACACACTCTAACGCCAGGCTTTTAACCCTTTTACTGCCCAGTACTTAGAATCCAATATTCCTAAAGTCTTCCAGTTGTCACACATCCCTCCTTAAAATCAATGAACCAGAAATGTAAACAGATGGCTTCATTATTCTAAAACCCCTTTAACGTTAAACATTTCTTAAGGTTGCATACAACTTATACTCTATACCGATATATAATTTTATGTTTTTAAAAGGCAAACCTCAACATGAATATAGTCTCAAATGATAAAGCATCAGAAATCACATTTTCTCTTCCTGCCACTTGTAGAATTTGTAAGTTAAACAATTGTAATAATAAACTCCATCTGATTAGTCTTGCGCTTTGCATTTTAAATTTGAAAAGAATTTTAATGGATTCTGGTCCATATATACAATTCTGTCAGATAAATTGTAACATAAATGTTAAAATTTTGTAATGCCAATACCAAACTCAGTTTGGTCAAATATTCTTTTGGTGAATGTTGAGTTTCCGAGAAAAATACCTAATTTGATTCCTTTGTCGCCTTCCTGCAACAGTACAGCACCAAACCTACATCACTCACCTCAATTGCCATCGTAAATGGTTTTGCATAGTTAGGTGTCACCAACACTGGTGCGGTGGTCAATACAATCTTCAGATTATCGAATGCCTCCTGACATTCTGACGTCCATTGAAATATTTTGTGTTTCTTTCGATGCTCAGTCAGGGGAGCAACCAGGCTGCTGAAACTTGGCACGAATTTCCAGTAGAAACCACTCATGCCCAGAAATCACAGAACTTCTCTCCTAGTATTGAAAATTCTTCAACAGCTTTGGTCTTCACATTGTGTGGAGCCACCTGCCCATGTCCAGTGGTATGGCCTAGGAAGGTGATTTGAACTTTTGCAAGCTCACACTTAGCCAAATGTGCCACCAATCCAGCTTCCTTTAATCAATCAAATATATGTTTTTAATGTTCCAAATGCTCCTTCCATGTTTCACTGAATACCACCATGCCTCACAATTATTTAGACGCGAGATGACCTTGTTGGTTAATCTTTGGAATGTTGCTGGTGTATTCTTCATTCCAAATGGTATGACCTTAAATTGATACAGACCATTCAGCGTCACAAAAGCCAAGACTTCATTTGCCCCATTTGATAAAGGTACTTGCCAATATCCTTTGAGTATGTCAAGTTTGGTAATAAAATAGGCTTGTCCCACCTTTTCTACACAGTCTTCCAAACAAGGAATAGGGTAGAAATCTGACTTTGTAACTGCGTTGACCTTTCTTCAATCCACACACAATGGTTGTGTTCCATCTGGTTTTGGTACAGTGACAATCTGTGAGCTCCAATCGCTGCAACTCACTTCAATGGTATCGTTAAGTATGTTGTCGATCTCCTTTTTTACCTGTGTTACCTTTAGTGGATTGAGCCTGTATGGATGTTGTTTAATGTGAATAGCATTTCCTATATCTGCACCATGCAGAATCACTTTCACACTTGCCAATTGATTCCCACATACAGCTCTATGTGACTGTGATAACTTTTTTAGGTCATTTTCCTCCAGAAGGTAACTCAATAATTTATCCCACTTTTTAAATACTTCCTCAATGTTCAATTTAATTTGAGGAGTGTTAAATTCTAAATCATTTGGATTTATCTCTTCTCCATGAGTGACAATGACTAAAACTTGCTCCTTCTTTCCTTCTCTATTAAAATGCATTTTGAGTATATTAACATGTTACACTGTGAGTTTTCCTTCTGTCTGACACTCTTATCAAATAATTCACCTCATTCAATTTCCTTTCAAATTGATAAGGCCCACTAAATCTTGCTTTTAATGGTTCACCTACCATTGGTAATAATACTAGTACTTTCTTCCCGCTAACAAAACTAGAAATGTTTGATTTCTTATTCATCTCTTTTTCATCACATGTTGTGACAATTTTAAATGTTTCCTAGTCAACTCACCAGCCCTAGTTAATCGCTCCCTAAAGTTTGACATATAATCCAACAAAGGAGTCTCCAACCACTGACTCACCAATTTATCTTTGATTAATGTAAGCGGTCCTCTCGCCTCCTGACCAAAAATCAATTCAAATGGACTGAATTAGTTGATTCATTAGGTGCATCCTGAATTGCAAATAGTACAAATGGAATTCCTTTGTCCCAATCCTCTGGATAACCCTGACTATAGACCTTCAACATGGTCTTGAGAGACTGAAAAACACATTCCTTTGTCAATTTCACCTTCTGGCTGCTAACGCCACACAGGCCCTACAAAACAGAATTTTCTTTAAACAAACATGACCACTGCAGTCAAACACACTCGAACCCCAGGTTTTTAAACCTTAAATTGCCCAATACCTAGAATCCAATATTCCTAAAGTCTTCTCGTAATCACAAATTAATCACACCTTGAGAGTATGTTAAGTATTATAGCTTTCTTTTCTCAAAAGATTATTCACGGTACAATTGAGCCTCCACCTTGTAGATTTGGCTTCATCACTCTCGGTGGTGAACTAACAGGCTGCACAGGGGATGTTGTGTGTGTTGCTCCTGGTGTTGTAGGAGTCTTGCTTAGGTTGCCAGTGTGTCACTTGCTGGTGACGTTGATGTTGTGCTACTTGTCAGTGTCGGTGGTGATGTTGTCACATTGTTAGTAATGTTGCTGGTTGTGTTAATGAACTGTTTTACTTTTCCAACTTAGGCGTAGTTTGAATATGGACCCTGGGTTGGCCGGTGGGAGAGTCAGGGGTGGGAAGGTTGGGAGTGGGAGAGTCAGGAGTGAGAGGGTCAGAGTGGAAGGATTAGTAGTGTGAGGATCGGTAGTAGGAGTATCGGTAGTGGGAGGGTTGGAAATGGGAAGGTCGGGAGCGGCAGAGTCTGGAGCGGCAGGATCGGGAGCAGGAGGTCGGGAGTGGGAGTGGTAGGGTCAGGAGTGGGAGGAACAGGAGTGGGTAGAGGAGGGTCAGCAGTGGGCAGCACGGTGGCACAGTGGTTAGCACTGCTGCCTCAGAGTGGCAGCGACCCAACTTCAATTCCTGCCTTGGGTGACTGTCTGTGTGGAGTTTGCACTTTCACTCCGTGTCCGTGGGTTTCCTCTGGGTGCTCCGGTTTCCTCCTACAGTCCAAAGTTGTGCAGGTCAGGTGGACTGGCCATGCTAAATTGACACTTAGTGTCCAAAGATGCCCAGGTTAGGTGGGGTTATGGGGCTATGGGTATAGGGCGGGGGAGAGGGCTCAGGTACAGACCTCTGTCAGAGGGCCGGGATAGACTCAATGGGCTGACAGGCCTCCTTCTGCACTGTAGGAATTCTTTGTTTCTATGGGAGGGCGGGAGTGGGAGAAACAGCAGTGGAAGGGTCGGAAATGGGAGGGTTGACATTGGCAGAGGTGGCAGTGGGAGGCTCGGCAGTGGATAGGGTAGGTCAGGTGTGGGAGGTTCGGCAGTTGGAGGGTCGGGAGCGTAAACTATGGGAGTGGGAGAGCCTGGAATGAGAGATGCAGCAGTAGGAGGGTCAGGAATGGCAGGGTCAGGAGCGTCGAGAGCAGTAGGATCGGGTGTGGAAGAGTTGGGATTGATGTGGCAGCAGAGGGGTCAGGAGTGGGAGGGGCAATAGTGGAAGGGCCAAGTGCGGGATTGGCGTCCGGGGCAAGGCCACTGCATGAGTGGGCTGGGAGTAGGAATGACAGTTTGGGAGGGTTGGGTTGAACCATTTAGCAGTGGGGGTGGGATGGTCAGGGGTGGGAGAGTTGGGAGTGAGAGGTTCAGCCTGTGGAAGGTTGCTGAGTGGAAGCAGGAAGCATTGGGAGTATCAGTGAGCAGGTGAGTAAGATGAGAGGGAGAGGCGGGCAGTGAGAGGTAGGTCGACAGATTTAGCATAGTTTATATTTTAAAATTTATTTTACTTTGAAATCCTTTGCATTGGTGATAATGGAAGAACCAGATTCGCTTAAAGTCATTGCATTTAAAATTGCAATTTTCAGGAACTCACTGCAATGTAGAGTGAAGACTGACTGTACAATTATTTTGTGTACTGATTCCGAACCCCCCCCCATTTCAATCTGACTCGATCTAATCCACAAATGATAAATATCTGATAATAAGAACATTTATCGCCAGTTGCGACAGAAATATTAGATGCAAAACCCACAAGTTATGAAATTAATCTAGATTTTTATGTTCTCTGGTGGATTCATTTCCCTTATTCGAGAAGCGTATATGACACAAATTACTGCTCTTATTGAGTCCAACAAATTGGATCCATTTAAATGTAATACTGTTCCAATTACTCAGATTTGAAGTATAAACACCTTTGAGCTGAATATATTACCAGGAGTTAATTATCCTTTCCAGCTGTTATCCCCTCCGCTCTCTCTCATGCACCTTTTGAGACTAAGTCAATCAATAGCCCATTCTGTTGGGACACATCAACCATCTGACAGACATTCGAAGGTAACAGGAACTGGTGACTTTGAGAAATGCTTTTGGGCCACAGATTCAAGTGCTTCGATCATTCAGTTTAGTAAACATTATCAGAGTGATTTTATAGCTTGAGAAGAGCAGGCAGTGAGAGGAGCTCCGGGGAAGCGGAAGAAATGGAGCGAGAGTGGTACGCTCCCTCGAGGGAATTATGGAATCCTAGAATGGATACAGGCCATGAAGCCATTCGGTCCACTGAGCCCGTGCTGGCTCTCTTCAAGAGTAACTCAGCGACTATCACTTCTGTCTTTTCCCCGCAGCCCTGCATTTTATTTTCCCTTCAGGCTATGATTGAATCGGCCTCCGCTGCCCTTTCGGGTAGTGAATTCTAAATTGTATCCACTTACTGCGTAAAAAGGTCAACTTCTCCACGCCTTTGGTTCTTTTGCCAATCACTTTAAATCTATGTTTTGTGGTTTTTGACTCTTCTGGCCATGTACACAGTTTTCCATCTACTCTGTCTGGACACCTGTATCAA
Organism: Scyliorhinus canicula; assembly: GCF_902713615.1. Taxonomy (NCBI): domain Eukaryota; kingdom Metazoa; phylum Chordata; class Chondrichthyes; order Carcharhiniformes; family Scyliorhinidae; genus Scyliorhinus; species Scyliorhinus canicula. The sequence goes on along the minus strand of NC_052160.1, from coordinate 19,806,000 downwards.
ATCTCCTCTCAACCTTCTCTTCTCCGAGGAGAACAATTCCACCTTTTTCAATCTATCCTCATAACTGAAGTTTCTCATCTCTGGAACCGTCCTTGTATATCTTGGGAAAAAGAGAACCTGCACCAGTTTGGACATTGTCACAATCCTCTTCGGGACTGTTAAGGTTTAAAGAGAAATCCAAACACCCAGCACTCAAGCAATAGAACAATGCCACAAGATTCCAATGTTGTGAACAGAAACAAACATTATTGCACATCAGAATCAAACAAAACAAGCACTGTTAACTTAACACTATGGTTTATAACTATTTATGCTATGAATTAACTTCTAATTTTACCTTCCCTCAAGAATTCCCTTAAGTGCTACAATAATCTTGGTCCTTCTTTTGGGACCAATCCAAGTGTGTGCCACAGCCCTATGGAATTCACTTCAACTCCCCTGAGTGTTCCAGCTATCCTCCCTTCCATTGCTTTTTTGACCACCTGGCCCTCCACCTTTTCTTCACAGACCTTATGACCATGGATGCCTCAACTCTTTTTCAGATTGCCGACTGATACAACTGCTTCCTCAAAGCTTCCAAGCTAACTTACTCAACACAGACAAGTTTAGCCCTCTAAGGCATATACACATTACAAGGCGGATGTAACTGTAGAGAACCTTTCTTCCCTTCCGTTGAATTAGACTACTTTTGCTCGATGCCAACCAGGATTTGCAGTATATAATCATAGCCACTTCATCAAAAAAAAATCTCATCATCCCTCACGTATAGTTCTCTACATTGTCTTGCTTCTGTGCTCTTTCAGCGTTGCCATGAATCTTAAACATTATCCCTCTACAAAGGCTTTTAAACATTTACGATTGTTCCTAATGTGTTTAAAACTCAGTACGTGGTCTGCACCATAACAGGTGACCAACTAAACTTCCAATTTCCATTTCAACCTTCAGGAATGAATGAAAAAAAGCAACAACGAAAGCTTGTATTTACATAGCAGCTTTCACGTAGTAAAACACCCCAAGGTGCATTTCTGGGGTGTTATCACACAAACACTGACACCAGCTGAGCGACAGAATTGAGTTTTCAGAAGAATCTGCAATCGTGAGGGGGAAGTGAAGATGCTTCAGGTGGCATTCCAAATATTAGACCCTAAACAGCCGAAGGCGTGGCTGCATTTGGTGGGTTGAAGAAAACCGGGCATGGACAAGGCGTCATTATGTAATTTTAGTGTTTTACTCAGCATAAAGGTTTATCAAGGAAATGGAAATATTCAGGTGTAACTCATTTGAAAAAAAAATGCCAAAATCTCTTGGGCAAGCAGTAAACGACAAAGGGTATGCCAAATGTATATGCTTATTGGCATGACCATGCATTGTATATCTTGAGTTTTCTAATTAAACACAAAATCAATGCCAATGCTCAGAACAGGGGCCATCGAAGCCTGTCCTGAAGATGATGGGTTCTGCAGTAGCGTAGCTGAATTATCTGAGCTGTCCGACTATAGTGTGTGTCGCTCGTACAGAACTGATAAATGGGTTCTACTCCAAACCCAATCGCAAACACCAAAGAGGAAAGACTGAAATACAGAGACTGAAAGCAATTATAGATATCAAAGAGCTCTCCCACAATCCAACTATACATTATTGATGCTGACATTTAAAGTACTAGGACAGTGCTGGATGGCAGACACAGAACTTCATCTGACTGCCATTGAAGTGTAAATCATGTTCTTCCAATCGTCTACAATCCGATACCCCCTCCTTGACCTGGGCAGCAATAGTCATAAACATGCTACATCTGCTCAACATTATATCAATGCGAATTTTTGGAATATAAACAAGACAACGGAAAATAAACTGAAGACGAGAGATGTGGCTATTGAGACAATTTTTAAAAAAACTTAGAGTATCCAATTAAATTTTTCCAATTAAGGGGCAATTTAACGTGGCCAATCCACCTATTCTGCATACCTTTTGGGCTGTAGGAGTGAAGACTACACCTTTTGAGACATATGGGGCGGGATTCTCCCCTACCCGGCAGGGCAAGCGGACCCGGCGCCGAGGAGTGGCATGAACCACTCCTGTGTCGGACCGCCCGGAAGGTGCGGAATCCGCCGCACCTTCAGGGGCTAGGCAGGCACCGGCAGGGTTGGCGCCACGCTGACCGGCGCGGAAGGGGCTTGGCGCCTCGCCAACCGGCGCCGACAGGCCTCCGCCGGCCGACACGAGTTGGCGCATGCGCGGGAGCGCCAGCGAGTTCTGGCATCATCCCAGTGCATGTGCAGGGGGGTTCGACTCCACACCGGCCATGGAGGAGGTCCACAGCAGCTGTTGTGGAGGGAAAGAGTGCCCCCACGGCACAGGCCCACCCGTGGATCGATGGGGCCCGATCGTGGGCCAGGACACCGTGGGGGCACCCCCCGGGGCCAGATCCCCCCCCCCCCCCCCCACCCCCCCCCGAGGACCCCGGAGGCCGCCCGCAGAGCCAGGTCCCGCCGGTAAGTACCAGGTCTAATTTAGGGCGGCGGGACCAGCCTAAAACGGGCGGCTGCAGAATCGCCGGGGGGGGGGCCGCTGCAAGCGGCCGTCGACAGGCGCTGCGCGATTCCTGCCCCCGCCAAAAGCCCGGCGCCGGAGAATTCGGCAGCCAACGGGGCGGGATTCATGCCGCCTCCCCGGCAATTCTCTGGCCCAGCGGGGGGGTCGGAGAATCCCGCCCATGATGTGGATTATTTGGGTAGCCCGCACAGATAGCCAGGAAGTAGGCACCCAAGAAGAAGTTTTGCAGAGTAAAAAAATAATTTGGCCATGGCATGTGGGCGTCACTCGCTGGGCCAGCATTATTGCCCATCCCTGAGGAGCATTTAATAGTCACCATATTGCTGGTGGGTCTGGGGTCACATGTAGGCCAGACCAGGTAAGGACGACAGATTTCCTTCCCTAACTGATATATCAGTGAACCAGATTGATTTTTACCACAATCAACAATGGTTTCATAATCATTGTTAGACTTTTAATTCCATGGTGGGATTTAAAGCCAGGTCTCCAGAACTTTAGCCTGGATCTCTGGAGGATTACTAGTCAAGTGACAATAACACTATGCTACTGCCTCCCCTATGACGATCGGCAAGAGACGACTATAATTGCTTGGGCGCATACTTTGGAGAGAGAAGCTAGAACATCTGGCAGTGACTGGTAGAATTGAGGGTAGCAGAGCGAGAGGTAGACAAAGGAGGAAACTGACAGCTTTAGGAACAGAACAGGTACAAGATTTCAGAACAACGCCAAGATGTTGGCTGCTGCCAAAGACTGCAGAAGTTGGAGAGCCACAATCGCCAATGTTATAAAACATGACACTAGTAAAAGCCAAAGTCATAGTAGTCATTGTCTTATGTTATCAGTGTATCTGAAATGCAGCACCTTTGGATAGTTGCTTACATATAGAAGGTATAATTCACTGAATAACAAATAACCAGAGACACCAGGATCAATATTTCTCAAATCAGGTCCAACTCCCCAAAATGTAGTAATCAAGACAACAATTTTTTTTCATTATTCTGGCTCCTATAACAGAAAAGGTGCTTTCGGTTTGAGAAATGAGGGAGCAATTTAATTATTCCCCCACCATTAAAGTCAGGAGCGGGATTTTCCCAGCCCGGGGCCGGGCCGGAGAATCCCCGCAACTGGGCCACGCTGCCCCGACGCCGGCATGCAATTCTCAGCGGAGTGGAGAATCAGCGGCGTTGGCACCAGTGCATTTGGCACGGTGCCGGTCGTGGGACTCTGTACGCGGCCAGGCCACCGATTCTCCGGCCCGGATGGGCCGAGCAGCCGCTCTAAAAAGGCAGAGTCCCGCCGGCGCTGTCCACACCTGGTCGCAGCCGGCGGGAACTCTGTGCACAGTGTCGGGGGGGGTGGCCTATGGGGGGGAAGGGGGGCTCGGACCCCGGGGGGGCCTCTGATGGGGCCTGGCCCGTAATCGGGGCCCACCAGTCTGCAGGCCGGCCACTCGCTCCCCGGGCCTATTTTCTTCCGCACCAGCCCCTGAACTCCTGCGCCAGATCGCGTTGGGGCCGGCGCGTTTGAGGGAGGCCACCGCGCATGCGTGGGTTGGCAACGGCGCCACTGCACATGCATGGATCCCGCGGCGCACAGTTCACACCGGGATGCGAGGCTGGAGCGGCGTGAACCGCTCTGTAGGGACCGCCCTTGTAGGGACCAGAATTGGTACTCCCAGCGGCCCATTCACGCCGTCGTGAAACGCGAGGCCGTTTCCAACTGCGTGGACACTCTGCCGCCGAATGGGAGAATCCTGCCCACTGTGTCCGAATATGCTTCATTGAAAAGTTCAAAAATCAAAGCCACAGCTCGCAAGAAGACTGCTTCCCTCAATCCTCACCCCTCTCTATCTCGGTCATCTCCTCCAGCTCTATAACCCCCCAAGATCTCTGCTTTCCTCCAAATTTGTTGTTTATCCGCTTGTTTATCCCCAATTTTAATCACCCTGCCATTAGCGATTGGTGCCTTCAGCCACCTAGACCTGAAATTCTGGAATTCTCCCCTTAAGCCTCTCTGCCTCTCTAACCATCTTTCCTCCTTTAAGGCAGTCCTTCAAAGTGACCTTTTCCTGACCTCATAGCTCCATAGGTGGTTTGGTGTCAAATTTGGCTTAATAATGATCCTGTGAAGCGCCTTGGAACATTTTACCCTATAAACGGCCCGATATAAATGCAAACTGAACATTCACATTAATACAGCAGCCTTGGAGCAAGTTTTTAAAGAAATAAAATACATGAACTAAGCCTGTCCATACATCCTCCACCATACCCTCAGACAAAATAATAAAAGCTCTTTGTCTATCTAGTGCGAGACATTCATACCTAACTTTGAGCAGTCAGTCATGAGAGATGGAACTGGTTATATTACTCTTTTGGTAATATATCGCTTCACTCTTTGCTTCTTATCCAGAATGGTCTGATGGTGTGATTCTGAAGGAATTCTTCAACTTAAAGCAAACTAATTTATTGAGTAACGATTGATTAATATTGAGTTTGCAAACTCCACAGAAGTATAACTAATAATCAAGTAATTTATATTAAAGTATTAACTAATTCAAACCACACGTGCTGAACTATGCTGTGATCTATCTATCTTACACTCTACTGTCTAGTCCTGGTTGGATGAGAGAGACCAAGATCCTCTGGGTGTTCTTATTTATAGTGGGATTCAGTGGTGCCCTCTAGTGATTGTGTTACACTGAGGTGTAATAATTAACCCTTTAGTTATATACATATCATTACGCAACTGGTTACACATTCAAGCTTAGATTTGTCGGCCAAATTTTGATTGAGGGATAAATATAGACTAGGACACCAGGGAGAACTACTCTGCTCTCCTTTACAATCGTGGGATCTTCTGCATCTACTGAAGAGGGCAGACAGGGCCTCAGTTTAAAGTCTCTTCAAAAGACAGGAAGCCAACAGTGCAGTACTCCCTCAGTACTGCACCGGTTGGTCAACCAACCTAGATTTTCCTGCTCAGTTCCAGGAGTGGCACTTGAATCCATGACCTGCTGACTCGAAGAGAGTGCTACCAGCTGAGCCATGGTTGACACTAGACTGAGCCATACCAGGGCGAGTTGGTGGATGGACAGTCGCTGTGGTTGATGAGGTAAATTTTCGAGCGACTGTTAGTGACAGAATGGTTCGACATGCTCTCCATGGTCACTAAGGTGACTCCCACTGGTCCCACCAGAAAAATTAGCTCAGTCAGGAATAATGCAAGAGTGATTTGACTTTACAAAAGATAGACCATTTATACTCTTTGAATTATAGATTGGCTTGAATCCCCCAGGATAAGTAAACACATCGAGTAATGGGTGCCGGCACAGATTGATCTAATTCAGGGCTTTGGAAAATGCTCTGTAGTGCAGCTCTAAATGATCAATAAAGTGGATCAAACATGTTTATTCCCTAATAGATCATCAATATTTTGCTAACAGCGCCTATAGTTTTGGCTCTCATATAAAGCAAGCTTAGAAGCTTTATAGCAATGAGTTCATATTCAGCTCTGCAGCTATTAAAGTTGATACATTTTACCATTAACTGATATGGTCCTCGGGAGATAGTCTCAGTTGCTAGCTCCCATTGATATGAATGGAAGATTGTCTTTGAATCATTTACGTTATATAAAATGTCAATTAATCAGAGCTCGAGGAATGTCAAGGTATTGAACATATTGCCTTATGTCAGAGGAGCCTGCAGAATCACAATTACTTCTAAAATTGATGCTTCTAATTCTCTCCATTCTTTGTTCAAATAGTAATATTGTAAAGTGCAGCACATGAATTCTGTTTTGCAATTTCCTCGCTTAAAATGGAAGGGTAAGATGGTGCGGGGCGGAAATTCTATGTGAGATTTTTCGCTGCACAAGTGGGTCACGACACTTGATTAAATGCACAGTTGGCAGTACAGGTTTTTGCTCTTGTCCAGCGAGCAAGTCCAATGGGACGAGTGGAACGTCCGGCTAGTGGTGTTCATTAAAGGCCAGAATTGAGGTGCAAAATGTAAAACAAAACTTTGATTAACAAAGACATGGACCCTTTTGCGAATGGCGGAAAGCCTGACGGACAAAGGTGTGGGGAGATGTGGAGGGAGGATGTAGAGAAAGACCAAATCAGAGAAATGAAGGGTTTGGCAGGCCGAGGGGAGCCGACAAAGTTACTCCAATCAATTCTGCCTGTTGCTGTGTTCACAAAATGAGAGAATAAGGGTGACACAGGAGGCCTTTCAGCTGATCTGAACTGTATCAGCTTTGCTGAAGAGCAGCAAAGTTACATAAGAACATAAGAAATAGGAGCCGGAGTAGTCCGTTTGGCTTGTTACAATAATAATAATCCTCATTGTCACAAATTTACCTTAACATCCCCTCGTCGCCACATTGCAGCGCCTGTTCGGGTACACGGAGGGAGAATTCAGAATGTCCAATTCATCTAACAGTACGTCTTTTGGGACTTGTGGGAGGAAACTGGAGCACCCGGAGGAAACCCACACAGACACGGGGAGAAAGTGCAGACTCTGCACAGGCTGTGACCCAAGCCAGGAATCGATCCTGGGACCCTGGAGCTGTTAAGCAACAATGCTAACCACTGTGCTACCGTGCCGCCCAAGTTGAACCTGCTCCGCCATTCGATACAATCTGGTCCCATTTCCCCGTTCTTTCCCCATGTACCTGTCAAATGTTTTTCTCCTTCAAATATCTTTTTCCAATTCCCCTTTTGAAGAGTTTCCACCACCAGTGCATCCCAAATGCTCACTGCTTGTTGCAGAAAACAAGTTTTGCCTCTCGTTGCCTCTAATCCTTGCACCAATCACCTTGAATCTGTACCTTCCAGTTGACTCTTCACCTTCTGTGCAGTAATGAGAATAACTCCAGCTTCTCCAGGCTGTCCATGTAAGTGTAATCCTTATTTTTTAAATATTTATTCTTTCATGGTATGTGGGCTGCAAGGCCTGTATTTGTTGCCCATCCCTAATTGCCCTTGAACTGAGTGGCTTGCTCGGGGATTTCAGAGTCAACCACATTGGCCCGTGTCTGGAGTCACATGTAGGCCAGACCAGGTAAGGACGGCAGATTTCCTTGCCTAAAGGGTATTAATGAACCTGATGGGTTTTACAACAATCGCTGATTATTTTGTGGTCACCATTACGCGGACTAGCTTTAAAGTCGAGAATTTCTATTAATTTAAATGCCACCAGCTGCCATGGTAGTGGGATTTGAACTCTGGACCCCAGAGCATTAGCCTGGGCCTAGTACAGTAGTTACCAGTACAGTGGCAGTGCCACTACGCCACCATCACCACTGGCACTATTCTGGGTACATCACCTTTGAACCTTTTCCACTGATCTTTCCGCCAAGTACGGTGTCCAAATGTACGTGAGAGAAAATAACTGTAGAATGGTTTAGGAATGAGCTTGGAGGATATAGGGGTAAGTGTGGCTTTAGGCGATTGAACACTCCATAGTAAACAATGGTTTCTGTGTTACTGGGACCACCTGTGCAAAGCAATGTGCCACCAGGAGGAAATATTTGCAAAACTTTCCCTAATGGAGTCGTGATCTCATTGAATGGCGGAGCAGACTCATGGGCCGAGTGGCCTAACTCTGCTCCTATGCCTTATGGTGCTGGATTCCTTGACTGTGTCCGCCCGGCAACTGGAAATTCCCACCCGAGGACAATGGACCTTGACATGGTCCACGTCCCATCCGTGCCGATCTTGCGGCGGGCACGGCCAAAGAATCCAGCCCATGGTCTTATTGCCTCAATGGATCATTAATTCTTTTTCTCATTTGTTGCTATCTTACTTATTTTCATGTAAGTCTTCCCACATTGTTCCTGTTGGATCAGCTTTGCACACAGCCTTTGACTCAATTCATCGCAGTAAAGCAGCTGTTTTTTCTTCTCCTTTACACCATACCTTGTTTTTCGGATCTTTATTTAATTGCTGTTGTGAGTGAGTTAATTTGCATTCCTGTCCCAGCTGGTACATTTTCTTTGTTATAAAACTTACGCTAATTGAAATTGCTAAAAAAAACCAATCAGAATGGATTAAAAATGTCCTAGACATGCAGACTTGGCAGTGAAGGTTTATCAAACACACTGACTGCCCTGGTCCTGGGCACTCCCACATGGCATTAGCCTTTCGCTCCTCATGACGTCGGTGTTAAACCACACATATGTTAAATACAGTTCCATTCAACAATTAGGCTGCACCTCCCTGTACCTCAGCGATTGCCCGCCTCCCTCTTCTCCTTTAAGGCCCCCTTAAAACTCACCGTCTATCTCTCAAGTGTCAATTTTTGCCTGATTACATTGGATCAGGATATTTTTCCACACTAAAGCTGCCACACAAATGCATGTTGTTTTGTTAATCCCTCGTGCCATGGCAACAAAGACAAGCAGTGATTATCGTGTGGCCATGTTGAAACACCAGGGCTGAGTCATGTGCTAATAGAAAGTACATGACAATCAATACTGACAGACAGTTAGTAGCACTGTTGCCTCCGAGACAGATAGTTGCGTTCAATCCTCCTCTGGAACTTGGGCGCAAAGTTCCAGGCTGACACTTGGGGGGGGCGCTACATTGGTAGTGGTTCTATCTTATGGATAAATCAAGGACTCTCTTGGGCTGTTGTAAAGATTTCTGGGTGCCATTTTTAAAGAAGAGCAAGAGAGTTCCTCTGGGATCCTGGTCAATGTTTATCCCTCAACCAACAGCACACAAACAGATTGGCCGGAATTCTCTGGCCATGAGGATTCTCTTTTCTCGCCAGCAGCACAACCCCTTCCGCAGGTTTCCTGGTGGCGTGGGGTAGCTTCAGTGGGGAATCCCATTGACAGGCGGCAGGAGTAGAGAATCCCGCCGCCTGCGATTGGCACTCCGCTGAGGTACATGTGGCTGAGAACTGGAGATTCCCGCCCATTACTGCATCATTTGTGGGACCTAGGTTGTGAACAAATTAGTGGCTGTACTTTCTACTGCGTATCACTTCAAAAAATACTTCATTGGGATGTAAAGGACTTTGGTGCCCCGAGGTAGTCAAAGGTGTTAAACAAATGCGAGATCTTTACCAAACAGTGATGTGTCCTGGCAGTGTAACTTACACTACTTACCTAAAAGAGATGGTACGAGCCACACTTACAATGGGATTTGACAGTTTGCCTGAAATGCACCACTGTAATTGCAGGGGAGGAGGGGGGAGTGTAGGCACTGGCTGAGTTTCATAGCTTTGATTCCATCCTGGCAAATCACAACGTTCTGGTAAACCAACTTTTATCATAGAATTTACAGTGCAGAAGGAGGCCATTCGGCCCATCGAGTCTGCACCGGCTCTTGAAAAGAGCACCCTACCCAAGGTCAACACCTCCACCCTATCCCCATAACCCAGTAACCCCACCCAACACTAAGGGCAATTTTGGACACTAAGGGCAATTTAGCGTGGCCAATCCACCTAACCTGCACATCTTTGGACTGTGGGAGGAAACCGGAACAGCCGGAGAAAACCCACACAGACACGGGGAGTACGTGCAGACTCCGCACAGACAGTGACCCAAGCCGGGAATCGAACCTGGGACTCTGGAGCTGTGAAGCAATTGGGCTAACCTCTATGCTATCGTGCTGCCGTGCTACTTATCTGGGATAAAGTCGACCGGGGAAAGCATTGAATCAGCCGCTTTCAAACTATGGATAATTCATCATTTTCTCAGAAATCTAATTCCCAGTCAGAACACTTGTGCACCAAAATCATAAATACCACAAAATGGAAAAATCCCTCAAAAGTAATTACTATTGTGAGAGCAGCTCCTTGTTAGGTATGAATGGTGCAGAATCTCACACCACTGAGAGCGCAGAGCCAACTTTCAGTGAAGGTGCAAGCCTCTTTGTTGCATCGTTGTCATTTAAAGGGCAAAAGGCGTCTGTGATTCATAAAGTGCAAGCCGAGTGAATTTTGTGGCTTGCTGTGATCAGTTTGCATTCAGTGCAAATTGAAAGTGCTTGCATTTCTTTCTCATTGGGTAATGGTTGGCAATATTGGGATAGGATTCGGTCTCTTCAGAATCAGGTTCAATGTTGTGTAATTAGTGTGCGCCTGAACCAGGATTGCCAATTCTGGTTGGACCTGTTAACGAGGACCAATTACATATCCTCCCACACACAAATATTACATCCACTGAGCAGAAACTGAATTGGATCAGTTACAGTGAGAAGAGACAGTCAGACGCTGGGAATTGTGCAGCAAGTAACTCACCTCCTGATTCGCTGAAGCCCGTCCAGTGTCTGTAAGGCTCAAGTCAGGAGTGTAATGGGATATTCTCCAGTTACCTGGATGCGTGCAGCTCCAACAACACACAAGATGCTTGACATCATCCAGGAAAAGGCAGCCCACTTGATTGACAACAATCAACCACTTTAAATATTCGCTCCGTCCACTTCCAATGCACAGTGGCAGTAGTATGTACCACCTACTAGATGCACTGTAATATCATTTAAGGGGCATCTTGACAAATACATGAATAGGATGGGAATAGAGAGATACGGACCCAGGAAGTGTGGAAGATTTTAGTTTAGTCGGGCAGCATGGTTGGCACAGGCTTGGAGGGCCGAGGGGCCTGTTCCTGTGCTGTACTTTTCTTTGTTCTTTGTTCTATCTCATCAAGGCTCCTTCGACAGCACCTTCCAAACACACGCCCTCTGACACCTAGAAGGACAAAGGCAGCAGATGCATGGGAACATCACTACCTGCAAGTTCCCTTTCAAGCCACACACCATCCTGACTTGGAACTACGAGAGGAATTTAATTCCCTTCCCTCAGGCTGGTTTGGAAGCGGGGGTGCTTTTAACCAGGTGGATGGGGACCCAGCGGGTCAGGGCCCCGGGTGGGGGGTGGTGGGGGGGAAGGATGAGCAGGGGTGAGAACCTGGGCGTGTGGGAACCTAGGCGGATGATGACTCGGGCGGGTGAGGATAATAGTGGGTGGAGTCTGAGGTGGGTGGGGACCCAGGTGGGTGGGGACCTGGGTGGATGAGGACCTGGGCGGACGAGGACCTGGGCGGACGAGGATCCGGGTGGATGAGGATCCGGGTGGATGAGGACCTGGGAGGTCAAGGACCTGGCTGGGTAGGGACCTGGCCAGTCGTGTACCCGGGCGGGTGGGGACCTGTGTGGCTGGAGACCTGGGTGGGTGTGACCCTGCCACTGCCTCCCTGAACTTGCCCTGATTAGGTTAGGGGCGAGATGGCTTGTGGACAGCTTGTTCACCCTGCTGCCAAATGAGGCACTTAAATGGGCAATTAATGCCAACGTAAAGACCTCATCCCATTGCTACTGGTATTTAATTAACGATGGGCAGGCCAGTCACCATGCGGAGAGACTGAAATCAAGCCCTGACATGTTGGATTGGTAATGGGAGAAAGGGAGAAGTTTGAAAATCCCTCATTCAAAGACACTCTAGGATTGAGGAACCTGATTTCAGAAAGTCTCGTGGGGGTGTGGGGTGTGTGGGAGCTGCTGTGTGGGAGGAGAGACCCACTGAGATCCACCCACCTGCCCTTGTTGCTGACCCCCTTCCCCCCACTCCCATGTCCCCTACACTACGGCCCCCACTTTACCTTGACTCACCTGTGGCTTGGGTCCCTCATTAAATCCTAGGCCTCTCCCTGGCAGCATTACCAGCAGCAGCCAGACACCCCTCACCCTCTCCCCCCCCCCCCCCTCCCACTAGCCTCCCCCACCCCTCTCCCCAAACCTCACCCTACCCCAGCTCCTCCACCGATTGAAATGCAGCTTTCTGGGGGAGGGGCGGGATTTCTGCTACTGGTGGACTTAATCCCGGGAAGACCTGTCACTGGAGCACTTAATCCTGGTGGATCTTATTCAAAGGAGGTGGTGCAAGATTCCCCTGGCTCTGCAGCCACATCACTTGCTTTAGAACCATCCGATCACGCCATTCCCTCACTGTTGCTGGATCGAAAACAAGGAGCTCCATTCCTAACAGCACTGTGGGAACACCTACGTCACAAGAACTGCAACAGTTCAAGAAGGCAACTCCCCTCCACCTTCTCCAGGGCCATTAGAAATAGGCAATAAATGTTGGCCTTGCCAGCAACACCCACATCCCATGAATGAATAAGGAAAAAACTAGAGCTATGCTCTGACATTAGGCGATCATTGACGATGCTGTACAAAGAATAGCAGAGAAAAACAAATACAGGATGATTAAATTAGGGAGCTTCTCTGTAGTTCTTAACAAGGGTTGTTGATGAGATTTTCTTGGATTTCTGTTCAAGGACATCTCAAAAAGCCAGTTCCAATTAATTAGTGGCTGAGTTGCCCAACCAATGAATGCAGCTCTTCACGAGCAAAGAGAGTAAAATGAAAACATTTTACTGCTAGACCTGCCACAGATGCTACCAGACCTGCTGCGATAGTCCAGTATTTTCTGCTGGCTTAAAAGACAGTTGCTTAACCAGTCGGCTCACAGCCACACCAGGGAAATAAACCAGGCAGGGAGTTTGTGCTAGCTTCCTATAAACACGATAGAGGACAAGGCCACACACACTACACGGGTTTGTTGTTCCTCACCATAGCTGCCAAGGGTTTATCAAAGCACATGTTTGCCTGTGTGGCAGCCATGCTCGGCAGACAGTAGTGCAGCCTAATTGTCAGCCGACACACCTGCGGATTGAATAATTTATTCCTGTGCTGCAGACTCTCTGAGTAAACAGGTGCTTTCAAAGCTTCGGCCTGATCTTGGCGCTTTGCACCTGAGTGTAGCATCAATTACAAATCTGCTTTTAATCATTCTTCTCAGGGCGTTTAATCTGAATTTATTTCCTCCTCCTTGAGACCCAGCTGTCACTTCTCGCTTGAGAAAACAGCACGGCACGATGGCACTGTAGTCAGCACCGCTGCCTCACAGCCACGGGGACCAAGATAAAAGCAAATTACTGCGGATGCTGGAATCTGAAACAAAAACAGAAAATACTGGACTGTCACAGCAGGTCTGGCGGCATCTGTGGCAGGTCTCACAGCGCCAGGGACCTGGGTTCAATTCCAGCTTCGGGTGACTGTGTGGAGTTTGCACATTCTCCCCGTGTCTGCGTGGGTTTCCTCCGGGTGCTCCGGTTTCCTCCCAGAGTCCAAAGATGTGCAGGTTAGGTGGATTGGCCGTGATAAATTGCCCCTTAGTGTCCAAATATGTGCAGGTTGGTTGGGGTTACGGGGATAAGGTGGGGGAGTGGGCCCAGGTAGGGTGCGCATTCAGAGGGCCGCTGCAGTTTTGATGGGCTGAATGGCCTCTGTCTGCACTGTAGGGGTTCTATGGATTTATTCTAACTCTTCCATTTCTTTTTTTAAAATAAATTTGGAATACCCAATTCAATTTTTCCAATTAAGGGGCAACTTAGTGTGGCCAATCCACCTACCCTGCACAACTTTGGGATGTCGGGGCGAGACCCACGCAGGCACGGGGAGAATGTGCAAACTCCACACAGACAGTGACCCAGAGGCAGGATTCAAACCCGGGTCCTCAGCGCCATAGGCAGCAATGCTAACCACTGTGCCACCGTGCTGCCCTAACTCTTCCATTTCTGTGATACATGATCACAAGATTATTTTTCAGGTTATGCACAAGTTCTTATCATCCTGGGAGGGGATGGGGGAAGTAGCAGAAAGGATGGGTGAGTGTGAGATTAAAAGCATGGTTAAAGAGGAGACTTTTTTTATTGGAAGCTTTTGAAAATGGAGGGGCTCTGGAATCCCCTCCCTAAAACGTGCAACCTCTTTTCCCTCCTTTAATGTGCTGCTTATAACCTACAGCGTGGGACGTTCAACTATGTTAAAAACACTGTGTAGATTTGATGGTGTCATATTTGACTGCGAGACAAGCTGATGACATCACATCCATGCCATCACCCAATCCATCTATTTTCACCAGAATATGCTTCCTTCTACCTCAGTACATTTGCTGCTGAAACCCTCAGCCACACTCTTGTTACCGCTGGACCTGACCATTCCCACGCACCACTGGCTGGTTTCCTACATTCTCCCCTCTATATCCTTGAAGTCACCCTAAACCCTGCTGCCCTTGTCTTAACCACTCCAAATCCCGTTCCTGTGTCATCCTTGTGTTCACTGAACCACATTGACTCCTGATGTGACCATCAATTCACTGGGAACACGATTGGAAGTAAACTGTGGTTTTAATAGTCTTACAACTGAGTCTGCCTGCGACCAGAAGAACTGAGGGCAGGCTCACACGGCTGCAGCACTTTATACTTCCGGTAGTAGGAGGGGCCATGGGCGGAGACATGGGCGGAGCAAAGGTGGAGCCCTGTACAAGCTCCTCATCTCCCCCTATGGGCAGAGCCGCGCAACGGCTCACAGACAGAGCCCACAAGGACACAATACCATACAATACAATACAGTGTGAATTACATTCACCACAACTCCCAGTCAAGCAGTGTCCTGACTTTAAAATTCCCAATCTTGTTTTCACAGTGACTCCCACATTCACCGTCGCGCCCCTTCCCTTTTTCAAAGAAATTATTTTCTTACCAACATGTATCAACAGGTAAATATACCAACAGGTTATAACACATAAACATCCCGGGAAATATACTTTCCAACAATCAACTATACAGTCTACAAATCTTTTCCCCCTTTTTCACCCTCCTCCTTGCGACAAACTGCTCCTCAAACACAATCACAAACATTCACTATCTTTTCTTAAACCCCTCTGCAGAGCCCCTTAACTCATACTTTACCTTCGCCAATGGCAGGAAGTCGTACAGATCACCCAACCGGGCAGCTATCCCCGGTGACAATGCCGACTGCCACGCCAGTAGAATTCGCCGCCGTGCAATCAGAGAGGCGAAGGCCACGACATCAGCCTTCCTCCTCTCCATGAGCTCCGGCTTCTCTGAAACCCCAAATATCGCCACCAAAGGGTCCGGGTCCATGTCCTCTTCCACTATCCTGGCTAAGACCACGAACACTCCCACCCAGAATCTTCCCAATTTTTCACAACCCCAAAACATGTGCATGTGATTCGCTGGCCCCATGCACACACCTCTCACACTCATCTGCCACCCCCTGAATGAACCCACTCATTCTTGCCCGAATCATATGCACCTTGTGCACCACCTTAAACTGTATCAGGCTCATCCTTGCACAAGAGGAGGTCCCGGTTACCCTACGTAGTGCCTCACTCCATACTTGCCAATTGATGTCCCCTCCCAACTCCACTTCCCATTTCTCCTCGATCTTCATCACCCGCTCGCCTCTCTGCTCCCCCAGCCACTTTTATATATCCCCAATTCTTCCCTCCCTTTCCACATCCGGAATTAGCATTCGCTCCAGCAGGGTGTATCCTGGCAACCTAGGGAACCCCTTCCAGACCTTTCGCACAAACTCCCTAACCTGTAGATACCTGAGCTCACTTCTCGCCCCCCTCCCTATCAATGTAACCTACTGCCCCAAATCCTCCAAATCATCTGCGCTCATCTCATTCTGCCCTCTTGAGCATCTCCAATGTTAATCACTTCACCATTGGTGGTTATGACTTCAGTTGCCTGGGCCCCAACATCTGAAATTTCTTCCCTACACCCCTCTACCTCGCTCTCTCACTTTCCTCATTTAACACTTAAAGCCTACCCCTTTGACCAAGCTTTTGGCCAGATGCCCTAATATCTTCTCGGTGTCAAATTCTGTCTCATAGTCATCCTGTGAAATACCTTGGAAGTTTTAAAGACACTGTGTAAATACCAGTTGTTGGTGATGTTCTGCGGTTAATAAGAGTTCCAGTGGGTGAAGGGATGGCCATCAATAATGGAGCAGGGAATGAGAATACTCTCCCATCTGGGACTAAGTCCCGTGGCAGGAGTGGGAATGTGGAGTGTTTCCCGCTACGGAGGCCAGCAGGAAGACTTGCCAAATCCTCTGGCCCGAACTTCACTAATTATGCATCTGGGGGTTTTACACTGTATTCCATGGCGTGTAGTCCACTAGTCTATCTGGGCGTCATATTGGAAAGGTGCCTGACATCACCGACCCACCATTGAAGAAAGAAGGTGGACCTCCTGAAAATGAAGATGGATCTCTGGGAGCACACTGAGAACGGAAGATGGACTTCCTAAGAATGGGGACCTGGGTTCGAATCCCGCCACTGCAGGTAGTGAAATCTGAATTCAATAGAAATCTGGAATGAAAAGTCTAATTATGATGATGATACCGTTGCCGATTGTCTTAAGAACCCATCTTTATCACTATTGTCCTCTGGGGAAGAAAACCTGACGTCCTTACCTGGTCTGGCTTATATGTGACTCCAGACCTGCAGCAATGTGGTTGACTCTTAACTTCCCACTCAAGGGCAATTAGGGATGGGCAACAAATGCTGGCCCAGCCTGCACCGCCCACGTTCCATGAATGGATAATTTAAAAAAAGATGGACCTCGAGGACCTTTCTGAGGCTGAAGATGGATCCCCTCCAGGTCACCGAATCAGGAAGGTACACCTGTAGATGCACCCCCGTCCCAAAGTTGTGATGTTCCTGCGTCCAGTGTTACCGGTGCCCTCGATCCTCAACTCTAGAGGCAGCCACAGACATTGTCCAGTTGAGTCCTGACATGCCATCTGCGCTCATCTCATTCACTCCAGGGTAATCCTAGTGGTGGGATTGACAAGCCTAAGAATGAACACATCAAAACATTTTGTACTCTGTTTTCTTCAGCTGTGGCTGGAACTAATGAAGCCCAACAATGCATCTAATCTCTAGATTGCTTCCACTTAAAAGATGGCTGAATCTTGAACATTGAAATGCGGTAAACCATCTCTTGACTCACTTAAAGATTTGCCGTTTTCTGTAATCTACTGCTCCTTGCCAAGTAAACTCTGATTTGATTTTGTCCCGCTTCAGAGCACTTGCACTCGAAGTGATTTGTTCCTTTTTTCAATTGGTTTCTGCTAGAGTTGAGCTCTTAGTAAAATCTTCCACTGCAGAACTTAATGACCAAGAATCATAGAATCATAGAATTTGCAGTGCAGGAGAAATCTAATCCTTGACTTGTGGGGGTTGTTTAATACCAAATACAGACAAGGTCATTTTAAGAGCTTCTTGCCACTTATAGGTTTAGGCACTGGCAAAAACTTTACTTTTCCTGATTCCTATTCCAAAAGATGGGGACTTCTGATGGGATTCCCTCGGTGCAACTTTGTGACTCAGGGGTGAGAGTGCTACTACAAAGGGTTACTGCTTCATGGTTAGCTTATTGTCTCATTGATTGTACTAATTAGTTGTAAAATCAGTTTGTACAATGTAACTCCTGGGCGTTGAAGTGCCATTTGCCTGCAGAAATCGAGGCAGAACTTGCCTCTTAGACATTGGCAAAAAAAATGCATCATCTGGAACTATCCCATTGCCAATGGATCACAACGACTTGAATTGAAATTTGATAAGTAACTTCAGAACTCGAGCCTAATTGCATCCTTCCTCCCTGTCCTATCCAATTCTTCCATTCTGCCCGTAATAAAATTAAATTTTAGACAGGTTCCATTGGGCGGAATCCTGTGGAGCTGACGGGGAGCCACGGCCTCCGGCTGGGGAGCCGTGAAAGCCCTGCGTCGCCTCTTTGCGAGAAGGCCGCTATATCTTGTGCCACGCAGGTGCTTCACAAGCCAGCGGTGGGCCTTCTCCCAGGATCAAGGGCCATGGAGGTGGCAGTCCCGCCCACCTTTAGCTTCTGACCATTCGAGGCTGGCACCTCCTCTGTACTCAGCAGCGCCACTGGAGTGAGTGGTTGCTGCCGGTACTACATGAATTACCCGCAAGGGCCTGTATTGGCGGCAGGCGGAAAGGCCGTCCACATGGAGGCAGTAAACTGTTGGGGTCCCTACTTGCCACTTTTCAGCCTGAATAAATGCCCCCCGCCATCAAAATTACTATGGGGGAGGGCACAAGATTTCGCCCGTTATATCAGAAGTCCTTTGAATAATAACTATTGCATTGGGATTGCCAAAAAATATTTAATTATAAATGAACTTGAAAGGAGCATGATTCTTTTTAACAAATAAATACAAGCTGTGAATATACGGCTCAATGTCAGTTTTATTTCTCATACTATATCCATGACAACAGTCTATCTTTCTGATCAGTCATGATCTCATTGAACAGTGGTGGAGACTCGATGGGCTGAATGGTCTACTTCTGCCCCTGCGTCCTATGGTCTTATTGGAAGATGCATTTGGTGTGCTTAAAACCTGCTGTTCACTCTCGAGTAATGTATACCATTGTGGGACTGTGGTGCTTACGGGTAGAATATCAGATTTCCTGCCACCTTGCCTGTTGCAAAAGGACATTGGATGATCACTGGTCCACTCTAAGCGATTTCCCAAAAGCACCTCTCCCTCTAGCTCTGTTCTAGAATCAGGAGGAGACCATTCAGCCCATTGTGTCTATGCTGGCCAACAAGGAGCCACAAGCCAAATCCCACTTTCCAGCTCTTGGCCTTGGTTAGGTTGCGGCACTGCCAGTGCATGTCCAAGTGCTTTTTAAATGTTGCGGCCTTTCAGGCGCTGAATTCCTGATTCCCACAATGCTCTGGGTGAGATGATTTCTCCTTGAATTCTCTCTAAACCTGCCGCTTCTTCTCCGAAACCTTGCAGCTTGAAACAAACATAAACGTGATTATTTTGGGGCCGTACCAGGGATTGGTAACAGGCGAGGTGCAGCTGGGGTTTGAGGTCAAGTATCACACGTCAGAGCTATTCAGAGCTTTAATTAAACTCGAGAGCTGCAGTTACCCTGAACTAGACACAGTCAGATAGATTAATGGCCTCCTTTACAGCAGATAGCTGCAGTTTTTCTTTTAATTCATTCACGGATGGAGGAGTCGCTGGCAAGGCCAGCATTGATTGTCCATCCTTAATTGCTCTTGTTGCCCTGTCACATTAAACAATTGTGTTCAGGAACTGTCCCCAATGCTCCATTGAAATCCGGATGCTGATGGACTTGAATGGACTCTTGTGCTGAGGTATGGCTGCTTTTGATGACACCTGGACACATGTGACCAGGGGGAGTATTTGTTCCTCAAGACAGCACGGTAGCATTGTGGATAGCACAATTGCTTCACAGCTACAGGGTCCCAGGTTCGATTCCGGCTTGGGTCACTGTCTGTGCAGAGTCTGCACATCCTCCCCGTGTGTGCGTGGGTTTCCTCCGGGTGCTCCGGTTTCCTCCCACAGTCCAAAAGATGTGCCGGTTAGGTGGATTGGCCATGATAAATTGCCCTTAGTGTCCAAAATTGCACTTAGTGTTGGGTGGGGTTACTGGGTTATGAGATAGGGTGGAGGTGTTGACCTTGGGTAGGGTGCTCTTTCCAAGAGCCGGTGCAGACTTGATGGGCCGAATGGCCTCCATCTGCACTGTAAATTCTATGATAAGACCACACGATGAGCGTTCTCACTCATCTTCTGCCAACCCCCGGTCTCAAGATCTGTCTCTGCACAAATTTATTCCAATCTATGCTTGAGAATGGCTGAAGGGCTTTTGGCATCCAGAATCATACAGTGCAGAAGGAGGCCATTCTGCCCAACATACGTATGTTGGCTCTTTAAAATTGTTCTCCAGTTAACCCAGTGCCTTCCTTGTAGCACTGCTCATCGCTCCTGTGACATTCAAGCATAAGCTAATAGATCACAAGATATCTGATCACAAGATATCTGATCACATGATATCTGATCACATGAATTCTACAAATGGTATTGTATTTACTTTTATGAAGTTTGGGCCATGACTCAGTCAGTATAGTTGCTCCGGATTTTGCTCCGGATGCTATGAGAAGTTCCATCGAGGGAGGGAAGGATGAGCAAAATCGGAGTCGGGTAATAGGGAAAATTGAGGGAGGAAAGAGGGGAAATTGAGGGCAGGGAAGTGGGAAATCAGGGTGGGAGCAGGGGATATTGACGGAGCAAAAATTGAGGGTGGGAAAGAGGGGATTTTAAAAATAATAACTTCATTGTCACAAATAGGCTTACATTAGCACTGCAATGAAGTTACTGTGAAAAACCCCTACTCGCCACACTCCATCACCTGCTCGGGTACACAGAGGGAGAATTCAGAATGTCCAATTCACCGAACAGCACGTCTTTCGGAACTTGTGGGAGGAAACCGAAGCACCCGGAGGAAACCCACACAGACACAGGGAGAACGTACAGACTCCGGACAGACAGTGACCCAAGCGGGAATGGAACCTGGGACCCTGGCGCTGTGCAGCAACAGTGCTAACCACTGTGATACCATGCCACATTGAGGGAGGGGAAGTGGGGATATTGAGGAAGGGGAAATTGAGGGAGGCTTAGAGGGGAAGTCCAGGGAGGGGAGGAGGGGAAATTGAGGATGAGAAGAGCTGAAATGTGGAGGGGATGAATGGAAACCCCAGGAGGGGAAGAGTGGAAATTGAGGGAGAAAAGGTGTAAATTGAGGAAGAGATAGAAAAGAAATTGAGGGAGGGAAAATTGAGGGAGGTGGAAGGAAAATTGAGGGAGGGGAAATCGAGGAAGGGGAAATTGAGGGAGGGGAAGAGTGGAAATTGAGGGGGAAGAAGAAAATCGAGGGAGGGGAGGAAGGCAAATTGAGCGGAAAATCATGGAAACAAAAGAGGGATAGTAATTCAAGGGCGGCAAGAGGGAAAATGAGGAAAGGGAAGATGAGGGATGGTAAATCGAGGCAGGGGAGAGAAAATCAAGGGAGGGGAAAAATGAAGTGTTTGGTAACTGGGGGACATGGAAGAGGGGATCCAAGTAACCTTCCAATATCAGACCTGACCCTATTTCAGATATTCCCTTTTCAGAGCTTTGGGACATCACATAGAGACAGATTTTGTGTTGGGACACAATCAGGGTATCACAGCATGAGGTGGCCGAGTTGGTTATTTCATTATTATATATCATACCAAGCAGTGTTCACAAAAAGCAGAATAAGCAGTCTGATGGGTGCGCACCTGATCCGATTAGTGAACAGAGTCTGATATTTAAGTGATTAATTTTATTTGGGGGGGGGGGGGGGGGGGGGGGTAAATTATTCGTGCACACCCCCAGTTCAAAAAGTTAATTGCACTGCACTGACCAGGAATCTGGCTGCCCGAAGTGATAGTAACTTAATTACTTGAGAGTGGGACTTGTGCCCATGCTCCCCATCAGGGAGGGATTCTCATTTGAGAAAATTGGCAGCCAGTCTGATTCCCCAGCAGTGGCTGCAAGAACAGGTTAGAGGCTGGGAATTCTGTGGAGAGTAACACATCATCTGACTCTCCAAAGCCTGTCCACCATCTATAAGGGTCAAGTCAGGAGTGTGATAAAATACTCTCCACTTACCTGGATGAGTGCAGCTCCAACAATCAAGAATCTCGACACCATCCAGGACAAAGCAGCCCCACTTGATTGACACCCCGTCCACAAACATTCATTCCTTCCATCAACACAACGTATCATCTGTAAGATGTACTGCAGCCGCTCAACAAGGCTCCTTTAACAGCACCTCCCAAACCCATGACCTCTGCCATCTAGAAGGACAGCAGGTCCATGGGAACACCACCACCTGGAAGTTCCCCTCCAAGTCACTCACCAACCTGACTTGAAACTATATCACCACTCCTTCACTGTCACTGGATCAAAGTCCTCGAATGCGCTACCAGCACTGTGGGTGGACCTACACCACATGGACTGCAGAGATTCAGGATGGTGGCCCACAAGCACCATCTGAAGGGCAATTAGTGACGGGCTACAAATGCTGGCTTAGCCCATGATGCCCACATTCTGTGAACAAATAAATAAAAACAGTGCCAGAAGACAGCAGTAGCCTCTGATGGGATTACAGGCAGTCCTCAGAGAAGGAAAGAATTGTCCAGGCATTTTGGTGGGGCAATGAATGGAGACCCCAGTGGGGGAGGGGGGGGGGGGGGGGGGGGGGGCTCGGACTTTCGGCACCAGTGGGGAGGCAGAAGGTTACTATCTTGACGGGTTTGCCCCTGATGGGCACAGGGGACCTCCACAGGAGGTAATCCTGCTTCTTCCTAGCAGCAGCCCCCCAGTGTCAAAGCTGTCGCTCTGTTTGCCATTTCCCCGTCTTCCCCAGCCAGTTGTAAAATTATGGCAGAGGCGGAATGAGGCCGTTACGTGGTGGCTAATTGTCCATATATTTCGCCCCAAATTCTGAGTAATCAAACTAAATCACAGTTGGTAGATTGTTCCTGCTCTCTGATAATAACTCACTTATAATGTTACTTCAATCTGATTCGCAGTACAAGTCCCAGAAGCACAATGACCTTGAATTGACCCTGTGAGTCAGACCGATATGCCCCGATTGGTGAGACAGGGTTGGTATTCAAAATCATTGAGAAATACACCCCTTGCTTTGCTTTATGTGTGGAAAGATGCCCAAATTAATCTGAAATTTATAAAGTAACAGGGAAGATTGATGGATTATTGTATGTCAGATTGGCTAAACTGGTGGTAGTCTCACATCTGGGCAGAAGGTTGTGGACTGGTCTGTGGCCTACGCCAGTATTTGAGCTCATAGTCCAGGTCACTACCCCACTTACATCTAGCATCTTACCTTCATCTACCCTGGCTATTCCTTTTAGTATTTTGTAGGTTTCAATGAATTGACCTCTCATTCTTCGAAACTCCAGAGACTACAGGTCCAGTTTGCCCAATCCCTCTTCATAAGCCAGTCCCGTCATCCCCGGAACAAATCTGGTGAACCTTCTTGCAGTCCCACCAGAGCCGGAAAAGAAACGATGTGCCAAGTGGCCTCCTCCTGTGCAGTAAATTTTCTATGTTTCTCAATAGAGATTAATATACATGAGATAGAAATATATATTATATATAGCTGCAGACAAATATATACTAAAGGTTATGGCCGGTAGATGGGGGTAAGGCAGGAAAGTGGAGTTGAGAACAAAGAACAATGCAGCACAGGAACAGGCCCTTCGGCCATCCAAGCCGGTCATGATACCAACCTTTGCCAAAACCCTCAGCACTTTCTTGTGCCGTATTCCCCTATACCCATCCTACCCATGTGGTTGTCAAGATGCCTTTTGAACGCCGTTAATGTATCTACTCCTACAACCTGCCTCGCACATCTCCTCTAAACTTTGCCCCACAGACCTTAAAGCTATGCCCCCTGGTGACTGATCCCTCAACCCAGGGAAAGAGTGCCTGCCCATCCATTCTATCCATGCCCCTCATAATCTTGTAGACCTCTGTCAGGTCGCCCTCAAACTCCGGCTTTCTAATGAAAACAGTCTGAGTCTATTCAGCCTCTCCACATAGCTAACACCCTCCAGACCAGGAAACATCCTGGTAAACCTCCTCTGCACCCTCTCCAAAGCCTCCACATCCTTCTGGTAGTGCGGCGACCAGAATTGTGCGCAATATTCCAAGTGCGGCCTTACCAAGGTTCTATACAACTGTAGCATGTCTTGCCAGTTTTATACTCGATGCCCCGTCCAATGAAGGCAAGCATTTCTTACACTTTCTTGACTACTTGTCCACTTGTGTTGCCACCTTCAAAGATCTGTGGACCTGCAGGCCCAGATCTCTCTGACTTTCTATATTCCTAAGAGTTTTACCATTTATGGTATATTTCCCCTCTATGTTAGACCCACCAAAATGCATTACCTCACATTTGTCCGGATTATACTCCATTTGCCATTTCTCTGCCCAAGTCTCCAACCTATCTATGTCCTGCTTTATCTTCGGGCAGTCCTCAACACTATCTGCCACTCCACCAACCCTGGTGTCATCCGCGAATTTACTAATCAGACCGGCTACATTTTCCTCCAAATAATTTATGTACACCACAAACAACAGAGGCCCCAG
The DNA here is from genome assembly GCF_902713615.1 of Scyliorhinus canicula. Classification (NCBI taxonomy): domain Eukaryota; kingdom Metazoa; phylum Chordata; class Chondrichthyes; order Carcharhiniformes; family Scyliorhinidae; genus Scyliorhinus; species Scyliorhinus canicula. The sequence goes on along the minus strand of NC_052160.1, from coordinate 19,781,570 downwards.
CACAGATCCCTGTGGAACACCACTAGTCACAATCTTCCATTCAGAAAAACACCTTTCCACTGCTACCCTTTGCCTTCTGTGACCGAGCCAGTTCTGTATCCATCTTACCGCCTCACCTCTGATCCCGTGTGACTTCACCTTGACTTCACCTTGAGGCCACATCATCCATCATCTTATTGACTGATGGAACAAGCTCGAGGGGCCAAATGCCGTACTCCCAATCCTATTTCTTATGTTCTTTTGATAAAAGTAAGACAGAATGAGCCAAGCATACAAATTCACAGCTGGCTAAACTGTTCAGCCTGCTACTTGGACTCTGTCCTGTCTTTAGGGACAGACCAGAATAAGTAGGATTTAGTCAAGCAAATATGCAGAAAAAGGCTCTGGCATCAATTCCTCGAGTGGTGCTTCACTATCAAAGCAATACTTTTCTCCGTGACTCACTTGATAACCAGGAAGTTAAACCATCAAAGGATGACTATAACGCAATGATAGTGTTTTTATGGGCCTTCCCTTGAAGGATTCATTTGAAGTGTCTTCAGATATTAATCATATTTATTTATGAACTCCCCAGTCTTCTTTGGCAAAATTCAGTGAGGGGATGAGGCAATAAATTGTGGGTTAAAGTGCAGAACGACGCAGTTTAGTCTGGTCAAGATTAAGAAATAAGCAATAGCTCAGACGTCTCTTGTGGAATATCAAGTTCTTGCCCACCGAAGAGGCCTGTCCAACAAGACCGAGAACAGAGACTAAAAATACACAGAGAAACCAGCCGGGGACCTCGGTGACAACTAACTTCAAGAAAGAAAAGAAAGGAAAGATCAAGTGGCAGAAGCAAATTCAACAAGATAGACAACACCTGGTAACCTAGGTAAACACGATTAAATCTGGCAGCGTTTTTAAAATGCCCAATGTAGACTACTCACTCTCACAATCCTTGCACTTCAGGACTTTTCATCACAGAAGGTGGCCAACTGGCGTATCAGGACCATGATGGCGCTCTGCAGAGCAATCCAATCTGTCCTTTATTCCCTCCTCTGTGCCGGTAGCCTGGCTAATTTATTTCCCTCGGCCCCAACCAATTTCCTTTTGGAATCAATAATCATCCATGTATATTTGTTATCAAAGTTCCAATCTTTGTATGTAGATTCTAACTACATGGAACAGTGTTCTTCCTACATTAACGTAAGGTGATATTATTTAGAGAAGATCATTCTTTTGAAGGGAATTGATAAGGTGAGCTTCTAAGAGAGAACCTTATTTCGCTTTTAGGGCAACCTTAAACTCATGGCCCATTCAGGAGAGAGGCTTGGGAACATACAAACAGACCAAATAGGTGCAGAAGGAGGCCATTTGGCCCCTCGAGCCTGATTCACTGTTCAATAAGATCATGGTGGACCTGTTTCTGTTTCAAGTTCTACATTTTCATCTACCCCTGATACCCTTTGATTCCCTTCCCTAACAAGAATCTACCTAGAGTCACAGACGTTTTACAGCACAGGCTGATGCCATTCGGCCCATTGTGCCCATGACAGTCAACGAAGGTCTGACTGCACTAATCCCATTTTCCAGCGCTTGGCCCATAACCCTGGAGCTAACATCCACTTTAAAAATATTCAATGGCCCCACCTCCACCGCCTTCTAAAGCAGAGCGTTCTGATTATACACAACCCCTCAATGGGAGAAAAATATTTCTCCTCATTTCTACCCTAATTTTAAAATGGTGCCCCCTAGTTCTGGACTCACCCTCAAGAGGAAACATCCTTTCCACATCCACCTTGTCAAGACCATTCAGAATGTTATTTACTTCAATCAAAGAGATCTTCGCACAAAGGGTCACAGGAGCAATAGGTGCAAGCTCAACTACTAATTTTAACTCTGAGGCTGATAGAGATTTTTTAAAAACTAGCCAGGTTTAAGGATCTGGAGCCAAGACACACAAATGAGGTACGGAGGGGCCATAATTTCATTGAATGATAGAAATGGTTCGAGGGTTTGGATGGCCTGTGACATGACTTCAAAATTCAAAGGAGTTTGCTTCAGCTTTTAAGCCTACAGACCAGTTAACTCATAGTAAAAGCTCCTCTAGTATTTTGATGCCAAAAAGCAGACCTCTGCAAAGTAAAATAGTGACATAATAGAGAGAAATGAAGGAAGACGTACATTTCTATAGCTCTTTTCGACAAACTCTGGACATTGAGGTAAAATATTCTTTTGAAGTGTGTTCACTGTTGGAATGTTCGAAGCCTGGCAGCAGATTTGTACACAGCAACTTACCACAAATGGCAATAAATGGCAATCTGTTTATGTGATGTTGATTGAGCGATAAATATTGGCCAGGACCCCAGGGATAACATCCCTGTTCTCCTTTAAAATAGTGCCACGGGATCCTTTACATCCACCCAAGTAAGCAGATGGGGCCACAGCTTAATATCTCAGCTGAAAGATGGCACCTCTAACAGTGCCGCACTCCCTCAGAATTGCACTGATGCGCCAGCATTGCTTTTTGTGCTCAAGCCTTTCTTGCGACTCAGAGGCAACAATGCTACCAACTGAGCCATGACTCAGTAGAAACTTGATTGTTTATTAAGTGCTTTCCTGAAGATGCAATGAGGCAGTGTAACTGTGCCAGTTAAGGGCAACTGAGGTTGGCAAGAGTGGGTTGTCTTATTTTGGTGTAATGCTGACCAAATCCTCCATAAGAAGTGTAGATTCTTCATGTGACTTATTTTTGAGGAATAAAGTTTCCTAATGAAGCCATTTTTAAGTAAACAAGGAACCGGAGAAGCAGGCAGGTTGGCTTTTTTTGTGAACGCAAATGTTGTTTGTAGTTTTTCAATAAGCCTGACGGCATGTAGGTCTGTCGGAGATTGCAAAGGAATTGGGGGCGATTCTTCTATTGCATAGCACCCAGCACAAATCTCGCTATGTTGGGAGAATTGCGGGAGAGCCCTGAAGCAGGATTTGTATTGGCTGCAGATCAGTTTCCTGGGGCGGCATTCTCCCCTACCCGGCGTGACGGAGGGTCCCGGAGTAGGGGAGTGGCGCCAACCACTCAGGGGTCACGCCTCCCCAAAGGTGGGGCTGGCCGAAAGGCCAGCGGGGCTGGCCGAAAGGCTTTCGCCGGTCCGCACATGCGCCGGCAGTGACGTCAGCGGCAGCTGACCGCTGCCGTCACGGCCAGCGCATGCGCGATGTGGGGTTCTCTTCCGCTTCCGCCATGGCGGGGGCCGTGGCGGACGCGGAGGAAAATAGTGCAGCCAGGGCACTGGCCCGGAGTCTGAGCGGGGGGCCCCGATCGCGGGCCAGGCCACCGTGGGGGCACCCCCCGGGGTTTGATCGCCCCCCGTCCCCCCCCCCCCCCCCAGGACCCCGGGGCCCGCTCACGCCGCTGATCCCGCTGTTCCAGAGGTGGTTTAAACCTCAGCGGCGGGAGAGGCCTCCCAGCGGCGGGACTTCGGCCTATCCGGGCCGGAGAATCACCGCAGGGGCCTCTCCGATCGGAGTGGCGAGATTCCTGCCGCCGCCACTTCCCGGGTGGCGGAGAATCTCTGCCACGGTGGGGGCGGGATTTTAGGTGGCCCTAGGCGATTCTCCGACCCTGCTGGGGGTCGGAGAATTTCGCCCCTGTTCTCATGGTTTGCTCCAGCTGGCGAAATCAGCATCTTGCCTAGGAATCTCATGAGCAAGTTGACTGCAGTGAGCTCACAGTATGCATCCATCCCCCAGTGGGAAGTCACCCAGTCATAAATTATTACAGGTCCCTAAAAACAAGGACCGGGCACCAGGGGTATCAAGGAGGAGCAAAGGCCTGAGTATCCTCTCTCTACATTTACCTCCAGGGTGCTGAGGGGGTGGGGGAGAGGTGTCCTTAGAGGAGGTGGGGATCAGAGGGGCCTTGAGCTGGGCTGGAAAGGCTCAGGTTGTTTTTTTTTCCTGGAATGGGGGCCATGTGGCAGGTCTTCCCTCTGTCGTCTTGAAAACCATTAAACTCCCTCCCAGCATGTCAATATCAATTATCTGTCAGGTGAAGGCTTCCCTCCGTAGCCTTCAAAGTTCAAAGATCTGATATGAAGGTAAAAGTATTCCCTGTGATGTTTTGTAAACCTTGGAAATAAATGCTTTATTCGCATTTAATTTCAATCTTTTAAAACATTTTCAAGCCTCTGGACTTGCTGAGAAGCCTAAAAGCTTTGAACTGCATTGTTTACATTCAATTTCAATAACCGTTATCTTTTACTTGTTTTTAATATTTTTTCTATTTTTTTCCAATTAAGGGGCAATTTAGCATGGCCAATCCACCTACCCTGCACATCTTTGGGGTGTGGGGGTGAGACCCATGCAGACATGAGAAGAATCTGCAAACTCCACTTGGACATACCTTTTACAAACCTCTTGATTGACATGTCCAGGGTATTTCAAAGGAGAGATTAGAATCGTAGAATCTCGACAGTGCAGAAGAAGATAATTTGGCCCATCAAGCCTGCACCGTCTGCTCGAAAGACTAGCCTACCTAGGCCTAGCCCCTACTCTATTCCTGCAACCTTACCCTAAGGGGCAACTGAGCATGGCTAATCCACCTAACCTCCACATCTTTGGACTGTGGGAGGAAATGGGAGCACCCGGAGGAAACTCACGCAGACACGGGGAGAACGTGCAAAATCCACACAGTCACCCGAGATTGGAATCAAACCCGGGTCCCTGGCGCTGTGAGGCAATGGTTCTATCGCTGTGCCTCCGTGACGCCCATTAGATTTGTTTGTTTTAATATCTTTTCTCTGTCCATTAACTCTGATGTGCTTCCTCTTTTGAGCCAGTGTTTCTAATTGCAGTGTAGTTTTTTTGATAGAGGCTTTTTCTTTGTCCTGAAGTGTGTCCTAGAAAGAGCAGGTATTGTTTCCAACTGCCCTGCCAGTGATTGGGGGGAGGCTATAATGGCATTCTGAGATCGGGGCACCCTTTAAAAACGGCGCCCCGACGTCTGAAGATCCAGCCTTGCCAGCTTCTTCAGGTCCCATGGTGCGAATCACCCCGGCCGCTCTAAAAGTTCCAACTGTGGGTGGATTGCAATCTGGATCACGCTGATCCACCCGGTGGGAATTGCATCTCGCTTCCCGCCGGAGACCACACTTCGAAATATTTTGGGAGAATTCTGCCCATTGGTTTGAGCACAAATTAATTGGCGAACCACAGTATATTTTGCTGGTGTCTAATTGACGGCAACCTCCCAGGATCAGCATCATTATGTTTTGATGGGAGCTTCAGCCTGTTTTGATTGGCACATTCATTAACCTGACCTCATATCCTGGCCAACTCCACGTCTGTTTTTTTTCAATGCAGTGATTTAGTCAGCACACTACAGCTTGAGAAATTGCATTTATTCTCCTACTATTGTGAGCCTTAATTATAACCCATTGTAAACTGAACAGCTCAATACGGTTTATGATGATTAATCAATGTGGTCTCATTATCTATTGGTCCAACACTAATGAAACATCTCAAGTTCAATGATTAATTTATCAGTTAAGATGTCCACCTTAGCTCAGTCAATAACACTGTTTGAGTCAGAATATTCATGTCCCACTCTACAGATTGTGCACAAAGTCTTGGCTGACTAGCCCAGTGCAGCACTGAGGGAGTGCTACATGCCTGAGGTGTTGTCAACTGGATGAGACATCAAGCTGAAGCCAATTCTTCTCCCTCAAGTGGATGCAATAGATCTTGATGCCACTACTTTGAAGAAGAGCAGAGCATCCCCCTGTCAAGCCCCCTGAGAATCCTGCATGTTTCAACAAGGTCACCTCTCATTCTTCTAAACTTCCTCTATGCAGGTGGCACAGTGAGGTCTTGCTGCCACACAGTGTCTGGGACCTGGGTTCGATTGCGACCTGGGGTGGCAGTATGGAGTTTTCACGTTCTCCCCGTGTCTGCGTAGGTTTCCTCCGGGTGCCCCGGTTTCCTCCCACAGTCCAAAGGGTAGGTGTATTGGCCATGCTAAATTGCCCCTTAGTGTGCAAAAGGTTAGGTGGGGTTATAGAGATAGGGCGGGGGATTGGGCCTAGGTAGGATGCTGTTTAAGAGGGTCAGTGCAGACTTGATGGACTGAATGACCTTCTGCTCTGTGGGGATTTTATGATTTCCCGAGATCAGATTAATCAGACCGGCACACCCTTGTCGTTGGTTGTGTTCAACATCAGCTTCCTCCCCCCTACTTCATGTCACCCTGTCAGCATAACTTTCTCCCTCATCCGTTTATCTAGCTTCCCTTTAAATGTTTCACTGCCATTCACCCCGACTACTTTATGTGGTTGAAAGTTCTATATTCCAGCCATTATCTGGGGAAAGATGCTTCTCCTCATTTTTCTGTTCGATTTATGACTGCCTATGTTATGCTTGTGGCCCCTAGTTTTGCTGTCCTCCACTAGTGGACTGAGTTTGTTAGGAGGCGTCAGGAGGCAGGCTTTGAGACCGTGTGTGGACCCTGAGCCCCCACTTGTTGCCAGATGCCCACCAGTGTAACTTTACCTGAGGCAGGCTCCTAACTGGCCGCCTCTGCATTCACCGTCCAAATAAGGACAGCAGATGGGTTTCTGAGGCAAGAGGCCGAATGAGAGAGCCCACCGCAGTTGTCGTTATCAACCTCACGGGAAGTCGCCGCTGCCGAGGCAGAGAAGATGAGCACAAAGATGCCTCAAAATGAGATCTGTCGATTGGATGTCTGCTGAAAATTTAACGTTGGTGCCTTCAGTGTGGACTCAAGACTTGAACAGGCCCCTTCGCACAAATCCTGCCCTCTCGCCACCCCCCTCCCAGCAAGTAACGGCATCTCCCCCCCACCCCCCCACCTCCACCACCGCCATGGGAGTTATGGGCACCCCCCACAGCCAGCTCACATGTGTGAGGGTGACCCAACCCCCTTACCCCTCCATCAAACCTCCCAATCTGACCACCATTAGAAACCCCCATATCACAGACCTTCCCATATAAGAGACCCCCACAGCAGAGATCCATATATCAGAGAACCCCTCTTCACTCAGCCCTGCCTGGAAGCTAAAGGGTGGCGCCCTGGCACTGCTGGTCCCACCCAGGCACCCTAGCAGTGCCAACTGGATGCCAGCCTGGCACTGTCAAGTTGCCGAGGTGTCACAGCTCGGGTGCCAGGTTGGCACTGCCAAGGCATTTTTCACGGGGTGGTGATCAGGCCAGGGGTGCCCTGCATGGGTGTTGGGGATGCCTGGGGACCCCCTGATAGTGAGGTGGGGCTGGGGCGGGCTGTCAGGGGCTCCAGAGATTGCTACGTCACTTAATAATGGCGTCCCGATCTCTTCCTACACCGAGGAGTTCCGGAGAGCAGAGCCCCTCAGTGCAGATAACGGGGATATGTTCGACATTGGCTGCCCGTTCCCCGCTGAGGCCCCCTATCTAATGGCAGGGTGTTTGTCGGCACTGTGAGCTTTGGGAAGCACACGGCAAAACGTGCTCGCAATGGGACTTTGTTCCCATTTAGTTAAATCGCGATAATCAGCTCCAACAGTGTAACATGTCCCTCAATATTGTATGAAGTATGAACTTTGGCATCTGTGCAAAGTTCCGAGGGTGGAACTTTCCCGTCGGCAGGACATTCTGGTCCCGGCGGTGGGACAGGTGAGCCATGAAAAACGGTGTTGACGTTGGTGGACCAGAGGAACCCGTCACCGCCCAAAGGCAAGCTGCCTACTGATGGAACCATCAATTCACCAGACACGTGTTTCCGATATGAATATAGGCTTTAATCGACTTACTTCAGAGCCAGCCTGTTACCCGTTGATGAACTCTTAGTGAACTCAGGCTGACTCTGGACAAGGGTATTTATACAGCAGCACTAGGGGGAGGAGTCGTGGGCGGAGCCCAGTACAAGTTCCTGAGTACTCCCAGAGCTACTCCCCCTAGTGGTTGGATAACGCTACTGCGCTTACAAAGACAGTGTGAATTAGCATATCATATATATTACATTCACCACACCTACGCAGCCAGGAAATTCACCAGGGGTGGAGGGATAATATCCTGCCCCTAGAGTGATACATGTACTCAAGGTAAGAGTTTTACTAACCGAGACACAGCTGACATTTAGGGGATGTAGAATGTAAAGGAAGGAGGGGAAAGATGGACGTTGGGAATAAGAAAGGGACTAACGATGATGGGGGGTAAAGGGGTGACAAGGACACTGAGGAGAGAAGGTGGAGAGGAAAAAAAGAGGGAGAGCAGGAAAGGGAAAGAGGAAGTGGTGTGCGAGTGGAGGAGAGCAGCCAGGAGTCGGGCTGGTCCTTTACCAGGTAGGCGGTTGCTCTGTTGGATAACCACCAATGTGGCGATCTAATCCTTTGGTGACAAACTAATCCTTCCACTTCACCACTTTTATCTGGTATTTACAGCAGCTGTGGAATTATCCATTTCCAAAATAATTTCTTATATATTTACAATCACAAAAACATGGGGTTGGTACAAAATAGACATCCCCATTTTGTGACAGAGAGCTCACCACAGTCATAAGCTGTCACATCCGAGGGCTAAGGGGAGAAGGCAGGGGCATTGAACTAAGTTGCTCTTGCAGGGAACTAGCATGGACACTGCAGGCCGAATGGCCTCGTTCTCTGCTGTAGCCAATCTATGGTTCAATCACAGAAATGCAAAAATGTAAATCACAGCAATACAGAATAGATTAACCATTATTAACTGTTCTGTATTTGTCCTGGGTCGGTACAGGGGTTTACATTGCCGTGGAGGGCCTGACATTTCCTCCTTCATTTTGTCAGGAGGCTGATTAGACGTTTGGTACTTTGATATTGAAACCAATACTTAAGAATACATAATTAACATTTTGCATTTTTCCCTACAGCTGCTCTTTCTGGTTTTAGAATTAAAACCAGAAGACTGTGTGCCAATTTTTAATAATCTCACAGTTTTAATAGGATCCCGAGGATCCTTCATTCATAGAATTTACAGTGCAGAAGGAGGCCATTCAGCCCATCGAGTCTGCACTGGCTCTTGGAAAGAGCACCCTACCCAAGGTCAACACCTCCACCCTATCCCCATAATCCAGTAACCCCACCCAACACTAAGGGCAATTTTGGACACTTTATCATGGCCAGTCCACCTAACCTGCACATCTTTGGACTGTGGGAGGAAACCGGAGCACCCGGAGGAAACACACGCACACACGGGGAGGATGTGCAGACTCCGCACAGACAGTGACCCAAGCTGGAATCGAACCTGGGGCCCTGGAGCTGTGAAGCAAATTGTGCTATCCACAATGCTACCGTGCTGCCCACTAATTGATTACTAACATCTGTTCTCTTGGCGATGGTAGCCAAAATTTTATGAATAATCAGGAACGATCTTTCCATTGTTAACCTCTCCATCACCTTTTGACGGTTGCACAAGCAGTTTAGTGTGCAGCTTCTTAAGGATACAGATACGCTGTCTCCCATTGTGTAATGCTCTGAATCCATTCAGCGATTTCTGTACCTTTTAGATAACTCTTTATAATCATACAGCATTGTTACTTGCAGGGAAAAAGAAATCAATTTATAGATTTGTGAAAAGACAAAAAGCTGAACAAACAATTCCGTTTTTGGGAATTAATTCCAGCAATTAACCTTGGGTTTAGCAAGGTTTGTAAACTTATCATTAAATAGGTCACCGCTGTTTCATTGTAACTCCTAGTTGGTATGCCTAGTCTGCATCATTATATTGTGTTCTCATCTTTCAGTCAGAAACATATGGGCTCGAGTCCCCATTCCAGCAATCTCACAACCAGTAATGTAACTCTCCAGTGCAGTACTGAGGGAGCGCTGCAGTGTCAGAGGTACCAGCCCTCGGATTAGACATTGGCGTGAGGTCCCCTCTATTCTGTAAAAAAAAACTGCTGTTCGAAGAAGAACACAGGATATCTACCCACATCCAGATCAAGATTTATCCCTCCCCCAGCATTGCTGAAGGAGGTTATCTGGTTATAATTGATTATTGCTTGTGGGAGTCTGCTGTGTGCGAATTGGCTCAGGTGCTTCCTACGTTAGGACAGTAACTCAAACATGACTTAATTAATTTCCTTGCTCATAACTTAATCGACAATTGACTAATTATTGTTTAACGTTGTCTACCCCAATAAAGGCTGTCCCGTAAATGTTTGAATTTATAAAATTGGGCCAGCACTCGGAATATTCTGGACATTTAGGGAGCAGTGATAGCACAAATATGGAGGACAAACTTCCTTCCTTCATTGGTGTGGGAAATTTGAATCTAGCCTAAACTGGAAGACTTCCTCTGAGCTTCGCAGTCTCATTGCAGCTTTTTGCGGCCACAGTTGTAAAACCATCAGTTTATAGCGGTAAATAGATTGGATTGGTGGTTTCTCAGAGAGGCAGGCTGATTTACAAAATAGAAATGCCATGCTGGCACATCGCGGTGTGCTCTTCGATTTTGGATAAAATATTTGAGGTAAGGGGAGCTGTACTTTTAATGAACCCCTGCTTCATCTGATCTGGGAGTACTTGACACTCGCGCTCAGGCACTGAATCTCTGTGGCAGCTCTCCTGATTGGAAGCTATTTCTTCTTAGTTTGTTCCATAGTTAGGGTGATCTTTACTGTTATCAGGACTGTTACCCCTCAGCTTGGTGCAAAATGGGAAACCCATGCAGTTGAAGTATTCAAGAAGGCGAACAGTGGAAAGCATGGGGCTCAGTTTCCAGTGTTGCTCTTCCAGGTTATATCGGTTTTATTTATTCTTTCATGGAATGTGGGCATCACTGGCATTTGTTGTCTCCAGTCCTAATTGCCCTTAAACTGAGTGGCTTGTTAAGCCATTTCAGAGGGTGGTTAAGAGTCGACCACATTGCTGTGATTCTGGAGTCATATGTAGGCCAGATAAGGCAAATTTCCTTCCTTAATGTGTATTAGTGATTCAAAAACAAACAGGCAATGATGATAATTGTCGTGGTCATTGTTGCTGAGACAAGTTTGATAGTCCTGATTTATTAATTGAATTGAAATTCCAACAGCTGCTGCAATGGGATTTGAACCTCTGCACCCGGAGTTTAGCCTTGGTCTCTAGCTTCCCTAATCCCGTGATCTTGCCACAGTGCCACTATCTCCCTCCGTGGACTGCAGATGGTCTTGGGGGCATGGAAAACTGGCCAAAGGTGATCGTGAATCCATGGAATTAAAGGGGCAATGGAAACCGATTCAACAGTAACATTCAAAAGAGTTGGATATATCCTTAAAAAAAGTCTCTAAAAAAGTGGGCAGCACGGTAGCACAAGTGGAGCACTGTGGCTTCACAGCGCCAGGGTCCCAGGTTCGATTCCCCACTGGGTCACTGTCTGTGCGGAGTCTGCACATTCTCCCAGTGTCTGCGTGGGTTTCCTCCGGGTGCTCCGGTTTCCTCCCACAGTCCAAAAGGTGTGCAGGTTAGATGGATTGGCCATGATAAATTGCCCTTAGTGTCCAAAAAGGTTAGGAGGGGTTATTAGGTTACGGGGATAGGGTGGAAGTGAGGGCTTGAGTGGGCTGGTGCAGACTCGATGGGCCGAATGGCCTCCTTCTGCACTGTATGTTCTAAGTTAAATAGGAAAAAAAATAGCAGGGCTACAGAGAAATAGCAGGGGAGTGGGACTAATTGCTTTCACTGGGAACAAGTGGCTTTCTCCTGTACTGTACGATCCTGTGTGCCTTTCGGACTCATATCTCTAGCTCAGATCTAGCAATGAACTCGGCTCGTAAACATTGACAGGTGAGAATTAATGGCCGCGTGGCTTTGGTTTGGTTTCAAGGCTTCTTGCACAGAAAATTAGGTCTTCATATTCAACTGCAGAGAACAACCAAGTGAGTATACCTTTAGAAATTGAAGCAAGCCAATTAAACCCAATATACTTTGTCCTCCAGTTTTTTTCTGGGATGAAGTTAAGAGTGATTTATTTTTGGCAGGCAAATTACAGTGTAGGTGAGATGAGTAATCCTTAGTTTTTATGATACTGATTTTAATATCTGGAGCTATAACCAAGGTAACGCTTCATAGCAACTGCGAGTACTGAATCAAACAAAAATGTCTGGACGGTGTATACCTTCAGGTTCATTGATCATGGTGCCACTGCAGCTAATTCAGTCCGTGTCCTGAGCCATGAGCAAAGTTATAGACTGGGAGAAAAAAAATGTTTATTTCCAATGGATGGGTGAGTACTTGGACCAAACTCCCAGAGAATAAAGTTGATTTAGGTTGGCACTTGTGACGAAGAGGAGTAAATCCTCCTGATGTCGCTCTCCCCTTGCTGTCTGCATAAATGGCTGCGGCATTTGTCGAAACACCAATGCTGATTGTGGGCTGAGTTCTCGTCTGGTCTCGGGAGAAGATGTCCTGGACACTTTTGTGGCTCGTAAAATGCACACCGGCCTCACGTGTGACTTAACGAGGGACTTTCATCTTTTCACACCCTAATCCTGCCACAGTGGAGTGGGTGGGGAGTGTGGGTGTGGAGGCAGCCAGGCCTTGGCTCTCCAACACAGCAGCACAGCTCTCAACATCATTTAAATGCCTCTGAGCCTTAGCCCTCACCCACTCCATCCCATGCCACCTAACAGTCGCCTCAATGCCTCTCATGCCACCTCTGTGCCCCCACCCCAATATATCGTGCATAACCACTCACCCAGGTTGTACTGTGCACAGTTCTCGAGAGCCATGCAAAAGCAATAGGACTGGGAAACCATCTAACAATCTAAGAAAATCTTAAATTCAAACCCACTGTCATTGATCTGGATCAAAAAAAAACAAATGGAAATATTGTAATGCTTTTAAGTACCTATTCGGTTTGTAAACAAACAAGAAACAACACCAAAGACATGCTGTTATGACAGCTTCATAAATTTCAATCATTCTTGGAAAAATAAGACTACCCACTGAGCTGAAGCTTTTGAAATCCAGCCAAACATTCATAATGGAACAGCTATTATTAAAAAAAAAGCTCCCTGCTCCATTAACAGAACTGATATTCACTTCCATTTCCATGCCTGTCAATCAAGGGGTTCAAGGGAGGTATAGATCATTTTTTCTATATTCAGAAGCAGGGGTATATTCAGAAGCCTGGGGCTGGTTTAGCACAGTGGGCTAAGCAGCTGGCTTGTAATGCTGAGCAAGGCCAGCAGCGCGGGTTCAATTCCCATACCAGCCTCCCCGAACAGGCGCCAGAACGTGACGACTAGGGGCTTTTCACAGTAACTTCATTGAAGCCTACTTGTGACATTAAGTGATTATTATTATTAAAAGCAGCCAGATCTGCAAGTCAAATTAAATCAGAGCACAGAAACAGGTCTCTTCGCATGAATCTTTCACCGTTGGCCTATCATGCGTGCTATGTTTTCTTCAGCATAGAGTAGACATTTACATTGTGGATTTTATAGAAGGGATACTTTGGTTACAGAGGCTTAATGCATATCAATCCAAAATAGAGACCCTGATTCCAAATGTGTTGCTCAAAGCTGATATTATTCCTCACTGTTGAGTCCCATTTCCTGTTCCCAGCTGCAACTGTCGGTGGATGCAGATAAATGGTTTCCATTTGTGCGGGGTTCAAATCTAGGGATCATAAATATAAGGTAGTCGCAAATAAATCCAATAAGGAATTTCGGAGAAACCCCTGTATGCAGAGAGTGGGTAGAATGTGGAACTCACTGCTAGTGGAAGCCTTTGGGAATAGACAGGTACAAGTTAGAGAGATATTAGGGGAACATATAAGGAGAAAGGAATTGAATGTTATTCCAATGGGGTGAGATGCTACGCGGTGGGAGGGGATTGGAGTCCAGCATAAACACGCGCATGGTTGACCTGGGCCTGTTTCTGTGCTGTAAATTCTAAGTAACCCTGTGTCCCATTAAGGCCTGGAATGAGGATAGTCATATAGCCAGGGCAATCGAAAGGGAGCCTTTCGCTAAGCAGTGAGCATTGTAGCCATTGTAGCTCCTGATAATCCTGATTCTCGTCTCCAGTGGCCGTGCTTTGCTGCAGCTGGTGGGATGCAGAGGGACAGTACAGGTTGCCGTGAAGCAATAGAGCCAGGAGCATGGGTTCAGTCTGTACTCATGTCACCCTAGCACCAAGCTCTGCACACGGCTGACTGGCACGCCACCTAGTGGCGACTGAAGTATTTTCAATAGTCAAAACCACGGTGATGTGACTCCACAGAAAGATTCATGCTGTGCTTTCTACTGGTTGCTTATGAATAAAAGAAGGTATCTATGCTGTCTGCAGTAGGAGTCATAACCCTAAGGAAAACATAAGAACTTAAGGAACAAGAACAGGAGTGGGCCTGCTCCGCCGCCATTCAGATAGCTTTCCTAGCTCAACTCCACTTTCCCGCACTAACCCCCAATCCCTTTACTCCCTGAGCGTTTCAAGAAAAAGCATGATTTAAAGACCCAAATAAAGACAGAAAATGCTGGACCCACTCAGCAGCTAGGGCAGCATCAAAGAGAGAGAGAGAGAAACAATTCACGTGTCTGATGTTAACGTGGCGTAAGTGAATGTGTTTTGAGCATTGCTGCAAAAAGAGAGATGTTGCCAAAGCTTTTCATCTTGGACTCGTATGGATAAATGTAAGAATGCCAAATTTCAAACAATCGCAATAGTTTACAGTACAGGAAAAAAATGATGCTGCATTCATTGGTTGGCAAGTCGGCACTGACAACCGATCAGCGTCCTTTTCTCCTGCACCCTAAATGATTGTTTGAAATCTGGCCGTTGTACAATTGTCCTGATGAGTGCAAGATGAAAAGCTTCGACACCTTGTCTGGAATTTTACTGGCCCCTCCCCCTCCCGCCCGGCGTGATATTACGGTATCACCGAAGTGAATGGCACTTTAAATAGCCCGTCACAACCGCTGGTGGCGTTGGGGGGGGGGGGGGGGGGGGGGAGGGGGGGACATGTTGTGGCAGGGCTGTAAAATCCTATCCCATGTCCCTCTTTTCAGCAATATTCAGGTTCTGTACTAGCAAGTGACCATCCACCTGGAGTGAGTTCGAAGCTTGCCCCATGTTTCCAGTTGATGATTATTTAATTGAGCTGAAAAGTATTAAGGATGCAACAGGTTTTAAACAAGTACAAAGGCAGGGAGCTGGGTGAAATGAAATGAAAATCGCCTATTGTCGGCTTCAAACGAAGTTACTGTGAAAAGCCCCTCGTCGCCACATTCCGGCGCCTGTTCGGGGAGGCCGGTGCGGGAATTGAACCCGCGCTGCTGGCCTTGGTCTTCTGTACAAGCCAGCTATTTAGCCCACTGTGCTAAACCAGCCCCCTGGTTTGGGGTTTGAGGAAAGTCTGTGACAGAGTGGCGGTCTGGCGAGGCTTGTTGTCAAAATGTTGATGGTGCAATCCAAAAGGAAGTGACGGGTGAATTGAAGCAACAAAAGATGGAGGAGGAGCGAAAGATTATGACCCCTAACGCCGACCCGTCTGTGCAAATTAACCTCCTCACACAGACTCCTGCACCAGGATATTTTTAATGGAAAATTGCAGCCGCAAAGTGCAGCTAATGTGATAATAACTGCTGTGTCATTGTGAAGATTTTCAAAGCTTAACGATGGCATCGAGCGACTGGCGATCCACATGCAATGTTTAATCATTGCTCAGAAATGAAAGAAAAGTAAGGATGAACGGAGCTCTCAGAGGTTTAGAATTCAAACAGGAAAGCCTCAGTCTCTCTCTGTCCGCTGTGGTTTGAATATTGCTGAGGGACCTTTTGTCGTGCTAATAACTGTCTGCTCCTGCTTGAGTTTATTTATAGCTCGTGTAACCTGCACACAACAAGAGCCTCTCTCATGTTTGGCATTCAAGGCAGCACATTTCAAACTCAGGTGATTGATTCGCACTGCTCGGCCCGTCCTGACGCTTCTCTCAGAACATTTACATCTCAACTAAACCTAATCCTCACTACAGCGGCTCGCCAGTCAATCCCAGAAACCAGGACACAGCGAAGGGACTCTTTCCCCAAGAATTGGTTCCCCCGAAAGCTCAGAGACATATCTTACCCAATCGGGCTCTCTTGTTAGGTTGCCTGAGATTTCAGATTGTTTTTAAAACAATGGGGGCAGCTTTGAGCTCGCGCTGGCCGTGCGCTGGATCGACGGCACAGCTGGAAAATCCCGCCAGAATCGGGAAATGCGACACTCGGCGGAGATACCGCGTTTCCCGAGTTTCCTCGTGCCCTCGTCGGCGACATCACGAATTTCACTTTTTAACAGATTTACATCAATTTAAATCTTATTAGCAGGTCCCCCGCCACAAGCTCCCCCCTCTCACTAAATATTCATACCGCGCCAACTTGAAAACAGGTTTGGTCAGACGGGAATTAGTAAAGGGAATCTCTCCCGGGGCGCAGAGGCACGTATAGCCCCCGAGGGGGTGGAGGAGGGAGGGTCATGCTCGGGGCCCGCTGGCAGTGCCAGCCTGTGCCAGGGGGCAGTACCAGGGCTCTTGTGGGGACCCCATGAGTGGTGCATTGATGTGTGTTGGGTTGGGGGGGGTAGGGAATGTGGATACTGAGGGTCTGGGGGTTGTTGCCGACTGTACTTCTGCAGGGTGTTGATGGGAGGATGGAATGCCGGCTATGCATGTCAGTAGAGGGTGGGGGTATGCTGACGAGGACTGTTGGTGGGGGGGGGGGGGATTGTCGGGGGAGGGGGGGATAACCTTTGATACCTCCATAATGGGGGCTGGGGGCCGTGTAGGTTGCAGCATTGATCATGGCGCCCTTTAAAGATGGCACCCTAATCTCGGTGGAGCTGCTTGCTGACTCTGAGGCCTTGCCCCACGTTGGTGAGGGGAGAAACCTTGCCCACTCATTTTATTTTCTCGAAGAGGCTCAATATTTGGAGAGAAACTGTTCTGTGCAACTGGAGAGTTACACATCAGTTTTCAGTCTGAGTGAACCTGACACTTTGCCAAATTCTGGTAAAATATCGCCCAATATAATTTTCCTCTCCACTCTAAAGACTTTTCTCCCTTCCATTGTAGGATCATACAACACAGACAGAGCCATTTGGCCCATCGTGCCTGTGTATGTCCTTTGCAAATGCTCTCCAATTTGACCCACACCCCCAGCTCTTACCCCACACTCCTGCAAATGACTGAAATGTGCAATATTTATGGTTTTACTGATGCCTTTGTAAATCCCAGTGGATCTCAACCCGGCGTAGTGACACAGTGGTTAGCACTGCTGCCTCACAGCACCAAGTACCCGGGTTCAACGGGTCTGATACGACAGTGCCTGCCCATTGTTGGTGTGATGTTTGATAATGGCACTCAGAAATCATTCCATATACAAGCCACTGGATGAGATCTTCCGAACCCGCCGATGTCTGCTGTGTTTTGTATGGTTTCGGATGGCCCACCACAGTGAATTGGGCGCGGGGGGGTGGGGGGGGGGGGGGGTCGGTGCTACTCATCTTCGGCATCATCGGAAGATCCCATCAGCGGGAAGGGCTGGAGAATCCATCCCAATGTTTTATGTTATCCACAAAAGTAGGTGGAATCGAGGAATGTGCCCCCCAAAACAGCCGTGTAAATCCCATGCAATTATTGCCAGAATTTGATTTACTCCGTCTGCTAAAGCAGTCGCCCTGGGATACTCTGCTCAAGGGTGGCCGGTCACTGGTTTGACAGCTTTGTGCATCTCCTTGAGTGACAGTGCACCAGTGCAACAGGCTGCCCACCCCATTGGCATTCGTTATATTATTCCACGCAGGATATTAAATCTGAAGCAATGGCAGGCGTTTCTGATTAGCTACGCGCCAACAAGATGCCCTGACTCCTGTATCACCTAACCTTAGGGCCAGCCCTGACTTATTAGCGCTCTCACATAGTTTCCCAGACTCCCTGGAAATGCTCTGTTGGATGCCCCTCCAGCCCCCACCCCTATCCCTAGGTATCCATGGTGGACCTTAATTTGAGAACCATGGGTTTCAGCGCATTTTGTTTTACTCATTCGCAGAACTTGGTCCTCACTGGCACGGCCATCATTGCCTATCCCTCTGTGCCCTTAACTGAGAGGCTTGCAAAGGCATTTCAGAGTCAATCACTGTGCCCCTGGAGTCACATATTGGCCATCAGATTACCTTGCCTGAAGAACATTAGTGAACCAGCTGTTTGCTTTTTAAACAGCAATCCCATAGTTGCACCATAACCAAGCTTTCTATTTCAGATTTATTTCATTAACCGAATGGCCTTGCTGCTATGATGGGACATGAACTCAAGTCAGTGAATCATTAGTTCTTGGTCTCTGATTTACTAGTCCAGTCAGACAACCACCATGCTACTGTTCCCATTCCCTTTATGCATAAGCACAGGCAGAGTGTGGAGCGTCTTTATGTATGTGGGCATCGAAGATCTGATCGTGTTCATTCACGTCTGCTTTCCAAAGTGAGTAACCAGAGATAACCAGGGGCAGAGCACCACTTGTGAAACTACTACTACCCCACAACTCCCTCCCCCCGAGCCGCGGAGGCCCCCTCCCCGCCCTCACCACCAGCTGATAGCAGCAAACTCAGGGCAGAGCAGTGACCATAACCCTGGAGCTAATAATCCTTACAACAACTTGCATTTAAATAGCACTTTGAATGTGGTAATATATTTGTGTCAAACACACCTGTGATATTGAGCCACATATAGAGATATTAGGGAGACCAATCGAAATGTAGGTTCAAAGGAGTAATGTAAAGGCAGGGAGAAAGTGATGGAGAGGTGGAAAGGTTTGGGCAGAGAATCCCAACGCTTACTAATCTGCTATTCTGCAAGGGCTGTTTGTGGTCAAATTGGTCAAAATGTATGCGATCAAGTTGGTCAAAATGCCGAGAGACACGCATTCTCTTACCATTTGAATTGAAAATAAAAACATTTATATACAAGTGAAGTGGGCACTCTGTAGAGCGCACAGCTCCTCCATGCTCTGTTAACTCTACATTATTACAATTACACAGCTTTTCCTTGGTGCTATTCCCTGCCCGATTGATTCTCTGTCACTACAAAGCTTAAAAAAGAAATCTTTTTAATAAGAGTTTTCATCTCACATGAGGGAGCTGCAGGCCTGTCCACCTCCAACAACCTGTTCCGAAAACTCTGATCACATTTTGACGGTCGCTATAAATTGCACCGCACAGCAGCTGAGACAACCAACGACATCGCAGAACAACCGACGACATTCTAAATAAAATAATTTGCGACGTTCTGAAAAAATAGTCTCTTTGCCCTCTCTCATAATCCTTAAAAGAATTCCAGGATCCGGATCTTCAACTCTGCCGACAATTATCCGCTTTTCCCTTGGGCCATACTCTACCGGTGGACCAAGTTTTGTTGAAATGCGGCCATGGGTTTGTAACCAAATTGGGACTTAGCATGCCGCTGGAAAATCCCTGCCACTGTTTGCAGATAAACAGACTACCAGACAGGCAAAACCATTACCTCTGCTTGCACTCAGTGCCGGAGAGAAAAAAGCAAATTCCCAACTCAGCTTCCAAGATTGTTGATTAAAATGAGTTAGAGTTTGCTGCTGTAGGAAGCAACTGGCACTCAAATTGATCACTGAGTGAGCTCAGTATTATTCGATATGAGCCCGGCCTCTAATGAAAATTAGTTACACTCGGCACATTCTATCAGATTTCTCAGAAGATTCACTCCCACATTAGCCATATCTTATTCAGTCCTAATATGAAAAACACTCAATCAATTTCAGTGCACTTTTCAAATTAGCTCCTGCCTGGACGCTGACTGTGGTGTACATTTTCTTCCCTCTTTTTCTGCTTACGCAACTGCCAAATGAGAAAATAAGTCATCCAGGTTTCCCACCTGACTTAAGAACCCAGGCACAAAATAAAATTAAGGAAGACCATAAGATATAGGAGCAGAATTAGGGCACATGGCCTGTTGAGTCCCCGCTGTTTTGCCGTTCTTAAAACTGGGCATCCAGACATCATATTTAACAACAAAAACAACTTGCATTTACGTAATGCCTGTTGCATAGCAAAATGTCGCCTGGCGCTTTGCTGGAGGAGTTACCCAACACAATGTGACACCAAACCATATTAGAAGAGGTAATCTGCTGGCCAATATGTGACTCCAAAGGCACAGTGATTGACTCTGTCAATTCGACTCTGCCTTTGCAAGCCTCTCGGTCCAAAGATGTGCGGGTCAGGTGGATTGGCCATGATAAATTGCCCTTAGTGTCCAAAATTGCCCTTAGTGTTGGGTGGGGTTACTGGGTTATGGGGATAGGGTGTCTCCCTTGGAGAGGGGTAGGGTGCTCTTTCCAAGAGCCGGTGCAGACTCGATGGGCCGAATGGCCTCCTGCACTGTAAATTCTATGTAAAAATATCAGGGGAGGCGACTAAAAGCTTGGTCAAAAGGGTGGGTTTCAAGGAGTGTCTGAAGGAAGGAGGGAGAGCCAGAGAGGTTTGCGGAGGGGGGGGGGGGGGGGGGGGGGGGAGTGAGTTCAGGGACTAAGCAGCTGAAGGCGTGGATGCCAATCGTACAGTGATTAAAAGACTCGAATCAGAGGGATGTGGATCTCTCGAAGGGTTTTGTGGCTATAAGTGGTGACATGGATAGGGAGGGGGTGAGGTCATGGATGGATTTGAAGAACAGGGTGTGATATTTAAAACTGAAACATCACTAGGCTGGAAGATAGACCATGTCAGTGAGCACAGGTGTGATGGATAGACGGATCTCGACGTATATTAGGATACTGTCAGCATGGTTTTGGTTGGAGGGTGTAGGATGGGAGACCTGCCATTGGAACTTTGGGAATTGTCAAGTTTTGTGGTAACAAAGGCATAGATGACGATTTCAATACCAAACGTAGCAGGACATGTATCAAAGTATAAATGCTGTCATACTTTTACTTTTAAATTGTTGCAGTCTAACAGATAGTCTGCTTAACTCATACAGGATGACGATGTGAAATCTAGATAGTCGCCATTATGTTGCTATTCACTGATCATGGAATCCTGAAGTGCAGAAGGAGCCATTCGGCCCAACAAGTCCGCACCGACCCTCTCTGAAAGAGCACCCAACCAGGCCCCCCTCCCCCCCCCCCCCCCCCCCCCCCCCCCCCCCCCGTTCCATCCTTGTAACCCCACCCAACCTTTGGACACCAACGGGCAATTTATCATGGCCAATCCACCTAACCTGCACATCTTTGGACTGTGGGAGGAAACTGGAGCACGCGGAGGAAACCCACGCAGACACGGAGAGAATGTGCAGACTCCAGACAGTCACCCGAAGTCGGAATTGAACCTGGGTCCCTGGCTCTGTGAGGCAACACTGCTAACCCCTGTGATAAGTGCTGAGTTAGCATAAGGGAGCACAGGGAATGGAGAAAGAAAGTGTTCTTGAAATCTTATTTACAGTGCAGGGAGGAGGCTATTCGGCCACTCAAGCCTATTCTGTCATTTAGATCCCAGATAAACTACGAGCTAATCCCTGCTGTGGTCCTGTAATCCTTGACACCCTTATTTTACAACAATCCTATCAATCTTAGTTCAGTTGCTACCACACAACATCAGCAGCAGTTTGAGGAGTGAATTCCAGACTTTGCGCCCCCCCCCTCCCCCCCGACGAATGGCTTTACTCTACTTTTAAGTATATGCTCTTTTGATATCAATTTCCCGCCCCACGAGAGGAAACAGTTTTTATTAACCCTGCCGACCTCTTTAATCACCTCAAAACACTCTAATTAGATCACCCCTTAATTTTGTATATTCAAGGGAACGCAAGCTTAGTCTATCCAACCTATCCTCATAACTTAATCTAGTCAGCACCGCATTTGTCAAGGACAAAGAGGGCAAATAATTGGCTATGTCTTTGCCTTTGCTCAAGTACTGCCTCGAGAATTGTTTGTTCGACAAAATGAAGCGACTCGGTGAGCAAACGAAGCTACATTTGGTAAATGTAGAAAGTTGTCAGATTTTTTACAGTATGTTGTCCTGTGACAGATTGTTCACACTAATTATTAAGTATTACTTGAGTAAGCTAAACGGTAAACCAGTAATTTTTCCTTCCATATTTAGCCTGCTACTAGAAGGTGCAGTTGAGGTGATTGCACAGATTAGAGGGAGCTGGGTAATGTCAGTTGGGAGAATGGAATAGAAGGATATGTTGATGGGATCAGTTGAGGTTGAGAGGGAGGAAGCTTGTGTGGAGGAGCACAGTTGGGCCGAATGGTCTGCTTCTGTGCTGTAAATTTGTTGTAATTCTATGTTAACCCGTATGAGCCTCATGTTATGGTCATGCTTACTTGTTCAGGAACACAGCTCTCGTAAACTGGCACCTTTGACAACCGTTCAAACATTCACAGTTTTAAGCATTCCTGAATTTATGCCAAGCTCCTGCTTTTCCAGTGGGCACTCAAGGTTTTCAGGCCAATACAAACTTCCTTTCGTAGAGAAAAGTTATGCCACTTGTCATGTGAGTGTTCCTTTAAGAAAGGTTTTGTTTGACCACATGGCTTGTAGCACAGCTTCAGTGATGTCATTTATGGGTGGAGCTGGGCTGTCAGGTGAGAGGGGGTTTAGTGTTTTGATTTCAGTTTCGGTTTGTTGCTTTGGACTGCAGATGGAAAAAAAGAGTGTTTCCCCTGTTTTCTCTGTTTTTGTTTTTAAAATGAACTGAAAGTACATTGGGTGTGGCAAACTGCCTTGGTCACTTTAAAGATAGAGTTGTTTTCCGGAAGGAATTTTGAATCTGCTGGTTGGAGGCTGAATCTCAGGGAAAGGACCAGTCCCATTCAAGTGAGATTACAGTGTGCCGGGCCACGCCCTTGAAAGGGGTTTTGGTTTATTGGATTTTGTATTGAATTGGAACAGCTACTAAGGGGATTCATTAAGAGTTGTATGTTTTTCATGTTTGTAATTGATATCAAATTCTTGATAACTGCTTTATATGTATTAACTACATTCTTATAATAAACTTTGTTTTGATAAAAGCGCTTAGGAAGTTTGATGAATGACACCCGAGATGAAGGTTCTTGTGCTCATCCTAGCCAAATTCAACATAGAAGTTATAGGTGAGGTGAACTTCATAATACACTTTGGGGTTTCTAAGCCCTGGCCCATAACAAATCGGGGGCTCATCCAGGATAAAAGTCTATAGTTTGTGATTGGGTTGGGTGAACTCAAAGACAGTGAGGGGTGAGCATATTTGTGTTTGCTTTTCAGATGTTGTATTCAAGTTGAAATAGGGAGTGTGTTGTGGACAATATCTCTTTCAGAGGCTTAGAAGTTTTTTGGGGTGGAGAAGGTACCTTACAAACGGAGATGAAAAAAAAGGCTTTTAGAATTGGTCAAAGTATTACAGTTAACATTGCCTGACAGAGTTTGGAAAGGAGAAGTAATTGTGGCGGTAGCTGAGCTTTTAAAATTGCCTGAGACACAGTCAGAATCATTGGAAATGGCAAGAATTCAATTACAGATGAAACAGCTTGAACATGAAAAAGAATTAGAACAGCTTGAATTCGAAATGAGGAAAAAAGAAAAGCAGAGAGGGGAGAGGGAATAAGAAGGAATAGCCCAAGCAGAACAAAAAGCGAGAGAAAGGGAGGTGCAGATCAGGGAAAAACAAAAGGAGAGAGAGGAAAAAGATAAAGAGAGACTTTGAACTTCAGAAACTGGCCATGAAAAATTAATGTTAAACTTGGCGAAGGTAAAGAGAAAAGTGCAGTCTGAGGATCGTGATGAGGATAGTGAGAAAGAGCAAGAGCTTCATAGTCAAAGGCTTGGTGGGGATCTATTTAAATATATTCAAGGATTGCCAAGGTTTGATGAAAAGGAGGTAGAAGCCTTTTTCATTTCATTTGAGAAGGTAGCTAAACAAATGAAATGGCCACAGAACTTGTGGTTATTACTGATTCAAACAAAGTAGGTAGGTAGAGCTAGTGAAGTGTTCGCATCACCATCAGAGGAGGTATCTGGGAAGTATGAGGGGGCGAAAAAATCAATCTAAGGTGCATATAAACTAGTGCCTGAAGCCTACAGATAAAGGTTTAGAAATTTAAGGAAAGAACCTGGCCAAACATACATAGGACGGGAGTCTCCGACCCCCCCGCCGGGTCGGAGAAACCCCAGGGGGAGGCACGAATCCCGCCCCGACGCCGGCTGCCGTATTCTCCAGCAGCATTTTCCGGGCGGGGGCGGGACCGCAGCCACGCCGGTCGGGGGCCATTGACAACGCCCCCCCCCCCCGGCGATTCTCCGGGCCCCGATGGGCCGAGTGGCCGTCCATTTTTGGCCAATCCCGCTGGTATGAATCACTCAACTCACGTACCGGCGGGACCTGGCAGGTAAGTCGGCGGGGGGGGGAGCCTCCGGTGGGGGCACGATTGGAACCGGCCCTGGGGGCAACCCCCCGGTGGCCTGGCCCGTGATTGGGGCCCACCGATCTGCGGGCGGGCTTGTTCCGTGGGGCACTTCTTCCTTCAGCGCCGGGCCCCTGTAGACACCGGCGCGGAGAAGAGAACCCCCCCCCCCCCGCGCGCGCATGTGCGAGAATACACCAGCCGGTCCGCGCTTGCACGGAATCATGCGGCGGTTCCACACATGCGCGAACTTATGCTGTCCATTCGCCGCCGGCTGGAGCAGCGCCAACCCCCCCGGCATCAACCGAGCCACCTAGTAATGCCCCCCTTGGGGTGGCCATTGACGCCGGAGTCGATCGAGCCGGTTAGCCCCCAGAAGGGAGGATCCCAGCCATAGAGTTTGAAAGTATCAAACAGAATAATTTTGATAGGTGGATAAGGGCTTAGAAAATAGACCAAACATATGAAACTCTTGGAAAAATGATAATGATGGAGGAGTTTAAAAATTCAATTCCTGATGTTGTGAGAACTCATGTGGAAGAGCAGAGAGTTAAAACTGTGAGGTTAGCAGCAGAAATGGCTGATGATTATAAATTAATTCATAAATCAAAGTTTGGTGTCTGCCATCAGTTTCAGCCTGTGAGGGATAGAAACTGGGGAAAAGAGAAATACTCAGGTGGTAAAGGTAAAGGAAATCTAATGGGAGATAATAAGGAGAGTGTACCTCAGATTAAAAAATAATTCCAGGAGGGTGGAAAAGAAATTAAAAGTTTCAGATGCTTTTACTGTAATAAACTAGGCCATGTAAAGTCACAGTGTTGGGGGTTTAAGAAAAGCACTGGGAAGGCTGATATGGTAAAGCAGGATAAGCCAGTGGGGTTTGTCAAAGTGTTAAAGGAAAGCCTAATTGAAGCGAAGGAGGTGCAAAAGAATATATACCTGATCAAGAGGTGATTGATAAGAAGGTGCCAGTTCTCTTTAAAGAATTTCCTTGTGTGGGTAAAGTTTCCTCGTGTATCCGGAGGAGTAGGTAAACAAGTCAGAATTTTAAGAGATACAGGAGCAAGTCAATCTTTGATGGTAAGAGATGAGGAGTATGTAGTTTGGAAGGAATATTGGCAGATTAGGTGGTAATATGTGGAAGTCAGGGTGAGAAGAGTAGTGTTCCGTTATATAAGGTGAGGTTGGAGAGTCCAGTGAAGAGTGGTGAAGTGTTAGTCGGAGTAATAGAGAAATTATCTTGTCCAGGAATACAGTTTATCCTGGGTAATGATATAGCTGGATCGTAGTTGGGAGTGATGCCTACTGTGGTTGATAACTCAGTGGAAAATCAAACAACTGAATTGTTGAAGGGCGAATATCCTGGGATTTTTCCTGATTGTGTAGTAACAAGTTCGCAAAGTCCCAGGTTAAGACAAGAAGAGAAATCAAAGAGTGGGGTCATAGATGGCGGGTCAAGTCCGCGCACAGCCGGCGCCATGTTGTACGGAGCGACCGCTGCAGGTCATCGCCATGCACGGCCAGGGACATGGCCATTCTCCGCCCATTTTCGACATGGGAGCCAAGAGTTTCATAGGCGCCTCTGCTAGCCCCTCACTGGTCCGGGAATCGGCACCAATTTTTGTGTCGTTAAAAAGCCTGCGAATTCACTGTTTGAGCCGGCACTTAGCCGTTGAAAGGGAGAAGCCAGCCCTCTGTAGAATTCTCTTTGATGGAATATGGATTTGATTTGGGGGGCGCTTCTCTGCTTGGGTTGCACCTGCGCACATCCTGCTGGTCCCAAAGAATAGTGGGAGAGCCCCTAAACATGCCAAGTGCTCCCAGCCCCAGCAAGGCCACAATCTGGTTCACACACCTGTGTTGTTCCTCGTGTCTTAATAAAGCTCGTAGTCTCAAAGGTGGAGAAGATGCTTTATTGTGAATTCGTTCTCTCTTCAGAGCTTAACTTACGGCTACCTCAAATGCTGCCTGCCTGTGTCTGTGTCCTGCTACGAGTTCTGCCTTCCGTGAAGTGTGTCGTCACTTCCTGTCCCTGTGTATATATAGCTCTCCCGTGCTCCCTCTAGTGCTTGCTCAGTTGTATTGCATCTAGTCAGATCTACAATCACCACAACACCTATTTAAACAAGCATTTAAATATACTCGGCCCGTTTCAAGCTGGAGACTCTCTGCTCCTGAGATCTCCACCCTGCCAGAGCAGTGTGAGGCCTGCGGGAATCAGTACTGGTCTCCATCAACGGGGACCAAATGTAATGAGCATGCCACGGGGTTCGGAGGCTATTGGAGCCTCCAAGTGGTTGGGGACAAGGCAGGGTAGTGCCCTGGCGCTTCCCATTTGCACTCTGACACCACAAACCAAGCACTTCCAGGTTGGCACTGGCACGATGCCAAGGGGCAGTGCCATGGTGTCAGGAGATCGTGACAGTGTGCCACGGGGCAGTGCCAAAGGACAGGGCCTGAGAGGGGTCATGGCCATGAAAGGAGGGGGGGGGATTATTGAAGAGGGCGCATGGAGGAGGGCCTGAAGGGGGCACATGCAGGGGGGCTGGAAGGGGGATTTCCCCCTTGGATGCCCCATTGCAGGGTATCGCTCATTTAGGGGTCGGGGGCACTGCCCATTTGCCAGTGAGGATGGATGGGAGGCCGGGGTGGGGGGGGGGGGGGGGGTCGGGTCAGCATCATGCATGGCATTGGTATGGGGGTGGGGGGTGGAACGCAATAAATTTGGTGATGAGGGGGAGATGTCAAGGGTTGGGGTGTTGCCCATGTCTGCAGAGGGCCACGATGAGGGTATGGAGGGCCTACAACCAACTTTGTGATTGGGGCACCCTTTTATTATGGGCCAAGAACAAGCCAGTGCTCGATTCTCTGCCAAATTGGGAAACCTGCTACCAGCGGCAGGCAGCAGAGAATCCACCCCTTAGTCATTTTTTTGGGAGAATTGGGCCTTCATCATTGTAGGTAATCTTTGTCACATATCAACATCTACACCTTCAGCAAATTGGCGTTGGGGAATATGATTGACGTGGAAATATTGGTTGCACATTGTTAGTAAACCGCGATTAGCTCAGCCTTTTGTAATATTTACTGTTGCTTATTTTCATACGTGCAAGCCAAAGATTTAATGACTTGGGCATAAAATGAGAAGCAGATTCCAATTTTTAATTAAACATGAATGTAGAATTTGTTATTAGACAGCACAGGCACTATTTGGCGAACACACATTAGTTACTTGGTGGGTTATAAATTGTTTTTATGATGACGCTGTCTTTACATAATACTTAATGTAACCTGTGCTGCTCAGTACTCAGTATTATTATTGCATAAAATTGTTACTTAAATATGTCACAATATTCTAACTATCAGGGAAGAATGACTCTCTAAAAGCAATCCAAATTGCCAAATAGTCTTCCAAATTGTCATTCCAACTCTCAACGTGAACTTGTATTGTCTTTAATACAGAAAAGGTTCCAATGGGGTTTCTGGAAGGTTTTAGGAAAGTTGGCCACCGTGCCAAATTAGGGAATGTTAGGAGGCTTGCACCAGTTTCCCCAGGAGGTGTCAAGGTAGGATTCAGAAAAATATCGGGAAGTGAAATGCTGGAGGGGTTGGGAGGGGGAATTCCAGAACGGTGGCATAAAGAGAGATGCAGCAGACTGGGGCATTGGGAGAGCAGCGCTGGGAGATGGTGGGGATGTACTAGGCCCTAAGCCATGAGGAAGTTATGAAGATAAAGAGGGATGCAATCATTGGTGGGATTTAAACACAAGGATGAAAGTTTCTTCTCCATAGTATCTTGACCATTGAAAGTGATGAGTCCACTATGACGAGGCAACAACATCGCTAAAACAGATTATGTCACAATAATCACATTGCTGTTTGTGGGATCTTGCTGTGCAAACAACGATTGCTGATTACAGCAATGACTTCATTTCAAAATCACTTCATTAGCTATTAGGGCATTGTGAACTCATAAATGCCAGTCTTTCTCTCTTGATTTCAATCACCCCAATATCCTTTTCAAAGCTACCCTTTAACCCATTCTGTTTCCTTGATTGTATTCTCACAGCTGCAGTATTTGGCTCTTGTCAGTAGTAAAGATAGGCCTTAATTCTCCAGCTATTTGGGATTCTCTTTTCCCACCGGCAGCTCATCCCCACCTGTGGGTTTCCTGGCGGCGTGGGGTGTCTTCAGTGGAAAATGCTGTGGACAAACGGTGGGAAAAGAGAATGCCGCTGCCAGCGAATGGCATGCTTCTGAGAAACAGGCGGCTGGGGGAATGGAGAATCCGCCCTTCACCCGCCTGGCGGAAGCTCTTCTGCAAAACTGTCATTGCCTTGTCTGTTATTAATGGGAGCCTAGTTTAATGGAACTTGGTAGGTTGTTTTTTGCAAGAAGCTCATTTTGCATTTGCTCTGATTACTGACTAGGAGGCCCTAGTTAGGCGGTCCCGGGAGTGGGGGGGGGGGGGGGGGGGGGGGGGGGGGAGGGGGAGGGGGGGGGGAGAGAGAGAGAGAGAGAGAGAGAGAGAGGCGGGCAGATTGGGTCACTCTCATACTTGAAGGAAGAAGGGGGCACCCAGGCAATCCGGGGGTAGGGAGGCTGCTTTGCGGTGCAGGGGGGTGCAGTAGGGGGCTGCTGTGCCGAGGGGGTGGGTTGGCCGGAATCCCTCATATTGCTCGCAATGCATACATTTGCATGGCAAAGGCTACGGAATTGCTTCCCGATTTCGGCTCCCAGGGGAAATGTAAATCGGATGCAATTCTCCTCCGGCGGGTGGGATTCTCCGGTTCGCCAGCTGTGTTTTCCGGCGGTACTCCGCAGCCGGCATCGGGATTCTCCGTTCCTGCAGCCGACCAATCAGGTTTCCCATTGTGGCCACCCCATGCTGTCGGGAAACCCGTGGACGTGGGATGTGCTGCCACGGATAGTCTCCCAAACGGAGAATCCACCCCCATAAATTGAAGTTGTTATTGACGCTGTTTTGATTGTCAATATTGTCCTTTCTGTGGATGTTTCTGAAGTGCAATTTTGCAATTTTGCCATGTGACCAAAGTAAGAAGCTATCAATCCATCTTGAGTTGTTATTTGCAGGAATGCTGTCTCAGGCCCAATTGCCTGACTGCAATTTGGCCTTAGTGTTTCTTCCACATTGCTCATTTTCCCACATGTTGTCTGTGAGCGCACTTGACAAGCCGACGAGAAAAATGAGCACAGCTTCTGACTGTAGATTAATTTTCTACTATCTCGAGAGGAGAATGTTTCAACAAGGATGTCAACGTTCATAGAAAATTGTTTCTGAAAAGTATGGAAAGGATGAGAACATTGGCCTTCCAGCCATTCATGCCGGCGGAATTGATACAATTGCGGGTGCATGGAAAATGCCACCCATTGTATGGATATATCTTCCGGTCCCGCAGACAGTGCACCCCCGCCACAGGTTTCCGGGCAGTGAGGGGCGCATTTAACGGGAAAGCTCGTTGACATCGGTGGGACCAGAGGTTCCTGCTGCCGGCCAATGGCTGACCGCCTCTACGGCAGTTTCTACAGAAATTCATATCCATTGTATTGATGTCATTTACCAGATATTAGAGCTTTACTGACTAGGGTGTTGGGGATGATGGGGTGGGTTGGAGGGGAACTTGGGGGGAAATGGGGGATTGAGGGGGGTCAAAGATCTCGGGGTTGGTGTCAGGGTGGGGGATCAGGTCGTGCCTTAGCTTGGTGGTGGAGGCCATTCGGCAGATTAGGTACGTGGGCCGGGGAAGGAGGAGGACGTCAGGATGGTTGGGTGCGACTGTGGGCCTGCGGAGGGTGGGGAATCTTTGGGGACTTCCGGCAGGGATTCCCCCGTATCCCTCAAATCTGACACTGGGGAGCTTGGAAGTTACGGCCAATCTGTTTTGGTGAGATTGGTTGAGAGATAAATATTGGCCAAGAGGCCAGGGAGAACTGCTATGCTTTTTGAAATAATGCAACAGGATCTCTTCCGCTCACCTGAGAGGAATTTGATTTTAACACCCCACCTGAAACATGGCATGTTTGATGTTGTGTAGGGCAGCACGGTGGCACAGTGGTTAGCATTGTTGCCTACGGCGCTGAGGACCCGGGTTCGAATCCCAGCCCTGGGTCACTGTCCGTGTGGAGTTTGCACATTCTCCCTGTGTCCGCGTGGGTTTTGCCCCCACAACCCAAAAGATGTGCAGGTTAGGTGGATTGGCCACACTAAATTGCCCCTTAATTGGAAAAAATAATTGGGTACGCTAAATTTTTTAATTTTTTTTATATGTTTGATGTTCTGTGTTCATGTCTTTTCCTAGTTGGAACAAGGTCACTTTATGATCTTGAGACGTATTAATGACTTAATTGGCAGCTTGGGTGGGCTAATAATCAATCTATTCTAACAGCCTGTAAAATAAACACCTTTCCAATAAAGTTCTTGTTTGTTTGTACCTTGGTGATCTGTGTATTCTTTAAAAATACCACAAAGAAAATTGGTGAGGAGGATGTTGAAACCATTCTGGCAGACTTATGGATAAGTTTTTAAAAATGGGGAAAAATTGTCGATCCACGTGCAGACATGTGTAAAGGATTAAAAAGATAAAAACATTGCCACCCCAAAGGTGGCAGAGGCTTAAAATAGCAGCGGTCATTGAAAGAATTGAAGTTTATATCCAGATTTCAGTGAAAACAGCATCGAAAAGAAGATTGCCATATGCTCTGTCCGGAAAGTTACTCCTACATCAGACTCCTATTTGTTGACTGCAGCTCCGCCTTCAACACCATAATCCCAGCCAAGATCATATCAAAGTTCCAAAGCCTAGGACTAAGCTCCTCACTCTGCAACTGGATCCTCGATTTTCCGACCAACAGACCACAATCAGCAAGAATGAATAACAACACCTCCTCCACAATAGCCCTGCAAGGCTGCGTACGTAGCCCCCGACTCTATTCCCTGTACACACACGACTGCGTGGCAAAATTTGGTTCCAACTCCATCTACATCCATCTGCTGACGATACGACCATAGTGGGCCGGATCTCGAATAACGACGAGTCAGAATACAGGAGGGAGATTGAGAACCGACCGACTAGGGAGATCGACTAGCTAAGATGAAAAAGAAAGCACACATAAGATCTAGGCGACTTAAAACTGATGAAGCTTTGGAGGAATATCGGGAAAGTAAGACAAATCCCAAACGCGCAATAAAGAGGGCTAAAAGGGGTCATGAAATAACTTTGGCTAACAGGGTTAAGGAAAATCCCAAAGCCTTTTATTCGTATGTAAGGAGCAAGAGAGTAACTAGAGAAAGGATTGGCCCACTCAAAGACAAAAGAGGGAATTTATGTGTGGAGTCAGAGGAAATGGGTGAGATTCTTAATGAGTACTTTGCATCGGTATTCAGAAAGGAGAGGGACATGACGGATGTTGAGGTTAGGGATGGATGTTTAAATACTCTAGGTCAAGTCGGCATAAGGAAGGGGGAAGTTTTGGGTATTCCAAAAGGCATTAAGTTGGACAAGTGCCCAGGTCTGGATGGGATCTATCCCAGGTTACTGAGGGAAGTGAGGGACGAAATAGCTGGGGCCTTAACAGATATCTTTGCAGCGTCCTTGAGCATGGGTGAGGTCCCGGAGGACTGGAGAATTGCTAATGTTGTCCCTTTGTTTAAGAAGGGTAGCAGGGATAATCCAGGGAATTATAGACCTGTGAGCTTGACGTCAGTGGTAGGCAAACTGTTGGAGAAGAAACTGAGGGATAGGATCTATTCACATTTGGAAGAAAATAGACGTATCAGTGATAGTCAGCATGGTTTTGTGCAGGGAAGGTCATGTCTTACAAACCTAATAGAATTCTTTGAGACAGTGACAAAGTTAATTAATGAGGGAAGGGCTGTAGATGTCATATACATGGACTTCAATAAGGCGTTTGATAAAGTTTCCCATGGCAGGTTGATGGAAAAAGTGAAGTCGCCATGGGGTTCAGGGTGTACTTGCTAGATGGATAAAGAACTGGCTGGGCAACAGGAGACAGAGAGTAGTCAGGGCCGGCCCAAGGCACCGGCAACTCGGGCAACTCGGCCCCCTCCGTCCGCCCTCGGGCCCGCCCCCGCGCCTCGGGCCCGCCCACCCGCCTCGGCCGCCGCCCCGCCCGTCGGCCCCCCCCCCCCCGCCGCCGCGGCCCGCCGCCCCCCCCCGGCCCCCCCCCCCCCCCACCCCCCCCCCCCCCCCCCCCCCCCGCCCCCCCCCCCACCGGCTCCCCCCCCCCCCCCCGGCCCCGCCCCCCCCCCCGGCCCCCCCGCCCCGGCCCCCCCCCCCCC
Source organism: Scyliorhinus canicula (assembly GCF_902713615.1). Taxonomy (NCBI): domain Eukaryota; kingdom Metazoa; phylum Chordata; class Chondrichthyes; order Carcharhiniformes; family Scyliorhinidae; genus Scyliorhinus; species Scyliorhinus canicula. The sequence goes on along the minus strand of NC_052160.1, from coordinate 19,748,886 downwards.
GCCCCCCCGCCCCCCCCGCCCCCCCCGCCCCCCGCCCCCCCCCCCACCTTCCGCCCCTGCCCACCCCCCCCGCCCCCTGCCAGCCCCCCCCGGCACTGCCCGCCCCCGGCCCCCCGGCCCCGCCCCCGCCCCCCCCCCCCCCCCCCCCCCCGGCCCCGCCCCCGAAGGGCGCCGAAGTTCAGCTTGCTCGGGGCGCCAGCAACCCTAGGGCCGGCGCTGAGAGTAGTGGTGGAAGGGAGTGTCTCAAAATGGAGAAGAATGACTAGTGGTGTTCCACAGGGATCTGTGCTCAGACCACTGTTGTTTGTGATATACATAAATGATCTGGACGAAGGTATAGGTGGTCTGATTAGCAAGTTTGCAGATGATACTAATATTGGTGGAGTTGCAGACAGCAAGGGGGACTGTCAGACAATACAGCAAAATATAGATAGATTGGAGAGTTGGGCAGAAAAATGGCAGATGAAGTTCAATCCAGGCGAATGCGAAGTGATGCATTTTGGAAGATCCAATTCAAGAGCAGACTATACGGTCAATGGAAGAGTCCTGGGGAAAATTGATGTACAGAGAGATCTGGGAGTTCAGCTCCATTGTACCCTGAGGGTGGCATCGCAGGTCAATAGAGTGGTCAAGAAGGCATGCAGCATGCTTGCCTTCATCGGACGGGGTATTGAGTACAAGAGTCGGCAGGTCATGTTACAGTTGTACAGGACTTTGGTTAGGCCACATTTGGCATACTGCGTGCAGTTCTGGTCACCACGTTACCAGAAGGATGTGGATGCTTTAGAGAGGGTGCAGAGGAGGTTCACCAGGATGTTGCCTGGCATGGAGGGTGCTAGCTATGAAGAAAGATTGAGCAGATTAGGATTGTTTTCGTTGGAAAGATGGAGGTTGAGGGGGGACCTGATTGAGGTCTACAAAATTATGAGAGATATGGACAGGGTGGATAGCAACAAGCTTTTTCCAAGAGTGGGGCTGTCAATTACAAGGGGTCACGATTTCAAGGTGAGAGGGGGAAAGTTTACGGGAGATGTGCATGGAAAGTTTTTTACGCAGAGGGTGGTGGGTGCCTGGAATGCTTTGCCAGAGGAGGTGGTAGAGGCGGCTACGATAGCATCATTTAAGATGCATCTAGACAGATATGAACAGGCAGGGAACAGAAGGAAGTAGATCCTTGGAAAATAGGCGACAGGTTTAGATAAAGGATCTGGATTGGCGTAGGCTGGGAGGGCCGAAGGGCCTGTTCCTGTTCTGTAATTTTCTTTGTTCTAACCTAGTGGAGTGGTGCAGTGACAACAATCTCTCCCTCAATGCCAGCAAAACTAAAGAGCTGGCCATTGACTTCAGGAAGCAAAATACTGTACACACCCCTGTCAGCATCAACGGGGCCGAGGTGGAGATGGTTAGCAGTTTCAAATTCCTTGGGGTGCACATCTACAAAAATCTGTCCTGGTCCACCCACGTCGACGCTACCACCAAGAAAGCAGAACGGTGCCTATACTTCCTCAGGAAACTAAGGAAATTCGGCATGTCCACATTAACCCTTATCAACTTTTACAGATGTACCATAGAAAGCATCCTATCGGGCTGCATAACAGCCTGGTATGGCAACTGCTAGGCCCAGGACCGCAAGAAACTTCAGAGAGACGTGAACACAGCCCAGTCCATCACACAAACCTGCCTCCCATCCATTGACTCCATCTACACCTCCCACTGCCTGGGGAAAGCAGGCAGCATAATCAAAGACCCCTCCCACCCGGCTTACTCACTCTTCTAACTTCTTCCATCGGGCAGGAGATACAGAAGTCTAAGAACATGCACGAAGAGACTCAAAAACAGCTTCTTCCCCACTGTCACCGGACTCCTAAATGACCCTCTTATGGACTGACCTCGTTTACACTACACCCTGTATGCTTCATCTGATGCCGGTGTTATGTAGTTACATTGTAAACCTTGTGTTGCCCTATTATGTATTTTCTTTTATTCTCTTTTCTTCCCATGTACTTCATGATCTGTTGAGCTGCTCGCAGAAAAATACTTTTCACTGTACCTCGGTACACGTGGCAATAAACAAATCCAATCCAATCGAATCAAATTCTGAAACAATTAATTGAGAGCTAGAGGATTTTTGCAACATCCTTTGAACAACTCGGTAAGGAGCAGGCTGAACTCAGGGTTACCTTGTTTGAAGAAGCAGTGAGTTAGTACTAAAGACTTTGTGACACAGTTTTGTTTGCCTGAACCTTCCCACAGTAAAATGGTGGGAATTTTTGGCACCATGGGACCGTATGATGAAAGTACAGAGTGCTGCATCTCACACTGAAAAATTCTAATACTTTGCACAGACAAACAAAATTTCAGCCAACTTACTGGTCCCAACTTTCCTGAGTAAAATGGGGGAATGACCTTCGACCTGCTGTGAAGTCTGTGTGGAACCAGAAAAAACATGTTCGAAAATCTGTGATGGGATTGTGGAGATATTACAGGACCACTTCTTGCCTTAACCTTTGGTCAGTGCCGAGAGGTTCAGGTTCCATAAATGTACCCAACAAGATGGTGAATCAATCACACAATTCGTAGCTACTTTAAAGAAATTAGCTGAACACTGTGAATTTGGAGATGTCTTGAACAACACCATTAGAGATAGACTAGTGTGTGAGCCAAGAAATGAAGCTATCCAAAAAAAGATGTTAACAGAGGGGATCCAGTGGGTTCGCCTGGGGGGACATCTATACGACCAGTGGCCCTAAGTTCACAGTGGTCTGTTAGCAGCATGCGCAGCTGCATGGCTGCGGCAATGGTGTTCCATGACCGTCCACCCCGACCCGCACCCCACCTCCTGGCCACCTCCCCCCCCCCCGCTATCACTATTCCCGCTGCCCTGGAAGAAGCCCCCTCCCCCGGCCAATGGAACAATTGTCAGCAAACTATAACAATGTTGGACACTTTCCATACCCCATCTCTCCCTCAGCAGCCACGACGCCAGTTTTATGATTTTTAAAAGCACAAGTGAACCTCGCCATTGGGAATTTGGCCCATCCGAGGTGGAACATCACGGAGGCCCCGGAGAGTACCAGGTCAGGCCCGCTGATGATATGCAAATGGTGTTTACTGTACGTGCGTTCAAGACCACATAGATGCCGCAGTCGAGGTGACGTAGAATTGCGATTTGGCGTCAAATCGGCGCCTGCCACGATTTTAGCATTGGAACCTCTTCTCCGCCCATTTGCGTTTTGCGATTTCAATGTCAGTCAATGGAAAATCCTGCCAAACAAGTTTCAAACAAGAATTATAAAAGCAAGAACCAAATACATCAAATTAAATATTAAATAGGGGGAAAAGTATCCATGTGATACAAAAAAGGCACAAAACAGGACCAGAGTCAAAGTCAGATGATGCTGTTATTGAACATGCTGGCCATTGCGGGAGCAATGAACCATTACTGGATGGACAACTTATGAAAATGGAGGTGGACACTGGAGCAGCCAATTCATTGATACCAGAAACTTTTTACCAAGAAAAACTATAACATATCGTCTTAAAACCCTCAAAGATAACACTTACAATAATACAAACTTATTGTGACAAGTAGGCTTACATTAACAAAGCAATGAAGTTACTGTGAAAATCTCCTAGTCACCACATTCCACCGCCGGTTCAGGTACACAGAGGGAGAATTCAGAATTCTCAGCTGGTATGGGAATTGAACCCGCGCTGCTGGCCTTGTTGTGCATCACAAACCACATGTCTAGCCCACTGAGCTAAACCAGCTCTTAAAATCTACACCAGGAAAGTGGTGCAATTGAGGGGCTGTGTCGATGTAAATGTGCAGCTGAACAGTCAGACTGCAGACTTGTCCCTGCACATCATTAAAGGTAACTAACCAGCCCAAATGGGAACAACCTGGCTGGAGAGAATCGAGCTAAACTGGGCCGTGGTGAATCTCACGTCAGAGTCTGAAGCAGGTCTACCATAGCTTTTAAAGAAACATGCCGTTGTCTTTAATGGAGAGGTGGGAAGCATGGAAGAAATCTCAGTCAAGCTAAAGATTAAGGCGGGAAACCAAGCAAGATGCTGAAAGGCTAGGTCGAGGCAGAATTAGAGAGGCTGGTCAAGATGGGAGGGGTCCTCAAACTAGTTAATATAATGATTGGGCTACGCCCATAGTGCCCGTGCTGAAGAAAGATGGTTCAGTATGTATATGTGCCGATTGTAAAGTCATTATCAATGCAGTACTGTGTGCAGAGCTGTACTCTCTGCCTTTAATTGATGATTTGCTGGCTTGGCTGGAGGCCACATTTCAGTAAAGCTGACCTTAGCCGAGCTTATCTCCAGATAAATGTGGATCCAGATTCACAACAATGTTTGACAATTATGACTATTCAGATATTGAAGACTTCCATTTTGCATCACATCCACGCTTGGATTATTCCAACATGCCTTGGATCAAATTCTGAGCAGACTCGAAGGAGTCCAGTGCTATTTAGATGATATTTTATTTACTGGCAATAATGACGAGGAGCATCTTCAAAATTTAGATGCTCCGCTCCACAGAGACTAGCAGATTACAGAAGGCTAAATGTGAATTCTTCAAATCTTCTCCTGAATACCTGAGGCACGTTGTAGATGCAAAAAGACTGCACACCTTCAAAAATAAAAACCAAAACTGAGGCACCTGCCCCTCAAAATGTAAATCAACTTTGTTCCCTTTTGGCTTTATTGAACTATTATGGAAGGGTTGTTCCTAATCTGGCAACTATTCCCAAACCTCAGAACAGAAAATGGAAATGGGTGGATCAATGCAAGAGGGCCTTCGTACAAGCTAAGGAGGCTCTACAGAAGTCCTCGCTCCCTTTGATCCGACGTTACCATTGCAACAGGCTTGCGACGCATCACCTTATGGGGTGGGAGCAGTGCTTTCTCTCATAATGCCCAATAGTGAAGAGAAGCGAATAGCGTTTGCATCAAGATCCTTGAACAAAGCACAGGTAGAGAAGGAAGCTCCAGGCATCATTTTTGGAATCAACCATTTTTACTAATAGTTATATGGACTGAAATTTATTTTGTTAACAGATTATCGACAACTGACGATACTGGGGCTGCATACTGGCTGATCGCGTCGCTGTCAACAGGCTTTCCCTGTTATTTTTTTAAATTTAGAGTACCCAATTCATTTTTTCCAATTAAGGGGCAATATAGCATGGCCAATCCACCTACCCTACACATCTTTGGGTTGTGTGGGGGCGAAACCCACCCAAACACGGGGAGAATGTGCAAACTCCACACAGACAGTGACCCAGAGCCGGAATCCAACCTGGGACCTCAGCGCCGTGAGGCAGCAAAGGTAAATACTGCAACACCGTGTTACCCTGAGGTTCTGAGGTTCCCCCATTATTCCCACCTGTAGCGGGAGGAGGAGGAGGGGGTCACTGTCTGACCCCGCTGGCCGGAACAGCCGGAAAATATCGACCATTATACTTTTAAAACAGGTTTCTGTGATAATGGTGACACGTCAGCGTAGTAATGTTAGTGTTTAAACTTGAGCAAAGTTGAACCTTCTTATTATTTATCAATTAGTTCTTGCATGATTGTGTTTCTTCCCTTGCAAGGTCATTGTCTGTATTGAGTGTTCAAGGAAATCAAAGAGGAGATTTGAAAAATAATGTATTCCTGTAATAAATTGCTCAGCAAAGCACTAATTATCGGAGCTAGCTAGGAAGGAGAAAACTGATTGTCTTTTCCCTGTGTAATTATGGCCTTAATTAAAACCTTTACATTATATCACCCCTGTGCCTGAAGCTCTCAAATTATGATGTCTAAGGGGATGAATCTTAACGTGGATAACAGAAGATTGCATTAAAATCCAGCAAAGTGCACTCATCTATTCAAACCCTGCATGTAGAATTAGAGAAGTCAGTGCCAAAATATGTTGTGCAGTGACCCTGTGAGGCCGCCCTGTGACATTCTCTGCCTACACCTGTAGCTGACCCCTCACTGGCAGAAAGAAGAGTGGCTACTTCGTGCTGTTTGCAAACACAGCAGCCAATTCCCACGCGGTAAGATCACCCATACAGCAATGGGACGAATGCAGAGTTGATCTGCTTTTGCTGGGATTAGTTGGAAAGTTTCAACGGCCGTGGTTACTGAGGCAGTGGAAGCTAGAGGCCGGAGCGTTTTGTCAGATAAAACTATTAAGCAAAATGGAGCCAAGGCAGGTAAATGGGGTTGGGGTGCCAAACGCCATACAACATAATTAAAAGCAGATGATCCGGTGGTTTTGCTTATTGCTGCTTGCTCTGTTTCCTACATTGTAACCATGTCCACACTTGTATCGAACAGATAGCAGAACCTGGTTGCTTATGAATTTTAAGATTCAAGAGATAAGAACGAAGGTTTCAGAACTAGAGATATATAGAGGACAAGGGCAGGAAAGTTATGCTGAATCCTTAAGATGCTCTGTTTCGCCCACAAACAGATTATTGTGTCCAGTTTTGACCCTTTAGGAAGGATGCGATGGCCTTTGAGAGGATACAGAGGCGTTATCTCGATTTATTCCAGAGATGAGGGTTCTCAGCTACAGCGTTAGGCTGGAGAAGCTGGGAGTAATTGTTCCCCTTGGAGCAAAGGCACTTAGGGGAGATTTGATACTGATGTACAAGATTACGACAGGTTTAGATAAATTACAGAAATAAAAGCTGTTTCCATTTTCTGATTGTACAGTGACTAGAGCACACAGATTTAAGATTCTGGGCAAGACCTGAAGAGTTGGCTACATCAGAAATAAATTGTTTCACATGGTGATGGTAAATGGACTGGAACCCGCTGCCTGAGGGGATGGAAATGGAGATGGGTGGGCACTTGAGGGGAATAAACGTGCAGTGCAGCAGAGATGGAATTGATAATGGGATGTGAGAAATGGATTAACAGACCTTCTAATTAAATGCTAATTTGATGTCAATTATCCAATAGAAGTCATATATAAAGGGGTAACAGGTAGCACTATTTGTTGGTGGAGATTTATGTGTGAAGTGAGATCAAAGAAATAAAGGTGTTTTGTAGAGAAGCAGAACTCTTGGGCGGAATTCTGTGATCCTGAGGCTAAGTGTTGATGCTGTTGGAAATGCCATCGCATTTCTCGACGGCGTCAACATGGCCACAGGATCAGCAATTCTGGTACCTACAGGGAGCCAGCACGGCACTGGAGCGGTTCACGCCGCTCCAGCTGCTGATCCCGGCGTCAACTGGGCGCCGCGGGATCTGCGCAGTGGCACCAGCGCCAGAGTGCACATGTACAGTGGCTTCCTTCAATGCGCCGGCCCCAATGCAACATGGCGCAGGACTACAGGGGCCGACGTGGAAGAAAGGAGGCCACCAGCCAGAGAGGCAGGCACACCGATTGGTGGGCCCGATCGCGGGCCAGGCCACATTGGAGGCCCTCCCCCAGGGTCGGAACCGCCCCCCCATTCCCCAGGCCTCCCCCCCCCACCCCCTTAGCGGAGATGACCCGCTAAGGATATGACCAAAAGCTTAGTCAAAGTCCTAGATTTTAAGGTGTGTCATTCAGGATGTAGCATAAAGAGGTAGGGAGAGAATTCCAGAGCTTAGGGCCCAGGTACCTGAAGACGCAGTCACCAACGGTAGAGTGACTAAAATTGGGATGCACCAGTGGCCAAAATTAGATGAGTGCAGATATCTTGGAGGGTTGAGGTCTGCAGGAGGAGAAAGGCCATGTCGAGATTTGAAAACAAGTGTTACGGTCAGGAGTGGGGGGATTAATTTAAACCATATTAATTTCTCCTCTCACCTCCCGTCTGTTAACAGAAAGATGTTTTGATTTGTTTTCTACTTTATCTCCTGTGACGCACTTCCCAATCTGTCGATTTTGGTCAATCCAATTTTCTATTCATAACCCCACAGCAAACTCAAGATGGGAGGAACTCACATGGTTAGTTTATTTTCACACACACAAAAGGAGGATCACATTGTTGCCTCCGCACTCAGAGAGTAAAGAGAGAGCGAGAGAGAAAAGGTGGTTTTATAGTAGAGACCACAGAGAAAATAAATATTGGTTCACGTGAGTTCCCCAGTCCAATAGAAAAGCCAATGAGCTACTTCACAAAGGTCAGTGGGTTGAGAACTGCTGCTGGACAATTCACTTTTTCGTTGCTGTTGACTTCACAAGATGAGATAGGTATGCAGAAGTGAATCAGTCTCATGGGTGATGGTAAGAATTTGAGCAGATGGGAGTCCGGTATTCCACCTGGGCAGAACTCCTTGCCCGGGATTCTCCGAGCCCGCGTGGGTCGGAGAATTGCCGGAGGTGGGGGGGGGGGGGGGGGGGGGTGAGAATCCCGCCACGTTGCTCCGAAACCGGGCCGCCGATTCTCTGGCGACCAGTGAATTCCAACCAATCGCGCCCACGCGCTTGTTGCGGCGCCGCATGGGGGCTGCTGAAGTAGGCCCCCGGGGCGATTCTCCGCGCACGAGGGGCCGAACTCCCGCCAAGTCCCACCACCGTGGTTCAGACCTGGTCCCACCCGTTGGCAACCCAGACCCGTGGCTGATCTGGACGTCCTGGTTACCGGGGGGGGGGGGGGGGCAGGTGGATCGGACTCCAGGGCCCGCCACAAGGTCCAGGCCCGGGATCAGGGGCTTCCAATTGGCGGGTGGCCTCGATCTGGAGGGGGCCTACTTCCTGCTGTGTGGTCCTGCTGTTCAGTCGCCAACATGTTGCTCTGCGCCGGCGCGGAGACAGCAACCACGCGCATGTGCCGGCGCGGAGACAGCAACCACGCGCATGTGCCGGCGCGGTGACAGCCGCTTGTCTGCATACACGGACAAAGCACTCCGGCGCCATTCCAGCCCCCGATGAAGAGGAGAATTACTGGGCCTGGAGGACCGTTGACACCGGTATCGCTCGCACCGGTTTTGACGTCGGCATCAACACTTGGCCGCGATATTGGTGAACCCCGGCCCCTGTCTGTGAGGCCATTAGTTAGATGGTAAACCGAAGACTGAGCTGTGCAATTCAGAAAGACGGTATTACTTGCTCCACATGCTAGAAGTCCATGTCGCATGATTCCCATCCCTCCACCACGTCTTTGACAAAGGATGTGTATCCATCAACTGGGTTCCAAAGACTGTACAGTGTCTTGGGAATTGAATACAGTAAGAAGTCTTACAACACCAGGTTAATGTCCAACATGTTTGTTTCAAACACTAGCTTTTGGAGCACTGCTCCTTCCTCAGGTGAATGAAGAATGTTCCAGAAACATATATATATAGACAAATTCAAAGATGCAAGACAATGCTTAGAATGCGAGCATTAGCAGGTAATTAAGTCTTTACAGATCCAGAGATAAAGACTTAATTACCTGCAAATGCTCGCATTCTAAGCATTGTCTTGCATCTTTGAATTTGTCTATATATATATGTTTCTGGAACATACCTCTTCATTCACCTGAGGAAGGAGCAGTGCTCCGAAAGCTAGTGTTTGAAACAAACCTGTTGGACTTTAACCTGGTGTTGTAAGACTTCTTACTATGTTCAACCCAGTCCAATGCCGGCATCTCCACAACGTTGGGAATTGAAAGGAAGGTTGAGGGGGCTTTGTCTTAGAAGATGATCCATCTCCTGTTGGCCAGCCTGGGTTATTCAATACAGATAGCCTTTGTATAGATCTCTTTGAATTTGAGCTGTGCAGTCCACACATGGTTGTTAGTGGCTCCTCAGAGATAACGAGGTACAAATTTTCTGAAGGCTCTATAGACTCTGGAACAGTTCTATGGATTGGATGGTAGATAATATAACCCCACTATTTAAAATGGGAGTTAGAGAGAAAACAGGGAATTATAGACCAGTCAACCTGACGTCGGTAGTGGGGAAGATTCTGGCGTCCATGATAAAAGATTTAATATCAGGGCACTTGGAAACTAGGGGCAGGTTCCGACAGAGTCGTCATGGGAAATCATGCTTGACAAAGAGGTCAGATTGTAAAATTAAAGCAGGTGGGATTGGGGGTAGTGTATTGACATTGATATAAAACTGATTGGCAGATAGGGAACAATGAATAGGAATAAACAAGCCTTTTTCCAAGTGGTAGGCAGTGACTAATGGGGTACCGCAGGGATTGGTGCTTGGACCCTAGCTATTCACAATATATATAAATGACTTAGATGAGGCAACTAAATGTAATATCTCAAAATTTGCAGATGACACAAAGCTGGGTGGGAGGGTGAGCTGTGCGGAGGATGCAGAAATGCTTTAAGTGTGATCTGAACAAGTAGAGTGAGTGGGCAAATGCATGCTAGATGCAGTATAATGTGGATAAATGTGAGATTTTCCACTTTAAGAAGCAAAAACAGGAAGGCAGATTATTAGATGAATGGCTACGGATTGAGAGAAGAGAATGTGCAATGAGACCTGGGTGTCGTGTCTGACAAATCTGTTAGAGTTCTTTGAAGAGCTAACAAGGAAGTTACACAAAGGAGAACCAGTGGACGAGATTCATTTAGATTTCCAGAAGGCCTTTGACAAGGTGCCGCAGAGGAGACTGTTAAATAAGTTAAAAGCACATGGTGTTAAGGGCAAGATCCTGGCATGGATAGAGGATTGATTGACTGGCAGAAGGCAGAGAGTGGGGATAAAGAGGTATTTTTCAGGATGGCAGCCAGTGACTAGTGGTGTGCCTCAGGGATCTGCGCTGGGACCACAACTTTTCACAATATACATAAATGATCTGGAAGAAGGAACTGAAGGCACTGTTGCGAAGTTTGCAGATGATACAAAGTTCTGTAGAGGGACAGGTAGTATTGAAGAAGCAAGAGAGCTGCAGAAGGATTTGGACAAGCTAGGAGAGTGGGCAATGAAGTGGCAAATGAAATACTATGTGGAAAGTGTGAGGTAATGCACTTTGGAAGGAAGAATTTAGGCATAGACTATTTTCTAAATTGCGAAATGCTTAAGAAATCAGAAGCACAAAGGGACTTGGAAGTCCTTGTTCACGATTCTTTTAAAGTTAATGTGCAGGTTCAGTCGGCAGTTAAGAAGGCAAATACAATGTTAGCATTCATGTCAAGAGGGCTAGAATACAAGAGCAGGGATGTACTCTGGTCAGACCACATTTGGAATATTGTGAGCAGTTTTGGGCCCCGTATCTGAGGAAGGATTGCTGGCCTTGGAAAGGGTCCAGAGGAGGTTCACAAGAATGATCTCTGGAAGGAAGAGCTTGTCGTATGAGGAACGGTTGAGGACTCTGGGTCGATATTCGTTGGGAGTTTAGAAGGATGAAGGGGGATCTTATTGAAACTTACAGGATACTGCGAGGCCTCGATAGAGTGGACATGGAGAGGATGGTTCCACTTGTAGGGACAACTAGAACCAGAGGACACCATCTCAGACTAAAGGGACAATCCTTTAAAACTGAGATGAGGAGGAATTTCTTCAGCCAGAGGGCGGTGAATCTGCGGAACTCTTTATCGCAGAAGGCTGCGGAGGCCAATCATTGAGTGTCTTTAAGACAGAGATAGATAGGTTCTTGATTAATAAGGGGATCTGGGGTTATGGGGAGAAGGCAGGAGAATGGGACTGAGAAACATATCAGTCATGATTGAATGGCGGTGCGAGGACGGTGTCGAGGGTGGTGGGATCCAGGATCAAGCCAGGATGGGGACTCGCGATTTTTGGGGTTGGGGTGGAGCCGGGAGTGCAGGAGGCGAAAGAGGCCGGTGTGCTGGCCTTTGCGTCCCTAGTAGCCCGGCGAAGGATCTTGCTACAATGGAAGGATGCGAGGCCCCCAAGCGTGGAGACCTGGATTAATGACATGGCGGGTTTCATTAAGCTAGAGAAGGTCAAATTCGCCCTGAGAGGGTCGGTACAAGGGTTCTTTAGGCGGTGGCAACCATTCCTCGACTTTCTGGCTCAACGATAGGGTACGGGGACAGTAGCAGCAGCAACCCGGGGGGGGGGGGGGGAAGGGGAGGGAAAAGGGGGGGGACGATGACTATGTTTGTTTATTTAATTTTAATTTATTTTTAAGTTCTTTTGTTGTTCATTGGGGTTGGGGGGATGTGATACATGCGTCAATACGGTCTGGGGGGTGTTACAGTTATTATGGGTTATTTTGTTGCATTTCATTGTTTGTCGTTATGTTTTATATTTTATGTAAAAAATTCCAATAAAAATTATATTAAAAAATGATTGAATGGCGGAGCAGACTCGATGGGCCGAGTGGCCTAATTCTGCTCCTATGTCTTATGGTCCTCATACACCAGTCACTGAAGGTAAGCATGGCAGGTGCAACAGGTAAAGAAGGCAAATGTTATGTTGGCCTTCATTGCAAGAGGATTTGAGTACAGGAATAGGGATGTCTTGCTGCAATTATACAGGGCCTTGGCAATATTGTGTGCAGTTTTGGTCTCTTTACCTGAGGAAGGATGTTCTTGTTATAGAAGGAGTGCAGCAAAGGTTTACCAGACTGATTCCTGTGATGGTGGAACTGACGTATGAGGAGAAATTGAGTCGGTTAGGATTGTATTCACTGGAGTTCAGAAGAATAAACGGGTGGAATCTCATAGAAACCTATAAAATTCTAACAGGACTGGGCAGGGTAGATGCAGGAAGGATATTCCCGATAGTGGATGAGTCCAGAGCCAGGGGTCACAGTCTGAGGATACGGGGTAGACCATTTAGGACAGAGATGAGGAATTTCTACACCCTGAGAGTGGTGAGCCTGTTTAATTCTCTACCACAGAAAACAGTTGAGGCCACCAGCGTTTACTGTAAGTGCGGAGTGGAACGCAATGACATCGAGGCACCAGAAAATTGCAATTTGACGTGAAACCATCGACTGCTGTGATTTCAAAACAGTTTCTCTGACCAATCGAGTTTCCCGATTCCAGCGTCGGCTGGGGAATCGTGCTCTTAAACTTTAGGGAATGGGGGGGGGGGGGGGTTAGAATGGTTGCAGCAGTGGGTGGGGGGGAGGCGAAGGTCAGTCTGGGAGGGAGATGGTCACACGGGGAGGAAAGGCAGGAGGGGGATCACTCCAGGAGGGAGAGCGGGAGGAAGGTCAGTCCGGGAGGGAGGTGGTCACACTGGGAGGAAAGGCAGGAGGGGGAACACTCCAGGAGGGAGAGCGGGAGGAAGGTCAGTCCGGGAGGGAGGGAGTGTCAGTCCGAGATGGGGCTCAGTCCTCACAATGTGCTGGTAGGTCGCAGAATGGGTAAATGCAGTCTCCAGTGTAACGTGCTAAATTCTTCATCACAGCTGGATGCTCTTCAGCAGGACACTTTTCTGGAGGAGTGTAAATGCTAGAATTGGTCAATGTATGGCATTGGTATGTGGACTAAGCAAAGCGAAGGAATATTAACTTTTAAACTCAACTGTTTTCAGAAAATAATCGTGTAAATATTGTTGTTTGGTTAACAGACTCATGGAATACTCTCCAAATCTATCGTTCAGCTACCACGCTCTGTGGAACAGCTGCCTCAGTCAATATTGTCAAAGAATCGTTTTGTTGAATGCTCTATTTTTGTGCCAGATGATCAGACGGTTCAACAACAACCACTAAGGCTCTAAGAGAGCATCCCCAATGTGGTGAAAGCAATGGAATTATATGAAAATCATAAATCCCACCCACCAAATGCGGCACTTTTCATTTTTGCAGGGAAGGGAATGGGGGCATTTTGTATTTTGATGCGTATGTGGTTTACAGTGGTAGCTTGCTATTTAATCATCAGCTGTCTCCAACTGAAGTCAGACCTTAGTAGTCCTGGTCTGTGAAAGGTGAAGTTTGCAGTTAAGAGCAGGTCAGATCTTTGTGGATTTGTCCAGGGAACGCCTTTGGATTTGGTCCCGGATCAGCTTTGGGAGAGGTCAGGTGCCCTTTGAGGGAGTTAAAGTGCCCTTTGGAATTGTTAAAGTAGGCATACATCTGTGTAAAAGGTGTATAAACTCATTATCGTCAAGCTTATTGGAACTGTCAAAAGGCCTATCAAACGCAACTGTTAAAAGTACCTGTCAAGAGGAACTGTGAAAACTATTTCACTCTGTCTGTTTAAATAAGCTTGACGGCTTCCATTACTGGACTAATGTTGCACAACTGATTTCACAACCATCCATTATCATAGTAGGGTGCCTATCATTTCAGAGTTTGACTGACAGCTATGTGTGGTTATAGACTCTGTGAAGTGGGACTATGAATTCCCGTGCTTGTTTTCAGAAGGGATTGTGCATTTGAATGAAATGTTTGTTGTTATAAGGCTTTATATAGTTGAAAGAATGTAAATATAGTAATGGGTTTTTCAGGACGAGTGCTTTTTTCAATATAGTGTTGTCTGCAATACATACTTAGAACATCATGTTATAGGATGTTACCTCACTGCTTGTGAGGTGTGCCCGTGGTGGATACTGGGTGAATTGACAGAGTAGGTGTAAGGGCAAGGGATGGTGGTTGGGAGAGCATGGGTTTGCATGAGTTGACACTAAGTTGGCGTAGGGGTAACAAAGGGTCTTAGGGGTGGGATACAGTGATGTGGAGTTTTTTGAGGAGCTGTCGGGGATAGGTGCAAGGCATGAGGTGACATGGAGGATATGGAGGCCATGAGAGATGAGTACAGGACATGAGGTGACATGGAGGATATGGAGGCCATGAGAGATGAGTACAGGACATGAGGTGGCATGGAGGATATGGGGTCATGGGGGTGTGTAGAGAGGCATTGATCTGTATGGAGGGTATTTCGGGCTATGGGGTGGGTATAGAACATAGAACATAGAACAGTACAGCACAGAACAGGCCCTTCGGCCCTCAATGTTGTGCCGAGCCATGATCATCCTACTCAAACCCACGTATCCACCCTATACCCGTAACCCAACCCTTAACCTTACTTTTATTAGGACACTACGGGCAATTTAGCATGGCCAATCCACCTAACCCGCACATCTTTGGACTGTGGGAGGAAACCGGAGCACCCGGAGGAAACCCACGCACACAGGGGGAGGACGTGCAGACTCCACACAGACAGTGACCCAAGCCGGGAATCGAACCTGGGACCCTGGAGCTGTGAAGCATTTATGCTAACCACCATGCCACCAGAGCATGGTGTTGCATAGGTTGGCAGGTCTGGGGCATGGGGAGTACATGGGGTTGAGGGGTAAGGGCTGTTGGGATGCTTCTTGGGTTCATTCCTTGTAATTATATTTGGTCACAGTGCCAGAGTTCCAGAGCAGGCCTTCCATCAGCCCGTCTTCACACCCGGCAGCCTCCTCAGTTCCTCCTTGGTCACCTCCCCTGACGTCTAATCCAGCCTGTTCCTCCGGACAGAAAGTCTGACGTCCAAGCAACCAGTTTATAAGTCAGATTCGTGGAGCCTGGAATTCCCCTGACTCTGTGCGCTCGACCCACGGATGAAAATGCGACATAAATTATAATCTCAGGCGCCATGCAATCTTCGCAAATCCCCTCAGACATTTGTAAAAAGCTGGGAATATTGTGATAGGTTGGCTGCTATCGGCTTTTTTATTCACACGGATTAGCATAACCGTGGGTTTTTTAAAAAAATGCTCGTCAGAGACAAGCCTCTCGTCGAGAATAGGCAGTTAATTGGGAGATTCAACTTTCATTAGCTGTTCAATCAGCTTCATCGGTGCACATATGATGACACAATTATTACAATGAAATCTCGGCTTTCTGCCACTAATGCTATCACTTCATTCAACAATACAGTGTCAAAGAATTTTGTTGCAAATTCAGCCACTGTTGCAACAATCTGCAGCCAATTTTACATGAGGTTTTGTTACGCACTTGAGAAGGGTCGAAGATCCATTTGTCTCTTCACCTTTTCGGGCGGATTCTCTGAGCGAGGGAGAATGGAAAATTTGATGTTCCAGCCAAAACTGGCACCGGAAAAACCCAGCCACGAACCAGGACAGGAGATTTCGGCATTTATATTTTTTTCTATCCGTTCATGAGATGTGGGCATTGCTGGCTGGGCCAGCATTTATTACCCATCAACATTGTCACTGTGGATCTGGAGTCACATGTATGCCAGACCAGGTAAGGGTGACAGATATCCTTCTCCTAAAGCTATTAGTGAACCTAATGGGTTTTTATGACAATCGACAATGGTTTCATGGTCATCATTAGGCTTTTTAAAATTCTAGATGAAATGAAATGAAATGAAAATCGCTTATTGTCACGAGTAGGCTTCAATGAAGTTACTGTGAAAAGTCCCTAGTCGCCACATTCCGGCGCCTGTCCGGGGAGGCTGGTACGGGAATCGAAACGTGCTGCTGGCCTGCTTGGTCTGCTTTAAAAGCCAGCGATTTAGCTGAGTGAGCTCATTTTTATTGAATTTAAATTTTACTATCTGCCATGGTGGGATTCGAACCCAGGTCCCCAGAGGATTATTACTGTGTCTCTGGAATCCTAGTCCTAGAATTGGAGTCACTGTCATAACCTGGAAACACAGCAGTCAATTTGTACACAGATAGCTCCCACAGCAGTAATGTGATAATGATCGGAAAAGGGGCTGGTTTAGCTCACTCGGCTAAATCGCTGGCTTTTAAAGCAGACCAAGCAGGCCAGCAGCACGGTTCGATTCCCGTACCAGCCTCCCTGGACAGGCGCCGGAATGTGGCGACTAGGGGCTTTTTACAGTAACTTCTTTGAAGCCTACTTGTGACAATAAGCGATTTACATTTTTTTCAAAATCTGGTTTGAGGTATTTTGAGATAACTCCCCTGTACTTCTTCGAAACGGCGTCATGGAACCTTTTATGTCCATACACAGGGCCTCGGTTTAAAGTGCCCCAATGTTGCCACCCATTTCTGCCAGTGCAACACTTTGTCAGTACTGCTCCTAGAGTACTGGAATGTCAGCCTAGGATTATGTACTCAAATCACTGGAATGGAACTTAAACCCACAGCCTTCTGGACTCGGGGGCCTAGGTGCTGAGTACATTGAGATTGCAGAACTGGTCATAACTGGATTCCATTTTGTGTTTAATCACTTTTCTGCTTGACAGTTGGGTGTTTTCAAGGACATTTTCCTTGTGTTTCTTACTGTTACTTGAGCTGTGAACAATGACAATTGATGTTGCTTTTGTGAGCTTGTCAGTGGTAATGGGGGTGAGCAAGTGACAAGTATTTACGTTAATAGCAGCAGATTACCAGTCATTACCCGTGGGCAGTACTCGCACTTGTGAGTCAGCAGGCTGTGGGTTTAGATCCCACTCCAGAGAGTAGAATGTATAGTCTAGGCTGTGCTTCCACTGCCAAGCAGAGGGAGTGCAGCACTGCTGGAGGTGCCGTCTTTCAGATGGGACATTAAAACAAGGGGCTCTCTTCCCTCTCGGGGATTCCGGGGCACTTTTTCCAGGAAGAGCAGGGGAGTTCGATCAGGTGTACCAGCTAATATTTATCCCTCAACCCAGCATCACCAAAACAGAGGACCTGATTGTGTATTTCATCGCTGTTGGTGGGAGCTTGCTGTGTGCAGACCCGCAGCCATGTTGTCCACATTACAACGATGACTACATCTCAAAAGTACTCCATTGACTGCAAAGCACCCTGGGACATCCAGAGGTCATGAAAGGCACTATATAAATGCAAGTCTTTATTTTCCAGTTTATTAAATCAGCAGCTAATAGATTTATCAGTGAAGTGCAGCAGTGGAAACCCTGATATTTTTGCTTTGGGTGCAATTGGGAAATTTCACCCAGAATGTGCATGTAATTGGACTAGTTGGGTGACAGTGCCGGCTTCCACCAGAATTCATTTGCATAAACACAATCAGACAGCACGATTGTTTCAGTTCAGTCATTTATTTCATTAAGAAGTATTTCCTGAGGTATTGAAGAATGTTAAACCTGGTGTAGTTCGCCAGTGAGAGACCGCGATTAGAATATTCGGAACAGGACCCGTCTCTCTGCCTGTGGTGTCAGAACGGCATGTTACTACGGAGACACGGTGAGAAAGAAGCCAAATCGCTGGAGGGCATGTGATTCCTGTCATTTTAGATGCCCACCGAGTGAGGGCAGTGGCATCTGAAGGAATTTAGTGAAAACCCGACCCCCCCACCACCACCAACTCCTCGTTTTTTAACTTATTAGATTGACTCAACATTGTGAAACTTTGCAACGTGAGAGAGCTGTGGGTGCTCAGCTACTGAGTACAATCAAGACAGCGGTCAATACATTTTCAGATACTTTGAGGGGTGACCTGACAGAGGTCTACATGATTATGAGGGGCATGGATAGAGTGGATGGGCAGGCACTCCTTCCCAGGGTGGAGGGATCAGTCACCAGGGGGCATAGGTTTAAGGTCTGTGGGGCAAGGTTTAGAGGAGATGTGTGAGGCAGGTTTTTTTACACAGAGGCCGGTGAGTGCCTGGAACGCGTTGCCAGGGGGGGCTGTGGAAGCAGTTACATTAATGGCGTTCAAAAGGCATCTCGACAAATACTTGGATAGGATGGATATAGAGGGATATGGCATTAGGAAGTGCTCAGGGTTTGGCCAAGGGTGCATCATGACTGGTACAGGCCTGGAGGGCATGTGCTGAATAGTTCTTTGTTCTTTGTACTTAAGGGAATTATGGGACAGTGCGGGAGGGTGGTGTAGAGATAAAGGGTCAACCGTGATCCTGCCGATGGGAGGGCAGGTCCAAATGGCCCCTCCTTTTCCTGTTTCGTATGTCACATTGGGCTCCAAGGTCAGACAACACCAACTAATAACATAAGCGAAAGTAAATATTTGGGGAAAAGAACTCTTTGCTGTGAGCTCATGCATACTGCTGTCGGGGGAAAGGCCCTCACCCCAGGAGGACACAATGGGTGGAAGGAGGAAACGGGCAAAGAAGACCTGGGTGTTGTTATTGCTTGTTCACAAACAGAAGTCAGTCAACGTGAGGCTGTTGTTCAAAAAGCAAATCAATCCATGGAAAGAATCTCAAGGGCATTTATTACAAGTTGAAGCAGGTTATTAATAGCACTGCATAGCATTACTGAGAATCCAGCTACTGCCTATAGTTCTGAGCACTTTATCTTAAAAAGAACATTGATTCACTCAAGCGGCTTGGGAAAAGAGCAGCGAGGTTCATTCAAGAGGCCAGCCTAATTCTAAAAGAAATTAAAACGAAAGGAGGACTTGCATTTATGTAGCGCCTGTCATGCCCAAAAGACATCCCACAGTGCTTTTCAGCCTGTGAAATATTCTTGGTAGTCACTGCTGTAATGTAACAAGGAGAGATCATACTGATAAATGCCTTGTTATTATGGGAAAGAAGAAGATTGTGACAGCAAATTGTTCAGCATCTTTTTAAGGCTGAAAGGCATTGATGACATAAATTATGCATTTTTAAAAATGGCTTTATACCACTGAGTGGTACAGACTCCTGAAGAATACTAAAGTTCGCTAATGGTTGATGACTTGCTCAGTGTTAAGAAAGAGATTGAGGATTATCAGGCAAAGTGGAGAAATAAAAGAACAAATCCTTTCGAGAAGAGCACTCCAATGCACCATTGGTTAAATGCAAAGTCTGGTGAGGGGTTGAGTCATAAAGATTAGAAGGACCCATGCTCATAAGACCATAAGACATCGGAGCAGAATTAGGCCACTTGGCCCATTGAGTCTGCTCCGCCATTCAAACATGACTGATATTTTCCTCATCCCCATTTTCCTGCCTCATTCCTCAGTCCCTGCTCATTTAGAAGATTGTAGAGCTGCTATGATTGGTTTAGGGGGCTGCAAATCATGGGTTAGTAATCCAGAGACCCCGGGTAATGCTCTAGATATGCAGATTCGAACCCCACCATGGGCAGATGGTGAGATTTGTATTCAATTAAAAAAAACTGGAATGAAACGTCTAATGATGACCATGAAACTATTTTCGACTGTTGTAAAAACCCAACTAGATCACTGATGTCCTTTAGAGAAGGAAATCTGCCGTCCTTACCCGGTCTGGCCCATATGTGACTCCAGATCTACAGCAATGTGATTGACTCTTAAATATCCTCTGAAATAGCCCAGCTCAAGAGAAGTTAGGGATGGCCAATAAATGCTGTCCCAGCCAGCGATGTCCACATACCACAAATTATTATTTTAAAAACATTCCTCCTCTTGATTACAATTGAGATTCTTGCTCGATAATGCACTAACGAGCAACATTGACAAATACTGGGAGCAGATTACTCTGCGTACCTTCTCGAGCATTGATATAATGAAGCTGCAGTCCACATCTACCCGCCCTTAGTCAGGAGAAGGAGCTTCTCAGCGTAGTGAGAATGTTGTTCCCTGTGGCGTGTGAAGCTTCTTCTGCTCATTTATCCATTGAATATCCACTCTGCAGTCCGACCTGCCCAATATTTCACTCCAACCAATGGTTTCGGCCTTACAGAAGGCACAAATGCACATGCCCATGGTCCTGAGATGCTTTTGCTACAATCTCCAGCACTTACCCTGCCAATTTCAGTGAGAGATTATCTCACTTAGAAACATTTGGAGTGTGAAATTGGATGCTAAGAAGATGAGTGAATGCTTAGCACTGGCTGCAATGCTAAGTTTCACAAATAAATTATCAATGAAGGTTCTTTTAAGCTTGAGCAGTTGCATCTTATCTACTGGAGGAGTTGGCTCCTGGTGGGGACAGTTCCATCGGCAGGTGACCATTCCTGAATTTATCAGGGAACACAGCAGACTCCTTTTAAAAAAAAAAATGTCTTGGGATGTGGGCATTGCCGGAAAGGCTGATATTTCTAACCTGTCTGTAGTTGCCCTTGAGAAAGCGGTGGTGAGCTGCCTTCTTGAGGTGCTGCAGTTCGCTCCGGTGTAGGTATTCCAATAGGTGAATGGGGAGTTCCTGGATTTGGACCAAGTGTTAATGAAAGAACAGGTGGTACATGCCCAAATTGAGATGGTGTGTGAGCTGGGGGTGACGGTAACCTCATTCATCTGTTGTCCTTGTCCCTCAAAGTGGTGGAGGTCACAGGATTGGGAGATGCTGCCAAAAAAAACTTGGTAACTTGCTGCAATCGATCTTGTAGATTGTGCGCACCGCAACCACGGTGTGTGGTGGTGGAGTAATGGATGTTTAAGCTCGTGCATAAGCAAGTGCACTACTTTATCCTATTGGTGTTGAGTTTCTTGGATGTTATTGGAGCTGCAGCCATCCAGAAAATGGAGAGAATTCAGTCACATTCCTGATCCTTACTCCATGCTGTATATGTTGTTGATAAACATAGTGCGAGTTTATGTTACGGTGTGCCTGTGATACCAGTATGCTCTGATATGCGCTCATACCTCATTAGAAACAACATTACAAGGATGAATCATGAAGGTACAGACTCCATTTTTGAAAAAAATTTCAGTGTGATGAATCTCGATGCTCTTCTTGCTGAATCACATCAGAATGTAAGAGCGAGAGAAGGATCTCGCATCCAGATATTGGCGTCCACCTTACACCTGGAAAAATGGGTGACATGTACGCAAATGTTGACGTCCAAGCTGTTTCAACTCAGGTTTGTGGAAGGGACAGACCTGACTGAGATATTAAAAAGAAAGACTCGCATTTATTTTGCGCTTTCACAACCACCTAACATCTCAAAGCGTTTCACAGCTGATGAAGTACTTTTTGAAGTGTAATCGCTTCATAATGTAGGAAAGGCAGCAGCCAATCGGCAGTCAGGAAGGTCTCACAAAAAGCATTGTGATAATCTACTTATTGTGATGTTAGTCGGAGTGACGGATGTCGACTAGGACACCACGGGTATAACTTCACTGGTCTTCTCCGACATTGTTCCGCAGGATCTTCCCTATCCTTCCAAGCAGGGAGATGGTACCTTCGTTCAGTATCTCATCTGAAAGACATCAGCACCTTCAACAGTGCAGTGCCCCCCTCAGTCCTGCACTGGAGTGTCAGCCTTGCATTCTGTGCTCGAGCCCTGAAGTGGGGCGTGAACGCAAAACCTTGGGATTCAGAGGCAGGCATGCAACCAACTGAGTCGTTACTGACAGAGCTGGATGATAAGAAAGGAGGCGGACTCTTGAGAATGATATTCCTGCCATTTGAATCAAGAATCTTTCCTGACTGGTTTTCCCCAGTACTTTTCATTCACTTCAAACCAAAGTTAGCTTTGGTGATTGTTGAGTTGAAATGTAGCCATTCATGGAGAAATAAAACATTTCTTTGATGGGATGTGGGCATCAGTGGCCGGGCCAGCATTTATTGCCCATCCCTAAATGCCCTTGAACTAAGTAGCTTGCCAGGCAATTTCAGTGGGAACTTAAGAGTCAATCACATTGCTGTGGGTCTGTCGGGAGTCACATGTAGGCCAGACTGGGTAAGGATGGCAGATTTCCTTCCTTAAAGGGCATTAGTGAACCAGACGGGTTTTTACAACGATCATCATTTAGACTTCTAGTTCCAGCTCATAATTGAATTCAATTCAATGTGCTGAGATTTGAACCTGGGTCCCCAGTACTACCAAGAGTCTCTGGATTACTGGCCCTCTGACCATGCCTCTATGTCCTTCTAGGCTTCTATTATCGGCGACCTCAGAAATAATTGATCATGTTCCTAGTGTAATAATAATTTTAATATATTCCTAACTGCTTCATTATGGATGTTTGCAACGTGCTCATTTGAAGGCCCATCGTTTATAATCGATCTCCTGTTAGATAACTGATCATTTTATAGACGTTGGAAATTATTCTGTTCATTTAATTTGGAATTTACTTTTGTGTGACTGCTGATGGAGTGGCTTCTAACAAGCCACAGCTCAATTGACTTCATCTAGTCTCCTCGAACAAATTACATTTTGAAATATTAGTTAGGAAGGGGAGTGCAAATATTGGACTTGAGACCATCAGGTCTGGAATCTGTTGCGAATTCAGTCCAGACTGATGGAAGGAACATAACCCGACTGAGATTATTTACAATTCATCAGCCAAAACATATCACTAACCTGGCACTAAAGGAAGAAAGAACTTGCATTTCTATAGCACCTTTCACAGCGTTCCGATGTTCCCAAGCACTTTTCAGCCAAAATGTGTCCAGGTTTAGTCGCTGCCAGTTTAGCTCAATTGGCTGGTTCGTGATGGGGAGCGAGGCCAACAGCGCGGGTTCAATTACAGTACTGGCTGAGGTTATTCATGAAGGCCCCGCCTTCTCAATCTTGCCCCCTTGCCTGAGGTGTGGTGACCCTCAGGTTATACCACCACCAGTCAGCTCTCTTTCAAAAGGGGAGAGCAGCCTACGATCCTCGTGGACTATGGCGACAGTCATTGCAATCACTGCTGTACTTTAGGGTACACAGTAGTTAATTTACACGCAGAAAACTCTCACAATGAGACAATGACCAGATATCTACTTTTGTGATACTGGTTAAGGGTGAAATATTGAAGGACACTGGAGAGAATGGCCATGCTCTTCCTCAAATACTTGAGGGGGTGGGGGGGGGGGGGGGGGGGGGGGGGGGAACGGCACAGACAGAACCTCATTCGAGAAAAGGTTTATTTCCAAGGTGACAAACTCGGCAGAGGTACCAAATTTCACAAGTTGCATGTGCAGGTTAAGGGAACATTGGAAATAAGAACAGAGAATGTTGGATAAACTCAGCAGGTCTGGCAGCGCCTAAAGGATCCTCGAAGGGGCATTTAGATTTTGAAACATTCGGCCTGTTTTTCTCCCCGCCGATGCTGCCAGACCTGTTGATTTTTTTTCAGCATTTTCTGCTTTCCTTTCAGATTCCAGCATCCGCAGTATTTTGCTCTTATTTAAGGGAAAGTTAGTGATGTGTTTAAGAAGTTGAGGAAGAAAGAAATAGTATGTGTTCATAGGGTATGACAAAAAAGGAGGGGAGAAGGCTTGAGTGGAGCATAAACACCAGAGCGGAGCAGATGGGAGGAATGGCCTGTTAATACTATATAGAACATAGAACATAGAACAGTACAGCACAGAACAGGCCCTTTGGCCCTCGATGTTGTGCCGAGCCATGATCACCCTACTCAAACCCACAAACCACCCTATACCCGTAACCCAATAACCCCCCTTAACCTTACTTTTTAGAACACTACGGGCAATTTAGCATGGCCAATCCACCTAACCCGCACATCTTTGGACTGTGGGAGGAAACCGGAGCACCCGGAGGAAACCCACGCACACACGGGGAGGACGTGCAGACTCCGCACAGACAGTGACCCTATAATTCTATGCAACTATATGTTTTGCTTAGTCATCTGAAAGATAGCCAATTATTTCCAAATCTGTGTGACAGCTAGAAAAATCGCAATAATCGGTCAAAAGTTATCTTAATTGGCTGGAGCTATTAACTGATCTGAGGGAAGGGAGAAAGGTTGATTGCACCCTTCACAGAAAGACGAAGTGAACTTGCCAGACTTGACAAGTAAAGATTACAGGCTGAGGAAAAGGGAGGCGGGTGGAAAGGTGTCAACGTAATCAGTTGTCACGCTGGTACTTTATTACTCATTTGCCATCTCCTGGATGGTCAGGACCTGATATATTCGGTAATAGCAGCCAGTGCGGGCATAACTGAATCAGAAGCTCCGTCTAAGAGACATGCCAACCTGATATTTTGGGTGTACTTGCATAACATTTCCTAGCGTTCCCTTAGAGATTTGTTTTTAAAGTGATAAGTCCATCGAAACTTTGAAATGAGTGCCACACTGCAGAATGATGGGACCAATGCGTTATCTAATCAAGGCAGGAGTCAAAAGATTTGCTGAGATTTCGGGGTTGGCTGCAGCTAAAAATGTATGAAGTATGACATGACTGTTTAATAAGAGACTCACTGAGATGCTTCATTCCATCATCAGCCGACTAGAAATGAACCAGCGAGACAGTAAAAATGATTGATGACTGGAGTTACATATCAGCTCTGTGCAAAAGCTGGCCGATTTGCAAGCTAACCTATTTTTGCTGCCGTATAACAACTTTACAAAACTTATTCACAAGAACACAGCTGCAGGATGAGGGGCTCAAAGGAGAAATATAACACAACCTTGACCGTTCACTTGCTGCAGACATTAAAGCTGAGCAGAGGTTAAACTGGAAGTTCGCTCCATAGGCTGGCTGAATCCAGGCAGCTGGCTGAATCCAGGCAGCTGGCCACTGAATTCAGGCAGCTGACCACTGAATTCAGGCAGCTGGCCACTGAATTCAGGTTACAAGCTGTCTGTCTTGTCATTCCCATACCTTTATACATTTTTTTACCCGGCAGATCTACAGAAGCATTCCCTTCAGCAGTTTTATCTTTCAAACCTTGCTTGTTGGTGATTGTAGCCGAACTGAATAAGACCATTTACATCATAGAATCCCTACAATGCAGAAGGATGCCATTCACCCCATCAAGTCTGCACCGACCCTCTGAAAGAGCACCCTACCTCGACCTGTTCCCTCACCCTATCCCCGTAACCCCACCCAGCCAGCACACCTTCGGACACATCTTTGGACACTAAGGGGCAATTTCAGCATGGCCAATCCACCAAACCTGCACATCTATAGGCTGTGAGAGGAAACCGGAGCACCCGGAGGAAAGCCACGCAAACACGGGGAGAAAGTGTAGACTCCGCACAGTGACCCGAGGCTGTAACTGAACCCGGGACCCTGACACTGCGAGGCAGCAGTGCTAACCACTGTGCCGCTGACATTGTGCATTCTTTATTTTCCGTGATTTATCACTTCAAAAGATTTTAACATTACCTCCCTTGTTCCTTTCAGGCCTGGCTGACGGAGATTCATGAATATGCAACACAAGACGTGGTAATCATGCTTTTGGGTAACAAGGTGAGCGCTGGCACTGCGCATCTTGTATCAGGTACTTGTCAGCTCGTTCTTTGAAAGCACCATCGGGGAGGGGGTCGCTAAACCGGGACGGCTTGAAAAGGGGGGGCGGCGGGGTGGGGAGAGCGGGGCTGCCAATCAAAATGACGCCTTGATCTGCGAACAACGGTTCCTGCTGCCGAGGTCTGCTTGCCAGTAAGAAATCTCTCTGAGTGTGGCCTTGGTGGGGAGAAACTCCCAGAGGCCAAAATAACCCGGCAAAGTGCTGTTGAATAACGGGGTGATTCTTAGCACTGCAGCTGCCGGGAAATATCCCACCAAATCACCCAAAAGCGAATTTAACTTTGGCCTCTCAATCGCAACCGGTATCTTGGAGGGGGCATCGAATGATACTTTGTGGGTAGAATTTAGGAATAAAAAAGGGACAGCCACATTGCTCGGTGTTTATTATAGACCCCCAGATAGTCAGCGAGAAATTGAGGAGCAAGAATGTGCACGATTCGCAGAGGTGTGTAATAATAATAGGGTAACTATATTAGGTGATTTCAACTTTCCCAACGTTAATTGGGGTAGTCATAGTGTTAAGTGCATAGATGGAGTGGATTTCTTAAAATGTATACAGGAGAACATTTTGGGTCCAGATGTAGAAGGTCCAACGAGGGATGGTGCAGTGCTGGACATAATTCTGGGGAATGTAGCCGGACAGCTGGTTGAGGTGGTGGTGGGGAGCATTTTGGTGATAGCGACCACAACATGGTGCAATTTAAGCTTATTATGGACAAAGAAATAGACAAGTTGAAAAAGAACGTTTTGGATTGGGGAGAGCGGATTTTAGTAAAATAAGGCCAGATCTGGCCAAGGTAGAATGGGAACAACTACTTGTGGGGAAATCTACAGAAGAGCAGTGGGGGATATTCAAAAAGGAAATACAGCTCAACATGTTCCCCCTCGGCTAATAGCAAGGAATAAGAAGTCCAGAGAACCATGGATGACCTGACATATTCAGGATACAATGAGAATGGAAAGACAGGCATTCAACAGGTACAAGGGGAGTAAATCAGCGGGGGCATTAGCGGAGGACAGAAAGTGCAGGGTGGAGCTTAAGAAAGCAATTAGGAAAGCAAAAAGAGGATATGAGAGAGGTCTGGCAGGTAAAAGTAGGGAAAATCCCAAAATATTCTCAAAGCAATCAATGGGAAAAGGCTAAACAGCGAAAGAGCCGGGCCAATTAGAGACCAAGTGGGGCCAGAGGACATTGGTAGGGTGTTGAACGAATACTTCACATCCGTCTTCACCCAAGAGAATGCGGAGGTAGATATGGAACTCGGGGAGAGAGATTGTGTGGTTCTTGAGCAAATTGTAATAGGGGGTGACAAGGTGTTGGAGGTGTTGGCAGACATAAAAAGTGGACAAATTTTCAGGTCCTGATTAATTATGTCCCAGGATGCTGTGGGAGGTGATTGCAGGGCCTCTGACCCAAATTCTGAATTCCTCTCTGGCAATGGGGGAAGTGCCAGAGGACTGGAGAACCACGAGTGTAGTTCCACTATTTAAGAAAGGTTGTAGAGATAAGCCAGAGAACTACAGACCAGTGAGTCTCACTTCAGTGGTAGGAAAACTGTTGGAGAAAATCTGAAGGAGAGAATCTGTTTCCATTTAGGAAGGCAAGGTTTGATTCGGGACAGTCAGTATGGCTTTGTCAGAGGGACTGCCAGAGATGAATATGGACTTTCCGGAACCCGGCTGTTGGTTTCCCTTGTGACCGCAGGGGAGGGTGGGGTGGGTTCCACTCGTTATGAGGACAGAGAGGAATGGTGAGCAACACGAGGAGTGTTCTTTATGGTGGCAGCCTCCAGCAGTCCCTATAAAGACCACTGCACACAGTACTCCAGCTGTTCATCTGAGACAACTGACCACAGCCGAAAGTTTACGTTCAATATGGGAAAGTGGCACTCATCCCCCATTTTGCAAGGGAGCCAATGCTTGCTCTAGTTGGGCACACTGACCAATGTAGGACCTGGGCTTAGGTCCTTTCTAGGCTTAGGCTCTGCCCTTTAATTTGTTGATTTGATCTTTTGTTCATTTGACTTCTTAGTTACTTTGATTTTCCTCAAGAGTATAATTCCCAACAGATCCTTTTGCAGTGTAACTAGGTGCTGCCACCCTTTGGTAGAATCTCAAAATGCAACACAGAATTCCGAAAAGCCACTTGGACATTTCAGAGAAGCACCAAGCGAAGGCAGGGTACTTCTTCTACTCTGCCTTGAGAGTAAAGCATTGGAACTGTGATCATTGGAAACTTCAATCCAACTCGTACTTTCACAAATGGCAACTGTACCACTTAGTACGGGAATGAGCCAGACTGATCAGGAGGAGTGCAGACTCGCTCACGAAGATGTGACCGAAAAATTGTTCATTGTCATGTCTGTCTGTCTGTTATAGGCCGATGCGACTCAAGAAAGAGCTGTGAAGAAAGAGGCAGGGGAAAAATTAGCCAAGGTATGTCGCTTTCTACGCCACTCTTTAGACTGTACGGTTTGTAAGATTCTGCAAAATGAAATACCCTGAAATGAGCACTGTTGGTTGTGTGGGAAGAAAACAAAGAGAGAATGAGAGAAAGATCTGACCCGCCAACTCAGCATAGGTCAAAGGCAAGACTCAGGTGAAAGGTCATTGTGCTAAGCCACTCAACGGCTGCGTCCCCCAGCCATCTTTTTTGCCAGTTTCAGGTTAAACCTAACTCCATCAAAAGCGGAGGTTAAGACGAGACATTCAGCATGTGGCACGATTTAGCGACATGAATCAGCAGTCAGTGTGAATTTGAGATGTGGGGGTGCAGAGTAAGATACCGACCTGCTCTTTCTTTTTGTTATTTCAGCTGCTTTTGCACTTCATGGGCAGGAGAGGCTTTGGCGGGGGCTGGGGGCACTGGTGGGGGGTGGCGAGCCTGGCCAAAGGGGGGGTTCACTATTTGGCAGGTTGGGTCCGTGCGCCGGCGCTGCAGGCTGCTGGAGCCGGGGGCTCTATGCTGCGTGCCTGCTAGCCCCCCACCAGACGGGGGATTGGTGGCTGTTTTGCGGCATTTGTTCGGTTGTAAAACACCACCGTTCCCACGCCGAATTCAGCGCTTAGTCTCAAAATCGGAGAATCCAGCCCATAGAATCCCTACAGTGCAGAAGGAGGCCATTCAGCCCATTGAGTCAGCATGGACCTTCTGAATGAACACCCTACCTGCATTCCCCCCCCCCCCCGGCTGCCCCATACCCCACCTAACCTGCACATACCTGGAGACTAAGAATCAATTTAGCATGGCCAACCCACTTAATCTGAAGAAAACCAGAGCACCCGGAGGAAACCCGCGCAGACACGGGGCAAAAGTGCTAACTCCACACACAGTCACCCAAGGCCGGAATCGAACCCGGGTCCCTGGTGCTGTGAGGCAGCAGTGCTAACCACCGTGCCGCCCACTTGTTGGATCATAAATGACAATGGCAAGTGTAATGAAATTGCCATGATTTAAGAGCAGATTTAGTCTGTCCCTAGATTTTAATATGCCAGTTACTTCACTTTTTTAAATGCAGGGCTGTGACTGAAAGCATCATTTATTTTAAGACTATGGACTCAGTACTATTTTACAATACTGGGAGAAACATTTATCAGTGGAAATGGGGGTGATTGGGCAGAGTGGATCGGTGGGCCATTTGATACCAATGGATTGAAATCTGCTGGGTTGTAAAACTGGAATTGCGACTCACTCAGCCAATTTACTGCCCTGGTAGTGAGGCTGAAAATTGCTTTCCTGCGGACTTGCCTAATTGGCCTTTATCTTCTTCCAGGAATACGGGGTGCCCTTTATGGAAACAAGTGCCAAAACAGGCCTAAATGTTGAGCTGGCATTTATGGCTATTGCAAAGTAAGTGACGCACTCCCTGCATTGGCAGACATTGGTGAGGATTATTACAACAACCAATTTTCGTCCAAGTATCTCCCGATCTTCTTATCCCCGAGGTAAAATTAAAAAATGACAAAAGTTAACCTGAGATTTGAAAAGGCAAACGAGGATTAGTCAAATAAGAATTGATGACCGTAAGTAGGAATTTATTTTGTCAGCTTTGTGTACATTGGTAGGTATAACACTGATATATAATTGACAAGGAGCAGTATTACTGGGATAAGGTAGTCAATATACGTATAATTTAAAATAAAAACAGAAAGTCCTGGAAATCTCAGGAATAATTTAATAAAAATTATAAAATAATTTAAAATAAAAACAGAAAATCTCAGCAGGTCTGGCAGAGGGAAACCTAGGGCGCGATTCTCCACCCCCCACGCTGGTTGGGAGAATAGCGGGAGGGCCTCCCGACATTTTTCACGCCCTCCTGCTATTCTCCCCCCCTCGCCTGACCCACGTCACAAATCGCCACTCGCCGTTTTTTACGGAGAGAAGCGATTCTCCGTGGCCGATGGGCCGGGCCTTTACGCCCGTTTTTTCACGCCAGCAAACACACCTGCTTGCTGCCGTCGTAAAAACGGGCATCCAGAGGCCCGCACTATTTCCCCTCCGCCGCCCAACAAGATCAAGCCGCCACATCTTGTCGGGAGGCGGTGGAGAAATGCGGAACCGTGCATGCGTGGGTTCCGTCAATGGCGTGATGACGTCACCCGCGCATGCGCGGGTTGGAGCCGGCCGCGCGTCATCTTGGCGCGCGGCCTTAACGGCGGTCGTTAAGGGCGCGACGCCGTGATTCCCGGGGTCCCGCTCCTAGCCCCGATGGGGGGGGGAGAATCGGGTCCCGGGAACGGGCGTGAAGGCTGCCGTGAAACACGGCCGGTTTCACGGCAGCCTTTTCAACTCTCCGCATTTGCGGAGAATCTCGCCCCTAAAGTTAACATTTCAAGTCCAATGTGACTCTTGTTCAGAACTCAATATTTCCAGCATCCGCAGTATCTTGATTTTGTTACATTTCTATTTCACCCTGTTGTCTGCAAGAATCATTAGATTGGATGCAGAAAACCCCAAATTATAAACAGAAAATGCTGGTACTACTCCACAGGTCAGGCAGCGTACAAAGCGAGAGGGAGAGAGCAGAGTTTGTGTTTACTCGGAACCGGAGCAAGTAACTTGTAACTTTTTCCAGTCCTGAAACATTGAGCGTTGCTCTCTCCGTAGATGCTGCCTGACCTGCCGAGCGTTTCTGCACGGGATCAGAATCTTGATCATGGGGGAGTACGGTCAGTGTGTGCTCGTCCACTGCACTGCCCCAGCTCTTGGTGCAAGATCAGCCTAACCTAATACAGCTCCACCTTCAGGACAGGTCTGACTGTTACTGCCCTGTGTGTTACAGAGAACTGAAGCACAGGTCGATGAAATCACCAAACGACCCCAAGTTCAAGCTCCACGACTATGTGAATTCGGAAATGAAAGGCACGGGTTGCTGCAGTTCGTAACTGGCGCATTCTTTCTGCTGATACATTTGTACAAGACTGATTGGTGTTCAACAGCCAGGACAGTTCGTCTCGTGGTTCTGCCATCTTTTGTGTGAAGTTCCTGCATGTCTGTACTTGTTGTTTGTACATCGACGAGTGTTTATCAGCCGATAAGACCGTGAGCTCATTTGGGGAGGTGGGTGGGATATAAATGGTGTTAAATCAGGATCGAAAGTACTACACTTGATTGTTTACATAATCTAAATCTGCTTTTGCTGACTCTCAGTTTGTATCAATAGAAAAACAAACCTGGTCCTGTAGGACATTAAATGAATGTACATTGATGTCCGTGATTGTATGCTGTGTCTATTTTTAAATCCTTTACAGGGCCAATGTTAATTTCATTTGGGGAACAGAAGAGAAACCACACGTGCGAAAATAAATCACGATGTCAGTTGCAGAGAAAACGCAATTTGACCCCACTTTCTGCATCTTGCTGAAATACTGTAAACTATTTTTTAAAACAACTACTTTAATGCGCAATTGTCAGACTTGATATTAGAATTTTAATAAATAGTCGCAACATCTGTAAAATAAAATGTTTTCCAAGAAACCACACTCCGTAGTGAGTGAGAAAAGTGACGGTGAAAATGATCGATGGGCCTGGTGTTAATCATTGTGTAACATATGCTTTTGCAGAAAGTAAAAACTTGAAAATTACCCCACATGGTTGATTTTTATTCTCTTCACATTTTTTTCTGTTTTCGTGAGGGACTGCAGCATTGGCTGAAAGTTTCTAACATCTGCATCAAGTAGCCAGCGAATGCAGAACTGTGGTGTTAAATAATAGGAGTTTTGGCCGGCTATGCCATTCAAAAGAGCCTGACTGATCTTTTACATTCACACTGATCTTTTACATTCACCCCCTGCATTTCCTTAGTTCCGTAATGTCCAAATATCTAGCAATCTCATTGTTTTTACAAAAATATTTTAATTTAAATTTTCAACGTTTTAACAACAAATAAACATAATCACAACACCACTCTCACCCCCCTTTGATGGCAACCAGATCTCCAAAGTGTAACAAACAAACCCAATTGTATAGGGCATTGGTGAGACCACACCTGGAGTATTGTGTGCAGTTTTGGTGTCCTTATCTACTATGGAAGCAGTGCAGCAAAGGTTTACCAGACAGGACTGTCATAAGAGGACAGGCTAAATCGGTTAGGATTATAATCATTGGAATTTCAAAGCGTGAGAGAGGGTCTCATAAAAACTTATGAAATTCTAACAGGATTAGAATCAAAAAGAATGTTCCCAATGGTGGGGGAGACCAGAACTATGGGTCATTATTTGAAGATAAGGACTGAGGTGAGGAGAAATTTCTTCACCCAGAGAGTGGTGCATGTATGGAATTCGCTACCATAGAAAGTAGTTGAGGCCAAAACATTGTGTAATTTCAAGAAGGAATTAGATATAGCTCTTGGGGATAAAGGGATCTAGGGATATGGGGGGGGGGGGAAGGCGGGATCAGAGTATCAATCTTGATCTTCAGCCTTGTTCATAATGAATGGTGGAGCAGGCTCGAAAGCCCTCCTTTGTTTCTAACCCCTCATCCGGCCCTCTCAAAGCAAATTTCACCTTCTCTAACTGGTGTCATATGAGAGTACCTTTAAGAAATGGGTGTTTATAAATGGGTATGTATATAAATATCTGTAGTGAGAGTACCTTTAAGAAATGAGTGGTTTATTACTGCAGTGATGTCAGAGAGTGGGTGGAGCTGGGCTGTTTCCTGCAGGGTGTGTTTTAGTTTCGTTTTCAGCGTTGGAGCTGAAGCCAGCCAAAGCAGGTGTACTGTTGATCTCTCTGCCATGAAAAGACTATCTCTTGATCATTTGGTGAATTCAGAATTATAAATGTTTTCCGTTGTGAATGAAAACCTGATGTGCTTCTGTTAAAAGGTGTTTCTTTTGTCTTCTGGATGTTGTTTGGGAAGTTATTAAGGATTACTTAGTGTTGTACTCTTTGGGGGTTGTATTTGAATTGATGGTTGCTAAGATGTTCACTGTATGTTTTAAAAAGGTTAACTTGAGTTCATAGAATAAACATGGTTTTGATTTAAAAAATACTTTTCCATTTCTGCTGTACCACACCTGTAGAGTGGGCCGTGTGCTCCCCATACCACAATCTATTAAAAGTTGTGGGTCAGGTGAACTCCATGATACACTTTGGGGTTCTCTAAACCCTGGCCCATAACAACAGGAACTCCATTAGATCCCCCAGCCACACTGAGGTGTGGGGGACGCTGACCTTCACCCCAACAAGACTCACCTGCGATCGATCATCGAGGTGAAGACATCTGACCCCGCCCCTCTACTTGTGCTGTCAGAATTGACTCCGAATCTTCAGCGTGGCTACCACCACAGGACTACCCGTGTACTTCCCTGGGGCGAATGGTAGCAGCGCCGTTGCCAGTGTCCAGAGCCCGACCCTCTCCAGATCTAATTGTTTAATACTGGCAATGCTTGACCATCTGCGGGTCTCTGGGGGTGATGATTTTCAGCGTTTGGTTGATGAGCTGTGGCCCTTCTGCTTATCTACGTGCGTCTGGAGCACTACTCACGGCCTACCAAATGTTGGCTGTGATGCTGCAGTCCTCCGCTTTCCAAGCAAAACGATGAGGACTGCCATTAGGAGTCAGGGTTAGGTCAGCTACAGCACAAGTGGTATTGGAATCAGCTGGAAATACCTCACAGGGCAAGTCAAAATCAGGAGGCAAATATCTAGAGAATTGCTGACTGTTCAGTGCTGTGTCAGTCCCGTGTACAGCATTTAAGAGCGTGGTTGGTTGTGCTGGAAGGCAGACTGTATTGAGTTTGGTTCACTTGTTGATATACCCAAATGCAGGCTCATGAGTTTTAGTGTGGATCAGTATCCAGCAATTCGCTACTCGAAGAGTACATTCTTGGGCACCCAAGTGCCTACAGGGTTGGCTTTAGCTGTGTTGTGCCCAGTAGTCAATTAGCCTGCGCTCTCCAGCCTTATACAGCAGCTACTTGCCTAGGTGTTTGTGTTAATATTGAACCAGGATAATGTACCAATTTACCTATTCCCTTCTAGATCTTCAATACTCCGACACATCACCGTTGCTCCATTGCAAATATCCCTATTAGGCCAGGGCACCTCCTCATTGGTTCAGTGCCAAACTATTTATCAAACTCCTTTGCTCCTTGCTGCATCAAGCCAGGGTACCTCAGAACTCTCTGATATTCAGGGCAGTATGCAAGCAACCGAAGACTTTACTGGGACTCATTCTGAAGCCCTCATGTTGGCCTTCGCTTTTAAAATCAGTTGCATAGTCAATGGTTGTTTCACCCAAGTCCAAAGATGCACTATAGGTGGATTGGCTATGCTAATTTGCCCCTTACAGTCCAAAGATGTGCAGTTAGGTGGGATTGCAGGAGAGTGGTCCTAGGTATGGCATTCTTTCAGAGGGTCGGTGCAGACTTGATGGGCCAAGTGTCCTTTTGCACTGGCAATAACCTCTATTCGGTAAGAAGTCTTACAACACCAGGTTAAAGTCCAACAGGTGTGTTTCAAACAGTAGCTTTCGGAGCACTACTCCTTCCTCAGGTGAATGAAGAGTTTTTTTTCCCCATCTCTATTCGGTGAAATAGACATTTTAGTCGTAAAGCTCTTGCTGGATAAAAATGCATTTGCTGATGCTCCAAGTACATTTCAACCATCAACTTCACTCGTGATCAATGGGACATTGAATGTTCAACCTTGTAACAGCTTCCAATGTCAACAATAGAGTTAGAGTGCCCTCTGCTGTCGACTTTATGGAAGTGTTAAATTATTAGGTGCTTGTAGATGAAGTACACTCAGAGCATATGCGGACCAGCTGGCAAACATGTTCGTGGACATCTTTAACCTGTCCCTACTCCGCTCCAAGGTCCCCACCTACTTCAAGAAGACCACCATCATACCGGTGCTAAAGAACCAGACAACGTGCCTCAACCATCTGGTGGTCCTGACTTCAGTTGTAATGAAGAGTTGAGAGGTTGGTCATGAAGCACCATCACCCCCATACTCCCAGAATGCCTTGATCCACTGCAATTTGCAGACCACCACAACTGGTCCACAGCAGATGCCACCTCCCTGGCCCTACACTCATCCCTCGAGCATCTTGATAACAAGGACTCCCACATCAGACTCCTATCTATTGACTACAACTCCGCCTTCAACACCATAATCCCAGCCAAGCTCATATCAAAGCTCCAAATCCTAGGAATTGGCTCCTCACTCTGCAACTGGATCCTTGACTTTCCAGACCAGTCAGTAAGAATAAACACCTCTTCCACAATAGTCCTCATTACCAGGTCCCACAAAGCTGCATACTTAGCCCCCTACTATACTCCCGGTACACACACTACTGCATGGCAAAATTTAGTTCCAACACCGTCTACATGTTTGCTGACAATGACCATAGTGGGACAGATCTCAAATAACGAGTCAGAATACAGGGGGGAGATTGAGAACCTAGTGGAGTGGTTCAGTGACAATCGCTCCCTCAATGCCAGCAAAACTAAAGAGCTGGTCCTTGACTTCAGGAAGCAAAGTACCATACACACCCTTGTCAGCATCAACAGGGCTGAGGTGGGGATGATTAGCAATTTCAAATTCCTTGGGGTACACATCTCCCAAAAATCTGTCCTGGTCCACCCATGTCAATGCCACCACCAAGAAAGCACAACAGCGCCTATACTTCAGAAACTAAGGAAATCCAGCATGTCCACATCAACTCTTACCAACTTTTATTGATCACCATAGAAAGCATCCTATCTGGCTGCATCACATGGCAACTGCTCAGCCCAAGATTACAACAAACTTCAGAGTTTATGAACACAGCCCAGTCCATCTCACAAACCTGCCTCCCATCCATTGACTCCATCTACACCTCCTACTGGGGCAAGCTGGCAGCATAGACTGCCTCTGACCCAGCTTACTTATTCTTCCATCGTACAAAAGTCTGAGAACACTCAAAAGCAGGTCCTTCGACTCCTAAACAACCGTCTTATGGACTGACCTAATTAACACTACACCCGTGTGCTTCACCCGATCCCAGTGTTTATGGAGTTACATAATTGTAGGGCAACACGTGCTGCACTATTTGTTTTATTTCCTTTATGTATTTAATGATCTGCATGCAGAAAAACACTTTCCGGTCCCTGGTAAAGTGACAATAAACAAATTGAAACACACAATGACATGGGGAGAATATGCAGTCTGCAGTAACCCAAGCTGGGAATAAAACCCAAATGAATTAAGTCAACCACTGCGACCATGGCCAACTGGTCTATGCCAGTACCTGTGCTTCATACAACCATCACACCACCTATTTATTATCAATCCATCCATCCATCCATCATGAAAATCAAAAAAATCATAGGGGCAGCACTGTAGTTAGCACACTGCTGCAGTGCCAGGGACCTAGGTTCAATTCCAACCTTGGGTGATTGCATGCACACTTCTCCCCATATCCACGTTTGTTCCCTCTGGTTTCTTCAGTCCAAAGATGTGCCCGTTAGGTGGATTGGCTAAAATGGGGGAGTGGGCCTGCTTCAGTCAGTTCAGACTCCACAGGCCAAATGGCCTGCTTCTGCACTGCAGGGATTCTACAAGTCAAATCCACCACTGCCTCAATTCATTATCCAACTCATTTGTGCAAGCAAATTGCCATAATACAGCATGAAGACAGGTTTCATGGTTCTTCCAAACACTGTTACTGTCGCCATTCATAACAATTCCAGCACCCACTCGTGCACTTCATTCCAATGATAAATGTGATTGGATGTGATCAAAGCCTATGATAAAGAATAAACAGTCATTTACCTAGCACCATTTATCCTCTAGTCCTTTCTTAGGCCAGACTGAGCAAAGATTCCCGACTGAGCTAACAGTGCTTTTCTTAGGCCAGACGGGAGCTAATATTCCCAGTAGTACCATTGAAGGAAAGTTAATGCAGACACCTTTTAAAAAAAAAAAACCACCATTTGCAGTGACAATCTATTTATTTATCATGTCAAAATACAAGTGAAGACATCTTTGATGATCATGGTCCAATAGCAGTTAGCTGTGGCAATTAGATACCAGCCTAATCTGCCATGTTACACATTTCCATACCATCCTCCCCAAACAGGCACTGGAATGTGGTAACTAAGAGCTTTTCACAGTAACTTCAACTTCATTTGAAGCCTACTTGTGACAATAAGCGATTTTCACATGTTCCAGGAGTCACCCAGTCAAATCTATAACCTGTAACAATTAAAGCATTTGGGTTAGTAATATTAAGTGCTTCTAATTCTATGGCACACAAATGAAATACAAAGAGCCTCAGGCACAAAAAGTGTAATCAAGCATTGCTTTAATGCAACACTTTCATTGGAGATGTCAGAAATAGAAGAAAGGCTCATCATAGGCTCAGCTCAAATATTTGAAGTTCCAAAGTGTAGCCCTTTAATTGACAGCAGTTAGCACTTGATCACTTCACCAGTGGGCAATAAATAACCATTATACAAATTCCAAGTGACACTCAACCAATGCCAAATTCATCTGCTTTTCATCATTTTTGGAGTCTGCCTAAGTTCATCTGCTTTTCAGTGTTTGGAGTCTGCTGAAACAGGTGTCTGTTGAGGCATAGTTAGTTCTTGACTCCCTGCTGTGTACTATTGCATCATTAGTACAACTGAATGCATATATCCATTGTTGGGAGAAATCCAGTCTAACTTTAAAAAAAAAAACAAAGATTGGTCTTACAAATACCAAGAGTGAAGAATGGTGTTCTATATTAAAGTACCTCTGTAGAACTCTGTCCCCTCACATCATATACTATTCCTGCTCACCAAATAGCAGTTAGAACTAGACATACTAGGGTAGGTGGATTGGTAGTGTATTTAAAAAAAAAAGTTAACACTTACCACAGCTAACTGCCAGCACTGCTTGTTAAAATATCTTAGATATTGCTGCATGTTTCATCAGCAGTCACACAGTTCTTGAAATCACCCAGCAGTCACCTGTGCATGAAATTACCCATAACAGTGAGCTCAAATAGAACAATCAGTAATTTCTACTGGTTTTTAAATTTAAGCCTCAGCCACAAACAGTAATCAAACATTGCTTTAATGTAACTTATTGATTGGAGATGTCAGAAATAGAAGGCTCATCATAGGCTCAACACATTAGTCAAGCTTGTTAAAAAGCTAATATTTACTTCTGCCATAATGAATTCCTTTAAAGGTATGGTACTTACTTTAAAATGGCCACTGAATAATAGGTCAGCTGACCTAACATACACAATGACAATGCTTATCAAGTGAGCAATGCCTATAATGTGGATTAGATCAACTATCAACTGGGTCCAGAAATCCAAAAAAATCCCTTCCACTAACTGTATGCTGGCTTCTGAAATCATCCAATTAAAAGTAAATTCTCCTTACCAGTTTTCAGTACCAACTTGACATTTTGCAGAGATGTTGCAGTCAGCATTTCACCAGCATTTTATCACTCCTAGCCTGAAATGACACACATTATAGTGTAATATGTAGTATTAAGTACAACAATTATCAATTCATACAGCATTTAAAATTAAGCCTCAGCCATAAAATAATAATCAAGTGCTGCTTTAATGCAACTTTCATTGGAGATGTCAGAAAGAAGGGTAAGGCTCATCACAGGCTCAACATTTGTACGTCCTTTAAAAAAATTCCATTAAACTTATGCTGGCTTCCGAAATCATCCAATTAAAAATAAATTCTCCTTACCAGTTTTCAGTACCAACTTGACATTTTGCAGAGATGTTGCAGCCAGCATTTCACCAGCATCTTATCACTCCTAGCCTGAAATGACACACATTATAGTGTAATATAAAGGAGAACAATTATCAATTCATACACATTTAAAATTAAGCCTCAGCCATAAAATAATAATCAAGTGCTGCTTTAATGCAACACTTTCATTGGAGATGTCAGAAATAGGAGTAAGGCTCATCACAGGCTCAACATTTGTACACCCTTTAAAAAAATCCATTCTACTAAAATATATTCCATTAAACTTATGCTGGATTCTGAAATAATCCAATTAAAAGTAAATTCTCCTTACCAGTTTTCAGTACCAACGTGACATTTTGCAGAGATGTTGCAGCCAGCATCTTATCACTCCTAGCCTGAAATGACATATTATAGTGTAATATGAAGTAGAACAATTATCAATTCATACAGCATTTAAAATTAAGCCTCAGCCATAAAATAATAATCAAGTGCTGCTTTAATGCAACACTTTCATTGGAGATGTCAGAAATAGGAGTAAGGCTCATCACAGGCTCAACATCCATTCTACTAAAATATATTCCATTAAACTTATGTTGGATTCTGAAATCATCCAATTAAAAGTAATTTGTCCTCACCAGTTTTCAGTACTAACAACATATTGCAGAGATGTTGCAGTCAGTCTGTTTCACCAGCAGCTCATCACTCCTAGCCTGAAATGACAATACAGTGTAAGCTGAAGTAGGACAATTCTTACTGCATTTAAAATTAAGCCTCAGCCACAAATCAATAATCAAGTGTTGCTACTTTCATTGGACATGCAAGAAAGAGATATGGTTCTATCAGACTCAGCAATCAAGTAAACAACTCTGCACAGGCAAGTAGAATCTTGGTTAGTGCCCACAACAGTTGTACTGACAACATGAAATCTAATGATTTCAACCAAGCTAAACTGTTAAACTTTATTGAGAACACCAAGTAGGCTCTTTTGAGTCACAGGATAGGCAGAAATAGCTATAAATACAGTAGGGCAACACCCAAAATTCTCCACCCCTCTCCCAAGCATACCTCTCCTACAAACTTGCAGGTGCCAATCTGAAGGCATATAATGCATTTCAACCAGTGCACCCCAAGAGGTCCAAAAACAATTTCTTCCATCAGTTTTCAAAGGGCACCTGGAAACAGATAAAAACACATCAGTCCATCCCTCTACAGCAAGTTCCCACCCAGACACAGAAACAAGCATTAAATTGATTCAGCACATTTCAGGGAGCCCTCACTTATTTTTTTAATTAAATTTCTTCATAAACATCACTGGCTGTG
Source organism: Scyliorhinus canicula (assembly GCF_902713615.1). NCBI lineage: Eukaryota > Metazoa > Chordata > Chondrichthyes > Carcharhiniformes > Scyliorhinidae > Scyliorhinus > Scyliorhinus canicula. The sequence goes on along the minus strand of NC_052160.1, from coordinate 19,708,515 downwards.
CCAGCATTTAATTGCCCAACCTAAAGGGCACTTAAGAGTCAGCCAGTGCTGTGGATCTAAAGCAGAGGTGGGCAAACTACAGCCCGCGGGCCGCATGCGGCCCGCCAAAGGTATTTCTGCAGCCCGCCAAGTCATTAAAAAAAAAAAAAAAAAAAAATTTTTTTTTAAGGTTAATGGAGGCGGGCTGTTGGGTTACTTACTGGTATAGGGTGGATACATTGACTTGAGTAGGGTGATCATTGCTCGGCACAACGTCGAGGGCCGAAGGGCCTGTTCTGTGCTGTACTGTTCTATGTTCTATATGAGGCGCCCAGAATCATAATCAGGTGAAGTAATTATTTTACTTAATATACTATGCGGCCCTTTGTGAATTGTGAATTTTTGAATGTGGCCCTTGCACGGAAAAGTTTGCCCACCCCTGATCTAAAGTCTCATGTCAGACCAAGTATGGACAGATTTCCTTCCCGAGTGAACCAGCTGGGTTTTTAAAACAATGGTTTAATGGTCAGCATTCAAATTTCAAAATCAGTTTTGTACTGGATTATAAATTTCACCACTTGCCATGGTCCCCAGGCATTACCGTGGGTTGCAGGATTGGCTATGCTATATTGCCCCAGGCCCACATAGGGTGTTCTTTCAGACTTGATGGGCAGAATGGCCTCCTTCTGCACTGCAGGGATTCTACAGACAAAAGAGCAGCAAGCAAGGCGACAGTTCAACCACCTTCAACACCAATGTAGCATTTCACCAAGTTTGCAATGGGTGACCAAACCATCCCAGATTTTCCATAACTGTCATCTATATGGTTAGTCCACAATAAGGCCACCCCAGAACAGGTCTTGGGTTCTTCACAGTGCCTCAGCATGTTGATCAGTAACCAAGAGTGTCCAGTAGGGTGCATGCAATGGCAAGATCAGGAGTCAGTACAGATCATATGGCTGTGGCAGCAGGGATCAGTTAGGCAGCTCTTCCACTGGTTCACTAACCACCTCAGATGTTCAATGACTTCCCGCACAGGGTCCCTCTAGGTCCTGTGGTTATGTCAAGTGTCCCCTTTTGAAAATATAGTTGGTCACCCAACAAATGGCAGTCAAACTAGCTTCGGGGGGGGGGGGGGAAGAAGAGATAAGATAGATAACCTCAGGTAGACGGAACCATAACCAACACAAAGGGTTGCAGTTCATACTCTTAAATCAGAGAAAATTCGGCCCATCATGTCCGTGCTGGCCATCACAGACCTACCTCTTCTAATCTCATTTTCCAACATTTCAAACGCCGATGAATCAAAGGCCATCGACCAAGCGCTCGCCTGGCTCTTGCAACTCGAACCATCTCAGCCCCAGGACTTTGCCGGGGTTCTCCGGGGCAGTCGAGTGCTCAGGCCGGGCAGCGGCATTGCCTCCCCACCCCCGAGCGGGACCAACGCCACTCCAAGCGAAACACCACCGAAGGCAAGGCCGAAGAAAAGGACGCTATCGAGGAAAGAGCCAGTTACAGCTTCCCCGGGAGGGCCGAGACTAGGGCTGTCCGCTCCGAGCACGCGGCCTCACCTCTTGTAAAACACTCACGTTTTTTTATACAAATTCAAACAGAAAATTCATGCCGACTGATTTCCACGCGCTCTAAATAAAAACTTTTACCGATTTATCTGCGATTAAAAGCGCACGCCTCGCCGAGTCTAAACAAACCTGCGCGGCTACCGGCAGCAACCTACCTCCTCAGAGCCTCCCGCCGAAAGACCGAATGTTCTCGCACCTTCGGCAATGTACCGTGCCCCCTGTCAATCACCCGCCGTCCGGCATGACCATTGGACGGTGGTGATGATGGGCACCTCGTCTGATCAATGGTTGTCCTACTCGGGGTATAGTCCGACCGGGTTCTATCCAATGAAGGCCCACGAGGGCGGCGCCAATCTTTCTGTCCTCCCCCGCCGCGCAGCCCGCTGGGTAATGTAGTCCGGCCGGCCGCCGGCCGCCGCTTGCAGCAGCGCCGGCAAACGACAATTCCCGAGCTGCTCTCTGCTCCCGCGCATGCGTGCATGCTCGCCCCCCCCCCCCCCCCCCCCAATTGCCGACTCGGTCGTATGTTAGTTCCTTGAAATTTCTTGTCAGTTGGCGTCCGGCCGGACGGTGTGTGAAAATGTCAACCGTCACCATTTGCGGGTAAGAGTAAAAGTTGGGCGAGAGGAGTTCTTGTTTCCGTGCGGAGGGGAGTACTTTTCGCGCAGTGGAATTGAACGGCGGCGACCGGAGCGTCGGGAAAATGGACCCGGACTTGGCGGCTGATCTGTCAACGCGATCCGTCCCAGAAGTGGCCTACCAAAAAGGGGGAAGGAGGCACCCGGTCCTGACGGACGGAACATGTTAGCCCCATTATCAGGGGAGACATCCTGCCCCCCCCCCCATTATCAGGGGAGACATTCTGCCCCCCATCCCCATTATCAGGGGAGACATTCTGCCCCCCATCCCCATTATCAGGGGAGACATTCTGCCCCCCATCCCCATTATCAGGGGAGACATTCTGCCCCCCATCCCCATTATCAGGGGAGACATCCTGCCCCCCATCCCCATTATCAGGGGAGACATCCTGCCCCCATTATCAGGGGAGACATCCTGCCCCCCCCCCCCCCCCCATCACCATTATCAGGGGAGACAGACTGCCCCCATCCCCATTATCAGGGGAGACACCCTGCCCCCATCCCCATTATCAGGGGAGACATCCTGCCCCCCCCCTCTATTATCAGGGTAGACATCCTACCCCACATCCCCATTATCAGGGGAGACATCCTGCCCCCCATCCCCATTATCAGGGGAGACATTCTGCCCCCATCACCATTATCAGGGGAGACAGACTGCCTCTATCCTCATTATCAGGGGAGACAGACTGCCCCCATCACCATTATCAGGGGAGACAGACTGCCTCTATCCTCATTATCAGGGGAGACAGACTGCCCCCATCCCCATTATCAGGGGAGACATCCTGCCCCCCCCATCACCATTATCAGGGGAGACAGACTGCCTCCATCACCCCTCTTGCCGCCAGACTGGAATCCACAATCCGACCTTTGTCAGACAAACAGAAGGTACTGTGCTGGCACAGTGCCTAGCCTGCTGCATGCATGTGAGACACAAACCTGTGCCTCCCACTTGACTTGCATTCAAATAAGTTGGCTGACCAACCTCCCGTTCACCGGTCGGGTTTCGGCAGTAACACGGCTCCTTGTATTTATCTTGGCCAGGGGTCCTTGTGTCGTGCGTCTTCAAATTGTAATCTGACCTCTGGAATTCCCATCTCTAAAGAAAGCACCCTTTTCTCTCTCCTCTTTTAAGATGCCCCTTTGACCACCTGCTCCTTGTGTGGGAAGAAGCTCCTGTGAAGCGCTATTGTGGGGGTGTTGTAACTTAATTAAAGGACATACACAAAATGCAAATGATAAAAAAAACTTATGCATCTGATTTAAGGAAAGTGTGTGGTGTGTTTAGGAAGCAGAATGCTTTAAGTAGAGAGTTTTAACATTTTTGCTAAAATATAAAAGGAAGCCTGTTTGTACGTGGAATTTGCAAGTGAAGAATGATTTTATATATATCCCTTAAAACAGCTGTATTGCAAATTGCCCAACAAATGCCAATAGAACACAAGGACATAGCCTGTCTGACACAGTACCCTCCTGACCTTCAATCACCCCATTTACATTCCTCGACATCTTTGTCAATTTCCACCTATCACTGGCCCCCTATCCAGCCCCACTGCTCCACGCATCCCGCAATACAGTATAAATCTGACCCCATTTCCAGTTCTCCCTAGCTTTGACAAAGAGTCATCCAGACTTGAAACATTAGCTTGTTCTTTCTCCACAGATGTTGTCAGACCTACTGTGATTGTCCAGTATTTTCCGCTTTTGTTTCAGATTCCAGCATCCGCAGTATTTTGCTTTTACTTGTCTGACACTGGATAGTTTACTGTCTTAGTCCTCTGTAAACCAAATACAGTAAGGAAAATACTAAGACATCTGTCAAAATTGCTGTGTATAGGGACATGAAGAGTATATCGCTTAGAATGTTTTCGTACTCATTTATGAACAAGGATCCAATCAATTGAAAGTTAATTTAGGATGTGAATACTGTACATAACCCTGTAGGGATAAATATACTTTAAAATATGTCAACTTTATAAAATTGCTGCTGGGTAGGATTTCCCCATCTTTTCACAGTGATTTACTGAAACAATTAAAAGGAAAAGTTAGCTATAATACCTAGCTACAATACTATTTCTTAATCAGAATCCACTCTAATATAATCTTGAAACAGCGAATGAATTCTGTGCGGCATGCTTTCTCAATGAGGTTCCTAATTCTTTCCCCCAAAATGTCCAGTGAAACTTTAAATTTGTGAGTTTCTGCTAACTACTGTTAAATCTTTGATCAGCATTTTCTTGTTTACAATGTTTCAGCTCTTTGGAGAGCAGAAAGATGATTACTAGCCACTGAATATTGTGTTGTTTCACCCAGGAGTAATTTGTCCAGTCCTCTAAGTTTTGTGTTTCTGGTTAAACATTGTGTTCCCTTTGAGCTGTTATGATGTCCCATGATTTAGCGACTGCTCAACTGATGCAGCCAGGGGTTCTCCAGTGTTATCCTCAGTGTGGAATGGTAATGATCATCTTTAGGACCTTTCTCTATTGTGCCACTTATTGCAATTTATGACTGTAAATGCCATTTATTATTCATCTGATCAGTCAATTGGTTGTTTATTCTCTTGAATATCATACAGAGACCACAATACATCCAGCCTTTCTATTGTTAATTAATATTTCCCTGACAAGAATGTTGATAAATTATGCAAGCAAAAGGGACCTCCTAACTATGACATTGCAATAGCTAGCAAATTTAATTATCATTTATAGCCACCCTATCTTTACCATTTTACAGCTTATCCTTTCATACTGTAATTTTACAAATTCCTTTATACATTTTTGGTCAAGTGCTTTCCAAAAATTTAGATTTGCAATTTGCACTCGACACCTTTCATCTACAAATTCTGCTATTAAATGACTTTGTTGTGATTTTAGTTAAATTTTTCAAATGGCAGTGACGGCCAGCTGAATCCACAGTCATTCTGCTAGCTCCGGTATCTCAAATAGAAGAATTTTACTTGTCTGGACATCCAGATGAGCAGACAGGTAATAAAGTACCTTTTGCAGACTGCATTCTGCTGGCATGCATCCAGATCAAACTTTTCAACTTAAACAGTAATACAACTACTATAAAATTAGCCATGTATAGCCACAATCCACTATCCCATCTGCTTTCAATTGCACCATTACTTGTTTTTTTAGGTGCTGCACCAATTTATACTCCACAGTTGTAGAACTTGTTCTGGAGTCCATTGGAATCTGTGGAATTTTATTTCAAAGATATTTCAACCATTTTCTGCTCCATTGCTCTTTAAACTGTACCTTGTTTTATTTGTTCTTGGGATGGGAATGCTGCTGGCAAGTCTAGGTGGTGTGTTTGGAAGGTATTGTCTTGGTGAGTTGCTACAGTGCATCTTGTAAATTGTTGTGGAAATTTTAATAAAGACAAATTCCTTGAGGTTCGATTAAGGACATTTATTTGACACAAAAATTTGTGTAGAGGGCCTTGGTCTGGCCGTATAGCCATTCCACAGTACTCTGAGTTATACAGTGAAAGCCATTATATTCATAGTGTGAAATAAACAACTTTGAAGAGATAAACCGTGCAAACATACGCAAGAGGAAATATTAATGTTTTGCCCTTGGTTTAAAAACAATTCTCGTAAGCGTTTAGTTATCTTTCGGAGGATAATGTGTTATAATAAGGTCGAATCCAAAATACTAAACAGTATTTTGTTTACGTTACCTGACCTACTTATATTTGTTCAAAAGCAGTGTTAAAGTATAGTCAAGTATTCCCAGCATGCTTTAGCAAGTGCCTTTGTTATAAAATATAGCCATGCAGCTAGATAAAACGAATACCCTTAAGCGGGCAACTAATCCGCACACTAAAGTCCCTTCTACATAAATGCTGCCACTGTGCGTCAGTGGTGGAGGGAGCATCTCAACCCTTTCCTTCAACAGCCTTCCAAAGCTTCCACCTCTACCAACTAGAAAGACAAGGGCAGCAGATGCATGGGAACGCCACCATCTGCAAGTTACCCTCCAAGCCACACATTACCCTGACTTGGAATTATATTGCCGTTCCTGCACTGTCGCTATGTAAAATCCTGGAACTCCCTTCATAGCAGCACTGTAGGTGTACCTATACCATGTGGATTGCAGTAGTTCAAGAAGGCAGCTCACCACCACCTTCCCATGCAATTAGGGATCTATAGTAAATTCTGGCCTACCAGCGAAGTCCACATCTTGTGGAAGAATAAACAAAATGTTTAAAGTGGTGGATGGAAGCAATCAAATTATTGCTTTATCTTGGATGGTGTCAAGCTTCTTGAATGTTGTTGAAGCTCCACTAATCCAAGAAAGAAGAGGGTATTCCTGACCTTGGAGATGGATGATAGGCAGGCTTTAGTATGCATTTTGCTGCAGGACTCCCAGCTTCTGAACTGCTTTTGTTATCACAGAATTTATGTGTCTGGTCCTGTTAAGTTTCTGGACATTGGTTGTTGATGATTGATTCAGCAATGGTAATGCCATTCAATGTCAAGGAGATTGGTTAGATTTGTTGAAGATGGTCATTGCCTGGCACGTGTGTGACTCAATTGTTACTTGCTACTCCAAACTGTAGGCTTATAAAACATAATCTAACAACAAGTTGCTCTCACCAGTTCTAATTTGTAAACCACTGTTTAATGCTAAGCATCATATGTGAAGAGGACAGCAAAGCTCTGAAAAAATTGTTAGTTTTAAGTTTTAAAATGTTTTTCTTTTCATTGTCCATGTAATGATTTATCTTTAAAGTGACATTTGCATTTTAAAGGAAATAATTTTATATTGATAAATTATCTGGTCTTGGCTCCTATTGAATATTTTTTGTTTTTCTTTTTATTAATCTTGGCCTTCCCAGGGCTATGTCATTTATTTCTACTTGAAGGTTGGAAGAATCTCTTTCTTTGCCATTTCCAAGTTAATATAATTTCCAAGGCATTATGTGAGATTCAGATTCCTGTCAGAGGGCCCCTGTATTTTTTTTATTATGTGATGTATTTTACAGCAACCTGACGCATTATAAATTGTGCTAATACTTTATAAAAGTCAATGGGCGGGATTCTCCAATCCCGCAGCAGAGTGTCCACGCCGTCGTAAACGCCGTTGCGTTTTACGATGGCGTAAACGGGCCGCTCCCACGTCTAATTCTGGCCCCTACAGGGGGCCAGCACGGCGCTGGAGCAGTTCGCTCCACTCCAGCTGCAGATCCCAACGCAAACTGGGCGCCGGGGATCCGCGCATGCGCAGTGGCGATGCGCCAACGCGCGCATGCGCAGTGGCCTCCTTCAATGCACCGGCCCTGACGCAACATAGCGCAGGGCTACAGGGGTCGGCGCGTAGGAAAGGAGGACCCCAGCCACAGGGGCCAGCCTGCCGATCAGAGGCGCCCCCCCGGGGTCGGACACGCCCCCCCCCCCCCACAGGCTGCCACCCGATCCTTACACGCCAAGGTCCCGCCGCCTCAGAGCCTGTTAGAACGGCGCGGCGGTACTCTGTTCTTTTCCTACGGCCGCTCGGCCCATCCGAGCCGGAGAATCGGCAGGCCGGCCGCGTAGAGCGGCCCGCAACCGATGCTGCGCCAACCATGCCGATGCCAATGGCGCCAATTGTCTGCACTGCAGAGAATCGCGTGCCGGTGTCGGGGCAGCGTGGCCCGTTTGCGGGGATTCTCCGATCCGGTGCAGGGCTGAGAGAATCCCGCCCAATAAATTTTCTGCATCATCTTCAAAATGGACCACTTGTTCCAAAACTAGCAAAACAGCACTTTAAAGTTTTTTTTTTAAATCCAAAGATACTGGTAGCATGCAGAAATGTAGATGATTTCTTGAAAACACCTTCAGATCAAAGATTTAACTATCTTCCTAGTCTTAACAACCGGCTTATACTTATGTAGTTTGGGTATAAACTTGGACCACCATGGCAATGACACATTTTGACTATCAGTACGATTATGTTATCTATCCTGGGCTTCTGCTGTCACATCCTATTGTCATTTTTGAACTTAGGCACCACTCCATGAAGGTGGTATAAATGAATTATTGATAAATCATTTCTTGTTTTTGCTTTGTTTGTTTATTTCTGTAACATTGGTTTTAACTTTGTTCCTTTGCTGTTTGAAGTTGTCTTTTGTTTTCATTATTATATATTACTTCCATCAGAGAACTGCTCATGAAAAGTGCCCGATAGCTGCCGTTCCATTGGTGCCATTTTGGATCGCTTTCATTCAGTGATACTGTACTAGTGTTACATTGTTGTTGTGACCCCTGTGTGGGCAGCACGGAGCACAGTGGGTAGCACTTGCTTCACAGCTCCAAGGTCCCAGGTTCAATTCCAGGCTTGGGTGACTGTGGAGTCTGCACGTTCTCCCTGTGTCTGCGTCGGTTCCCTCCAGGTGCTCCGGTTTCCTCCCACAAGACCCAAAAGAAGTGCTATTCGTTATTTGGATATTCTGAATTCTCCTTCTGTGTACCCGAACAGGCGCCAGAGTGTGGCGACTCGGGACTTTTCACAGTAATTTCATTGCAGTGTTAATGTAAGCCTACTTGTGACAATAAAGATTATTAAAAAAAATTTTTGAAATTCTGGCCATTTGATGTTGCATTAAATATCCATGGCTTCTGCACAGTGTGACTGCACCAAAATCAGTCACTATATTTAAAAAAAAAAGGAATTTGTGCTGACCTGAACCAGGGATCAGAAGCTGATCTTAAATCAATATAAATGGCTCTTCCTTGATTTTTCTGGTGGAAACATTTCATTGATCCGCCAAAGAAATGGCGAAAAACTATGGTTAATGTATTTCCCATTTTAATCACATTCTGTGTAATCTCTACCATATTTCTTGCAATGTATCTCTTCCAATTTATCTTTCAAAACAGTCTATTTTATCATTTAACATTTTCAAAATATCCCATTTTATTGTTCCTTCCTTATACCCTTACCAGGGCATTGCAAATTATAGCTCACCCGCTACCTACAGAGTGCAGCTAAATAATGCTATAAAATACAGAAAAAATGCTGGCTTTCACATGGAGCAGCTCCTTGCAATAAAGTGCCATGAGGTCTATCTCAGGATACAAACTCATGACATGGCATAAATTCCTATGGATGTCATATTTTACTGACAAACATTAAAAATGATTGTTTTTAACCAGGAAATGTTGTTTAGATTTCACACGGTATAAAAGGAGGTGGTAAAAATTTTCCTTGTTCACCTCCACCTTAGTGAGGCCTGAATTCTAACTACTTTATTGAATTTGAAAACACATTTTGATTTCAATTAGCATATGATAATTGCATTCTGTCGAACCCCATATCTGAAAGCTCCATTTGACTGTGACCATACAGACTTTTGTGTGGGAATGCCTGCAAAGAACCAGTTTCTATCATTTGTTGGTATAACGTTTGATTAGCCCATAGTGTGCTGGATGATTTTTTTACAAGTTCATTTTACTTACAAATTTCCATGAAGTTATGTATTTCAGTATCTTAATTTAGTAGACTTTATGGATTCCTACCTATCAGTGAAAGTGAAAAGAATGTTATTTGTACATCACGTTTCATAATATATTATTCACCAGATTGAAATCCTATAAAAGTAAGTATTTAAGATTCCACAGAAAATCAAATATGGAGATTTAATTGAAAATAAGTAGGTTTTCTATCCATTGTTTCCTTGCTTTAAGTGTAAGACCTGCTGTCTTTAAATCTCAAATGTTACAAAATTATGCTCAACAAACAGTGCATTTTAGATTAGAAAGAATGCTGCAATTTGACGCAATGTAATTTCATAAGAATGTTTGACTTGCAGCTGTTGCCCAATTTTGCATTTATATAACATAGAACATAGAACACTACAGCGCAGTACGGGCCCTTCGGCCCTCGATGTTGCGCCGACCTGTGAAACCATCTGAAGCCTATCTGACCTAAACTATTCCATTTTCATCCATATGTCTATCCAGTGACCACTTAAATGCCCTTAAAGTTGGCGAGTCTACTACTATTGCAGGCAGGGCGTTCCACACCCCTACTACTCTCTGAGTAAAGAAACTGCCTCTGACATCTGTCCTATATCTCTCACCCCTCAATTTAAAGCTATGTCCCCTCGTGTTGGTCATCACCATCCGAGGAAAAAGACTCTCACTGTCCACCCTATCTAACCCTCTGACTATCTTATATGTCTCTATTAAGTCACCTCTCAGCCTTCTCCTCTCTAACGAAAACAACCTCAATTCCCTGAGCCTTTCCTCGTAAGACCTTCCCTCCATACCAGGCAATATCCTAGTAAATCTCCTCTGAACCCTTTCCAAAGCTTCCACATCCTTCCTATAATGTGGTGACCAGAACTGCACGCAGTACTCCAGGAGCGGCCGCACCAGAGTTATGTACAGCTGCAGCATGACCTTGTGGTTCCGAAACTCAATCCCCCTGCTTATAAAGGCTAGCACACCATATGCCTTCTTAACAGCCCTATTAACCTGGGTGGCAACTTTCAGGGATTTATGTACCTGGATGCCGAGATCTCTCTGTTCATCTACACTACCAAGAATCTTGCCATTAGCCCAGTACTCTGCATTCCTGTTACTCCTTCCAAAGTAGACCACCTCACACTTTTCCGCATTAAACTCCATCTGCCACCTCTCAGCCCAGCTCTGCAGCTTATCTATGTCCCTCTGTATCCTATAACATCCTTCAGCACTATCCACAACTCCACCGACCTTCGTGTCATCTGCAAATTTACTAACCCATCCTTCTACACCCTCTTCCAGGTCATTTATAAAAATGACAAACAGCAGTGGCCCCAAAACAGATCCTTGCGGTACACCACTAGTAACTGAACTCCAGGATGAACATTTGCCATCAACCACCACCCTCTGTCTTCTTTCAGCTAGCCAATTACTGATCCAAACCGCTAAATCACCTTCAATTCCATACTTCCTTATTTTCTGCAATAGCCTACCGTGGGGAACCTTATCAAACGCCTTACTGAAATCCATATACACCACATCAACAGCTTTACCCTGATCCACCTGTTTGGTCACCTTCTCAAAAAACTCAATAAGGTTTGTGAGACATGACCTACCCTTCACAAAACCGTGTTGAGTATCGCTAATCAACTTGTTCTTTTCAAGATGATTATAAACCCTATCTCTAATAACCTTTTCCAACATTTTACCCACAACCGAAGTAAGGCTCACAGGTCTATAATTACCAGGGTTGTCTCTACTCCCCTTCTTGAACAAGGGGACAACATTTGCTATCCTCCAGTCTTCCGGCACTATTCCTGTCGACAAAGACGACATAAAGATCAAGGACAAAGGCTCTGCAATCTCCTCCCTGGCTTCCCAGAGAATCCTAGGATAAATCCCATCTGGCCCAGGGGACTTATCTATTTTGACATTTTCTAAAATTGCTAACACCTCCTCCTTTTGAACCTCAATTCCATCTAGCCTGGTCGACTGAACCTGAGTGTTCTCCTCGACAACATTTTCTTTCTCCAGTGTAAACACTGACGAAAAATATCCATTTAATGCTTCCCCTATCTCCTCTGATTCCACACACAACTTTCCACTACTATCCTTGATTGGCCCTAATCAAGGGCACATGTACTACTGCTGATGATTTTAACATAATGTAAAAAAAATAGCTTACATTAATTTACATTAATATAACATAGCTTTCGGTAAAATGTACTTTGTGTAATTGACCATCCAAATAAAAACATTCTTAGATTTAACTATCTCAGCTGAAGCATTTTTTTGTTCCACTTCACAAAAGCAACTCCGTGCCTACTTTAGTGAAGACATAGGGAGTGACCAGAGAGAACAGTTTACTAATAACTTAGAAAACTTGGGGCCTCACGGTAGCATGGTATTTGGCATCAATGCTTCACAGCTCCAGGGTCCCAGGTTCGATTCCCGGCTGGGTCACTGTCTGTGTGGAGTCTGCACGTCCTCCCCGTGTGTGCGTGGGTTTCCTCCGGGTGCTCCGGTTTCCTCCCACAGTCCAAAGATGTGCGGGTTAGGTGGATTGGCCATGCTAAATTGCCCGTAGTGTAAGGTTAATGGGGGGATTGTTGGGTTATGGGTATACGGGTTACGTGGGTTTAAGTGGGGTGATCATTGCTCGGCACAACATCGAGGGCCGAAGGGCCTGTTCTGTGCTGTACTGTTCTATGTTCTAAAAGATGTATCATTATCCAACAACAATGTTCATAGATAATGAAAAGTGACAAATAAGTTCAGCCAATAATGGTCCAAAGTAAAAGTCACTTAACCAGGAAGTAATAATTCACAGCGTAAACTGTCTCCTGAATCACAGAATCTTAAAAACATTATGATTGTGAAGATATTACCCGTTTTACACAAAACAACACGGCTTTCTTTGTAAAGAAGAAAATGTGAAAAATACTCCTCAAACAAAAATACTGTATCAGTCACATGTTTGGTCAGATGAAGTTATTTCGAAAGTAACTGCACCACCTTACCCCCACACTCTGTTCCTCCTCTAGCATTTTGTCGCCCATTTTTATTCCTCCCCCCCCCCCCCCCCCCCCATTTCGTTTTTGTGCAGTTATTTTCCCAACCTCTAACTATGCTTGACGTTATTACACTTAGTTTTAACTTGTAATATTCAGTGTCATGGGAAGTCAATTAGTAATGTAAGTCAGAATTTGGAAGTCTCCATCATGTCACATTAAACTCTTGCACTTATGTGGACTTCGGGACATCTTTTATCAGTACCAGTTCCTGTGTGCATGTCTATAATAGGCACTGTCTGTAAAAACTTGCCACAATGCAGTTACATTTCTTCTCCAAGAAGGTGCACTGCAGAGCTAACAATGGTTGGTGTATTTACATATAATGTGTGTGGTAGGAAACTATTTTCATTTCTGTGGTTTATTATCCAGGGTTAATATCATGTTAGCGTGCAGCATTGCATGCTGCAAATTAAACGCATTGATATTGTGTAGGGCACATGTACTACTGCTGATGATTTTAACATAATGTAAAAAAAATTAACTTTACATTTTGACAATGACAGAAGGCCAAATTTTATGGGTCCTGAGAATATCAGTGAGTGAACATAGAACTTAGAACATACAGTGCAGAAGGAGGCCATTCGGCCCATCGAGTCTGCACCGCCCACTTAAGCCCTCACTTCCACATTCTCCAAATAACCCCATCTAATCTTTTTGGACACTAAGGGCAATTTAGCATGGCCAATCCACCTAACCAGCACATCTTTGGACTGTGGGAGGAAACCAGAGCACCCGGAGGAAACCCACGCAGATATGGGGGGAACGTGCAGACTCCGCACAGACCTTGACCCAGCGGGGAATCGAACCTGGGACCCTGGCGCTGTGAAGCCACAGTGCTATCCACTTGTGCTGCCCAGTGATTTACATCTTTCTCCCTTATACTTTCTAACAAGACAAAACACTGAAAATAGACTGATATAAATAAGTTTGGCAGTCATATGCAACTATTTCAGATCTACTCTCTGGGAGCCTAAACAGAAATATGAAAATGCCTGAATTTTTCATTATTTTGCGGTTCACGCTGCTCCATCCTCCTTTCCCGGCGCCAAATGGGCGCCACGCCAACCCGCGCATGCACAGCTCGGCCGCGCCAACCTGAGCATGCGCGGGGGACTTCTTCAGCGCGCCGGCCCCGACTCAACATAGCGTCGGGTGTTCAGGGGCCGGCCGCGCAAGGAAGTAGGCCCGGGGGTGAGTGAAGGAGAGGCAGGCCCGCCGATCGGTGGGACCCGATCGTGGGCCAGACCCCATCCGAAGCACCCCCGGGGACGGAGAACCCCCCCGGACTGTTCGCGCAGTTACCGCCGGCAGCGACCAGGGGTGAACGGCGCAGGCGGGACTCTGTCGTATCCACGCGGATATAAGCGTATTAGCGCGGATACAAGTGTATTTGTGGCACAGTGGCTAGCACTGCTGCCTCACAGCACCAGGGACCCGAGTTCAATTCCAGCCTTGGGTCACTGTCAACACTATGCTTGTGATTTTCCTGAGAGATTGCCTGACTGTGACTTTGTCATGTGGATGCAATGCTGGATTGAGACTACCCAGATTATCTTCATTAAAGACATTTACCACCCTCTGAGAGGGTAGACCATTGTCTGCATTTGATGTCCTGTCTGTTAGAATAAGATTGTTGTTTACAGATACTGTTCAGGATACCCATGTTGAAAATTAAGCTGTAAAACATACAGACATCAAGTTCGGTTGCTGGCCAGAATTGCTCACCTGTGGTTTAAAAAAAATGGTCTGTTAACATTGGCCTATAAACAAAAGAGCTGATTGTTGTAGATGCTTTATATGAAGCACAAACAGTAAGATTAATGGTGTTAGAGCAGTGCAGTTATACTCTCAAGACATGTCCTAAATATTTAGGTATCGGTCTGGATCAGGGTGTAACAAATTGGTGGTAATTAGAAGTTTTAAATCCAGGAAATGTAGAGGGGAAAAGGGCTTACTTTAAATACTTTTTTGTTGCATAACAAGTGAGTTCCAATTGTATGGACAATCAAGAGGAACAGTTTACTGTTGTTAATCTTGCCCCAGCATGCTATTCTGTTTATTACAGGCTAATGAATAATTTATCATCTTGTCTAACTTTACTTCATATTCCTTATGTTATTTGCACAAGGAATGGCTGGGATCTTGATATTACAGGTTGAGCATCCCTTATCCGAAAACTGAAAAATTCTGAAATCCACACTTTTTTTGAGCGCCGACATGACATCATGAGTTTGAAATCCCACAAGGCTCTGGGAAGGCTCCCAGGTGATGCGCAGTTCCCAATGCGCCGCACATGCGCAGGTGGCAAAACGCTGCACATGCGCAGGTTCCAATGCGCTGCAGATGGTCACAAGCCATAGGTGGGGCTGTTTTGGCGACAAAACCTCATCAAAGTCAGGCGTGAGTGCATTAAATTTGTGTACTCAATATGATTATCCCATTGAAAATTTTGAAAGGGCCTGCAGGTATCCCTAAAAGGAAGCATATGTGCATATCTGTAGCACAGAAAGTCAACTTATTACAAAAACTGGACCATGGTGTTAGTGTGAGGCTAACTGGATTTTAGAGCGAAATTGGGAGCATGACTTTTCAAGTCTTACCATGCTACCTGGTCATAAAGGTAGCCAGATTCCTATTGAGTGAAATGTTGCAGCTCTCTGTGCCATTTTCATTAATTATTTGGTTTGCCGTTTATTTCAAACTCTCTGGGGTATTTTATGCCCTTTAGATCATTGAACAGATCACTGGACAATTATTGATGTCCTCATGTCAGATGTTCACTTCCTTGTTTGTTCTGATTCGGACTTGTCGAGGTTGGAGGAGTGAAGGGACTGGGAGGAGTGCAAGGGCTGGGAGCATGTCAAGACCCTAGATGTCTGGAATTTCCTACATGTGAAGTGAGAGTCAAGGCAGCATTCGCCGTACATGTACGGTTCCCATCGCGCCATATATGCACGGTTCCCATCGCGCCGTATATGTACGGTTCCCATCGCGCCGCAGATGCACAGTTCCCAACGTGCCGAAATCTGAAAAATTAGGAAATCCGATACGCACTCTGTCCCAAGCATTTCAGATTAGGAATGCTCAACCTGCATGATTTAATATCCGGAATAGATTGTGAAGTGTTTCCTTGATATAAGTTTGAGGAAAAGCACCTTGGGCTGGATTCTCTGTTATTTGGACTATGTCCCCACCCCTTTCACTGGCGTGAAATGTCCCCATATTCCTAGCCCTGCAGGGGGCTAGCAGGGATCCGGCATAAAACTAGCAGCTTTTTCTGCAGATACGTGCCCCCGCACGTCCAGGTCGGAGGCCGTCCATGGCGGACTTGGACTGCGGAGCTGGACACTAAAAATAGACACCCCCCTCATCGGCTGCGCTCCCAACCCTGACCGCCTGCTCAAACATTGCCAGGCCGCGTATAAGGGCCCCCTGTCCTCCAATCGGCCCGCCCCTGAACAGGGCGGCCATGGAATGAGTCTGCAAATGCCAAGGGAAGGGAGTGGGGTGGGGCTCAGAGGTTTCTGGGGAGAGCAAAAGGGTTTGAGTCTTGTAGATTCATAGAATCAAAGAATCCCTACAGTGCGGAAGGAATCCATTCGGTCCATCGAGCCTGTACCAACCTTTTGAATGGGCACTCTACCCAGGCCGAGTGTGTGTTTGGGAGAGAGGGTGTGAGTGTGTATGTGTGGCAGGGAAAATGGGCGGTGAGTATGTGTGTTTGAGGGTGTGACAGATGGAGGATTTTAGGAATATTGCATTCTAAATATAATGTATTTAAGGGTTAAAAGCCTGGGGTTGTATATTGCTTGACTGCAGTGGTCATGTTTTTAAAGAGAACTTTGTTTTGCAGGATCTGGGAGCTTTTCGGAGCCAGAAGCCACAAACACCTCTCAGAAGCCCAAATCACCACACCCCCACTCTTTCAAATATGCCTCTCTGAGGTCCAAACCCCACTGCTCTCTCACAAGTGTATTAGTGGCACAGTGGCTAGCACTGCTGCCTCACAGCACCAGGGACCCGAGTTCAATTCCAGCCTTGGGTCACTGTCTGTGTGGAGTTTGCACATTCTCCCCGTCTCTGCGTGGGTTTCCTCCGGGTGCACCGGTTTCCTCCCACAGTCCAAAGATGTGCAGGTTTAGTGGGTTGGCCATGATAAAAATGCCCCTTGGTGTCCAGGGATGTGAGCAGAGGAACGTGTTTTTCAATCTGGGCTAAGGCACTGTGGTTTGACTGGGGAAGGTCCCTGGGGAATTAATATGCCTTCAACCTGGAGAGTTCATTTATTTTTCAGCTTGGGTTCACAATGGGGGCATTTTTCTTCGAGCCCTGCGCCGGGCCGGAGAATCTCCCCAACTACGCCACGATGCCCCGACGCCGGCGTGTGATTGTCCAAGATGCGGAGAATCAGCACCATTTGCGCCGGCTCGTTTCGCGCGACGCGGGCTGCTGCAATCGGCGGGGCCGCTGATTCTCTGGCCCAAGTGGGCCAAGCGGCCGCGCAGATACGACAGAGTCCCGCCTGCGCCGTTCACCCCTGGTCGCTGCCGGCAGTAACTGCGCGAACAGTCGGGGGGGGGGGGGGAGGGGGCGGCGGCCTGTGGGTTGGGGAGGGATATCCATCCCCGGGGGTGCTTCGGATGGGGTCTGGCCTGCGATCGGGCCCACTGATCTCCGGCCTGCCTCTCCTCCTCCTCCTCCTCCCCCCCCCCCCTCCCCCCGCCCGGCCTACTTTCTTGCGCGGCCGACCCCTGAACACCCAACACCATGTTGAGTCAGGGCCGGCGCGCTGAAGAAGTCCCCCGCGCATGCGCAGGTTGGCGCGGCCCAACCGTGCATGCGTGGGTTGGCGCGGCACCGGGAAACGAGGCTGGAGCGGCGTGAACCGCTCCAGCGCCGTGCTGGCCCCCTGTGGGGAACAGAATCTGTCGTGCCCATGCCCGTTTCGCGCCGTCGTGAAATGCAACGGCGTTCACGACGCCGCAAACACTTGCGCTCCATTTTGGAGAATCGCCCCCAATGTCATTGTTGGATGGAGCTAAGGGATTCAGGGAGACATTTTGAGAAAGCTTTGGAGAGGAGTTGAAATTGGATCTGGCTGATCCTGAGTCCACAGTTCTCTCCCAGCAGGATAGTTATAAAAAGAGTAATGATATTTAAAGCAGAGCAGTCTTATCTGAAGACCAGCTGAATCATGCCAGGTGAACCAGCATTTTGGAGATATTTAGCTCGAGGCTGAAGGGGTTCTAAAGGAGCCAAATCTGTCCTGCAAAGCAAGTTTTACTCTATGCCATGCTGATTTTAAGATGGGCACAGTAAGAAGTCTTACAACACCAGGTTAAAGTCCAACAGGTTTGTTTCAAACACGAGCTTTCGGAGCACGGCTCCTTCTTCAGGTGAGATGGATTGAGAGCTGTATGTTTCTTGTTGTTTAATGGGAATTGAGTAGTAGTGTTTAAGGGGTAATTGTAAGCTATTCTTTTTGGGTGTGAAATTAAACTGTTTAATATTATGTTCACAATAAAGATTTGTTTCAAAAGTACCAAGTCCCTATTTCTTCATGCAATCACTCCTGGAACTAATTATTCTTTATGCACAGTCTTACAAAATAAACTAAAATATTGAGGTTTGGGCCCAGTATCCTAGCCACTTGTGTGCATGTGTGTGTGTGTGGGGTGGGGGGTGGGATGGTGCAGTGAGTGAGTATGTGTGTGTGGGAGGGCAGTGAGTGAGTATGTGTGGGAGGGAGGGTAGTGGGTGAGAGTGTGTGTGAGACGGAGGACAGAGAGTGAGTGTGTGTATGAGGGAGGTCAGTGTGTATGTGAGGGAGGGCAGAGAGTGAGTGAGTGAGGGCAGTGAGTCAATGTGTGTGTGTGAGGGAGGGCAGAGAGTGTGTGAGGGAGGACAGTGAGTGTGTGTGTGAGGGAGGGCAGTGAGTGTGTGTGTGAGGGAGGGCAGTGAGTGTGTGTGTGAGGAAGGGCAGAGTGTGAGGGCAGTGAGTCAATGTGTGTGTGTGAGGGAGGGCAGAGAGTGAGTGAGTGTGTGACTGAGGACAGTGAGTCAGTTTGTGTGAGGGAGGACAGTGAGTGTGTGAGGGAGGACAGTGAGTGTGTGAGGGAGGACAGTGAGTGTGAGGGAGGACAGTGAGTGTGAGGGAGGACAGTGAGTGTGAGGGAGGACAGTGAGTGTGAGGGAGGACAGTGAGTGTGTGAGGGAGGGCAGAGTGTGTGTGAGGGAGGGCAGTGAGTGAGTGTGTGTGAGGGAGGACTGTGTGTGAGGGAGTGGTGGCAGTGAGGGAGTGTTAGGGAGGGCAGTGAGTGAGTGTGTGAGGGAGGGCAGTGAGTGAGTGTGTGTGAGGGAGGGCAGTGAGTGAGTGTGTGAGGGAGGGCAGTGAGTGAGTGTGTGAGGGAGGGCAGTGAGTGGGTGTTGAGGGAGGGCAGTGAGTGAGTGTGAGTGAGGGCAGTGAGTGTGTGTGAGGGAGGGCAGTGAGTGAGTGTGTGAGGGAGGGCAGTGAGTGAGTGTGTGAGGGAGGGCAGTGAGTGTGTGTGAGGGAGGGCAGTGAGTGAGTGTGTGAGGGAGGGCAGTGAGTGAGTGTGTGTGAGGGAGGGCAGTGAGTGGGTGTTGAGGGAGGGCAGTGAGTGAGTGTGAGTGAGGGCAGTGAGTGTGTGAGGGAGGGCAGTGAGTGAGTGTGTGAGGGAGGGCAGTGAGTGTGTGTGAGGGAGGGCAGTGAGTGTGTGTGAGGGAGGGCAGTGAGTGTGTGTGAGGGAGGGCAGTGAGTGTGTGTGAGGGAGGGCAGTGAGTGTGTGTGAGGGAGGGCAGTGAGTGAGTGTGAGGGAGGGCAGTGAGTGAGTGAGTGTGAGGGAGGGCAGTGAGTGAGTGTGTGTGAGGGAGGGCAGTGAGTGAGTGTGTGTGAGGGAGGGCAGTGAGTGAGTGTGTGAGCGAGGGCAGTGAGTGTGTGTGTGAGCGAGGGCAGTGAGTGTGTGTGTGAGGGAGGGCAGTGAGTGTGTGTGTGAGGGAGGGCAGTGAGTGTGTGTGTGAGGGAGGGCAGTGTGTGTGTGAGGGAGGGCAGTGTGAGTGTGCGAGGGAGGGCAGTGTGTGTGCGAGGGAGGGCAGTGTGTGTGCGAGGGAGGGCAGTGTGTGTGCGAGGGAGGGCAGTGTGTGTGCGAGGGAGCGCAGTGTGTGCGAGGGAGGGCAGTGTGTGTGTGCGAGGGAGGGCAGTGAGTGTGTGTGAGGGAGGGCAGTGAGTGTGTGTGAGGGAGGGCAGTGAGTGTGTGAGGGAGGGCAGTGAGTGTGTGTGTGAGGGAGGGCAGTGTGTGTGTGAGAGAGGGCAGTGAGTGAGTGTGTGTGAGGGAGGGCAGTGAGTGAGTGTGTGTGAGGGAGGGCAGTGAGTGAGTGTGAGGGAGGGGAGTGAGTGTGTGGGAGGGCAGTGAGTGAGTGAGTGTGAGGGAGGGCAGTGAGTGTGAGGGAGGGCAGTGTGTGTGTGAGAGAGGGCAGTGAGTGTGTGAGGGAGGGCAGTGAGTGTGTGAGGGAGGGCAGTGAGTGAGTGTGTGAGGGAGGGCAGTGAGTGTGTGTGAGGGAGGGCAGTGAGTGAATGTGTGTGAGGGAGGGCAGTGAGTGTATGTGAGGGAGGGCAGTGAGTGAGTGTGTGTGAGGGAGGGCAGTGAGTGAGTGTGTGTGAGGGAGGGCAGTGAGTGAGTGTGTGTGAGGGAGGGCAGTGAGTGAGTGTGTGTGAGGGAGGGCAGTGAGTGAGTGTGTGTGAGGGAGGGCAGTGAGTGAGTGTGTGAGGGAGGGCTGTGAGTGAGTGTGTGAGGGAGGGCTGTGAGTGAGTGTGAGGGAGGGCAGTGAGTGAGGGAGGGCAGTGAGTGAGGGAGGGCAGTGAGTGAGGGAGGGCAGTGAGTGAGGGAGGGCAGTGAGTGAGGGAGGGCAGTGAGTGAGTGTGTGAGGGAGGGCAGTGAGTGAGTGAGTGTGTGAGGGAGGGCAGTGTGTGAGTGAGAGAGGGCAGTGAGTGTGTGAGGGAGGGCAGTGTGTGTGTGAGAGGGGGAAGTGAGTGAGTGTGTGACGGAGGGCAGTGAGTGAGTGTGTGTGAGGGAGGGCAGTGAGTGTGTGAGGGAGGGCATTGAGTGAGTGTGAGGGAGGGCAGTGTGTGTGTGTGAGAGAGGGCAGTGAGTGAGTGTGTGTGAGGGAGGGCAGTGAGTGAGTGTGTGTGAGGGAGGGCAGTGAGTGTGTGAGGGAGGGCATTGAGTGAGTGTGTGAGGGAGGGCAGTGAGTGTGTGAGGGAGGGCAGTGAGTGTGTGTGTGTGAGAGAGAGGGCAGTGAGTGAGTGAGTGTGAGGGAGGGCAGTGAGTGAGTGTGAGGGAGGGCAGTGAGTGTGTGTGAGGGAGGGCAGTGAGTGAGTGTGCGAGGGAGGGCAGTGAGTGTGCGAGGGAGGGCAGTGAGTGTGAGGGAGGGCAGTGAGTGTGTGAGGGAGGGCAGTGAGTGTGAGAGGGAGGGCAGTGAGTGTGTGTGAGGGAGGGCAGTGAGTGAGTGTGAGGGAGGGCAGTGTGAGTGTGCGAGGGAGGGCAGTGAGTGCGAGGGAGGGCAGTGAGTGCGAGGGAGGGCAGTGAGTGCAAGGGAGGGCAGTGAGTGTGCAAGGGAGGGCAGTGAGTGTGCGAGGGAGGGCAGTGAGTGTGAGGGAGGGCAGTGAGTGTGTGAGGGAGGGCAGTGAGTGTGTGAGGGAGGGCAGTGAGTGTGTGTGTGAGGGAGGGCAGTGTGTGTGCGAGGGAGGGCAGTGAGTGCGCGTGTGTGTGTGTGAGGGATGGCAGTGAGTGAATGAGTGTGTGTGAAAGGGAGAGGTACTTGCGTCTGATATGAGAATAAATAAATAAATAAAAATAATCATTGTATTGTCACAAGTAGGCTTACACAAACACTGCAATGAAATTCCAATCAGCTTTCCAGCATTTTCTTTTTAAATAAGAGAACATTTTAATTTTTTTAAATATAAATTTAGAGTACCCAATTCTTTTTTTCCCAATTAAGGGGCAATTTTAGAGTAGCCAATCCACCTAGTCTACACCTTTGGGTTGTGGGGGTGAGACCCGAGCAAACTCCACACGAACAGTGACCCAGGGTTGGGATTGAACCCGGGTCCTTTGCACCGTGAGACAGCAGTGCTAGCCACCATGCTGCCCCAACATTTTAATTATTGCCAGATTACCCATTCCTAAAGTGGTACTACGTCCAAGGTTTAATGTTAAGGGGCCACGGCAGGGTGGTTTTGCCAGGGGTAAATGTGAGGGGGCCATGTCGCTGGTGAATATATTGTGACTATGTTCGTCTTCCTAATTCCTAATATATGCAAAGATATAGCCACAAAATATTTGTTTACATTTGATATCCATGTTCACACCTATTTTGTGGCAAATAAAATGGGTATCGATATTATGAGGATGCCTAAGGTTCCTCAATGCTCTTGGGGGAGGTCACTAGGGAATCTGTGGCTCAAAGTATGGGAAACCCGGTTAGTGTTTTATGTAGATTGGGCCACCTTAAGTCAGATGTTGGCAATGTATGTTTAAACCTCTGGAGTTTCTGTGATCCTGTGACGTCAAACCTACAGTGGTGTAACCTTTTGTGTCTGCCAAACAACCCTATTGGCCTAGGTCTGGGTTTTTCCAGTTTCATTTGCATAACATTCTGTCAGCTGAATGCCTTTCTGTGTGCATCATTTGCAAGCTGACTGCTTCTGTAACCTGCTGAAGACGAGAAGAAGACATTGCTTTGCGGTCAAGACTTTGTTTTTATTTTGTAGCCCCTTTTGTTTAAAAGCACACTTTTGCATTGTATGTTTTTTTTTAAAGCATCAAGTGGCAATGTGGACTTCTGAGCTGCAGGTAATATGATTTTGATCATGTGCTGGCTTGTGTTGCAGAAGAGTGAGGCAAGAGAATCTGAGTATTGATTTCAGAACTCTTGTGCAAACAGGCTTTTGTTCAGGGGAATTAAGGGCCAAAACCTGCTGTGCTGTGTCTTTTTTAAATGTACATTTTTGAAAGCATGATTAATTTGTAATTAGTCAGGTAGCACTGCAATCTCATGTCGCTGAGGTCCCAGGTTCGATCCCGGCTCTGGGTCACTGTCCGTGTGGAGTTTGCACAGTCTCCCCGTGTTTGAGTGGATTTCGACCCCACAACCCAAAAAGAGGTCCAGGGTAGGTGGATTGGACATGCTAAATTGCCCCTTAATTGGAAAATATGAATTGGGTACTCTAAATTTTATTTTTTTTTAATTTGTAATTAGTCGGTCAGCTATATTTTTTTCCAGCAAGTTGACTTGCTTTACATTTTCTCTCTGCACTACACTTCCGCTTTTTGTAATGTTGCAGCAGACTGCAATACTCAAAGGGAAAAAAAATGGCCAGCTTCTTAGACATTTTATTTTATTTTCTGATTAGCCCAACAACATGTTTCCTGGTCAAACTTTTTTTCCAAAATCAGGTTTTATAGTTCAGGGTAAAACTGAGTGTTCCTGGTCAATCTGAAAAGTATGCATTTTATTTCCATTGCTTTTAAATCTGGATATTCTGTGACCTTCTGCTTCCAATTCAATCTAAACAGTTAAAGACTGAGGTCATTTCCCCACATTGTGGGGATTGCATCACATCATTTAGTTTCATTCCGTTTTGTAATACTTCGGAGCAGACTTGATCCATTTAATTTGCTGCAGTTCTTTATTTTGCTTCCCCTTTTGATTTTAACTGGAATTTTGGAAATTCTGAGTAAGGAATTGATTGATTGGAGCAAAACACCTGATTTAGCAAGCCAAGAGAGACCGGTCCAGTGCTGAGACCAGTGAGATTTGAGTATTAAATGAGCATATTAGTACAATTGTAGATTGGAGTGCCTAATGTACAAGGTCCTTAAAGCGCTCGGGCTGCTGTTTTACTATACCTGTCAGCTTACCAGTGCATTATTTCAGCTTCCATGTAGTATTAATGAATAAAGTTTATACGGTAATAGTACTGTTTCCTTTGCGTTGTTGCCAATGTATTTCAGAAGTTGGGACTTGGGGGTCAGTTGATGTGTGTCAGTACTTAAAGCAGGTCCTCCAAACAGTAAAGTTTGAAAGCTGTGCTGTGGGCACAAGGGATAAACTTTTCACTGCTTTTGCAAAAGGATCAGTGAAGGATAGATTTTGCTTGGCCAGTGGAAGAGAAAGGCTTTCGAAATTCCAATTTTTTTTGGAGGCTTTAGTTGCACAGGCTGTTGTTGGGCATGGGGAATGGCTCATTCCACCCTATAACTCTACCAATAGTCTTGAATCTGGCTCCCTCACTGAGACCCAAAACTCAGACTTTCCTGGGCTCCTCAGCATGGAGTTACCCAGCAGCGGCCACCACTGTCGGCAAGGGTTGCTGGGATGGCAGAGTTGCTGTCCATTGAATTGGCTGTCTGCTCTCTAAGGCATTACTTCCGCATGGGATAGAGGCAGCAGTCTTGCCTTAGAAAGCTGCACAGTGGCAAAGTGGTTAGCACTGCTGCCTCACAGCGCCAGAAACCTGGGTTCAATTCCGGCTTCGGGTGACTGTGTGGAGTTTGCACTTTCTCGCCGTGTCTGCGTGGGTTTCCTCCGGGTGCTCCGGTTTCCTCCCACAGCCCAAAGATGTGCAGGTTAGGTGGATTGGTCATGATAAATTGCCCGTCAGGGTGGGGTTGCAGGAAAAGAGCGAGGAATTGGTCCTAGGTGGGGTGGTCCTTCGAAGGGTCGGTGCAGATTCAATGGGCCGAATGGCTTCCTTCTGCACTGTAGGGATTCTATGTACCCAGCATTTAATTGGAGGCAGAACAGGGACTGTGCAGACCTGTGAAATCCAGCCCAAGGAGCTAGCGCAAAAATATTCCTCCCCACTAATGAAAATTAAATAAGCACTCTGAAAGCAGAGGGAGGATTCTCAAAGCTATGTGCTGTAGCTTGCAATATATAATTGTCTCTCCTTACCTGTGCTAACTTGCTTTTGTTCATTTGAAAATATTTAATTTGTCTTACTGGGTGGTGCAATGTGTCATTCATCTCTGGGTTTGAATTTAATTAAGATTGAAGGGATAAAAGAATCCAAGTCAGCTGTTAAGATTTATCGTGAAATTAGTTTGCGCGACTCTTAATTTGGAATGGAAACTGGAAACTGCTAAGAATTGTCTTTGAAACAGCCAATTTTAATCGGACTGAAAGGTTGCCTGGAGTGTGAAATGACAAACAAAAATGATCTTTTGGTTACGTACTAACTTCCATCTTTCAGTTACTTATGTTTTCAACTTCCTGACCCAAAGAGCGAAAGTTGTGTAGAGATTTTGAATAGGATTCCAGTGTTTACAAAACCAGGACGTGGGAATTAATCCAGCTTCTATTCAGCTTTACCAACTTTCCCATGTGCTTCCAGAGAGTGACTGAATGGCCTGAATGTGAGGTTTTTCTTTAGCAAACGCCCAAGAGGATGTATTTTATTCAGAATGACACTGGCGGTTGTCCGTTTTCTGGTATTGCCTTGCATTACCTGCCTTAAATCCAGATTTTATACCATTGAACAGTTAAGCTGTAATCGATTCACTTTTATCTGTGACTCAAAATGATGCACACTACTGTTTAAAGAATATCCTAAGTTCTGCATTTTGAGGTGAAAGTGAGTAATTGGTCTTTATTCAGAAATGTAGCAAACAAAAGCAGCAAGGTAAAATCAGACTAGGGATTTTTTTTGAAAGTTAATTACTCATCTAATGTGTGTACAAGTGGCTGCATTAAATTAATGCAGTTTACACATGGTGTGAGGGGTGGGGGACATGATTCCCAAGAGACTAAACCACAAGCTTAACCTGACAACTAGACAGAAAAACAAGTTAGTAATGAAATGAATAAAAGTGGGGTTTATTGTCAATATGCATCGTGATTATCATGGAACCATCTATAGAACCCTTTTGTGTGGTTTTTGTTGAAATTTGAACAGTTTATCACACTGAGATGTTTTGAAATTTGACTTTTTAATTACAGCATGGTTCCAGTAACTTTCTTTGCCTGTAAAGAAGTCAACACTTTAATAAGTCCGACTATGCTTCAAAAACTATAACTTAGAAAGTGTCTTTCACATAATTCTTCCCAATGCTCTTCACAGATGCATTATAAGGCAGAAGTGTGCCAAATAAGATGACTAAAAGCTTGGTCAGAGCAGAAGGTTATAAAGACTGTCTTGAGAAAATGTATTTTAAATTACTTTTGTTTTTCTTTGGCGCTCATCTCTCACTTAATCACACAGCTCTTTCCTCTTTTTTTGCTTTCTGTAAATGATTTTATATTGAATTAAACATTTTAATTCATGCTTCCTTGTTTAGCATGTGAGTGCCTCAGTGTTGGTACTTCAGACTGGTTGAAAAGCCAGGTTATTGCTTGCTCTGCTCATGTGGGTCCCAGCTTCTCTGCGGAGAGTATAGGAACATGGAACTTAGGAGCAGGTTTCCTCCCACAGGTCCCAAAAGACATGCTTGTTAGATGAATTGGACATTCTGAATTCTCCCTCAGTGTACCTGAACAGGTGCCGGGGTATGGAGACTAGGAGATTTTCACAGTAACTTCATTGCAGTGTTAATGTAAGCCTACTTGTGACAATAATAAAGACTTATTGTTATTAAAGGAGTAAGCCATTTGGCTCTTCAAGCCAGCTCTGCCACTCAATAAAATCATAACTGATCTATCTGGTTGTGATTTTGCGCTTCCACTCTGCTGTCTGCCCCCCGATAACTCTTGACTCCCTTGTCTATCGAAAATCTGTCTAATTCTGTCTTGAATAAATTAAATACCAAGTCTCCACTACTGTCTGGAGAAGAGAATTCCACAATCTAATGACCCTCTCAAATTCTCCTCATCTCAGCCTTAAAAAGAGAGACATGCGAAATAGAAGAAGACTATTCAGCCCATCGAGTCTGCACCGACCCTCTGAAAGAGTATCCTACCTCGGCCCACTCTCCCTCCCCATCCCCGCAACCCCTGGACGTTAAGGGACAATTGAGCATGGGCAGTCCATCTAAACTGCACATCTTTGTGGGAGGAAACCAGAGCACCCGGAGGAAACCCACGCAGACACGGGGAGAACGTGTAAACCCCACCAAGACAGTCACCCAAGGTTGGAATGGAACCCTGATCTCTGGCGCTCTGAGGCAGCAGTGCTAACCACTGTGCCACCGTGCCACCCTTCTCTCTCCACAGATGCTGTCAGACCTGCTGTGATTTTCTGTTTTTGTTTCAGTTTGCAGCATCCGCAGTAATTTGCTTTTATGAACCTGAAACATCAACTCTGTCCTCTTCTCTACAGCTGTTGTCAGGCCTGCTGAGTATTTCTAGCAATTCCTGGGCTGGATTCACCATTTGGGAGACTTGAGTGTTCCCACTGGTACTGAATAGTTTGTGAAATCCTACCAACTGTCCTGATTTGAGACAATTCACACCTCTTTAACCTGGGATTACTCCTCTCTCTCTGGATCTGTAAAGACTTAATGACCTGCAAATGCTCGCATTCAGGGGCTGGTTTAGCACACTGGGCTAAATCGCTGGCTTTTAAAGCAGACCAAGGCAGGCCAGCAGCACAGTTCAATTCCCGTACCAGCCTCCCCGAACAGGCGCCGGAATGTGGCGACTAGGGGCTTTTCACAGTAACTTCATTGAAGCCTACTCGTGACGATAAGCGATTTTCATTTCAAAGCATTGTCCTGCATCTTTGACTTTGTCTATATATATGTTTCTGGAACGTACCTCTTCATTCACCTGAGGAAGGAGCAGTGCTCCAAAAGCCATGAGAAATGTGATTTGAAACAAACCTGTTGAAGTTTAACCTGGTGTTGTAAGACTTCTTACAGTGCCAGTGAGGAGAGGAGGTACAACCTCTTCCCCAGGGTGAGCCGTAGGCTCGAGCCCGCCTTCATGAACAGTACTTGGGAGGTGGTGGCAGAGGTGCTGCCAGCCTCATCAGGAGATGACAGTGCTTAACCCAAGGGGGGGGGGTGTGTCACTGGTGAGACCGGGGCAGAATACCAGGGAGGGTTTCAAAGTCCATGGTGCAGATGTTCTTTGTATAGGGCGAACTCTGCTAATACCCTCCTTCCTCTGCAGGGGGGCAGTGCTTCTGAGGAATGCCAATACCTTGTGGGCCAGTGATTCAGCATGGGCACTCCCATCCCCTTGATGATATTGCTGGGGTATGAGGGTTTCCAGAGGGGGAGGCCTAGGTGTGCTTCAACATCACCCGAAGCTCTCTGACCAGTTTCACAACACTTGAACTTTCGCCAGTATGAGCAACCAGGTGCGTTTTAAATCCACATACTGCAGCAGTGGTGGTCTGAGCCAGGCCACCCCGAACCGAGGGGGAAACCCCAGGTCCACAGACTTGACGCCAAGTCGATCCCCGCTATTGACCCGACCCAGTCAACCACCCCACAACAAGTCTGACAATCTGAGAGTTTAGGCGATCTTTAAGGTTAGGGCAGCACGGTAGCACAAGTGGATAGCACTATGGCTTCACAGCACCAGGGTCCCAGGTTCAATTCCCCGCTGGGTCACTGTCTGTGCGAAGTCTGCATGTTCTCCCCTTGTGTGCGTAGGTTTCCTCCGGGTGCTCCGGTTTCCTCCCACAGTCCAAAGATGTGCAGGTTAGGTGGATTGGCCATGATAAATTGCCCTTAGTGACCAAAAATGGTTGGGAGGGGTTGTTGGGTTGCGGGGATGGGGTGGAAGTGAGGGCTTGGGTGGATCGGTGCAGACTTGATGGGCCGAATGAACTCCTGCACTGTATGTTCTATGTTTTTGTAGCCTCCCGCTCCCCCTTAACAGCCATGGTGCCCAGGCCCTGCTTGTAGATACCTGTACCTGTTCCTGCCCATGTGATTTCTGCAAAAGAGGGGCAGGGCATCGCGGAGGCATGGAGCATGGTGTTGTTGCTCGTTCTGGGTGAGTGTGCTTAACACTCAATTTGGCTCTGTTTCGTTCCTTAGCTTTGGAGTCGCCAGGTATCATTAAGATACCGCCACAAGTTTCAAGGTCAAGTTCAAAGCAATAAAACCATACACCAATTAGTAAGTTCAAACAAGACACGTTTATTATATTACAGTAATCTACTAATCATGTATATAAACTATAAGACTAGGCTAATCCTACCACTACTAGGCCAAATACTTATCTGGATAAGGGGACTGCCGGATCAAGGAACAACGGCTTCTAGCTTTGTCCAGGGTCCGCAGGCTTCCAGTGGTTATGGTCTAAAGGGGTCAGGAGTGTCTATTCCCGTAGCGTGCGTTGTGACACTTACTTGTTAGCGGCTGCTTTTCCAGACCTCTCCTCCACAAGTTTCTTCGGCTGCAATGGTGTTCTGCTGGGAGGGTTAGCTGGTCAAGGAGAGGCTGGAAGAGAGCTAGTCGAGAACATAGAACATAGAACGATACAGCGCAGTACAGGCCCTTCGGCCCTCGATGTTGCACCGACATGGAAAAAAAAAAACTAAAGGCCATCTAACCTACACTATGCCCTTATCATCCATATGCTTATCCAATAAATTTTTAATGCCCTCAATGTTGGCGAGTTCACTACTGTTGCAGGTAGGGCATTCCACGGCCTCACCACTCTTGCGTAAAAAACCCACCTCTGACCTCTGTCCTATATCTATTACCCCTCAATTTAAGGCTATGTCCCCTCGTGCTAGCCACCTCCATCCGCGGGAGAAGGCTCTCGCTGTCCACCCTATCTAACCCTCTGATCATTTTGTATGCCTCTATTAAGTCACCTCTTAACCTTCTTCTCTCTAACGAAAACAACCTCAAGTCCATCAGCCTTTCCTCATAAGATTTTCCCTCCATACCAGGCAACATCCTGGTAAATCTCCTCTGCACCCGTTCCAAAGCTTCCACGTCCTTCCTATAATGAGGCGACCAGAACTGTACGCAATACTCCAAATGCGGCCGTACCAGAGTTTGGTACAGCTGCATCATGACCTCATGGCTCCGGAACTCAATTCCTCTACCAATAAAGGCCAACACACCATAGGCCTTCTTCACAACCCTATCAACCTGGGTGGCAACTTTCAGGGATCTATGTACATGGACACCGAGATCCCTCTGCTCATCCACACTACCAAGAATTTTACCATTAGCCAAATATTCCGCATTCCTGTTATTCTTTCCAAAGTGAATCACCTCACACTTCTCCACATTAAACTCCATTTGCCACCTCTCAGCCCAGCTCTGCAGCTTATCTATGTCCCTCTGTAACCTGCAACATCCTTCCGCACTGTCTACAACTCCACCGACTTTAGTGTCGTCTGCAAATTTACTCACCCATCCTTCTGCGCCCTCCTCTAGGTCATTTATAAAATGACAAACAGCAACGGCCCCAGAACAGATCCTTGTGGTACGCCACTCGTAACTGAACTCCATTCTGAACATTTCCCATCAACTACCACTCTCTGTCTTCTTTCAACTAGCCAATTTCTGATCCACATCTCTAAATCACCCTCAATCCCCAGCCTCCGTATTTCTGCAATAGCCGACCGTGGGGAACCTTATCAAACGCTTTACTGAAATCCATATACACCACATCAACTGCTCTACCCTCGTCTACCTGTTCAGTCACCTTCTCAAAGAACTCGATAAGGTTTGTGAGGCATGACCTACCCTTCACAAAACCATGCTGACTATCCCTAATCATATTATTCCTATCTAGATGATTATAAATCGTATCTTTTATAATCCTCTCCAAGACTTTACCCACCACAGACGTTAGGCTCACCGGCCTATAGTTACCGGGGTTATCTCTACTCCCCTTCTTGAACAAAGGGACCACATTTGCTATCCTCCAGTCCTCTGGCACTATTCCTGTAGCCAATGATGACCTAAAAATCAAAGCCAAAGGCTCAGCAATCTCTTCCCTGGCTTCCCAGAGAATCCTAGGATAAATCCCATCCGGCCCCGGGGACTTATCTATTTTCACCTTGTCCAGAATTGCCAACACTTCTTCCCTACACACCTCAATGCCATCTATTCTAATAGCCTGGGTCTCAGCATTCTCCTCCACAATATTATCTTTTCTTGAGTGAATACTGACGAAAAGTATTCATTTAGTATCTCGCTTATCTCCTCAGCCTCCACACACAACTTCCCACCACTGTCCTTGACTGGCCCTACTCTTACCCTAGTCATTCTTTATTCCTGACATACCTATAGAAAGCTTTTGGGTTTTCCTTGATCCTACCTGCCAAAGACTTCTCATGTCCCCTCCTTGCTCGTCTCAGCTCTCTCTTTAGATCCTTCCTCGCTTCCTTGTAACTATCAAGCGCCCCAACTGAACCTTCACGCCTCATCTTCACATAGGCCTCCTTCTTCCTCTTAACAAGAGATTCCACTTCTTTGGTAAACCACGGTTCCCTCGCTCGACCCCTTCCTCCCTGCCTGACTGGTACGTACTTATCAAGAACATACAATAGCTGTTCCTTGAACAAGCTCCACATATCCAGTGTGCCCAACCCTTGCAGCCTACTTCTCCAACCAACACATCCTAAGTCATGTCTAATGGCATCATAATTGCCCTTCCCCCAGCTATAACTCTTGCCCTGCGGGGTATACTTATCCCTTTCCATCACTAACGTAAAGGTCACCGAATTGTGATCACTGTCTCCAAAGTGTTCACCTACCTCCAGATCTAACACCTGGCCTGGTTCATTACCCAAAACCAAATCCAAAGTGGCCTCACCTCTTGTTGGCCTGTCAACATATTGTGTCAGAAAACCCTCCTGCACACATTGTACAAAGAACGACCCATCCAATGTACTCGAACTATATCTTTTCCAGTCAATATTAGGAAAGTTAAAGTCTCCCATAACAACTACCCTGTTACTTTCGCTCTTTTCCAGAATCATCTTCGCCATCCTTTCCTCTACATCTCTAGAACTATTAGGTGGCCTATAGAAAACTCCCAGCAGTGTGACCTCTCCTTTCCTGTTTGTAACCTCAGCCCATACTACCTCGGAAGAAGAGTCCCCATCTTGCATCCTTTCTGCCACCGTAATACTGTCCTTGACTAGCAGCGCCACACCTCCCCCTCTTTTGCCCCCTTCTCTGACCTTACTAAAGCACCTAAACCCCGGAACCTGCAACAACCATTCCTGTCCCTGCTCTATCCATGTCTCTGAAATGGCCACAACATCGAAGTCCCAGGTACCAACCCATGCTGCCAGTTCCCCTACCTTATTTCGTATACTCCTGGCATTGAAATAGACACACTTCAAACCACAGACCTGAACACTGCCGCCCTCCTGCGAAGTCAAATCTGTGCTCCTGACCTCTCTACTCTCAATCTCTCGCACCCCAAAACTATAATCCAGGTTCCCATGCCCCTGCTGAATTAGTTTAAAACCCCCCCAAAGAGTACTAACAAATCTCCCCCCCAGGATATTGGTGCCCCTCAGGTTCAGATGTAGACCATCCTGTCTATAGAGGTCCCACCTTCCCCAGAAAGAGCCCCAGTTATCCAGAAATCTGAATCCCTCCCGCCTGCACCATCCCTGTAGCCACGTGTTTAATTGCTCTCTCTCCCTATTCCTCATCTCACTATCACGTGGCACGGGCAACAACCCAGAGATAACAACTCTGTTTGTTCTCGCTCTGAGCTTCCATCCTAGCTCCCTAAAGGCCTGCCTGACATCCTTGTCCCCTTTCCTACCTATGTCGTTAGTGCCAATGTGGACTACGACTTGGGGCTGCTCCCCCTCCCCCTTAAGGACCCGGAAAACACGATCCGAGACATCACGTACCCTTGCACCTGGGAGGCAACATACCAAACGTGAGTCTCTCTCGCTCCCACAAAATCTCCTATCTGTGCCCCTGACTATTGAGTCCCCAATTACTAATGTTCTACTCCTTTCCCCCCTTCCCTTCTGAGCAACAGGGACAGACTCCGTGCCAGAGGCCCGTACCCCATGGCTTACCCCTGGTAAGTCGTCCCCCCCACAAGTATCCAAAACGGTATACTTGTTACTCAGGGGAACGACCGCAGGGGGTCCCTGCACTGACTGCTTCTTCCCAGTCCCTCTTACAGTTACCCATCTATCTCCAGTCTTTGGTGTAACTACTTCCCTGAAGCTCCTATCTATGACCCCCTCTGCCTCCCGAATGATCCGAAGTTCATCCAGCTCAAGCTCCAGGTCCCTAACACGGTTTTTGAGGAGCTGGAGTTGGGTGCACTTCCCACAGATGAAATCAGCAGGGACACTGACGGTGTCCCTCACCTCAAACATTCTGCAGGAGGAGCATTGTACTGCCTTCCCTGACATCCCCTCTAGATTAAAAAAAAACAAGAAAAAGAAAAAGAAAGGAAGAGCTTACCTGATATTACCTCAAACCCTGATCCCGCTGAAAGGTAAGCAAATTTAAAGGCACTCACTCACCTTCACGACAGGCCCCTGCTCCCGCTTCCCAACCACCGTGGGGTGGGGGGGTTGGTTAGAGGAGGAGGTAGGGTGGGAAACACTCACTAAGTGTTTCGGGTTTAACTGTCACTTGCCAACAGCCCCTCCACAAACCACCTTCAACTTAGGCTGACCGCACTGCACGTATGCAAATTTCCCCAGAACAGCTGATCAGTAGCTCTGCTCTGCTGCCCTCTGCTGGTTGCTTGCCTTTACTCAAACTCCTTGGGTCTTCTTCGCAGGTTCACCTTCACTTTAGGCTGACCGCACTGCACGTATGCAAATTTCCCCAGAACAGCTGATCAGTAGCTCTGCTCTGCTGCCCTCTGCTGGTTGCTTGCCTTTACTCAAACTCCTTGGGTCTTCTTCGCAGGTTCACCTTCACTTTAGGCTGACCGCACTGCACGTATGCAAATTTCCCCAGAACAGCTGATCAGTAGCTCTGCTCTGCTGCCCTCTGCTGGTTGCTTGCCTTTACTCAAACTCCTTGGGTCTTCTTCGCAGGTTCACCTTCACCTTAGGCTGACCGCACTGCACGTATGCAAATTTCCCCAGAACAGCTGATCAGTAGCTCTGCTCTGCTGCCCTCTGCTGGTTGCTTGCCTTTACTCAAACTCCTTGGGTCTTCTTCGCAGGTTCACCTTCACTTTAGGCTGACCGCACTGCACGTATGCAAATTTCCCCAGAACAGCTGATCAGTAGCTCTGCTCTGCTGCCCTCTGCTGGTAGAGAGGGCGAGCTGGGGTCGCATTCTCTGTCTTGTACTCCTCTCAGGGTCTTGCGCCCACCTGGGCGGACCCTCTATACTCTAGTAATCGATTGGGTCTCTTCCCAATCGATTGATTTGAATTCCCCAATAGCGGGGCAGTTTCTCGATCACAGGGGCGGTTCTTGGGGCTCATTGTTTTGGGCTTCTTTGGCGCCGAAAAGTCTGGCCTTCCATCCATTGTATCGATTAGTGTTAACTTGTGTCTTTTGTGCCTGGGGATCGCCCGGTATCGCCTCATTAATATGCTAACTGTTTCTTTTCATAGCGCTGTCTGGTTTCAGCAACAGCCAAACTGGTTTCTGTAGCAGTCCAAATATACAAGCTGCTTGCTTTTTACAACATGTCCAATTTTCCCTGCATTCCTTGCAATCTTCCATTTTGTGTTTGGGCAGTGGTCACCCCAGGTGGCTACAGTGTCCAACCCGTTAACGAGGTTTAAATCCATGCAAATAGCAGTTTTGCATGAATCCTCCGGCACGGGGCACAAACTTCGGTAACGCCAGCAGCAGGGGAATGGAGCATGGTGATGGAATCGTCACGGGGAGCAAATCACGAGTTAGGGCAGCACGGTAGCACCAGTGGCTAGCACTGTGGCTTCACAGCGCCATGGTCCCAGGTTCAATTCCCCGCTGGGTCACTGTCTGTGCGGAGTCTGCACGTTCCCCCCCCCTGTCTGCGTGGATTTCCTCCTGGGTGCTCCGGTTTCCTCCCACAGTCTAAAGACGTGCAGGTTAGGTGGATTGGACATGCTAAAAATGCCCTCGTGTCCAAAACAGATTAGGAAGGGTTATTGGGTTACAGGGATAGGGTGGAAGTCAGAGCCTAAGTGGGCCGGTGCAGACCCGATGGGCCGAATGGCCTCCTTCTGCATTGTATGTTCTATGCTCTGTTTTTCCATTGCGCGCTAATCACAATTATTACTCCTAGTGGTGGGAAGTGAAGAATTTAGGCCCTTGTTTTTATTAGTAATTTTATTCGTCATCAAGCCTATCATTTAATGAAAAAGAGCCTGCCACACAAGCTTAGAACGCCTCACTCTTTACCTAGTGGCCATGTGCCATGGGCTGGTTTGGTGCACTGTAGTATTTTAGCGTCACTTACTTTTTACTTTACTTTTGTCATCAATCAGCAGAGAACTCAGCACCCAAGCTCAGGTGGAACTTTTGGTACTTACTGGGGAGGGTTAACTTCCTGGAGATGGTTCTAACATTCATTCAGCATTTTCATGGAAATTGTTTTTTTCTTATCCCCTTTTAATCTTTTGTTTTTGTGTCATATTATTTGTACTTGAATGCTGTCACTTGAGGGAAGAAAAAGGGCAGCCAACAATGTCTGAAGAAATTATTTGAGCAATTTGCTTGCTCATTATTTGCTGCTTAGTTATACAGTCGCATGCTAACATGGAAGAGGACATTTGGCCCCTGGATTCCAGGCAAGCACTCTGTAGAGCAATCCAATCTGCTCCACTCTCTCACTCTGTCATCCTGGCCCTGCAAGTTTATTTTCCTCAAGTGCTCATCAAATTTCCTAAGTTATTCATCCTCTCTGCTTCCGCACTCACATACGCAGTGGATTCCAGGTCATTACCACTTGTTACTTTGAAAGAAAAGGGGCGGGATTCTCTGATCTGCTGGTAACGCACTGTTTCCCGGTGGGTTTTCCGGCAGCATGATGTGGCCACAATGGGAAACCCCACTGTCAGATGGCCAGACGGAGAATCCCTCGGACGGTGAGGACTGCCATCTTGGAACACACAGCGGGCGGACCAGAGAATCCCGCAGAAGTTCTTTGTCACGTCACTCACCCCAAATGCCTCTTTCCCGAAATCCTGAAATCTGTTTCCCCTAGTCCTTGTACCATCAGTTAATGGGAACAGATTTTTTTGTCTACCATATCCAAACCTGTCATAATTTTGCTCACCTCTGACAAATGCAATTGCTACTGGATGGGGGAGGGAATGAGCCATTTGTTCACATTTTTCCGATTGCTCATCCTTTGTGACAGTTAACAAGCAACCTGATGCAATTCGTAACATTTAATCAATGGCTGAAATGAGCACTTTTACCAGTCATAAATTTGTTTGATTTACAGTTGTGTGCGGAATTGAGATAGTTTTGTTGTGTCTGTTGCCGTAAACATATTGATGGTCACACACTAGCTGCTAATTTTTAAATTAAAATAATTTTTAAAATTCTGGATGCTTTAGCTTTCTCACTAAGCTGATTTCATCAGGACTGTGAACTAAAGAACATTAATATTGCACTTTTTATTTTATTCCTTTAATTTTGGCAAAGTAAAACACTTGTTACCACAGCAATAACTTTTATTCTGGTAAATTATGAGAATCCAGGGAGAACTGTAAATTAATAGACACTATTAATCAAGGACAGGCCATACCTACCATCCTTGAATTGTATAAACCTAGGTCTGCTTGATTTTGGTACTGGCTCATATTTCTGATATGGTCAGGCTACATCTTGTTTCTCTGAGCTCAAATGTAACTTTAAGAAGAACATTTCAGCTGTTTCTGCCTGTCTTCCATGGTGTGCCTCTCTCTCTCTCCCGCGCCCCCACCGGCCAGCTAAAGAAACAAAACCCTTGATGCTTTGGAGGCCGAGGTGAGAGTAACCAGCTGTAAGTGATGCTTGTGAACTGCAACTCTCAATCAAACCACAAGGTGCTGATTTTTAACAAGGCTGTCTTTGGCATGTTTGCAATATAAATAGACTCTGTCAGCAGAAAATGACCCTTAATTCTCAAAGTAAATCTGAACAGTTGGATTTTTTGCCATGTGTGGAGCCAGGTTGAGGATCGGTTCGGGTATAGCTGTAGAGACCAACCTTGGACATCTTGGCTATTGTAACTAGCTGAACCTCACTGCCCCAAGACCCACAGAATACTGAACTAGTTGAAGTATGCCCACATTAAATGCAATGTCTCATAATTTTAATTCCTTTCCATTATACCAAAGGAACCAAGTTGGAAGTCACTGTGCAAGATTTCTCTTTGGAAAAGCAACTGAAAGCATTCCATTTGGATTAGTCACGTGGGTTGGCCATCACCTATTCCCACAGTCAGCCTGCTCAACTGCTCCCTCGTGTCTGTTATTATTCTTCTTTTTTACACGCATTTTATTCAAACTTGTATCAAAGTAGGTTACAGCAAATAAACACCCCGGGAAACATTCTTCCCAACAATCAACTATACAGTTTGTACAGATTTTTCTCCTTTTTCACCCCCCCCAACACCCACCCCCCTGCGACGAACAGCTCCTCAAACACGGTCACAAACATCCCCCACTGTTTCTCAAACTCCTCTGCTGAGCCCCTTAACTCATACTTTATCTTCTCCAACTGCAGGAAGTCATACAGGTCACCCAACCATGCTGCTACCCCAGTGGCGATGCCGACCGCCACTCCAGCAAACTTCGTCGCCGTGCAATCAGAGAGGCGAAGGCCAAGACATCCGCCTTCCTCCTCTCCATGAGCTCCGGCTTCTCTAAAACCCCAAATATCGCCACCAAAGGGTCCGGGTCCACTCCCTCCTCCACTATCCTGGCTAAGACCGCGAACACTCCCGCCCAGAATCTTCCCAATTTTTCACAACCCCAAAACATGTGCGCATGATTTGCTGGCCCCCGCCCACACCTCTCAAACTCATCTGCTACCCCTGAAAATACCCAATTCTTCCCTCCCTTTCCCCTTCCACATCCGGAAGCAGCAGTCGCTCCAGCAGGTGTATCCCGGCAATCGAGGGAACCCCTTCCAGACCTTTTGTGCTAAGTCCCTAACCTGTAGATACCTGAACTCACTACCCCTCGGCAGCTCTACCCTCTCCCTTAGCTCCTCCAGACTGGCGAACCCTTCCTCCAAATACAAATCCCTCACCTTGACCAGCCCCGCTTCCTTCCACCTTCTGTATACACTATCCATCCCCCCCCCCCCCCCCCCCCCCCCCCCCTCCGGGCTCAAACCGATGATTCTCACACAGCGGCGTTAGCACCGACATCCCTTCCACCCTAAAATGCCTCAGCTGATCCCATATCTTCACCATGGACTGCACCACTGGGCTTCCTGAATACCTACTCGGAGCATTGGCAATGCTGCCGTCACTATAGCCCTTAAACTAGACCACTTACAAGATTCCTCTTCCATCCTAACCCACTCTACCCCGTCTCCTTCCCACCGCCGCCGCACCTTGTCCACATTCGCCACCCAATAATAATGAAGCAAGTTTGGCAACGCCAACCCCCCTGCTGCCTCTGTAGCAGGGTCCTCCCCACCCTCGTCAACTTCCCCGCCCATACAATGTCAGAGATGATTGTGTCCACTTTCCGAAAAAGGGCCTTTGATATAAAGATCGGGATAGCCTGAAAGATCAACAAGAACCACGGCAAAATATTCATTTTCACCACTTGGACCCTCCCCGCCAACGTTAAGTGCAGTGTATCCCACCTATTAAGATCCTCCCTGGCCTCCAGCTTCGTTAAGTTCCACTTATGGAGCCCTGTCCATTCCCTCTCTACCTGAATTCCCAAGTACCTAAACCTATCCCTCACTACCGTAAATGGCATCCCCCCTAAATTAGCCCGCCGTGCCAGCTCATTCACCGGGAATACCTCGCTTTTCCCTACATTCAGCTTGTATCCCAAGAACCCTCCAAACCTCCCCAACAGGCCCATAATCCTTCCCATACTCTCCAACGGATCCGAAACATACAGCAAAAGGTCATCGGCATAGAGCGACACCCGATGCTCCCTCTGTCCCCTCATTATCCCCTGCCACTCTGCCGACCCCCTGAGAGCCATCGTCAATGGCTCTATGGCCAGCGCAAACAGCAGCGGCGACAGCGGGCACCCCTGCCTCATACCCCTGTGTAAGTCAAAGCTTCGTGAGCTCATATCATTCGTCCTCACCCTCGCTCTTGGTGCCACATACAGCAACTGCACCCATGCCACAAATCTCGGACCAAACCCAAACCTCCCCAAAACTTCGAACAAGTACCGCCACTCCACCCGATCAAATGTTTTCTCCGCGTCCATGGACACCACCACCTCCGGTACCAGAGATCTCGATGGATTCATCACCACGTTCAACAGCCGTCTTATATTACTCGCGAGCTGCCTGCCCTTCACAAAGCCTGTTTGAACTTCTGCAACCACCTCCGGGACACGATCCTCCATCCTCCCCGCCAACAACTTAGCCAATACTTTCACATCCGTGTTCGATAGTGATATGGGTCTATACGTCCCACATTCCACCGGATCCTTCCCTTTTTTTGGGATTAGTGTGATTACTGCCTGCTTCATCGTCTCCGGCAACACCCCCTTCTCCAGTGCTTCATTAAAAGCTCCAACAGATGGGGTTCCAGGTCTGCCGCAAATTCCTTATAAAATTCTGCCGGGTACCCATCCAGCCCAGGGGCCTTCCCCGACCTCATACCCCTGATACTAACCAGAACCTCCCTCAGCCCCACGGGCTCCTCCGACGCCTGCCTCTTTGCTTCCTCCACCTGGAGAAATTCCAGCTCATCCAGAAACCACCCCATCTCCTCCTCCTGGCTCTGCCTCATAAAGTCCCTGGTAATACTCTCTAAATGCCTCGTTTATCTTTCCTGGCTCTGACACCACATCCCCAGCCCCAGTCCGGATCTTCAATATTTCCCTGGACGCAGCCTGCCTCCGCAGCTGGTGCCCCAGCATGCGGCTCGCCTTCTCCTCATACTTGTATTGCACCCCTCTTGCCCTACTCAGTTTCCCTCCCCGTTGTCAGCCTGTCAAATTGCCCCTGCAACTTTTTCCTCCTCGCCAATCCCTCCACGGTGGGCACCTTTGAATATTCCCTGTCCATCTCCACTCTCTCGCTCACTAGATGGTCATATTCCGCCCTCATTTCCTTATTCGCACGAACCGTAAATGAGATAATTTCTCCCCGGACCACTGCCTTCAGTGCTTCCCAAAAAATGCCCGCCGACACCTGCGCATTCTGATTGAACTCCACATAATCCCTAATCGCCAACCGCACCTTTTCACAAAAACCTCCACCCGCCAACAACCCCGAGTCAAACCTCCACCCCGGCCTCTGCTCTCGTCCCGTACTGAACCGAATATCCAGCTAGTGGGGTGCATGCTCCGAGATAACTATCCCCGCATACTCTGCCCCCTCCACCCCAACCAAAATCTCCCGACTCACTACAAAGTAACCAATCCTCGAATACAACATATAGACGTGTGAAAAGAAGGAATGCCCCCTTCCCCCTGGGTTCTGAAAGCGCCACGGATCCACCATACCCATCCTCTCCATAAACCTCCTCAGCTCCCTTGCCATTCGTACCCTACCCATCGACTTGGGGCTCACTCTATCCACCCTCAGCTCCAGGACACAGTTAAAATCTTCTCCCATGATCAACTGGTACATGGTCAAAACCGGGATATCTGCCAGCAACCCCCTCATAAAACCCACATCACCCCAATTTGGGCATACACATTTACCAACACTACCGGTGCCCCTTCCAATACCCCACTCACAATCACATATCTCTCACCTGGATCCCTCGCCTCCTTCGCACTCATGAATCCCATTTTTTTTTGCTCATTAAAATCGCCACACCCTCGATTTCAAATCAAACCCCGAGTGAAAAACCTGCCAGACCTACCCCTTCCTGGTCCTTCACATGGAGATGTGTCTCCTGCAAAAAGACACCCTCCGTTTTCAAGCTCCTGAGGTGTGCAAACACCCGCAACATTTTAACTGGCCCATTCCGTTCCAGGACGTTCCACAATACCATCCTTACCGGAGGCTTGCGCCTCAATCCCCTCTACCATCTGTCATCTTTCCCATTTAACTCCTGCCCATTTAATTCCACTCTGTACCAAGCCTATCCCAGATGGCCCCTTTCTTTGCCCTTGACCATGTCATCTCTCACCCCTGCCGTGTCGCTGAAACCCCCCCCCCCCCCCCGCCACTCCTCTTGGCCTTCTCCCCCACCACTTCACTTCCGTTAACCAGCATATCCTAATGACCTCCTCCCCCCCCCCCCCCCCCCCCCCCCCCAAACTCCTAAGCTCAAGGAAGAAGGCCTCCTGCTGGCCTTGCCCTCCCCCACCCAAACAAGGACTTCTCCGGGTAGCCTTCTCCAAAAGCAAACAAACAGATGTTAAACACAAACAGTCCCATAAAACAGGAGGGGGGATGGGAACATCCATCCCCACATAAACTTTTCACCCCTACAGTCTTTACAATTTCAACATTGAACAAACTCCCCCCCCGGCTCCGATGTCCTGATAAATCCGGATGTTAGTTCCCTCCCAGTCGCAGCTATGCTTCTCCCTGGCCCACCGTAGAATTTTCTCTTTCTCCACAAATTCATGGGGACTCACGATCACCGCCCGCGGCGGCTCCCCAGCTCTAGGCTTTTGCCTCAGGGACCTATGCGCTCAGTCCACTTCAGGTGCCTTATCCAGCACCCCTTCTGCCACCAGTCCCGCCAGCATCCTCGAGACATATCTCGTGGCACTCACACCTTCCACTCCTTCAGGCAGGCCCACTATTCGCAGGTTCCGCCTTCTCGAGGCATTCTGCTCTTCCACCGTTGCCCTCAATGTTTTACAGAGGTCTCCTGGGAGCCCCGCCTCTGCCTCTAGAGCCACCACACGATCGCTGTGGTCCGAGATCACTCCTTCAATCTCCCGAATCTGTGACCCCTGCACCTCCAAACACCTCTCTATCCGCTCCAAAGTACTCTGCAGGGGTGTCACAGCTTCTGCAATGGCCTTTGCATGATCCTCATGCATTTCTTTCCTCTGTTTATGGAATTCCTCCTTGATTTTGTTTTTTAAATGTTTCTTATTGAGTTTTCATATTTTATATATGACAGATTACAAATTATTAGAGAGGAAAAAAAAAAGAAAACACAAAAATTTAACATGAATATTTACAGGTAAGCATCTTCATAACAACAATTGTGGCCGCCCCCTTTAGCCAGCATACATATTTTACATTCCCCAGTATCCCAGTATGGCCGAGGCACATGTTTATAGGCATTCATTTATAGTTTGGTTTTGGGCCTTGGCTTGCCATTAAACCCCCATAACGAGCCCGTAACCCCCCCCCCCCCCCCCCCGCTACCTTCCCCCGATTCCCGTCCATTTTCCCGATTCTTGGCCACCCGACTATTCTTCCTCTTGTACGTTGGCCACAAACAGGTCCCGGAACAGTTGCATGAATGGCTCCCACGTTCTGTGGAAGCCGTCGTCCGACCCTCGGATGGCGAATTTGATTTTCTCCATTTGGAGAGATTCCGAGAGGTCGGACAGCCAGTCTGCAGCTCTGGGCGGTGCTGCTGACCGCCAGCCAAACAGGATTCTACGGCGGGCGATCAGGGAGGCAAAGGCAAGGGTGTCCGCCCTCCTCCCCAGGAATAGATCTGGCTGGTCTGAAACCCCGAAGACTGCCACTATCGGGCATGGCTCCACCCTCACCCCCACCACTTTGGACATAGCCTCGAAGAAGGCTGTCCAGTACTCCACAAGTCTGGGGCAAGACCAGAACATGTGGGCGTGGTTGGCCGGGCCTCTTTGGCACCGCTCACATCTGTGGAATTCCTCCTTGATAAAAGTCATCA
This sequence comes from Scyliorhinus canicula, assembly GCF_902713615.1. Lineage (NCBI taxonomy): Eukaryota > Metazoa > Chordata > Chondrichthyes > Carcharhiniformes > Scyliorhinidae > Scyliorhinus > Scyliorhinus canicula. The sequence goes on along the minus strand of NC_052160.1, from coordinate 19,665,936 downwards.
GTTCCTGTATCTGGGGCCTTACAGCTTGCCCCTCCCCCGCCTGCATGCTGGAAGAGACTGCCTGTGAAGCACAAGACTGTGTCAACTTTCCAGCCAAATTTCTCACTGTTTTCTGCCTGGTCCGGTGATCAGAAGACATACCATTCCAGGGGTAAACTACTCCTCTAACATTCACCTATGTCTTTTCATCAAAATTCAACCCGGATCTGGGTAATAAGAGCCCTTTTCTGTGACTTTGAACAGGTACAGCCCCTTATGTGACCAATCACTCCATGGTCACAAGCGGAAGTCCCCCTCGCCTCTGTTATTGATGCCAATGCCCTCACCAATTTTCTCATCATACTTTTCTTATCTGTCTTTCCTTAAAACCGTGGAGTGCAAAATGTAGAGCACTTGGTGCATGGCTGGCCGTACTAATATTAGCCAGATTGATTAAAAAAGATTAAGCATTACCATATTCTGTATTCTTTAGCAACATCCTTTTATTATTCCATGGTTAACTTCAAGACCAAGGAGTTTCAATGACGGCTTTTGATCATAATAAATTGTCTCTGACTGCCCCTCCAACCTTCCTGTCAACACTAAATCTAAAGAGTTTGTGTGTTTCCTTATCTCTAAGATTGAGACCACTTTTTCCACTATTCCTACCCACCACCACAGTTTCCTATTCTTTCCTGCTTCCTCAAGTCCTCCCATTCATCCTCACCTGATTACTTTATTTTAGCTTTCTCCTATTTTTCTTCTATTTCCTTGCAGTCATCTCCAAGCTCATATGTTCCATGAGACTTATTGCATGCACTCTTGATCCTTACTTATTGGACTATTAACCATTCACTTGTCATTCTTGAGTATCATGGCTGCACCCATCCAGGCTTGTGGTGAATATAGGCTTGCACTCCTAATTTTAGTCTTTAGATGGTGGAAGGCTTAGGACGTGTGCCATTTGTCATAGAGTACTCAACCTCTGCCCTGCTCTTATAACCACGGTGTTAACACAGCTGGTCCAGGTAATTTTGTTTTAGTACACACCAGATATTGCATTTTATCCCTTCTGCACTTGTATAGTTCAGCCTCCTATCACTGAGCATAGGGACCCCATTACATTTGGTTTCTCCAGTCCAGTAACATCCATAATGATTTCCCAAACATGGAATCTTAATAAAATCACAGGTCCTGATGACATGGAATTAGTTTGAACTCAACTTGCCCTGATATTCTTGTGACACTTCAGTCATCTTTAGCTCTATCATAGGTTTTAATCGCAAATAGTTTATGTGAAGTTGGGGACTGAAAAATGCCCATAAAAGACATCTTTTAGACAGACTTTCATTACATCTTTGAATCATGAGAGCAAGCATTGGATCACTTTGAGAAAACTAATCTGGACTGAATTATGTCCTCTAAAGGAATGCAGAGGCTGTGGAGTGTTTGGATATTTTGTATGAGCTCAGCGTTTATAATTTCAACTAGCAACGTGCAAGATATTCTCTGGCAAATATTGCTGGAGATGTAAACCAATTCTGAAGCTTCTTTCTTTCCAAAAAATGCAGTTGGGAACCTTTTTGTTTTCATAACTATTTGTTGCCAAGTGAAATATGTTCGATTTATTTGTCTGCTCTAAACCCTTGTAGCAAGATATATTTTAGCTGTTTGATTGTAATGCTTCAAGCCCTTGAAAATATCTTTGGTGAACTGAGGCAATTTCTTGGGTGACTTTGGATAAAAGCAAATTGCTGCGGATGCTGGAATCTGAAACCAAAGAGAAAATGCTGGGAAATCTCAGCGTGTCTGAGATTTGACAGAGGGTCATTTGGACTCAAAACGTTAGCTCTTTTCTCTCCGTACAGATGCTGCCAGATCTGCTGAGATTTTCCAGCATTTTCTCTTTGGTTCCTGCGTGACTTTGTATCAACTTCCCCTAAACAACTACACAAAATTTGAGTATTAAAGGGTGGGTATCACTTGGAAGTGCTGCAACCTGCAGGGACTTGGACTAAGAGCTGGAAAATGAGATTAGTCTGGATATCTCTTTCCCAACTGGCAGAGAAACTGCGGCCAAATGGCCTCCTGTTGTACTATCGCTTTTTGTCTCTGTCTTTACTAAGTTTAATCTATAAACAAACTCTTTCCTTCCACTCTTTCCCCATCAGCTCTCTACAATTGCACAAATTCTTGATTAGTCACGGGGAGCAATTGAAGTTTATGTCCTCAGTAAAGCTCCAGATTCCAAAAATTATATATTTAGTGTTTCACATGGGGAGTGGAACTCTCGACTCTAGCGCGAGTTTAAAACGGGTGATAACAGACCAACAACCTGTTTTACACCCTACCGATTTTTCTTTTTCCCCTGCCAAAATTGAACGTTTCATTGAAAAATAGCTTCAGCTATTGATGTTGTATGCTCTTCAACATTTGCATTTTAGTCACCAGGTCTGAAGCCTTCAAGACCACGTATATGTAAGGGTTTTTTAAATACCAGATCCATCATCCACCACCTGATACATCAGCATCTGGGAGTGAACTCCGCAGCACTCCCTTTGATTTACATTGTGAATTTCATGTGTAGCACTGTTCTTTCTGCCTGAAGATCTGTTGATGCAGAGCTGATGCCACATTGTACTGCAGGCAGCTCTGGAATTGATGCACAATTGGCACTTTGTATCATGGCGATATCTCACATCTTGAAAAGAGCACAGGCTTGCGGAACTAACTGCATGTTTACCCAGGGCAGGATGTGCCCTAACAGCCAATCACAAGACCCACTGTGGGCTTCCTTTGCCATCAGTTGTCCTGAGGTTCTCATTGGCATTTGCTGTCGACAGCACCCTCCTAATCAGAAGTGATTAAATATTCTTGTGCTAGTCGAGAACCAGAATATATTTAGTTATATGTTAATTAACAAAATTTACCAAATGAACACATTCATAGATTTAATCTAACTTTACAATTCAGAGGCTGTGCGCTTTGTCCTTTATGTCAATCCTGAATTAATTCCCTGCTTTTGTTCCTTCTGTAAAAGTATATGCTGAGATTTTCCAGCCATGGATGCAATGATCTAATGAAATCCCTGTTGACTATGGCGAAACTGGACGATCCTGCCAGCTTGAGGGGCTGGATAATCCCACCTATAGGCTTAGTTTTAATGAATAACAGACTCATCTAGATTTAATTAGTACTATAAATTACTTGAAGTTTCAACTGCAACTGGCTCACCATAATCAATGGAATTGAACTAGAGATCCTCAGAGTAGTGCCCTCGGCCCAACCACCTTCAGCTTCTTCATCAATTAACTTCTTTCCATTCTAAGGTCAGAAGTGGGGTTGTTCGTTGATTGCTCAATGATCGACACAGTTCGTGACTCCTCAGGTACCGAAGCAGTCCATATCCAAATGGAGAAAGACCTGGACAATATCCAGGCTTGGGCTGACAAGTGTGAAGTAACATTCGTGCCACAGAAGTACCAAATAATGACCATCAAGAGAGAATCTAACTATCCATCTTGGTAAGCCACATGGACAGCAGTAAATTGAAGGGATGTAGGTTAGGTTGAATTTAGATTAGGATAAATGGTCGGCACAACATCATGGGCCGAAGGGCCTGTACTGTTCTATGGTCTGTGTTCTATGATCCCTGACATTCAATGACATTGCCAACACTGAACTCCTCCCACTATCATCATCCTGGGGGATCCTTGTATAGACCCAACCCCCAACTACTACCATCTAGAAGGACAAGGGCAGCAAATACATGGGAATACCATCACCTGGAAGGTTCCCTCTAAGCTACTGAGCATCCTGACTTGGAAATATATCGCCGCTCCTTGGCTGTCACTGGGTCAAAATCCTGTGGCTCCCTTCCTGACAGTATGGTAGGTGTACTTGCACCACAGGACTTCAGCTTTTCAAGACGGCGTCACCTTCTTGAGGGGAATTAGGGATGAGCAATAAATGCTAGCCTCGTAAATGAAGCCCACATCCCTTTAATGTATAAAAAAGACTAATGCAAAACACATCAGATGGGATGGGAAAAGTTGGCATGTTTAAGTGATGAATTAGAACCCCTATCTGCAAATCTTTCAGATATATAAAATGCAGATTTATAAGCTACCTTAATTTACAAGTTGAGGTATTTTTGTTCAGTCGTCAATTCTGGCATTCAAGAGTTTTTTGAATGTTCTGGTGTGAACATCCAAGTTGACCAGATCAGTAAATATTTATAGGGCGGAATTCTCCGCAGGGGGCCGAATTCGTGATGGCCGTCGTGAACTCGGTCGAGGTTCATGACGGCCTCGGAGCCCGCTCCTCGCACCTAATTCACCCCCACCCTGGGGGGCCAGGAGCGGGCCTCCGTCTTTCTCGGCAGCGACCTCGTCACGCTGAGAATGTGAAGTCATCCGGGCATGCGCGGATGAATTCATCGCGCAGATGGCACGAACCCGCGCATGCGCGGTGACTGTCTTTCTCCTCAGCCGCCCGGCAAGACGTGGCGGCTTGATCTTGCCGGGCGGCGGAGGGGAAAGAGTGCGTCTGTTTTGGACACTGGCCCAACGATCGGTGGGCACCAATCGCGGGCCTGTCCCCTCCCGAGCACAGTCGTGGTGCTCCCGTCCCAATCGGGCCCCTAGATGCCCCAAAAGGGCATCTGGCACCCATTTCACTAATGCAGCGACCAGGTGTGTTTGCTGCCGTCGTGAAGTGGGCGTGAAGGGCCGGCCGCTCGGCCCATCGGGCTCGGAGAATCGCCGTTCGCCGTGAAAAACAGCGAGCAGCTATTTTTCCGAGCGGGGGAGAGGGGGAGAATCGCGGGGGGGCGCCAGGGGGACGGAAAAATGTCGGGGAGGCCTCCCGCGATTCTCCCAGGCCGCGTGGGGAGCGGAGAATCGCGCCCCCCGTGTCACAATATCAAAAAATGGCCAGGCAAATAGATGATTCGAAAACTATTGAAGCACAAACAATGTGAATTATTTTCTGAAAGAGTTAGTTGGGTTAGTGTTAAATTTTGCAGAGAACGAAAAGAAATCTGATGTAATATTCGACACAATTCCCAAGTTTAGTGCATCAACTCACTGTTTGTTCTCTCTCATGTCTGTATGTGTGCAAAAAATGAATTATTTCTTTGGCTGCCCTTCCCACACCAAACCAGAAATTGAGTCTTCTCCCTTTTTATTTGTTCATTAGATGTGAGCAACACTGCTTTGCAATATTTATTCCCCATTCATTAATTGTCAAGGGCATTAAGATCAGCCACATTACCATTACGTCATGTTTTGCAAGTTCCCTTGCCATCACTAAAGAACATGATTGAATCAAGTCAATCTGACAGTTTTTATGATAATTTTCTGGTGCTAACCCACAAATGACCAAATTTAATTCAGTTTCACAATTTGTTATTCTTGAATTGTAACTGGCCAACTCTGAGTTGCTAGGCTATCAAAACAAGCAAGAGAAACAAGGCACATTTGGCCACTGTTGCTAGTAACTAAAATGTGGCAAATGGCATTTTTGAGAGCATTGAATTTTTAAAAAAATTTAGCGTACCCAATTATTTTTTTTCCAATTAACGGGCAATTTAGCATGACCAATCCACCTACCCTGCACATCTTTGGGTTGTGGGGACCCACGCAGACATTGGGAGAATATGTAAACTTCACACAGACAGTGACCTGGGGCCAGTATCGAACCCAGGTCCTCAGCGCCATGAGGAAGAAATGCTAACCACTGCACCACCGTGCCACCCTAGAGAGCTTTGAATTAGATAAGAAGTGACATAAAACTACAGTTGAGATTTCTCTGAGAAGGTAACAGATGAGGTACTATATATGCTTGTGGAGTGGATGCTGAAAACTTTTTTTAAAAAACTGCTGGAGCTTGGAGTGCTATTCAGCGTTTTTCTAATTTACTATCTATGTTTTGGCACATAGCAAATTACCCCATTGTAATAATAAGTCAAAATATAGAGTTCTTCCATGAGCAGTTTGCCATAAATTTTATTCCTTGTACATGATGTCCCTAAATTATTTTTGGTGATTTCTGGCTCACGTTTTTGTTTTTGGAATATTCAACTCGAACTGAAAATGTCAGGTCGATACGATGTGCCTTGAAAACGTTAATTGCTTTCCAGGTATGTAACATACACATGAGTATTGTTCATAATATCGTTTTTCCATAATAGGGAATGGACTTAAAATAGAAGACTGGCCGTTGTTCTAGATTATGAGCTCAACCAATAGCAATCGCTACAACCGTTTCACTGGAGGTGCAGCAAACATACCGGCTATAGACAATACCAGCATTGTAAGTGTCATGTATAATATCAAGTGGATAGAATTGATCTGTTTGGATGGTAAACCCAAGAATTGAGAACTTTGTACATTACTGTCTTGGAGTCATAGTATTTTCTGAAATTGTTTGTAAATGGAGCAAATTAAATACTACAACATGTGCCATTAAAAGTTTGTAGTGAGTGAACGTGCAGCAATATGTGGGACATGGCTTTAAGCTTGCATTTCCTTTACACGGATGAATTTTTATTTTCAGTCCTGTCACTGTTAGGAGATGATACACAGAGACAAGATGCTAGGCAGGAAGAATGAAGAACTGTAGGGTGGGTTCACTTGCTTTTTAACTACTCCAGACTTTTCAGTTACCATTTTGCCTGGCAATCCCCCTCTTCCCCCCCCCCCCCCCCCCCCCCCCCCACACACACACCAAAAAGAGTGGGATAGTGTGCTGTCAAACAGTAAAGACATGCTTTTGGACAATGACCATTTGGGAATGGTATTGGTTCACATGTGGGAATGCACCCCATTGGCAAATCAATCCTGTCTGGAGACAAAAGAGGTGGAAAATATTGCCTTAACAAGCAGCACACTGAAATTCACCCAGAAAACCTCCATTACAACAGTAGCGCAGATGCTACTCTTTAGAAACATATTTTCTGCACAGCACTTTTCCTTTGGTTTATTATACATTTTGTTCATCAGGGTGTCAATATCTTATTAATTACATTATTCCGGTTTAAGGGCAATCACATTGTTAATCAGATGATGGGACAGTCATACACCTATAAAAGGGAATATTTCCTTTGAGATTTGTTTTTTTTTGACGCAGTATCCCTTTAAGGAGCTGCTCTTTTAATTTGTCATTCAGTTTAGTTGATACAGTTTAATTGGTTCACCGTTTTGTTCCCAAGAGTATAAATGGGTATAGCTGTGACACTGGTGGGTTGGAGTAGTGTTGACTGAATTAAGTCCGTAAACTCTCTCCAGCAAAGAAAGCTGCTCTCTCTTAGTTTCAATTACACCAATCGGGGTGAATCCAGTTAACACAGGAGACTGAGGAAAAAGATCACCATGTAGTCAGTAACATTTTGTTATATTAGCTGCGTGAAATTGTGCCGCTTTAAGTGCCAATGTGCCTGAGTTTTCTGAGATCCCACTCTATTGTTGGCAGTCCAGTGGGGAGAGACATCTTGTTCCCAGGCAGTTGTGACCCTGACCACAATCCTAAGTAACAGTGCAGGATAATTCATGGCAGGCAGGGAGAACAGACGATTTGGTGTTTGTGCCATTTGTGGCATTACTGAGCTGTGTAGGTAGAAATTTTGTAGCAACATCTTACCACAATATTAAGGGTGCCTGAGTTTATTAAATTATTAATTTGCTAAACAATCAATTATCAGTGGGAGGCCAGGGTCCCACAGCCACTGGGATCCAATCTCATTCTGGGGCATGGAATTTCACCTGCATCATACAATTGTACTTGTGCACTGTTGTGGTGGGCAACATAGGTGGAACTGACGAGACATCTTTTGGATAACATCATGCTACCAGTCTTGTCTGTTCTTGTGATGTTCACATAGGAGCAATGGGCTTGCCCTCAATTCTGATGGAATTTATCCGGAATGCATCAAGTAATTGCATAATTCTAGTCTGGTATCCACTAACATTCCATCCCCTTCCCGAGACTGGGAATTTAAGTTTTTTTTGTTTTCTTTCAAAAACAGACAAGAATGGAAACCACTTTTGGCCCAGCATATTCCACTGTTACTACCATCACTAAAGGTAAGCATGACTATTACTGATGACCGAGCAGGTTTGTGTGAGTGTGTAGTCAAAATATAGCCAGTTTGAACAGACCCATCAATCCCTGGTAGTCATATATAACAGAACAGCAAATATTGAAATGTACCTAAGAAGGATGTGGTTCTCTGTTGCATTGGGTTCTGGGATTGAGTTAGTCAACTCTATCATCAATTTCTTTTAATTTGAAAAATGTTAACGATTTAAGAGTGTACTGTGCAACTCCATTGCATTTTTAAATGCATTCACTACTGATTCTAAATGCATCTCAGGCTGGTGTGATGCAATATGCAGTAAAGCTGGTCAAAATATTCACCTGTCTGCCTACAATTAATTCGATGGATTTTGTGGCTGGTGGGAGCGGAGAATCTAGTGGTGGTGGTGGTGGTGGTGGTGGGGGGGGGGGGGGGGGGGGGGGGGGAGTAGTTTGCAATTCTCTCAAGGGCGGGTCTGTTAACTCATTGCCGAGTGGCATGAATAGCATTTGCGTTCATCACCATCTCAAGAATGCTCATTAAAACAGCTGCTAGCCGGAACCTCATGATGCCTTTGATGCCTTCCAATCTTGCCAGCAAAAAATTACATCTACCTGAACTTGTTTGAAAAGGAGCGGTATGCACAGGTCAGACCTCAATTTGCCTGTGACTTTGAGGTGAGTGCAGCATATATAGCCGAGCTGCCACAGCCCTGCGCCGATCTTGTTGCAATGAAGATCACAGTGCTGGGGATGTACAATTGGACTCCTGTCCTTTGCCTCTTGTTGTCCAGTAGGGCACCCACTGTGCAGTGGTACTGATGCAGGGCTTCACTTTCATTGATCAGTATTGGGTAGGCAGAGGCTAGACCGAGGAGTGGAAAGCTAGAATCCGACAGGGGGTGCACGAAACACAGACAGACAAGAGGGTGAAAGAGATAACACATGTATGAATGAGAGGGAATGCATGTAGGCTCTGGGATAGGAAGGGAGGCGTTGTTAGTGTGGCACAAGAGGGATGGGTCAGACAGAGACTCAGTTTGGGAGGGGACACTGTAGTCCTTAGTTATCAGGGCATAGGGAACCCTGTGAAAGTCAAAGTCCTTGGTTCGGGGCTTGCAGTCACAAGTCACAGCATGCAAACACTCCTGTGGTAATGTGGAAAGGAGTCAAAGAGTGGAGACGGTCCAGGGTCTATATGGACCCCTTAGTCGGAAATCAGATATTGGAGACAGCCCTGGGTCCAGCGGGGATGTTGCATTCAGCTGCAGGAAGGGCAAGAGCTGTGCGTTGCAGAGGAAAATGCACAGCTTGGTGAGCTTGGCTGTTTTACAGTTAATGTCCATGGGCTTAGCTGCCTCTGTACTGGGCTGCAGATAGATTGGGGGTGCAGCACCACCATCTTACTCTACCACGGTTATGTCACAGGTATAAATCGAAAGTCCCAACAAATCTGATCAGGAGGCATCTGAGGCAGTGTGGGAGGAGTGTACTGCTGGGCTAAGGAGCCCTTTTATGTATTGCCCTTTAACTTGTTGGTGCCGCAACAGTGAACAGGAGTCTGCGTAGTAAGAAAGGAGGAAGACCTAGGAAAGAAAGCCAATGCCTTTATCAGCGGTGTAACAGGTACTCCGAGCTTAGTGACTTAACGTCACAATTGCTGATTCCCAAGAGTAACACAGAGGGATTAGAAAATTGGGAATACAGGCAATAGTGAAGGAGACAGAACTGCATCATATATGGCATTCATCAATGAAGGCCAATCACGTGTTCGCTAGAATGGGCATTCATAACAGGTCAAAGGACAACCACTCATTGACATTGAATAACTGATTGGTCATTACTAACACTCATTGACATTGAATAACTGATTGTTCATTACTATGCCACGTCAGTGATTCAAACACTGAGCTAGGTTTGGTCACACCTCATTTGAGCCTATCATCCCACGCAGGGCTCCAGACGTTACATATCTGGGATGGCATCTTGGTCACCAAATGTGTGGGCTAGTGTTTCAGGGACAAGGCTGCATTAGCCAACATGGAAGTACGGCAGAACAATTCTAGATCCTTATAGATACCATGGGCGAGATTCTCCGCAGATGCGGAGAATCGTAAAGGCTGCCGTGGGACAGGCCGTGACCCACGGCAGCCTTCACGGCCACTTCCGGGGCCAATTCTCCCCCCCCGGGTGGGGCTAGGAGCGCGGCCCCGTGCGTCACGGCGGCGCGGCCTTGACGGCGGTCGTCAAGGCCGCACGTCAAGCATCACGCCGGCTGACGCGGCCGATGACGTCGGCTGCGCAGGTTGGACAATGCCAAGACGTGGCGGCTTGATCATGTGGGGCGGCGGAGGTAAAAGAGTGCGTCCGTTACGTGGTACTGCCATGCCAATCCGGCCCCCAGATGTCCCAAACGGGCATCTGCCGCCCGTTTCACGACGGCAGCGAGCAGGTGTGTTTGCTGCCGTGTTGAAACGGTCGTGAAGGCCTGGCCGCTTGGCCCATCGGCCTCGGAGAATCGCCGCTCGCCGTAAAAAGCGGCGATTCATGGCGTGGGTCGGGTGTTGGGGGGGGGGGGGGGGGGTGGAGAGAGAATAGCGGGAGGGCGTGAAAAATGTCGGGAGGCCCTCCCGCTATTCTCCCACCCGGCGTGGGGGCGGAGAATCGCGCCCCATAGGTTTCATATTCTTAGCTTCACTCTCTTGAACCATTAATCTTTAATGCCTCCAATGCTTCATTTCAGACAGTAAATGCAGAAATGGATCCAAGGCTTAATGTTACCTTTGTCATGGTCCTAATGCACTAGAGGAGGCGAAAGAGAGGTGGCATGGAGCGCAGTTCTGCAGGAAGCTCCGCCTGATGGAATTAGGTAATAGCCATGGTTAAGGGGAGCTGGAACATGAGCAAGAGGGTCAGGATGAGAGACCCTGGCAACGGAAGCAATTCACCTGATCTAGGGTATATCGTGGAGCAGTCTCTTATTTACAAGTGATTGAGAGACAATGCTGGGCACGTCCATGCTTGTCCCGAGCTCTGGTAGATCAGATATGCCACACTCTATGTGAAGAGCTGATGCCATGTGGAGTTGGAGGCTATTCCCTTTCCAGGGATCAACAGGGAACCTGTACAGCATCCCTCAGTCCACAACACATTGATATATAAAGGAGGTCACAGATGCCCTGACTGGATGGCACACCGGTATGTGAAGTTTGCTCCAGATAAAGATGACCAGGCTGCACAATTCACTGGCTTTGCCGCCATCTCCGGATGCCCAAGAATGCAGGGTGCAATAGACTTCACCCATGTGGCTTCACATGCTCCATGGCAGCAGCCCCGAATGTTTATAAACCGCAAAGGCTACTATTTCATCAATGGGCAACTGGTGTGTGATCACCAGAAGCACATTATACACGTTTGTGCACAGTATCCTGTGAGTTGCTATGACTTCTAAGTTCTGAGTCACTCTCTGGTGCCTGAGATTTCTGACAGTCCAGTATGTCTGCAGCAATGGCTACTTGGAGATGAAGGTTATGCACTGAAATGCTGGCTGATGATACCGGGGCATCACCCTCCCGAGGACAGGTACAGTGCTGCTCACAGTTGCACACTTATAGAGCTGACCAGAGGGTCTCTGAAGATGCACTTCAGATGCTTGGACTGCTCAGATGGTTCCTACAATATACTCTCGCAAGGACTTCCGCATCATCACAGTGTGTTGCACCCACACAATCTGGCAATGCAAAGAGATGATTCCTTGTCAGAGGGTGACTTTTTAAAATTAATTTACGGGATGTGAATGTCACTGGTTAGACCAGCATTTATTGCCCATCCTTGTTGCCCTTCAGAAGGTGGTAGTGAGCTGCCTTCTTGAACCGCTGCAGATCCCTGGTGGAGGAGGATGAGAAATCATCGGAGAATGAAGATCCAGAGGCCCAGGGAGTGCTGAGGGTTAGTATGAACACCATGATGCCATGGATGAAACAAGATATGGGAGTTGTACCCGTGATACCATGATTGCTGACGGGGTCCAGGAAGAATTAAATCCAGGCAGGGCATATGACTACATTTTTCCCAGCTCTTAATGCCATTCCCTTTCATCTCAGAGGATGTTCAACCACTCACAGGGAAACAGGTCCGGCATTCACTCTTGTACATTCAGACTTCATGAATCGACAGGCCATGATCTCTGCTTTGGCCCGCAGTGTCCTGTGAATACACTTGCTCTGGGGTCCACTAAGGACTGAGAGTAATGCGAGAGAAGACCTAAAGCATTCGCTGCCAGATAATGATGCAAACATTGCGACCAGTGAGATGAGGACATGGCTAAGGTTCTCCTCTTCCTGTGCGTGCGTTGCTTCTGCCACTACAATTGAGGAGATGGCAATTCCGCAACAATATGAATGCTGATGAGCTGCTGTCATGCAATTCCTTGAGAAGCAAGGTTTAGAAGCGTATACATCACGCACTTCAAGTAAAGATTTAAATGCCTCTCCCTGATGTCACAAAAAGGTGCGGAGACTATTACAAGTGACACGTTCATATGAATGCTAATTTCACAATGGAACACTATCCTTGAGTGGGGGATAGCAAAACCTCAATATAAGAGGATTCCAATGTACAAATTCACAACACCTTCAGTTGATCAAGACATTCACATAACCATGAAGTGTAATCTTTACTGTAATAGCATACATGTGACCCAAATGTAACATGAAAATGTCTTAACTTTCCTAATCCTACTAGTATCCCTGGGTGCAGCCCTGACATCCATATCAGAAGTGGAGGCAGCCTGCAGACTGATACTTGACTGCGATAATGATGGCAGACGTCATCTGGTAGCCCCACGGTGTGGGGACCCATCCTGATAAAGGTGTCCCGCTCACAGGCATATGCACCCTCCTCGGTCTGAACAATTGGAGTGGATGGGATCACAGGGAGAGGGGTCTGTGAATGGCTGCACACTGGGGAAGGCGCTAAGAGAAGGCCCAGGAGTGTTTGGTTGACACTCATCCTCCCTGTTGGAGCCTGAGGGCCCTGACTCCTTGAGATGGTGCACCTGGAACGAGGTCAAGGTGTGTCGGCCCCCTGTTGCCCACATCATGATGGTGCCCACCAGGAGTGTGACCATGGAGTTCAGGGCCGAACACAAATCCGGCAAGGTCTCAGTGGTGATTACCAACCCTTCCATAGTGTCCTCAAGGTGCTCACATGTCGGGGCCAAGACATCCGACAGAACGTAGAGTAACATCCCCATCATTCGCTCTAGTCTCCTGAGTGACTGTGGAACCTCTGCCTGATGTTCCGCTGCCTGTTGTTATATCACCAGCATTGAGTTGGCAGCTACTCACAGAGACTCATCATCTGACTGAGACTGGGTGGGCAACTATCCTCCAGCAGCCCTCTGAATATCACAGACGTGGGCTGTCCCAGCCTTCGATTACTGTGGGGATCAATGAGGTGTTCTCCAGAGAGGACCCTGAGCCTAACCTAGAGCTGTGCCCCAACAAGGTGTGTGTCTCTGCTCTGCTGGTTAGCACAGTAACAGTTCTTCCAGTACTTCCTCTTTGGATGTGGTCTGGGCGCTCCTACATTTGGTGGGCTGCCTTGTCGGCCTCCACCTGCTACTGTATGGAATACTGTTTCAGTTGATGAACATGCGCAACATAAGACTGCATATTGGGCGGGATTCTCCGACGCCGAAATCACGTTCGGTGATTGGCCGGAGAATCAACGTTTGCGACAAAATCGGGGGCGGCACGGCTTTCACGATGTTCCACACCCTCCAAAGCGGCATACTCTAGGGGTACGCCATATCAACGGCTTCAGGACATTACCTGAGGCCTCCCCCCCGATGCTCCGCCCCCGACAGGCCGAGTTTCCGATGTCGTGGGTCTCTCATGCTGTTTTTTGTCGGGAACTCGACGTGGCGGCTGCGGACTCAGTCCAGCGCCGCCACAGTTGGGGGAGAGCCGAGCTGCGGGGGGGGGGGGGCTTTGCCAGGGGCTGAGGGCACTGTTGGGAGGTGGTCTGGGGGTTGTGAACTGGGCCAAAGGGGGTCACTATTTGGTAGGCTGGGTCCACGCGTGGCCGGCACCATGTTGCACGGCGCGGAGGCCGCCGCCGTGCGCATGTGTGGCCACAGACCTGGAAATTCTCGGTCGTATCAGCAGCTAGAGCCGGGTGCTCTATGCTGCCTACCTGCTAACCCCCCCACCAACCGAAAGATCGGTGGCCATTTTGCGCCGATTTTTCGGTTTTACACGCCACCGTTCCCACACCGGCGTCAAGACATAGTCTGAAAATCGAGAATCCAGCCTGTTGTGTTTGTATTCTGTCCGAGTCCCTGGCCAGCTGCACCACACACATAGGAAAGGAGAGAGATACAACATTTTGCTATGATTGAGCCATCATAAATCGTGCAACTTTTTCATTTCCTAAATTTCAAGTTCCTGAACTTCAATCCATACACAGCAAATACGTTATATTTATACCAAAGCCACAGACAAGACCACCTATTAAATAATAGCAAGTTGTTGCTCGTTCTGGGTGAGTGTGCTTAACACTCAATTTGGCTCTGTTTCGTTACTTAGCTCTGGATTCGCCAGGTATCGTTAAGATACCGCCACAAGTTTCAAGGTCAAGTTCAAAGCAATAAAACCATACACCAATTAGTAAGTTCAAACAACTGAGTTTATTATAATACAATTATAATAGTACCCATGCACACGCTAAGAGGATTAAACTATTCCTACCACTAAATAAACCAATACTTATCTCAAAGGGAACTGCCGGATCAGGGGACAAGGCCTCTTGCTCTGCTCTGGTCTGCAGACTTCAGGTTGGTACGGGTTAAAAAGGGGTCAGGAGTGTCAATCTCTCGTAGCAATCGTTGTGACACACTTACTTGCTGGCGGCTGTTGTCCCAAACCTCTCCTCTCTCTCGTTCAAGGTCTTCTTTGGTAAAAGCTGGTCGAGATGCTGGTCCAGAGAGGAGGGCTGGTTATGAAGAACAAACTAAGTGTGGGACCTGTCTTTTATAGGTCCTAGGGCTTCGTGCCCTTTTGGGCGGACCCTTTTCCTGCTGGGAATCGATTGGGTCTCTTCCGAATCGATTTGTTTGAATCCCCCCAATACTGAGGCTATCTCTCGGCTACTGGGCGGGCCTTCAGGTGCTTTGTTTTCGAACCCCGCTGGTGCTGGGGTGTCTGGTTCCCCATACACTATAGAATAGAACAGTACAGCACAGAACAGGCCCTTCGGCCCTCGATGTTGTGCCGAGCAATGATCACCCTACTCAAGTCAACGTATCCACCCTACACCAGTAACGCAACAACCCCCCCCCTTAACCTTAAGGACACTAAGGGCAATTTAGCATAGCCAATCCACCTAACCTGCACATCTTTGGACTGTGGGAGGAAACCGGAGCACCCGGAGGAAACCCACGCACACACTGGGAGGACGTGCAGACTCCGCACAGACAGTGACCCAGCCGGGAATCGAACCTGGGACCCTGGAGCTGTGAAGCATTTATGCTAACCACCATGCTACCGTGCTGCCCGTGATGCAATCACTGTTGCAATCACTTCTCTATTTGTGTCCATTGTCCCTGGGATCGGTCCATTGCTATGTTAACTATCCCAGAGATTGCCTCATTAGTATGCGGAATGTTCGTTTTGGTGCTGTCTGCTCTCCTAGCAGACAGAATACACATTGGCTTGGTGCAGCCTGCTTGTGCTGCAAACATTGTCCATTTTAACCTGCAAGCTTTGCGTTCCTCCATTTTGTATTGAGGGAAGGCCAACTTCGGTGGCTACAAAGTACACTGGAGATCTCCTAGATTAGAACAAACCTAACTGGTTCCATGGCCCTCAAACATTTCTGAGCTGTGAGAAGAGAAAAAAAAGAGAAAAAGACCAAAATATATCTCTCGTCAGTCATCTCCTCGCTCCTCAAGCTAAGCCAGTAGGAAGTGCATAAAATGTCGCTCAACCTCTCCATATCTGGTTGCTTTTCTCCCACTTTAGTTTTGACACTACGGGCTGAATTATCCGACCCCCGTCGGGTCGGAGAATCGGGGGGGGGGGGGGGGGGCATGAATTCCGCCCCCGCCGTCTCCCGAAGTCTCCGGCACCAGAGATTCCACGGGGGCGGGTATCGTGCCGCACCTGTCGGCCCCCACCCCCGGCAATTCCCCGGCCTGCTGCTGTCATGCCGGTCCCGCCGGCGGGAACCAAAACACCTCCCTTACTGGCGGGACTGGCGGCGCGGGTGGGCTCCGGGGTCCTGGGGGCGATCTGGCCTCGGGGGGTGCCCCCACGGTGGCCTGGCCCGCCATCGGGGCCCACCGATTGGCGGGCGGGCCTGTGCTGTGGGGGCACACTTTTCCTTCCACGTTAGCCATAGCCTTCTCAATGGCGGACGTGACCCCCTCCCCTGCGCATGCACGGGGATGACGTCAGCAGCCGCTGATGCTCCAGCGCATGCGCGGAGTTCCGCCAGTCGGCGAAGTCCCTTCGGCCCCGGCTGGCGTGGCGCCAAAGGCCTTTCCTGCCGGCTGGTGGGGCGCCAACCACTCCGGCGTTGGCCTAGCCCCTGAAGGTTAGTGCTTTGCCCCTAAAGGTCCAGAGAAATCCGCACCTTTGGGGCGGCCCGAAGCCGGAGTGGTTCACACCACTCAATCCCGCCAGGACCCCCTGTCCCGCCGGGTAGGGGAGAATCCCGGCCCTTTATCGCCACCTGTTTCCTTTTCTCTTTCATCCCTGGCACATTTCTCTCCACTTTTTTTTATCTCCTCCACTCCTGTAGCTTTCCACCTCTGGTGTGTTTTTCTATCACGCCTCCCTTCATTTGTTTCCCATCCTTTCCTTTTGACTCTCTGTCCTCACCTTTATTTTCTCTCTCTCACTCCTCTCTTTGTCTCTCTCATTCCTTCAATTTTTTCCTCTTTCTCCCCTTTGCTGTGGTAACAGTTCTGCTTTGTCGCACTTTCTACAGCAGTGGAGCTGGGTAGCGTGGGTAGCAACATAAAGGTCAGGTCTCAACCTGGGAGTGGGACTTCAAAAGTGACCTGGAGATGGGCTGTGGAAATAAATATTCACAAGTTGACTTGCACAGAGATTTGGTCAGCACTAGTCATAGTAACGAGTAAAAATTAGTCACTGTTCAGCCACAACCAACTGAAATGCTAGATTTATCTTTTTCTTGGCTATTTGATTGATTTCTAACAGATAAATAACAGAAAGGAAAAGACTTGGCCAAATAATGATGCATTTAAATTATTAAATTTCTTTCTGTGGGAAAAGACAGTAAAAGGACATTGATGTGTATAGAATAATGAGGTGCCACGGTTACACCATTTTAAAATGAAAGATGGCTTATTTTGTTCTGTTTGTACACAGCTGATGGGACAAATACCTTCAAGCAGCATCGGAGGACTCCATCATCCTCCAGCGCACTGGCCTATTCACCAAGGGATGAGGATGATGCAATGGTATGTAATTTATAGCTAGTTTCCTTTGTCATCCTTAATATTGAATTGTCTTACCTTGTCCTCAAATCCTGTGTCTGTACCAAATCTCTTCTGATGTTCTCCCTCTTCAGTGAGTAATAACTCAGAGAACACAAGTTAATAATAATAATAATAATCACTTATTGTCTCAAGTAGGCTTCAATGAAGTTACTGTGGAAAGCCCCTAGTCGCCACATTCCGGCGTCTGTTCGGGGAGGCCAGTACAGGAATTGAACCCGCACTGCTGCCTTGTTCTGCATTACAAGCCAGCTGTTTAGCCCAGTGTGCTAAACCAGCCCCTTTTTTTCCCTGACAACTCAGTCCTCTATGTTCGTGCCCCTTCTGAACCCATGTTGTCTTCCTCTAATCAGACCACACCCTTCCTGATCCCTTAATCTTTCCAAAAGTCTTTCAATATTCCCCCACAATCAGTGGAGATTTGTTCCCCCGCACCTTACGTTTTAAAAAATTTGAACATATACACTTTGTTTGTTAATACATTGTGATGATGACTGGATTCTTGTGAATTTTAAACAACACCACGTTATGAATATCAGATACATCAAGAATTATCTGCATTCACTTTCAATCATTTTAAAATTGTGTTGCAGATTCACAGAATAGGACTTAGCTGCTTGTTAGTACAGTGGAGCAAGTGGTTGCTCTGAAGGATACTGCTGACAGAAATGTTCAGTGGAACAGAGAATTTTGGCCAATTTCCACTTTCTTCACCTTAGTAAATGGTTGCTCCGTATCTAAATATTTTCAAAGAAATGGAGAAAAATTGTAGTTATTAGAGTTATTGCCAGTCCTTTGTTGGAATTATTTACAGTTTGTGTCACTAATTGGCACAATTGCTGTTGTTGGATTGCTGCATTCAGTATTCATGGTGCGCCTACTAATGAGAGCAGCATACCTGCATTAGATTTTTTAAAATTTTTAAATAAAGAAACTGCTGTAATTATTTTTCTACATGCAGCTCCTCATTCAGTCTTGGGTCAGATAGATGTGATAGTTTGTTGTGGAATGAGTTAGTTTAGATTTGAAGTTGTTAATTTGTTTTCCTGGAACTTGCCTCACTTGTTCGAAGTACCTTTCTAACCATTTAAATGTTTCAGAAAACAAAATACAAACTTTTTGAAGATGCCTGTGTAAAGCCTGTTGATGGCATAGTTTATTGCCCTTGGTTAGGCCCCCAGTACAGGAAACAGCAAAGTGCGACTCATGTTAATTGAATAGCAGGAAATCACCAGATTTGATGGAACAGAAAACTTGGCAGAAGGGTTGCAGTGATTAGGACAAGTGCTGCTGCACAATGGTTATGGCGTCGTAGTTAGCCCAGCAAATGCCGTTGCTAACTTTAAAGAATGCAAAGACACTGCAAGTTGAACTAAAGTTGCAAGGTAAATTATTCTATGAAGTATATATAATACTGGATTTTATTTTCAATTACTTCTCATCTTTAAGGGCTGTCTGCTTTCACGCTGTTTGATGTGAGTTTGATATGCTTATTCCTAGCATAGGAGTCCTTGTGGTCGTCATTTGTATGGCTGCATTTTTAAAAATGCTTAGATGCGTGGAACAGAATTTGACGATTTTGCTCGTCATGGTGAATGTTTTAGTGGGAATAGAACTTTGGACTGAGTTTATTAGAATAGCTCAATATGTACTTTAATATATAAACTGCATAATTAAATGTGTTATTAGTCAAATGTTCAGTTTGTTGTTGACCATTTATCTATTGAACTTGTATTAAAAATAAATAATGGTGTTAAAATGATGTACATGCTAATGATCAGTGTTAGACCAGTGGAAATTAAATCCTCTTTGTGTACGTGAAATGTAAATGATAGTGATGTGTTTTTGCAGCCTCCAATCAGTACACCACGTCGATCAGACTCGGCAATATCTGTACGGTCTCTGCATTCAGAATCAAGTATGTCTCTGCGATCTACTTTTTCTCTACACGAAGAGGAAGATGAGCAGGTGTGTGAATTGTCCGCCTTGTGAATTGCTAAGTGGGAGAGCGAGAAAATAAAATAAGAGTCCATCCTGCTTAAAATGGTCATGGGCATGAACCTAAATAGACTGTTCTATACATAGCATTTTTCTTTTGTGCACCCCTGTAACTATGCTGTCTGATTTAAATAAAAAATGTGTCCACATCTAGTCAAGGGGTGCAAAAAATCAAGTTACCACAGAAATGCTGCAGGCTTTTGTCTAGAACTAGAAGCATAACAATCTCCTTACACCAGTGCTCGATGAACAAAATCTCTAAAATGAGTAGTAGATTGCCTTTTCTGACCTCTCCAAAAGCTGCCTTAAGGTCCTTTTACTATTTATTTGTAAGATTTCATTTAGAAATTGAAATCTGTTAAAACCATTTCAAGAATATAGCATTTGATGGAATCGAAAACTTTGCAAAACAATTGCAGTGATTAGGACAAGTGCTGCTGAACAATGCTAATTTTGTCTTTGTGGTTAGTTAAATGGTCTGAAACCTAAAATTAAGCTAATTTGCAACCTTCTATGAGGTAAAGTATAGTTTAAAAATTGTCAGTATGTTACTCTGGTTTGATATTCGGTGCCCATATTTTGTATGGTGATCTACTGCATTTTAAGATTCACTCTGTTTATTTCAGGAACCATTGGTTTTCGCTGAACAACCTTCAGTGAAATTATGTTGCCAACTTTGTTGCAGTGTGTTCAAGGATCCTGTCATCACAACATGTGGAGTAAGCATTGCAATTCTGAATTTTATTATGTAGTTCTTTTACAGTTTTGGACTGCACTGATGCATTTACTGCAAGGGGAATGGAATATGCAAGTAGGGAACTTTTACTACAGCGGGACATGACCTTGGTGAGACCACACGTGGAGTACTGTGTAAAGTTTTTGTCCCTATTTGAAAAATATGATATAATTGCATAACCAGCAGTTCAGAGAAGGTTCACTAGACTAATCTATGTGACAAAGGGCTTTCTAATGAAAAAATGTTGAACAGTTTGGACCTATACCTAGTGGGAGTTTAGGAGAATGAGAGGTGCTTTTATTAAAAGATATACGATCCTGGGGTGACTTCATAGGGTGGATACCAGGAGGATATCCCCACTTGTGGGAGAGACTAAAACTAGGGAGACAGTTTAGCAATAAGAGGTCTTACTTTTAAAACAGAGATAAGGAGACATATTTTCTCTAAGGATTGTTAGTTTGTGGAATTCTTTTCCCCAGCGAAGACTGGGTCATTGAACTTAGTCAAGGCAGAGCTAGGTAGATTTTTGATAGACAAGGGTTAGAGGGGGCAGACAAGAAAGTTGAGTGGAGGCCTCAGCCAGATCAGCCATGATCTTATCGAATGGCAGAGCAAGATCGAAGAGCCAAATGAACACTCCTGTTCCCAAGTCCTCTGTTCCTATGAACTGTTTGTGTGGTCAATACCCTGAAAGATTTGATTCACTTCCAATTAATAACCCCAAGCAGTTTGCATTTTTGCAGTAAAATAGCAAACCGTTTTTTCAAATTTCTAGTCAAGAAATTCTGCGCAATATTTTGTGAGTGAGAAATGTTCACAGTGTTGTCATCCAATGGAAGCGTTGCATTGTTTAAATATATGGTACTTTTGAGTTAAATCTGTGAAAGAGCCAGCATGGCAGGAATAACTTCCCGACTTAGCTCTCTGAGGACATCCTCAATAACCAAGAGTTCATATGGAATGACTGTAGAATTTCTGATATGTGCTTTTTGCAGGGGAGTTTCCTCGTTGAGAGTGGGAACTCAGTAAATGACCATGGTGCATAAAAAGTGCGCTTAGTTTGTACTGTGTTACTTTCCATTTTGAGGAATACATAAGGGCTGAATTTACCGGCTGTTGAAGCCAGCGGGATATTCCGGTCCCACCAACGACGCACGGGTTTCCCGGCGACACGGGGTGCAGGGGGACCAGAAAATCCCGCTGGCGGGCCCCCTCCGCCGCTGAAAAACACATGGCGGGTTGGTTGTTTTTTACTTGTGTGCATAAACTTAAACTTACTTCACAATGCAAGATCGTTTTCAGCAAAATAATAAACAATCTGTTGTTTCGGGTATACTATATGTTCAGCAATAATTTATATTTGGTGTTCAGCTTCTAAATGCAACATGGCTTTATTGCCAGCTCTCCAGTTTGTCTTGAAAGATCATTTGCAAAATGGTCTCCTTGTTTGCTGCGCAGTGTTAAAGCTCTCACTCAGGAAGCTATGAATTTTGCTTGTTAGCATGGAAAATCCCTTCAGCAGTAAGTAGGCATGCTGGACATGCTGTTAAAGTTTGGCAAGTATGTTCAGTGTACTGTGCAGCTGTGTGTGTAAGGAAGGAGAGAGATTACATGTCATAATATTGAAGCTTGCAGTTATCTTGCTCGTAGCCAGTGCTGGGGTTTAAGGTCCACATTTTACCGACTTTCCAAATTGTTCATAGCTTTTACTGTAATGTGAGTGAATCATGGATGTCTGGTTGGAGGAGGTCACCCTGTTTATAGAGAGTTGGCATTTATTGTATTTTCTGGGCAGGAAGGAAACCCTTGCAGTATATCAACTTTCATACACGAATCATGCTGCTGGTCTGAACCAGTTTAATCCACACCTTGTAACTCTTGTTAACCTTGCTTGCAGTTTTTTAAAATGGCACTTGGTAACACCGGTGTTTCTCTTTTCTTTAAATAGCACACATTTTGTAGAAGGTGCGCCTTAACATCTGGTAAGTTTCTGCTTTTGTGTACCAAAATATTGTTCCTCATGAAATTTTTCAGTGTGTTCACACACCTTTGTAGGGATTGTTCTGTGATCAGTGCAACATTTAAGTACTCCTCATAAAATATTTCACTGAACACCTATCAAACAAATTGTTTCAAGCCTTTTAAATGTATACACCACTTCAAAACAAGCACATAAATATTAACATAGGTCACAGTGCAGAATTTGTGCAGAAGTCCTAAATTTAAAAGAATTGTTATACAGAATCTAAATAAAAGTACACTGCAGTGCAGCTCTGTCCTGAATATTGCTGTCTGGTTTTAATTAAATTTTTTTGTGTTCTCAGAAAAGTGCCCAGTTGACAATGCAAAGCTGACAGTTGTAGTTAATAACATAGCTGTAGCTGAGCAGATTGGAGAGTTGTTTGTCCACTGTAAATACGGCTGCCGGCCAGCTTCAAATGGAAAACCAGGGGCCTTCGATGTTGACCCATGCGGATGTCCATTCACTGTTAAATTGAGTGGTAGAAAGTAAGTTGTACTTCAGCTTTAACGGATTAATATGTTGACTCCACTGATGTAACACCGTTTTTAAGCAAAATTCTACAATTTGCGTTGATTAATGTGATCGTAGATTGTTTTTACAACGGGGCAGGTTTTCCTCCAGAACCGAAACACTTTGATCTGGAGCATATATGGTTTTTATTCATCCAAGCAATTAACAAGCAAATGTTTTCAAATGCTTGAAATCGTCCTCCTAGGGAGGCTACATCTCTTTGGTCTGCAGGCAGTTTCTCAAACTTTAGTTGAAAAGCTTGCCATTCACCATTTCCTGAGTAGTGTTCACATCTCTTGAAAGCCGCTATCTGGACTTTTTGGATAAGCTGACTCTGGTGCATGTTGAAGATTGTATTTAATCCAAAAGTCATCCATTGAGGATCAGTCTGTTCATAAATTAGTAAACAGAAGGTAATTATGTGCATCAATTGGCTGCTCAGTGGACATTAATTCACGTTAAAAATTAACCTTAAAATTGATTGAACTTTAAAATGGTAGTGCATGTATTTTGGAACTAGGCACTCAACTTTGCAAAAAATGGCAGTAATTCTTATCCAGCTGCAGTGGTAATCAATTTTCCCATGTCTTTTGCACTTAACAGCAGAGACTTGGAATCAGAGCATGAAGACTTTAATTAGCGCTACCAAACCAGTTTGAACATATACTGTAGGTGTAAATGAATCTTCATTCATCTAAAATTCATGCTTAAAATGAATTTACACTGTACTGCTTTTAATTTCTAGCAAAGTAGATTATATCAAACCTAGTTGAGAATATCCTCTGAAGGATCTTGTGTGACAGGGTTCTTAGTAAAGTTCTCCCAAGTGTTCTCCCAAGTGTTAGCTCAATTCTCGTCTCATACGTCTGATGGCTTCAGCACATAATACTCCACTGCAATACCTCTTGACGGCTTGCTGCATTGTTGAAGCTGCTTTTGTTCAAATTAAGACCAAGGTTCTGCATGCATGTTTCGATTAAAATGAACCACTTCTTGCCAGGTTTTTGAGGAAGAGCAGGGAGACCTACTTGCATTACCTTGTTTGTTTCTGGAATCTAATTTTGTGCAAACTGGCTGCTGTGCTTGCATATAACCGTGATAGTGCTTCAAAGTCATTCTCCTTGTGAACTGTTCTGGGCGATTTTGAAGACTGGAAAGGCACTATACAAATGCAAGTTTCCCCTTTCTCTTCTTGCTTCCACTCTTTTTCTCCCAGTAAATCAATTCTTCACTACTCCTGTCAAATGATTTTTGAGGAAAAGTCTCCCCAAAAAATTAAAGTTGTATCCCAAGCAGACTGATTGAATCTTGAATAATGGACTCTACCTGCCAGGGAATGTCAGATTCCTGCACTTCAGGTCAAGTTTTCAAAATGGTACTGTCTAGCTTTCCATTTCCAGCAGTAATTGGTCATTGTTAAATACCATTGTTGTGGATCAAAGAGGTCACTGAAATCATATTGAATCTAATAATCTTGGGTGGGGATACCCCAACATAATTTAACAACTGATGCAATGTGCTTTTAAATATCTGTTTGACACCATGAAGTGTGTGTTTTAAGGGGAGATAGAATCATAGAAAGTAGGAGTAGGCCATTCGGCTCATCGAGCCTGCTGCACCATTCAATATGATCATGGCTGATCCTATCTCTCAACGCCATGCTTCACTCTTTCCTAATACCCCATGATGCCTTTAGTGTCGAGAAATTTATCTATTTCTTCCTTAAATACATTCAATGACTTAGCCTCCTCAGCTTTCTGTGATAGAGAATTCCACAGACTCACCACCCTCTGAGTGAAGAGGTTTCTCCTCCTCTCATTCCTAAATGGTCAACCCGTTATCCTGAGATGGTGACCCTTGTTTTAGATGATCCCCCCAAAAAAAAACAAAGGAGAAATATGATCCCTGCATCCAGTCTGTCCAGCTCTGTCAGAATTTTATACATTTCAGTGAGATCATTGATAGGGGTTCTTTATATGCTATTTATCAATTTTGTGCAAAATTCTCTTGTGCTTTAAATGTTAGTTGTTAAATTGAGCCGTTGCCTTTTTGTAAGAAGCTTTACGTCAGGCTTATCCAACCTTTTCACATGGGGGTCACATTTCAATTTTTTTCTCACTCAAGGGGCCGATGAGAAAATTTGAGCAAGACGGGTTTTGACACAGGTTTTTTTCAAATTCACGTTTCATAACGTCAAGGCAATAAATTGATCATTTAAAAAAGAGTAATGAATAAAAATGACCATTTAAAATGTGCCAGGCAGCAGAGCCAACCAATGAACCCTTTTTTTGCCTTTTTGCTTAAGAAGCAAACATGGAGAGACAAACTAGGCCCCAAGTTCTGGTCACGAGGGAAGAATTGGGGGACCAGGCCCGAGTTAAGGAGTTGGGTTTAACTAACACTGGCCTTGCGTTCGGCTCAGGTGGTCCACACTTCAAACTGGTCTCGACAGAATTCATGCAAAAATGGAGGTTAGAAGCAGGTTGCCTTTCAGCCTGGGCTGTCCACTTTTCCTGGCCTGCTTTGTGGATAGTTTTTTGGGGAGAGAGTAGAAAGAGGACAGGGTATGGAGAGATAGGAGAAAGAGGGCAGGGTGTATGTGTATCCGGCTCACTCCCAGTCTCTGGGTACTTGCTCTCGCTCTCACTCACACACACACACACACACTCACACACTCATTCGCTTCCCACCTGGGCCAGGCTCTTTGTTTATCTTACCAAGGAGGTGCTCAGGACACTGAAGAAACAAATTTCCCCGCTGTGCCCGGTCTGAGTCTCCAGCCGCTCAGGGTTTTCTGGACCAGTACGTTGAGGAACCAACTAGACAACAGGCCATCCTAGACTGGGTACTGTGTATTGAAAATGGAATCATTGGCTCTCTAGTTGTGCTTATTGTTTGGTGAATTATCACACACTTCGACCAGTTTATTATTAAAAAGGTGTACCCTGGTGCCCTTGCTTATGAAACGAACAATGGACAAAAACAGGTTAGGGTTTAGTCAATTTTTATTCACAATTCTCTGATTCCTTTTCTTGCAGCTACGCCACGCAGCTATTTTATTTGGGTATTACAATCTTCAAAATCAATCACACAGAATATGACTCAGACTCACAGCTGAGCTCTAGGTAATACCCGCACTTAGTGAAGGAGGTTGGCCAGGTTACGATCACTCGGCGTGGATATCACCTTCTCTGAGCTCCGAGCTCAAGACTCCCTTCTATGATGGTTGCTCCTGGGGACACCCAGGTTGTCGCTGACTGTGTGTTTCGATGTTCCTTCTTTTATGCAGGTTCTACTAGCGTGAGTCATGAGTTCTGTTGTCCCATCAAAACTTAAATTCATTAATAGAACCAAACAGTTTACCTCTGTTCAGCCAGGGTGATTCAATGAAGATCCATTATCCTCTGAAACACTCTTGTCTGACCAACTATTAACCTATTATGGAGTATGATGGCCTCTTTGTTCATCGTTCATCCTATTGCAAAGCTGATCACTTCTGTCTCAAAGTTAGTTACATATTCATAACCTGGTCTTTTGTGTAAATGTGATAACTACTGTAAGTTCCAGATAGTGATAATGAGTTTCTGTGTTGACTTGAGTGTTCTGGCAGATGACCAATATCGATTCCAGCCAGGGCCTTATTTGGTAGTTCCTGTTTTTGTCCTATGTGTCCTTTTTCCGTCCAGCCAGCCTGTTCCCAGTACCACATGTGTGACCCCTTGGGGATGAATGACCATGATATGCTAGAATTTTTCATCAAGATGGAGTAACGTAGTTGGTCCTGAATCTTCTTAAAGGAAACTATGATAATATGAGGTGCGAGTTGGCTATGATCGATTGGGTGACATTACTTAAAGGGATGACTGTGGGTAGGCAATGGCAAACATTCAAGAGCACATGGGGAAACTGTTACAATTGCTTATTCCTGTCTGGCACAAAGTAAAACAGGAAAGGTGGCCAAACCATGGCTTACAAGGGAATTTAGAGATAGTTTTCAATCCAAAGCAAAAGCGTACACATTGGCCAAGATAAACAACAAGTCTGAGGATTGGGAGCAGTTTAGAATTCAGCAAAGGAGGACCAAGGGATTGATTAAGAAAAGGAAAATGGAGTATGAGAGTAAGCTGCTGGGAACATGAAGGAAACATAGATATGTGAAGTGTAAGAGATTGGGGAAGACAAATGTAGGTCCCTTACAGTCAGGAACAGAGAAATTTATAATGGGGACAAATAAAATAACATGTTGGGGAACGAAGGATTTAGTGAGAGGGAGGAACTGAAGGAGATGAATATTAGTAGAGAAATGGTGTTGGAGAAATAATGGGATTTAAGGCCGACAAATCCCCACTGCCTGATAAGCTACATCCCAGAGTACTTAAGGAAGTGATTCTAGAAATACTGGATGCATTGGTGGCCATCTTCCAAGATTCTGTAGATTGGGGGGTAGCTAGCTAATGTAAACACTATTTAAAGTAAGACGTCTTACAACACCAGGTTAAAGTCCAACAGGTTTGTTTTGAATCACTAGCTTTCAGAGCACTGCTCCTTCCTCACGTGAATGAAGAGGTAGGTTCCAGAAACATAGACATAGACAAACCCTAAACACAGTAAAGAAGCCATCCCCTATGGACAAGCTCTCCATATACACAGGATCTGCTCAGACGAGGAGGAGCGTAACAGACATCTACAGACACTGAAAGATGCCCTCGTATAAACGAAATATGGCGCTCGACTCATCGATCGACAGTTCCAAGGCGCCACAGCAAAATACCGCACCGGCTTCCTCAAGACAAACACGGGACAAAACCGACAGAGTACCCTTCGTCGTCCAGTACTTCCCCCGAGCGGAGAAACTACGACATCTTTGCAGCCTTCAACATGTCATCGATGAAGACGAACATCTTGCCAAGGTCATCCCCGTACCCCCACTACTTTCCTTCAAACAACCGCACAACCTCAAACAAACCATTGTTTGCAGCAAACTACCCAGCCTTCAGAACAGCGACCACAACACCACACATCCCTGCCATGGCAATCTCTGCAAGACATGCTAGATCACCGACATGGGTACCATCATTACACGTGACAACAGTACCCACCAGGTACGTTGTACATACTCATGCAACTCAGCCAGTGTTGTCCACCTCATACGCTGCAGGAAAGGATGCCCCGAAGCGTGGTACATTGGTGAAACCATGGAGACGCTGCGACAACGGATGAACGGATATCATGCGACAATCGCCGTGCAGGAATGTTCCTTTCTAGTCGGGAAACACTTCAGCAGTCGAGGACATTCAGCCTCTGATCTTCGGGTAAGCATTCTCCAAGGCGGCCTTCAGGACGCGCGACAACGCAGAATCGCCGAGGAGAAACTTACAGCCAAGTTCCGCGCACATGAGTACAGCCTCAACCGGGATCTTGCATTCATGTCGGATTGCATTCACCCCCCACCATCTGGCCTGGGATTGTGAAATCCTACCAACTGTCCTGGCTTGAGACAATTCACACCTCCTTAACCTGTGATTATCCCTCTTTCCAGTTGCTCCGTCTGGACCTGTTGACTTAATTACCTGCAAAGACTCGCATTCAAAGTATTGTACTGCATCTTTGACTTTGTCTATATATATTTTCCTGGAGCCCACCTCTTCAATCACCTGAGGAAGGAGCAGTGTCCGAAAGCTGATGATTCAAAACAAACCTGTTGGACTTTAACCTGGTGTAAGACTTCTTACTGTGCTCACCCCAGTCCAAAGCCGGCATCTCCACATCGCACTATTTAAAAGGGGAGATAGAGAGAAAACAGGGAATTATAGGTCAGTAAGCCTGATGTTGGTAGTGGGAAAAATTCTAGAATCCATTATCAAATATTTTATAGCAGAGCACTTAGAAAATAGTGTCAGGGTCGAACAGAGATAGCATGGATTTGTGAAGAGAAATCATGCTGGACAAATCTACAGAATTCTTTGAGGATGTAACTAGTAGAGATGAAATGGAGGAGCCAGTGGATGTGGTTTACTTGGACTTTCAGAGGCCTTTTGACAAAGTCCCACATAATAAATTATCGTATAACATTAAAGCACATGGGATTAAGGTTAGTGTATTGAGATGGAAAGAAAACTGGTTGGCAGATAGGAAGCAAAGTAGCAATTAACAGTCCTTATTCCAAAGGCAGGCATTGACAAGTGGTGAACGCAAGGATCTGTGCTGGGACCCCAGCTATTGACAATATATTTAAATGATTTAGATGAGGGAACAAAATGTAACATCTCCAAATTTTCAGATGTTACCGCATTGGGTGGGAGGGTGAGCTGTGAGGAGGATGCAAAGATCTTTCAGGATGATTTGGACAAGTTGAGTGATTCGGCAAATGAATGGCAGACACAGTACAATTTGGATAAATGCGAGGTTTTCCACTTTGGTCGCAAAAACAGGAAGGCAGATTATTATCTGAATGGCCATAAATTAGGAGAGGGGAATGTGCAATGAGACCTTGGTGTCCTCGAACACCAGTCGCTGAAGGTAAGCATGCAGGAGGTAGTAAAGAAGGCAAATGGTATGTTGGCCTTCATAGCACGAGGAATCATGTACAGGAGCACGGATATCTTACTGCAATTACACAGGGCCTTGGTGAGGCCGCGCGTGGAATATTGTGTGCGGTTTTGGTCTCCTTATCTGAGGAAGAATGTTCTTGCTCTCGAGGGAGTGCAGAGAAAATTTACCAGACTGATTCCTGGGGTGGCAGGACGGACGTATGAGGAGAGATTGAGTCGATTAGGATTGTGTTCGCTGGTTTTCAGAAGAACGAGGGGGCAATCTCATAAAAGTCTCTAAAATTTGAACAGTACTAGACAGGGTAGATGCAAGAAGAATGTTCCTAATGGTGGGAGTGTCCATAACCAGGGGTCATAATCTGAGGATACAGGGTAGACCATTTAGGATAGAGATGAGAAATTTCTTCTAGAGAGTGGTGAACCTGTGGAATTCGTTACCACAGAAAGTAGTTGAGGCCAAAACATTGTGTGTTTTCAAGAAGCAGTTAGATATAGCACTTGGGATGAAGGGGATCAAAGAAAAGGGGAGGGGGGAGCAGGAACAGGTTACTGATTTGGATGATCAGCCATGATCATGATGAATGGTGGAGCAGGCTCAAAGGGCTGAATTGCCTTCTCCTGCTCCTATTTTCTATTTTTCTTTGTAAAATGTCTTCATAATGAAACAAGTTGTAATTTTGATATAAATAATGAACAAAATTGTCCCCAAAGGAGAAAGTGTATCAATAAATCTCATTATAATGTGTTGTCTTTCTGCAGAGACCATGAGGGCAGCTGTGATTACCGGCCAGTTCGTTGTCCTAACAACCCAAACTGTCCACCGCTCTTAAAAATGAATCTTGACGCTCATCTGAAAGAATGTGAACATATCAAATGTCCCCACTCCAAGTATGGGTGAGTAGTAATATCTTTGCAGTCTGTCACCCTGGGGCCAGTTAGCCTTGTTGGCTAGATGGCTAACGTGTGTTTGAGAATAATACCAACAGATTTCAGTTAAGACAGATGTGGGACCTGCCTTCTTGCTTGCACTGTGTTTGATGTGGAGTGCTGGTACCCCTCAAGCTGTATAATTGTTGAAGCTTTTCATCTTGCACTCATCAGGATAATTGCAAGAATACCAACGTTAGGAAACAACAACTTTATACCGTATGAGAAGAGAGTGTTGATTGATTGGCCAGCACACTGAGGATTATTTAGCATATGTTGTCTAATCACAGAATCACATCTAATGTTGGACACGCTGCATGTTGCAAGCATGGGCTGGCTGGGTGTGGTCTGTACTTTGCCTGTGCGAACAGCGAAAGAGACCTGCTGTTTGATACAATCGCCACTCTTTGGGAACCAGCTCAGGGTTACAAAACACAGTGTCCAACATTAGATATACGTTACCAAAAATAAATGTACCCATCTTTTGTCACATTTGCTATTTGTGCAGGCTTACTTTGTGCAAAAACCGTAGCTACCTTCACCTGCAACTAGATTTCAAAGTAATTAATTGCTTTGAAATATTTCTGAAAGATATTCTAAGATGCCTATAATTACACCTCCCTTTTCTTGATGTCTCGCTATTGTGTTTTTTTCTCCTTTTTTATTCATACTTTCCTGCAGTGGCTCTTTTTATTTCATAGAATATTGCAAAGTACAGCAGAGGAGAGCAGAACATCCATTTTTTCCTTTTTTAATTTGCTAATGTTAAAATTATTATGTAGTCACAACAAATTGTCTTAATAAATAGTAATTAGATAGATAAATACCAGCAAAAATAAGTGGGTTGTATTCTGTAAATGCACTAGACAGAGGCTAATGAATTGTTGACCTATAACTGATTTGCCTGTTATTTTTTCCCCTGCCTTTCTACCTCCTCCTGAATCAGATGCACGTTTGTTGGAAATCAGGACACCTATGAAGCTCACCTGGAGGTGTGCAAGTTTGAGGGTCTGAAGGAGTTCCTGCAGCAGACTGATGATCGCTTTCATGAAATGCAAGTAGGCCTGGCTCAAAAAGACCAGGAAATTGCCTTCCTTAGATCCATGCTTGGGAAGCTGTCGGAGAAACTTGACCAGCTGGAGAAGTCGCTGGAGCTAAAGTTCGGTATGTAAAACTGCGAGAAATCTTTAATACAACAAAACATAACTGAGGTAGATGCAAAGTTTTGAGTCCTGAAGAGTTACAAATGCTTTGAATCTTCACTAATTTGCTTTTGCAAATATTAATCAAGATGTCCAGTCTAATTCTAATTGCCTGGGCAGCCATTCCTAGCTCCTAATAGGCACTAATCCTGCATGAAAATTGAAAATCCCTTTTGAGCTGTCAAAGAACAGATCAAAAATAAGTGAAATTTCCTGTTTTCCGACGAGGAGGAGAAAGGCACATTAGAATAGACTGAAAACTAGCCAATTCCAAATGTTTTTTAAAAATAGAATTGAAATGCCACCCGCTGCCATGGTGGGATTTGAACCACTGTCCCCAGAGCAATAGCCTGGGACTCTGGACACTACCACTACTCCATTGTCTCCTATTGTAGCGGTAGGCCTGGATGCCGACAGCTTCTGGGCCACAAGGGACGCAGGGTCTTTAAGATCAAGATAAAATTGGAGGCACTTCCTCATAATAAGCGTCCCAATCTACATCCAGCGGATTGCACACGGTCAATATCAAATTGCCTCTTATTCAGACCAGAGGCGGGATTCTCCGACCCCCCGGCCGGGTCGGAGAATCGCCCGGGGCCGGCGTCAATCCCCCCCGCCGTGTCCCGAATTCTCCGCCACCCGAGATTTGGCAGGGGCGGGAATCGCGCAGCGCCGGTTGGTGGGCCCCCGCATCGATTCTCCGGCCCACGATGGGCCGAAGTCCCACCGCTGACAAGCCTCTCCCACCGGCGTGGATTAAACCACCTACTTTACCGGCGGGATTGGCGGCGTCGGTGGGCGCCGGGGTCCTGGGGGGGGGCGGGGGGGGGGGGGGCGATCTAACCTCGGGGGGTGCCCCCACGGTGGCCTGTCCCGCGATCGGACCGGTGCCGTGGGGGCACTCTTTTTCTTCCGCCTTCGCCGTGGTCTTCACCATGGCGGAGGTGGAAGAGACCCCCTCCCCTGCGCATGCGCCGGGATGACGTCAGCAGTCGCTGACTCTCCGGCGCAGGCGCGGACTTATGCCGGCCGGTGAAGTCCTTTCGGCCCCGGCTGGCGTGGCGCCAAAGGCCGTTCACGCCAGCCGGCCGAGTGGGAACCACTCCGGCGCGGGCCTAGCCCCTCAATGTGAGGGCTTGGCCTCTAAAGGTGCGGAGACTTCCCCATCTTTGGGGCGGCCCGACGCCGGAGTGATTCACGCCACTCCAACACGCCGGGACCCCCGCCTCGCCGGGTAAGGGAGAATCCCGGCCCAGGATCTTGTCAAATTCATTGGTATTCTGGTATTTTGGAAAACAAGCTTTTCGGTTACATTTATTGTGTCAGTAGCTTGTGAAAAGATACCTGTTGAAAACCAGGATGCATATTGAAAGTTGCAAGGCACATTCAGTACCCCGAGGGTTAACTGTCCCTTTAGATTAGAGCTTTTGCAATGAGCTGGCTACATGAAGTTTGTAACGGTTTATTATGGACTGTTGAATGTATTAATTATTTTGGACCGGGAATTGAAACTCATGGTATTCTATTGTTTCAGATGTTTTGGATGAGAACCAAAGTAAACTCAGTGAGGATCTAATGGAGTTCCGTAGAGATGCTTCAATGCTAAGTGTAAGATCTGTAAAGTTTTGTTTCTTAGATGTCCAGCTGTAACTCTGGTTCCAAATACTACTTTACTATTCAGATTTAAAATGTTGGTTCTCTTTCATGTGGCTGCAGCTCTTCAGTTTGCTTGCCTTTGTCAGACAATCTTTACTTATTTGTGATACATGTAAATGATATAGAAAGAATGTGGGGGATAATACCTAAGTTTGCGGTTGACACAAAGATTGGCAGGGTGGTTGGTAGTGAAGAAGAAGGTCTTAGATTGCAGGAAGCTACAGACAGATGGCTTGGTCAGATGGACATATCAGTGGCAGATGGAATTTAACTCTGAAATGTGTGAGGTGGTGCATTTTGGAAGGAGTAACAAGACAAGGGAGGACTCAATGAATGGCAGGACACTAAGAAGCTCAGAGGCCAGAGGGATCCTGGGGTGGTTGTCCAGAGATCCCTGAAGGCAGAAGGTCAGGCTAATAGGGTAGTTAAGAAGGCATAAGGGGCACTTGCCGTTATTAGTTGTGGCATAGATTACAAGAGCAGGGAGGTTATCTTGCAATTGTTCGAAACCTTGGTTAGGCCACAGTTGGAGTATTACGCAGTTCTGGTTGCCTCACTATAAGAAAAATGTGGTTGCACTGGAGAGGGTGCAGAGGAGATTCACCAGGATGTTGCTTGGAACGGAGCATTTGAGCTATGAAGAGAAGCTAGATAGTCTTGGCTTATTTTCTTTAGAGCAGAGAAGGCTGAGTGGTGACCTGACTGAGGGGTATGGATAGGGCGGATAGGAAGCAGCTGTTCCTCTTATTGAAGGGGCAATAATGAGGGGGTATAATTTTAAGGCAAGGGGTAGGACATTTGGAGGGATTTGAGGAAGTTCTTTTTCACTCAGAGGCTGGTGGGAGTCTGGAATGCACTGCCAGGGAGGGTAGTCGAGACAGAAAACCTCACAACCTTTAAAAAATGCTTGGATGAGCACTTGAAATGTCACATCATTCAAGGCTATGGGCAAAGTGCTGCAAAGTGGGATTAGTGTAGATTTAGTGTGGATTTTTTGGTGCGGCTTCAATGGGCCAAAGGGCCTCTTCTGTATTCTATGATTTGTGGGAAATGAGGATGTTTGTTTTCTGCACATTGTACAGATGGCACATCTGATAGTTTTGAGATTGCTGGCAGTAGTACACAGCAATGGAATTCAGAAACATGTTTACAGTATCACAGCAAAGCATGGAAAGATGTGAAACAGGACAGCTTGTGTTCAGCTCCAATTTCCTAAAATTGTCGAACAGCCTATACATAAATCTACGGGCACTTAAGTTTGTTCTTGGGAATTGGATATATTGTGATTTCATGTATTTAATCTTTTATTTTTTGGGCACAGCTATTAAATGCAGTTTCTTTACTTTCTCTGAACAACGGGCACAGTCGACCAGCTTGTTGCTCCTGATCTGGTCACATCACGAGGCCGTTAAATCGCGGAATGCCTCGCGAGATCTCGTGAGACGCCGCAATCTGGATCTCGCCCTCGCTGGGTGAGATTCAGATTTAAATATTTAAGCGAGCCATTAAGCCCATTTAAATATGTCGGCACCCAATTCACCCGAGGCCCTGGAACAAATACCCATGTCTGGGAGCCTCACCATGGCGCCGTTTAGCACTTGTCCACACAAACTTTGGAGCAGTCATAAGGGGGAAGGTCTCCCAAGCCATCAGAGACCCCCAAGTGTTTGGGTTCTGGGCAGGGTGTTACCCTGGCACTCCTGATACCTAGGCACCTTGGCACTGCCACCTTGGGTGTCCAGGTGGTGTTGCCCATGCCAGGAATTGGGCCAGGCTTCCCTGCACTTAAGAGGTGGAGTGAGGGGGGCTCGAGGACCCCCTAAGAGGTAAGTTGGGCCGGGGATGGGGGGGCTCGGTGGGGCATTCCTGACCGAGGCCAGTAAAAAAAACAAGAGTCTTGTTTATAAGCGGGGTCGCTCTCGATGCTGTAGGCACCAAGAAAGACCCTGCTATACACGCCCAAAGAAGAATCTTTTTTTGCCCGTTAAATCACACCCAACGGCCGCGATTCTCCGCAACCACGATGGGATCCCGCACTTCCCGCTATTCCCCCCCCCAAATGATGTGTCCGGTCGGAGAAACGCGGGCCGCCGTTTTTGACGGCGGCCCGCGATTCTCCGACCCGGATGGGCCGAGCGGCCTGCCGTTCCAGACCTGTTCACGACGGCGGCGGCCACACCTGGTCACTGCCGTCGTGAACATGGCGCGCCAGGTAAGTGTGGGGCCTAGGGGGGTCGGATCGGGGATCAAGCACCACGACCATGCTCGGGAGAGGACTGGCCCACGATCGGTGCCCACCAATCGTCGGGCCAGCGTCTCAAGGGGACGCACTCTTTCCCCTCCGCCGCCCCGCAAGATCAAGCCGCCACGTCTTGCAGTGAGGAAACAGGGTCTGTATTCTCTAGCATTTAGAAGACGGAGAGGTGAACTTGTTGAAGGGTATTTTGCAATAACAGTTCAAACTGGAGAACTGAGATTTTTTTAAATTTTAGAAACATCAATTCAAAATGTTAGTGGGCTTCAGTATAGTTTGGAGACGCACAAAAATATGACTCAATTTCCTTAACTCACGAAAATGATTTTTAAAAAAATATAAAAACTGTAATATGCCAGAATGCTAATGCAATATGCTGTTGAGTAACTTGATAGTAACACAAATTTTATTATATTATAGGATGAACTTTCACACATCAATGCCAGGTTAAACATGGGAATCCTGGGCTGTAAGTACTTTTCTAAATAATACAATCCATGCTTCCTTTCAGAGTACAGACCATTGCAAAAGTAATTTCTGTGCACTTAATGCTGAATAATGTGACATGGATCTGCAGAGGAAGTCCAGTAATTTCCTAATGAAAATAATTGCAATATGGTTGTTTTGAACAAAGAATATGCTATCAACCTCCATTATTCTTGCAACCCAGTTGCTAATATTACTTCATTTCTGTTTTCAGCCTATGACCCTCAGCAAATATTTAAGTGCAAGGGTACCTTTGTGGGCCACCAGGGTCCAGTTTGGTGTTTATGTGTCCACTCTACCGGCGACCTGCTGTTCAGTGGCTCTTCAGATAAAACTATCAAGGTGTGTTTTCGAACAAATGTTAGAAACGGAGTACTTTAGGTCGCATTGTCTCTCCACAAATTACCTCAACAAAATAAAAATGTATCTTAATTTTTCACCATCCTGTCCTCACACTCTATGGATATAATTTGGGAAACTGTATTTCTAATAATTTGGTGTGTATCCTATTCTGTTGCACTGTCTCAGCCCTACACCTTTCCTCAATCCACTGCTTTGGTACATCTCCCATAATTCTAAAGCTGACTCAAAATAATTGTTCACAACCAAGCTGTATCGTTTCAATTATTGTTCAATGTCAATGGAGCAACTTGGGACATTTTCCATAGTGAAGATACAGTAGTTGCTATCTGTCAACTTGGTGAATTTAAAATTGTCACAAATTTAAATTATTGAGTTCCTTCTTAGTTTGTAGCTCTCTTGAGTGCTCCAAATTGCTTAACTTCGATAACTTAAAAAAGTTTCTTTGAAGCCTATCATCTAATGTACTTTTTCTAACATCAAACTCCTGAAAAAGTACACCAAAAGCTATGCTTCAATACTTTCAGTTTTACATTTTAACAGAAAATACTAATTTCATAAAATTATCAAATCTTAACTACATAGACTTTACAAGTATTCAGTGAGGAAATGAAATTATGCTGTAAGTGGGTGCCTTTAACGTTGAACATGTCTCAAGTTGCTTCACAAAGGAGGAAAGGATGTGGAACAATATTTGAAATGACTCATGAAATTGCTTTCTCAGCTATTTTATGATCTATTAATGTGTTTAAACATGTTAGCAGTTTTGTTAAAATTGCAGACAAAAGTTCTTATGAGCATTCATATGTTAATGCTGCACAGCAAATTTTTAGCCCTTGTGTTGAGTGGAGAGCTTATAATGGCTGTTGAGTTTTGAGGACTAATTTGTAATTTATATTGCTAAAATGAAGTCTCCATCAGAATTAAAGGCTGACAATAGATGTTTGACACCTGTTTTAGGTATGGGATACCTGTACCACATACAAATGCCAGAAGACTCTCGAAGGACACGATGGTATAGTCTTAGCTCTGTGCATTCAAGGGTACGTCATTCTGTAGCAAAGTTTTCACCAACCAGTTTGAAGAATAAACCTTTTTAAAAAAAATTCCAATTAAGGACCAATTTAGCGTGACCAATCCACCTACCCTGCACATCTTTGGGTTGTGGGGGTGAGACCCATGCATACACAGGGAAAAGATGCAAATTCCACATGGGCTGTGAGGAAACCCGGGTCCTTGGTGCCATGAGGCAGCAGTGCTAACCACTGTGCCGCCCAGTGAAGAATAAACCTGTCCTCACTTGGTTTATTCCTGCCTATCCATTCTTTTGTCTTGCTTTTCCCAGACTTTTCCTTTGGACTTCCACAAGGATCTATCCTTGCTAGCTCCTATTTCTCATCTGCACGGTACCCCATGCTTGTATCATCCAGAAACATAGCATCAGGTTCCTATGTATGCTGTGGCACTTGGTTCCCCCTCACTGTCACCTCTCTGGGCTGCTCCATTGCCCCTGATTTGTCATGCTGCTTGTCCAACATGCAGAATGCAATTGTCTCAAATTAAATATTGGGGAGACCAAAATCAACTAATCCCATTCCCAGCTCATATGCCGAAATACTTTACCCGAGCATTTCATCCCACCCTGGATCGAGTTGTAACGAGAAATCGAAGGCTGCCTCGCCAATGTAACTGGTTGGGCCACGTAAAATTGTTTTTGGTTGATTCCTTAATGGGCTTAATTGCCTGCTTAATTGTCAGTGGGCGCAGTCCTGATTCCTGAGCAAACCTGCCAACTAAAATATCGCTAGATTTCATATTCCAGGACAGACCCACATCCATTCAAATAACATAAACTCTGGCCTCAGTTTTCTAATACATGTGACTCTTCAAATTAAAAAATGTACGATCAAATTTCTTCTTAATTTTGATTTACAGGAACAAGTTGTACAGTGGCTCTGCAGATTGCACAATAATTGTAAGTTTACTAATAGAAATTACTGTAAAAATCTATAAATTGCACAACTGAATTTGTGAAAGATGTAATTACAAATGTTACGCTTCTGGGTTTTTATAAATGTTTGTTCATATGCATGATTGGCTCTGTGCTTATATTCGAGTCGATGTGTTTTACCCTTTTGAATTGTTCCTTCCTCAGGTTTGGGATATTCCAGCTTTGCAAAAAGTCAATACCATTAGAGCGCATGACAATCCGGTTTGCACTTTGGTATCGTCACACAATATGCTATTCAGTGGCTCACTCAAAGCTATTAAGGTAGTTAATCTATTTCAGGTAGTGGCCTCAACTCTTGAATGTTAGTTAATTCAGCATTGTCCTTTGTTTTTGTACATCATAACCAGTTACATTTTGATAAATCCTGCTCTTTCTGAAAGATCAGATGATTTCCTATAAATGATCTGTACCAATACTGTAATGGGCACTACAAAAGTAGAATATATCCATTACCTTGGCAGTTTTCCATTTTTATTAACTTGTTTTAATGTGATTCCCTCCTAAGGTTTGGGACATTGTGAGCACAGATCTAAATCTGAAGAAAGAGCTCACCGGTTTGAATCACTGGGTGCGTGCGCTGGTGGCCTCTCAAAATCACCTTTACAGTGGATCCTACCAGACAATCAAGGTTAGCTTTCTTCATTTTTGCACATAAATAAAGTTTTCACCTTTTGATATTCTCCTTTCATAAGATGAATCGTCCTAAAAGAAACCAATTAAAGATGCATTCGTAGATATATAGTGAGTTCCCTGTGTAAGTTGTGCGAATAAAATAATCTGAAGCTTTTTAAATAATGGGTAAGCTTTATAAAATGGCAGCTACTGCCTTGATATCTGTGGCTTTTGTTCCACACTGGTACTTAGAGTAGACAATAGGCATTTAAATTCTTTGAAATTTCTAATGTTAATTAACTTAATCTTTGCGAGAGCTCATTAATGGAACATATTAGTATTTTCCCTTGTTCTATAATAGAGAGAGCCTCCACGTTTCATAGTGGTAGAAGATCCAATTTTTAATTTAGAGAGTCTGGTGTGTAATTATTTATTGTATTTTAATATCTATAGCAGAACTAAACG
Organism: Scyliorhinus canicula; assembly: GCF_902713615.1. Taxonomy (NCBI): domain Eukaryota; kingdom Metazoa; phylum Chordata; class Chondrichthyes; order Carcharhiniformes; family Scyliorhinidae; genus Scyliorhinus; species Scyliorhinus canicula. The sequence goes on along the minus strand of NC_052160.1, from coordinate 19,626,564 downwards.
GCTTGGGATTTTGTTCTTTGGAAGCTATGGTGGGGAAAAGTTGCAAGTGTGCAGTGCCTGTGGACTTGGTATCAATCGTTACATTTGGTAGTTACAAGTCTGAAATTGGCTCCTAAAAGCTTACTAAACATGTATAACTTACACTGTATTTTTCTATCCGATGTTCCTTGCTTACAAATTACTTGGGAAATATCTGCACATGCACTCCTGTTCCCGAGTCCTCCTTTAACAGCAGTCTTTGTAAATTGCCAATGCTGTACGTCATACCCATAAACCCAAATACTGGCCCTGTAACCATGGCAATAATTGTATAACTCTTAACAGATGCAGCACTGTTCAATTTTTCCACTAGTATGATTTGTGATGATGGGGATACTCCATGGAAATTACTATTTAAAAGGCCTCACCCTGATCAGAATTAGACACAAACCTTAAAACCCACTTCGAAGACCTACTTCATAATTTTTTATGACTTTTTTTGTTGTGTATTGTTTCATAATTGTATTGCATAGCTACGGAAATTCCCTTACTTGCAGATGAATAGCCTATTTGGAAGCTGGAAAAGCCACCTAGTGTTAAAAGGGGTTAGCCCATGTGGGATATATAGCATATGTTCTACAGCATATTTCCTCATTTAGCATGTATGAATTGTAATGAGAGGAGTTGAGTTCCATGCCTGCTGACTGTATGAGTGCTTTGTGTTCACTTGTACTGTGAAATACATCAAATAATAGTCAAACGTAGATCAGACGTTTCATTCTTTTGAAAGTACAATATGTCATTAATTAGTAATACTGCTAAGATTTAATCAGCTGCTGACATAAATCCTATGGGTTCCTTACGTTATTCACAGAAATAATTTACATTACCCTCCCTAAAAGGATGATAACTAGAGTCATTTGCTTAAGACCATAAGGATATGTAATTAAGTAAACTTTGCTTGTTGAAGGTTTGTGTTTTAAAAAAATATTAACAGCCTTTTTTACTCTTAACTATACATCTGAATTTCATTTGCAGATCTGGGATATAAGAACCCTCGAGTGTGTGCATGTGCTGCAAACGTCTGGTGGTAGTGTGTACTCCATCGCAGTTACTAATCACCACATTGTGTGTGGAACCTACGAAAATCTCATCCATGTAAGTATTATTCTTCCCACAAGAGTAACGTTTTTTAAAAAAAGGTATTTTATTCCAAACTTATATGAAAAGCTACAACACATAATAAATTCGGGGAACAAACTTCCCAACACATGACTCTCTCGTTTGTACAAATTTGTCCCCTTTTTTGCCCTCAGTCACGCACCCCCCCGCGCACGACGAACAAATCTTCAAACACGATCACGGATATTTCCCACCTTGCCTCGAAAGTCTACGCTGAATCCCTTAACTTGTATTTGATGTTTTCCAGCCGAAGAAAGTCATATAAGTCACCCAGCCAGGCTGCTACCCCTGGTGGCGTTGCCGACCGCTACGCAAATAAGATTCGTCGCCAGGCAATCAGAGAGGCAAAGGCCACAACGTTGTCCTTCCTCCCCTCCATCAGCTCCGGCTTCTTTGATATCCCAAATATCAGCACCGAAGGGTCTGGCCTAATCTCCTCCTGCACTATCCTTGCTAGCGCCTCAAACACTCCCGCCCAGAATCTCTCCAACTTTTCGCAGCCCCAGAACATATGTTCGTGGTTTGCTGGTCCCCGCCCACACTTTTCACACTTGGCTGCCACTCCCTGAAAGAACCCATTAATTCTTGCCCGCGTCATATGTACCCTGAGTGCAAACTGTGTCAGTCTCATCCTTGTGCACGAGGAGGTCATATTTACCATTTGTAGCACCTCATTCCATGCTCCCCAGTTTATCTAAGAGTAACTTTATTACAGTGCACTACAATTACTCTTTTCATAGGTATGGGATATAGAATCTAAAGAACAGGTTCGAACACTGACTGGCCATGTGGGCACAGTATATGCACTAGCTGTGATTTCAACGCCAGACCAGACCAAAGTCTTCAGTGCATCTTATGACCGATCACTTAGGGTAAGTTAACAGTTTCACATGAAACTGTAAATAACAGAGACAAGTTGATGCATTTCCTGACATCTCAATCTTGCTACTGCCAACAATCTTGCGACTCATACCATTGTGTAGTTGAACAATGTACTTGCGTGAAGCATTTGCACCGCTAACAATAACCAAAGGCACATAGAAAATAACAAATCAGCATGACTACATACTGATGTGGGAGAATGTTTGTAATCCTGTGTTGTAGATGCTAGCTGCAAGCACATTTTATTTCCCTGTAACAAGCAGTAGTATGTTCTCCCAGTGATGTGCACCTGTGTTCTGTTGGATCAAGTTCACATTTGAGGTTTGATATCCCCTGAAACCTTTAATTATGCAACTGCCTCCCAATGCTTTTCCAATTATTCTTTAGGCTCATGCTCTCAAGTGCTAATCAAACAAAGGCCTGTGCTCGGGGTTTAACAGAGATTTAGTCAGCTGCAGACCTTTAAATGGTGCAACATATATTTCAGAGCTTTAGTAAGGGTTGCCTTCTCTATTCATGCACAAGCATGTTCTGCCAATCAGTAAGATCATGGCTGATCTGCTCCTGGCCTCAAGTAAACTTTCCTGTCTGTTCATAACTTTTGACACCTTCATAGTTCAAAAATGTGTCTATCTCAGCCTTGAATATATATTCAATGAGTCAGCTTCCACAGCTCTCTGGCATAGAGAATTCCAGAGGTTTTATGATCCGCCTGAGTGAAGAGATTCCTCCACATCTCCATTATTAATGGATGACCTCTTATTCTGAAACTATGCTCCCTAGTTCAAAAATAAAAACAAAGGTCTAGCGGTATCTGTGCAGAGAGAGAAAAAAACGAGGGTGGGATTTTCCTGCCCCGCCCGTTGCTGGGATCACCTGGTCCCGGCAAAAGTCAATATCATTCTGGCTAGGGCAGCACGGTGGCCTAGTGGTTAGCACAACCGCCTCACGGCGCTGAGGTCCCAGGTTCGATCCCGGCTCTGGGTCACTGTCCGTGTGGAGTTTGCACATTCTCCCCGTGTCTGCGTGGGTTTCGCCCCCACAACCCAAAAATGTGCAGAGTAGGTAGATTGGCCACGCTGAATTGCCCCTTAATTGGAAAAAATAATTGGGTAATCCAAATTTAAAAAAAAAAAAAAAAATATCATTCTGGCTGGGCTGCCAAATTTCCCACAACGAATCCCGCCTTGGCAGGGCCGGAAAATGCCATTTCAAATCGAATAACTCTTCTTCGGAACTGGTCTTCTCTCCAGTTCTAAATTCCCCCACAATGGGAAACATACTCAGCATCTAGCCTGTCAAGCCACGCATGAACATGTATGTTTCAATAAGATCCCCACTTATTCTTCTAGACATCCAGTGAGCATTGGCCCAACCTGCTCAAACTTTCCTTATAAGACAGCACTTTCAACTGGGGATCAAGTTAGTGAACCTTATCTGAACTGCATTGAATGCAAGCATATTCCTCCCTAAATAAGGAGATCAAAACTGTATGCAGTGAGTGGCCTACTAATGCCCTGTACAGTGTAGCAAGACCTCCATTCTTTTAAACTCCATCCCCCTTGGAGTGAAGGCCAACATTCCATTTTCCTTCCTAAACGCTTTCTATACTTGGATGCTACCTTGTTGTGTTTTATGTATAAGGACACCCAGTACTACAGCATTTGCTAGTCTCTCTCCATTGAAGTAATATTATGTTTTCACATAGAAATTACAATGCAAAAGGTACAGTGCAGTTTTATATTCCTCCTACTGAAGTGGACAAACTCACATTTTTCGACATAATACTCCATCTGCCAAAATTTTGCTCATTCACTTAACCTATCCATATCTCTCTATAGACTTTGTTTCCTCCTCACAACTTGCTTTCTCACCTATTTATATATCGTCAGCAAATTTGGCTACAATACACTTGGCCCCATCATCTAAGTCATTGATATAGATTGTAAATAGTTTTGATGTATTTCAATAATTGTTAGCAAGTTTGATCTTATAAGCACTGTATTTGGAATAGCAAAATTTATCTTTTTATTCTTTCCTATGTGTTCAAAGTGCCACCATGTTTTTAAACTAACCACAGGTATGTATTATGTAGATGTGTTCATGACGTTCTAGGTTCTTTAGAATGTAGCACTGTTTCTAGTCCTCATGTCCATAATTATAATTTGGTCTAGGTTTGGAGTATGGATAACATGATCTGTACACAGACATTGCTCCGTCACCAAGGCAGTGTTACTGCCCTTGCTGTGTCCAGAGGGCGGCTCTTCTCGGGTGCAGTGGACAGCACAGTTAAAGTAAGCAACCTTAGTTTATTTTGCAAAATGCAACGGCAAACTGTTAATGCTGGAAACATTAAATTTAAAGTAAAACAAAATGCCGGAAATATACCTCCGATCAGTCAACATCTGTAAAGAGGTAAGACAGCATGACATTTCAAATATATACATCCAAAATACCTTAACTTGTCTTCTCTCTTTATACACGATGACTGAACAATGTGTATTTTCCAGTTTTATTCTAGTTGGCATTTGTTTATGGTATTTCATTTCGAAATGTTGAGGTTAAGTGTATTTATTATTAGGGCTTTTCATTAACAGCAGCTGCTCAAAACGATTTATGCTGTTGGGGAGTGGGTGGAGGGAATATTATATCAACTGAAGTTAGAGAAGCAGAAGAGATACTTGACTAGAAAGATTTTTGAAGCTGAGAGAGATATAGCAATTCAGAGAGGCTTAAGAGAATTCCACGGTGAGGGTGTGTGTGGGCTTGAGGCTCTGCAATGAATGTTGGAGAGAAGAGCAGGGATAACAGGGTGTGCACCAGCCAGAAAACTACGGGATGCAGAGACGAAGGAGGTTGTAATCTTTGACACGGTCATGGCAGCATTTGTGAACTAACTGCTGATCCCAGGACACGCCGCTGTGGCCCAGCCAACTTTCGTGTGGAAGAATCTCCTGGTATTCATGTTACACGTGGGCATGGCTGAGATTAATGACATTGGGCCATCAGGTTGAGAACTTCTTCCTGACCAGATACTGATCCATTCCACTGGAGCTGCCAGTGCACAGTCAACTGCAGCACGTCTATGTTGCATAAGGCTGGATCTGTAAGTCAGTGTTTAAGCACAATTTTGGAACCTGAATGTTACCTGGAGCTTGTTTTGTTTTTGAATGTTTGGACATTTTAAAATGAACCAAAATAATTTCCATAGAGGACACGACACTTGCTGAATTTTGTTTTGCTGGAGGCACATTAATACTTTCATTGTTTTTTCCCTTCCAGGTCTGGACCTGTTAGGACACGAGGTTTCATTAAATGACTGGAACGTTCTCTGTGACTTGCCTTTATGGATTTTTTTTTTTGGAATGGAAATAATGCCACTGCAATTTGGCTGCCACAACGCAATCTGTTCTAAGATTGCTGTCCAATTTCGAGACTGACCAGCATGGCGTGCTTTCTGCAGCAGTGGAAGCCACAGTTCTAGATTTATAATGAAGTTTCAACATTGTCAGTTCAATAGAATTAACAATGTTTTTAAGGAATTGATTGGAGATGGTGAAGAAGAGCACAAACTGAAATACACACCAATGGAATGGCTTTGAAAAGCATTATGGGGTTAAGCATTTTGTGTGTGTGTGTGTGGAAATTACTGGAAAATGTTCTGTATTTCACTGACTCTTCAGTGACAGAAATTGTATACTGCAGCTTTGTAGGTGACTGTATCTTCCATTAGTCTGGCAGTCTCTACATGTTATTTTATATTGATTTAGCCCACACACATGCACACACACATACCATTTCCTGGTAATTAAAATATTCAACCCATGTATTAGCTCACCTTAATTTGATCTGTGTTTACTTTTCCAAAAACAATTTGTAACATAGTATGGTCGGCGGATATTGAAGTTGTGATCCTTTTACCTTCTGAATGCCGCCTTGAAAGAATTATAGTGAAATAGCTGTAATGAGGTACGATTTCTCCATCACTGCTTCCTCAAAGGCAAATTCTGTATTCCAAAGTTCTACTTTTGCCAATATATGTGTGGCTGAGACATACCAGCAATTTCACATTGAAAGTAATATCTACTGCTGCTAAATTTTGACTTCTGTTTATAGCGGTTTATAAAATATCATTGCATAATTACTCTAATAATGGATTAGCAAAGCTTTAAAATCAGACTGTTCGAAAACAAGCTTACCCCAATCAGTGTTGTACAATTATTGATCTTTGACATGCAGTATATGGATTTTTAAGAGGATGATTAAATAGATGTGAATAGAATTATGGGACCTTCTGAAGAAAATTAAGTTCCCGTTATGTCATTTTCAGTATACACAGTCTTCCTGCTTTCCCCCCCATTTCTCTCCCCTCCTCACAGGGCTTCTCTGAAGATTTGCTGAGTAAATGGACAGCAAGGTGTTGTACTGAGTTACATTATCTGGGAAGTTCTCTGGTTTAATCCCTGATATGGTCAGCCAGGGTAACAGTGAGGGTGCTACACTTGACCTCTGCCTTGTTTAGCTCGAAGAGGTCAAAATTATCCAGGGTTCTAACTCATCATTGTCGTGCAATGATCTTTGTTGAAAGCATGCAGCATATGGATTTTGGGTCAAGCTGCCAGTTGTCGACTTGTGAGGCGTTCTGGCACGTGGTCTGAGTTGCTGACTTATGAGAAGGACACAACAGAGAATTAATTGTTAGTGGGGGTGGCGGAGTTAGTTGTTGTGGACACTGTTTCCCAGTCACATGCTGCAGAGGTTAGCAAGATTGGATGAGGATATATTATGCAATGCCTGCAAGGTAATGACTTCCCTTCCACTGAGAAGAGTTTTGGAAATGACATTCAATGTGAATTATGTGTTTGTGTCCAAAGCTTTGCCTCTTTTCCAACTCAAGAAAACGCTTGCATTTTCCATTTGAGTGCACATGAAGATGTAGTTAACAACTATATCATAATGCTATATGGATCCAATGCATTTTCTAATGAAGTGAATAGCATCCATATAAATATTTGTCTTCATAAGTGGCTTCAGCTATGTGGTTCAAGATTTTAAAAACTAAAAGTTAGAACCTGTCCTAGAAATTATTAAACAATTCTACTTGTTTAGCTACTCTATAATATAGTCTGCGTCTAATCAGATGGCCTTTGGCAGAAAAGACTTCAATTAGAAAATGTTTGACATATATAGATTTTACCTGAGTAAAGATCCATCACATAAGAAACGGTAGTATATATTTGAATAGATCAAATATTTCGATATGAGTTACTTATAAAATTATAGATACCATGTGCTTTGAGATTGTGAATGGAAGTCAATATTCAATAATGAAACGTGACTGAATGTTGAATGTTTTAAACTGTGTATATATATATGAGAATTACAGGTAGACATTTGCAGATCACAATGCAAACATATATTTCAACACAGTGAAGAATAGTATTTACAGTGAGAATATTTGGTTGTCAAATTAGCCTGTTTTCAAAGATTGTTTTTACTAATGTAACAAGTGCCTAATTTTTAGAATCCAGCTGTACTGCATTTAATTCTTAAAACACCACTCACTGGTTGTGCTGACCATTCTCCACTTGTTTTTTTCATTCATGAGGTGTGGGCATTGCTATCAAGGCCAGCATTTATTGCCCATTCCTAATTTCCATTGACAAAGTGGTGAGCTGCCTTCTTGAACCACTACAGTCCGTATGGTGATGGTACTCTGACAGTGCAGTTCAGTAGGGAGTTTCAGGATTTTGACCCAGGATAAAGATCAATGTGTTGACATACTTCCAAAATGCATCCTAAGTGGGAGATTTAAAAAAATTAGTCTCCAGAAGTTGAAAGTGAGAGGTAACCGACAGCTGCAACCAAGTAACTCCCATTGTCATAGCACCATAAACCTGTTTGTTTAACTGACTGATCTCCTTCCTGTTGAAGAGGGCTGATTTGATGTTGACTTGCCAATGGGAAGTTCTGCATTGCATGCACACATGCTTAGCATGGATGTACTTTGTATTGAAATAGAGAATGTCTGTTTTAAATGGCTAATTTTTAAAGCATAATTGTCTTGAAGAATGAACAGTTGGAAATAAAGCAGAAGAGGAAGACCATGGTACGTTTTGCATGCCTTGTGTTGTTACGTATTTTGTAGAAGAACTGTCCAGAAATGCCTTATTTGTTTCGTTCAGGAGTTCAGTAATTGAAAGCCAGACCATCATATGTTAGGAAAGCAGCTTGATCTGTTGGTTCAGGATATCTCTGAGGGTTATGATTGGTAGGTAAAGTAATTTGCTGCAGTCTTGTCAAGTGCTTACCTGATCGAGACATAGATTATAAGTTGCCACTCTTAATTCACTGCTTTATATCGACATCCTTATCATAGCAGAGCCCTGGTCTAAACAGAACACTGTGTGGCTGATCAGTAATGCATTTATCAAGATTCCATTATAAGTGACAAGGCCCGAGGCGGGGTATTGTAACCATGAAGCATCGCAACTGTGAACTGTTGCAAGTGGATAGCGTATGTTCATCCATTTAGCTGCTGCTTTAAGCACCTGGTACCCACTAACCTAAAGAAATAACCAAAGCTCTCTTCAGTTATTTTGCACCTGTATTGTATTGAAAAGATTATGAAACTCTACTAATGGAACTGATGTATCACGTGACTGTAGATTTTTATCATTTTGTTAAAAGATTTACAACAATAAATCTTCCTCCCTAATTTTTGTGTGTTTACTTCAATCTCTTAATGGATTACAACTAGAATAGTTCCCTGTAAGGTTTTGTGGTAATTGTTTTTTATCAGGACGTCACGGTGGAGCTAGCAAGAAGGCGGGTGGCCTTTAACAGGGCGAAGCCAGTGATTTACAAGAGGGATGTGCGGTTCAGGGTGAAGCTGACTCCGGCGAAGCTGAGAGTTACGGAGAACTCCAAGGACCATTTCTTTGAGACGGCGGAGGAGGCGGAAGCTGAAGGACTGGGACTGAACCAAATGGCATTCCTCTTACAGATATTCAGACTAATGCACTCGTCTTTTCACCATTATTGGCTAGGTGCATTATTCTATTAAATTGGAAGCAGTCTCGCTCTCTTTTACTAATTGAATACGTGGTCTTAAGTTTGAAATTCTGCACAAGAATAAGAGGCTCCACTGACCAATTTAATGTGGTTTGTCCTAAAATATTTTGAGGAACAGCTCACTACTTTCGTACAATTGATCCTAATTTTTTTTTTCCATTCATTTTTTATTTTTTTTAAATAAATTTAGATTACTCAATTTTTTTTTCCAATTAAGGGGCAATTTAGTGTGGCCAATCAACCTACTCTGCACATTTTTGGGTTGTGGGGGCGAAACCCACGCAGACACGGGGAGAATGTGCAAACTCCACACGGACAGTGACCCAGAGCCGGGATCGAACCTGGGACCTCAGCGCCGTGAGGCGGTTGTGCTAACCACTAGGCCACCGTGCTGCCCTTTTTCCATTCATGGGACGTGGGCATCACTGGCTGTGCCAGCATTTATTACCCATCCCTAATTGCCCTTCAGAGGGCAGTTAAGAGTCAATAATGTTGCTGTGAGTCTGAAGTCACATGTGCACCAGACCAGGTAAGGATGGCAAATTTCCTTCCCTAAAGGACATTATTTTTTTATAATCTTTATTGTCACAAGTAGGCTAACATTAACACTGCAATGAAGTTACAGTGAAAAGCCCCTAGTCGCCACATTCCGGCGCCTGTTCGGGTACACAGAGGGCGAATTCAGAAGGTCCAAATTACCTAATAGCATATATTTCAGGACTTATGGGAGGAAGAAACCCACGCAGAGACGGGGAGATCGTGCAGACTCTGCACAGACAGTGAATCGAATCGAACCCGGGTCCCTGGCGCTGTGAAGCTATAGTGAGCTAATGGGTTTTTCCGTTAATCGGCAATGGTTTGATGGTCATCACTAGACTTTTAATTCTAGATATTTACCTTCTGCAGTTGCGGGATTTGAACCTGGATCCCCAGAGCATTACTCCAGGTCTCTGGTTTACTGGTCTAGTGACAAAACCACCATGCCACCGCCTCCCCTTACAGTAGATGAGATTCTATATATTATGTGAAACTATACCTGTCCTATGAATGTTGATCTTATTATCTTTTTGGAACTAAGGAGGATCTTTTCATCTTATTTATTTTTCCTTCTTTCTCTCTTTCTGCCTGAGGGGGTGGAGGATGGACTGCAAGCTATGCTCTACTGTTATTCATTGAGATTGTTGTTAAACCTCAATGAACAGAATTTATTGGCTGTAAAGTGCTTAGGGGCATCCCGAGGTTGTAAAGAACGCTTTATGAACGCATCTTTGAAAGCAAACCTGATATTTTACAGAAGGATCAATAAAAATAGACGGCTAGAAAGACTGCTCACAATTGATATATACAATCAAACAAACTGGATTTTTTTCATTAGCTGCCAAGACCAGAAAAACAGCATTCTCCAGCACCACCCTCACCCCCAGTTGTGCACTCCATCTCTTCCTGAATCAAATCTTGGGTTTCCCCACTCCCGCCGTCACCATGGTTTTATTTCAATGTATACATCCCACTTGTCTGGTTTTGTCTTTTCCAAGTTTGTATTTTTTTTGTTATGCTGATATTGTTAATTCTGCTCTGCGTTTTGTTCTCTTGGAACACTCTTCCCAGCCAAGTCTCTTTTCTGAACATCTGTGTTTGCATCTCTGCTACAACAACAAAATCGAAGATTACACAGCTGTGACCTTGGGTGTCAAGGGACCTTGATTATAATGTGCACCCTCATCACAACACGCTGTTTGGCTGCCTCCTGTATTCTGGATTAGAATGTGCTGAATGAGCCCGTGGCTGTTCACTGAGTCTCATTTTCAATTTTCATCTGCAAAGCAAGTTGCATATGATGCAAACAATAACAATGTGCTTGGACTGTGAGCTGCAAGGGTTCCTTAGAGCAGTTGATGATTCTAATATTTCTGATAAAACTCGTGGTTGGAATGAACAGCCAAGCTCAGGTATCACTCTGCTCTCCAGTGTGATACTGAGGCATGATGCAGAATGTGTGGGCATCAGTGATGTGCGGCTGATATTTCTTGCGCATCCTTGATGAGGGGTTGAGGAGAAACTACTTCTCCCAAAGGGTTGTGAATTGGTGGAATTTGCTACCCCGCAGTGCAGTGGATGCTGGGACAGTGAGCAATTTTAAGGAGCAGTTGGACAAATTTTTAAATGGTAATGGATTAAAGGGTCATTGTCATGTGAGAGTACCTTTAAGAAATGGCTGTTTAAGAAATGTACCTTTAAGAAATGGAGCTGCTCTTGTTACTGGAGTGATGTCAGAGTGTGGGTGGAGCTGAGCTCTACTGCTTTTTAGTTTCAGTTTGAGAAAAAGCTTGGGTGTGTCTCTGTCTTTTTGGTTTCGTTTTTCAGTGTGTTGCAGCTGAATCAGCCAAAGCAGCTGTATTGTTGAGCTCTCTGCCCTGAAGGACTATCTCTTAATCATTTGGTTAATTCAGAATTATAAATGATTTTAGTATTGAATGTAAACCCTGACGTGCTTCTGTTTAGAGGTTTGTTAAGCCTTTTGGATGTTAAAAGAACAGCATACAGATTACTTAGTGTTGTATTCTTTGGGGGGGGGGTGTATTTGAGTTACTGGTTGCTAAGATGTTCACTGTTTTAGAAAGGTTAACTTGAGTTCATAGAATAAACATTGTTTTGTTTTTAAAAAATATTCGTCCATTTCTGCTGTACCATATGTAGAGTGAGCTGTGTGCTCCCCATACCACAATCTATTAAAAGTTGTGGGTCAGGTGAACTCCATGATACACTTTGGGATTCTCTAAACCCTGACCCATAACAGTCTTGGAGAAGGGGAAGGAGGTGGAGTTAAGGGTAGGGTGAGATCAGCCATTATCGAATGGAGGAATAGAATCAATGTGCCATGTGGCCTAGTTCGGCTCATATATCTTATGAACGTATGAACTAAGTGAAGGTGTTCCCACAAAGCGGTTTGGCGAGACAGTCCAGGAGTTTGACCTAACAATGTTGAGGGAATAGCTGATATGGGTCCAAATTTGTATCGTGTGCGACTTGGGAGTCATTACAACAGTGACTGACTGTACTTTAATTGCATCTAAAGCATTTTTGAATGCCCTGAGATGATGTAAATGCAAGTGTGCTTGTTAAGCAGGGACATGGATAATTAATTGCAGTCCACAATGGGCCATAAGAACAGCAATGCACACACTGTAAGTTCCCACAAGCAGCAGTGAGTAAAATGATCAGTTACCCAGGATTTTGTTTGGTTTGAGAGGAGAATGTTGGCCATAAGTACTAAGAGGTCTCTGCTCCTCTTTAAGTGCTACTGTTAGACCTTTAACGCCCAGCTAGGGTGCGAGATAGGATTCACCCATTCCATCACCAGGACTGGATCCTCTACCAATGTTGCATTGCCCCAGGGTTATCACAAAATCAGGCTTGATTAGAAGCTAAAAGCCTAAAGGAGGCTTGAACCTTCGCCCCTCCAATTTTTTTTAAAATTTAGAGTACCCAATTCATTTTTTCCAATTAAGAGGCAATTTAGCATGGCCAATCTACCTAACCTGCTCATCTTTGGGTTGTGGGGGCAAGACCCACGCAAACACAGGGAGAATGGACAGTGACCCAGAGCTGGGATCAAACCTGGGACCTCAGCGCTGTGAGGCAGCAGGGCTAATCCACTGCGCCACCTACCCCTCCAAGTCTGAGCATAACGTGCAACCACACAAATGCAGCAGAGTATTTGTGTTGATATTGTTGACACGGGACATTGCAGCCCTTATAAGTCCAGATTGATTTGGGCCGACAGCTGAGTAAACCTCATGGAATTGGAATAAAAACACATTCGTAATAATAGTTTTATAATGTTAGTACAAGCAATACCTGCCAGATGGCTGCATGAGTAAAACAGTTAATATGGTAACACCCCAAGTACATTTGTACAGGTACGTTCTCCTTGCTGAATTCCAGCTTGCCAGCACTGGTAGTATTTATTTTATGGGGCTCTCCATGCGAAAAGTAATCCAAAATAAAATTTTATAAAGTCAGCGTTTGTTTTACTCAGACCTGCAAAAGTGTGAGGTGGGAGAAAATCCTGGACCGGAGCATTCAAAACAGCGGCATCTTGTCCTGAATGTGTATCCTATAAAGTGGCACATAGTCTACAGGAAACACACCCTACTTTTCCAAATAGAAAGGCAAGAGCATTTTGAAGAAAGATTTGCCTTTGCATGGCGCCTTTTGCAACCTCAGAATGCCACAAGTGATTTGTATCCAATTAAGTACTTTAGGAGGAATTGAGGTAGTCAATATGCACACAGCATGGGCCCACAAATACTATTGTGATAATGATCTGATCTAGTTCAGTGATGTTGGTGGAGGGATAAATATTAAACAGGACTCTGAAGAATTTTGTATTGTACCTTCAAGGGTTCGCAGCATGCCGGTACATAAAGTGCGTCATATGATGAAGCCTCAGTTTCGTTTCCGCCTGGAGCAGAACACACGCGCACAGCCCTGCAGTTCTTGTGTCCTCAAGCTCTCTGTCCATGTATGTAAATGCGCTTGCACATTCCTTCATGACCGATCAGTGCCTTCATATCATAATACACACAACATGGTGTGCAGCAGTTGTTCTCTCGAAAAAACATAATGCTCAGTATTTCAGCTCTCCTTCCTAATAGTCCCATGGAATCTTTAAGTCCATCTCAGAAAGAGATAGGGCTTCAATTTAATGCTTCATCCAAAAGACAGTACCCCTGGCAGCGCAGCACTCCCTCGGTGCTGCTCTGGAGTGTCCGCCTAGATTTTAATCCCTGGGTTTATGGGGTGAAATTAGTTTAAACCAGAAGGCGAAATGAGCTGACACCTCATGCCACTGACCCTCCAGGAAGATTATTTCCGTCTCTCCAGGAGTTAATATCTGGGTCACAGCTGCGAGAAACTTAGGAAATAAATTACAAGAGCATTAGAAAAGAATTGTGGTTTTAAAAAAAATAAATCTCTGAACACTGCTTATTAGGTACAATAATGTTAGACAGGGGGTGAAAAACGGCAATTTGACTGTGTCGAGAAATAACCAATCGAGAATGTTCACTTACAAGTCAATGTGGGAGGCGGAGCACAGGGACGGCGGGCATTATGGGAAAATTGCAGCAGCAGATGTGGTGATGCCATCTGGAATATTTCCAACCAGATAAAAGCATCGCTACGATATACCCGATTTGGAATTCACATGTAAAGAATATTCGGCAGGGCATCAAATGGGTGCCAATTCACCACCCTTTCATGGTACCAGTGCAGAGGTGTGTCCCCCAATCCCATCATGTGTGGTTCAAGCAGCAACATTGCCAAATGCATCAGGCAAGCTGGAGTGCATGAGATAAATCTGAACGAAGAAAGCTGAAATGCTTAGAATCCAACAGTGCAGAAGGAGGCCATTTGGCCCATCGAATCAACCGACTCTCAAAGAGCACCTACCTGGGTCCACTCCTCCACTCTATCCCTCTAGCCCCACTTAATCTGCACATCTTTGGACTGTGGGAGGAAACCAGAGAACCAGGAGGAAACCCACGCAGATGGGAGAATGTGCAAACTCCGCCCAATCAACCGAGGCCGGAATCGAAATCTGGTCCCTCGCGCTCTGAGGCAGCAGTGCTAAGCACTGTGCCACCTTGCCGCCTCCAGGATATTTATCTCCACTCTTTATCTGGAATTCACAAATTCGTCTCACTATCTGAGGAAGAACTTTCCTGGACGTTCAAGCTTGCTTTCAAATTCCTTCATTCCCTTAGTCCTCCCTATCTGTGGACCCTCCTCCATTCCAACTACGCGTCTGCATTCCTCCAACACCAAACTTTTGTGGGCAGCGCTGATTTTTAAACACTCAACATTCACGGCTTCTCTCCAACTCCCTGCATGCATAGTTGACCCCCCCCCCCCGTTGTCTACCCCCACTCCTTGTTACTCCACCCACCACACGTCTCCTATCTCCACCCCTCACTGATTTCCTGCAAACCTCGCCACCTCCCCGATACATCGCTGCCTTCCCCATGCTGCCTCCCCACCTCCCTCAGGCCTCACTATCTCTACCTCGCCTCGGTGCCTCCCTCCCCACCCCTCACTGTCTCACCACCCCTTGCTGCCCATCTCCCCAGGTCCCCATCCCTCATCGCCTCCCTCCCCCACCCATTACTGCCTCCGCCCTGCACATCCACTCCTCGCTGCCTCGTTCCCTCCCCGTCCCTCAATGTCTCTCCCCACATCCCCGCCTTGCTGTCTCCCTCCTTACCCTTCACTGCCCCCACACTTCGCTGCCTCCCTAACCCACCCCTCACTGCCTCCCCCCACCCATCTCTGTGTCTCTCTTTCCACTTATCCCATCTTTTTGATCAGGTTTTGGTCAGCTGATATCTCCTTAGCTGTGTGGGGTTGTACAATTTTGTTTGATGATATTGAAATCATAGAATTTACTGTGCAGAAGGAGGCCATTCGGCCCATCGAGTCTGCACAGTCCCTTGGAAAGATCACCCTACTTAAGCCTACCCCTCCACCCTACCCTCATACCCAGTAACCCCACCTAACCTTTTTGGGCACAAAGGGGCAATTTAGCATGGCCAATCCATCTAACCTGCAGATCTTTGGACAGTGGGAGGAAACCGGAGCACCCGGAGGAAACTCACGCAGTCACGGGGAGAACGTGCAGACTCTACACTGACAGTGACCCAAGCCGAGAATCGAACCTGGCATCCTGGAGTTGTGAAGCAACTGTGCTAACCACTGTGCTACCGTGCCACCCTGTCTTGGGACATTTTGCTATGGCAAAGTTGCTATGTAAATGTAAACTGTTGTTGCTGGTATAAGTTATAAATTTACCATTTGGCTCTCTGAACCTGTGCCATCTTGTCTGATTCCTTAATTTACAGTAATATTCGGGATTTACCATAACCATGCCATTCACAAATTTCAATGTTTCTAGATGATCTCTCCAATGCCTTCCTTCCTGGTGTAAATATCTCTTTTGTTCCCCATAACCCTTCATTCTTGTGTCTCCTCTTCAACTGTTCGAATATCTCCTTTGTTTCTTGGCAACTGGACCGTAACCAGTGTTCAATGTACAATCTGAGCAATGCTCTGTACTGTTTGATCCTTACTTCCTCTGAATTGTACTCTGTAACATTTTGGCTCCTGTAGTGCAAACGTCTCTTGACTTTGTTGATAGCTGCTCTGCAAACATTTTAGAAACACAGAAAATAGGAGCATGAAGTGGCCATTCGGCCCTTTCAACCTGCTCCTCCATTTATTATCATCATGGTTGATCATCCAACTCAAATAGTCGGTTACCCCCTCCCCCTTATTTGATCACTTTTGCCCTAAGAGCTATATCTATCTCCTTGAAAACATGCAGGGCGGGATTCTCTGTTTGAGATACGAAGTGCTGATGCCGGGACTGAATCGTGAGTGTTCTAGGTTGACACAAGCGGTGCCGGTCCTGGAGCAATTCATGTCCCGTTAATGGGCTAGCACCGGCGCCACATAGAACCCGCAGAATTCCAATGTAAGCCGACCCTCATCCCAGCCAAGGTGATGGTGCTGGTTGCGCTGGAGCACACCCATCCCGTTGACGGGAGCCAGGGGAGGGTGGCATGGGAGAGCACCCATACAACCCGTGGCTCTAAGTTCCCATTGGCAGTCAGCAGCACCTGCAGCCGGACGGCAGCCTTGCCAGCTGCGGCAATGGTGGCCCATGCCCATCCACCCTGATCCACGGCCCACCTCCTGACTGCCCCCCACTACTCCACACGGCCCTGGCAGATGCCCTTGTCCAGCGGCACAAATGTCAGCAAACTATTGCAATGTTGGGCACTGTTTGTACCCACCCTCCCCTCTCTCTCTTAACAACCACAGTGCCTGTTTCCCGATTTTAAATATCACCATTGAACCTCGCTGTTGGTATTTCGGCCTGGAGGTAGAGACGGAGCATCGCTGGTGGCCTGGAAATTGGCAGGTCGGGTCCATCAATGATATGCCAACGGCGTTTACTGTACAATTTGCTTGGCATGTGGTGTAGAATGCATGCATTCTGCTGTTGAGGGACCAGAGCACGGCATTCTGTACAGATTTTCAGCTGACATGCGATTCTCTGCCCGATCGTGTTTCGCGATTCAGGCATCGGCCGATGGAGAATCACTCCCACAATACTTTGGCCTCAACTATCTGTAGTAGGGAGTTCCAAAGGCTCACAAATGGTCTACCCCATATTCTCAGAATATTACCCCTGGTTCTGGACTCCCCCATCATCGGAACATCCTTACTGCATTGACCATGTCTAGTCCAATCGAATTTAATAGGTTCCAATGATATTGCTCCTCAGTCTTCTGAACTCCAGCAAATATAATGTTAACCGACTCAATCTGTCCTCGTATGTCAGTTCTGCCATCCCAGGCATCAGTCTGGTAAACCTTCTCTGCACTCCCTCCATAGTAAGAACATCTTTTCTCAGGTAAGGAGACCAAAACTGCACATAACATTCCAGGTGTAGTCTCACCAAGGCCTTGTATGATTGCACCAAGACATCCCTGTTCTTGCACTTGAATCCTTTTGCCATGAAGGCCAACATACCATTTGCCTTATTTGCCGCCTGCTGCACCGAAACAATAATAATAATAATAATCTTCATTGTCACAGGAAAAAGCTCCTCGTTACCCCACTCCGGGGCCTGTTCGAGTACACAGAGGGAGAATTCAGAATGTTCAATTCACCTGACAGCACGTCTTTTGGGACTTGTGGGAGGAAATCAGAGCACCCACGCAGACACAGGGAGAGCGTGCAGACTCCGCACAGACAGTGACCCAAGTCGGGAATCGAACCTCAGACCCTGGCGCTGTGAAGCAACAGTGCTAACTACCGTGCTGCCCTGCATACTTACTTTCAACGGCTTGTCTACAAGGACACCCAGGTCTCATTGCACATTTCCCCCTCTCAATTTATAGTCATTCAAATAATTTATCTTCCTGTTTTTGCTACCGAAAGTGGATAAAGTCATTTATCCACATTATACTGCATTTGCTGTGCACTCAACATGTCCAAATCACACTGAAGCATCTCTGCATCCCTCTCCAGCTCACCCTCTCACCCAGCTTGGTGTCATCTGCAAATTTGGAGATATTACATTTCGATCCCTCATCTAAATCATTAATATATATTGTGAATAGCTGGGGTCCCAGCACCGATCCCTGCGGAACACCACTTGTCACTGCCTACCTTTTGGTTAAAGATCCATTTATCCCTACTCTTTGTTCCCTGTCTGCCAATCAGTTTTGTATCCATCTCATGATGGAACCCCAAATTTTGTGCGCTTTAATTTTACACGCAAATCACTGATGTGGAACTTTGTTGAAAGCCTCCTGAAAGTCCAAATATGCCACATCAACTGGTCTCCCCTCATCAACATTACCAGTTGCACCCTCGAAGAATTCCTGTGGAGTTGTCAAAATGACTTCCCCTTCATAAATCTATGCTGGATCGGTCCAATTCTACCGCTGTTTTCCAAGTGCTCTGCTATTAAATCTTTTATAATGGGCTCTAGAATTTTCCCCATGACTGACGTCAGACTGACTGGACTATAATTCTCTGTTTTCTCTCTACCTCCTTTTTAAATACTATGCTTACATTGGCTACCCTCCAACCTGTAGGAATTTTTCGCCCACCACTTCTTCAAAATCTGAAACTTCTCATCTAATTTGCCGGTACTTCTTTGTATATCACACACATGTGCTTTGCATCCTATTTGTATTGACAAAGCCATATCTCAAGAATTTATCTTTATACTGCTTTGCAGCCGAGTTAAGGTTCTTCTTTGTAGACTGTTAACCAGAGGCACTGGAGCTCTGTACAGAGCTAACAATAGCACTACTCTGTCCTGCTCTGGACTCTCCTGTGCAGCTCTCTCCAGATTCTTTTGTGAGATCCTGTCCAGTATGTACACTGCCTATTGGAGTCTCTGGCTGTCTCGTACTTTCAAGAAAACAATAAATCTTCACTGTCCTCTTGCCAGCAGTTGGAAAATGGGACCAACTCTTCTTTGTGATTTAGTACCAATAGCACATACATGGATGGGGGTGCTTGAAGTCAGGTGTACATGTAGGGCGTGTGACCTGCTCTCTGCTGCCGCTTCTGGCTGGGAGACTCCACACAGCTTCATTTGTTTTCATTTAAAAGTCAGCAGTGGCCGCAATTCTCATTGTAAATTTGGTAGCAGCCATTGGGCACTTATTAGGGGCTGGTTTAGTACAGTGGGCTAAACAGCTGGCTTATAATGCAGAACAAGGCCACACCGCGGGTTCAATTCCCGTACCGGCCTCCCCGAACAGGCGCCGGAATGTGGCGACCAGGGGCTTTTCACAGTAACTTCATTGAAGCCTACTTGTGACAATAAGCGATTATTATTATTGTTATTATTCTGTCATTGGGACCACTGTGGGAACAGCGTGACTGAATCCTCCCCGACCCACCCAACAGCCAGGCCTGCAACCTGCACTTCAAAAGTCCCTGACATAGTACATTGATAGTGAACAGATTGGATGTTGAGGGCTGCATGGTGGCATATTAGTTAGCACTGCTGCCTCACAGTGCCAGCAACCCAGGTTCAATTTCAGCCTTGGGTGACTGTCTGTGTGGAGTTTGCACTTTCTCCCGTGCCTGCATGGGTTTCCTCCAGGTGCTCCAATTCCTCCCACAGTTCAAAGAAATGTGCAGTCTAGGTGGATTGGCCACGCTAAATTACCCCTTAGTATCCAAGAATGTGCAGGTTGGGCAAGGTTATGGGGATGGGGGTTGAGGAGTGGGCCTAGGTGGGGTGCTCTTTCGGAGTGTGGGTGCAGACTTGATAGGCCAAATGGCCTCCTTCTGCGCTGTAGGAATTCTATAATTCTAACTGTAGCAGAATCTATAGAATCTTGGAAGTTGACCTCCAATGTATCCACTATTTTGAGGGTCATTTCCTTCAGTATTCTGGGATGTAGATTTCAGGCAGTGAGGATTTACCGCCCTACAACCCCATCAATTTCCTCAACACCATTTCCCTACTAATACTGATTCCTTTCAGTTCCCCCCCCCCCCCTCACTAAATCCTGTGTGCCTCAACATTGTGTATGTTAATTGTGCCCTCCTTTGTGAAGACTGAACTAAAGTATGTATTTATTTGGTAGGCCATTTCTTTGTTCCACATTATGAATTCCCCTGTAAGGGACCTACATTTGTCTTCACCTATCTTTTTCTCTTCACATACCTATAGAAAATTATACTATCAGTCTTTATGGTTTCCCGCAAGCCGACTCTCATACTCTATTTTCCCTTTCTTAATCAATCCCTTGGTCCGCCTTTGCTGAATTCTAAACTGCTCCCAATCCTCAGGTCTATGATTTTTTTCTGGTATATTAGTATGCTTCTTCCTTGAATCTAATACTAAGTCTAATTTTCCTTGGAAGCCATGTTTTGACCACCTTCCCCGTTTTACTTTTGCACCAGACAGCAATAAACAATTGTTGCAGTTCATCCATATGCTGTTTCAATACTTGCCATTGCCTATCCACCATCATCCCTTTAATAATGTTTCCCAATCCATCATAGCCAACTCATGCCAAATAACAAAGCAGTTTCCTTTATTAAGATTCAGAACCCTAGTCTCAGAATCAACTATCACATTTTTCATCTTGATGAAAAATGTTATATTATGATCGCTCACCCCCAAGGGGTCTCACACAACTAGATTGTCAAATATTCCTTGCTCATTACACACTACCCAGTCCTGGAGGGTCTGTTCTCCAGTTGTCTCCTCAACGTATTGGTCCAGAAAACCATCCTGTATACGCTCCAGGAATTCCTCCTCTACAGTAATGTTACTAATTTGATCTGCCCAATCTATATACAGATTAAGGTTGTCCATAGTTACAAATGGTTGTTTAACGCATGTGTCTCTAATCTCCTGTTTAATGCCATTTCCAGCATCACCACTAAGATTTGGAGGTCTTTATACAACCCGTCCTAACGTTTTTAGAACCTTAGTGTTTCTCAGCTCCACTGATACAGAATCCACATTGTCGCGACCTACCAGCTGTTCACGCCGGCAGGTCTCTGGTCCCACGCCGGCGCATAGGTTTCTCAATCATGAGGGGCGCAGTCAGCATAAATCCCGTTGACAGTGGCGGGGTTGGTTAATCCCGCTTGTGGGCCGTGTCCACTGCTGAAAAATAAGTGGCGGGTTGGTCGATAAATCCTGCCCAATATTTTTCCTCAGTATTGCAATGGACGGCACGGTCACACAGTGGTTAGCACTGTTGCTTCACAGCGTCAGGGTCCCAAGTTCGATTCCTGGATTGGGTCACTGTCTGTGTGGCGTCTGCACGTTCTCCCTGTGTCTGCGTGGGTTTTCTCCAGGTGCTCCGGTTTCCTCCCACAAGTACCGAAAGACTTGCTGTTAGGTAAATTGGACATTCTGAATTCTCCTTCAGTGTACCCGAACAGGCGCCGGAATGTGGCGACTAGGGGATTTTCACAGTAACTTCATTGCAGTGTTAATGGAAGCCTACTTGTGACACTAAAGATTATTATTATAAGTGTCTTCTTTAACCAGCAATGCAACTCTATCGCCTTTTCCTTTTTGTCTGTCCTTCCTAAATACTGAATACTCCTGGGTGTTCAGTTCCCATCCCTGGTCACCCTGCAGCCATGTTTCCATAACCCCAACTATATCATACCCATTTACATCTATTTGTGCAGTTACTTCATCCACTTTATTGAGAAAGCTCAACAGATTAAGACACAAAGTCTAAGGCTTGTCTTTTTAGAATGCCTTGTCCTGTTCCCAGTATTCTTCACTGAGGCCCTGCTTGATTCTGGCCCTTGATTCTCTGCCTATCACTTTTTCTTGTCCCCCTTATTGTCATTTGTTCTTGTCCTTGATTCCCCCTCCTCTGACTCCATGCATAGGTTCCCACCCCCACCCACTGCCATTTTAGTTTAAACCCCTCCCTCACGCCTGCTAAGGTTTGCTACTTCATTCTTCATTATTTCAGTATCATTCATGGAGTACATGCAATCCCTCCAATTTTCTATTATTCCGTCTACATATGCATTTTGTCAAGCCTAGTCTACAATTTCTGAGCTGCCATTGATACTCTCTGCAACTTGCATTGAGTTTATGACTCCAAGTCATTTGGAAATGTCATTTGCCGAACCCTGGGGTATACTTCCTCTTGCCTCAACGCGACCCCTCCAACAAGCACCCATTGTTTTCAATCCTTCAACCAATTTCTTAGCCATTCCAGATTGACACTGACTCTTGTACACATTTGAGTTTAACAAAAGCCTTTCATGGTGAACTTGGTCAAATGTCTTTTTGGAATTCATAACATTGCCACAGGTCAACCCAGAATCTTTGGGATGTCACTAACTCCAAAGAGGTCAAGCAGGTTAGTGCAGGTTAGCCCAGGATGTCAGGTTGATAGTTATTGACTAAGTTACTGCTGTACACAGAATCCCTAAGATTCTGTTGAGTTGGAAGTGCCTCTTGTGTTGTTTTATGAGCGGAATGCACAGCACTACACTGTTTGTTCCAGTTATCACGGGAGCTTGCAGTAAAGATGGAAACCATCTGTGCCAGCTTTTTTGGGGGGAAAAATAGTGAGTTTTCTTCCCTTCAAGGAGTTATCCAATTATCTTTTAAAGTTGAATCTGCTTCCATCCAGGTAATACATTCCAGATCACAACTCTCTGCATAAAAGAATTCACTACAGCTCACCTCTAGCTTTAATCTGTGGACCTCCTGCTTCAGTTTCTCCTTATTGTCATTCATAACTCTGTTGGTAGCATCCTCAGCTCTGAGTCAGGAGGCTCTGGATTCAAGTCCGTGGACTTGAACACCAATGTCTAGCCTCTACTTAGGGAGTGCTACACTGTTAGAGGTGGCACCCTATCGCAGATATGTTAAACCTCACCTGTCCCCTGAGGTAAATATAAATGACCTCATGCCCGGCGAGTTCTCCCCAGTGACTTGGTCGATATTTATTCTTCAATCACTGTCACAAAATCAGATAATCTGATTATTCACACCGATAGCAGTGGGGCAGTTTGCTGTGCATCTTCCAACATTGAAGTTAGGTCAATGTTGTAAAGATTAGCTCATTGACTGTGAGGTGCTACTGCGCCTGTCAAAGGTTCTATATAAATGCAAAGCTTTTCTTCCTTGAAGGGCAAGGTTAAAATGAAGGGAGAATTGGACAAAATAACCTTTTTTTAAAACATTTATTTAGAGCCAATGGCAGTAAATGCAATCTGTCAAGCACAACACTGCCACATGTCTGTCATGTTGATTATGATAGCCATTGGCAGCGTTTAACAGGACATACACATTTCGCAGCCTGACACTGGAGGAATTCCACTGAAAACGTAGTCCCTTTTTTTTTAAAAGATAAAAATAAACTGGCTTCCCAGAATACATTAAAGTGGACAAATTTCTCTCCTTCTAACTCTGTAAGATCGAAGTTGCTTCTTGTAGATAAAACTGACAAGAAATGGAATCCTCTTCGAACAGCACAACACACCTAACGACATTAATCACTTTCAATAGAGCACAGAGTAGCATGAAGCGTCAAGATGCATAGCTTTACATAATGAAAATACGATACGGTTTCATAACTTAATAAAAATATAACAGTCGTACAATTTTTTTATGGGCTTTCTAAATTTTTTGTTTTTTTACAATTTACATTGGTTATTTTTTTTTTCAGGCTTTGAAGAAAGTTCAAAACTGTGACAAACACACTGGGTCATTGGACACGATATAAGACAATTAATAGCTCAAATCCGAGAATTACAATTGACACTTTTTTTTTCAAACCACAGGCAGATAGATGCATTCATTGTAATTCAGGCCTTAAACCAGACTTTATACACGGTTTGTACATTTGATATTACAACAGGCGTGTTCCTCCCCAACACACATACAGGTGAAATTGAAAATAAAACTTGATGTCATAAAGCATTCGACAAAATAAATCTTTAACTTAAACAAGGCACGTCATTGTTCATTTAAAAAATAATGCATAAGATGCTTTTGCTTCAACATTGAAAACACCAAAGGAAACAAAAACAACACGATTAAAATGATAACCTAAAAACATCATTTATATATCTCTTATTTAAAAATGGCTTCAAAATAAAGTAGCATTTTACAGGAGTCCAGCTTGTGCTAGAGTAAATCATCTTAATATATAATTTAATATAGAATCTTGGGTCAGTAAAATCTCTCATCTGTGAACAGGATCATTTGCAAATATTTTATATATTTTCTGTCTCTATCTAACAGGATGATGATATAGATTAGATTTCAGTGAAGGGAAATGCCAATGTTTCACTTCATAAATACCATCACGTTTGCCTCTGCGGTGATGGACTTCTATTTCTGCAATGACCAAAACCTGCCACAGGGAGGCAGAAGTTGCACATCCGGAATTGCTTAACTTGCTGAACTTCTTTAAGCTTCCAACATACCCTAACCGATAAGGCTGGTGTAGTTAGAACATGTGCAAAAATCCTTTGGGATCCTTGAGCTTACAACCAAACCAGGGAGTTTAAGTAAGTGTGTGTGTGCATAACATTTTCTGTTTGTTCTTAACCCTTCAGAAGGTGTAGAAGGCAATAACAGAGAGAGCGTTGCTCCGCCATGCATCCTTCATGTTGCCAACCCTGGACCCCTCAAGTTTGAAAACAGGCCACGAAACACGTTTAGTAGTTTAGAACCGTGAATGTACGGCAAACGTCCAGGGATAATTTGATTACCCCAACTAATACCATGAAGATGGGGGTTAAACCGGCGGGCAGCACCCAGTTGGGACAGATTGACCGCTCCACACACAACCCAAGCCCAGTCACAGATACTCGGTGCGCGACTGTGGTGACCGGCAGCAGGCCGTGGAACGCCCACCGACTCAACACACCCCAGCTGAACACTCAGCCACTGCCGCCACAATTATCTGGAGACACATAGGGCTATCTGGTTTGGGTTTCCTTTCACTTTCTAAGCGAGTCAGGGTGCCTTGGTTACTACGGTCTTGGCGACAAGTGACTCCCGAGGAAAGATATCGCACGGGGGGAAACCGGAGGTGTTGGCCTGACTGCAGACAGAAGGACGTTGTGTCAGCCTGTGGAATGCATGATGGTTTCCAGGTCTTTAAAACACCGAAATGTTTGAATTGCGTGTTTGGGAGGCTCTTGGGGAAAGCAAATTGCAAAATAAAAACAAAAGCACTTTTCAACACAGAGCCAGTATATGGCAGCATAATGAGTGGGCCTGGAGAATGGTCAGAAGCATTAACGAACGGCTTCAAACTCACAATGCACATCAAGCACAGGATTTGAATTCACCAAACACGACCAAGCAAATAAACATATATATTTTTATAAATTTAAAGTACCCATTCTGTTTTCCAATTAAGGGGCAGTTTAGCGTGGCCGATCCACCTATGCTGCACATCTGTGGGGGTGAGACCCGCACAGACATGGGAAGAATGTGCAAACTCCACACGGACAGTGACCCGGGGCCGGGATCCAACCCGGGTCCTCAGCACAGTAGGCAGCAGTGCTAACCACTGCGCCAACTTGCTGTACTGAATAAACATATTTTCTTTTTTAATTAATGTTTTTTACTCTGCTGAGAGCAAGTGGCTGACCTTTGATCACCCACTTCGGCAAACTGAAACCATTCAGCTTCTCTGGCAGTGACTGAGCTTGCAATGCCCTCCTGGTTCAAGCTACTTCAGGACAATCTGTCTTACTGGACCTAGAAAGGAACCCCATGGGCTGGATTCTCCGCCGCTGGGATGCTCCGTTTTGCCGGCAGCCCGGGGGTTTCCTGACGGCTTGGGGCTGCCCCACAATGGGAAACCCCATTGACCGGCCGGCATAATGGAGAATCCTGACGGCGTGCTGAAACAGAAATGTGGCGTGGCGGAGAAACCCGCTCCATGAGTCTCGATCAAGTTTAAAGGAGGCGGCAATATTTTACACCGATAACAAGAGAATTGGACCAATTGGATCAAACGGAATCAACGCCCATCCATTCCTTTGCCCTCTATGAAGTATGTTCTCCCAATGCATATTTCTGATGCAGAATCTCAGGTAAATGGAGTACTCTATACTGAGCTTCCAGTTCAGTACTGATGGTGGGGGGGATTGCCCTTTTAGAGCTGGGGTGTTCCAGAGAAGAAGTTAAACTTAGGGCCCCACCTGCTTGAATAGGTGGACGTTAAAGATCCGATAGCACCATTCAGTAACGAGCAGGAGAGTTCTCCTGGTATCCCAAACAATATTTATCTCTCATTCCCATCTCTAAACCAGATTAACTGGCCATTTATCACAATGCAACATCATTGGCACGGTGGTGACAGGCGGGAAATTTGAAGATGTTAGCTAGGCTGTCCCTCCAGATGGACTGTCTTTCTGACAAGAGGTTAAACCGAGGTGCAAGCTGTGGTCTGCCCTCTCAGGTGGATATAAAAGACCCCCGGCACTATTTTGAAGGATCTCCTCCTTGGTGGCCTGGCCAATATATCTCCCTCACACTTCACCCAATTGCTAAAAACAGACCACCTGGTCATTTACCTTGCAGTGGTTTGTGAGAGCTTGCTGTGTAAATAAAAGGTGGCCATATTTCCTACATTTCCACCAGCGATTACATTTTGAATATGTTTATATGCAGGCCGGAGATTGTGCAAAGCGCTAAATAAATGCAAACTCTATGGGCGGGATATTGTGGCCTCCCCGTGGGGCGTGTCTCCCGGCGACGGGACGTGGCCTGTCATTGGCCGGCGGCGGGGCCTTCCGGTCCCACTGCTGTCAATGGGATTTCCCACTGAATTCACCCCAGGCCATCGGGAAACCTGCGGCGGGGGGCGGGGGAATGCGCCGTCGGTGGGGTTGGAGGGGACCCGGAAGATCCTGCCCTATCTTCCTTCGTGTTACGCTGCTTGCAGAGTATGTAACAAAATCCACAGCAATAAAATCATTTGGAATTAAAACCTCACCCTGACAGCCGGCACCTTTCACAGCATTTGCAAGAATATTTCAGGTGTGCGATAAAACATTCAGGGGGATGAAATTCATTTTTAAACCCACAAACTCAACAAAATCATGTGCAGAAATAAACACATGTAAGTGCAGCGGATTTCACCAATTGTTAGACTGAATGGAACGGGCCACATTCTGACCGAATGAAGCTCAGCGACATTTAGCCTGGAGAGAATGATTTCATTCAAACTATACTGACAGCTGTTGACTTCATTCAGCCTCACGTGCACCTCAATTCTTCTTTAATAAAAGGTGTGGCAAAACGTTTGACCGACATTTTGTCAATTCTAGTTCTCTGTGTCACTGAAAATATCTTTGTTTCTCTTTCACATGTGCCCTACATCAAATGCTTTTTTTTGTAATGAGCTGAATGGAGAATATTACATTTTATATTCAGACATTTGAATTTGTTTTAACCTCTCTCCCTCCCCGACAAAATTAATTGACATTATACACAGGCAGTAAGTTATTACTCAGTTGACCGCTCTTGTTTTAGATTGTTGCGCCTTGCTTTGTCATTTTCTTCTTTTCCCAAAGGTGATGACTCACTGCTCACTGTACCAATGTTCTCTGGCACCCGTCCAAAGAATCGATAGAACCCCTACAGTGCAGAAGGAGGCCATTCGGCCCGTCGAGTCTGCACCGACCCTTCGAATGAGCCCACTCCACCCTTGTCCATCCCTAACCTAATCTGCACATCCCTGGACACTAAGGGGCAATTTATCATGGCCAATCCACCTAACCCTCACATCTTTGGACTGTGGGAGGAAACCGGAGCACCCGGAGAAAACGTGCAGATTCCACACAGTCACCCAAGATGCTATTGAACCCGTGTCCCTGGCGCTGTGCTAACCACTGAGCCGCCGTGCCACCCGACTGGTCATTCTTGAAATGGGAACTTGGACAGTGGCCGTCTGTTCTGCTTTAGCATGCATTACGGTTAAGTGTAATTATGCCCTCAAAGGTGCCAGATAGACACTGGATGGTGAGCAGGAGATCTGACTGAATATCTTCCCTGGCCCTGCCTTTATCTCCGAGCCAGTTGCATGTAGCACTTATCCCCTAAACCACACAGCGGCTCACTTCCTCTGTTAAAACTGTCGAGTGCTCATTCCTCCCGAGTGTTTGCAAATGACCCGCCTTCCTTCCTCGCTGACCAATCGAGTGTTGCGGTGTAAGCGTCCCTCCTCCATCCAGCCCTTCAGGAAGCGCTGTCTCTCCTCTGGCTGCTCTGACACAGAGGCATTGCCTCCAGATGTGTACTAGGTTTCTCTCTCTACATTTGTTGAACATTTTCAGCAATTTTTCTGTTTTTAATCTCCTCTGATTGACAGAGCTACGAATACTATTAGACAGAAAGTAACATAAAGCAGCCCTTCCCAAATCCCATTAGCCTTTGTGATTATCATTGCAACCGGGGGGAAATTTTGTTTTAAATGGCTTGAAATTTAGTGTCACAATTAAACCATGTCCTTGTGCACAACTTCCATCATCTGCACTGAATGTTTACAAACCTATCTTATTTCTCATGCTTAACAGTGTACATGTACATCTCACGTTTAACACCTTTTTAAAAAAGTAATTCTAAGAGTTTAAACACCCTCCCATTTGCAATATCTCGGATCTACATTATTACAATTCAACCTCGCATCATCTGTCTGCTGCATATCTCCCGAATCGTTAGCCTTTTCTTTTATTGTTTTGGTTGAAAGATGGTGTCGGTAAATTCAATCCAGCAGGTCTTCGCGTACGACGAGATCCTGAGGTAAGCTAATTGAGGTGTTTTTTTTCCCTCCCTTCAATCTGTGCAAACCAAAAAAAAAACCAAATGGGTTCACGGAGGGGGAAACTGTGTCCGAGACTGGTTTGGATAGGATTTTAAAGATCACTGTGCCCACTTTTGAGTCCTGAGGTTTTCTTGCCGTTTTACCGCTTTTCCTTCACTCTAACATGGCGTCCAGTTGGTCAGCCAGGTCATCAAACATGCTGCCAATGTCATCCAGGATGCTGCCTGTGCTCTTTACTTCAGATGCCGCCCTGTGGAGAGAAAAGCCAACGCACATCAGCTGGATGAGCATTTGAAAAGTGGAAAGCCGATTTATCTAGACGACCTTTACTGGGCAGCAGGGTAGCATGGTGGTTAGCATAAATGCTTCACAGCTCCAGGGTCCCAGGTTCGATTCCCGGCTGGGTCACTGCCTGTGTGGAGTCTGCACGTCCTCCCCGTGTGTGCGTGGGTTTCCTCCGGGTGCTCCGGTTTCCTCCCACAGTCCAAAGATGTGCGGGTTAGGTGGATTGGCCGTAGTGTCCTAATAAAAGTAAGGTTAAGGGGGGGGGGGGTTGTTGGGCTATGGGTATAGGGTGGGTTTGAGTAGGGTGATTATGGCTCGGCACAACATTGAGGGCCGAAGGGCCTGTACTGTTCTATGTCTGACCGTACAACATGGCACCGGCCGTGCGTGGACCCGACCAGCCAAATACGGCCCCACAGGCCACCCCCCACCCCTCGCAGGAGTGCCCCCCCCCTCGACCAGCGGCACGGCTCCCGGCCAACTGCAGCAGCGCTGGACACAGTCGCCATTCCGGGTTCCCGACCGCTCAGATCACACGTCAACCGCGCGGTCGGGAAATCGGCCCATCAGGGGCCGGGGGGGGGGGGGCATTCTGATGACGCGCCAATGGCGTGCGACGCAATGACGCCATTTGGGAGGGGGCAGAGAATCACGAACGGGCGTCAAACCGGCGCCTGCCCCCCGATTTGGGCGTCGGAGGGATTCTCCGCCCGATTACCAATTACGATATCGGCGCCGGGGAATGGTGAATCCCGCCCCCCAGTCTCTGCCACGGTCACTAACTTGATGTTTATAAATTTATCCCACTTTAGAATCATTCGATGAGCCAGAAAGCACTGGAAGCACGTCAGGGGAGGGTGGGGGGTTTGTTTCATCAAACTAGTTCCGAGAATGGGCAGGTAATCTTACGCAGAAAGGTATCCGCTGCAATTTAGAAGAGCAAGAGGAGATTGATTGAAACATGTTGGATCCTGGGGGGCAGGGGGTGGTTGTGACAGGGTGGATGTGGAGAGGATGTTGCCTCTTGCGGGAGAATCTAGCAGTCACTGTTTAAAATTAACGGGTCACCCATTTAAAACGGAGATGAGGCGAATTCTGTCTCGCCGAGGGTCACAGGTCTTTAGAACTCACTTCCCAAACAGGCGACGAAAGCAGGATTTTTAAGGCAGTGGTGGATAGATTATTGGTAAGCAAGGGACTGCCAGGGGAAGGCAGGCTGAAGATTTGAGATTTATATCAGGTCAGCCATGACCGTATTAAATGGCAGAGCAGACTCGAGGGGTTGAATGGCCCACCCCTGCTCCTTCTTCAATATTTGCTCATATGTTTTTAGGGGGGCCTTTTTCTTCAGTACTTTAATCCTTACTCTTTTCTTTTCGAACAAATAGTTTCCTCATCAACAGGTGGAGGCCTTGCTTTCTTCACATCCCTTCACCATCACTCCCCCATCACCTGACCCCTTGCTGCAGCATAGCTCCGTGGGATTTACTGCCTCATGCATTGGGCTCTGAATCTTGACAGTACGTTATTCAATCACAGTGGGTCGCTAGAGGGGAGGACGATCATTTCTCACTTCCATACAGGTCATTGGGTAGGGGTGTGAAACCTTCGCCCACCCCCCTCCTCAAGCCATTAGAGTTGAGGTAAATTATAGAGTTGAGGTCACCTAAAACAACTCAATACCAAACTGAGCACTGAACCTCCAACCTGGGTCCTCCCTGGTTTTCATAGCTTTGTTACACATTAGGTAAGGGTCTCCTAAACCTTTTGAACCACGGTGCCCCTAGTGACCTTCCAAGTGAAACAGGGAACCGAAAACCTTCTCCTAACATGTCGCTCTTTTTTGCTGCAAAATAGCTGAAAACACAGAAATCAAATGTAACAAGTCTTTTCTGGCTGTATCAATGCATTTATTAGGAAGAGGGAAACAGTCACAAATAGATTCCTGAGCGACATGGCCTCCTCACGTTTACTCCTGGCCTAGCCATCCTCCCAGGATACTTTATCGTTAGCCCAAGGAACTAGTACCACATTCTGAGTGGGTCATCTGGTAATAATTAGAACATTCACTTAAAACAAACTTAAATCTTACCTTTTGTAATTTTTCTTGGGAGGAGTGGTGTTGAAATGTTGATACTCATATCTGACAAATGTACCTTTCACACACACATCTCCCTCTCTCACACACACACACATCTCCCTCTCTCACACACACATCTCCCTCTCTCTCTCACACACACACATCTCCCTCTCTCTCACACACACACATCTCCCTCTCTCACACACACATCTCCCTCTCTCTCACACACACACATCTCCTTCTCTCTCACACACACACATCTCCCTCTCACACACACATCTCCCTCTCTCTCACACACACACATCTCCCTCTCTCTCACACACACACATCTCCCTCTCTCACACACACATCTCCCTCTCTCACACACACATCTCCCTCTCTCTCTCACACACACACATCTCCCTCTCTCTCTCACACACACATCTCCCTCTCTCTCTCACACACACACATCTCCCTCTCTCTCACACACACATCTCCCTCTCTCTCTCACACACACACATCTCCCTCTCTCTCTCTCAAACACATCTCCCTCTCCCTCTCACACACACACACCTCCCTCTCTCTCACACACACACATCTCCCTCTCTCTCTCACACACACATCTCTCTCTCACGCACACACATCTCCCTCTCTCACACACACACATCTCTCTCTCTCACACACACACACACATCTCCCTCTCTCTCTCACACACATATCCCTCTCTCTCACACACACATCTCCCTCTCCCACACACACATACCTCCCTCTCTCACACACACATCTCCCTCTCTCACACACACACCTCCCTCTCTCGCATACACATCTCCCTCTCACACACACACCTCCCTCTCACACACATCTCCCTCTCTCTCTCTCACACACACCTCCCTCTCTCACACACACATCTCCCTCTCTCTCTCACACACACACACATCTCCCTCTCTCACACACACACATCTCCCTCTCACACACACATCTCCCTCTCACACACACACACATCTCCCTCTCTCTCTCTCACACACACATCTCCCTCTCTCTCTTTCTCACACACATCTCCCTCTCTCACACACACATCTCCCTCTCTCTCTCTCACACGCACATCTCTCTCTCTCACACACATCTCCCTCTCTCTCTCACACACACATCTCTCTCTCTCTCTCACACACACATCTCCCTCTCTCTCACACACATCTCCCTCTCTCACACACATCTCCCTCTCTCTCTCTCTCACACACATCTCTCTCTCTCTCTCTCTCACACACATCTCTCTCTCTCACACACACATCTCCCTCTCTCTCTCTCACACACACATCTCCCTCTCTCTCTCTCACACACATCTCCCTCTCTCTCACACACACATCTCCCTCTCTCTCTCTCTCACAGACACATCTCCCTCTCTCTCTCACACACATCGCCCTCTCACACACACACATCTCCCTCTCTCTCTCACACACACACATCTCCCTCTCTCTCTCACACACATTCCCTCTCTCTCTCACACACACATCGCCCTCTCTCCCTCTCTCACACACACATCTCCCTCTCTCTCACACACACCTCCCTCTCTCTCTCACACACATCTCCCTCTCTCACACACACACATCTCCCTCTCTCTCTCACACACACATCGCCCTCTCTCCCTCTCTCACACACACATCTCCCTCTCTCTCACACACACACACCTCCCTCTCTCACACACACACATCTCCCTCTGTCTCTCACACACATCTCTCTCTCTCACACACATCTCTCTCTTTCACACACACATCTCCCTCTCTCACACACATCTCTCTCTCCTCACACACACACACCCACATGAGGCCCACTCTAGTGCCCGCTCCAAGACCCACTCCGGTCCCCCCCCCCCCCCCCCCCCCCCCCCCCCGCCTGTGGCTGCCTCTGGCCACCTCTTCTGGCCCCTGACGCCTATTCCAAGGTCCACCCCAAGGTCCGCTCCGGTTTCCGTTTTGAGAACTTTTCAATATTTTCAAATGTACCTGTCCTGCCACGGGACTTGGTGAACTTTGTTTGCCAATTCCCGATGAGGTTCCGTGGGATCTTTTACTTTGTTAATGGTGTTACATAAATGCAAGTTGTTGTTGTACCCGAACATGCCAGGAGAAACTCATCCCTGCCCACTGTCCCAAACCAGACTGGGCTAAATTCCCCTTCGGAAGTGCTCTGGGATATCTCACACTCACCTGTGTTATACCATTAAGAACCAATTTTCCTCAGTTCTCCTTCGCTGTATATCCACAGTGAAGTCCTCATTAGGAAGGAGCTGGAAAATTGTCCCGCCAGTTATTTGGGCCGAGGATGTTGCGGAATCCTCCCTCCGGCCCATGTTCCCTGTGTCTCCCTGCGCTGATTTGTCAGCACTCAGTCCCAGGGAATATCTGCTCTCTCTTTCTCCAAACCGCTTTCGTTTCTCTTGAAAAGCAGAGGCTGAAGGGCTGGTTTTAAAGATCTCGCTCTTTAAAATCCTGAAAGGTTTTGTGGGGACGTGCAAAACTCAAGACATCGTAGATCAAGAAACCCAATAAGGAATTCAGGAGAAACGTCTTTATCCAGAGAATGTTGGGAATGTGGAACCTGCTACTATAAGGGGTGGTTGAAATGAATGGTCTAGAAGTCATTTAAAGGGACTGGGCGGCATGGTGGCACAGTGGTTAGCACTGCTGCCTTACGGCGCCAGGGACCCGGGTTCAATTCCAGCCTCGGGTGACTGTCTGTGCGGAGTCTGCACGTTCTCCCTGTGTCTGCGTGGGTTTCCGGGTGCTCCGGTTTCCTCCCACAGTCCAAAGATGTGCAGGTTAGGTGGCTTGGTCGTGCTAAATTGCCCCTTAGTGTCCTAAGCGGTGCAGGTTAGGTGGGGGCTACGGGTTACTGGGATAGGGTGGGGGAGTGGGCCTAGGTAAGGTGTTGTCAGAGGATCGGTGCAGAGATGATGGGCCGAATAGCCTCCTACTGCACTTTAGGAATTCTATGGTTCTAAGTTAGAGGAACTGGTGAGGGAGGCGGGAATAGAAGCTTATCTGATCAATGTGGATGCGGAAATATCAGTGGAACATAAATGCTGGCAAGGGCTATTTGGACCTAATGTCTGTGTTTGTGGCGTATATTCTCTGTAATCCTCTGGAAGATATAAAAAAGCATCTCTCCAATTGAACTAGTTTCTGTATTCCAGTTGCTTGTTACCTCTACTTTATTCTAATGATCGAAAAGCAGAGACATTTTGTGAGGGAAACAGCCAGCACAGACTTTGTGGGCTGAATGGTGTATGCTGTACTGTTGTGCGAATCGATTTTCAGTGGAGTGGGAAGGAACCTTTTTGACACAATGTCAATGCCAAGCACATTCCAGTTTGTGAATGGTACAGAAGGGATGCTGAGGAGTAAATCTTTCTCCACTCCTTTAACAACATGTCCTAACCCCAACTTCAGAAGGCTTCATCAGTGAGTTTTATATTTTTTGTCTCTCCATTTACACCAACCATACTTGCAGCCTCGCTGGGCAGAAATCTGTGCCCTCTGCCATGGTGACTTTGGTGGGAGGGAGAGATTTAATTAGGCAAGAAGGTGGCAAATCAGGACTCTGCCAATTAATGCCCACTTAAGGGCCTCACTCGCCGTCGTTGGTATTCACCCATTGGTAGGCTGGGGACTCATCTTGATCGGCAAACTTGTGCGGGGATGAGAAAAATATCAGCCATGATTGAATGGCGGAGCAGACTCGATGGGCCAAGTGGCCTACTTCTGCTCCTATGTCTCATTGTCTTATGGGTTGTTTGCAGGCTCCTGGAGGTCCCTTGTTCAAAGCCACTCAAGACCTGATCGAGGGACACAGAATTGTGAGGAGAGTCCAGATGAGAGCCACCCACTGCCCTTGCCGCAGACCTTCCTACTTTCCCGTGACTGCCACACTGTGACTCCCCTCCTTCCACCAAACACCTCCGGCCTGGGATTAAGTGAGACTTCGGGTGGGTGTCATACCGGCTGCGGCCACCGCCTCCTTCGTGGCGCTGCCATTCAATATAGCCTTCAGAGTGCAGGGCTTTACACCCCTCCCCCCCCCTCTCCCACAGGGCCTTGGCTGCGAGGGAAGGCCTGTGGCTGGCCTGTTAGATGCCTCAGTGGGAGGTTTGATTGTTTGACAGAATTTTAAGAGGATTGCAGCTTCCCGGTA
This sequence comes from Scyliorhinus canicula, assembly GCF_902713615.1. Classification (NCBI taxonomy): domain Eukaryota; kingdom Metazoa; phylum Chordata; class Chondrichthyes; order Carcharhiniformes; family Scyliorhinidae; genus Scyliorhinus; species Scyliorhinus canicula. Next base: position 19,591,029 of record NC_052160.1, on the reverse strand, counting down.
ACTTTGGATTATATTTTCCCTGTTTGAGTAAAGTGGTGGGAAGGGCTGAAGGGAATTGCTAATTAATAACTCCCAAATATTTCATTCTTGTTGTCAGGATGTGAGCGATGTTGGGAGGATTTATGGTTACGACCTCATAAGACTGGGGCAGCACGGTAGCACAGTGGTTAGCACAGTTACTTCACAGGTCCAGGGTCCCAGGTTCAATTCCCGGCTTGGGTCACTGTCTGTGCAGAGTCTGCACATTCTCCTCGTGTCTGCGTGGGTTTCCTCCGGGTGCTCCGGTTTCCTCCCACAGTCCAAAGATGTGTAGGTTAGATGGATTGGTCATGCTAAATTGCCCTTAGTGTCCAAAAAAAAGGTTAGGTGGGGTTATTGGGATACAGGAATAGGATGGCGGCGTGGGCCTACGTAGGGTGCTCTTTCCAAGGGCCGGTGCAGACTTGATGGGCCGAATGGCCTCTTTCTGCACTGTAAATTCTATGATTCTATGAAGACTGTGGACAATGCAAGAGCTGGAAAGTGGAATGAGGCTGGGTGATTACCTGTCGGCAGTTGCTGACTGAATGGGCCCAATGGCCTTCTTTCCTGTCTACCATTCCACGTTGGTCTGGTTCACGAGTTGCACTCAAACTCTGTCAACGTCCGTGCGTCACTCATGCATGGCAGGAAAAAAAAAATCAATCGACTTACTCTGCTACCTGGCCCTCGTCAAGTTTAATCTTCTCCTCCACGGCCTGTAAGGCTGCTGCCAATGAGGCGCTGGTTTCCTCCAGCTTCAGTTGTGCTACTTCTGTGGTGGCCATCTCTGTGGACAATCCGGCTATCGAGGACCTCGGCGGCTTTACCGGGACCTGTTGTGGCTGACCTCCGGTGATCGGTTTAGCTGGGCTCGAACACAGGGATGGTGGTGTGCTTGCTGCTTTGATAGTTGGCTGCTTGGCAGGAGAGGGCACGGGCGTTGGGCCTGCACTCAGGGACTGAAGAATGGTGTGGGGTTTGATGGGTTTGGGGGGAGTCAGAGGGGGAGGTAGGATTGGTTTCGGGGACACAGGGGGCGGGGGACGTTTCACTTCTGAAATAAAGATGGACAGAAATATCGTGTTGAATGACTATCAAGAGAACACTGACCATAGTCAAGCATAGCCAAGTGATCGGCTCAGAACAAGACAGGTTTTCATTGCCTTCCATATATGCAGATTTTTGATTCAAAATTCATCTGCATAGAACCTACCCTCACGTGCATCAGTGACGTGCTGCTTAGCAATGTCAATGTATAACATCATGGCTTCACTCTGTTAGAAAAAAAACACCAACAATGCCAGGCTTGATTCAATGGGTACCATTCTCGACTCTGGGTCAGAAGGTCGTGGGATCGAATCCTACTCCAGCACAAAAGCAGGGCTGATACTGCAGCATCGAGGGGTTGCTACACAGGCAGAGGTGTCATCTTTCAGATGAATCATTGAAATGAGACCTTGATTACCCATTCAAATGGACATTAAATATCCCAAGGCATCAATTTGAAGCATAGCAGAGGAGTTCTCCCCAGTGTCCTGGCCAATAGTTATCCCTCGTTGAACAGTTATCTGGTCATTATCACAGTGACAACACATCAAGGCCAAGTAATTGGCTATGAAGTGTTCTGGGACACCTGAGGTCGTGAAAGGTGCTATCTCAATGCAATATCTTTTTTTTTTTTGTTCCTTCATAAGGCTGTGAGGGCCTGTGTGCCCTGTCTTCATAGCTTGATCCCCATTCCCTTGACTCACCATTAAGTCCCACAGTATGAGATCTTGGATGGACATAAAAACCCTGTGGTGGGCAGCATGGTGGCGCAGTGGATAGCATCGCTGCCTCACGGCGCTGAGGTCCCAGGTTCGATCCCGGCTCTGGGTCACTGTCCGGTGTGGAGTTTGCACATTCTACCCGTGTTTGCGTGGATTTCGCCCCCACACCCCAAAAAGATGTGCAGGGAGGTGGATTGGCCACGCTAAATTGCCCCTTAATTGGAAAAAATGAATTGGGTACTCTAAATTTATTTCAAAAAATAAAAGCCCTATGGTCATATGTTTAAAAAAAAGCACCCAAAATTGCCAAGTGTGCTGCTTATTCTCTGGGATTAATTGATGATATTAATTTTAAAAAATCATACTGCCATTCACATTTGGCTATTTTAGTGTAAGATTAGCACAGCTGTGCACTCCTTTTAAATTTACAGAAATAAATTAAGCAGTTGCGCAATCTATGTTCTGAAAGTAGGCCTCACTACGAGTGTGTGTATTGTGGCAATTAAATGGGCAAGCGGCAAAACATACTCCTTCAAGCAGAGGAACAATCTTGTTTTTCTATTCATTTATGCAAAGGTTCCTATTTATTGCCTCATCCTTATTTGTCCTTTGACGGTGGTATTGGGCCTTCTTCTCGAACCAGTCAGGGTTTGCTGGGTCACCTCAGAGAACAGTTTCGTGTTAAACGTGTTGCTGAGGGATTGGAGTCCAAGACCAGGTAGGAACGGGCAGATTCCCTTCCTTACAGGGCAGGAGTGAACCATGTGGGGGGTTTTTTTTTAACGACAATCCAAAGTCTTCACGGTCACTTTGACTGAAGCAGCTTTTCTGAATTCAATTTCTCAGACTGTCCTGCGGGATTTGAACTCCCGTTCCTTGGACTTTTCGCTCAGACCTCCAGATTATGGTCCAGTCATGGAACCATCTCAACTACAGTACTGCTAAACAGCAGTGCAACAATCAGCATTAAAATGGGCAATTCTACACTGTTTGAAAAAACAATTAAAAAAAAATTGTTGTATTGTGGTTTATTTATGCTGCAATTCAAAGCAGGTTACCATTCAGGGTAGCATTGTAGATTTAAAGGGAAAGTCTCCGAGAATTGCTGTCTGTCTTTTGAGCGCAGCCGTTGAATGGTAAACGGAAAAAGGCAAGAGAAAACCAAACAAAATACTGAACTCTCCTCTGTGTGAATCCTGTTTTGAGTTAATTTGTGAAACTGAATTTGTCAATGCTATGGTGTCTGCAGACAGCTAAATAAATACCAAAAGCCAGGTGTCGAAATTTACAGATGAGCACCTAACATGGTCAAAGCTACAATGCTGTTCTGCAGGCATTTTTTTTAAAGGGTTGAAAGAGTCCATGTGAAAACCTAGATGAGTGTGCAAAGCAATTGTCCACAAAGTTAATCAATGCAAATTTTTATGTGTTGGAGGTGCGATTGGTTGCTTTATATCCCAACAGCGATCAATAGATTTTGCCTCACTTATCCTCATTTAATTCACAGCGCCAGGGACCCGGGTTCGATTCCCGGCTTGGGTCACTCTATGTACCCGAACAGGCGCCGGAATGTGGCGACTAGGGGATTTTCACAGTAACTTCATTGCAGTGTTAATGTAAGCCTACTTGTGACACTAATACAGATTATTATTATTCCATTGAGTATTGTTTTGCAATTTTATTTGATAATCCTCCGTAGAAGCACCTGGAGCTGGTTCATTATGCCAAAGGTCCCGCACCAGCCTCCCCGAACAGGTGCCGGAATGTGGCGACTAGGGGCTTTTCACAGTAACTTCATTTGAAGCCTACTTGTGACAATAAGCGATTTTCATTTTCATTTAATTTCATGAAGCCGGGTGGTTTTAGTTATTGAAGACAAATACAAGGGAGTAGCTGCAGTCCCTCTACCATCTCAAACAGGACAATCAGGCAGCACAATGCCAATTTTCTCAAAAATTCTGATCCTTGTTTTCAATTCCCTCCATAACCCCTTTCCATCTCTGTAATTCCCCCCCCAAGCCACCAGATCTTCCAAGATACTTTTGTGGAGAAATCGTTTCTTTCAGAGGGTTATTAGTTTGTGGGATATTCTTTGACAGGAAGCAGTGGAGTCTGAGTCACTGAATGTATTCAAGGCAGCGTGAGACAGATTTTGATAGGCAAGGGAGTCAAGGGCTAAATGGCGGTGGTGATGTGTGTGGGGGTGGGGGGTGGGTGGGGAGGGTGGGGGTGGGGGGGGGGAGAGATATGAAAGTGGAATTGAGGCCACAACCACATCAGCCATGATTATTGAACGGTAGAACAGGCTCGAAGGGCCAAATGGCCTTCTCCTCGGTCCTATGTTCCTACGTTCCTCTATCTGTGCTCCTCTACTTCTGCACTCTTTAACATTGTCAATTTAATCGCTCCATTCATTGGCGGCTGAATCTACAGTTGCCTGGGGACCAAGCTCTGGACTTCCCATCCTACAACTCCCCAGCTCTCTACCTCGCTTCCCTCCTTTAAGGCGTTTCTTAAAGCCTATCTCTCTGACCAGCTTCTGGCCATTTGACCTAAGATCTCCTTTGCGTCCTGGTTTCCCATAATACCTCTGTGTTTCATTGTGGCAAAGGTGTTATATAAATAATGGTTATTGTTTTTATTCCATGTACCCAATCAATGGGCATTTCCCACGCAACTCTTGTGATTCTAGTACCGAAGTTGCATCCATGTTTCATTTGAAAAACTCACCAGAATACCGACAGTATTCAACATCATAAACAATCTTGTAATTTTGGAATTGAAAATTGACGACAGAGGGCAGTAATGATCAGATATTATTGGGATGTTGATGGTCACCTTTCAGAACTCTTATCTATTCTGTGGTTGTGATGTATGAGGGAAAATTGACCTAAATACAGAAGGGGAACTTGATTTCAAAGGAATATTTAGGACGTTACCGCAATTTATTTTTATTTATTCATGAGATGTGGGCATCGCTGACGACAACAGCATTTATTGCCCATCCCTAATTGCCCTGGTGAAGGTGGTGGTGAGGAGCCTTCTTGAACCTCTGCAGTCCATGTGTTGTAGGTACACCCATAGTGCTGTTAGGGAGGGAGTTTCAGAATTTTGACCCCAGTACAGTGAAGGAACGGGGATATATTTCCAAATCAGGGTTGTGAGTCACTTGGAGGGGAACTTCCAGGTGGTGGGGTTCCCAAGCATTGGCTGCCGTTGTCTTTCTAGGTGGTAATGGTCGTGGATTTGGAAGCTGCTATCGAAGGAACCTTGGTGCGTTGCCGCAGTGCATCTTGTAAATGGTACATACGGTTGCCACTGTCCATTGCTGGTGGAGGGAGCAAACATTGAATGTTGGGGTGTCAGTCAAGCAGGCTGCTTTGTCCTGGATGGTGTCCAACTTCTTGAGTGTTGTTGGAGCTGCACTCATCCAGACAAGTGGAGAGTATTCCATCACATTCCTGACTTGTGCCTTGTGGTTAGCGAACAGGCATTGGGGAGTCAGGAACTGAGTTACTCACGGCAGGATTCCTAGCCACTGACCTGCTCTTGTAGCCACAGTATTTATGTGGCTGGTTGTTAGGAAAACAAAGGTAGTTTTAAGGGATTTATATTGGTTTTGGTAAACATTAGAAATAAAGTATACCTTTAAGCGGGTTTATCTAATGTTTATGTGCCTGGAAGCTTAAAACCTATAGTTAGATTCCTGCTGGACAAAGGTGTTTGTATGTATAGGGGTTGGTTTCAATTCTAACTGTAATTCTAATGTGCATAGAGAGGGTCATGGCAAGGTAAATAGAAATAAGTCGTTACTCAGCAACAGGAGGCCACTTTCTAGAGTGACAGTCTTTCCTTTGCTCTTAGTTTTAACTGGAAGCCAGAGGAGTTGGAGACAGGGGAATGAACATTCTGCCAGAAGAAAGACTGGAGCTGCAAAGACCTTTAGATGGTTTAGGCTTCCTAATGTGCATAGAACAGTCCAGATAACCAGGGAATTGGGACAGAAAGTACATTTAGGGCACCTGACGTTAAGAGAACAGAGATCAAGGTATTGTCCAGAAGAGCACGGTGACATAAAGGTTAGCATTGATCCCTACAGGGGCAGGAACCTAGGTTTAATTCCAGCCTTGGGTGACTCTGTGTGGGGTTTGAACATTTCCCCAGTGTCTCCGGGGGTTTCCTCCGGGGGCTTCACTTTCCTCCCACAGTACAAAGATGTGCAGGTGAGGTGGATTGGCCATGCTAAATTGCCCCTCAGTGTCTAAGCATGTGCAGGTTAGGTGGATTGTCCATGCTAAATTGCCCCTTAGTGTCTAAAGATGTGCAGGTTAGGTAGGGCATGGGTGGGGTGCTCTTTCAGAGAGCTGGTGCAGATTCAATGGGCTGAATGGTCTCCTTCTGCACGGTAGAAATGCCATGCTCCTTTGGTTCTAATTCAAGGAAGAGCAAACAACGTGTTCTGATTTAAAGAGACAATTGCTGTAACTAGATTTAAAATGGGGCAGCAGACTTCAGAGGTAGGTGAAGCCATTTTAATACAGTCTGGGAACTGAGAGTTGAAGCAATTGTGAACAGCTTGTACAGCTGTCAAGACAAGAAAACCTAAAAGGGTATAAAATCCTGGTCTGGATTCACTTTTAAAAGTGGAGTGGAAGCTTTGTTTAAAAGTGTCATTTGGAAAACCTGGTCTGGATTCTAGCATGCAAACCATCTCATCCTCAAGCGGGAGTGGGGATAATCCCTGGCTCAACTCGCCTGTCTTGGGAGAAACTGCCCACAAGGACAGGCTTTTCATAGTGGGGGGGGGGGGGGGGGGGGGGGGGGAAGGGGTGGGTGATGGGTGGTGGTCCAGGGGCTGATGCGAGTGTGGGGCTGCAGTCAGTCCAGTCAAATTGGGAAATACTCGGAAGCTGCCACAGGGGTTGCCAAGTGTGGAGGTGGGCTGTTTAAAATGGCGCCTTGGTGCTGTGTGTCCTAGTTATAATAAAAACAATAGACTCGCCAACTCTCATTCCACACACCCACAAACTCCCCAAACACCAACCATGCCACCTCACGACCCTTACCCATCCCCTAAGCTACACATGTCCCCCAATGCCAAGGAATGACCCTGCCCCAAACAACCCCTATGACCCCATGTACCACCCATGTCGAGATTTGGCACTTCCATGTCCATTCACCCACTGTACTAAAGCAATGTCGGGCTCAGGTGCTTTTGTACTTTAATGAATGACAGGGCTCTCAGCTGAACATACATAATGAAGCTTGGCTGATAGTCCAGAAATCCATTAAACTTCTGAAACACCTGAGCCCCAGGTAAAAACTTGCTTGATTGACAACTCTGGCTTTCTGACTGCTACTGTCAATTTCACAATGTTTATTTACACAAGTTAAATATGCTTCAAGTGCTTGCTGTTTCTGCTATTTATACTTTAAAGGGTGTGGATGATTGGCACTTCTACTAAGCTGCAGCAAAGAGGAGTTTTTTTTAAGAAAGTGTAAAGTTTTAATTGAATAACTACTTTTTAAAAAAACAATTCTTAAAACAAATCCTCCTGTCACTATAGGTGTATTTATTGGCTCTCTATAGGCATGAAAGTGACATAGTTTGACAGAGGGGTATAAAGGGCCATAACAGGAGTGGGAGAGGACACCTTGGCATGGGGAGGCATGTGAGGCCTAAGTAGTGAGACATACCTTCGCATGGGGGGATGGAAAGGGTTCGTGAGGAGGATCTTTTGAACTTCTCTTTCAAAAGGTTCCGTCATGTAGACTATGATTCCTGACAGCTCTACGCAGCTGCGAACCAGGAGTCCTTTAAAGCCTAGCCTGACACCATGAAAATTACAGAGGGGTAAGCCAGATCAGAAGAGACAGATATGGGCCCGCGACCCGAACCAGCCCACATCCTCAACAGGCACTCCGGAAAATCAGCAATATCGGGAATAGGGTCGGGAATCCAGGATTTGGGACCTCCCCGCCATTGTGAAAGGGCTCCTGAGTCATCCCAACCTGGTGAAAATCCAGCCCAATGTTTCAGGTTGAAGACTTTACGTCAGAACGTGACCTGAAGTGTTAACTTTGGTTTCACCCTCCTAAACCTGACCTACTGAGTATTTTATTTTTAGCATTCTCCGTTTTATATCGACTCTTGGACAGATCTGCCACTCATTGACTCTATACTTTTATCCCTATCGTAGTGAGGAGCCTCTCTTCGATGCTCCAACACATTGTGAGAGCTGGGGGTGGGAAGGGGGAGGTGGGGCGTGTGGTGGTGGTGGTGGAAGAATAAGACACAAGTAAGCCCGCGTCTTCAATCCTGCCTCAAGGTGGGTCTATGTCTGGGTTATAAATGATGCTGAGGTGTAGGTACTGCTGTGCCAATTCTGGAATGTAGGAATGTATGTGGGTTCTGGGAGACAAATGGAACGGAGGAGGTTAACTGCTGTAAATGTTAAGAGAAATTGTAAAATGTACCTGGGCTCCCCGGGCCAGGCAACGGAGATTTCTTGGTACCAGCAGAGGGTGGCCCATGTCTCTTTATGCCTGTTGGCTGGGTAAGCGAAGGCTTTGGAGACACAGGGGGTTTAACAGGTCGTTTCGTCTCCCCATCCGAAAGGTGGGACGAGTGCTCCCCGCTGTTCCTCCTGGGGATTTCTCCGACAGTCAAGAAGCTCGGATAGGTTTCGCCTCCAGTCATGTCTGACACGGGCCTTCTTTTAATGGTCCCCATTCCATTCTGAAACATTGCCTGGTGCTGGGCCTCCTGAGGAGATTCCAGTTGCTCCCTCTCCTTGGTTTTCGGTCGCCGCTTCACAGTGTTTGACTCTGTTAAGTGGAACGCTAGGACCTCCTGCTGCTGGGTTGGTCTCGGCTTCCCTCTCCTCTTCAGTGTGCTTGTGAGTTCAAACGCGGTGAAGCTGGAATACTGCTGCCTGAGGGCCTCGGAGTTAACCTGAAGTTGGGGTAGACATTCCGCGATGTCAGGCCTCAGCGGCTGGCGAGGCCGTTGCTTTATTGTCAGGTTCCCGTCTTCAGCAAACGGTAAATTCTCAGAGGAGCTGTTCCTGGACGGTCCGGCCTGATTCACTTGAAGCCTATCCATTGGCGACTCCGTTTCTGCCATGGGTTTGACACTTTCAGGCCTATCTTTCTTTGCGGCAGCGATCAGGCCTGTGACAGGACCACTGATTGTCCGCCTCCTGTTAATAATCTCGCCGTCTAATCCGATCGCATCCCGGGACCTGTCGAGAGGCCCACGCTTCACCGTGGCCAGCACCGTGGCCACTCTGGAATGTTCCGAACTGGTTGGCTGTATCATTTGGGCGTAGGAGCCTCCGTGACTCCTCCCAGTCTTAAACGATCGGTGCAGAGTAAGAGCTCTGGCACCGCCACCGATGGACGACATCTCCAGCATAGCGGCGATACTCTTCACGCTGCCAACACTGCCCGTGTCCACGGTCCCCCCAAAGTCACTGGCTCGCCGCTGCTCCTTGAACCTGGTTTTGGCATCAAAGTCCTTGATGGTCCCGATTTCCTTTTCCTTTGTCAGGTCGTCCGCCAGATTGGTGCTGGATATGGCAGAGCTGGACCGCTTTGGGGGTGGTGGGGGTGGTCCTTTTTTCTTTGGTCTCAGGGCGAACGATTGGCTGCGGTTAACGTTTTTTTCGGCTGTGGACTGGCCTCTCACTGAGTGGCTCCTTGCCACATGCCTCTGAATGGTGGCATAAGGGCCAGCGTCGGGCAAGGCGAGCTCATCCTTGTCTTGCTCGCTGTCCGACATGGCATAGCGGCTTAAACTGTGCGCCCGCTTCTTTGGCCTCGCAGTGTCTTCCTCGGGACCGTCTCCGTGCGGAGGAAGGCAAAGCACCGGAACAGAGACGGGCAGAACAGGGACAGATTGGGCTAGCGGACTAGACGTATGGCCAGGCCCCGTCATTCCCTCACCCTCCACAGGCTGTGGGACCACATAGGCAAAGCCTCTGTGCGTGGGCGACTGTGGGAGTGATCTCGGGGACATCGGTCGGTCTGTCTGCAGGAGCTGGGGGATGGGCTTCACTTTGGCTGTTGCCTGAGGAACGTTAAGCGTCTGTGGAGAGGAAGGCCTAGCCTTGGTGGGCGTCTGCGGTGGGGTAAACGTTGACATTGAGACCAGAGTTTGATGAGTGTGGGAGAAGGACTCTCTTGGCTTCCCAGGTGCTGGAGGTACACTAGCCCTTTGAACCCCTTGGCGGTGACTTCGCCTCGTGGGGCCAACTTGTTCTGTGATGATTGGTCGGTAGCTCGGTCCCTCAAGGTTTTCCTGGCTTTTGGACAGAGTTGCTCTTTGTAGCTGGCCCCCTCCTCCTGGTAGGGGGCCGGCTGTGCCATTCAGCTTTGTCTTGCTGCCACCGCAGTTGTCACTCTCTTGCATGCCCCCGTGCTGTTGGTATGCTGTGCCCTCCGGTGTGGCCACGGTGTGGTTGGCCTGCCGTGGCTCAAGGCCCTCCTTTGCGTCACCGGCACTGGTCATGGCAGCTTGCAGTTCATTGCTCAACTCGCTGTCTTGAAAAGTGGACATCTTGGGAGACTGGCACTCAGCATTTTCACCTTGAGGAGACTCAATAGCCACAATCTCCAAAGACTGTGGGGCTTTCTTCTTCAGAGTGCCAGAGTCATACCGGCTAGCTCGCTGTATTTCAGCCAGTTTCTTTACAGCGAGCATAAACTTCTTCTGATGACCTAAAAGAATGAAAATAATAAACAAATTAACTTCCAGATACGTCAACACCAAAACAACCCCCCCCCCCCCCCCCCCCCCACTACAAACAGTAACTCAGTACAGGGCAGGCTGAATGCTGATATACAATGCTTTGAAGTGATTCTATCTTTCCCCCTCTCTCTCTCTGTCTGTCTGTTTCTCTCTCCTCCTCCCGATCTCTCTCTCCCTGTCTCTCTCTTTCTGTCTTGCTCTCCATGTCTCTGGCTCACTATGTCTCTTGCTCTGTCTCTTTTTCACTCTCTCTCTCTCATGTGTCTGTCTCTCTCTCTATCTCACTCACTGTCTCTCTCCCTCTCGATGCCTCTCTCCCTATCTCTCTGTCTCTCTCTCACCATTTCTCTCTGTCTCTCTCTCACTGTCTCGCTCTCTCTCTCTCTTTGTCTCTCTCTCACCATCTCTCTCTGTCTCCCTCTCACTGTCTTTCTCTCACTCTCTCTCTCGTCTGTCTGTCTCTCTCTCTCCCTCTCTCGACGTCGCTAGTCACTATCTCTCTCTGTCACTATCTCTCTTAGTCTCTGTCTCTGGCTCTCTCTCTCCTACCATCTCTCAGTTGCTCTCTCTCTCTCTCCCTGTCTCTTTGACTCTGTCTCTGTCTCTCTCGGAGTCTCTCTCGCTCTCTGTTTTTGTCTCTCTCACCATCTCTCTCTGTCTCCCTCTCATTGTCTTTCTTTCACTCTCTCTCTCACCTGTCTGTCTGTCTCTCTCTCCCTCTCTCGATGTCCCTGCCACTATTTATCTCCGTCTCTGTCTCTCTCGTTCTGGCTCTTTTTCTCCTACCATCTCTCTGTCTCTGTCTCTCTCTGGTTCTGTTTCTCTCTCTACCCCTTTAGCAGCATTTTTCAATGAAACTTTCGGCAATCCATTCTCTCGAATGAAACACTTTTTAAATGTGACAAATTTTACAAAAGTGTCACCGATAAAAGGTAAAGCTTTGATTTTACTTTTGGTTCTAAATCTAAAATATATTCAGCAGGTCAAACATTCTTTGTTTTCCATATTGTTTCAGATTTGAGCTGTAATGCAATTTGAGACCATTGATTGCACTTTGACCATTATGCACTTTGAAATAAGCCTCTTTGAATATGACAAAAGTGCTGCATGAAACTCTTGTTTAAACAGAGGGTCTGACAATGTACCAATAATCGAGTTAGCATTTGGTAAAAAGAGCAGACAAAGGAACTGCACACAATGCAATTGAAATATTTGAACGAATACTCAGAGGGCCTGATTTCAACTTGACTGTGACCCAGTCCTGGATTAAATGGAACGGTGAGATGTCCAAATCACTGCAGACCGATTTTCAGCTGTTCAAACAATTTTTGTTCACAAGGCTTTCAAACTGCAACTTCGCCCTGTCTGTATTTTCAGTGTGTAGGTAACTTCAACGTGTCCGTAACTGCAAACTGTCTAACTGTAATGTTTCTATAACTTCAACCTGTCTGTAACTGCAAACTGTCTGTAACTTCACCCTGTCTGTATCTTCACCCTGTCTGTATCTTCACCCTGTCTGTATCTTCACCCTGTCTGTAACTTCAACCTGTCTGTAACTTCAACCTGTCTGTAACTTCACCCTGTCTGGATCTTCACCCTGTCTGGATCTTCAACCTGTCTGTAACTTCACCCTGTCTGTATTTTCACCCTGTCTGTAACTTCAACCTGTCTGTAAATTCACCCTGTCTGTAACTTCAACCTGTCTGTAACTTCAACCTGTCTGTAACTTCAACCTGTCTGTAACATCAACCTGTCTGTAACTTCACCCTGTCTGTATCTTCACCCTGTCTGTAACTTCAACCTGTCTGTAACTTCACCCTGTCTGTAACTTCACCCTGTCTGTAACTTCACCCTGTCTGTAACTTCACCCTGTCTGTAACTTCACCCTGTCTGTAACTTCACCCTGTCTGTAACTTCAACCTGTCTGTAACTTCACCCTGTCTGTAACTTCACCCTGTCTGTAACTTCAACCTGTCTGTAACTTCGACCTGTCCGTACCTGCAAACTGTCTGACTGTAATGTGTCTGTAACTTCAACCTGTTCGTTACCGCAAACTGTCTGTATCTTCACCCTGTCTGTAACTTCAACCAGTCTGTAACTTCACCCTGTCTGTATCTTCACCCTGTCTGTAACTTCACCCTGTCTGTAACTTCACCCTGTCTGTATCTTCACCCTGTCTGTAACTTCACCCTGTCTGTAACTTCACCCTGTCTGTAACTTCACCCTGTCTGTAAATTCACCCTGTCTGTATCTTCACCCTGTCTGTATCTTCACCCTGTCTGTAACTTCACCCTGTCTGTAACTTCACCCTGTCTGTACCTTCACCCTGTATGTATCTTCACCCTGTCTGTAACTTCATCCTGTCTGTAACTTCACCCTGTCTGTATCTTCACCCTGTCTGTATCTTCACCCTGTCTGTAACTTCACCCTGTCTGTATCTTCACCCTGTCTGTAACTTCACCCTGTCTGTAACTTCACCCTGTCTGTATCTTCACCCTGTCTGTAACTTCAACCTGTCTGTAACTTCAACCTGTCTGTAACTTCGACCTGTCCGTACCTGCAAACTGTCTGACTGTAATGTGTCTGTAACTTCAACCTGTCTGTAACTTCAACCTGTCTGTAACTTCACCCTGTCTGTAACTTCAACCAGTCTGTAACTTCACCCTGTCTGTATCTTCACCCTGTCTGTATCTTCACCCTGTCTGTATCTTCACCCTGTCTGTATCTTCACCCTGTCTGTATCTTCACCCTGTCTGTAACTTCACCCTGTCTGTATCTTCACCCTGTCTGTATCTTCACCCTGTCTGTATCTTCACCCTGTCTGTAACTTCACCCTGTCTGTATCTTCACCCTGTCTGTATCTTCACCCTGTCTGTAACTTCACCCTGTCTGTATCTTCCCCCTGTCTGTAACTTCACCCTGTCTGTAACTTCACCCTGTCTGTATCTTCACCCTGTCTGTAACTTCAACCTGTCTGTAACTACACCCTGTCTGTAACTACACCCTGTCTGTAACTTCATCCTGTCTGTAACTACACCCTGTCTGTAACTACACCCAGTCTGTAAATACACCCTGTCTGTATCGTCACCCTGTCTGGATCTTCACCCTGTCTGTAATTTCAAACTGTCTGTAACTTCATCCTGTCTGTAACTGCAAACTGTCTGTAACTACACCCTGTCTGTATCTTCACATTGTCTGGATCTTCACCCTGTCTGTAACTTCAAACTGTCTGTAACTTCAACCTGTCTGTAACTGCAAACTGTCTGTAACTTCAACCTGTCTGTAACTTCGACCTGTCCGTACCTGCAAACTGTCTGACTGTAATGTGTCTGTAACTTCAACCTGTCTGTAACTTCAACCTGTCTGTAACTTCACCCTGTCTGTAACTTCAACCAGTCTGTAACTTCACCCTGTCTGTATCTTCACCCTGTCTGTATCTTCACCCTGTCTGTATCTTCACCCTGTCTGTATCTTCACCCTGTCTGTATCTTCACCCTGTCTGTAACTTCACCCTGTCTGTATCTTCACCCTGTCTGTAACTTCAACCTGTCTGTAACTTCAACATGTCTGTAACTTCAACCTGTCTGTAACTTCGACCTGTCCGTACCTGCAAACTGTCTGACTGGAATGTGTCTGTAACTTCAACCTGTTCGTAACCGCAAACTGTCTGTATCTTCACCCTGTCTGTAACTTCACCCTGTCTGTAACTACACCCTGTCTGTAACTTCACCCTGTCTGTAACTTCACCCTGTCTGTAACTTCACCCTGTCTGTATCTTCACCCTGTCTGTATCTTCACATTGTCTGGATCTTCACCCTGTCTGTAACTTCAAACTGTCTGTAACTTCAACCTGTCTGTAACTGCAAACTGTCTGTAACTTCAACCTGTCTGTAACTACAAATTGTTTAACGTGTCTGTAATTTCAACCTGTCTGTAACTCCAAACTGTCTAATGTGTCTGTAACTTCAACCTGTCCGTAACTGCAAACTGTCCGACTGTAATGTGTCTGTAACTTCAAGCTGTCTGTAACTTCAACCAGTCTGTAACTTCAACCAGTCTGTAACTTCAACCAGTCTGTAACTTCATCCTGTCTGCAACTTCATCCTGTCTGTAACTTCAACCTGTCTGTAACTTCACCCTGTCTGTAACTTCACCCTGTCTGTAACTTCACCCTGTCTGTAACTTCACCCTGTCTGTAACTTCAACCTGTCTGTAACTTCAACCTGTCTGTAACTTCGACCTGTCCGTACCTGCAAACTGTCTGACTGGAATGTGTCTGTAACTTCAACCTGTTCGTAACCGCAAACTGTCTGTATCTTCACCCTGTCTGTAACTTCACCCTGTCTGTAACTACACCCTGTCTGTAACTTCACCCTGTCTGTAACTTCACCCTGTCTGTAACTTCACCCTGTCTGTATCTTCACCCTGTCTGTATCTTCACCCTGTCTGTATCTTCACCCTGTCTGTATCTTCACCCTGTCTGTATCTTCACCCTGTCTGTAACTTCACCCTGTCTGTAACTTCACCCTGTCTGTACCTTCACCCTGTCTGTACCTTCACCCTGTCTGTACCTTCACCCTGTCTGTATCTTCACCCTGTCTGTATCTTCACCCTGTCTGTAACTTCATCCTGTCTGTAACTTCACCCTGTCTGTATCTTCACCCTGTCTGTATCTTCACCCTGTCTGTATCTTCACCCTGTCTGTATCTTCACCCTGTCTGTAACTTCACCCTGTCTGTATCTTCACCCTGTCTGTATCTTCACCCTGTCTGTATCTTCACCCTGTCTGTATCTTCACCCTGTCTGTATCTTCACCCTGTCTGTATCTTCACCCTGTCTGTAACTTCACCCTGTCTGTAACTTCACCCTGTCTGTAACTTCACCCTGTCTGTAACTTCAACCTGTCTGTAACTTCAACCTGTCTGTAACTTCAACCTGTCTGTAACTTCACCCTGTCTGTAACTTCAACCAGTCTGTAACTTCACCCTGTCTGTATCTTCACCCTGTCTGTAACGTCACCCTGTCTGTATCTTCACCGTCTGTAACTTCACCCTGTCTGTAACTTCACCCTGTCTATATCTTCACCGTCTGTAACTTCACCCTGTCTGTAACTTCAACCTGTCGGTATCTTCCCCCTGTCTGTATCTTCACCCTGTCTGTATCTTCACCCTGTCTGTATCTTCACCCTGTCTGTATCTTCACCCTGTCTGTATCTTCACCCTGTCTGTATCTTCACCCTGTCTGTATCTTCACCCTGTCTGTAACTTCACCCTGTCTGTATCTTCACCCTGTCTGTAACTTCACCCTGTCTGTATCTTCACCCTGTCTGTATCTTCACCCTGTCTGTAACTTCACCCTGTCTGTATCTTCCCCCTGTCTGTAACTTCCCCCTGTCTGTAACTTCACCCTGTCTGTATCTTCACCCTGTCTGTAACTTCAACCTGTCTGTAACTACACCCTGTCTGTAACTTCATCCTGTCTGTAACTTCATCCTGTCTGTAACTACACCCTGTCTGTATCGTCACCCTGTCTGGATCTTCACCCTGTCTGTAATTTCAAACTGTCTGTAACTTCATCCTGTCTGTAACTGCAAACTGTCTGTAACTACACCCTGTCTGTATCTTCACATTGTCTGGATCTTCACCCTGTCTGTAACTTCAAACTGTCTGTAACTTCATCCTGTCTGTAACTGCAAACTGTCTGTAACTTCAACCTGTCTGTAACTACAAATTGTTTAACGTGTCTGTAATTTCAACCTGTCTGTAACTACAAACTGTCTAATGTGTCTGTAACTTCAACCTGTCCGTAACTGCAAACTGTCCGACTGTAATGTGTCTGTAACTTCAAGCTGTCTGCAACTTCATCCTGTCTGTAACTTCAACCTGTCTGTAACTTCAACCTGTCTGTAACTTCAACCTGTCTGTAACTTTAACCTGTCTGCAAGTTCACCCTGTCGGTAACTTCAACCTGTCTGTAACTTCACCCTGTCTGTATCTTCACCCTGTCTGTAATTCAAACTGTCTGTAACTTCAACAAGTCTGTAACTTTGTCCTGTCTGTAACTTTGTCCTGTCTTTAACTTCAACCTGTCTGTAACTTCATCCTGTCTGTAACTTCAACTTGTCCGTAACTTCAACCTGTCTGCAACTTCATCCTGTCTGTAACTTCAACTTGTCCGTAACTTCAACCTGTCTGCAACTTCATCCTGTCTGTAACTTCAACTTGTCCGTAACTTCAACCTGTCCGTAACTGCAAACTCTCCGACTGTATAGTGTCTGTAACTTCAAGCTGTCTGTAACTTCAACCAGTCTGTAACTTCAACCAGTCTGTAACTTCATCCTGTCTGTAACTTCATCCTGTCTGTAACTTCATCCTGTCTGTAACTTCATCCTGTCTGTAACTTCATCCTGTCTGTAACTTCAACCTGTCTGTAACTTCAACCTGTCTGTAACTTCAACCAGTCTATAACTTCATCCTCTGTAACTTCAACCTGTCTGTAACTTCATCCTGTCTGTAACTTCATCCTGTCTGTAACTTCATCCTGTCTGTAACTTCAACCTGTCTGCAACTTCAACCTGTCTGTAACTTCAACCTGTCTGTAACGTCATCCTGTCTGTATCTTCACCATGTCTGTAACATCACCCTGTCTGTATCTTCACCATGTCTGTAACTTCATCCTGTCTGTAACTTCACCTGTCTGTAACTTCAACCTGTCTGTAGCTTCACCCATGCTGTAACTTCATCCTCTGTAACTTCAACCTGTCTGTAACTTCATCCTGTCTTTAACTTCATCCTGTCTGTAACTTCAACCTGTCTGTAACTTCAACTTGTCTGTAACTTCAACCTGTCTGTAACTTCAACCTGTCTGTAACTTCAACCTGTCTGTAACTTCATCCTGTCCGTAACTTCAACGTGTCTGTAACTTCATCCTGTCTGTAACTTCAACCTGTCTGTAACTTCATCCTCTGTAACTTCAACCTATCTGTAACTTCAACCAGTCTGTAACTTCATCCTGTCTGTAACTTCAACCTGTCTGTAACTTCGACCTATCTGCAACTTCAACCTGTCTGTAACTTCAACCTGTCTGTAACTTCATCCTCCGTAACTTCAACCTGTCTGTAACCTCATACTGTCTGTAACTTCGACCTGTCTGTAACTTCACCATGTCTGTATCTTCACCCTGTCTGTAACTTCACTCTGTCTGTAACTTCACTCTGTCTGTAACTTCACTCTGTCTGTCACTTCACCCTGTCTGTATCTTCACCCTGTCTGTACCTTTCCCATGTCCGTAACTTCATCCTGTCTGTAACTTCATCCTGTCTGTAACTTCAACGTGTCTGTAACTTCAACCTGTCTGTAACTTCAACCTGTCTGTAACTTCATCCTCTGTAATTTCAACCTGTCTGTAACTTCATCCTGTCTGTAACTTCAACCTGTCTGCAACTTCAACCTGTCTGTAACTTCATCATGTCTGTAACTTCATCCTCTGTAACTTCAACCTATCTGTAACTTCATCCTGTCTTCAACTTCATCCTGTCTTCAACTTCATCTGTCTGTAACATCAACCTGTCTGTAACTTCACCTGTCTGTAACTTCAGCCTGTCTGTAACGTCAACCTGTCTGTAACTTCATCCTGTCTGTAACTTCATCCTGTCTGTAACTTCATCCTGTCTGTAACTTCAACCTGTCTGTAACTTCATCCTGTCCGTAACTTCAACGTGTCTGTAACTTCATCGTGTCTGTAACTTCAACCTGTCTGTAACTTCATCCTCTGTAACTTCAACCTGTCTGTAACTTCATCCTGTCTGTAACTTCAACCTGTCTGTAACTTCAACCTATCTGCAACTTCAACCTGTCTGTAACTTCAACCTGTCTGTAACTTCAACCTGTCTGTAACTTCAACCTGTCTGTAACTTCAACCTGTCTGCAACTTCAACCTGTCTGTAACTTCAACCTGTCTGTAACTTCATCCTCCGTAACTTCAACCTGTCTGTAACTTCATCCTGTCTGTAACTTCATCCTGTCTGTAACGTCATCCTCTATAACTTCAACCTGTCTGTAACTTCAACCTGTCTGTAACTTCATCCTGTCTGTAACTTCAACCTGTCTGTATCTTCAACCTCTCTGTAACTTCATCCTGTCTGTAACTTCATCCTGTCTGTAACTTCATCCTGTCTGTAACTTCATCCTGTCTGTAACTTCATCCTGTCTGTAACTTCATCCTGTCTGTATCTTCACCCTGTCTGCAACTTCACCCTGTCTGTAACTACACCCTGTCTGTAACTACACCCTGTCTGTATCTTCACCCTGTCTGTAACTTCACCCTGTCTGTAACTTCATCCTCCGTAACTTGAACCTGTCTGTAACTTCATCCTGTCTGTAACTTCATACTGTTCTTAACTTCACAGTGCTTGTAACTTCACCGTCTGTATCTTCACTCTGTCTGTAACTTCACCCTGTCTGTAACTTCACCCTGTCTGTAACTTCACCCTGTCTGTAACTTCACCCTGTCTGTAACATCACCCTGTCTGTATCATCACCCTGTCTGTATCTTCACCCTGTCTGTAACATCACCCTGGCTGTAACATCACCCTGTCTGTATCATCACCCTGTCTGTAACTACACCGTGTCTGTAACTACACCGTGTCTGTAACTTCACCCTGTCTGTAACTTCACCCTGTCTGTAACTACACCCTGCCTGTATCTTCACCCTGCCTGTATCTTCACCCTGTCTGTAACTTCAAGCTGTCTGTATCTTCACCCTGTCTGTAACTTCACCCTGTCTGTAACATCATCCTGTCTGTATCATCACCCTGTCTGTATCTTCACCCTGTCTGTAACATCACCCTGTCTGTAACTTCACCCTGTCTGTATCTTCAACCTGTCTGTAACTTCATCCTGTCTGTAACTTCATCCTGTCTGTAACTTCATCCTCTGTAACTTCAACTTGTCTGTAACTTCATCCTGTCTGTAACTTCAACCTGTCTGTAACTTCAACCTCTCTGTAACTTCATCCTGTCTGTAACTTCATCCTGTCTGTAACTTCATCCTCTGTAACTTCAACCTGTCTGTATCTTCACCCTGTCTGTAACTTCACCCTGTCTGTAACTTCAACCTGTCTGTAACTTCATCCTGTCTGTAACGTCATCCTCTATAACTTCAACATGTCTGTAACTTCATCCTGTCTGTAACTTCACCCTGTCTGTATCTTCACCCTGTCTGTATCTTCACCCTGTCTGTATCTTCACCCTGTCTGTAACTTCACTCTGTCTGTAACTTCACCCTGTCTGTAACATCATCCTGTCTGTATCATCACCATGTCTGTATCTTCACCATGTCTGTAACATCACCCTGTCTGTAACTACACCCTGTCTGTAACTTCACCCAGTCTGTATCTTCACCCTGTCTGTATCTTCACCCTGTCTGTAACTTCACACTGTCCTTAACCTCACACTGTTTGTAACATCATCCTGTCTGTATCTTCACCGTGTCTGTAACTACACCCTGTCTGTAACTACACCCTGTCTGTAACTTCGACCTGTCTGTAACTTCGACCTGTCTGTAACTTCGACCTGTCTGTAACATCATCCTGTCTGTATCATCACCCTGTCTGTATCTTCACCCTGTCTGTAACATCACCCTGTCTGTAACTTCACCCTGTCTGTATCTTCAACCTGTCTGTAACTTCATCCTGTCTGTAACTTCATCCTGTCTGTAACTTCATCCTCTGTAACTTCAACTTGTCTGTAACTTCATCCTGTCTGTAACTTCAACCTGTCTGTAACTTCAACCTCTCTGTAACTTCATCCTGTCTGTAACTTCATCCTGTCTGTAACTTCATCCTCTGTAACTTCAACCTGTCTGTATCTTCACCCTGTCTGTAACTTCACCCTGTCTGTAACTTCAACCTGTCTGTAACTTCATCCTGTCTGTAACGTCATCCTCTATAACTTCAACATGTCTGTAACTTCATCCTGTCTGTAACTTCACCCTGTCTGTATCTTCACCCTGTCTGTATCTTCACCCTGTCTGTAACTTCACTCTGTCTGTAACTTCACCCTGTCTGTAACATCATCCTGTCTGTATCATCACCATGTCTGTATCTTCACCATGTCTGTAACATCACCCTGTCTGTAACTACACCCTGTCTGTAACTTCACCCAGTCTGTATCTTCACCCTGTCTGTATCTTCACCCTGTCTGTAACTTCACACTGTCCTTAACCTCACACTGTTTGTAACATCATCCTGTCTGTATCTTCACCGTGTCTGTAACTACACCCTGTCTGTAACTACACCCTGTCTGTAACTTCGACCTGTCTGTAACTTCGACCTGTCTGTAACTTCGACCTGTCTGTAACTTCGACCTGTCTGTAACTTCGACCTGTCTGTAACTTTGACCTGCCTGTAACTTTGACCTGTCTGTAACTTTGACCTGTCTGTAACTTTGACCTGTCTGTAACTTTGACCTGTCTGTAACTTTGACCTGTCTGTAACTTTGACCTGTCTGTAACTTTGACCTGTCTGTAACTTTGACCTGTCTGCAGCTTCGACCTGTCTGTAACCACAACCTGTCTGTAACCACAACCTGTCTGTAACCACAACCTGTCGGTATCTTCGGTCTGTCCATTACTTCACTCTGCCGGGAACTTCACTCTGCCTGGAACTTCAATCTGCCGGGAACTTCCTTCTGCCGGGAACTTCGCTCTGTCCGGAACTTCGCTCTGACCGGAACTTCACTCTGACCGGAACTTCCAGTTGTCTGTAATATCCAGCTGTCTGTAACTTCACCCTGTCTGCAACTACACCCTGTCTGTAACTACACCCTGTCTGTAACTTCACCCTGTCTGTAACTTCACCCTGTCTGCAACTGCACCCTGTCTGTATCTTCATCCTGTCTGTAACTTCAACCTGTCTGTAACTTCATCCTGTCTGTAACGTCATCCTCTATAACTTCAACATGTCTGTAACTTCATCCTGTCTGTATCTTCACCCTGTCTGTATCTTCACCCTGTCTGTAACTTCACACTGTCTGTAACTTCACACTGTCTGTAACTTCACCCTGTCTGTAACTACACCCTGTCTGTAACTACACCCTGTCTGTAACTTCACACTGTCTGTAACTTCACTCTGTCTGTAACTTCACACTGTCTGTAACTTCACTCTGTCTGTAACTTCACACTGTCTGTAACTTCACCCTGTCTGTAACTACACCCTGTCTGTAACTTCACACTGTCTGTAACTTCACACTGTCTGTAACTTCACACTGTCTGTAACTTCACTCTGTCTGTAACTTCACACTGTCTGTAACTTCACCCTGTCTGTAACTACACCCTGTCTGTAACTTCACACTGTCTGTAACTTCAGACTGTCTGTAACTTCACACTGTCTGTAACTACACCCTGTTTGTAACTACACCCTGTCTGTAACTTCACCCTGTCTGTAACTACACCCTGTCTGTAACTTCACACTGTCTGTAACTTCACCCTGTCTGTAACTTCACCCTGTCTGTAACTACACCCTGTCTGTAACTTCACACTGTCTGTAACTTCAGACTGTCTGTAACTTCACACTGTCTGTAACTACACCCTGTTTGTAACTACACCCTGTTTGTAACTACACCCTGTCTGTAACTTCACCCTGTCTGTAACTACACCCTGTCTGTAACTTCACACTGTCTGTAACTTCACCCTGTCTGTAACTACACCCTGTCTGTAACTACACCCTGTCTGTAACTTCACACTGTCTGTAACTTCACCCTGTCTGTAACTACACCCTATCTGTAACTTCACCCTGTCTGTAACTTCACACCGTCTGTAACTTCACACTGTCTGTAACTTCACCCTGTCTGTAACTACACCGTATCTGTAACTTCACACTGTCTGTAACTTCACCCTGTCTGTAACTTCACACTGTCTGTAACTTCACCCTGTCTGTAACTACACCCTATCTGTAACTACACCCTGTCTGTAACTTCACACTGTCTGTAACTTCACACTGTCTGTAACTTCACACTGTCTGTAACTTCACTCTGTCTGTAACTTCACACTGTCTGTAACTTCACCCTGTCTGTAACTACACCCTGTCTGTAACTTCACACTGTCTGTAACTTCACACTGTCTGTAACTTCACCCTGTCTGTAACTACACCCTGTCTGTAACTTCACACTGTCTGTAACTTCACTCTGTCTGTAACTTCACACTGTCTGTAACTTCACCCTGTCTGTAACTACACCCTGTCTGTAACTTCACACTGTCTGTAACTTCACACTGTCTGTAACTTCACACTGTCTGTAACTTCACTCTGTCTGTAACTTCACACTGTCTGTAACTTCACCCTGTCTGTAACTACACCCTGTCTGTAACTTCACACTGTCTGTAACTTCAGACTGTCTGTAACTTCACACTGTCTGTAACTACACCCTGTTTGTAACTACACCCTGTCTGTAACTTCACCCTGTCTGTAACTACACCCTGTCTGTAACTTCACACTGTCTGTAACTTCACCCTGTCTGTAACTTCACCCTGTCTGTAACTACACCCTGTCTGTAACTTCACACTGTCTGTAACTTCAGACTGTCTGTAACTTCACACTGTCTGTAACTACACCCTGTTTGTAACTACACCCTGTCTGTAACTTCACCCTGTCTGTAACTACACCCTGTCTGTAACTTCACACTGTCTGTAACTTCACCCTGTCTGTAACTACACCCTGTCTGTAACTACACCCTGTCTGTAACTTCACACTGTCTGTAACTTCACACTGTCTGTAACTTCACACCGTCTGTAACTTCACACTGTCTGTAACTTCACCCTGTCTGTAACTACACCCTATCTGTAACTTCACCCTGTCTGTAACTTCACACCGTCTGTAACTTCACACTGTCTGTAACTTCACCCTGTCTGTAACTACACCGTATCTGTAACTTCACACTGTCTGTAACTTCACCCTGTCTGTAACTTCACACTGTCTGTAACTTCACCCTGTCTGTAACTACACCCTATCTGTAACTACACCCTGTCTGTAACTTCACACTGTCTGTAACTTCACACTGTCTGTAACTTCACACTGTCTGTAACTTCACTCTGTCTGTAACTTCACACTGTCTGTAACTTCACCCTGTCTGTAACTACACCCTGTCTGTAACTTCACACTGTCTGTAACTTCACACTGTCTGTAACTTCACCCTGTCTGTAACTACACCCTGTCTGTAACTTCACACTGTCTGTAACTTCACACTGTCTGTAACTTCACACTGTCTGTAACTTCACTCTGTCTGTAACTTCACACTGTCTGTAACTTCACACTGTCTGTAACTTCACACTGTCTGTAACTTCACACTGTCTGTAACTTCACACTGTCTGTAACTTCACTCTGTCTGTAACTTCACACTGTCTGTAACTTCACACTGTCTGTAACTTCACTCTGTCTGTAACTTCACACTGTCTGTAACTTCACACTGTCTATAACTTCAGACTGTCTGTAACTTCACACTGTCTGTAACTACACCCTGTTTGTAACTTCACCCTGTCTGTAACTACACCCTGTCTGTAACTTCACACTGTCTGTAACTTCACCCTGTCTGTAACTTCACCCTGTCTGTAACTACACCCTGTCTGTAACTACACCCTGTCTGTAACTTCACACTGTCTGTAACTTCACACCGTCTGTAACTTCACACCGTCTGTAACTTCACCCTGTCTGTAACTACACCCTATCTGTAACTTCACCCTGTCTGTAACTTCACCCTGTCTGTAACTACACCCTGTCTGTAACTACACCCTGTCTGTAACTTCACCCTGTCTGTAACTTCACCCTGTCTGTAACTTCACACCATCTGTAACTTCACACTGTCTGTAACTTCACCCTGTCTGTAACTACACCCTATCTGTAACTTCACCCTGTCTGTAACTACACCCTATCTGTAACTGCACCCTGTCTGTAACTACACCCTGTCTGTATCTTCATCCTGTCTGTATCTTCATCCTGTCTGTAACTTCACCCTGTCTGTAATTTCACCCTGTCTGTAACTTCACCCTGTCTGTAACTTCACACTGTCTGTAACTTCACACTGTCTGTAACTGCACCCTGTCTGTAACTTCACCCTGTCTGTATCTTCATCCTGTCTGTAACTTCACACTGTTTGGACGTTCACACTGTCTGTAACTTCACACTGTTCTTAACTTCACCCTGTCTGTAACTTCAGCCTGTCTGTAACTTCACACTGTCTGTAACTTCACACTGTCTGTAACTTCACCCTGTCTGTAACTTCACCCTGTCTGTAACTACACCCTGTCTGTAACTACAGCCTGTCTGTAACTTCACACTGTCTGTAACTTCACACTGTCTGTAACTTCACACTGTCTGTAACTTCACCCTGTCTGTAACTACACCCTGTCTGTAACTACACCCTGTCTGTAACTACACCCTGTCTGTAACTTCACCCTGTCTGTAACTTCACACTGTCTGTAACTTCACACTGTCTGTAACTTCACACTGTCTGTAACTTCACCCTGTCTGTAACTACACCCTATCTGTAACTTCACCCTGTCTGTATCTTCATCCTGTCTGTAACTTCACACTGTTTGGAAGTTCACACTGTCTGTAACTTCACACTGTTCTTAACTTCACCCTGTCTGTAATTTCACTCTGTCTGTAACTTCACCCTGTCTGTAACTTCACCCTGTCTGTAACTTCACACTGTTTGGACGTTCACACTGTCTGTAACTTCACACTGTTCTTAACTTCACCCTGTCTGTAACTTCAGCCTGTCTGTAACTACACTCTGTCTGTAACTTCACCCTGTCTGTAACTACAACGTGTCTGTAACTACACCGTGTCTGTAACTTCACCCTGTCTGTGTCTTCACCCTGTCTGTACCTTCACACTGCTTGTAACTTCACACTGCTTGTAACTTCACACTGTTTGTAACTTCACCCTGTCTGTATCTTCACCCTGTCTGTAACTTCACCCTGTCTGTATCTTCACCCTGTCTGTAACTTCACCCTGTCAGTAACTACACCGTGTCTGTATCTTCAACCTGTCTGTAACTTCACCCTGTCTGTAACTTCACACTGTTTGTAACTTCACCCTGTCTGTAACTTCACCCTGTCTGTAACTTCACCCTGTCTGTAACTGCACCCTGTCTGTGTCTTCACCCTGTCTGTACCTTCACACTGCTTGTAACTTCACACTGCTTGTAACTTCACACTGCTTGTACCTTCACCCTGTCTGTAACTTCACACTGTTTGAAACGTTAACTGGTTAGTAAATGAAACCTGTCTCTAACTTGAACCTGTCTGTAACTACAATATATCTGTAACTTCACCCTATTTGAAACTGCAACTTGTCTGTAACTTCACCCTGTCTGTACCATCACCTTGTCTGTAACTTGCGCCTGTCTGTAACTTGCGCCTGTCTGTAACTTCACCTTGTCTGTACTTTCACCCTGCCTGTAACTTTTCCCCATCTGTAACTTCACCATGCCTGTACCTTCGCCCTGCCTGTTTCTTCACCCTGCCTGTTTCTCAACCCTGCCTATTTCTTCACCCTGCCTGCAACTCCATCCTGTCTGTACCTTCACCTTGTTCGTAACTTGCCGCTGTCTGTAGCTTCCCCCTTCCTGCAACTTCAACCCCTCTTTAACTTCCACCTCTAAGTAATTCAACCTGTCCGTAACTTCAACCTGTTTGTCACTTCACCTGTCTGCAACTTCAACCTCTGTAACTGTGACCTGTTTGAAACTGTAACCTGTTTTTCACTTAAACCTGTCTGCAACTTCACCCTTTTGGTAAGGTCAAGCGGTCTCGAAATACACTTCACACGGAATACTAAACTGTCGATAACTGAAAGCTGCCTGGTCTGTCTGCACTGAGTGCTGTCTTGTTGCATCAGTGTGCAGTTGGGATTTGGTGAAACAGGGAGTTAGGTGAAAGAGGGAGGAGATGCTCAGTCCTTCCTTTTCTCTGACAGGTGAGTAGGATTGGTGAGTACTTCTGCTCATTAAAATAAAGGTAAGGGAATTCGGAGCATAAAGGGAAAGAGGAACTTTCAGAAACTCTTACAGTACACGGCACTGAAGGTTAGAGAGAGTTTGATTCTGGTGTGCATCATCCGGGCAGAGCAACTGGAAAACCTTAAATGGAGCATCCCTGCCCACCTCACCCAATGCAGCGGAGCATCCCTGCTCACCTCACCCAATGCTGCGGAGCATCCCTGCCCACCTCACCCAATGCTGCGGAGCATCCCTGCCCACCTCACCCAATGCTGCGGAGCATCCCTGCCCACCTCACCCAATGCTGCGGAGCATCCCTGCCCACCTCACCCAATGCTGCGGAGCATCCCTGCCCACCTCACCCAATGCTGCGGAGCATCCCTGCCCACCTCACCCAATGCTGCGGAGAATCCCTGCCCACCTCACCCAATGCAGAGGCTGAGTTCCTGAAGTGACTTCAGGATTCAAAAGTGACCTGGGGCAAGTAGAGGCTGCTGATTGGGTGAGTACAGATGGTGTGTATTTATGTTATTTATGTATTTATATTATCACATACAGTTTGTAAAGTCGTTAGTTTGTGGTTGATAGTTTGTGAGGGCTATGTTCTGTATTAAAGAGGTCAAGGGAAGAAAGGCGCTAAAGTACCTGATATTATCTGATTTTATGAGTCCTTTTAAAGTTTAATCCAATGGGGGTAAGTCGTGGCAGGAGTGCCCAAAGCTCCTCCTGCTCCATGTGGGAAGCTAGGCACGCTTTCAGTGCCTGGGGGCCAGCATGTGTGCAGGAAGTGAGGGGCAGCATGCTGGCACAGTGGTTAGCATGGGACTACGGCGCTGAGGATCCGGGTTCAAATCCCGGCCTTGGATCACTGTCACGCAGAGTTTGCACATTCTCCCCGTGCTTGCGTGGGTTTTACCCCCACAACCCAAAGGATGTGCAGATTAGGTGGATTGGCCACACTAAATTGCCCCTTAATTGGAAAAAAAAATAATTGGGTACTCTAAATTTTTTAAAAATATGTGGAGGAAGTGTCTCCAGCTTCAGTTCCTGGAAGCCCAGGTTTTGAAATGGCAGATGGGGACAATGTGGAGCATCAGCGAGTAGAGAGTATCATGGATAGCCCATGGGGGACTTTCCAAGGTGGGGAGGATTTCAGATTCTTAATGCACAAAGCATTTGGAATAATGTAGACAATCCAATGGCACAAATCAATAACAATCTCATAGCCATTACAGAAACATGGTTGCAGGGATATTCTGGGATGTTTGACTTTTCGGAAAGACAGGAGGGAAGTAAAAGGTGGTGGGGTAGTACTGTTAATGACAGATAAAATTAGGCCATTTGTGAGGGATAATCTAGACTCAGATGATGTAGAGTCCATTTGGGTGGAGGTAAAAACCCCAAAGGAAAGAAGACGGCATGGTGGTGCAGTGGTTAGCACTGCTGCCTCAGAGCGCCAGGGACCCAGGTTCAATTCCGGTCTTGGGTGACTGTCCGTGTGATGTTCTCACTTACTCACCGTACCTGCGTGGGTTTCTCTGGGTGCTCCGGTTTACTCCCATAGTCCAAAGATGTGCAGGTTAGGTGGATTGGCCATGAGAAATTGTCTTTTAGTGTCCAAATGTGTGCAGGTTAGGTGGGGTTATGGGATTATGAGTAGAAGGCAGGGGAGTGGGCCTAGATAGGGTGCTATTTAAGAGGGTTGGTGCAGACTTGATGTCTGAATAGCCTTCTTCTGCACTATAGGAATTATAAGGCTCTTTGTTAGGGGTAGTGCATAGATCCCCAAACAGGAGCCACATTGTAGGAAAGGATATAAATCAACAAAAAATAGGAGCATCTAAAAAAAAAGAGCAATAATCATGTATGATTTTAATCTTCATGTTGATTGGATTAATCAAGTTGGAAAGGGTAGCTACAACAATAAATTCATAGAGTCCATTAGCGATAGCTTCCTAGAGTAATATGTCATGGAGCCAACCAGGGAACAGGCCAACTTGGATCTGGTAATGGGTAATGAGGCAAGTTTAATAAATGACCTCAGAGTAGAAGATCCCCTAGGAAGTAATGATCATAACTGAATTGAATATTGAAACTGGCAATAAGAGCTTCTTTAAATATATAAAAAGGAAGAGAGAGGTCAAAGTGAACATAAGCCCCTTAGAAAATGAACCTGGGAGATAGCTATGGGGAACAAGGAAATGGCAAAGGAGTTAAACAGATATTTGGCATCAGTCTTTATGGTGGAAGATACTTTGTACATCCCATTAATACTAACGAATACAGGAAAGAATTAAATACCATCACAAGAGAGGTAGTATCAGACAAACTAATGGGGCTAAAGCCAGATAAGTCCCCTGGCCCTGATGACTTGTGCCCGAGGATCCTAAAAGAAGTAGCAACAAAGGTAGTGAATGCATTGGTTGTAATTTTCCAAAAATCCTTGGATTCTGTACTGGAGGATTGGAAAACTACCAATGTTTTTTTTTTAAATTTAGAATATCCAATTCATTTTTTCCAATTAAGGGGCAATTTAACGTGGCCAATCCACCTAACCTGCACATCTTTGGGTTGTGGGGGTGAAACCCACGCAGACACGGGGAGAATGTGCAAACTCCTCACAGACAGTGACCCAGGGCCGGGATTCGAACCCGGGTCCTCAGCGCCGTAGGCAGCAATGCTAACCACTGAAACTACCAATGTAATACCCTATTCACAAAGGAGGGAGTCAAAAAGCAGGCAACTATATGCTGATTAGCCTCACATCTATTGTGGGAAATGTTGGAATCAATTATTAAGGAAGTAATAGCAGCACATTTGGAAAATCATAATCTAATCTGCAGAGTCAGCATGACTTCATGAAGAGGCAATCGCATCTGACTAATTCATCAGAGTTTTTCGAGGAAGTTTCAACCAGACTGGGTAGAGGGGAAGCAGTAGAATTCCTCATTTGGACTTCCAGATGGTACCTCACAAAAGATTAAGTCATAAGATATGAGCCCATGGTGTTGGAGGTGGTATAGGTAGAGAACTGGACAACGGCAGGAATCAGCGAGTGGGGATAACGGGTTCTTTTGCAGTTTGGTGACCGGTAACCACAGGAATCAGTGCTGGGATCGCAACTGTTTATAACTTGTATTACTGTCTTGGAGAAAAAAAGCGCATGTACTGTAGCCAAATTTGCAGATCACACAAAAAAATAGGTGGAAAGACAAGTTGCGAGAGGGATACAAACAGTTTGCAAAGAGCTATTGAGAGGTTAGGTAAGTGGGCAGAAAAGTTGGCAAATGGAGTATAATGTGGGAAAATGTGAAGTCCATTTTTGGAGGGACAACAAAAGAATAAAGTACTATTTAAATGGTGAAAAACTACAGAACGCTTCAACATAAGAGACTTGGGTGCACTAGTGCACGAAACACAGAAAGCTCACACATGGGTGCAGCAGGTAATGAGGAGGGTTAATGGAATGTCGGCCCTTATTCCAAAGGGATTGGAGTATGAGAGAAGAGAAGTCTTGCTGCAACTGTACAAGGTACTGATGGGACCACATCTCGAGTACTGTGAGCAGTTTTGATAGAATCCCTCCAGTGCAGAAGGGGGCCATTCGTCCCATCGAGTCTGCACAAACACTTTAAATAAGGCTCTACCCATGTCCACTCCCCCGTCCACCCTACCCTATCCCCATAACCTAACCTTTTAAAAAAAAAAAAAATTTAGAGCACCCAATTCATTTTTTTCCAATTAAGGGGCAATTTAGCGTGGCCAATCCACCTAGCCGGCACATCTTTGGGTTGTGGGGTTGAAACCCACGCAAACACGGGGAGAATGTGCAAACTGCACACCGATAGTGACCCAGCGCCGGAATCGAAGCTGGGACCTCGGCACCGTGATGCAGCAGTGCCAACCACTGTGACACCGTGCTGCCCTCCCATAACCTAGCCTGCACATCCCTGGGCACCATGGGACAATTTATCATGACCAATCCCCCTCACCCACAAGGAAAGATATTATTTAATTGGAGTCGGTTCAGTGAAGGTTCATTAGGATGATCCCCGGTATGGAAGGATTTTCTTACAACTGAAGGTTGAACAGGTTGGAAGTCTATTCATTTGGAATTTAGATGAATGATCTCATTGAAACATATAGGATTCTTGAGGGGCTTGACAGGGTAAATGCTGAGAGGATGTTTCCCCTCATGGGATATTTCCACCCTGCTTGCAAAGTGGGTCATAATGTACTGTAATGTTGGTCCTGATACCTACTTGTAGACATGTTTTAGGCAATCATTGTTCTGTAAAAAGTTATTCCTTTTCCATCATCCCTCTGTCAATCCTGAACTCACAGTGGTTTCGAAGATAGACTGTTCGTGCCATCGCTCACTGAGATACCCGATTGAGCACACTGGGCCTTTATCAGGCTGCACTTCCAGCAAATTATAATGTGAAAAGAAATTTCTGAGCTGGATGTGCAGAGAAAGTCCAACTGACGGTCTCCACTGTGGGGTGGCCCAGTCCAAGAAGGTCCAACTCAAACTTTTATTGCAAATAAAATGCTGGGAAAACTCAGCAGATCAGGCAACGCCTGTGGAGAGAGAAATAGAATTGACGTATCGTTGGGAAGAGTCATGTTGGACTTGAAATGCTTCTCTCTCCGCAAATGTTGCCAGACCTGCTGAGTTTTTCTAGCGTCCTTCTTTATAACATTCTATTATTGTAAACGCCTTCCTGGAAAGAGTGGATGTTGCTATTTTAGTGAAATCTGACATGGTGCGATCAGGCCACAGTGCGGATCATTCTGTGTCAATGGGAAACAAATTGGATGAGAGATGCAAAACGAGCTGCTGATTCGCTCAGATCCCTGTCGCACTGCCACATAATCAGGTTTGTGGCTCAATGGGTACACTCTTGCCTCTCAGAGTTGAAGGTCCTGGGTTCAAGTCCCACTTGAGCACAAACAAATTCCTGTCTGACATTCCAGTGCATTGCGAAGTTGGTGCTGCACTGTCAGAGGGTGCTGTCTTTTGGATGAAGCATTACGCTGAGGCCCTGTCTTCCCTCTGAGCTGGATGGAAAAGACCCTCTCCCACCATATTGAAAATGAACGGGTGTCCCCCTGGTGTCATGCCCACTATTTATTCCTCAGTGAACAAAACTAAAAGCAGATGATCTGGTCATTATCGCATGGCTGTTTGCTGGACTTAGCTGTGTGGGCGACCTAGCTACCCACTTTCCTACATTATGATAGCGCCTACAATTCAAAAGTATGTCTTGAGCTGTAAAACGCTTTGGGATATCATGTGGCTGGGAAAGGCCCTATATAAATGCAACTTCTTTCGCCTTTTTATTTAGTCCTCAATGACCACCACCAATGCCAAACCAGCTGGTCGTTCCTCTCATTACAGTTTGAAAGACATGTTGACCGGCATGATTGCCTCCAAAATAACAGCGTCTACACCGCAAATGTAATTCATTGGCTGTGTGAAATGTTTTGCGGTGTTCTGAGATTGTGAAAAGTGTTAATTAAATTCTAGTTCATTCTCACTATAACTTTAGTTGAAGAGCTTGCCCTGGCAAAAAGGGCAAATGAAAAGTCTCCATCTGCTTTGTGTTCTGTGAAGCAGGACAAAGTATGCTGGAAAATAAACGTTGTGCAAATGAGCATAAGGTGATCCAGCACTGCATACATTCCCTTGCTTCTTCAATAAGGAGCTCTTTATATTTATGTGTGAGTGATGTATGTCCAGTGGCAGGATTACACTTCAAAGTGTTTCTTTTTCCATTGACATTTGAAATCAAAAGATGCTCCATCATGCCCAGTTGCATAAAACAAGCCACAACATACTGACAGATGATGCATCTCCATTTATATTCATCTACATTTGGGGCTCAGTGCTAAAATGCAGCCTCTAAATTTGTCTCACCAAGTCCACCTTTAAGTGTGCAGTTTGGAGCACACTTGCCTTTCAAGTGTGAAAGTTGGGGTTTCAAGGCCCACTCCAGAGGCTTGAGCACAAACACTAGGCTGACACTCCCAGTGCTGTACTGAAGGAATGCTGCCCTGCCAGTCTTTCTGATGACATGTCTAACTGAGGCCCCATCTGCCCTCACAAGCAGACACAAATAACGCTTGGCAAGGGAATTATCCCTGGCATCTAGGCCAATAGTATTGCTCAACCAACAACACTGAAGCAAATATTTCATTATTGCGGCCTATGGGAGCTTGCTATACACAAATTTGTTGTTGCATCTCCTACATTAGCACAGGAACTACACTTTAAAAGTCCTTCATTGGTTGTTAAGCACTTTTGGGCGTCCTGAGGTTGTGAAAGGCTTTGTTGAAATGCAAGTCTTTCTAAATATGAAATAAAGGCACATGTCCAACTTTGTGCAACATTATTATTGCCCTTCAGTCGAAGCAGCCTTGTGAATGGTAATTCTTAAATTGCATTAATTTAGCTTTGCTGATGAATCATGTCCCATATACTTAACCAAAGAGGAATTGTTAATGGAACTAGGATTAATGTGCAGCCAATTATAAAAGAATTGGGTTCTGGAAAAATGTCCATACATTGCACCTAAATCTGAAGATAGAAATATTTAACCTTTCAAGTAAAATATATTCCCAAATTATAATCTGACAACAGGCACCTCATCAAACATCCCTTTCTTGTAATAAAAACAAAATACTGTGCATGCAGGAAATCAGAAATCAAAACAGAAATGCTAGATAAACTTAGCAGGTCTGGCAGGGTCTGTGGAGAGAAAGAGTAAATATCCTGGATCTAAATAACCCAGCTACTGAACCTTTCTTGTGCTCTGTTGCAGTCCAATTGCTCGTGAGACCCCTTCCTTTGAGGGGACCATACTTTTAAATCATTTGCCTCAAAACAAACCCTGAAATCTAGAGTTAGGTTCTTTGAGGGTAGCATCAGGAAGCACTTCTTCACGTAAAGTGTAGTATAAATCGGAGACTCTGCTCCCCAAAGAGCTATTGAGCTGAGGGGTCAATTGAGAATGTCAAAACTGAGATTGATAGATTTTTATTAGTCAAGAGTTATGGTACCAAGATGAGTAGATGGTAGTAAAATACAGATTAACCATGATCTAATTGAATGGTTGCAAAAGGCTCAAGGGGCTGAATGGCCATTCCCTGTTCCTACCTACCTGGAAGACACAAAGGGGTCAATTTTCCCTTTGTGCGGGCATTGGTCAGGCATTGTGATTGTGCCATCAATCTGGTGTCCATGTCAAGAGGGCTAAGCTGATTTGCAGGATGGTTCTAATTTCCATTTGATCTGGTGGTACATAAGCAGTGCCTGCAGGCAGCTCCCATATCAGCATGGGTGGGACATCCTACAGCTAACCCCATGGAGTGGAGTGGTGCTGTGCTCCATCAAACCCCAACCTCAAAAGATCTCTACCACCTAGAAGGACAAGGGTAGCTGATGCTGGGAAACACAACCATCTCGCAGTCACACATATGATCCTGACTTGGAACTTTATATCGCCATTTCTTAATCGTCACCCGATCAAATTCTTGGCACTTCCTACCAAACGCTGTGAGTTTACCAACGCCACATGGGCTGCAGCAGCTCAAGAAGGCTGCTTGCCACCAAAAGTTTTCAAGGGACGGGGGCAACCAATGCAGGCCTATCCAGAGATGACACAACCTGCCAATGGACAAATAAAAAGAAAGGGAAATAGCAACCAGTGTGGCACTATGATTTCTGGAAAACATCCATCCCATTCCTGTCCAGCTAAGAGCCTGAATTTTAGCCTCGATGACATCCCACATCAGGCAGGGAGCAATGAGACACAGTGGGGTAAATCTTTGAGGGGTGAATCATCAAGGGTGGGACGGACAATTTGACAGCCCACTTAAAGGTCTGTTGACCACGAGCGGGCATTTCTGGGACATCCCGCCCAATGTGTACAACGCTAATTTTTATTTTTATACAGTTGGGTGTGTGAGGAATGGTCTTTCAAAATCAATTAGTATTTATAGCGATAACACTTGCATGAGTTTTTTTAAAAATCCATTCTTGAGATCTGGGATATGCTACCTGAAAAGGTGGTGTTGCAGGATCGGTAGTAGCTTGCAAGACGGAATCAGCGATAAGACTTGTAAAGGAGAAACTTGCAGAGCTCAGGGGAAAAGAGGAAGATGGACTAATTGGGTTGTTCTTTCTCAGAAGCCAGGACAGGCACAATGGGCCCAATCAGCTCCAGCTGTACAGTAAGACTCCCTGGTTTTATTAACCCTGTCTACCCACACAGAAACATCCAGCGCCTCAAACAACCCAAAAATGACTTGCATGAGAAGAACGGCCAGCACTCACCTAACTTCGTGATGCCAATCTCTTGCAAGTCCTCCCAGGTGATGTCGGTGATGAACTCAATGTTCTCGTAACCATTCTCCACGAGCGTCTTGTAATATTGAGCAAGACCAATGATTGAGAGCCATTCCATCAGATCATTCTTGAGAAAGGAAACAGAAAGGTATTGAGGGCACCTTTGCATTAGACTTCAAAGTGAAAACCAATTCTTCTCACGGTTCAATGGGGCCAACCGACAGTCAGACCTTGGGCTCAAAATGTAATTGTAACCAATCTTTTTGGAAAATGGCAAGAGAGGACTTGCATCTCACGCGATGGAGCTTCTGGGAATGTGATTATGTTACATTCTTATTTGATGTCACGCCTTCCAACATGGTGGTTGGGGGGGGGGGGGGGGGGGGTAAAGTTTCCACTTTGGACAAATCAGGAAATTACTCCCAAAATGCAGTGGAAATTTCTTTTTTTTTTAAAATAATTTTTATTGAAAAATGTTGTATTTATACAACAACAACGAACCGCAATAAAATACCAACAATAACAATAATGATAGCAATCATAAACATTCGCCCATCCTCAATGAACAACAAAACATATTAACAACAACTTAAATCAACACAATGTTAAGATACATAACCATAAAAAAAATAGAAACAATAATAAGGAACACCCCCCCTTCCCCCCCTGGTTGCTGCTGCTATTGACCAAGATACCTATCTTTGGGCCAGGAAGTCCAGAAAAGGCTGCCACCGTTTATAGAACCCTTGTAGTGATCCTCTCAGGGTAAATTTGACCCTCTCCAATTTTATGAATCCCGCCATGTCACTGATCCAGGTCTCCACATTTGGGGGCCTCCCATCTTTCCACTGCATCAAGATCCTCCGCCGGGCTACTAGGGACGCATAGGCCAATGCAGTGGAAATTTCATTGGTCAGGTTAGAGCCAAAGTTTTCACTAACATTTATCATCGTCGACACAAATGATAAAATCTTCCACGACCCAGCACAAACCTCGTCCCAAACTTTGCCGCAAATGATCTCTTTTTTCGCCCATCAAAACTGGGAAATTAATTTAAAACCCCAGCTACATGGCTGCCCATATTTTGTTTAATTAAGGAGCCCAGGTTTCTTTGTTTGAAGCAGATTTCAGAAGTCGAATCACCTCATAATTGTAACCGTTGTGCTTCTAAATTAATTTTGAATTCCAGCCTAATTTATATCTGCCAAGCATTTCATTCTGGCAAGTGCCTGGCAAATTGTATTGTGCTCCCTCAGCTCCGCTTCGATGAGGCGAGAGACAGGAGACAGAAAGTGACGAAAGCACAAATTGCGAACACAAATGTGGGTATCCTTCCCCCTCCCCCCGGCATTCCCCTCCTCCTCCACACCTCCCCTGCTTTGAATTACTCACCATGGAAATGCATGATACTTCCATAAAACTCTGTCAAAGTTCATCGATTTAGAACTCGGTCTTAGTAACAAAAGCATCCGCAGGTTGGCCGAAGAATGGGTGTGGGAGGAATGGTGGGGTTGTGTGCAAAGTGCAGCTCTGGAAGTAGGAGTTGGAAGATTTCAGACACTCCTTTCCGAGCCCCCTGGAGCTCTGAGGCTTTTGCAGGACTATTGTTGGTGGCAATTCTGTCTGAGCTCAAAACCATGTATTTTTCTTTCAAAGAAGTACATTAACCACTGAGCTGCATAAAAGCGAGGGTGGGGTGCGATCTGTTCTTTAGAAATCAACATTCAGTCAAAGGAGATCAAAGTAAAAAATCAAAAGGCACACAGTGGGTAATTGAAGCAAGATAATAGAAGAGTCTTTCTTTCCTGCTTTTTTGGCTCGGAAAGTGGTAAGGGAATTTTGATAG
Source organism: Scyliorhinus canicula (assembly GCF_902713615.1). Lineage (NCBI taxonomy): Eukaryota > Metazoa > Chordata > Chondrichthyes > Carcharhiniformes > Scyliorhinidae > Scyliorhinus > Scyliorhinus canicula. The sequence goes on along the minus strand of NC_052160.1, from coordinate 19,554,300 downwards.
GCAGGTCTGCATAATAGACAGACAAAGGGTCTATTGAGACTCTCATTCCCAAACGGTTGTGTAATTTTTACACGCGTTCATGTCAGAACGTAAAGCACAGATTGTGCTGTGAGGAAAATTGGAACCAGTTCTTGGATTCCCCATCTTCTCAGCAAGTTTTCACACGTCTAATATTTCTTTATTCATTTTATTTTTGCCCGTCAAAGACCCCTGCTCTCGAAGGACAATTGTGGCCTGTACCTTGTGTTGCAGTGTGGGCCCGACCAGGTAACTCCTACCAGTGACAGCAAAGGGAATGTTCACTCTTTGGCCACTGGAGAGGCCTGCAATAGCACTGGCACGTGAAGCCGCACAATCTGACACATCTTGATTGCCTGTACATGAGTGGTCCTTGCACACAATGGCTTAGTGCTCGTGCCAGTGAGGGATAGTGCATTGAAAACCCCAATTCAGTATCGTCCGCTGAGTCAACAGTAGGTCTTGGCTGTAACTCAGCCGGTAGCACTTGCCTCTCAATCAGAACTTCATGGATTCAAGCCTCACTCCAGGGATTTGAACACAATACCACACTTGCATTCCCAGTGCAGTAATGAGGGAGTGCTGCATTATTGGAGGCGCTGTCTTTTGAGTGGGGCATTAAATCTGCACATAAAAGTTCCCGTGGCATTATTTTGAAGAAGAGCAGGGGAGCAATCCTGGACAAGCTACGTCTGTCATTATGACAATGTTTCAGTTTGTGGGAGCTTGCTGTGCACAAGTTGGCCGCCGTGTTGCCTGTATTACAATAGTGACCTCACTGAGAATGATCTGGAGGCTGTGAAGCATTGTAGAAGTCCTGAGGTCATAAAAGGTGCTATACAAATGAAAGGCATTCACCAAACACTTTTCACTCTGGTACCTAACTACGCAGGTCTCTGCCTCTTGTAGAAAATGCACAGGGGCAACTACTTTTCTTTTCAAGTTTCTGCTTCAATACCATACAAACCGGGCATTGACACACAAACCCCAAAATAACAGTTACTGTAAATTATTGGAGTTCACGTTAATGAGCTAATCTAAAACTGCTGTCCGTGTCCTAACTCGCACCACGCCCCATTCACTCGTCACTCTTGTGCTCCCCCTCCAGCAATATCTCAATTTTAAAATTCCCACCTGTGCCTCGACATCCCTCCCTGACTTTTTCTATCCCTATAATAATAATTTTTATTGTCACAAGTAGGCTTACATTAACACTGCAATGAAGTTACTGCGAAAATCCTCTAATCGCCACATTCCGGCGTCTGTTCGGGTACACGGAGGAAAATTCAGAATGTCCAATTCACCTAACAAGCACGTCCTTCGATACTTGTGGGAGGAAACCGGAGCACCCGGAGGAAACCCACGCAGACACGGGGAGAACGTGCAGACTCCGCACAGACAGTGACCCAAGCCGGGAATCGAACCTGGGACCCTGGCACTGTGAAACAACAGTGCTGACCACTGTGCCGCCCTACGTCTGTAACGCCTTACAGCCTTCCAACCCTTCAAGAGTTCTGCGTTCCTCCAACGTTGGTCCCTTGTGCATCCCTGATTTTAATCGCCCCACCATCGGCTGCTGTACCGTTAGCTGCCTCGGCGCTAAACTTTGGAATTCCTTTCTCAAATCTATCTTCTTCCTTAAGACACTCCTTAAAACCTACATTTTTGGGAACCCATCCTCATAACCCCCCCCCCCCCCCCCCGTGGTGTCCTTTCCATCGGCAGGTCCTTCCGATGTCATCAGCTTTCTGCATTGTTCAGCCCATGCCACCGGGGAGACTGCTGCGGTGGTGGTGGTGGGGTGAAGGGGGGTGGGGAGGTGGCCATTGGCGGGACCGGAAGATTCCATAGGCGGGAAGGGCGGGAAATTTCAGACCCTCGTGTTTGATAATGTTCCTGCGGGACATTGAAGGATGTTCCGCTGAATGTGCAATACAAATGTAAGTTGTTGCTGAATCCTTCGATGGCAAACACACACATCTAGCGTAAAATGGATACATCCCGGGAACTAAAATGACTGTACTTTTGGAACAACGTGAGCACAGTGGCGGAGACATGCAACTTTAAAAGAAAACAATACATTGCCGATAGATTTATTTTGCGCCTGCAAGCCAACGAACCACTGAATTGAGAACAGAAAATATACACACAGCCAACGGGGCACAGAAACATGCGATGCAAACATTCACACTCCTTTCCACAGGTATGTCATTTATTTATAATATTGGTTAAACATTTCTGCAGATGCTGGGAATTTGGGACTTTAAAGTAACATCTGTGTGAGAATCAAGTCATCAAACACAACAAACACCATGTAGTCATTTAAACTAAACCCAGCAATAGGGATCAGATGGTAAGGTTGGATACACTGTTCCAGTCAATCAAAACGGTGGAAACTACTTCAGGATAAGTGTATAGATTGGAGTTTGCATCTTAATAATGAATTAGCAATCATCATATATTATCATTTACAATATACATGGTGTAACAATATAGTTTCTTTCCTCTAATTGTACTGGCAATTGTGCTAAGAACGTGTTGATCATCAAACTTTAAAATTAAACATCCAGGTTTGGCGATTAATGCAAAATACTGGACTGCAAGTTGCACAAAAGTATTTATACATTTTTATTTCCTTGAGATGATTATATTATTGCTTTTCATGCTGAGCAAAAGAAACATGATTTACAATCTTCACAAATACAAGAAAGCACATTAAACACAGGCCACAATATGCAGAAATCTCTCAAGTCACACATGCAGGAATAATTCAGTAACTTCAATTATCATTTACATGCAGCATTCCAATCTTTTGCTCTTTTATTCTGGGAAGTTGGGAATAATTGAAGTTCCCCACCCGTTACTTAAATTGTGATTGCCTAAACTTCAATCGATTGTATGTATTATTCCCATATAGTGCACCGTATGACCACTCACTGAGGGATTAATGAATGGAACTCATTTAAAATCTCCCCAAGCAAAAATACACGGCAGCCTTAACCCCTAGGTACTAATGCCCTGAAGTAGCTTTGGACATGATACCATTTTGGGAATGAATAAACTGACTTTTGGTTTGGTCGTAACTTACAAAACAAATGGTCTGAGTTCATTAAACTGCACCCATGACCACAAATGACAAAATAATGCTGACCCATGAGAACAGCCCATTGGAGCTATTGATCTTTTATCCACCTCCTTGGGGTTTACAACCTCACTTTCTGCTCAGTAAGGTACTCCGCCAGGAAAACAATGGAATTCCACCCAATCCTCACATGCCTTTTGACCCCCTTCATCGTCAGCTCCAGCTTGTGTGTGGACAAACGATGATTGGTTATTCATCTACACAGCCAATGAGCAACACAAAAAGTAGTCACAGTACGTGAGATCATGACAGCTTTCTGCGCATAATTGAGAGTTTTGGTCATTCAGATAATCAACTTTTATTTCTGGATGGTTGATTCATCCAGATTGAAAGGAAAATAACAATAGCAGCTTCTGAATGACCAACACTGAGCAGTGCCGGTCCCTAAACCTCCAGAGAACAAAAGCTGGAAGAGAGGTAGAACAGAGTTGGACAGCGTTAGTCCAAATATCAAAGCACAGGGCAATCTTTATTCCGTTAAAGTGCTTTACTTTTCACAGATTTATAAGTACGTCATGCTTCCTCCGTTATGTCACCTTCGGAGCCACACAAAAGAAAAATGTACAGTGTGTTATAAATAGATACATCTTAGATGCATTTACTATTAGCAAAGGGTTGATAACATAGCAGTTTATATCAGAAGTCATGCTGTCTTAGAGACTGTTACTGTTTGATACTACCATCCTTTGAATGATCCAAAGTAAAAAGTTGAATGTGCACATTTAGATACAGCTAATTAATCAGCCACTTGGAACCCTGGCGTCTCTCTAACTGGGTAATCCTGGCAGCAATAGAGTGACTTAGAAGCAAATTTGGCCATAGACGTGAAGGGGTGTTGGAAGATCAGTGGTGTTGTCCTCTGTCCTCTCCTCCATAGGTGTGCCACTTGGGCTAGAAGAGGATGAGAAAGAGGAGATAGAGTGAAACTGGGCTAAAAAATGGGGAGATTACTGTACCACTAGGAAACTAACCAGCAATCGCAAAATTGGGGATTGAGTGATAGTCTCAACCATTAATTCCAAATGCTAAAATGCGTTACTCACAAGGAGTTAGATGGAATTCAAGCTGACACTGGAATGCAGGTTGAGGGTCAGTGGGAAATCTCATTCGGCTGGTGAAGTGATGTTCCGGCAACTAGTGTACGTTCTACCATTTAACCCTAAAGCCTGACAGAGAAATCTTCAGTGCTGCTTCCTTCATTTCCAATACCAATCTGGCACGGCAGCGTCCATAACAGATCTATTTTCAATTCATCTAGTAGCATCTTGTTGTATACTGCACAGGGTCTATACCTGACCTACTTGCACAAAGAATCAGCCCCAGAAGTGGCTGAATGATAAGAGCAAGTGCGTGACGCAGGCCGATATTAATGTACAAATGTTTCAGCAACAGAGAGGAAGAGAACTCTGAATTGCAAATTGTCACAAGCTGCTGGACGATATGCACCCACACTGCTGCTGGATTCACTAAATCAGCATCTTTCCCATAATCTCCTCATGAATTTCTGCATTTTCACATTAATTATCCATAAAACTCACCACAGAAAGTTCAATCTAGTAATCAATAGCATCAGAACCACTTCAACAATGTGACAATTGTTAATGATTGCCATTCAATCTCTCTGACGCTGTGAACAATTAAAAGTGCGCCGTCTCAATCCTTCAGGTAGAGAATTGTTTTTGGAGATGTAAAAGATTACAATTTAACCTTCCTCCCTTTTCCTTTCTGTCTTTTTATTCCCCCCTCTGTGCAATTTTCCTTTCCCGATCGTTATTTCTTCCTGCACCTGATTTGACATTGATGTCACCCCTTCAATTAAGCCTCCTTCTCAGTTTGTTATTTAATCCTTAAAATTTCAAACGGTCAAGGGGATAGATCATCAATCAATATCCCACTTTCCTCATTGTCCTTATAGCACTGTTATCAGCTCTCACTTTCAGGAACTTGGTGGGGAAATCTTTTGAACTGAAGGCTGCAGGAACATATCAAATGAATGGGGCTTACGATGAAATGCCCCTCATCAGCACATTCTGGGCCAGATGTCTGCATCTGATCCAACAGAAGTGTCCGAATTTCTACAATTTGCAATGTCTGAGACTGGCCCATTTGTATTTTCTGTCGAACTTGATCTTTAACTTGTTAAATTTCATTGGCACATTTCCCACACACAAATATGACTAAAATATTTTTAAATGCAAAAGAACGAAATCCGAGTTAATAAGTGTTATTTTACAACTCTTCAAATAGATTTAATGATATGAGGACTACTGTGAATAGTTCTTAGCAAGTCTATCTTTAGATTCTTAACCTTGGGAACTTTTTTAATTGCCAGGGAAGGTAAGTGTGATGCGGGGTGCAAGGATAACATAGGTAATCTGCTTCTGCCTTGATTTACAATCCATTTTCTGTGGGTGATTTAATGCTTGCGGGGGGTGGGGGGGAAGAGTTAATGAGAGAGCAGATTGTGCATGGTCTGTGGAAATGGGAGACTCGATGGATGAATGACCTTGGTTTAACCCAATACCCTTTCTTCTGTATATAGATTTATCCACTTGTTCAGATGAAGAACAATCAAAACCAAACCAAGGCTGCAAAAACCATTAATATGGACTATAGTAATGGCCGTTGTTTGTAAAAAGCAATGGGCTGGAGTAGGGCCTCTTGTAGAAAGAGTATCCATTGCCATGAAAATTGAGGAGCCTCCTTGCATAAATTATGTATCTAAATCCATTCCCTGGCTCAGCTTACCTTTATGGACAATGTATTTTACATGTTAACTTTCAACTCCAAAAGGTTAATGAGTCGCCCTTTGTAAACGTTTCATTGTGTTTGTGAAGGTGAAAAACAAGTCTCAGACTGGGAACAGAACTCACAGCGACCTGTGCAGCCAGGGGATTTGTTTGCTGCAGTTCCTGCTTTTCCATCCCACCAGGTAAATGGATGGATATCGTGGTCATGTGAAGCCCCAGTGCCTCCTGAAATTAGGAGTTGTCAACTCTGGTCCTCTGCATTCCTGGAGGTTTCATCACGTGACCTCAAACCACTCCCGCCCCCCCCCCCCCCCCCCCCCCCCCAACATTCACGACATTGGTTCTTCATCCAGGCACAATTTTCTTCCCGCAGTCAATGAGCAAGCGAATGGACACTTTGGTACCTGATTTGATTGCCCTCGGTTGTGAGCGAAACAGGAACCCTTACCCCAATCTCCAATATTTTTTTATAATCAACACTCAAAAACATTCATTAAAAATGAGAATAGAAAATCTCTTACTGAGTTTACTCGATTGGGAAATCACACCTGAATAACGCTGTCTCACTGCACTAACTCATTATGGGCCTTCAAAAATGTCAGCCCACAGCTAAGGGGGCAGGGGCGCAGGCTGAAATGGGAATCAGGACTGGAGACCCCCCCCAGTGAATGTAGAGGCTGCTGGGGGCGGAGGCAGGCTGGATGCAAGGTCTACCTCTGTGCATCAGCACTGTGTTTAAATTTTTTAAATCTCCCCTCCAGCCCTCAATTCCCCCACCCCCTCCCCAACACAGACTTCCTATTCGCCATCCATGCCAACGTACGACAATCGATGCCCCGTTACGCACTCCCCATGGCCCCTCATACTGCCATGCCCAACCCTGCCCCTCATGGCCCCCTGTGCCAACTCATTCCCACCACCCCTTTACCACCCTTTGCCCTTATCCCCTCCATGTCAGGTCACCTAGTATCCTTGGACACTTCCTGGACAATGCGTAAAATGTGCATAACCATGTTTAATTCTAACAATCATAAACCTCTGTCAAAGTGTGCGCCTAACCTTTCCCAATGGTGTCCAGGGACCTTATTTAAAGAGGGTACCTTGGCTATGTAAACAAATCCACCAAGTTCAGACCTCCTCTTACCTGGTCTGCTCTCCGCAACTAGGGCTCAAACGTCAGTGGAGGCAACTGGTGATTTACCTGGACAGCTGTCTCTGCAATTCGCACATGCCTGAACTCCGGCCCAACTCTAATCTCACCCCTGCAAAAATGGGAAATGCTGGGTTCGGGAGCGGGACATTCGGAATTTTGGCTATTTCCAGGATTTCCGGCACAATGTTGAGTTTCTGTCTCCTGGTCAAAATCTGTCTCCGTGTGTGGGATTTTCAATGTTGTTCATTGGGCTGTAAATTGATTGAGCACATCACCTGCTTATTGCACAATCATTTTTATTATTGTTCCATCGCAGTTAGTCTTCTCACACCGTGGGACTCAACTCTTGGGGCGAGGTTTAACTAAATGGGAACAAAGTCCCACAACAAGCGCGTTTAGCTGCGTGTTTCCTGGCACTCGCTCACCGAGAAACACAAGACTATAAAACGCGACTCGCGTTTGATAAGGGGCCTTAACTGGGAATGTGCGGCCATGGCTGCACATAGCCCTGTTTTGTACACAGTACCGGCATTCACCGGAACTCCTCAGTATAGCGAGAGACTGGGACGCCATTTCTAAATGCCGCACCGATCTCCGTGGCCCCCAAAGTGATCCCCGACCCACTCCAAGCCCCAACACACTAAGTGAGATTCCCCGTCCCCCCTCGGCACCTCTCCAACATCCATGCAGGGCATCCATCGCCTGATCGCACCCACATAAACATTGCCAGCTTGGCACCACCAACCTGGTACTATGGCAGTGCCCCTGCCACCTGGTGGTGCCACCTGGTCACAGCCAGGCTGTCACCCAGGCAGCACTGCCAAGGTGCCAGGCTGGCAATACCAGCATGCCTGGGTGGCAGTGCCAGGGTACCACTATGCCCAAACCACATGCACCTGGGGGCTTCTGATCCCCTGTGAGACCCCTATGACTGCCATTCCATCTGGTCATCATTTACATAGACCAGTACTGATTGCCGCTCACCTGATGTCTTCATGGTAAGGGAGATTGATCCCACACCTCAGGTACTTCAGGAATCTGCACATTAAAGTGAGACTAGCTGTCTCGCTTTAAATACAGATTTGCTAAAGAGTTATCCTGTCCACAATTGAATCTAATGCAGTCTCGCGAGGCGTTGCGAGCCAGGTAGGTCCTGGGAACGGGGTCTCCCGGCTCTTATCGGCCACGTTGCGCTGCAATTGAAGCGTTCGATTGTACCCTTGAGTTCACACCAGGGTGGAACTGGACCAAAAGATTCCTAAGGGCGCGTTTCTCCCAACAGGCAACAAAGTCCCCGAGCGAGTGCGTTTAGCCGCGTGTTTCCCGATGCTCGCAATGCTGAGAAACACACGGCTACTCAGTGCAATCGTGTAGGGGCCTAAACGGGAAACAGGTGGCCGAGGCCACACATACCCTGTTTTGTACACTGGGGTGCTCCGCTCGCCTGAACTCCCCAGTGCAGTGAGAGATTGAGACATCATTTTTAAATGGTGTACCGATCTCCAAGGCCCCCGAAACAATCGCCAACCTCCCCCCAGCCTGAACGCAATATGGGAGGGTCCACTCTCCCACTGCATTTATCTCTGGTGAAACCTTCTGAGGGTGAAGGGGAGCACGGTAGCATGGTGGTTAGCATAAATGCTTCACAGCTCCAGGGTCCCAGGTTCGATTCCCGGCTGGGTCACTGTCTGTGCGGAGTCTGCACATCCTCCACGTGTGTGCGTGGGTTTCCTCCGGGTGCTCCGGTTTCCTCCCACAGTCCAAAGATGTGCGGGTTAGGTGGATTGGCCAGGCTAAATTGCCCTTAGTGTCCTAAAAAATAAGGTTAATGGGGGTTGTTGGGTTACTGGGATAGGTATACGTGGGCTTGAGTAGGGTGATCATTGCTCGGCACAACATCGAGGGCCGAAGGGCCTGTTCTGTGCTGTACTGTTCTAATTCTAATTCTAAAAAAGGATATGGGGGAAAACAGGATTAGGCTATTGAGTTGGATGATCAGCCACGATCATAATGAATGGAGGGAGAGCAGGCTCGAAGGGCCGAATGGCCTCCGCCTGTTCCTATTTTCTATGAAACAATAAGCGAGCGCACGTCTGTCTGCTGAATAGCACTTCCCTGTATGTATTTGTGATGTGGTATTAGAAATAAATGGAATGAGTTGGATGAAGCTCATTGGAGCTCACTGTGCTTGGTTCTTTGGACTTGAAATGCAGTGAGCTGGCCACAGCTGTTCGTATTGGATCTGTTACCTCCCCCTAGCACAGCTTTATTTTGCAGTCAAGTGGCGAATTTTGTTTTCAAACAGGGTGCACAGCAGAAGTCAGCGCAAAAACAAAAATCTTGGGGCTGGCAGTAATCTTGCGGAGCTGAGTGGGTCGGAGGACGTGTTTTCACTGCCAGTTACTGAATCAGGAGGCATGGCGGTAGATAATCCAAAGCCCTTTCAAATCAATTGTCCAGCGAGTCTTCAAACAGACACTCGGGAACTCCCACCCAAACAGGCGGCAGGCTGTCTAATGATGTAAATCAGGTTTTAGGGGTTGGCGGCGGAAGAATTAGCCCTTACGTTTCTAGCTGGTGGAAGTAAAGTATTCCAAAACATGAAACCATGTCCAAAAGGAATAAGGGGAGGAAATAAAGCAAATGAAAATTTGAAACTTGTGCTTTAAGTACTTTATTTTCGGGCTGGTTTAGCACAGTGGGCTAAACAGCTGACTTGTAATGCAGGACAAGGCCAGCAGCGCGGGTTCAATTCCCGTACCGACCTCCCCGAACAGACGCCGGAATGTGGCGACTAGGGACTTTTCACAGTAACTTAATTAAAGCCTACTTGTGACAATAAAAGATTATTTATTATTATCATACATATTCCAGTAATACTCTGAATCTTTTGTGATATAAATGCACCTGTAACCCTCAACATATTGAAAATCCCTCCCTAGATCCTCCTCCCTCTCTCTCTTCCTTTAGAACTTTGGTAAAATCCACCTATTGCATCAAGGTTTTTGTCGTGCTCTTCCTAATAACTCCTCCTTTTCTAACACCAATTTTTATTGATATGGTGCCAAGGGACATTTATCTATGTTAAAGGCACTCTAATGCAGGTTGTCGTTATCTTCACAGTATCATCACATCTAACGTGGGAACAAACACAACCCACTCTCAGATCTTCTGTTGATATCTTACGATATGGAACAGTTCTCACCTCACAGAAAGAACGTGTTTAAAAATGGCTCCTAGGTATCAACTTGGAGGTCTTGTGGGTAGCGTCCCTGCCTCTTGAGCCAGAAGCTCCGGTTCGAGACCCACCCCAGGACTTGATGGCCAAAGGAAGGTACGTTCTTAAGACGGTTAAACAGTTTGAATGTCAACCTGCAGATCCTTCCAACATGCCAAGGACATGTGGTAAGAGTGAGAGAGACCCCTACTCAGCCATGCTTTATGCAGAGTGGTGTCCTTCAAACTATAAGCCTCTAGTGACAGACTTAGCAACCTGTTCCAGGAGAAAGTAGCTCTGGGAATGGATGGAAGTCTGCCTTGTGCATCACTAGGTGTGGGAATAGAATCAACAACAACAACTGGGTATTATTTTATCACACTGACCTTTCACCTGCGTAATACACTGGCACCCAAGTGAAGTAGATTGAGGGGCTCACAACTACCCACAGTTAGGCCACAACGTGGGAATGACCCACATGATCCATACCCGAGAGGCCTCTCCGCAGTTCAGAGGGAGATTTCTCCTGTATCTACTTCACTCCTTCAACTCTGAGTCTCTCACTTCAGGTCCCTTTTCCCTGATATCCTTGACCTTGATGCAAAGCAAAATTCAAGCTGGCAAAGTTTGTTTGCTTATGCAGAATTTCATGTGAAAATAAATGGAAATGGATAAAGACGGTTTGGTGCTGTCTTATTCCAACAGAAGGCTCGATGCAGTTAGTCCTTGAAAGTTTATTACAATATATATTTCAGCTCAACCTTTCCTAGTTATACAAACCCCCTCTCATCAGGGACAGGTTGGTAAGTGAGGGTGGAATGCAATCGACGCCCTTCCCGGGCACCTACTCACGCATCCCGGTCGCAATCTTACACATGGTAGGGAATGTGCCGAACAACCCACTTACCCATGGGCAGTTGAGGCCCCAGGTCACTAATTCATTGCTATCTAATTGCCTCTTTCCATTCCGCCACAGATTACCACACTATCCTCGCACCTCAAGTGTGAAGCCTGAGAGCTTTCACTGCTCAGTCTGGTTGCAATTAAGGGAGGGAGTACCTCAACTACGGGTTCGGTGGGCCTGTTGTGTGTGGCTCCCCCCTCCCATCCCAGGTTTCCCCTTCCACTCTAGCCTGTGCACCCCGGCATCCCACTCCCATCACCCACACTTGTCAGCCTGGCCCTGCCGATACCCCTCCACTTGCCTTTGCATCTGGCTCCAGCAACAATCAGCATTGGGGAATGGCTGCAGACCCACACGTGGCCACTGCTCCCTGTTGGCGCAGCTGGCCCAAGAGAGCTGTCAGCCATTTGCTTAGCCAGCGGCTCACAGAGGCAGGGCTTACTCCCCAGAGGGGGCCAGAAGATTGGTCTCAAACCACTTTATCAGCCTGACGACCAGCGGAATGGGGGCCCACGCACACAATGGGTGGGCCTCTGGGGGGGGGGGGGCGGCGGTCTTTGCCAGCGCCCCGCCGAGCGATACTCCGCTCCCGACCGGCCGAGTTCCCGACGGTGTGGAACTAATATGGTCTGGCCGGTTGGGATTGTCGCGCGGCGACTGCGGACTCGGTCCGCGGCTGCCCAGGTGGGGGCAGGGGGGAATCAAGCATTGGGGGGGGGGGGGGGCTTATGGGCGGCCGGGGCTGCGATCGGGCCGGTCCGGTGCAGGGGTCCACGGTCCGAGTCCAGCTCGGCGCGGCCGCTGGAGGCCGCCGCCACACGCATGCGCGGACTCGGAACTTATCCGCAGTGTAAACTGCGTGAAACCCGGGTCCCTGCTCGCCCTCTGCAGGTAAGTGAATCGGGATTTTTTTCCCCCCAGGAAACTCAGGAGTGCTACGCCAGCATTGTTTCGCCGGCTTGGGGACATAGCTCCATTCTGGGCGAATCCAACCCAATAACTTTCAAATTATTTTCTCCCCCAAACAAATAAAATCAGGAGGTTTTTCAGTTTCCTCTAATTCCACTTCACAAAATTCTTTCATAACGATATTTGTCAACACTGTATGAAAGAAAAAAATGCAATAATTTGAGGTTGAAAAAGAAATGACCTTCCTCAAATTGTGCTGTGCAATACTTATAAGAAATGCATTAAAGATTTCAGATGGAATTACTCTGCCTGCCATTTAAACTAAATGGATCAGCATGCTGATAAAACAATACGACAGGGGATATTATGCACGTGCATTAATGCCTTTGTTACTAATATCAAACAATGAGGGGAACTTTCCCTGGATTTCAGGGCGTGGATTGGGCATTCTCTGGAACAGGCTCCCCAGGGAGACAAGGGGAGCAGACAGTAATAAATTCACGCAAATGCAAACCAAATAGATTTCTTTCAGAAAATAACATTTTGGGATACACTTCATCGACATGTCGCGAGTGCAGCAGGCTTTGGAGGAACAGCTGACTTTGGATCTATTTATCCCCAAAGCTCTCCACCACCGGGAGTTTTCCTCACCTCATGTCTGGATCTCTTGTGGACAAATTGCTGGGAATGATGGTTATGATTAGTCGATTAGACAACAACTCCGATATCATTGTAACATGCGATTACCAGGAAGGTTGACTTTGGCCTATTTCACCTAGCAATTTCGCATTGATAGTGTTAAACAGATTATATCAATTCAGGCACCTGCTATATATCTCTCTTGATCTTCTCCTTGAAATCAATGAAAAATGTTTCTCCATTTCTTATTTCCCTCTATTTGAGTGCTCTGCTCATATACAATTTTTAGGATTTTTGTTATCTGTCACAGGGTTACCAACTGTTGTGTGAATGGTTATAGACACTTCTAGAGTAAGTCCTCCAATGAATCACTATCCTGCCGTCCTCTTTCAGATCTTGACTTATCTCCACATTTCTTTTTTTTTACCGTACATTTTACCTTAGTTTATTATCTACCACACACTCAGGTCTGGGAATCAATCTGGATTGACAGTGCAAATTAGACTCAAGCATTTTGGAATGGATGAGATGGCGGCTGAGATGTGAAAAATGATTTTGCTTTGGGTGAGGATTGAGATATTCAGGGTAACAAGACGTTATGGATGCGTGTTGGAGTGGTGGGAGGAAGGGTCAAGGACATACAGTCCGCTGATTGTCAATGAATAGCCTTTTGGTTCTGAAGCATGTGATAAGACTTACTGGTTGGTAGTTGGGCAACCACTCAGAGAGATTCAGCCGATTTATTTCAATGGCAATCTTTTTCCTATGTCCAGGTTTTGTTACTCCAATTGCTGTTAGGTCCTAGAACACAGAGTTTGTTACAATTGAAGATGCCATTGGTGAACCTGAAATTCACAGTGGAAGCAGTGCCCGCCCATAGCTTACAATAACTACGTTCGCTTCAGCAGGTCTTCAAAGGTTGGCCTAAAATGACACCCTTCCAGTGCCGACAGTGACTTGCTAAATAGTTAGTTTGCACATGTTTTAACACAACAATGCGACAATGGCACGGTCCTGTCAAAAGAAAGTTCAGGTAGTTAACGTGTCTTTAACCCTAACTCTAGATGCGGTGGCCAATGAATTTCAGGAGAACATATCTGCAGCTAGAAAATGTCATTTCCTCACAGCGCCCTGTAGAAGGTCAGATGCGTTCTACTCAACAGGGCACAACCTTAACCTAATTCACCATGCGGGAATTCTGCAGAACCGGATAGCATGCCAGCTTTCCGCCGGCACATTGTTACTCTCCATTGCCTTCACTATCCTGACTGAGTGGGTTATGCTATAATGGCCCTCATGGTTTCCTGGAGTGCTTCAGTGAATGAACGTCCCACTGTAGGTGTCAGGATCTCAGGTTTAGCCTCTGTATTGAGTTTGCTAATCAATAGGATCGATACCACTGCCCACGGCATCCCGTGGAAGGGGTCGAGACATCACTTCAAATTCCAAAACTTCTGATTGCTATGCCATAATCTCTCTGAAAAGTGTGTGTGTGGGAACTGGAAGGTGTCAGCACCTGAGTGAAGCTGTGCTGGATCTTTACTCTGCGTGGTCCTGTTGACATTCTCCATCCGACCCATATCTAAACACCACAAAACAACACTGGCGTCAGCAGTTTATGCCTGGATTCATTCTAAGCTGAGCCTGAAGGCGTCACTGAGCCTCTTTGAACCTGCTGCTGGATTGCAGTGATTAAGATGACCACTACAAGGTCACTGGTGTCATGGTGGGCAGGGTGGGGTTGGAGGGGCGGCGGGAGGGTTTTGGGTGGTCATTTTTCAGGGCAGTTGGGTGAGCGGGAACATATGGGTTCAGGATGAATTCCAGTTTTACACCCCACCCAACATTGCTCTCCTCTGACTGTAGAACCAAATTGCACCCGATCTCAATTTTCGATGGGTGGGTTACAATGAAAGATCTCCCATACTCTTAATTCAGTAGATTGGGAATTTCATGCTTTGTCTTGTACTTGAATCGCTGTCCTCAGGGCTGTAGAAGACTCAAATTTGTAATTCGGGGCTTGGGTGGGTCTTAGTTTTGCGTGGCATTATAATTCCAGGGCTATCTAACTCTCCATTCTTCAGACTGGACTCTTAGGGCAGTCTTTGAGTGAGCTGCGTTTGTTTGTGGCTAGCTGCTTGAACTGGCTGCCTCACGTTGTTAGAATGTCTCACCTTCGGGGGAGGTAAATCGGGTTTAGACAGTCTCGCCCCTAAGACAGCACGCCTCCTGTTGATTGAGCTGTTGCCAAAGTTGTGGAGACGTCCATCGCTTGCTCGGCACTCACCCTCCCTCTTAACTGAAGGAGGATGAATGGAGGTGGGAGCCTTTGAGAGGGAAAAATGGGGAAAGATCAGGGGTAAAATGTGAAGGAAGGAAGTAAGTAAGAGCAGACAGTTGTATGTAGGGTCATTGTCAAAACGAGGTTAATGAAGAGGATTGAGGGGCGCTATTGTTAGGCTACCGGGCGAAGCTCGATTTCGTATGACTGTACCTACAAAGTCCAGTGTCAATCACTCACAGATTTAATGGCTTTGCAATGTCATTTCCCTGTGTTCAACTTATCTTTAAATGTTTGACTTCTTCATTAAGCAGATATTCTGAGCCTCCCCTGCACGATTATGAAGTTGTTAATGTCCTTTCAGGGAAACAGGCTTCAGACACTTTCCACTCAATATGCAACATCATTCCCAACATTAACTCATTTTAACAGTTCATCAGCACAGGAGGCATGAAGGCGTCTCCACAGAGCAGCTACTTTCTGACAGCACGTGGCATTTCTGGGTGATATTATTCGACTACCTGCTTCCTGCCTGGTCATAGAATCATAGAATGCCTGCAATGCAGAAGGAGGCCATTCGGCCCAGTTCAAGGTCGCACATATGTTCTGGGGCTGCGTAAAGTTGGAGAAGTTCGGGATGTGAATGTTTGTGGTGCTAACAAGGATAGTGGAGAAGGCGGTTAGGCTGGGCGCTTTGGTGGCAATATTTGGAATATCGGAGATGCCGGAGATGATGGAGGGGAGGAAGGCCGATATTGTGGCCTTCGCCTCTCTGATTGCCCGGCAACGAACTTTATTGGAGTGGCGGTCAGCAACACCACCAGGGGTAGCGGACTGGCTGGGTGACTTATATGACTTTCTACGGCTGGAAAAGGTCAAATACAAGTTAAGGGTTCAGCGGAGGGTTTAGAGGCGAGGCGGGGGATGTTCGTGACCGTATTTGAGGAGTTGTTCGTTGAAGGGGAGGGGGAGAATTTGTACAAACTGTATAGTTGTTTGTTGGGAAGTTTGTTTCCCGAACTGTTTATGTGTTGTAACTTTTCATATACGTTGGTAATAAAGTATATTCAACAAATCTCAGCCAACATAACAGTCCAGGCGGCACAATGAGTCATGACACCTGCATCCAAAGAAAGGATAACACCTGGGGTACCTGCTGCACATTGGGTAGACCCTGCATGTGGGCACAAGGCCAGTATAGGGCCAGGCTCAGTTACGTTGCTCCTCAGTCAGTCATCTAAAAACCCGTTTTGTGGTGCTTTACGTAACGCTTTATTCTTCCAATGCATCCACCAATGCTACTGTAAGCAAACCTTTGAACCGAAAGGTGCACTTTTCCAGAAATCTGCCCCCGCAGCGATTGCCTGACCAAAAGGATATGCTTCTAGTGACTTCTTTACAATATCAGATTCCACAACACAATCACTGGATATGGAGAAACAATTTGGTCTGGTGGGAGAATCAAGAATGAGGGGGGTGTAATCTTAAAACCAATGCCAAGGCAGTCAGGAACGATACCGAGATCCATTTTTCTTCCGACACAAAGGGTGGCAGGAATCTGGAATTCTCTCCCCCTGAAAGATTGAGGATGCTGGAGCTTTCAAGATTGAGAAAGATGGAATTTTTGTCAGGTCAGGTTAACAAAGAAAATAGAGAAAGAATGTTTAAGTGGAGCTGAGGCTGTGATCTAATTCAGTAACGCTGGGGTCCTGAAAAAGGCACTACAACAGCAGTCCTCTAAATCTCTCCTCTCACTGTCCATTAATAAGACCCTCTTCTGCTGAACCACCACTGCTTTCAAAAGCTCAAGAGCTCTTTCAGTGTTCTGCTTTTTCCCTTTCAAGGTTTATTTCTGTCTTTGCTTAAATATATAAATATCCAGAACTGCATCATTGCTATCCGTGATGAGAGATTTAAAAATGGCGAAAAAGCTTTTTGTCACTTTTATTGCCTAGCCTATGTACTTATTTTGGATTTGAGGACCAGTGGACATTGGGCAGGATTCTCCAGTCCTGTCCACGTCAGATCCCGTAGGGAGCAAACATGGAGAATTTGGCATTCCAGTCAAAATTCCATTCACTCTCAGCGGCCCTGGAAAATCCCAGCGACGAACAAAGGTGGAAGAAGTCGGCCATTGATGTGTCTCTCTGATTGGAAAAAAAGGAACTAGAAGAATTTAACAGTCAACATGCAGAGAGTCGCTACTTTGAGGAGTGGTGGAGGGCAACAGATGGCTGTCTATCAGCATGAGTTACGGAGTCAGGAAAGTTGGCTAAAAGGGAGAGAAGTGGGACTGTGTAGCAGTGTTGCCTGAGTCACACTTCACGATGAAAACCCACTAACAATCTTCGCAACAGCCAATGCCAGTCCTCAATAAGAGGAAGCCTGTGAATGAAATTAGCTAAATTAATTAATGCTAGGAGTCAGATCTTGTTTTCAGCATATTAAGTAGGCACTGGAAGGAGCCTGTGGTTTCCCTTAAAACTGTTCTGAGTGAATAATCCAGGACAATTTTCAACTCGTGCTGTTTCGAATGATGTGCATCGGAGTATGAAAGCAAAACCTAGTTCTTCTATTCCATCAGGGTTTAATGCACAAATGTTGGCGTGCGGTATTAGCATATGAACGGTTATTGAGTTTGCATGAAATTGTTTTGCCTGTCGATTTAATCAATTTGTCACTGCTAAGGTAGCAGGCAAAGCAATTTCGCTCAAATGCATGACGCATTCAGAGGCCAATAGCGTACAGAGAGACTTTGCTCACCAGCACCTCTTTTTACCGCTATCTCCTCCTGTCGTTTGTCGACTTACCTCAGGGGTCATGCGGCTGATGGTTGGAATGTCATAGCCAGCATTGATAAAGTTAGCAGCATACTGCTGGAGTTGGAATTCACTGAGCCAGTTAAAAACTGTCTCTGGGCTCTGGATAAAGGATGACAAAAAAAAAATGGAACGTGAAAAGCAGGTTAGAATTGAGTGGTAAAAATCTAACCGTAAGACACTGCTTCCTCCAGACATCTGTTTACACTGGAGATAGTCACGCCCGTAACCATAATGCTATGTTAGAGGGACCATGTCATGTTGCAGAAAGAAAGTGTTAGGCACAAAACTCTCAAGCCAACTGAATGGAGGGATGGATTGACGTGATGGCAGCCACACTTTACACTCGTGAGCATCCATTCCATCTTTGAAACTGCTCAGGACATCATTATAACAATTGGCAAGGATTCCATTCTCTCCTGGAAGTCCCTGATCTCTAAACCTGTGGGGTTTCTGTCAAGGAAGAGTTCATTTTCTGCAAAGGTGACTAACTTCTGTTGCCACGATAGTACGAAGCCACAATCAGTACAGTAGGTCAAGGGACTGCGACTGAAGAGGCTCCGGGTCCAGAAGTAAGCAGGTTCTCATGGCAACCAAACAAAGCTGGCATTATTGTATGGATTTTGAGTCCTTAACTAGCTCTGATCAGTAAACTAGAGTAATTGGAAAATCAGTGAACATGCTAACTGTTTCCCATCCTTCACCCCCACCCACACCCCACCAAACAAAATTAATTGTGTTCTCAGATCATAGAATCAGGAATTTACAGTGCAGAAGGAGGCCATTTGGCCCATCGAGTATGCACCGCCCCTTGGAAAGAGCACCCTACTTAAGACCACGCCTCCACCCGATCCCTAACCTTTGGACCATTTCCTTAGGCGACGAACCTTCCATCTATATTGCGTCATCAAAAGTGAAAATAAAGCATGAAAATAACTAAGATATTTTTTGAAACCACAGTGGTCACACAGGAAGGAGATTAGTGAAAACAGGGTTGAGGGATGAAGACATTGATGAGAGAAACTTGATGAGAATAAAACTAGGAGATAGGAAGAAAATGAGGGAGACCCTGGTGTTGAGGGCGATTGTGGAACGGGGATTGGTGGGTAGATTTGGCTCAGAAGGCAATGGAAGAGAGGCAACAGAGGCAGGTGATGAATGGACCCCTACTTTGATGTTGGAGAACATCGCTGAGCACCTCCCACTTGTTGAAGGTGAGAATGACATGCAGGGAGAGCGGTTTAAGAGCTAAGTGTATTTTTATCATAGTTTAGATTCGTACCCATCGCCATTCAGTGGTTTGAAATAAGGTCCTCACTTGGTAAAGGAACTACAAACGTGGAACCTAGGCACAAAGCTCGGGAAAATCCCATGTTCAACCCCTGGTCTCATCTGATTGCAGCTGGGATGTGGATGAGGACGCCAAGAAAGGTATCAATGTCCTGAGGCTGGGGAGTGGAAGACCAATGAGGAAGGACTCTGGTTGCGATGCAATGCATATATGTAGACTTTGAGTAGCCATAGCAATACTACCAACACTACAAGCTGGCCCGAAGCTCAGTAAACAAAAACTCTGGCAATTGGAACTGAGGCGCACAGACCAGGAAGGCTCCTTGCTTTGTTGAATTAGTCAAACTTAGCTATAACAGCACGGAGTCCCTGTGTCCACATTCATAAAGGAAAGTACCTATTAAATGTCATTCCTGAATTACAAGCTGCAATGCCCCCAATGGCAGGAGGCTGTAATTACAGCATGCCAGAAGGCAGCTTTCATTCCAAACACGCACAGCGAGATTTTCAATAGCAATATTAAAATTATAACAAAAGAGATGATCCTCAATTTAGGACTGCACAACAGATCAATTATCTCCCCCGACTCTCAAACTTCGCTCCTCCTTAAGAATATACTTGGTCATGACCTGAGCCAATGCAAGGAAGCAGATCCGATTAGCGCTTAATAAAACAACAAGGGTAGGATTGTGTAATACACATCTATTACCAACATACAGCCAAACCCATTGCAAAAAAACAAACTTCACTGCTGGCAAATAAACATGACAACTGGATGGTATATATATTTGCCTGTACAAAAAAAATCAGCGTGGTTAAAAAATAATATTTCTGAAGCAATTCAAGAAAACGTGCAGTATGGACCTGACAATCTAATCGTTCAGTCGAACACCAGGGGCCAAGAAGAGGCGGCAGATGTATACCATCTTATTTTAGCACTGCTGTCATTTATGGAGAGAGATGGACTGTATGCAGCAAGAGAATATTATCTCACAATACACAGGTTCGCTGCTATAGGTGAGGCTATTAAAGCAAATGTTAAATGTTAGGGCAGCACGGTGGCGCAGTGGTTAGCATTGCTGCCTATGGCGCTGAGGACCCAGGTTCAAGTCCCGGCCCTGGGTCACTGTCTGTGCGGAGTTTGCACGTTCTCCCCGTGTCTGTGTGGGTTTCACTCCCACAACCCAAAGATGTGCAGGTTAGGTGGATTGGCCACGCTAAATTGCCGCTTAATTAGAAAAAATTATTGGGTACTCTAAATTTATCCAAAAAAAAAATTTTTTAAATGTTAAATTCAGGTGCTAGTTATTTTTTTAAAATACAGATTCAATTAAAATGCTAGTTTTTAAAACACTGACCTCAAGACACTTTTTTGCTTCAGTGTCACCCCGGGGTCTGAGACCCCACTCTGGGGGTTTCACCACCCAATCCAGTCTGGCGCTCGTGCGGAACTGAAAGAGTGCTGCCTTGTCTTTCAACCCAGATGTTAAACCAATGCCCCATCTGCCCTCTCAGTTGGACGTAAATCATCTCATGACACCATTTTGACAAACATGGTGTTCCGACTCTGACCAACTTTTACAGATGCACCAAAGAAAGCATCCTATCTGGCTGCACCACAGCCTGGTCTGGGAACTGCTCGGCTAAGATAATACAGAGTCGTGAACACAGCCCAGTCCATCACGCGAACCCGCCTCCCATCCATTGACTCGTCTACACCTCCCGCCGCCTTGGAAAAGCGGGCAGCATAATCAAAGACGCCTCCCACCCGGGTTGTTCTCTCTTCCAACTTCTTCCATCGGGCAGGAGATACAAATGTCTGAGAACACTCACTAACAGGTTCAAAACCAGCTTCTTCCCCGCTGTTACCAGACTCCTGAAAAGGCCTTGAATGGGCTGAACTGATCTCTCGACTCATCTTCTCCACTGTGTTGTACTACACTCCGTATTCTTCACCCGATGCGTATGTCTGTGTATTTATCATATGTCCTATGTTTATCATGTATGGAACAATTTGCCTGGATTTTATGCAGAACAACACTTTTCATTGTATCTCAGCACACATGACAATAATTCTAAATGTAAATCTCACAACTTCACTATGAACAGATTGCTTTTGTGGAATCTTGCTGTGTGCAGATTGGCTGCCACATTCTCCACCTTTCAACAGTGACTATGCCATGACCTCTACCACCTTGAAGGACAAGGGCAGCAGACACATGGGAACACCACCACCTGGAGCTTTCCCTCCAAGCCACACACCATCCTGATTGCAACTGCATCGTCTTTCCTTCACTGTCGCTGGGTCAAAATCCTCAAACTCTCTTCCTGACAGCACTGTGGACATACCGACACTGCATGTTCTGCGGGGGTTCAATAAGGCAGCTTGCACCACCTTTTCAAGGGTAATTAGGGATGGGCAATGAATGATGGCTTAGCTAGTGATGTTCACACCCTGCAAAAGAAAAAAAAGTACTTAATTGGCTATAAAGGGCTATGGGACATCCTGAGGTTGTGGAAGGTGCTATATAAATGCAAGTCTCCTTACTGTTTATGAGGCCTGGAATTCCAACAGGGATAATAATCAATATTCACAGGTCATGATCTCCCAGATCCTATCCAAAATTATGGGGACACTTGGTGTGGAAGAACTCAACCTGCAAGGGTCCATTAGCGGGCATCATTCTGTGAAAATGAAAGTGGTAGGATGGGACCAAGGAATCTGGGTAATGCCTACCAAAGAGCTTGTTGGTTTTACTTAGCAGGACTGCTCAAGATAATCCATTCGCTCAGGGATCGATTATTTTGCCTGCGTCCTCAGGTGGTTTTACTCTGAGTTGCACATGTTCGCAGCTGGAGAAGGTTTCTCCGAGATCTTTAAAGGGTTTGGTGGGGGAGGGGGGGGGTAGAATTACTGGGGCAGCCCAGGAACTCTTCTAAATATATCCTGTTTGAGGGCGGGAACAAGTGGAGATTTTCCCTCTCTACCTCTCACTCACCCCACCAGTAAATACCATTGCCCATGACCTTCCAGTCCACAATGGCCCTTGGCGGATACTACTGTCCGTGTCCTTTCAGTGAAAAAAAGGACAATCAGTCATCACTCTCAGTATTCTGGGGCAAAATTCTCCGACCCCCAGCAGGGTCGGAGAATTGCCTGGGGGCGCCTAAAATCCCGCCCCCGCCGTGGCAGAGATTCTCCGCCACCCAGGAGGTGGCGGGGGCAGGAATCTCGCCACTCCGATCGGAGAGGCCCCTGCGGTGATTCTCCGGCCCGGATGGCAAGCAGGCCCCCGTGGTCCTGGGGGGGGCGGGGGGCGATCGAACCCCGGGGGGGTGCCCCCACGGTGGCCTGGCCCGCGATCGGGGCCCCCCGCTCAGACTCCGGGCCAGTGCCCTGGGTGCACTATATTCCTCCGCGACCGCCATGGCGGAAGCGGAAGAGGACCCCACATCGCGCATGCGCCGGCAGTGACATCAGCGGCAGCTAGCCGCTGACGTCACTGCCGGCGCATGCGCGGACCGGCAAAAGCCTTTCGGCCAGCCCCGCTGCCGGGAGCGCCGGTCTTCTGGTGCCAACCGGTGCGGGGCTGGCCCCCAAAGGTGGGGAGAATTCCCCACCTTTGGGGAGGCGCGACCCCATAGTGGTTGGCGCCACTCCCCTACTTCGGGACCCTCCGTCACGCCGGGTAGGGGAGAATGCCGCCCCTGTTCTGATCAGCTACCCTGTCCACACTGCCATACGCCTTTTAATTCCGTCAGTCTTCAGTTTATCAATAAACCCCTTATGTGTCAACTTATCAACTGCTTTTTGCTAGCTGACAAACATAACCGCCACTCTATTCCCTTTATCGATACAATCAAACCAACAAAAACAGATTGTCCAGCTATCTACTTCTGGCATTATTTGTGAGAGCTTGCACAGATTACTGTGTTTCCCACATTACACCAGGGACGCCACTTTAAAAATGTACTCAGTTGGCTGTAAGGAGCTTTGTCATATCCTGAGGTCCTTGAAAGCTACTGGGCAGTATTCTCCGTTACTGGGCAGTATTCTCCGTTACTGGGCAGTATTCTCCGTTACTGGGCAGTATTCTCCGTTACTGGGCAGTATTCTCCGTTACTGGGCAGTATTCTCCGTTACTGGGCAGTATTCTCCGTCACTGGGCAGTATTCTCCGTCACTGGGCAGTATTCTCCGTCACTGGGCAGTATTCTCCGTCACTGGGCAGTATTCTCCGTCACTGGGCAGTATGCTCCGTTACTGGGCAGTATGCTCCGTTACTGGGCAGTATGCTCCGTTACTGGGCAGTATTCTCCATTACTGGGCAGTATGCTCCGTTACTGGGCAGTATTCTCCGTCACTGGGCAGTATTCTCCGTTACTGGGCAGTATGCTCCGTTACTGGGCAGTATTCTCCGTTACTGGGCAGTATGCTCCGTTACTGGGCAGTATTCTCCGTTACTGGGCAGTATTCTCCGTTACTGGGCAGTATTCTCCATTACTGGGCAGTATTCTCCGTTACTGGGCAGTATTCTCCGTTACTGGGCAGTATTCTCCGTTACTGGGCAGTATTCTCCGTTACTGGGCAGTATTCTCCGTTACTGGGCAGTATTCTCCGTTACTGGGCAGTATTCTCCGTTACTGGGCAGTATTCTCCGTTACTGGGCAGTATTCTCCGTTACTGGGCAGTATTCTCCGTTACTGGGCAGTATTCTCCGTTACAGGGCAGTATTCTCCGTTACTGGGCAGTATTCTCCGTTACTGGGCAGTATTCTCCGTTACTGGGCAGTATTCTCCGTTACTGGGCAGTATTCTCCGTTACTGGGCAGTATTCTCCGTTACTGGGCAGTATTCTCCGTTACTGGGCAGTATTCTCCGTTACTGGGCAGTATTCTCCGTTACTGGGCAGTATTCTCCGTTACTGGGCAGTATTCTCCGTTACTGGGCAGTATTCTCCGTTACAGGGCAGTATTCTCCGTTACTGGGCAGTATTCTCCGTTACTGGGCAGTATTCTCCGTTACTGGGCAGTATTCTCCGTTACTGGGCAGTATTCTCCGTTAACTGATTGTGAAATCGGGAAAGACGATTGGGCGGAGAATCGGTTCCAACGCCAAAATTGCGGCCAGCGTCGATTTTACGCCAAATCGCCAAGCTCCAGCACCTCGACAGCGGCATTGGTGAGTACCGGAATGCACATACAGTAGACACCATTTTGCATATCATTAGCGGGCCTGACCCGGTACTCTCCGGGGCTCCTCGATTCTCTGCCTCCGATGGGCCAAGTTCCCAATGGCACGGTTCACTTGTGCTTTTAAAAATCGTGAAACCGGCGTGGCGGCTGCAGATGGAGAGAGAGGGGGTACAGAAGGTGTCCAATATCGCCATAGTTTGCTGACAGTTGTGCCGCTGGCCAGGGGGCTCCTGCCAGGGCCTGAGGTAATAGTGGGGGGTGGCCAGGAGGTGGGCTATGGAGTCGGAGTGGACGGGCACGGAACACCATTACCGCAGCCGGCAAGGCAGCCATACAGCTGCGCACACTATGAACAGCCACTATGAATATAGTGCCGTGGGTCCTATAGGTGTCCCCCCAGGGCAGCCCCCTGGGTGCCCTCTGCCCTCAGCTGGTCCATCAGCTGTATGAGCAGCCTCTAGCACAACCAGTGCCATCCTGTTGGCTGGGATGAGTGTGTGTCAGCCTCCCGAGTGTCAATCACGGTCCCAGCAAATCCCACACTGATTTTCATTGGAATCGATTGTGTTCCACGTGCTTGGACCCGGTGCTAGCCCCTCAGTAGTAGCAGAATCAGTCCAGGTCCGGCGCCGGTTTTTCTGTCGTCAATGCTTAGTCTCAGAAACGGAGAATCCCACCCACTAGGTCTCCGTGTTTTCTTTCTAATGTCATGAAGGAATGCTTTATGCAAAAAATGGATTTGAATCCACAGCTGGAAACCTGAATTAAACTTTTGAAAACAGACTTTTAACAAACACGGAGGTTGAAGCGCCTTGAAATCACAGTCCAAGGTGGCCAATACAAATTAGTGTTACTATACGTTGCACATTCCAATTCACTGGTGTGGAGTTAGTCTGTCTGTCAAAACCCACAAAAGACAATGACGTCAATGGTGTGTGAAGGAATCTCCTGTCTCATTAGTAAGGCATCTGTGACAATCACCTGAGACATTCAAATATTGGAGATGGACCATTAAGGCTAATTGCTTGGACACAGGACCTTGGTCAAGTTAGTTTCCAAATATGAACTAATCAAGTCACTTTTTGACAATGTGTTTCTTTTAATCTCCCCGGCAGTTTGAGAAGGAACGTCACACAATAGGCCAACTTTTTGTATGTTTTAAGTACTTATGTTCTCAGTAGAACTGAGGCCAAGCGGTTTTGGGAGAAGACCTAATTCAGGTCCCTTGCACCTCCTTTGATTTTCTCCAACCCACCTGATAAGCTTTGAGCCCTATTTGCTGACTGTGATCACCCAGGAATGGATGCCCTTCTACAGACAGAACTTTCTAAAAAAGAATTGTTATGAGGGTACGCCCTTTATTTTTGCAAATATGATTTTTCAACTTTCAACTGACAGGACTTTTGCAATTTGAACTGAAACAGAGCAAACTGCTTAAAAAATGCAAGGCCACATTCCAAGGTGAAGGTGAAAAAGTAACAAATCACCCTCTGGGCAGTGTGAAAAGAGAAATATTTCCTATAATCCAGATGCCCAAAGAAATGTATACCTGTTTATGGAAGAGACATTAAAAATGCAACACGCTGGCTATTTAAACAATGGCTGCCACCAACAGGCACATCTAAAACCTCTTACAAATACACAATGGGTGGAGTATTTCACGGCAAGGCTGCCGACCACTAGAGAGAGATTGAAAGTGATACAGGTGGTGTCAAGGAAGTCTTCAGCAGAGCAAACAAGTTGAGGGCTGCTCTCCCTCCACCTCTCTTTTTTCCTTTACCAAAAAACTACAATGCACTGAGATCTTGCAATAATTGCGACAGCTTCTAAATCTGACCGCATCTAAGAAACCAATTAACCTAAATTGGCTGCAGTGTTTTAAAATCAATGCCTTGAGGACACTCAAAGGGCACTGACCATATATTACTTTTTTATAGGACTCTCATTTCCGATGCAGCGTGTGTGCAGGTGGATGGGTCCTATTGACGACAGAAGGGCCCAATGCTTGACGTGTTTTTATCGGAAATTTGCTCTTTCTTCGGCTCAGGAAAACCTTCTTTCATTGGCTTCTTATTGCTCACAGTTTAAATAATTAAATACTTTCTGATTTACGAAAGGCATATCCTTATAAAAAAGACGAAACCTTAACCTTTTTAGTGACCAATCGAGGAGATTTAATCGAGGGAAGCCTATTCGCCCATTCTCACCTGGTCATAACAGAATCCAAACCAGCACTGCCATCTCCTGAATAACAACCAACTTATTTGTCTACATCGTTAAATTAGAAGTTTCAAGAACATTGAATTCCACCTAAAACATGCTGAGTCATCAAACTACAGACTGTATACTCTTTAATTTTTTCATGGACTCTAATTTGGCCAACCCTGCTCTGCAATCTGTGTTTGTGTGGATATGGATATCGTGTGTGTGTCTGTGTGCAAAAGTCAGTGCGTAACTTATTATTTTCCTTAATACGGCTTAAGTACCATAAAGCCTTTCCTTGGTAAATTCTCTAAATACTCTTTCCTTGGTAAATTCAAGAGACTCTGTTCTCTTGGTTCTTTTGCGGTCACAGTGCATAAACAGTTAAGTACTCACTGAATTGGTAAGTATATGCCTTTCAAACAAAAGTGGTCAAACAAACAGAGGACAAAGAGCCACAGGATGCCTCCTCAAAGGTTGGAACATCATTAACTGAGCAATGGATTAGTGCCTGTTACTTTCTCTACAACACCTCATTTTAATAAACCCACCAATTGGACAATACATGTCACTCACTCCCACATATCTGTTAATCTTTAATTAACACATCAATTCGAGATTACTACTTGTCTCCCCCTCCCAGATATCACTGAAACACTAATTAATCCATCAATTAATTGCTGTCCTAACTCACTCCCAATTATGTATGAATGCCTAATTAAGTCAGTGATTAAACACTGCCATTCACTCACTTCCATTTGTACGATGATCATAAATTAACCATTTGATTGATCACTTGTAGCTCACTCCTAGATATCGCTAATCTCTAATTAATCGATTGGCAGGCTGCAATCCCATTCGTTCGCACATATGTTATTCCTCACTATCGTGCAAACTTTCTATCAAAGTCTGTTCATTTCGACCAAAAATGATATTTCCGTTGCTCCCATTATGCAGCAAAAGGTTCGCTCAAAATTGTTTCCAGGAGAAATCATAAAATAGGTTATGTTTTCTAAAATAGCACGACACGGAGCAGCAAGGGAGAGACAGGAGTGGAAGCAAGGCTCTAGTCGTTCCCATAGCAACTCACATGCACAAGTTTGGTCTTTCAGGATTCCTTTTGAAGCAAGTCACAAGCAGAATAGAAGGCGAGGCCAACGTGTGACTCAGGACGGGACAGTGTTACACAGCGAGGGGCTGAATTTACAATCCAACGTTAAAATTGCCACTCAATTTTATTAGTGATTACAAACCGAACAATAATCAAGCCTCACGTCCTGCAATCACAGAATGGCTTCAGGAATATCATGGTCCGGGTATATTTATAGCATAATAACGGAAGGCATTTTATGGTAATGCAAGGGCTATTTATCACATTTATCTGCACCGTCTCTTGAAAGGAGATGTCAGTGGTGTAATAAACAACTATTAATAGGCCATTGTGGAACAGGAAGCCAGATATTGGCACAAATGCAACAACACAAATATTACACCCCGCCAAACCCATCACAATTATGACTGGTGTTTTTCCCCCCCCCTGGCTCTGATTGCATCCTTTGCTGATGGGCGTGATCGCCTCTTGGGAATGCTCACTTCAGTTTCTCCAAGTGTGACTGCAGGTCAATGACCCTAAATGGTGGCTGGAATTTCCCAGGCCCTTTGGGGAAAGGACGTTGCTAAAATGGCACGGGAAGGCATCGGGGTGGGGGTGCTCCTGACATCTTTCCGCCATCGTGTCATTTTTTCAGTGGTAGGAAAGATGATGCCCGTGTGAGAATTTTGCCCACATTGAGAGGGCCCGTTGCCATGCGGGGAGACCACTGGGTGAGATCTGGTGACTGCCCAGTGCGCTTCGGAGAAAGGGCGGGGGGTGCTGATCCTCGTTTGTAGGCACTCCAGCGTCCACAGCAGGGCACTAAGTCAGCACTGGTGGCGTAGATAGTGCACAGTGACTACCACTTCCTCCCCAATCTCTCTGCCTGGCCCTAGGGTCGATGAATCCTATTCACCGTTCCTTGAGGGCGCCCGGCCATTGAGGCGTCCTTATCCTGGTCTTTCAGAACAGGTAATGGCCATTGTTCGCTGTGAAGCTCTCTGAGGTGATGGCCCTCTGACTGGGCCAGTAACTATTTGGGGTGGGCTACTGTCCCTAATTGTCTGCCTCTGGCAATATACCTCTCAAGGTCCTGTTGCCGGCATCGTCCAGGTCACCTCCTGCTTTCCGTTTTGTGGGATGGGACTTCTGCCGCCTCCAGAAGATTCAGTCGAGTATGTTTGTTTTTCTCTCTCCACAGATGCTGCCTGACCTGCTGAATATTTCCCAACATGTTCCATTTTCATTTCAGATTCAAAGCATCTGCAGTATTTTTCTTTGACTGTACTGAAGACGTCTCGTTTAGGCAGAACTGTGGATTTCAAAATGGTCCCATCCAACAGCGAATAGGACTGTTAGAGCACAGGCTTCCAAATCACTATGACAATGCCAGATTTCAGGCCCTTGAGTGGTTGTGATGTCGGATTCATCGCTGGCAGCATGGGGTCAACATGCTTTTCTGCGTCTTTACCAAGGCTCCTGGGTTACAAGAGGCTGCTCTGCTCTGTTGGTGTTTCCAGCTTCTATTTCGGCCGTACTACTCCCTCCCAACTCCCCACCAGTAACTCGGGTTTTCACAACCTGAGTCTTGTGGATGTCACCAGTCTTTTCCACTGCATCGCCAAGGATCCCATGTTTGTTTCACTTCAGACATTTATCCATATCCTGTTATCCACAGATCATTTTGTTTCTTCAAGTGTGTAGGTGCGTGGGCAGATGTGTACGTAGGTGGCTGCGTAGGTATGTGTGAGGTGGTAGGTGTGTGTAGGTGTGCACGGGGCTGAGTATGTAGATGGGTAGGTGTGTACACAGGTGAGCATGTGGGTGTGTGTATGTGTAGGTGTACTTAAAATAGATATGGCAAGGACTGGATGCTTCAAACGATACTGAGGGAAATTAAAGTGAAAATTGCAGAGGCACTGGCCATAATTTTTCAGTATTCTTTAGTCACAAATGGTGCCAGAGGACTGGAGAATTGCAGTTCAAAAGGGTTTGTTCAAAAATGGCTGTAATTATAGGCCAGTCAGTTTAACTTCTGCGGTGGGGAAACTTCTAGAAACAATGGCCGTGATAGGTCCCGCATGGGTTTCCATGCGGCGGGTCGGTAATCTCACTGGTGCCTCCGCTGCTGAAAAACACGCGGGAGGTTCGTCGGTAAATCATGCCCAATAATTCGGGACAAAATTAATAGTCACAGGGTCGATTGTGGGTTAATTTTAAAAAAACAACATGGATTTCTTCAGGGAAAAGCGTTTCGCATTAACTCAGAATCATAGAATCACTTCGGTGCAGAAAGAGACCATTTGGCCCATCGAGTCTGCACTGACCCTCTGAAAGTGCACCCTACCTAGGCCCAGGACCCCAGCCTATCCCCGAAATGTCACTTAATCTTTTGGACACTAAGGGACAATTTAGCACAACCAACCCATCTAACCTGCAAATCTTTGGACAGTGGGAGGAAACTGGAGCACCCGGAGGAAACCCACGCAGCCACGGGGACAACATACAAACTCCACGCAGACAGTCACCCGAGGCTGGAATTGAATCAGGGTCCCTGGCGCTGTGAGGTAGCAGTGCTAACCACTGTGCCGCCATGCCATCCTTTGCTGGAGATTTTTGAAGAGACAACACAGAAACGTGATGAGGAAAATCGGGCGCGATTCTCCGCAAATGCGGAGAGTCGTGAAGGCTGCCGTGAAACTGGCCGTGTTTCACGGCAGCTTCCACGCCCCCTCCCGGGACCCGATTCTGCTCCCCGGTCGGGGCTAGCAGCGGGGCCCCGTGAACCTCGGCATCGCAGCGCCACGGGTAACGGCGGCTGACGCGCACGATGTTTGGGGAATCTTGTGTCGGGTATGCGGGCAATGTGACCCGCCCATCGCAGCTGGTCAAGGGTGACCAGTGCCTCGTTACTGGGGATATTGGCCTGGGACTGAATGCTCACATTGGTACACCTATCCTGCCCGTGGATTTGCTTGCGTCGAGAGGAGGTTCCCGAGGTATGGGAAACGACCCACATTGTCCAAGGATTTTGATGGTTGGGGGGGCAATTCTGTGTGGCAGGAGCGGACTGGTGGAGAACCTTTGTTTTCCGGATATTTAGTCTGAGGCCCATTCTCTCATATGCCTTGGTGAAAGCATCGATGATGGTTTGTATCTCGGCCTCTGAGTGCGCACACAGGTGTCACCTGCCTACTACAACTCGATGAGAGAGGTTATGGTGGTCTTGGTTCTGGCCTGGAGGCATCAGAGGTTGAACAGTTTTCCGCTTGTCCGGTAGGTTAGCTCCACCTTATCCACTAGATAGGGTGGTTAAGAAGGCGTATGGGATACTTGTCTTTGATAGCCGAGGAACTGGTTGCTGCCGGCGGGAACTCTGTGGGAACGGTCGGGGAGGGGGGGGGCTCCTTTACCGGGGAGTGGGGTGGGGAGCCTCCGATGAGGTCTGGCCCGCGATTGGGGCCCACCAATCGGCGGGCCGGCCTCTCCTCCCCCCAGGCCTACTTAGTGGCGTGGCCGGCCCTTGAACACCGACTCCATCTTGAGTCGGGGTTGGGCTAAAGAAGTCCCCCGCGCATGCGCAGGATGGCGCCACGCCCATTTGGCGCCGCGATAGGAGGCTGGAGCGCATGAACTGCTCCAGCGCCGTGGACTTAACCGGGCCTGGTTCGTGCTGTCGTGAAACACGACAGCATTCACAACGGCGCGAACACTTGGGCCCAATATTGGAGAATCGCCCCCTATGTGTCTGCACCGGCTCTCCAAATGGGCATTGTGACTCAGTGCCATTCCCCTGCCTCTTCCCCGGACCCCTGCATATTTAAAAAATTCAAATAATCACCTCAAGCCCTCTTGAATGCCTCGATTGAACCTGCCTCCACCACACTTCCAGGCCGTGCATTCCAGACCCAAGCCACTCGTTGTGTGAAAAAGTTTTTTTTCTCACATCACATTTTTCCTCCTTTTGCAAATGACCTTAAATCCATGCCCTCTCGTTCTTGATCCTTTGCCAAGCAGGCACAGTTCCTCCCAATCTACGTTGTCCAGCCCCCTCGTGATTTTGAACATTTCGATCAAATCTCCTCTCAGCCTTCTTCTCTCCAAGGAGAACAGTCCCAACCTCGCCAATCAATCCTCACTACTGAAGTTTCTAATTCATGGAACCACTCTTGTAAACCTCTTCTGCGCTCTCTCCAATGTAGTAACAACCTTCCTGTAGTGTGGCGCCCAGAACTGTGCACAATACTCCAGCTGAGGTCTAACTAGTGTGTGGTATAACTTCAGCATAACCTCCTTGACCTTGTATACTATTCCCCTAATAATAAAGCCCAGGATACTGTATGCTTTTTAATGCTCTCTCCACCTGCCCTGGCACATTCAATGATCCATGCACAAATACACACAGGTCCCGCTGCTCCTGCACCCCTTTTCGAATAGATAGAGGTTATTTTAAATCATGAGGGGTCTGGACAGAGTAGATAGGGAGAAACTGTTCCCACTCATGAAAGGATTGAGTGAGAACGCACAAATATATTTTTAAAAATAAATTTAGAGTACCCAATTCATTTTTTCCAATTAAGTGGCAATTTAGCGTGGCCAAACCATCTACCCTGCACATCTTTTGGGTTGTGGAGGCAAAACCCACGCAAACACGAGGAGAATGTGCAAACTCCACACGGACAGTGACCCAGATCTGGGATCGAACCTGGGACCTCGACGCCGTGAGGCCACAGTGCTAACCACTGCGCCACCGTGCTGCCCGAGAACACACAGATTTAAAGGAATTGGTTAAAGGAGCAAATAGGCTCTGAGGAAAAAGGTTTTCACACAGCAAGTCTGCCCGAGTGTGTGGTGGAGGCAGGTTCAGTCGAAGCATTCAAGGCAATTAGACTGTAACTGAAAATGAAGAATGTGGAGGGTGATGAGACCATCAATTCACACGACACGTGGTTGGAAGTGAACAGTGGTTTTAATAGTCTTACAACAGAGCCTGCCTGCGACGAGATGAACTGGCAGCAGGCTCACAACTGTAGAGCTTTATACTTCCAGTTAGTGGGAGGAGCCATGGGTGGAGCCCAGTACAAACTCCTCATCTCCCCTTATGGACAGAGCCACGCAACGACTCGTATACAGAGCCCACAAGGACACAATACATATATTACAACACAGTGTGAATTACTAGGTTTATAATTCACCACATTCACCCCCTGTAAAAAAATCAGGTCCGGCGGGGGTGATGGGTCTAGAAATTGAGCCGGTCCGGCAGCCGAGTCGTCCTTTGGGATCAGCGGAGCACCGGGGTTGCAGCCTCTTCGGGTGGCTGGGTGGGGGCGGTCGGCGAGTGTACAATAGTGGACTCCGGGGGTGATTCGGTCCGAGCTTTGTACCCGACTGGTTCGAAGGGTGACGGGGAGCGCCGGAAACCTATAGGCTTGGGGGCGCGGAGCACAGGCAGTGAACCTCTAGGTGCGGGGGCGCAGGGCGCGGTGAGTTGGGTGGGGTGTAGTGTGAGGGGTACCTCGGCGGTAGTGGTGGTGGAGTTGGATCCTGCAGGCGCCAGGTCCCGGAGGGAAACAGTGTCCTGACGGCCGTCAGGGTATTCAATGAACGCATATTGGGGGTTCGAGTGGAGTAGGGGCACGCTTTCTACGAGTGGGTCAGTTTTGTGTGCCCGGACGTGCTTCCGGAGGAGAACCGGGCCCGGTGTCCTCAACCAAGCTGGGAGCGAAACCCCCGTGGTAGTGCCCCTAGAAAAAACAAATAGCCGTTCGTGAGGGGTCTGGTTTGTAGCCGTACACAGGAGGGACCTAATAGCATGGAGCGCGTCGGGGAGGACCTCCTGCCAATGGGAGGTCGGGAGATTCCTGGACCGGAGGGTCAGTAGGACGGTGTTCCAGACCGTCGCGTTCTCCCTCTCCACCTGCCCGTTCCCCCTGGGGTTGTAGCTGGTAGTCCTGCTCCAGGCGTTGCCCTTGTCGAGCAGGTACTGACGCAGCTCATCGCTCATAAAGAACAAACTCCTGTCGCTGTGTACATAGCTGGGGAACCCAAACAGGGTGAAGATACTGTGCAGAGCTCTGATGACTGTGTGGGAGGTCATCTTGGGGCACGGGATAGCAAAAGGGAAGCGGGAGAACTCGTCGATGACGTTCAGGAAGTACACATTCCGTTTGGTCGAGGGGAGTGGCCCTTTGAAATCGATGCTCAGGCGTTCAAAGGGCCGAAATACCTTTACCAGGTGGGCCCTGTCTGGTCTATAGAAGTGCGGTTTGCACTATGCGCAGATGGGGCAATCCCTGGTGATGGCTTTTACCTCCTCGGTGGAGAAAGGCACATTTCTGGCTTTGATGTAGTGGGCGAGCCGGGTGACCCCCGGGTGGCAGAGGTCATTGTGGATAGCTTTCAGGCGGTCGTCTTGCGCGCTGGCGCACGTGCCGCGGGACAGGGTATCTGGGGGCTCGTTGAGCTTCCCCGGTCGATACATAATATCGTACTTGCAGGTGGAGAGTTCGATCCTCCACCGCAGGATTTTATCATTTTTAATTTTGCCCCTTTGTGAGTTGTCAAACATGAAGGCAACCGATCTTTGGTCGGTGATGAGGGTGAACCTCCTACCTGCGAGGTAGTGCCTCCAGTGTCGTATAGCTTCCATGATGGCTTGTGCTTCCTTTTCGACTGAGGAGTGTCGAAGTTCCGAAGCTGAGAGGGTTCGGGAGAAAAAGGCGACTGGTCTCCCTGCCTGATTTAGAGTGGCGGCGAGAGCGACCTCTGAGGCGTCGCTCTCCACCTGAAAGGGGACGGATTCACCACCGCCCGCATGGCCGCTTTGGCGAAATCCTCCTTGATGCAGGTGAAGGCCTGGCGAGCCTCAGCTGACAGAGGAAAGAGTTCGGCCTTAAATAGTGGGCGGGCTTTGTCCTCATACTGAGGGACCCACTGGGCATAATACAAGAAGAATCCCAGGCACCTTTTGAGGGCCCTGGGACAATGAGGGAGAGGGAGTTGTAAGAGGGGGCACACGGTCCGGGTCGGGGCTCAGGACTCCGTTTTCCACGACATAGCCGAGGATGGCTAGCCTGGTTGTGCGGAAAATGCATTTCTCCGTGTTATATGCGAGGTTAAGTTTCTGGGCAGTTTGGAGAAATCGATGGAGGTTAGCGTCATGGTCCTGCTGATCATGGCCGCAGATGGTGACGTTATCTAAGTACGGAAACGTGGTCCGCAGCCCGTACTGGTCCACCATTCGGTCCATTGCTCGTTGGAACACCGAGACCCCATTCGTGACGCCAAAGGGAACCCGGAGGAAATGGAAGAGGCGGCCATCGGCCTCGAACGCCGTGTAGTGGCGGTCCTCCGGGCGAATTGGGAGCTGGTGGTATGCAGACTTCAGATCCACCGTGGAGATGATGCGGTACTGGGTGATCTGATTCGCCATGTCTGCAATCCTGGGAAGGGGGTACGCATCGAGGAGCGTGAACTGATTAATGGTTTAGCTATAGTCCACTACCATTCGGAATTTTCCCCCGGTCTTGATGGCCACCACCTGAGCTCTCCAGGGGCTGTTACTGGCCCCTATGATGCCCTCACGTAGGAGCCTCCGGACCTCGGTTCTGATAAACACCCTGTCCTGCAGGCTGTACCGCCTGCTGCGAGTGGCTACGGGTTTACAGTCCGGAGTGAGGTTAGCAAAGAGTGGAGGGGGGTCGATTTTTAGCGTCGCTAGACTGCAGATAGTGAGTGGAGGTAGGGGCCCGCCGAAGCTGAGTGTGAGGCTTTTGAGGTTGCACTGGAAGTCGAGTCCCAGTAAGAGTGGGGCGCAGAGTTCGGGGAGTACGTACAGCTGGAAGTTCGAGTAGCTGGTGCCCTGAATCGTTAGGGTCGCGACGGTGCGCCCTTGGAGATGAACAGAGTGTGAGCCCGAAGCAAGGGAGATAGTTTGACGTGCAGGGAAAATAGGGAGCGAACAGCGTCTTACCAGATCAGGGTGTACGAAGCTCTCGATGCTCCCGGAGTCGAAGAGGCACGGTGTCTTGTACCTGTTGATTTTAACGGTCATCATAGAGTTGCGGAGATGTTTCGGACATGACTGGTCCAACGTGACCGCGCTGAGTTGCGGATCGTCGGCGGCTCGATCAGCTGTGCTGGAGTGGCCCCGTGATGACTGTCCGCTGAGTTCGTAGTCTTCGAGGTGAGTTTCAGAGGTTGAAGAGGATGGATCCCAAGATGGCCGCCCCCGTGGATCGCACGTGGCGGGCGGCGAGGAAGATGGCTTCCAAGATGGTGGCCCCCATGAGTCGCACATGGTCGGCCGCGTGGAGGAGGGTTGCCAAGATGGCGGCCCCCATGAGTCGCACGTGTGAGGTGGGGGCGGAGTCGGCATACAGGCTGCAGCATTTCAGGGCCTGCGGGCCTGCGAGTTTGGGAAGCGAGTGCTCTGGGCTGCGGGAGAGTTTGAAGTAGGAGTTTTCTTCGCCAGGCAGACCCGGACATAGTGTCCTTTGCGACCGCAGCTGCTGCAGGTCGCGTTGCGGGCTGGGCAGTACTGCCGTGGGTGTTGGGGCTGCCCACAAAAATGGCACGCTGGAGCTGCGTAGTGGGTGGGTGGCCGCGCGGCGCAGGCCTGGGGCAGTTGCTGGTCGGGGCCCATGATGGGGTTGCTTGGTCTGCGGGGAACGAGGTGAGGCTGCGGAACGAGATCTCCATGGTTGTAGCTAACTGTACTGTGTCCTCCAAGTTCTGGGCCCCTTCCTCAAGCAACTGCTGGCGCACATAGTTGGACCTGAGCCCTGCCACGTATACATCTCGGACAGCGAGCTCCATATGTTGGGCGGCTGATACAGCTTGATAATTGCAGTCCCGAGCTAAAGCTTTTATATCGCGCAGGAATTCGTCCAGCGACTCCGTGGGGCGCTGGCGGCAGGTCGTAAAAATGTGGCGCACGTAGATCTGGTTGATGGGTCTCGCGTACATTCAATCGAGCATGGCCAGGGCCTTCGTATACAAGGTAGTACTGTTAAGTTGGGTAGAGATACGGTGGCTCACCCTTGCGTGCAGTAGGATGAGTTTCTGCTCCTCCGTAGTTTCCGAAGTGCTTGATTCAGCCAGGTAGGCCTTGAAACATCTGAGCCAGTGTAGAAAGATTTCTTTTGCCTCTGCAGCCTGCCGGGTCGAGTTCTAGTCGGTCAGGTTTGAGGGCTGATTCCATAATAGTTTTCTTCAAGTTTCCTAAGACTATTAAATTGATGAGACCATCAATTCAGAAGACACGTGGTTGGAAGTGAACAGTGGTTTTAATAGTCTTACAACAGAGCCTGCCTGCGACGAGATGAACTGGCAGCAGGCTCACGACTGCAGGGCTTTATACTTCCGGTTAGTGGGAGGAGCCATGGGCGGAGCCCAGTACAAACTACTCATCTCCCCCTATGGGCAGAGCCGCGCCACGGCACGTATACAGAGCCCACTAGGACACAATACATATAATAGAACACAGTGTGAATTACTAGGTTTATAATTCACCACAGAGGGGTACAGGGAGAAGGCAGGAGAATAGCACTAAATGAATTGCTCATTCAGAGAGCTGGTGCAGACATGATCGGCAGAATGGTGGCCTCCTGCGCTGTAATAATTCTGTGTGAAGTGTGTGTGTAGATGTGTGTATGTAGGTGTGTGTTTGTAGGTGTGTGTGTGCAAGTGTGTGTGTGAGTGAGTAGGTGTTTGTAGGTCTGTGTATATAGGTGTAAGTGTTGGTGTGTGTAGGTAGGTGTGTATGTGGATGTGTGTATGTAGGTGCCTATGTCGATAGGTGTGTATGTAGACATTTGTGTGTAGATGTGTGTGTGTAGGTGTGTATGTAGATGTATATATGTAGGTGCATGTATGTAGGTGTCTATGTAGGTGCATGTATGTAGGTGTCTAGGTGTGTGTATGTAGGCATATGTGTGTACATGTGTTTGTCGGTGTCTATGTCGGTGTATGTGTGTATGTAGGTGTACATGTAGGTGTGTGTGCAGGTAAGTGTGTGTGTAGTTGTTTGTGTGTAGGTCTGTATATTGGTGTGTGTAGGTGTGTGCATAGGCCCGTATATGTAGGTGTGTGTACCTAAGTGCATATGGGTACATACGTGTGTGTGCATATGTTTGTATGTAGGTGTGTGTGTAGATGTGTATATAGGTGTATATGTAGGGGTGTGTGTATGTTCGCATGTCTAGGCAGTGTATGTAGTGTGTGTGTAGGGGAGTAGGTGTGTGTAGGTGTATTTGCGGGGGATTGTGTTTGAGTGTGGAGGTGTGTCTATAGGTACGTGTGGAGGTGTGAGTGCAGGTGATGTGACCAGGTCCCCTTAACAACAGGTTATGGACCAGCTAAACCTTTACACAATTCTGGCTGATTTCACCATCATTTTGCTGAACCAGATTTTTTGGATCTATTGAACTGAATTTCACAATGTGCCCTGGTGGAATTTAAATTCCCATCTGCTGGACCAAGTACCACATGCATGAGGCTAACACATTCATATCAATGGGGTAGAAGCAGCAACTACAGCTAAACTCGGAAACAGAGTGAAATGGCCTCAAGAGGAATCAGGAAGAATACAAGAACCTGGCATCCATCAGCCTGAGACCGAGTGAAACCAATTTCGCCGCTGGCTTTAAAAATACAAATAGGCACATGGGAGATTCCGCCTGCAGGAAAACAAGGTCAGGAATTCAAAAGTTCAGAATATCGTTCAACCTTCACAGTGGTTAGCAGCAAGTGTAACGTATCTCTGTATGATACAACCCTCTGAGCTAGCGTACGAACTGTTTGTTTTGCTGGCATGGTTTGGGGCCAATCTGTCAGTCTGCAGCGTCTCTCTCTGTAGCAGCGCCCATATGCCACAGTCAGGAACAAAAGCCAGTGTCAAGGTTTAAGAAAAAGGCATGTCACACCCCCAGAATGGGTCAGCAGAAGGATCGAGAAGCAACCTTGATGTGTTTGTTCATATCAGAACCGGATAGCTCGCCCAAAGAGCCAGCGCAAACACGATGGGCCGATAGGCCTCCTTGGACCCTGCGTGATTCCACTCAGCAGTCGGCGTTGCGGGAGACCACACGTTCTTATTCAAGGTACAGTCGCACAGAAATTCGACAAGGGAAGGGTTAAAGGCACGTTCTCAAAGGCGACAATTACTAACTTAAGAACCTATACATCAGTCTCTCAATGAAGTGAAATGCAATGTAAATTGGATTGGTCACGTCTGTCAGCTTGTTGAAAGGAATTTGAACAAATCTCTTACAAGAATAGATCAGCACTCACCGCTTTCAGCTCCGCTCCTACCAGAGAGTTCACTGTGCAGAACGAAAGGGAGAAAGAGAGAGAGAGAGCGAAGGGAGGCAGGGAGAGAAAAACCTGACAGCTTTCAAACCTTGCAGCTTTATTTCAGTGAGTCCCTATCACGAGTGTGTCAGTGCTCCCAGACTCACTTACCTTGGTTTCTGACTGTGCCTCTGCCTTCTTCAGCTGTGGCTCGCTGTACGGTTGCTCTGCCAATGGGCAGCTGGATCCGCTCTGGGGCCGGCCAGCTCCTGCGACAAAGCAGTGCAGACACAAAACATCAAATGGGCCGTACTGGCACGGCTGCCTTGTGCGCACGACAGCTCTGAACTAGAATTACACAAGAAGACAGGCCATCGCACCCCCCCCCCCAACCCGCGCACGCTGGTGTTTGAGCTCCGTAAAAGCCTCCCCTCCCACTCATCTCCATCTCATCCTATCAGCAAAACCATCAACTCCGTTCCCACTCGTGGCTCTGTGGGTGGCATTCCTGTCTCTGCCTCAAGAGGTCCTGTGATCGGGTCCATCCCGGGGCTTGAGCACAAAGACTAGGGCTGACATGCCACCGTGGTGCTGAGGGAGTGCTGCACTGTCAGAGGGGCTGTCTTTTGCATGTGACGTTAAACTGACCTGCTTCCTGGATTTAAAAGATCTCATGCCGTTATTTCAAAGAGAGGAGGTGCTCTGCCTGGCGACCCGGCCAACAATCAACCCTCAATCAACATCACTAAACGGGTGATCTGGTCATTAGCACACGACTGTGTACAGGAGCTTCCTGTGTGCAAATTGACTGCTGTGTTTCTTCCATTACAACAGTGAGTCCAGGCGGGGCTTTGCGGTCCAGTGGTCATGAAAAGCACTCGTTAGTTGCAAACCAATTGTTCTATAAATTTAACTAACATCCCACGAGATGTACCAGTGCCATGCGCCTCGACTGCTTCCCATGTCAGTGAGTACCACATTCTGAAAGAGGTTTCTCCTGAATTCCTGTTGTACTTATTACCTTGGTGTATCTTGAGGTCCTGTGACACAGGGGGTAGTGTCGCTGGGCTGAGCCATTCGCTCTGGGAAAATCCTTCTAATACATGCCAATGACAGACGGTAAGAGCAGGACAGAGTCCTGGTCAGGAATGTTACAACCTCGACCATCACTATCCATAGCTGTGCTCTCCAACATACATGGAATGGTGCACGTTGCCCCGGCAATTTGGACTCCCTCAAAGATCTGTCACCCACTGTCACTGCCACCTTAAACTTAACTCCCCTAGTTCTGGTATCCACCCGAAGTGGAATCATCCTCTCTACATCCACCCTGTCCAACACTTTCTGAAATTTAATGGCCTCCATCAGGTCACCCTGTTGTGGTGAGTGTATTGCTATTACAATTCACCACTGTATTGTATTGTATTATGTTGATGCCTTTGTGGGCTCCGCCCCCTCGGGGGTGGTATATATGCCTGCAGCCTGGAGGCGGCGCTCAGTACAGAGCAGTCGCAGGCAGGCACAGATCTAGCTTATTAAAACCACTGTTCACTTCTACTAATCGTCTCTTGTGAATTGATGGTCGCATCACCTGTAAGAGAAAGGAGTCCCGGCCCGTTCAATCTTTCTTGATAGGTATAACCTCCCAGTTCTGGGATCGTCCCTGCGAATCGTTATTTTGTACTTTTAGTAGTATCTGCATGTCAAGGGTCACAACCCCTACTGGGGTCACGAGATGGGATTTTGGGATCGGGTGCTTTAAGGTAGCAATGGCAGCCGTGGAGCTATGACAGAATGTTAACAACTGTGAGGCCCATTTACTGTCGGGCATTTCTTTCGAATGGTGCGTGTGGTCTGTTGGGCAAAATTATTGAGAACTGCTCGCTGCTGTTGCAAAAAAGGCCTGTGAAAAGGCAGGTGTCTTTTTTTTAAAAAGACCCCGTTGTTTAAACATTCCTACCAAACCTAACTGACCACAACCCCGCCCTCACCCCCACCTCTCTGGTCAGCAGATAAAGCCCACCCCCATCCTAATCATACCCGTCCCCATATTTTCACTCTGGCGTCACAAGACGTTTGGGGCATTAAAATGGAATGCCGCCTAGAAATCTGGGGAGAACTCTGCTGTCACTTTTTCATATTCCAGAGATGAGAAGGGTACAGAGTGCCCCGAGCGTGCTCCACCTTTCTATGCAAGGTGAGGGTGCTAAACCCACACAGGAGGTTCAAGTGAGGAGATTCACTGATGAGGATCCCTCCAATGGCTGGATTCAACCTTCTCCTTTCAACATGCAGAGACTCCCTGGAAATCCCGCAGCTCCAAAGGAATAGCGTGCTCGCCTGGACCATAAATCTGTGTGTGAGCCGACGCGTCCAAAGATAATGGCCTACATCCTAATGGTCACTTTTGGGATCCCTTGAATAAGTTATTCAAGCATCAGGGACACCACTCCTGTCCTCACCTCATCTCCATTTTCATTCTCCGTTTCCCAGGAGGAGTTCCAGGAGCAACATCAGGAGTGGAGACCGTGGCTGACTTGTCTGCCACTGGGACCTCCCCTCCCCCCCGCCCAGGGGAAGGAGGGGTAAAAACCTGTCATCCAGCACCCCCTTGCTGTAAAGGATGCTTATGGAGACGGTGTAGACAGTGGGTACGGGTGATGCCTCACAAGGTCGAATAACTTTCCGGCACCATCCCAGCCCCCACAAGTGAAATGTTGCCAGGCCGCGCACGTTGGTCATGAAAAATGTCTCCCATTTTTAGAAGCAGTACCGAGAATAAAACCTATTGATCTCATTAATCTAGAAAGGAATTATATATTTTTTTAGTTTATCTTTGCAAAGTTAAAATACATATTAAATCCTATCAAATCCCTGATCGGGTGGCTGAGAAAACTATCCTTATCCATAAAGGGAGAGATGAGGAGAATTGGCAGCAAAAAGTGAGACACCCATTCACCTCAGATTGAACTAAAAATATTAATGATTAAAAACTGATTGAAGTAGATTATATTTGTGACAAATTACCTCTCCTTGTAATACATAACAAAGCTTGTCAATACACTGCCTCGTTATAAATTGCTCAATAATATTGCATTACAGCACTGGCGCTCATACATAGATCCTGGCATTTGTCCTTGAATCTACTTCTTAGCCTTCGACCTGCGCTGTACACTCACCATCATGTCAGCCCCCTTTAGCGAGGAGAAGCGAAGACCCAGAGACCGCTGCACAGGCTAAAGGTGTTCATTACATGTTTTCCCTGCTGAAGGCGCTTTTAAATGACCAGCTGGCAGTTTCTCTTGCCACTTTAAATGAAAAGGGACAAGCTCGATATTCAAGGCCTACCTGCAGGCTGCTCCGATTTGGCAACTCCTTCGCCTCCTGTTGTCTCTGGAGCAGATCCCTTCTGGGTTAGCACTGTTTGTAGTAACTGCAACATTGAAGAAAAAAAAAGGAAAAGTGGGGGGGGGGGGGGGGGGGGGGGGGGGGGGGGGGGGGGGGGGGAGAATGGTTAGAGGCTCATTGTGGGACAGCCTCCGACAGCCTCAAAAAATTATCGTTGCCCCTTCTCAGAAATAAGACCTCGACAGATTAACGGTGGAAA
Source organism: Scyliorhinus canicula (assembly GCF_902713615.1). Classification (NCBI taxonomy): domain Eukaryota; kingdom Metazoa; phylum Chordata; class Chondrichthyes; order Carcharhiniformes; family Scyliorhinidae; genus Scyliorhinus; species Scyliorhinus canicula. Next base: position 19,511,787 of record NC_052160.1, on the reverse strand, counting down.
GGTGGAGGAGGGAGAGAAGCAGCCCTTCAGAAACAGCTGCGGTTATCACAGCTCAGGACTCGAGCGCATGTTCCCGTTCTGTCACAATATATGTGCTAAAACAGCTCTTCTTCGATGGATTGGTTACTATTTAAGGGATAGCTCCAGGTTGCACAGCACAAACACAGCCTCGATACAGACAGCTCCTCGCGACTGACTTGTGCTAATCTGCCTGCGAATCCCTTTTGTCTTTAAAGCCACATGTGTTGGCATTCTCTCCAGCATTGACATATTCAGTCACCAACGTCAGAAAGGGCACGCTGGAAAATGGAAAGTCACCTGCTCACAAAAAGATACTCCGGGTTACTTTTTTTATCTCGGGCTGGAGAATCTCAAATGTCAAATGTTAAAGGAAATCGAGGCGACGTTCCACCTGTCGCACGTTGCATTCCATGGGGCCGGACGTTAAGGCATAAAGCCGTTGAATTATATTTAAATACATTTAAATAAACCCTTTCTGGATGTGACCCCGATCATGTCATCGGTGGGGCGGGGGCAGGGAAGATCCCAGGAAATCTCGCTGGCGCAAATCCCGTTATGGCCCTTTCGCGATATTTAATGGTCATAAGAGGATTTGCACCCATGGCTAAAGGACCCGAAAAATTGTGCCCTGGGTTGTTTAAATCTCAGCATGACAAGCTTTGATAGCCAATCATTTGCAGGTAGACACCTAAATATGATCACGCTGTCAGATTTGAGTGAAAATCCATCTTGTTCACTCTTGTCCTTTTGGGAAGTAAACCTACTGTCCTTAAGTTCTGATATCCATGCCGCTCCAGTTCCAGGCTGTGAAGTCAAGACTTAAAACCTATAGGACAGCCAGGGCTGGGCAATAAATGCTGTATTGGATTTTTGTGAGGCCACACCTGGAGTACTATGTACAGTTCCGGTTCACCGTACCCAAGGAAAGTTATGCTTGCCTCAGAGTGGATATGTCAAAGGTTCACTCAATTGATTATCGTGACGAGACTGTTATTCTGTGAGGAGAGATTGAGTAGGATGGGTCGGTACTGGAATTTTAGAAGAATGAGAGGTGATCTCATGGAAGCATCTAAGACTCTGGCTGGGATTTTGTGATTTGCCCCCCCCCCCCCCCCCACCATGGCTGGGGGTCTCAGGCAGCGGTGGTGGCTTGCCATTGGCTACTGGATCTTCTAGTTTGACTTCAATGGCCCTTGCCGTTCCAAGCTAGCAGCACCGTCGAGGATCTCGTGACTGGAACATCCCGGTGGTAGGAAGGGCTAAATCCCGCCGTCTTGAGTGGGTCCGGCCAAGTAAGATCCTGAGAGACTTCTGCCCCTGGCTGGAGAGTCTGGGACTAGGGGCCCTCTAGGGGTCCTAAGGGGATGGCCAATCAAGACTGTGGTGAGGAAACATTTCTTCACTCAGGAGGTTGTGAATCTATGGACTTCTCTTCCCGAGAGGACTAAGGAGGATCAGTCATGGAGCATGTTCAAGGCTGAGATTGATAGGTCTATAGACACTGAGGAAATGAAGAGATGTGGAGATTGGGCGGGAAAGTGTTGATTGAATATCAGCTGGGGCAGGCTGGAAGGTCCAACAGGCCTACTCCTGCTCGCTATTTATTTGGTTCTTATGTAACCAAAATGAGCAATTATTAGTCTTGGGTATGTCACAAGACCTACTGTGTTCACATGGAATTTCTCTGTTGCCCCTTTCTACAATATAGAACCAATGATCTGTGACATATTTCTCCCTCCAACCCCTTTTCTAACAAATGTATTCTTGCAAGGTGGATGATGCTGGCAAGGCCGGCAGTCACTGCCTCTGTCTCGGAGGTGGTAATGCACCATCTCTTTGAAGCACTGGCCACACTTTGACCCAATTTCCTGGGCCTTTCAGCATCAAGCACATTGATGGGAGCTGGAGTCACATGTAGTAGACTGGATAAAGCGGTTTCCTTCCCTAAAGGACACTTAGAACATAGAACATAGAACAGTACAGCACAGATATGGACCATTTAGATTTCTACCAAAATCTGATAGTTTCATGGTCACCTATTGTGATGTCAGCTTTCTCGTTTTCAGTTTTGCAGATTAAGTTCAAAATTCTCAATCGTTCATAGAATCATAGAGTCCCTACAGTGTGAGTGGGGGCCAGTCGGCCTATCGAGTCTGCACCGACCCTTCAAACAATCACACTACCTAGGCCCAATCCCCCACCCTATTACTGCAATTGCACCCAAAGAGGCAATTTAGCGCGGCCAATCCCCCTAACCTGCACATCTTTGGACTGTGGGAGGTAACTGGAGCACCTTGAAGAAACCAACGCAGAGAGGGGAGAATGTGCAAGCTCCACACACAGACAGTCACCCAAGGTCAGAATCGAACATGGGTCTCTGGCAGCACGGCAGCACAGTGACTAGCACTGTTGCCTCACAACGCCAGGGTCCCAGGTTCAATTCCCGGCTTGGGTCAATGTCTGTGCGGAGTCTGTACGTTCTCCCCTTGTCTGCGTGGGTTTCCTCCGGGTGCTCCGGTTTCCTCCCACAAGTCCCAAAAGGAGTGCAGGTTAGGTGGATTGGATATTCTAAATTCACCCTCAGTGCACCCGAACTGGCACCGGAATGTGGCGACTGGGGGATTTTCACAGTAACGTCATTGCAGTGTTAATGTAAGCCTGCATGTGACAATAATAAAGATTATTATTATTATTATTATTAATCACTGTGCCACCTTTCTCCTTCCCTGGAGAGATTGCCCTTCTCATCCTTTTTCTATCTGTTCCTGGGATGTGACCATCATCGGCCTGGCCAGCATTTATTGCCCACCCCTAGCTGTCCTTGAACTGAGCGGCTTGCTGGGCCATTTCGGCAGATAAACCACACTACTGTGGGCGAGGAGTCACATGTTGGACAGACCAGCTAAGGATGGCAGATTTCCTCCCCCGAAGAACATTCGTAAAGCAGGTGGTTTTTTTACGGCAATCTGGTAGTTTGGTGATTATCATTGATGAGCCTTGCATTTTATTCTGGATTTAATGAATTGAATTGAAATTCCGTCAGATGTTATGGTGGGATTTGGACGCGCCTTTCTGGAGCTTTGTTTCAGGCCTCGATTTACTAATTCAGTAACAGGATCACGGCATCTCATACCCCCGGCTCAATCCTCCTGCGTTTGGAGTGCTTATTTTGCCTCAGCAACACACTGAGGTGCTGTCCAACATTTGGTTGATAATATTGAGACGGTAGCAGCGGAATCTGGCTCTGAGGCACCGCTGGTGCTGGAGAATCCCAAAACTTTGATTGACTGGAATGCTTCCCGCCCATGTCCCGTGCAGCCACCCTGGCTATAAGGGCACGAGGGTGGGGATGGCGCACATACACCTGAAGCATGAAGAGCTTTTAGATCATGGCGTCAAACAGCCTCCAATGTTGACTTGTCACGTGATTAGCCATTTTGGTGGACTGCCCTCTCTACATCGGTCCCAGTCAAACTCAGCTGCTCAACGCCAACCTTCCAGCACCGGCACCCCAGCTACCCCCCCCCCCCCCCCCCCCCCCCCCCCCACAAAAACAACCCTATCGTCCAGCTAGTGTTGTTTAAAGGGTTGACAATCCAATCCAGGTGAGGTACGATATTCCTGGGATTCTTTTGCTGGTACAGAGTTGGTGAAAGCACCGCGTTCAATGTTACTGGAGGGTTTTGGCAAACTCTCTGGATTTTCACTGCTGTTGGATCATGATATGGAGGCCAGAGAAGTTGTTTGGCCTGTCAGGAGAAAGCCTGCTTCAGTAACAGGGGCCACATTTGTGGTCTGCAACATGACTTGGAAGTGGAGCACAGGCAGCACAGAGGGAACGAAGTGTGCAGGCAGAGGACGAAGAATACACAAGAAGGCCTGTAGCCACCGAGCTCTTTGGCGGACATGTCTCCTACCTCCGCCTCAGGCAGAAGCTGTGTGTGAGGTGCCTCCATTTCACCAGAGCTAGTGACTGATTTGTGCTGGCCCGCCCAGCCCCGGCTGCTGTCCCAGATCTTCCAGCCAACCCTTCCCAAGACAGTCGCAGCAGCTTTTATGCTTTGAGTTTGGCTCCTCATTGGAGGGGGCAGGGTGCCTTTAAGAGGTCCATGTTTGCTCTAAGCCTCCCTGTTGAGTGACCAACGATTCAACAGCAGGTTTCGCACTGGGCTGCAGACTGCAATCATTCAGAGGAGCAGACAGTACAAACGTTTGCTTGCTGCCTGCCTCAATGGCACTTAGTGTCGGGTAATCATGCATCTTAATCCAATTCACAGTCTATGTGGCTGTTACTCTCTAACCGAACACTCTCCGGCAGTACTTTGTCATGGGAAGATATTTTAAGATTCCGACAATCTGGGAGACTGCAACAGTGATGATGTTTTGCAGTTGGAATAAGGATATTATCAAGGGATCTGTCCATTTTAAGCATTCGACTATTCTTAAGGTACATGAATTGCCTTTAAAGTGTTGTCATTATCCAGAGTTCCTATTATATTGACTGTGGGAGGTGACCAAAGCATTGCTAAAACCTGGCAAATGGCCCTCACTGTCACAACAGTAAGCAGTTTGTAAAAATTTAATTAAAGGTGCTCAAAAGCTTCAAGCTGCCAAATGATGGTCCATTTAAAACACACGTGAATAATTGACAGTAACGATGCATGTACTTTGATGTTTCTGCAACTTTAATCAGATAGAATCTACAGTGAGAAGGAGGCCATTCAGCCCATTGAGGCTGCACTGGCCCTTAGAAAGAGCACCCTACTTAATGTTACAAGTTGTCCGATCTGATAAAAAATGCACTGTCGCAAGCAGAGCAGTATCGGCCCTTTTTGAATGTGAAAATCCCATGCTTTCAGGTCATCTGGCTATATTGGTAATTTTAATGGTGCTCAGAGGCACGTAAATATGGAATGAAGTTACTTTCAAATCACGGAATGTTTTTAATGTATACCGCAGGCGAGATATTGAGGCATCATTATCACTAAATTTCTGTTGATTGCCTGCGGCAAGGATAGACACCCCACCTATCGGTTAATGAGGCTACAATTGATGTCTTGAAGTTGCAGCCTATGAAGCAATCTTGTACAGATGGCAAACATCAACTTGTTTATCAAAGGACAATTATCCATCAAATTATAAGAAATGGTGCTTCGAGAGGGAGTGTGGGGATATAGCTCTCTGGATTTGATTCCAGCCCTATTCCTTCGTACCTAGCTCCCAGGCTCTGGAACTCTTATTCTGCCATGCTAATGAGCTGCTTATTTTGTTCATGCTGTTTGTAGCGAAGTGCCTGGTAAATACTGGGTGCACCTCCCGCACACAATGGTCAGCTCATGGCTGCTGTAACAGAATCCTGGAGAAAGCAGGGAATCAACAACCACAATAAACAACACCAGCGTGACAGTGCAGGCTCTAGGATAGATTAAAAAGAGGAGAAAATAAACCTTCTCAGGCACGTTGTTTCGAGAGCTGATCTCTCCCTCATCCTTCCAGGCATGGGTATCTTTCCGCAGGCTCCAGTAGCCACCAAGTGTGTCACCTTTCTGACCGTGAATTCATCACAATTGAGCCTCGATGCTGCCCTCTTTTGGCATGGTACAAACAGGTACTGCACACACAACCCCACAGTGCTCAAGGAGAAAGTGCCCCTGTCCAGCAGAGGGCCTGCATGATCGATTGTCGTAACCATCCCGGTTGTGAGTGGCTGACTGAGCAAAGAGCAGGGGTTGAGTTGAGGACCTCACTGGCCAATTGTGGAGCACGGTCACAGTGAAACCAGTGAAGTCCACGGGATGTTAGGTGCTGATCTCCTCATATCTATGGGTATGGAGCCTCTCGCTGTCACTCACTTATTGAGGAATACTGTGAAAAGTTCATGTGGGCTTTGAAAATCTCCCCACCCAACATTCATGTCAACGCCCTCTGGAGTTTCGCGGCCTTGTCGCGCCCGACTTGGTGTCGGGGGCGAGGCTGTTGAATCTTGCCAGAGGCCTCGGGCGTGATTTGTGATGCTCGAAACGACTCACGAGATTTAACAAAATTTCACGAGACAACGTGATCTGGATCTCGCCCGCACTGGGTGTGATCCAGATCTGCATATTTAAATGTGCCATTCACCTCATTTAAATGTGATTCTCCCAGCCTAATGACCGTGACTGGGAAACCTCGCCAGGGTGTCGTTTAGTACTGGTTTCCACAAATGTGGACCAGTCATAATAGCACCTGGTGGGGGGAGGGGAGGGGGTCACCCAGGACATTCGAGACCCCTGGATGGTCGGGGACAGGGCAGGGGTCTCGACCCCTGGCAGTCCCTCTGGCACCTGGGCACCTTGGCACTGCCAACCTGGCAGTGCCACCCTGCCAGGGTGCCAGTGCTCAGGTTCCCAGATGCGAGGCTGGCACTGCCAGGGATTGAGCCCAGGAGGGTCTTACCAGGTGGAGGGGCGATGAGTGGGTTTTCCCGGGGGCCTCCCCGAGGTTGGGGGAGGTGTCCAAAAATGGCGGGGGGGGGGGGGGGGGGGGGGGGGGAAGTTGAACTGTTGGACGGGGGAAAGATTGGGGCAGCCAGACAAAATGGCGCCCTGATCGGTGAGGGACCTGTCCCACTGGGCTCGCCAGCAGGAAATGACTCGCGTGCGGCCTTGACGGGGAGAAACTCCCCGGGGCCAACAAAATGGCAAAGTGCCGCTGAATAGCGGGATGTTCCTCGGCTCTGCAGCCGCCGTCAAACACGCCGTCAAACGCGCCCAAAACCAGACATAGATTTTCTCCGGTTGAATCGCACCCTAGAAGTACGAGAGACAATCTCATTGAAAGATACATGATTCTGAGGGGGCATGATAGGGTGAACGGCGAGAGATTATTTCCACTGGACGAGGAGTCGAAAACATGTGGCACAGCCTCAGGATAAGGGACCAAACATTTAGGACGAGAAGAGGAGAAATTCCTTCACTCAAATGTTCCTGAATCTTTGGAATTCTGTATCCTCAGAGGGTTGCGGATATTTCATTGTTGAATATATTTAAAGCTGCAGATAGACAGAGTTTTGGTCTCTTGGGAACAAAGGGATGCGGGGAACGGGTGGGAAAGTGGTGTCGAAGGCCTAGATCTGCTCCCTGTAAGAACAATATTCACAACGCCCTATGCTGCTCTTGCTCAAGTATTTGCTTTGTTTGGCCCCTTGTTCCACACTGTAACCAATCACTGTTTGTCGATGTACCATTTGTCAATGTACTCTGATTATTCTTTTTGTCCATTATGTACGTACTGTGTATGTTCCCTTGGCCGCAGAAAAATACTTTTCACTGTACTTCGGTACATGTGACGTTAAATCAATCAAAGAGAAAAAAAAAGATCTGCTATGATTGTACTGAGTGGCAGAGTAGGCGTAACGGGACCCCTGCCCCTATTTCTTGTGGTTCCTTGCTCCACAGCTTAAGCTATTGCTCGACGTAACCTGCATGTCGCCTGATCCTCCACGGTGTAGCGGGCAACCTATCCACAAAAGTAAGACCACCAGTGAGATTTGAGCAGTACCTTACTCCCCTCGGAACCCGAGGCTGCCGCAGTTCCCCCAGCACTCTGGCCACTTCCGGAGCTCCGACCGCTGGCCAAGCTTCCTGTACTCCCTGCACTGCTACGGTCCCCACCTGCAATAAAAAGATCATAGCCGGGATCAAGATGCTGATTGACAAATGTGAGTGCCCGAAACATAACAGGCCTATCAGTGGAGAAACATTTTTGGGGGCATAATTTGGTGTTATAAATCTTTCCAACCAGCCCCATCCAGGCCAGCGATTACCACTCTGTGGCCTGCCAATCATCCTATAATTTATGATGTGGAGATGCCGTTGTTGGACTGGGGTGATCACAGTAAGAAGTCTTACAACACCAGGTTAAAGTCCAACAGGTATGTTTCAAACACTAGCTTTTGGAGCACTGCTCCTTCCTCAGGTGAATGAAGAGGTGTGTTCCAGAAACATATATATAGACAAATTCAAAGATGCCAGACAATGCTTTGAAGGCGAGCATTTGCAGGTAATCAAGTCTTTACAGATCCAGAGATAGGGGTAACCCCAGGTTACAGAGGTGTGAATTGTCTCAAGCCAGGACAGTTGGTTGGATTTCACAAGCCCAGGCCAGATGGTGGAGGGTGAATGTAATGCGACCACAATACTGTGGTTTATTGTGGTTGTTGAGGCCACACTCATTATAGCCAAGTTCCGCACACATGAGTGCGGCCTCAACCGGGACCTGGGATTCATGTTGTATTATATTCACCCCCCACCATCTGGCCTGGGCTTGCGAAATCCTACCAACTGTCCTGGCTTGAGACAATTCACACCTCTGTAACCTGGGGTTACCCCTATCTCTGGATCTGTAAAGACTTAATTACCTGCAAATGCTCGCATTCTAAGCATTGTCTGGCATCTTTGAATTTGTCTATATATATGTTTCTGGAACCTACCTCTTCATTCACCTGAGGAAGGAGCAGTGCTCCGAAAGCTAGTGTTTGAAACAAACCTGGTGAACTTTAACCTGGTCCTACAATTTATATCATCGCTCATTGTCCTTCTTACCGAAATGCATCCCCTCACAGCATTAACTTTCATCTGCCGCATTGCCACCCATCCTGATACTGGCTTTTTAATCCCAGATTTTATTTAATTAACTGAATTAAAATTCCCAAGCTGCCATGGAGGTGTTGAATGGATGTCAGTGGATCACTAGTCCAGGTCTGTGGATTACTGGTCCAGTAACATAAACACTGTGCTGCCCTAAACCTATAACTGTTCAGTTTCCCACCTAAGAGCAAATACTTGCTGAACAACTCATTGTGACATAGGAGAGTAAACAGACTGATGAATTTGGAAGATAATCTTGAAGGGGCGGCATAGTAGCCCAGTGGTTAGCACTGCTGCCTCACAGCTCCAGGGACCCAAGTTCAATTCCGACCTCGGGTGACTGTCTGTGTGGAGTTTGCACTTTCTCCCCGTGTCTGCGTGGGTTTCCTGTGCAGGTTGGGTGGATTGGCCATGCTAAATTGCCCTTAGTGTCCAATAAAGGTTCGGTGCGGTTACTGGGTTATGCGGGTAGGGTGGAGGCGTGGACTTAAGTAGGGTGCTCTTTCACGACGCCAAGGCCCCAGGTTCGATCCCGGCTCTGGGTCACTGTCCGTGTGGAGTTTGCACATTCTCCCCGTGTTTGCGTGGGTTTCGCCTCCACAACTCAAAGATGTGCAGGCTAGGTGGATTGACCACTCTAAATTGCCCCTTAATTGGAAAAAAAAATAATTGGGTACACTAAATTTATTTTAAAAAAGTAGGATGCTCTTTCTCAGGGCCGGTGCAGACTCGATGGGCCGAATGGCCTCCTTCTGTACTGTCAATTCTATGATACTATAATGCGATGCAATGGCCATGTTGTTGGCCAGGTAATCCAGAGGACAGGAGTTCAAATCCCACCCTGACACACTGAGATATTCAAATTCAGTTTCTAAAGGGATAAGCTGATACCAGCGAGAGTAACCTTGACTCTGTTGGATGATTGCCAAAATGAAACCCAACTGGTTGACCAATGTGCTTTGATGGAAAGAAGTTTGCTGTCCTTACACATTATGGTCTGGAGCGTAACGCTTGTTTGGAGAGCTGGTGCAGATATGATGGGCCAAATGGTCTCCTTCTGTGCCATCGTGATTCTCAGATGACTTGAATCCTGGCATTTCTTTTATTTTTTTTTGGGGGGGGGGGAAGTGGGTATCGTTGGCAAGGTCAGTATTTGCTGACCATCCCTAATTGCCCTTGAACTGAGTTTCTTGCTCAGCCATTTCAGAGTTAACCACATTGCTGTGCGTCTGGAGTTACACGTAGGCCAGACCAGGTAAAGACTGCAGATTTCCTTCCTCAAAGGACATTAGTGGGCGGGATGATTTTGTTTTGTTAAAGCTTCATTGCTGAAACTAACTTTCAATTCCAATTTCTTTCAAACTATTAATTGATTTAAAACTATTAACGCCGTCAGCTGCCAGGTGGGATTTGAACCAATGCTCCCAAAGCATCTGGAATGCCAGTTCGGCGACATTACCACTACAGCACCATCTCCCCTAATAACCTTCCGAAGTGCTGGTGCAGTTTAAGGCAACTAAGGATAGGCAGTACAAGTCGGCCTTCTTAGCAATGCCCACGAGCTGTGTGTTTGGCACTGAATCTTGTTCTGAGGAAGATGTCAGCACAAGACCTGTAGATTCTGGCTGGAGAGCGAACCAGCCAGCCCTCTGTAGGGGTTCTCAGCTCTGCTTTCATAGGGGGACTAGAGTTGCCTACAGCCCTGGAGTCTCCCAGAATTAATCTCCAGCACACTGCAGTGAGCAGCCCAGGAGAAAAATAACAAGAGCATTGCAAAAGAATGCTCTTCTTCACCTTTTTACATTTATATGACTGTTTATTAGTCGGGTGAATGCTAACAAGACAAATGGAAAAGATTCTTGTCTGACAAGAATCATTCACTTGGGTAGCGGAGAGTCCAATCATGTTCCAATTGGTGCAGGAAGGAGGTGTGAGACACAGGCATACGTGCCAGGTGGCCAATGGTTGGAGGGTGGGGTCAGGATCCTTAGAGGCGAGATCACCTTGTGGTGAGATCCCTCCAGAATGCAGCCAACCAGAGTTGGCAACCATTTGAAATGAAATGAAAATCGCTTATTGTCACAAGTAGGCTTCAAATGAAGTTACTGCGAAAAGCCCCTAGTCGCCACATTCCGGCGCCTGTTCGGGGAGGCTGTTACGGGAATTGAACCGTGCTGCTGGCCTGCCTTGGTCTGCTTTCAAAGCCAGCTATTTAGTCCTGTGCTAAACCAGCCCCTCAGTACAGAAAGCAAAGAACCAGCTCTCTATCTTGTCGTGGAGACACAATGGTGGGCCTGCAGTGTCCCCCAGGGCCTGTGTGTGTTGTTAGGTGCTGGATCCTGACTGCCTCATCTGCTACTGCATGAAATTGCTTCCAAATACCCTCCCGTAGAATGAAACCAAAAATGATCAACTTGCCAGACATTGCCTCAGTAATTAAAACGGGGCGGCTTTCTGTGAAGAATTAATAAGGAGCGAAAAAGCGTGCAGACTGGAGTTGTTACATTCACACCTTGTCAGGACAATTCAAACACTGAGCCAAAGATCTTTCACACATATATCCCCTTTCATGGGATGGTTTCGATGGGTATTTTGTGTGTAAGTAATAGGATCAGGTCACAAAGCCTCTAAGTGCTCGTGTGTGCAAAAAGTAAAGTCTACTCAGTACATTTTCTGTGTTGTGTTTAGCAGCTCGTCTCAAAATGAATTGAATTAACCACTTTACACGTCTGTATGTTTGAACGGAACAGATTTTTTCCCCCCAAAAAACTGTGGAATATTTGAACAATTAATAAAACTGCAGGGGCCCAGTCCTGGTTTTAACCTCCCTTAAATTCATTCAAAACTCTGCTATTCATTCCCCAATCGCCCCTCTCCGTTTGCTGATCGACGTTGACTCCTGGTTAACCAATGCTTCCATTTAAAATTTCTCACCCTTGTTTTCAAATCGCTCAGTGGTTTCACCTCTCCCCGACTCCATAATCTCCTCCAGTCTCATAAATCGCCAAAATGTCTGTGCTCCTCCAATCCTGCCCCCCTGAACAGCCGTGGATTGGACTCCTTCACCATCAGTGGCCTTGCCTTTAGCCGCCAAGATCCTATGCTCTGGAATTCCTTCCCTAAACCTCGCCACCTTCTCCATCTCCCTCACCTCCTCTAAGACACTCTTTAAAGGCTTTCGCTCACCAGCATTTGATCACCTGCTCTAATATTCCCTTATGTGGCTCACTGTCAGATATTTCTGTATAACGCTCCCGCCAATTCCTCAGGGCATTTTATTATATTAAAAGTGCTATGTAGATGCAAGTTGTTGTTGTTGATTCTAATAAATTGTACAGCTGTGAGTAAATCAGGAGCAATTATTGAATTAACAGTCCAGTGTATTTTTTATTTTCTATATTAAATTCCAACCAAATAAATCTCTAACATGGATATTACCCTCTGTGCATTAGATTTGAATTCAGGCATGCATTACTGAGGAATATAAACAGATTTTCCAAAAAGATTCATGCGCAAGAGGACAATATTGAATAATGGGCCTGTGCAGTACATTTGTAAGTGTTTTTATTTCTTTCACACCCCCAGAGCTTGAAGCACGGGCTAATTTATGGGCCGTTGGTAAGATCCATCCCCTCGGAGCTGCATAGACTGTGCTTAGTTTGAAATCACAGTGAACGGAGATTGCAAAAGAATCTGGGTACTATCAATAATCAGATGGCAGAGAGAGCTCATGTCGATCTGAAAAATACATCCTGACTAAAATGACATGGTTTAGATTCAGCGCCGGTGCCTGTTGCTGATGAGCACAGTTCTCAATTCACAACCTAAGCATTTTCAGGACAGGCTTAGGTCGGATGGAAAAATTGTTCAATTGTTCCTTCCCTCCTCTGGGGTCGGGGGGTCCCATTACCATTCTGTCAGCGAGATGCTCACTGATCGGGGGAGGGGGGGGGGGGCAGAAAATCTGGTTGTATCATCATGGGGGGGGGGGGAGTGTCCATGGAGGGTCACGCAGTAGCTGGTTGACTTTTGTTTAACGGTGCCATTTTCTTTAGAAGTGTCTGGTGGGTCCCATTAACTGGGCACCAGTCAGGCTGCTCAGTGTTTCCAGAGGTCTCTGGACTGCCTGTATCAAAGCACCCACCAAGAAGGAGGGGGACCCAGACACTGATGAAAGGGTTGCCTGTCAGCGTCATAACGACATCCCAGCACGCTGTTTCACCATGGGTCAATGAGTGACACTACACGCTATTCAATGGCTCCCATCAAGACACCCATAAAAATGGCAGCAGCAAGGTTCTGTAAAAATGGGCGGTAAAATGCTGAGCCACTATCAGCGTGACGCTTCCATACACAGCGAGGCTAAGAAAACTGGCCCTCTCATTTTGAACTGATTTTTGTCTTAATCCTGTTACATGTAGATGATCTGGGAAATGAATTGCTCGTTTGCCGAAAGAGAGGTCACGTGACTCCATTAACCTATCATTCAACTTTGAACTTAGAAGACGCAGAATTTTCTGGCCCTTAGGTAGGTGACAAGAGGACACAAGACAAAGAACAGAAACATTTGACACTGCTGTGCAAAAGTCTTGACGCCTCAAGGGATGGGAGGACATTTTATTGCTTGTGCTGTTTTTCTACAATTACGGTACTTAACCGTGATTTTTCCCTCTGGTAATTTCTCTCTGGAGCTTCATGTGAAACTGCTGTTTTAAATAAAATCATACAGCTTACAAGCGTCTGGCTCCATGTCTTAATTAAATTCAATTTTTGTGGAAAATATTTCTGTTTTCACACCCATACCTGCAAGCAACCTGACTTGGCAACAGTTTTGTGAAAACGTGACAATCGCTTGGCCAAATATTTCAAACTAAAATCCAATTCCGTAGAATGATACAGCACAGGAGGAGGCCATTTGGCCCAGTTTTTTCTGTCCTGACTCTGAAAGAGCTATCCAATTAGTTCCACTCCCCCAGGTGGAATCCAACTCCAGCGGGGCTTTTGCTATGAGTCTTAAAACACTGATTCAACAACAGCAAGTTACATTACATTTGACACCACGATGCATGCAAGGTTTAACGCTGACATCAACATAATGAGGCAAACTGGAGCAGGCTGATTTTGGTTCCGAGACACATCTACCAGAGAACACAATGAGCGTCAAACTTTTTGGTTCAACAGCATACTCATGTACGGCCTAGCTAAATTGGGTTGATTTGGCAGATGAGCGAGCCACGTGCTGACTAGATACGGGACCAAATTGAATTGAACCAGTTCCTGCTGGCTCCGGGTTTCCCATTGCAGATTCCAGGCCAGGATGTGGACTTCACCTGATCCTTTTAGGGCAGTGTGGTATGGGTGTGAGCTTTCTGCTCACAGGCTAGAATGTTCCAGGACGTAACAGGGCAATAATGTAACCTGCATTATTTGCTGAGGAGAATTTGGCAAACTGGATGCTGGAATTGAACAGACAAGGCGAGATATGTTTGGTGACCAGAAAATTAGGTGACTACAACTGCCAAACCAATAAAAGGAAAGACTTGCATTTATTTAGCGCCTGTCACAATCTCAAGATGTTCCAAATGGCTTTGCAACCACAATGAATTTCCTGTTTTGTAAGAGGAAACGCGGCAGCCAATTTGTGCACAGCAAGCTCCCATAAACAGCAATGTGACAATGGCCAGATAATCTGTTCTTTCAGGTGTTGGGTGAGGCATGAGTACCGACCAAGGCATCGTGAAGACTTTGTGGGGCCAACAGTGCTGTGCCTTGGGTGCAATAGGGGTTATATCGAGTCGATCAGAATTCATTGTTGAAGCTGAAATGAAATGTGGTTGGAGACATTTTCACGGAATCTACCTGCAAATGGTTTCCGTAGCACCCAGATCTCCTCAGGCGTGGTCGTGATTGGTTGCACTGGAGACAGATGGGAAGGACTTGATTCAGAACCTCGAGAACCTGCGGGAATGTCAGTCACATTTTGAATGTGCTTTTATTTTCCTCTTTTCCCCCGCACCATCCCTTTTCACATTCCAGATCAAATGGTGATATTTTAACAGCAATAAAGCTCTCGCATTTTCCTTCTAAATCTCGGTCATGGCAGAGAGTGGAAAGGGATTGATTTGACTTGAAACCCAGCAGCCCCACCGCATGTCTAACTTTATGTTGTAGAATTTAGCAAAAAGGAGCAAAGAGAACTAATGCAGCAGATTAAAATTCCCAATAATCTTGATCATTCATGATCAATGCCATTTCCCCACAGTATTATAGTTAAGCCTAGTGAATGATTATTCCCACCGCTTTATTTCTATCCTGTTTTTATGCTCGTCAAGTCCTGTTTTTTTATGGGCCTTTTGGCTTGAAGATCTACTCTGTTTTGTTGATGGTGGGCCTTGTCTTTCCTCAGCCCTCCATTTCACTGCTCCCGGTGAATACACATCCTGCCACAGTGAGCTATGTGCACCTGTGGCCTAGTCCACAAATGGGCCATTTGTCCTCTCACGCTCTCCAGTGAAGGTACATTGTTCTCATAAGCAGGTCTGGCACTGTAACCTATGTGACTGAATTGGAACAGGGCTGAGCTCAGTGTTGGGAGGTTATCAGGCTCCTAGAAAAGAGACGGCACGTGTGCTCCAAGCTAGAAAAGCAGAAACATCCTTCAAAACACACAGAGACACAGAGAGCAGACAGATTACAGATGAGGAGGAGGAATACTTGACACAGGAATACAAGCAGCCTTGAAGGTTAGTCAGTTACTGTGCACAATATTTGACACAACCAAGCCCCTCTTCACCTTCATTCTTGTATTACTTCTATGTCATCAAACGATTGCCTGGTCAATGGGCACATTGCATTAGATTGCTAGGAAAAGTCAGAAAGAACCATTGGATCAAGATCTTGGGGAAAATGGGCAGACAACTACTCGATCATCAGGGGGAATGAGCACAAGGGTAGGTCATCCAGGAAATGGGGTCAAAGCCAACAGGACATAAAGATCAGCTGGAGAATTGGCTACTAGGTCATCAGATCACTTGGGGGATTGGAATAAAAGTTGCTCACTCAGCTGGGAAAATGGGCACACAGTAGTCTGTTTAAGCACTGTGATGTTCCTTTACAGCGCAGCATAACAATAAGGACCAATAGAACATTTATAGTTTTTTCCCTGCTTTAGAAAATAAATGCAGTTCTGCTTCATTTTACTTCATTGCAATGATGTTACCGTACAATTCAGTGGGTTCATATATGAGGCCTCGCAAGTAGGTCAGGAATGTGTGATTGTTTAGCAACTCTAGTTTCACAGCACTTGGAATTCAATGACTTGTTCCAACTGTGTCTGTACTGTATTAATCCATCCATCTCCACCTACACTAATATCAGTCAGAGGTGGACAGTTACTACTGTACCATACAAACTATTGTGCCTTTTAAAACCCCTCCTGAGTGTAGGCCTGGGAGCACTGCACAGCTGTTATGGTACCATCAAAATCACTGTCCTAATACACCAGAAAGAAGCTACATTTGATATGCCCATATGACATTAACTATTTAATAAATAAAAGTAAATAAAGACTTGCATTCATATAGCTCCTTTCATGAACTCAGGACTTCGCAAAGTCCTCTGCAGCCAATGAAGTATATTTTTGAAGTGTATTCAGCGCAGTGACCACTGGCACCGGAGCATCAGCCTACATTTTGCGCTCAAACCCCGGGAGTGGGACTGGGAACGCTGAAGGCTGCAATATAGATGCAAGAGTGCCATCCACTGAGCGACAGCTGACATTGTGGCATTTGAATTTTGAACTTTAGGGGTCGTCGAATGCAACTTGGAAAACAAAACAAAATCTACCGAGGGATAAGGTTAAAAACCCTGAAGATCAAAAACAGATCAGAGGAACTTCAAATAAAGACAGAAACGGCTGGGAAAGCTCAGCCGGCCTAGCAGCATTGGTGGAGGGTGCAACCGGGTTAATGTTTTGAGTCAATATGGCAAACGGTTAACTCTGTCTCTCTCCGCCAGACCTGCTGAGTTTATCCAACATTTTCGGTTTTAATTTCAGATTGACAGGAGTCCGCAGAATTTTCATTTCCGAGGAGCTTGGCTTTCCACTGGTCCCTTTATCTCTTCCCTCGGCAGAGAGACAGCAATCTTGCACTGTACATGCGTAAACTGTAGCACCGTGTTCCAGCTTGCAACAGCAATTCTGTCGAACACACGCTGACTTGGAAGTGAATGAAATGAAAATCGCTTATTGTCATGAGCAGGCTTCAATGAAGTTACTGTGTAAAGCTCCTAGTCGCCACATTCTGGCACCTGTTCGGGGAGGCTGGTACGGGAATTGAACCGTGCTGCTGGCCTGCCTTGGTCTGCTTTAAAGCCAGCGATTTAGCCCAGTGTGCTAAACCAGCCCCTGCTGGTTCTTTTACCAGAAAGCACAGAGTGTTTGCTACCTCTAAATTGGGCCCTGTCTGACTCTATTCCTGAGGTGATTTAACAATGTTTTCAGAGGGAAGAAACCATATCACTCATACTGCTGTGGAAACTAAACTTCAGCTGACCATTGCCGCCTATCCTGACCCTCTTATACCACCGGACAAAAAGGAAGGTACCAACTGAGCCCCCCCACCCCACCCAAGGGCACCCGAGAGCCAACATTAAACCGAAGCGGGATCCAAACAAGTCAACAGAAGCAGTTCAGCCAAAGAGAAAGCGGCCTTCGTTGTGAACGTGACAATCTGTATTCCAGCACAGGGGGAGCCCCAAGATTTAAAAAAAAGCGCGCTCATCCTAGTTTCAGTATTTACAGCTGCAGCTTTGGAAAGCATGTTCAAAAATTAAAAAAAGGTGTTCAGAGATTTAACGAGCTACCTTCCAACAAAAGCAACCCCAAATTCACAGGGTATGGCCCCCTTCAAGTGAGCCTGCGCATCTGGACAGCGAGATTATCATTTAACATCTGTTGAGGAAAACCAGTTATATCGAGGATCATTAGAACATAGATTATTCATTTCAAATTCACGCATTAGGGGAGGTTTTTTTTAAACATCTAATTGAAATGCAGTATGTGCTGCTTTCTGCTGTAGGTCAGCTCCTGGAAGACTGGGGGAGGGGCTCCATGCCTTGTATTTCGGAGCTTTGTCGATTGTTAATTACAACGTGCAATATTTGCCAAGGCGTGATGAAGCTAATAATCGCATTTGACGGTTTCAATGAACAAAAAAAACTGTCTCCCCCCCCCCCCCCGCTGCTACCTATTGCCACGTCAAACTATGGAAAGTGCTTTTTATTGGATTAATGAAGCAGAGAGGCTGCAGATGCAGGGATTGTGCTCCTCCGAGCACAGAGGGCTAAGAAGCAGTTTAACGGAGGTGTTCAAACCTATGAAGATTTTTCATAGAATCCCTGCAGTGCAGGAGGCCGTTCAGCCAATCAAGTCTGCACCGGCCCTTGGAAAGAGCACCCTACTTAAGCCCACACCTCCACCCTAACCCAGTAACCCCACCTAACCTAACATGGACTCTTAGGGGCAATTTAGCATGGCCAATCCACCTAACCTGCATGTCTTTGGACTGTGGGAGGAAACCGGGGCACCCGGAGGAAACCCACGCGGGCACGGGGAGAACGTGCAGTCTCCGCACAGACTGTGACCCAGCCGGGAATCGAATCTGGGATCTTGGTGCTGTGAAGCCATATTGCTAACCACTGTACTACCGTGCCGCCCAAATGTTAGTTATGATAGTTAATCAATGTGCAGTAAAAAATACACTACCCACTGGGATAAAAGTGCCAATATAATGACAGTCTTCAATTACCCACCTCTTCCCCATTCTTCTCCTTCTGTGTTCAGCAACAGGTTTCTATGCTCCGGAAATATTGATTTAAGTCAGTTTTGTCTGACTCACACTAAATTACCATCTGCCTCATACTTCAACACATCTCTCCATAGTGACATTCTATTGCTGCAAATGAGATTTCATTACAGAAGGATTGCATAGAACTATTGATTTCAGCGGCAGAAATTGCGAGTCCCGGCCACTTTAATCATCCTTTATTTGGAGGTGATGATTGACTGGTTTCGAAAGATCTTCAAGATGGGCACTGCCAGTAACTTCGGGGAAATGCATAGTCCTGTTCAACCATATCATGGCTGATCTGTCTCTCAACTACATCTACTTATCTGTCCTCTATATCCCTTGACTAACAAAAATCTATCGATCTTAATTGTGAAAATTTTGATGGAACCCCATCATCGACAGCCTTTTCGAGAGGAGGGAGTTACTGATATCCACTCGTCTTTTGTGTGAAAATGTGCTTTCACTTCGAAAGGGCCTACCTCTCAACTAAGCCAGGAAAATCTCAAGCAACAGACTCAACTATTCCAATCTTGCTGTTAGTTGGCTTTGCATAGCAGCTTAAAAATATATCTATGAAATATGCAGCAGATCTCTAAAGATACTTTCTACAGTGGTGAAATATACTCTATAAATGAGTAAAGTAAGGTCAATTTATACGTACCTTTCCTTTTAAGCATTACATTTTGCTTCATCTTCCTCCCAATCTTTCTTCCCTCCACCTCTCATGAAGATGTTGACTCTTGCTGCATTAGTTCCCTTTGGTTGCCTTCTACTACCGTGCTTAAATGACCACTATCTATATACACGCCCCGACATTAAGCTGTATTGAAGAGCTGATGGGCAGCGCATAAGAAATCTGTTTCTGCCACCTTCTGGGTTCCATATTCTAGCAGGGATCATTGAACAGCCGTCAACAGCAAGAAGCTTGGCTGATTTCCCTTCCCTTTTCAAATGGCATTGAGGAATGTGGCATCCTCAGGAACATCGCCATCTCCAGGTTCCTCTCCAAGTCACACTCCATTATGACATGGAAGTAGGTCACTGTTCCTTCATCGTCGTTTGGTCAAAATGGTGGAATTCCCTCCCTAACGGCACTGTGATTGTGTCTACACCAAACGGACTGCAGTAGTTCAAGAAGGCAGCAATTAGGGATGGGCAATAAATGCTGGCCCTGCCAGCGATGCTCAAGTTCCATGAATAAATAAACAAAAAGAAACTCAGCCACTTACTGAAACATCAAAGGAAATTCTACTCAATGTATTTCATATCATTATGGCGGCACGGTAGCACAGTGGTTAGCACTGTTGCTTCATGGCGCCAGGGTCCCAGGTTCGATTCCCGGCTTGGGTCACTGTCTGTGCAGAGTCTGCACATTCTCCCCATGTCTGCGTGGGTTTCCTCCGGGTGCTCCGGTTTCCTCCCACAAGTCCAGAAAGACGTGCCGTTAGGTGAATTGGACATTTTGAATTCTCCCGCCGTGTCCCCGAACAGGCGCCAGAACGTGGCGACTGGGGGATTTTCACAGTAACTTGGGATTTGGATTTGTTTATTGTCACGTGTACCGAGGTACAGTGAAAAGTATTTTTCTGAGAGCAGCTCAGCAGATCATTGACATGAAAACAAAAGGAAATAAAAGAAAATACATAATAGGGTAACACAAGGTACACAATGGAACTACATAAACACCGGCATCGGGTGAAGCATACAGGGGTGTCGTGTTGATGAGGTCAGTCCATAAGAGGGTCGTATAGGAGTCTGGTAACAGTGGGGAAGAAGCTGCTTTTGAGTCTGTTTGTGTGTGTTCTCAGACTTTTGTATCTAATGTAAGCCTACTTGTGACAGTAAAGATTATTATTACTTGTCCACAACTGGGTTTCTTACATGTTGTGGCGCTAACAATTTGCACACAAAGACTCGAGACATGTACAATCGAGGCTTTATTACAGTGTGATGCTATTCCTCCGGCGGCAGCTGTAGAATAGGATCTCAGTGACTCACACGCATATTTATACACAAGCTCCCTGTGGGCGGAGCTAGCCAGTAGGGGCTTACCGGAGGAACCTGTATTACAGGTACAGCCATACATCCCCCTACTGCAAGTACACATATCTACAGTGGTTATATCACCACATTCACCCCCTGTACAAAATGAGTCCGGCGGGGGTGACGTGTAACTATAATACAAAGGATGATCTATTTACAAAAGGGTTCAAACAAAGAAAACCAAGAGTCCATCCGGTTAGCAGGTTACAGGTTGAGCTAAATCAGCGGTCGAACGTTCCGCTGTGATCGGCGTAGCTGTGGTGGCGACGTCGGCACAGACGGTGATGGCAACGATGGTGCAGGTGCTGGCGGTGTTGGTGCTCGCTGCTGGCGGGATGACTCCGAGTGCGAGCCGAAATCTTCCGTGTCCTCCAGTGTGGGCAGGGGACAAAGGATGGACCTTGTGGGGACGGGTACGGGGGCACCGGGGAAAAGGAGGGTGGCACGGAGGGGGGGGGGGGGAGAAAGGGGCGTGGGCATGGGATCGGCACCTGAGGGAGCCAGGTCCCGGAGCGAGACTGTGTCCTGGCGGCCGTCGGGGAACTCCACGTAGGCATACTGAGGGTTGGCGTGGAGTAGGCGTACTTTGTCCACCAGGGGTTCCGCCTTGTGGTGCCGGACTTGCCTACAGAGAAGGACTGGGCCCGGAGTTGTGAGCCAAGTCGGGAGCGACACTCCGGATGTAGACTTCCTAGGGAAGGCAAAAACACGTTCATGGGGTGTACTGTTAGTTGCGGTGCACAGTAGTGACCGAATGGAATGGAGCGCGTCAGGGAGGACCTGCTGCCAGCGAGCAGCTGGGAGGTTCCTGGACCGTAGGGCCAGCTGGATGGCCCTCCATACCGTCCCGTTCTCCCTCTCTACCTGCCCGTTTCCCCGGGGGTTGTAGCTGGTCGTCCTGCTGGAGGCGATACCCCTGCTGAGCAGGAACTGACGCAGCTCATCGCTCATGAACGAGGATCCCCTGGCACTGTGGATGTAGTCAGGGAAACCGAACAGAGCGGAAATGGAATCCAGGGCCTTGATGACGGTGGCAGACGGTGGCATGGGATGGCGAAGGGGAACCTAGAAAATTCATTGACCACACTAAGGATGTAGGTGTTGCGGTCGGTGGAGGAGTGGGGCCCTTTGAAATCCACGCTGAGGTGTTCAAAGGGGCGGGACGCTTTCACCAGGCGCGCGCGATCTGGCCGGTAGAAGTGCGGCTTGCACTCGGCACAGACCTGGCAGTTTCTGGTGACTGTCCGTACTTCCTCAACGGAGCAGGGCAGATTGCGGGCTTTGATTAGATGGTACAAGCGAGTGACCCCCGGATGGCAAAGGCTCTTGTGCAAGGCACGGAGCTGGTTCAGTTGTGCGCTGGCACATGTACCTCGGGAGAGGGCGTCTGGGGGCTTGTTGAGCTTGCCGGGGCGATACAAGACCTCGTAGTTAAAGGTGGAGAGCTCGATTCTCCACCGCAAGATTTTGTCATTTTTGATCTTGCCCCGCTGCGTGTTGTTGAACATGAAGGCTACCGACCGTTGGTCAGTGAGGAGAGTGAATCTCCTGCCGGCCAAGTAATGCCTCCAGTGCCGCACAGCTTCAACGATTGCCTGGGCTTCCTTTTCGACAGAGGAATGCCGAATTTCGGAGGCGTGGAGGGTGCGTGAAAAGAATGCCACAGGTCTGCCTGCCTGATTCAGCGTGGCGGCAAGGGCGACATCTGAAGCGTCACTTTCTACTTGAAAAGGCAGAGTCTCGTCTACTGCGTGCATCCCCGCCCTGGCTATGTCAGATCGAATGCGGGCGAAGGCCTGTTGTGCCTCGGCCGTGAGGGAAAAAATGTGTGGACTGGATAAGTGGGCGGGCCTTGTCTGCGTATTGTGGGACCCACTGGGCGTAATAATAAAAGAACCCCAGGCAGCGTTTGAGGGCCTTGGGACACTGGGTGAGTGGAAGCTCCATGAGGGGGCGCATGCGGTCGGGGTCAGGCCCCAGTAGTCCGTTTTGGAGTACGTAGCCGAGGATGGCTAAGCGGTCTGTGCGGAACACGCACTTCTCCTTGTTGTACGTGAGATTAAGGAGAGATGCGGTGTGGAAGAATTTAGAAAGATTGGCGTCATGGTCCTGCTGGTCATGGCCGCAGATGGTGACATTGTCGAGGTACGGGAAGGTGGCCTGCAGTCCGTACCGGTCAATCATTCGGTCCATTTCTCGTTGAAATACCGAGACTCCATTCGTGACGCCGAAGGGAACCCTAAGAAATTGGTACAGACGACCGTCTGCCTCGAAGGCAGTGTAGGGACGGTCCGATTTACGGATGGGGAGCTGGTGGAAGGCGGATTTCAGGTCAATATTAGAGAAGACCCGGTACTGTGCAATCTGATTGACCATATCAGATATGCGGGGGAGAGGGTACGCGTCGAGCTGCGTGTACCGGTTGATGGTCTGGCTGTAGTCCACGACCATCCTGTGCTTCTCCCCGGTCTTAACCACTACCACCTGGGCTCTCCAAGGTCTGTTGCTGGCCTCGATGATACCCTCCCGAAGCAGCCGCTGGACTTCAGACCTGATGAAGGTCTTGTCCTGGATGCTTTACCGTCTGCTCCTGGTGGCGACGGGTTGCAATCTGTGGTCAGATTGGCAAAGAGTGAGGGAGGCTCGACCTTGAGGGTTGCGAGGCCGCAAACGGTGAGGGGAGGTAGGGGTCCGCCGAATTTGAGGGTGAGGCTCTGGAGATTGCATTGGAAATCCAGGCCTAGTAAGAGTGACGCGCAGAGGTTGGGCAGAATGTACAGACGGAAACGGTCGAATTCCATGCCCTGTACAGTAAGTTTAACCAGGCAGAAACCCCGGATCGGGACAGAGTGGGAACCGGAGGCGAGAGAGATCTGCCGGATGGCGGGATGGACCGCAAGGGAATAGCGCCTTACCGTGTCCGGGTGGACGAAGTTCTCGGTGCTCCCGGAGTTGATGAGGCAGGAGGTCACGTGGCCGCTGACCAGTACCGTTGTGGAAGAGGGTGCCAGGTTGCGAGGACGCGACTGGTCGAGCGTAACGGAGGCGAGTAGTGGGCGATCGGCAGTCGAGTCTGATGAGTCCGACGAGTAGCGGTAGCGACCCGTGTCCCGTGGCCCCGTCCCGGGGAGGACAAAATGGCGGCGTCTGGAGTACCTGTGTGGGAGAAGATGGTGGCGGACAAGATGGCGGCGCCCATGGAGCGTACGTTGTGGGGTCGGGACAAGACGGCGGCGCCCACGGAGCGCACGTGGCGGGGCGGTGAAAGATGGCGGCTCCCACTGATCGCACGTGGGGTCGGGGGAAGCGGACGGCAGGGCCCATTGTGCGATCAGCTGAGGCGAGGGGGGGGGAACGGGGGCGCGATAGCGGCAACCGACCGGGACTGACACACCGCTGCAAAGTGGCCTTTCTTGCCACAAGCTTTGAAGGTCGCGATGCGGGCAGGGCAGCATTGGTGGGATGCTTCTGCTGACCACAGAAGTAACAGCGGGGACCCCCAGGGAGCGCGGTGCGGCAAGCAGCGCAGGCGTTGTGCGTGGGGGCGCCTGCTGGGGGGGGCGGTTGCGGGGTCCACGAGGCGTAGGATGGGTGGGCCGAGTGGCTAGCGGAGTAAGTTCGTGCACTACGGGAGGCGGCCATTATTGAAAGCGCCAGAGTCTTTGTGGCCTCAAGGTCGACGGCGGCCCCTTCCAGCAGTCGTTGCCGGATGGTGTCCGATGCAATGCCTGTAACAAAGGCATCGTGCATGAGTAAATCAGAGTGTTCCGTGGCTGTGAGGGCCCGACAGTCGCAGTCTCGTACCAGAGGTATAAGGGCCCTCCAGAAGTCCTCAATCGACTCACCCGGCTTCTGGACACGAGTAGAGAGTAGATGTCTCGCAAACAGGGTGTTTGTCGACAGTGCATAGTTCTCCTTGAGCAGTTCCATAGCTCTGGCGTAGTCAGGCGCATCTCGAATTAGCAGAAAGACGCTGGAGCTAAGTCTTGAGTACAGGAGTTGTCTTTTTTGAGCCTCCGTCGGGGGAGGGTCCGCTGAAGAGATGTAGGCCTCGAAGACTGCAAGCCAGTGAATGAAGTCTTTCCTGGCGTGAGGCAACTGCGGATCCAGCTGCAGACGGTCAGGCTTGATCCTGATGTCCATGGTGTAAGGAAAAATCACACAGCAATAAATTGTGGCGCTAATAATTGCACACAAAGACTCGAGACATGTACAATTGAGGCTTTATTGCTGTGTGATGCTATTCCTTCGGCGGCAGCTGTAGAATAGAATCTCAGTGACTCACACGCATATTTATACACAAGCTCCCTGTGGGCGGAGCTAGCCGGCAGGGGCTTACCGGAGGAACCTGTATTACAGGTACAGCCATACATCCCCCTACTGCAAGTACACATATCTACAGTGGTTATATCACCACACATGTGCTATTCCAAGTGGGGACAAACAGGCAGCCGACTCCCTTTGCTTAATCCACATTTTGTTTGGGCACTTAAGGGAAAAACTGTTGGAGATCACAGCGGAGAGGCCACGTTTCACTATTCCATAACTCCCACAGATTGCATCCCTACCTCAAATGGCAGGATAAGTGTGCAGAGCAAACTATCTATTATATTGCTTGAAGAGGTGTAGAACAATGCCACTGCACTGCCAGTCAATGCAGCTGACCATTTCTGCTTTGTGTAAATTAACTTGCTCCCAAGAAAATAGACCCACATTCACTTTTAGAAATAAGTTTACCCTACTAGTTAGCCTATAAATTTGAAATAATTATATTATTTACTGCCTTTAGCTCTTAATAGACTTCATTAGCTTCCATTCACACCCCATGCTTTAACTCGAAAGCTCCTTCAGAAAGAAGTTCTCCATATCTATTTGCCTCAACTCATTTCATTTCTCATTAGAATTTTTAAAAATGAAGGGCAAATTCTCCTTCAGCATCATTGGATGTGAGCTTTGTACACAATCTGATTTGTTTCACAGGAACATGCGGAGACCCTCTTCATAATAAGAAGAGGTTTCCCAAAGAGACTGTGAACGTTACAGACAAAATTTGTTACCGAGTGACGACAAATGTGATGGGGCTCTAACTGGCCCTCCCAAAATCCCAGTTGCCAGGCTTGCTCCCTGCCATATTTCAAAGGTTGACTTTGAGCCTCTGCAGTTGGCGGAAAAATGGATGATACCAAATTGGCACAGTCTGCTTTACATCGGGCAGGAGATACAAAAGTCTGAGAACACACACAAACAGCTTCTTCCCCGCTGCTCCAGACTCCTAAACGACCCACTTATGCACTGACCTGATTAATACTATACTCCTTTCTGCTTCACCCGATGCAAGTGTCTATGTATTTACATTGTGTACCTTGTGTCGCCCTATTATGTATTTTCTTTTTATTTTCATGTACTTAATGATCTGTTTGAGCTGCTCACAGAAAAATACTTTTCACTGTACCTCGGTACACGTGACAATAAACAAATCCAATCCAAATCTTTATTCCCGTTAACTTCAAAATGGAGATAAAATCTGCGAGAGATGTAAATTAGGTGGAACCACTCTCTGTCAACCGGTTTTGCATTGTTGCGTGAAATGCTTGGACACATTTTCATGGAATCATGGAGACTGGCAGCACAGAAGGAGGCCTTCTGGCCCATCGTGCCTGTGTTGGCTCTTTGAAAGAACTTTCCAAATGCCCTCATTCACTCTGCATTTTCACCGTAACCTTGCAATTGCTTTTCCGTCTCAAGTGTTTCAGTCAGTGTACTCCAGATCATACCAGCTTGAGGTGTAAAAAAAAAAGTTTCCTCATCTCAATTTCTTTATTGATGTGACGGGGTTGCCCAAATAAAACCATAATTATCTAGTATGCGGCCCTGTCAGCCCTTTTAAAAATGAGTCACCCTTCAGCAAAACAAAGAAACTTGAAAATTAAAGACATAAATATTAAGGCACATTGGTTTCTCATAAGACTAACACAGGGTTTCCCAGAAGTAACCAATAAAGTCGAAGGCGTGGGGACGATGGGAGGAGGTGAAGCAACATATTGTCTGGTTTTAGTATTTAGCAGATTGGTTTCCAAAAGGAAAATCGGGAGGCACCTTATTGAGATGAGCTTTTGGGAAACCCTGGTCCAAAATAAAAGAAAGAAACGCTTAATAAACTACCTTGTCCGTGAGGTAATTCTTCTATACTGCTATTGGCTCTGTGATAACCAAAGGAACTGAAAAGTGGCTGATGATGGAAAGGTGGAGGTGGAGGGGGTGGTGACATGGAATTAAAGTGATGAGTGGAGTCACCATTGACTATTGTCGTGCCATAGGCCGTGAGCTGTATCTTGTGATATTGCTGAGAATTGTGGGCATAAATAACTGCATCCCAAGAACCTAAAATGTTGAAACAAAAAAATGAAAAAGAAAAGGCAAAATATAGGAAGCAACAGCAAAAAAAATTCTCAAACTTAAAATGTAGTAAGCAAACAATAGTTAACACCTTTTAACTGTTACCGTGCCCCAGAATGACGATGTGTTATACAACAAATGTTCTGATTAGTACATATTGATAGCTTCACATCTTAATCGTTGAGGCCGGCATTGCAATGCAATAGGTATCTTAGTATATTCAGGAAAAATAAAATCATCCTTGACCCTATACAGCACCAGATTGGCTATCACGGAGGGAGTTACAGTGCATATAAGACCCCCACTATTTTGCTTACGTGGGAACATAAGAATAGGAGGAGGTTATTTAGGCCCCCGCCACCCAGACTGTCAATCCCTAGGCCTGTTCCATCGTTCAATAAAATCAAGGCCGATTTCTGTCTTGGCTCTATTTGTCGCATGACCCTGAATTCCTTTTACAAGAACATATCAATTCTAGTTCTGAAATTTTCAATCAATCCCATGGCCTCACAGCCCTTTAAAACTAAAATGCAGGCTGAATTTTTCAGTTGGAATTAAATTACACCGGCTGTAGGACTGCTTTGATTGACAGGCCATCTGATGTAGATGAGACAAAACCATTGCTATCTGTTCCTGTAGTTTCAATAGAGTTCTTTGTTACCATTTCCCAAGGACCATTCATTGCGAATGCTTGGCTAAGTTTTAAACACCCCTAAAGCAATTATATTAGCAAGGGTTTCTGAGTTCACATTTTGATTGATAGTTTAAAAAGGCTATTAAAGACTTAGCTGCCTTTGGTGTTATACGTGGATACGCTTTTGTTTGTTTTTATAACAGATTGAACACCTGAGTGGATTTAAAATCTTTGAATGGGTTTCATGAAGGAACTTTTTTACTGCATCAAGTGTGTATGAATGAGAGCTTTGTTAGATTGTCAGAAGTTTAATTATTTCCATCCCCACATGGCTCCTGAGCTCTGCCCATAATTAATACTGGGCAAGTGACTATTGAGATGGCATAGATGGTATGAGGTGGCAGGAAGCGTATTAGTTTGCATGGAGGGAGCATGGGGAGTGGGTAGGGGAATGCAGGGATTGGAGGAATGAGGGCCAGGGGGCTAGCTTCCTGAAAATTGGGATGAAGTCCCAGAGAACCGATGCAGGCCTTCTAACCAGTTTGCTTTGGTGCACCCCCCTTGCTCCCCCCCCCCCCCCCCCCCCGAATTGTGGCTGTCTATGATCAGCCTCCCAGCTAGAATTCTATTCTACCCCACACTAACACTCCAGAGCAGAAATTAGGTATAATGGGGTGCTTTAAACTGAGGTCGGTTTTCTGAGTTGGACATTTCTCAACTCAAGCTGCCGGCCTCGATTGTGAAAATCGGACATTGTGAATTCAAATTCCACCCGAACAGTTTTGAGAACTAAATAATTTGGAAATAAGAAGCTGGCATCAGTAAACAATGGCCATGAATTTGTCAGATTGTTCTTGTTGCGCATTCGCGTTTGTTCCTAGCTGGAGCAAGGTAACTTTAAAAGTTCAACCAGGTGACGTACCATTGATTTCATCGACTTCAGATGGGCGGGCTAACAATCCGTCTATTCTAGCATCCTGTGAGAAATCGCCTTTCCGATAAAGCTCTTGTTTGTTTGTACTTTGTGGTCTGCAAGCCTATCCTTTGAAAATACCACAGTTCTAAAAACCCAACCAGTTCACGAAATGAAATGAAAATCGCTTATTGTCACGAGTAGGCTTCAATTAAGTTACTATGAAAAGCCCCTAATCACCACATTCCGGCGCCTGTCCGGGGAGGCTGGTACGGGAATGCCACTTAGGGAAGGAAACCTGCTGTCCTTTCCTGGCCTGGCCTACGTTTGACTCCAGGCTTTTAACTATCCCCTAGAGCGGCCTAGCAAGCCGCCTCAGTTACATTCAAGAAAGCAGCTCTTCCCCACTGTCTCACGAGCAATGAAAACTGGCCTTGCCCACATCTCAAAAATGACTAAACAATAAGATATTTGATAATGAAACCATTAACCGCGTCAAATGACCACTTGGTATCAAACAATTTGGGGACATAAATAAACCCTGGAAATCTGTGGTAGTGGGAATGTGAAGCTTACGTTGTGCTCAGTGTTTTATTGAACTCCAAGTCCCTGTTGCAAGGGAAATCGTCAATCTCCATTTCAGGGCACCTGACTGATTTCTTTGCCTCTGTATGCCTGAAGGGTTCAAAGAAGAGTCATACCGGACTGGAAAAACATTGACTCTGTTTCTCTCTCCACAGATGCTACCCAGACCTGCTGAGATTTCTCAACATGTTCTGTTACACATGTCTGAAGAGCCAGCACAGGCTAGGAATCCATTAAACTATCCATTAGTAGGTCAGAGTTTAGATAGAAACAGTCCTCATTAATAATGGGAGATGAACCATATGGGAATCTTGAATCATTCCGACCAGATGTGATTTAAACGGCTATAGCTCTCCAAGCCAACCAAAGGTCACTGTCTGAATGGAAAAAGAAGATATTAAAATGTGTGTACAAGTAGCTCAATGACCTCCTCCCGGAAATTCCGTTGTGGGATTCTCCATTGTTTTGCTATCTGTGAGTGGAGATCTGTCACTAGAGCCTTGCGCTAATAGGTAGGCTGCTCTTTAATTACATTGAAATAAGGTTTACAATATCAAACACCTGTAAATCGGCTTGAGAGAGGGTTGGTTCTGATCTCCAGCAATTGGAACATCTACACTTACTGTTGATTTTACTCGCCAATGTGATTGGGGAATGGGGTGAGGGGATGGTGCAGCATGGAGGCTCTTGATTGTGACATGACTTTGTCCATACCAGGCGCACCATTCTCCCACCGTCCCATTGATCACTTCCAGACACTCAGCGGGATCGGAAAGCCAGGCTAGTGTTGCTTTTGTATGTTGCCCTCATTTCCTGCCTGCACATTAAGGGACTGCTTTTATTCACAAGCAATGCCACCTCCAGCTAGAAATAGGAGCAACGACCAATCATCAGGCTCCATTTCAGGGCAATCCGCCCACTCCCGGTTATTTAATAGAAAACCTCTCAGTTTGTTTCTGACACGGACCTCAGGCACTACGTTGACACAAACACTCCGACCTCACTCATTATTTGCACCTCAATCACTATTAACACGGAAATGTAAAGTCCAGCCTTGAGCCGAAGTTTGAAATTGCACAAATAATACTTGTTGAACTTTCAGCAGATACTTCCTTTTGTGAAGTTTCATTTGTAAATCTATGCATTTTATTAACTCACTGCAAACTTATATGCTTTTGAACATATTTAGTTAACCTGGCAAATATACAAAATAATAAAACAGGTTCAGAATAAAAATCTGACAATAGCAAGAAAAATTATTTTCTAGAAGGAATAGCTACCAAATCATACACTTGGAGGCGTTACAATTGCTCGATTCCTCACTTTGGATGTGAATAAATAACGTATGTTAATGTGCACCAGATTCCCTCATGCATAACAGGTACAAAAGAAACCAATATTAAAAACAGTTCATTTAAAAAAAATACTCGATTGTCTCGATACATTTTTTGTTTGGCAATTTGAAGTGCATTTATTCAGGTTTCCTGTGACAAAGGTGAGGAGGAATATTTGTGTTTTACCTGATCGCTTGCTAATCACCTCCGCAATAGATGATGGGAAATATCCCACTCTGTCGTTGCCGGTTCTGTTGTCATGGATACATCCTTTCCACCTCCCATCAGGATGCTGCTCCAGAACCTTCAGGGAAATCAAAGAAAGCACAAATTTAGACACCTCTGGAAGAAACTTCGATGACTTTTGATCCTGTCAGTGTATACTGTGGGGGCTGTGTTTGACAGAATAATCTGTGTGCAAAATAAATAATGGGCCTGAGGCCTTCTCTTAGTCCAGGACATGCAGCCTGTAAATCTGAGAGGCCTAGAAGAGCTGTTAAGGCAGGTTACGCTGCACCCTTACTATTTACAGTCTGAAATTGTGCTGCCATTTCGACTGGATGTGTTGCTCCTGTCCTTCAGGAGTATTTGTTCTACGTGTCGTCCTGTGCCCGGTCAGGTTTTTGGAAAGAGTTGAAGATAACAAAAGCAGATTACGCTGAAAGCAAGATGAAACATCACAGATGTGTGAAAATAGAAGTAAGAAAAAAGATAAGCTAAATCTAAAAACATTGAGATCGAAAGGTCAGGTAAAGTTAGGACACAGCATGAAGGCAATGAGAAGAGAAAAGGTGTCTCGCCTTAATTTAACCCCACCCTACCTGCTTTCTGTCAGATTGCAGGTGT
Organism: Scyliorhinus canicula; assembly: GCF_902713615.1. Classification (NCBI taxonomy): domain Eukaryota; kingdom Metazoa; phylum Chordata; class Chondrichthyes; order Carcharhiniformes; family Scyliorhinidae; genus Scyliorhinus; species Scyliorhinus canicula. Next base: position 19,480,537 of record NC_052160.1, on the reverse strand, counting down.
AATCGGGCATTCTAATTAATTTGTCAATGTTGCAGTGTAGTCCTAATGGTATCAGGACAACCACGAGGAAAGCCTTGTTGGAAGGCCCTTATGATGGACAGTTCCACTCCTACTTGATTTGGTGGTTGTTGGCCTATCGATTGAGGAGTGATTAATACCTTGATGATATTGTTAATGGTGATGGCTGTGTGTGGAGCACCACCTGCTGTATTTCTGCAGTATTGCTGGGGATTGACCGAAAAGAGACTCCTTGGGCAGGATTCTCCCAGCCCGCGCCAGGCCGGAGAATCCCCCCAAATGGGCCACGCCGCCCTGATGCAGTGCGGAGAATCGGAGCCATTGGCGCCGGCGTGGTTGGCGCAGCATCGGTTGCGGACGGCTCTACGCGGCCGGCCTGCCGATTCCATGGCCCGTACGGGCCGAGCGGCCGTAGGAAAAGAGCCGAGTCCCGCCGGCGCCGTTCTAACCTGCTCTGAGCCGGCGGGACCTCGGCGTGTACGGGTCGGGTGGCGACCTGTGGGGGGGGGGGAGGGGAGGGGATGTCCGACCCAGGGGGGGGGCTTTCGATGTGGCCTGGCCCGCGATCGGGACCCGCCGATCGGCGGGCCGGCCTCTGTGGCTGGGGGCCTCCTTTCCAATGCGCCGGCCGCTGCAGCCCTGCACCATGTGCTTCGAGGCTGGCGCGTTGAAGGAGGCCCATTGCGCATGTCCTCGTTGGCGCCGGTGCAACTGCGCATGCGCGGATCCCGTGGCGCCCAGTTCGTGCCGGGATCTGCAGCTGGAGCAACGCAAACAGCTCCAGCGCTGTGCTGGCCTCCTGTAGGGGCCAGAATTAAACGCGATGGCGTTTACGACGGCGTGGACACTCTGCCGCGGGATTGGAGAATCCCGCCCCTTACTTAATCATTTCAGTCGCCATTGGTACACTAAACATTTGTATATTTGAAAGTCACTCAAACCCCTTCAAAGTTTCAAAATAACAAATTATCCTGTCAGAACTGATGTTCTTCACTCGTTTTCAACAACTTGTTCCTGGGATGTGAGCATTGCTGGCAAGGGCAGAATTTATTTATCTCCTTTTTTAGCTCCTGGGGCTAAACATCAAGGGATATGGGGGGGGGGGGGGGAAGGCGGGATCAGGGTATTGAACTTGATGATCAGCTATAATCATAGTGAATGAGCAGACTCGAAATGCTGAACGGCATCCTCCAGCTTCTATTTTCTACGCATGTTTCTATAGCAGTTTGGTATAACTGAGTGTCTTGCTCGGCCATTTCATTGTTTTCCATTTTTCCAATTAAGGGGCAATTTAGCGTGGCCAATCCACCTACCCTGCACATCTTTTGGGTTGTGGGGGTGAGACCCATGAAGATACGGGGAGAATACACGAACTCCACACGGACAGTGACCTGGGGCCGGGATCGAACCTGTGACCTCGCACCGTGAGGCAGCAATTCTAACCGCTGCGCCACTGTGCTGCTCTTGCTTGCCCATTTTAGGGACAGTTAAAGGTCAACCACATTACTCAGGGTCTGGAGTCAGGTGTAGGTCAGACCAGGTAGGAACGCAGATTTCCTCTCCCAAAGGCAACGAGTGAACCAGGTGGATTTTTGCAACAATCTGGTAGTTACATGATTATTTTTAATGAGACTAGCATTTTATTCCAGACTTACTAATTAAATATAAATTCCCTCAGGTGCTATTATAGGATTTAATTCATGCTTCCAGGCCCCTGAATTACTGCCCTAATATCAATACCATTGTACTTCCATCTTTAATTGTGATATTCTATCACCAGCCAGAATGAGCTAAAGGAGGAGATTCCTCAGGGTTTCCTTTCATTCCGAACAGAGGGCATCATGTCTCCACTTAAACATCAACCCGTAAAGCCATGGTCACTGTGCCTGGGAACACATTGCCGCCTGGTGTGGTGGACCCTTAAAGAGGGGGCCAGAACAGTTCTCGACTGGGACAGATAGCACATCAGGTAGAAGGCAAATGTCTTCATAGCTAACAATTGGTCCATCCGATCTCCTGGATTGGTTGTGATCAGCTGAAGGGGTGGAAGAGAAATTTTCCAGAATATTATTATCCCTCATTGATCCTGGATATTTTTCTCTTTTCTCTTTTGTCATAATTGCCGCAAAGAGAAAAGGTATGGAAGCGCCCACACTCTAGATTCTGGTCAAGCACGATGAGAGGGTGTTGTTCATGCAATCAAAATAGGGATCTGCTCAAAGCCCGCGCGCGCAAAAACTCTGCTGACGTCACTGCACATCACATGATGCAGAACCAGCAATAATGTATTCCCAGATACATAACACCCCTCTCACTTTACTTCATTAGTGCAATGCCAACAATGAACATTTACACAACAGATCCTCTGGTATGTTATTTCTATACATATATACAATTTAGGGCAGCATGGTAGCATGGTGGTTAGCATAAATGCTTCACAGCTCCAGGGTCCCAGGTTCGATTCCCGGCTGGGTCACTGTCTGTGTGGAGTCTGCACGTCCTCCCCCTGTGTGCGTGGGTTTCCTCCGGGTGCTCCGGTTTCCTCCCACAGTCCAAAGATGTGCGGGTTAGGTGGATTGGCCATGCTAAATTGCCCGTAGTGTCCTAAAAAGTAAGGTTAAGGGGTGGGGGGTTGTTGGGTTACGGGTATAGGGTGGATACGTTGGTTTGAGTAGGGTGATCATGGCTCGGCACAACATCGAGGGCCGAAGGGCCTGTTCTGTGCTGTACTGTTCTATGTTCTATGTTCTAATTCAATAAGTCTTTGTGGCCAATCTCTATTCCTTTTTGTTAGACATGGACGTTCATGAACTAGGCTACTTGTGACCTCAGAAGTGTCCTCATTCGGTTCTGTAGATGGCACTTTTTGAATAGTTATTTCAGTATCTGTCACTATAGGCATTGAAAAGTCCTCAGAAATAGAATCTGTACTCGTCACTGTCTCTGGTCTCTGTTCCAAAGTATAGCTCCCGAGATCGTCCAAAGGTAAAACCTCTTGAGAAGTTTCTGCAAACTCACTTCATGCAGCAAGTAACTGATCAGCATGATGTCGCCAAACTCTTTCATCGTCCATCTGTACGGTGTCTGATATTGGACCTGTCTCTGCTAGGATCATAGCTGGTACCCATTCCTCGCTGATGGTGTAATTTCTCGCTAGCACTCTCTCTCCTTGGTTGAATACCCGTCTTTTAGAGATTTTTTCCCTTCGAGCAATGTGTAATTGCTGTCGTTTGACAATCTCTGAAGTATCAGGTGGAGTTAACAAATCAAACTGCATTAGTAGTTTCCTCTTAAACAACAGCATTGTTGGTGAATTTTGCAAGGTAACAGTGTTCCGGTAAGATATTAGAAATTTGTTTACTCTTCTTGATAATCTTCCCTGATTTTTTTGATGCATTGATAGAATGCCTTCCTAATCTGTCTAGTTCTTCCTCAACTTTAAGTTTGATGGCTTCTGGTACAGCTTTGAGAAATTTGGGTGTGCGGTCAGGCTTGATTTTCTGTGTACTTCAACTCCAGTCATAGAGCCCAGTGAATCTTCAAATGCCTTCTCTTACTTCTTCAGAAGGTGTTGCAAGTTGCCCTTTGAATCCGCTAATTGATTGTTTCCTAGTTGAGACTAATCTTAGCCAACCCTGCTCTGCCAAATGGAGCAGTAAGGTTTCCACAGGCAACACGAAGAGACAACTTCGCCATCTAACCATTTGCTTTCATTTTCAACACTTTTAATGGTACGTCCTTAGGATCACATTTGATGTTTTTTAACAGCAGATGCCTCATCTTATGATGATACATTGCTTCAGGTATTAGCGATACTGCTGCACTCTCCCACTTCCATTTTAATTTCATGACCTTCAAGTTTCGGATATGTCCAAAAACATTGTTGGTCGTCCCACATTGACAAGACACCTAGCTTAAACTCTTGCAGGAGCTCAGTTTCTCTGTCTTTTGAGTGATCTTGAGCTTCGTCCACTAATTTGTAGGCACGAGTAGATTGTTTACTTGTGTTGTTCTTCTTGCACCATCTTAGAGTGGGAAATGTTTTCTGAGCTCAGCAAGCTTTGGCAATGTGGTCTTTCTTACCACCGTTCTCACACGTATTTGACTTACCCCAGTATTCCTTGCTGAATGTCCAACCTGTGTACAATGATGACATGGCTGCACCTTTTCAGTCTTGTTCCTTGAGGTATCCATTTTGTGTAATCTTCGCTGCAGCCCCTATCAGTGACGCTTCTCTCATTGCAAACTTCATGGGCGGGATTCTCTGATCCCGCGCCGGATCGGAGAATCGCCGGGGTGGGGGCACGAGTCCCGCAACGCTGCTCCAACTCAGGAACGCCGATTCTCCGCCGACCGGAGTATTGGGGCCAATGGCGCTGACGCTCAACGCGACCCCCCCCCCATCCCGCCAGTGATTCTCCACGTGCTATGGGCCGAGTACCTGTCGAGTTCGGCTGAGTCCCGTCGGCATCGCTCTCGTGTGGTCCTACCCGGTGGGACCTCAGCATTCTGGCTGTGGGGGGGGGGGGTGAGATCTGACTCCCGGGGGGGTGGTGGGGGGGCGCCACTGTGGCCTGGCCGCAATCTGGGCCTACCGATCAGCAGGCGGGCTATTCCGGTGGGGGCCTGTGTTCCTCCGCGCCGGGCCCCTGTAGGTCTCCGCCATGTTGCACTGGGGCCGGCGCGATGACGGCAACCTACATGCATGTGTGGATTCGCGCCGGCCGTGCTGGTGCCCGTCTCAGCAGCTGAAGCTGCGTGAGGCGCTTCAGTGCCGTGCTGGCCCCTTGTGCGGTGCAGGATCGCTGCTGCTGGGGGCCAGTTGATGCCGTCATGAAACGCTCCAGCATTTACGATGGTGTCAACACAGCCCCATTATCGGAGAATCCCGGCCAGTAGATTTGACAACTTCAACAGCGGCATTCAAGTTAAATCACTGACAGTTGGCAGCTTTGTCTGAATTGCTTCACTGCGTAATCCACAAACCAGCCTGTCTCGAAGAGTAGCATCAAGTGTTGCACCAAATTCATAATTCACTGGAGGATTTGTCTCCTGTTTTTGCTGGGTGAACAAGATTCTGAAGCAGCGTAAACGTTTTACGGCCAACTGAGCTGAGAAATGTTATGACCTTTAAGTCCTCTGGCATCTGATTAGATATTAAAAACAATTGGAAACTTTCTTCATATAAATTCCATGCTTCATAATTCTCAAGAAACGCATCCATGGCACCCATGTATCCTACATTTTTGGATCCTGGCTCCTTGGGTCTACACTTCCTCCCTTCTGCCGGTGTTGGGAAGTACGGCACAAACAATTCCTTCAACAAGCAACTAGGAAATCTTTCCCTTTGATGCCTGAATATTGTGAATTTTCTCCCGAGTAGTGTCTTGTGCACAGTTGGCAGACCTCAAAATCCCTGTTCCCAGCAGCCCATATGGCTTTGCAATGTGCACGGTCCCTGCAGCCTAGCTGCCATTCACTTCAACCCACACAAATCTTCCCCGACGATCAGTCTCCTTACTTTTGTTAAACGTTCTCATCATCCAGGGCAGTGCTTCGCCAGTACAGAGAATCTCCCATTGCTTCCGATGCCATCCCACAGTTTGCGAATGAAAAACTTCTTTCTAGCTATTTTTCTGTCACCTTCCTCATCACATGTTTCCTTCTGGTCCTAAATCCTCATCGTCAGTTTTCTCTCCTTTTATATTTCTTTTGTTGCTACAAAGAGAAAAGGTGTGGGGGTGCCCACACTCTGGATTCTTGTAAAATACGATGAGGGGCTTATTAAGGGTGTTGCTCGTACCATCAAGATGGTGAACGGCTCAAAACCCGCGCAACACTCTGCTGACATCATTACACATCATACGACACAGAGCCATTAAGAATATATTCCCAGTACATAACATTTTTCCGCTCTCGGTGGATTACGTGGCCGGGATTCTCCTGCAATTGGCGGGACGGTCTGATGCCAGCGCCAAGATTGGCGTGAACCACTCCGGCGTCGGACTGGCGCATGCGCAAAACAGCCGGCGTGTTTCCTGCGCGTGCGCAGGGGGTTTCTTCTCTGCACCGGCCGTGGCGGAGCCATACAGAGACCGGCAAGGAGGGAAAGAGGGCCTCCATGGCACAGGCCCGCCTGCAGATTGGTGGGCCCCGATCGTGAGCCAGGCCACCGTGGGGGCCCCCCCGGGGCTGGACCCCACCCCCCGCCCCCCGAGGACTCCGCTAGCCGCCCTCCAAGCCAGGTCCCGCTGGGGTGGACCATGTCTATTTCACGCTGGCGGGACTTGCCGAAAACGGGCGGCTGCTCTGCCCACACTTGATATTGAAAAACCTTCCATTCATAAAGTTCATCCAAAGGTTTTAAACCTCCTCAAGAGGTTAATTTCTTATAAAAACAAACTTCCATTCAGATCCCACATCAAAAACAGCTAATCCTTTAATAGCCTCTTAAACTGTCAGTCAAACTTTGAACTCAAACTCCGGCTGGGATATTTGTACCTTTCGAAATTCAAAATGACATAATAATAGCCCTTGGGGATATGTCAACAAAGAATTATGTTAAAACTGCAGAACCAGATGCTAATATTTTTTTCTAACTTTCAGTAGCTGGCCTGTGAATCAAATTAGTCCACCAAAGGGTTTTTATTAACTCGCAGTGACAGCTGCAACCGGTTTACTTAATTTTTAAAGAGGGGAGTATTTAAAAGACTATGGAAGTGGCACACAGTGTATGAGGGGCCATGGAGTTGAGGAATGACGCCTAGCAGCTTCTGAAACAACTGAGGTCCGAGAGAACCAAGGCACGCCTTCTAACCGGCCCACCTTCACATCCGTGGCTGCCTACGATCTGCTTCTTGGGTTGGTGGGCCAGATTCCGTCCCCCACAGTGTCCTGAAGTGGAAATTGTGCAATTCACTTTGTACTTTCCACTGAGGTAGGACACGGGAGCTGAGAAACCTCCCGACTGCAGCTATCTGCCTTGAAGCGAAAATCGGCCTCTTGAATGTCAGTTCACTTGGACAAGAATCAGAAAAAGCCTTCCATATTGCATGGCCTGTTTCTTGCTATGAGGGCAGGTCTGGACCAGAAGCTTAATATGATTGTCTATATAACAGGCTTAGACTTTGATTTCTTCTCCACGATGGGTGGTCGGGAAACCCAGAGTTCCAGTTGCCTTCACATGCACAGGGGTGGGGAGGGAGTGGAGGAATGTCCCTACAATACAAAGGTGCTCATGAGGCCCTCCTTTCTACTGCAAACGTTTCGCGACTGGGTCTGTGTGTTTATTGGAATGCTCAGTTGAAGGGCCACTGTGAGGGACATTGCCAATGATAAAGTACACGGTAATCAGGAGGTTGCTTTTAAGTAATGAAGGAATGAGGGAGCTGAGGGGGTGACATGGTTTGGAGGTCTTGGGAAATCAATGCCATTTGTGTGGTGGGTTTCGATTTCAACACCTTGGAGATGTAGGATAGGGGAAAGAGCCTGTAGGCGGTGAAGGACTGAGAGCGAGGAAAGGACAGAAAGTTTACACTATCAGTGAAATAGGGAGAGGCAAGAACGGTTGTGAGTTGGAGCGAGATTGAAGGGCGAAGGGTAAGAGAAGCCCATCCAGGTGAGGGAAATTTGCTGATACACACAGCCCTTAGAAACAAATGGCCTTTCCTATACTGCCGGTGGCCAAAGCAATGGGACGTTGTGATATGCACGGTGCAGCCATTGTAAAAGATGATCAACATCCTCTTTATAGAACAAACAGCAACTGCTTCAAGACAAAATTGCATCAACATAAAAACAGTTGCCAGGAAGTGTTAACGTCTACAATAAAACAATAATCAATCTTGTCCATCGAACAGCCATTGTTCCACATTTATTCGGAGGTTTTGAATGCATGACACATTCGTCTGGGGCAATCCACATGTTAATCCGAAACAGAGGGCAACAAAATCATTTGATTGATTTATCAAACTTACTGTAATAACGTCCCCCATTTTCACATTAAGGCTGGTCAGGTCATAATTGTTACAGTAGTCCTTCACAGCCCTGACCTGCAGGGCAGCAGAGGCATCTGAAAAATCAGGAAGAGGAGACATTTATTATCTGTAGGCATCTGGTCAAGGGGCGTTAAAATATTAGCAAAGGGAAACGGCCGTTTGATTGTCGCGAATCCTCCAGCCAATCAATAGGGAGTCGCTTCACTCTTCAAATGGATGTGGGAAGGATGGGCAGGTCAAGCGAACAACGATGGGAGTGTGGAGCCAGGGCGGTTAGCTTTGAGCGGGTGGGCTAGGTTGAGGGAGTGCTGCATTGTCAGCGATGCCATCTTGAAATGAAAATTGCTTATTGTCACAAGTAGGCTTCAAATGAAGTTACTGTGAAAAGCCCCTAGTCGCCACATTCCGGGAGGCTGGTACGGGAATTGAACCCACGCTGCTGGCCTGCCTTGGTCTGCTTTAAAAGCCAGCTAGTTAGCCCAGTGTGCTAAAGATGTTGACTGCTGCTTGCAAATTAGCTGGAAGACTTCCCAAATTACAAAACCTCAAAGATAATTTGCTGACTGTGAACGACATTGGGTCCAGGGGTCCCGAAAGGAGATATATAAATGCAAGCTTTATTGTAGGGCCAGAGTCTACCACAGAGCAGTCTGAAACATCTTTATGCTTTCAGACTTACCTCGGAGCATTTGTTTGATCTCTTTGCTTGCTTGGGTTGCTGTGAACTGATGAACAATGTCCAGAGCCGACTGACTGTAAGTGTTCTTGATGTGTGCGTTGATCCCACTCTGAAACACAATTAAAGCTTTAGGTGGGGAAAATGTGTAATTACTGTTAAAGCCCCTCTGCCTACCAACGACAATGCTCAAAATTCCCAGTGAATGAGGAAATCGAGTGACTCAAATGATTAAAAGATATTGGGTGGGATTCTCTGTTGGCTGACGGCGAAATCGCGGGCGCCGATTTGACGCCAAATCGCAATTCTCTGTCTCCCCGACAGCGGTGTCAATGTGGTCCAGAATGCACGTACCGTAAACACCGTTTGCATATTATTAGTGGGCCCTACCCGGTATTCTCCGGGACCTCCGCAATTCTCCGCCTTCCGATGGGACCAGTTCCTGACGGCACGGTTCACTCGTGCTTTTAAAAGTCGTTAAACCGGCATCATGGCTGCTGAAGGAGAGAGAGGGGGTATGGAAAGTGTCCAACATCACCATAGCTTGCTGACAGTTGTGTCGCTGGCCAGGAGCTCCTGCCAGGGCCGGGGGGAGTAGCAGGTGGTGGCCAGGAGCTGGGCTGTGGGTTTGGGGTGGATTTCCACAGCTGGAAAGTCAGCCATGCAGCTGCGCACACCGCCAACAACCCACTGTGAACATAGGGCCACAGGTCGTATCGGTGCCCTCCCAGGCCACCCCGCTAGGTGCCCTCTGGCCCAGCCGATCCATCAGCTGTATGGGCGCGCTCCAGCACAACCAGTGCCTTCCGAACAGCTGACTACGCACACTTTTGCGCCGTCCAGCTCATTAAGTAAGCATCCGCGAGGAGGGGGGGCTGGCAGGAATTCGCTGTGCCTGCCGTTACTTCATGGGGTCAAAGGTCTGGGCACCCGGCCAGCTTGCATTGTCACTGCTCAGCCCTGCCCCAATAACCCTTCATCCCTTCCTTGATCACCCTTCATGCAACTTGTGGCCCATTACCCGGTCTCAAGCCTAGGCTGGCATTTACAGACAATCCTCAAAGAGGACAATGCAGCGGCAACCCATCGTGGACGACGTGTAACTCGCTTAGGTGCAGCCATAAAGTTGAACGTTTTAACTTCTGACTGACGGAGAACTTAATTTGGAGGGGGAATTTAATTCCGACAAGGAGCCCTTTAAATAAGCCTGGGCCTGCAACTGGACCGGCCGACTCTGCTCACCAGGAGGCTCGACCCACCTTTAGGCCGGGATTATCCGATCTGACTTCACCCCAGCACCTCTGCCAGCGGGAGCGGAGAACGTGGTGCTGAGCCAACATTCCGTTCACTCCAGCGGGGCTGGAGAATCCCACCAGCGGGAACGGAGGGGGAATTCCGGCTTTAATGTCCCAAGAACATAATTCCAAAACTTCCCGCTGTTGGCAGGACTGGAAGATTCAGCCCGTTGCTGAGGCGATTGACCTGTAGAGGCATCACGGTTGAGCTCAATTCAGCAACGGTGCATCCACAGTTGGAGCCGTACTGGCATTCCGCCTCCCACACTGGCATTCCGCCTCCCACACTGGCATTCCGCCTCCCACCCAAGAACGCAGAGGTCAGTTATAGTCCCAAATGGCCACTCATTGAACTTTGCACTGTGGACATCAGGCAGTGCATGCGCTCATGGAGGCAAGGAAATTCTCTGCTGAGAACTTCATATTCGCTCCATAGCTTGACAACAATATCACGGACCTGCTCTTATGAATAAATATACTGCAGAAACTAACAAATTCCTACCAAAATTTTGCAATATTGGTGCTATTTTCCCCTCATTTGGAAATTGCCCACATTTCATTGGAGAACTCATGAGCTGTTTTAATGATATAATTGGGTACAGAACGTGCAACAGAAAATGGATACACCAGCATCTGTGAAGTCTCATTCCTTCAGGGTGTGAATTGAAATATGTAACAACAAAAATCACATTTACGCTCAACCTTTTTCTTACTGTTCCTTTCAGCCTCTTTCAATCTTTTCCCCGTCTCTTCAGGATCCAACTTCACATTGGATTCACAAACTCTAATTCACTCTCCTTTGGCCCTTCCTTCCCTCAAATCTTAATATGAATCCCAATTAGTTAAGGAGATACCCTGCTTGTCCCATCTGTTCCCTGCTGCCCTTGCCTTTAAACAAGACGTGTTGCTGGGCTATTTAACTGTACAGCAGGTCCAACAGAGGGCTCGCTGTGTGCTGGCCCAGTGTGGCTGATCCATAAGACCATAAGACATAGGAGCAGAATTAGGCCACTCGGCCCATTGAGTCTGCTCCGCCATTCAATCATGGCTGATATTTTCTCATCCCCATTCTCCCCATAACCCCTGATCCCCTTATTAGTCAAGAACCTATCTAACTCTGTCTTAAATACATTCAATGATTAAGCCTCCACAGCCTTCTGCGGTAAAGAGTTCCACAGATTAACCACCCCCTGGCTGAAGAAATTCCTCCTCATCTCAGTTTTAAAGGATCGTCCCTTTAGTCTGAGGTGGTGTCCTCTGGTTCTAGTTTTTCCTACGAGTGGAAACATCCTCTCCTTGTCCACTCTATCCAGGCCTCGCAGTAACCTTGGAAGTTTCAATAAGATCCCCCCTCATCCTTCTAACTCCAACAAGTACAGACCCAGAGTTCTCAACCGTTCCTCATACGACAAGTTCTTCATTGCAGGGATCATTCTTGTGAACCTCCTCTGGACCCTTTCCAAGGCCAGCACATCCTTCATTAGATAGGGGGCCCAAAACTGCTCACAATATTCCAAATGGGGTCTGACCAGAGCCTTATGCAGCCTCAGAAATACAGCCCTGGTCCTGTATTCTAGCCCTCTTGACGTGAATGCTAACATTGCATTTGCTTCTTAACTGCCGACTGAACCTGCACATTGACCTTAAGAGAATCATGAACAAGGACTCCCAAGTCCCTTTGTGCTTCTGATTTCCTAAGCATTTCCCCATTTAGAAAATAGTCTATGCCTAAATTCCTCCTTCCAAAGTGCATAACCTCACACTTTTCCACATTGTATTTAATTTGCCACTTCATTGCCACTCTCCTAGCTTGTCCAAATCCTTCTGCAGCCCCCTTGCTTCCTCAATACTACCTGTCCCTCTATAGATCTTTGTATCATCTGCAAATTTAGCAACAGTGCCTTCAGTTCCTTCTTCCAGATCATTTATGTATATCGTGAAAAGTTGTGGTCCCAGGACAGACGCCTGAGGCACACCACTAGTCACCGGCTGCCATCCTGAAAAAGATCCCTTTATCCCCACTCTCTGCCTTCTGCCAGTCAGACAATCCTCTATCCATGCCAGGATCTTACCCTTAGCACCATGGGCTTTTAACTTATTTAACAGTCTCCTAAGTGGCACCAACGTTGATCCAATGCAACTTCTCTCACAAAGTCCCTTACTTCCAAGAGCAAACGGACCACATCAGTCTTCCCACACAGTGCGGCTTCATGCAGAGCTGTTCCAGCCTTTGTCTGGCGATTGATATCTATTCCCGCCTGTAGCAGAAGTCTGCAAAAACACAAATAAAAATGCTGAGGGAAACGTAACAATGGCAGTAAGAAATTAAACATGCGCCATAGCGAACGTGCATTTAAATTTCACCATTCCGATTTACGTTTGTGTCATCTACCTGGGGAGAAGGAAAAACCAAAGAAAACTTTGGGCAGCACTTTAGAAAGATACAGCTGAAGACTGCAAAAGGTTTTCTCACCTACTGCGAGAGGGATGGGATGATTATCATTGCTGTCTCAATCTGAGAGGAAATCATATTCGCTCACACTTAATGTACAGTAGGTGATGCGACCATCAATTCACACGAGACAGAGAGTTGAAGTGAACAGTGGCTTTAATCGACTAGAACAGTGCCTGCCTGCGACTGCTCTGCAAGTGAGAGTCGCCTACAGGGCAGCTGCTCTTTATACCTCCCCTCAAGGGGGCGGAGCCAGGGACGGAGCCCATAAGGGCACCAACATGATACAATCAGTGTAGCACAGTGCAATGGTCCATAGGTGGAGCCCACCTGGGCAACAGCATGGTACAATGTAGTATAGTGGTGAATGGTTATTATAATACGTTCACCACAGTAGGTACTTTAACCGACACTGCCTCTCTTAGAAATGACTGAAGAGCAAATTAAATCTCTCAAACACGTTAAGGCCCAACTGTTAACAGCTGGGGGGGGGGGGGGGGGGGGGGGGGGGGGGGGGGGGGGGGGGGGGGGGGGGATGATTGACACCAGCTGACAACAGATTTAATCCACAAAAGCACCGCACAAAGCAAAGGTTACTTAGTCCATATTCTCTGCTCAGACACTATCAATCAGAAGACTCCACGCCATTCATATTATCCACTGAAGCAAATATTTGTTCTCAGATGGTCCCTCACAAACCTTTTCCTGGTGTGAGTGAACATTTGGGGGTGAGGGGGATTTTGAGAGGTGGGGGGGGGGGGGTGAGGCGCGACTTCAGCTGTCGAGCAGGCGGAGGGAACAGGAGCTGAGCATTGCGGGAGTAGATGAGAAGGCAGGGTGGCTCCTGAATAAAAAAGATGGACACCTACCTTTTCACGTGGCTTCTGTTTCAGCAGCAGCAACAGCGACTAGGCCTCAGCCTGTAGTCCATCAGGGCGCGCCCGCCAATAGACTAAAAACCCGAGGATTTGAAGGCAGCCTGGCAGCTCCAAAGCAGCCACAAAATCCCGTCTCATGAAGCCATTCAGGGAGGAGACCCACAGCTTTGGAAGCCCTTTCTTTAGAAACTCTCTCGGACAATAGCACTGGGCTAAATCACTGGCTTTTAAAGCAGGCCAGCAGCACAGTTCAATTCCCGTACCAGCCTCCCCGAACAGGCGCCGGAATGTGGCGACTAGGGGCTTTTCACAGTAACTTCATTTAAGCCTATTCGTGACAATAAGCGATTTTCATTTCATTTCATTTCAGCATGCAAAACTGCAGTGCATTCCCCCACTTTCACATCACGTTGGTGGGCAGTGGTTATGCCTAGAAATCTGGAGGTCTTCTCAGTCAATAGCACAGTTCTGAAGAAGATTCAGAAGGACTCTCTTGGTTCCCTTTCTACCTGTGCTGCTGCCGGACCTGCTGAGATTCACCAGCCTTTTCTGTTTTCAGCGTGCACAGGATGTCACGTGTTTTTCACTCGGCAGCACTCTTGCCTCTGAGCTGACATTCCGCATTAGCACTGCGTTGTCAGAAGCTCTCAGTTTTTTGGGTGCAATATTAAACCGAGGCTCTGCCTGACCTCTCGGGTGGGTGTAAAGGATAACATGAAGAAGAGCAACTGACCTATCCCCGGTGTCCTTGACGATATTTATCCCTCGACCAACATCACAAACAGCAGCTTGTCTGGTCATTACGGCATTGCTGTTTTGTGGGAGCTTGCTGTGCGTAAACTGGTTCCCGTGTTTCCTACATTATAACAGTAACTACACTTCCCGAATACATCATTGGCGATCCGGTGGACGTGAAAGGTGCTGTAGAAATGCAAACCTTTCGTCCTCGTAATCCAGAAGCACAAATTCCAAACCCACTCTGCCAGTTTGAGAAGTTTAATTCAGTTTCAAATGTCCACATCACGCGTGCTTTCACACTCCTGTGTTTTAACCTCGTGAATTATTTGATGCTCGTTGGCAGTCGCTATGTTGAGCTGGCGGCACGTGCCCGCATCCTGTCATAAGTAAAATCACCCGCGTTGAGCCAGCTAGAATGTACTGGGTAACTGGTTGCGACAGGGAGGGGGAGGGGTGGGCGGGGCGGGTTGGTCACCTGGCACTCTGCAGCGTTTCGAGAAGGGGTCCCACCACTGCCTTCACAAAGGATGGGGAATGAATGCAGCCCTGCCAGTGATGTTGGTTTTGTTACCTGTGTGGTAGGTAACATGTGCGACTCAAACCTTGGTGAGTGAATCTTGATGAAGAAGACTCAAACTTGTCCAGTAGTAACAAAAGGTTTATTGAGTAACTATAACAATAATTGCAAGAGTTATTTACTTTAACTTTGATACTAGTCATAAGGTTAACAAGACGTAACTATACGTAACTCCACTAGCCATCTGAACTAGTCTGCTATTGCCCTGGTCACAGTGCACACAAGAGAGAGCGAGAGACCCAATGTGGTTGCTTTTTATACCCCTGTTGGTCCGGCCCTCTAGTGATCATGTGGTGCTACTGATTACACATTAACTCCTTGTGTACATGCACATATAGAGATGACCACAATGTTCACAGCCACTGCAATAAGAAAACCACTGAGAAGCTCGAAACATCCCAGTTCCTATTGATAGTTGAAGGGACACAATTCAATCATGTGGTTGTTTGATGTCGTGTTCCTGCTGGTCGTGGCCGCAGATGGTGACAATGTCGAGATACGGGAAGGTTGCCCGTAAACCATATTGGTCCACTATTCGGTCCATCTCCCTTTGGAAGACCGAGATCCCATTTGTGACACCGAATGGAACCCTTAGAAAGTGGTAGAGTCGCCCATCCGCTTCGAACGCAGTGTACCCTCGGTCACTCACGCGGATGGGCAGCTGGTGATAGGCGGACTTAAGGTCCACCATGGAAAAGACTTTGTACTGCGCGATCCTGTTAACCAGGTCGGAGATACGGGGGAGAGGATACGCATCCAGCTGCGTAAACCTGTTGATGGTCTGACTTTAGTCAATGACCATATGACCATTCGGTTTTTCTCCCCAGTCCTAACCACCAGCACTTGTGCTCGCCAGGGACTGTTGCTGGCCTCTATGACTCCTTCCTTCAGAAGCCTTTGGACCTCGGACCTGATGAAGGACCGGTCCTGGGTGCTGTACCGTCTGCTCTGTGTCGCGACGGGTTTGCAATCCGGGGTGAGATTCGCAAACAAGGAAGGAGGGTCGACCTTGAGGGACGCGAGGCTGCAGACAGTAAGGGGGGGGGGGGGGGGAATAGGGCTGCCGAATTTGAAGGTTAAGCTCTACAGGTGGCACTGAAAATCCAGTCCGAGGAGTGCCGGTGCGCAGAGGCGGGGAAGGACAAAAACTTTATAGTTTTTAAAAACTCTCCCCTGGACCATGAGGTCCGCCAAGCAGCACCCGGTGATTTGGATGGAGTGCGAACCAGAAGCCAGAGCGATTTTGTGTTTTACGGGGTGGATGGGGAGCGCGCAGCGTCTTACCGTGTCGGGGTGGACAAAGCTCTCTGTGCTCCCGGAGTCCAGTAGGCAGCTCGTCTCATGACCATTGAGGAGGATCTGTGTGGTCGCCGTGGAAAGCGTGCGGCGCCGTGATTGATCCAGCGTCACTGCAGCGAGTTGTGGCAGGAACTCGGAGTCGTCATCCACTATTGAGTAGTCGCTTGCGGGGTCCTCCGGCCGATCCAAGATGGCGGGCCCGTCGGCCGCTCGTGGTGGGGGTTGAACAAGATGGCGGCGCCCGGGGGTCGCGCGTGGAGTCGGGGGCCCAAAATGGCGGCACGCGGGGCTCGCTTGTGTCGTCGGGGGAACAAAATGGCGGCGCCCGTGGATCACTTGTGGCATGGGGCCCCAGAGGAGCGCGGGGAGGGGGACACAAGGTCACTGTTTGGCAGCGACCGATTTAGACTGACAGACAGCGGCATAATAGCCCTTCTTGCCGCAGCTTTTACAAGTTGCGGTGCGGGCCGGGCAGCGTGGGTGGGGGTACTTGGCCTGACCACAAAAGTAGCAGCAGGGGCCCGTGGGCTTATCGGGGCTTCCCACGGCGCAGGTCTGGGGGGTCAGAATCGGCGGGGGTGAAGGGGGTTGCGTGCCACGCTGCCCAAGGGCTGCCGCGCGGCTGGGGGCATACGTGCGGGCGTTGCGATCAGCGACCTCCAAGGAGGATGCGAGGGTCCGTGCCTCAGCGAGGCTTAAAGTGTCCTTTTCCAGAAGCCTCTGGCGTATCTGGGATGACTGCATGCCCGCAACGAAGGCGTCCCTGATCAAGAGTTCGGTGTGCTCCGCTGCAGTGACTTGTGGGCAGGCGCAATTTCTCCCCGGGACAATGAGGGCCCGATAGAATTCATCGAGGGACTCACCGGGGAATTGTTGCCTCGTAGCTAGGAGGTGCCTCGCGTAGACCTAATTCACTGGCCTGATGAAATGTCCTTTTAGCAGATCCATAGCGGCATCATAGTCCAGTTCATCCTCTATCAGAGAGTAGACGTTGGTGCCCACGCACGAATGGAGGATGTGGAATTTCTGTTCCCTGGTCGGGTGGTTTTCTACTGTGGTGAGGTAACTGTTGAAACACGCCAGCCAATGTTTAAACGTTGCTGAAGCGTTTGCAGCATGCGGGCTGATGCGGAGGCAGTCTGGCTTGATCCGTAGCTCCATTTCAAAGTTCTAGTGTATTAAATTGATGGACCATCAATTGGACTCGAGTCGTGAAATAGTTCCAAATAACAGGCTTTCATACACTAGATGTGTGCCCGGCAGTAGACTTGCAGAGAAAGGCCGACTGCCAGCCGGTACGGGTTCTTATACCCCACCTCGTAGGCGGAGCTACCAACCTCTCAGCCAATCAGTGGGTAGTCACATGACTAGCCTCAGCCAATTGGCAGAGAGGCACATGACTTGCCTGAGCCAATGGGCAGCGACTCTTTTGCACCAATAGCAGCACGGTTCTAGAGGTACCGTAATCTCCCTCGTCATACTACCACAAGTTGGAAACATTGGATTGTAGAATCCCTACAGTACAGAAGGAGGTCATTCAGCCCATCGAGTCTGCACCGAGCCTCTGACAGAGCACCCCACCTAGGCCTAAACCCAACACAATCCCTACAACCCCACCTCCAGCCAACTGATCATGGCCAATCCACCTGGCCTGCACATCATTGGACTGTGGGAGGAAACCGGAGCACCCAGAGGAAACCCACGCAGACATGGAGAAAAAGTGGAAACTCCACACAGACAGTCACCCGAGGTCAGAATTGAAGGTGGGTCCCTGGTGCTGTGAGGCAGCAGTGCTAACCACTGTGCCACCGTGCAGCGCCAATGAAACCCTAATAAGGTTTCAAAAAAAGATTTTGTTTCCTTTAGATATGCTCGGGTTAGAAGTCACAGTCCTTCTCACTACTCTTACCCGTCCCACAGAACAGTTCTGGCAGAGATCTGGATTTCAACATTATTCTACCTCTGGTATGTGACACAGGAAGAGATTTTAAAAATGTTTATTCCATTGAGCCATGCTCTTTACCATTATAAGATTTTCCACCGGCGATATTCTCCGATCCGCCGGCAGGACACTGCCTCCTACAGGTTTCCCGGGGCCGTGGTGTGCCTCCGATGGGAAATCCCATTGGCTACCAGCGGGAATGGAAAATCCCGCTGCTAGTCACGGCGCGCCATCGAGAAACACACAGCTGGGGAGTCGGAGAGTCCACCCCGGGATTTATGGAAGGAAAAGTTAGATAAACAGATTGGGCTGGATTCTCCAATTCTGAGGCTATGTTCGGAGGAAGTGTCTAGTTTTACAATGAAAAAGTCGGCCAGTGGGGGGCTAGCAGCGGCTCCGAGTAAAACCCCCGGCATCCCCAACATAAACGGATGGAGAATTACCGGGTCCATGGCCGGGCATGCAGATGGCGACGACCTGCAGCGGTCGCGCAGTACAACATGGCGTCGGCGCACACGGACTCGGCCTGCCAGGTAGTGTCCCCCTGGATCCCCCCCCCCCCCCCCCTTCGCCACCCCTGGACCAACCCTCACCAGTCCCCCCAGCCGACTCCAAAGCCCCCCCACCCCACCCACCAGCTGCATGGCTCCCCCCCCCCCCCACCCCCGACTGTGGCAGCGCTGATCATCATCCGCAACTGCCACGCCGGGTATACGAAAACTCAGACCACACGCGACCCGCGCAGTCGGGAACTCGGCCCATAGGGGGAGGGGGGAGCATTGGGGGAGAGCCTCAAAGCGACGCGCTGACACCGTCGCAACGTCGTGCGGCACGCTCTTAGACGACACTTTTGGAGGGAGTGGAGCATCAGAAAAACGGCACCGACCCTGATTTCGTCGCAAACGGGGATTCTCTGCCCGGTCGCCGGTTACGATTTCGGCATCCGGCAACGGAGAATCCCGCCCACCATTGCCGGGATTCTCCTTCATTTGCCACCGGTAACGGAGTTCCCGATGCGGCGGAGAATCTCACATAGGCCATAAAATGGGCTCAGTGCCCATTGTGATGCTCCAGTACCCCGCTGGCAGCGGCATTGAACTTCTTTGCGTCCTGCGCCAATGGGTCATTTGAACCCATTTGCATCCCATTAACAGACTGAATGCCGGATTCTCCAAATCCCAGGGACTCTCCGGCTCTCTCGGATGGGAGTCACACGGGTGTGGGTTGATGCAAGTACTTGCTGGCGTGGCCCTGATGTGATGGACCTCATGGTGGGCCAAGTGGGTAAATATTTAACATAGATGCCCCCAAAGTCCATCAGGTGCCCCCCCTCCCACCCACAATACAAATCCTGCCCACCCCACACCCAGTCATCTCAGCCGGCCCCGCCATCAGACCTCCCACCAGGAACTCTCATTAGACCCTCCACTAGAGACTCCCATCAGGCCCTACCTGGGACCCCCACCAGAGACTCCCATATCAAAGACCCCCTATCAGAGACCCCCGCCAGAGTCCCCCCACAAGAGACCCTCAGCAAACCTCCCATATGACCTGCCAATATCAGTGACCTCCCCCAGACCCCCATATCAGAGACCCTCCCATCAGACACCCCACAGATCAGAGACCCCCAAATCAGAGACCACTCCACACCAGAGACCCCCCCCCCCCATACGAGACATTGCCCCCCCCCCCCCCCCCCCCCCCCCCCCCCCCCCCCCACTCATGAGTCACTAAAGAGTCAATAAACCTCAAGAGCAGTTCAGGCAGAAATAGTGAAATATCACTGCTTTCTCACTTTCCAATTCCTTACAACTGCTGCCTCAGACAGATGTGTAGAAAGCAGCAGCTGTTACTTCATGGAAAGCCAAAACACACCACAAGGCTTTAAACCCCCTCTGATCCTTTGATCTCTGACGTTTCTATTCACTTTCAAAGACAAATGGCTTTTAGTAGGCTGTAGTTGGCAGGATAATAGCTTCTAGACAACCAGGTATCTGGATTATGTATTTTCATTTCCCTTCATGCTTGAATGCATCGTATGTACTCTGCATTGAAATTAACCACAATGTCCATGTGCCATTTTGAGCGGGCGGCCCGATAGCCGGATTCAGAATGGAATTCCTTGAGCTCCCCGCCAAGAATAAATTTGCATGGCAAGGGAGAAGGGATGACTTTTGGGCACCATTCCCAGCGCCAGCACAAAGCGAACAAGATTCACTTCCATAAGGGAACATCGGGCTGGATTCTCCGATTTTAAGGCTATGGCTGGAGGAAGTGTCTAGTTTTATGATGGAAAAGTTGGTGTTGTCCCGCATCGATGCTCTGCCCGATGGGGGGCTAGCAGCTGCACCACGTGAAACTCCCGGCGTCCCCGATATAAACGGCTGGAGAATTGCCGGGTCCATGGCTGTACATGTGCACGGCGGCTACCTGCAATGGTCGCACCATATAACCTGGCGCCGACAGCGCACGGAACCGGTCTGCTGGCTAGTGCCCACCTATAACCCCCTTTGCCACCCCCGGATGACCCCCACCAGTCCCTCCAGTCCCTGCCGAAGCCCCCCCCTACCAGCAGAACAGATCCCTCTCCAACTGTGGCGGCGCTGGACACAGTCCACAGCCGCCACACGAGGTTGATGAAAACTCAGAACACACGTGTCCTGCATCGTCGGGAACCCGGCCCATCGGAGGCGGGGCATCGGGGGAGGGCCTTCAGGTGACGTGCTGAGGCCGTCCCAACAGCTTGCGTCGTACTCCCCGATGATGCTGTTCTGGAGGGGGCGGAGCATCCAAAAACTGGCGCCGCCCCCCACGACGGCGTCAAAAAGGATTCTCCGCCCAATCGCCGATTACGATCGCCCGCCCATTGCGTCCCAAATGGAGAATCCTGCCCTAAGTAAGAGCAGGTTATGCTGATAGGGTGAGAGAAAATGGGATGTCAGGAGGTTAGTGTGGAGCATATACATTGGCATAAATCAGACGGGCCAAATGGCCTGTTTCTGTGCTGTAAGTAAAATGAAAGAAAGTTAAGGGAACATAAAGATAAATAAGGCAAAGACTTTTATAGCTGATAATATTCTGACCTCTTTTAGACTTCTGTATTTGTGCCCAGATTGCAGGGCGAAAAAGAACATTCAGTCTGCCATTGACTTTTTAACCAACACAAAGCAAATTTCACACATTGGGGAATTCAACGAGCTGTTAGAAGCTGCACAACATGAGCAGCAGCAATGTTGGTACATTGTCTGAACGTCTCAGTGAAGGTTAGACATGTGCAGGCTGATGTGACTGCTCTGTGAACACAGACCCTCAGCTTCAGCTGCAGACTGCACAGAATCATAGAATCTTACAGCCTGCGAGATGGTCTAACAGCCAGTCACATTTATGCTAACCTTTAGAGGGAGCTTTCCAAATTTAGACCCATAAACCCCCCCCTCTCCTTTGCCCACCCCACCATCCCGTTGCCCCCCCCCCCCCCCCCCCCCCCAACTGCTTTCATCTCTGCTACCCTCTTCAAGTGCATGTCCAATTGCCGTTCAAAAGTGCCGATATGGAATCTGATTCCCAAGCCATTCCAGGCAATGCATTCCAGATCTTAACAACCAACTGTTGATGGAGCAGGCTCGAGGGGCCGAATGACTCAGTGACAGTGAAGCAACGGCAATATATTTCCAAGTTGGGGTGGTGAGTGGCTTGGAGGGGACCCTCCAGCTGGCATGGTTCCCAGGTATCTGCTGTTCTTGTCCTTCTCGTCTGTCCTTCTAAATGGTAGTGGCCGTGGGTTTGGAAGGTGCTGTCGAAGGAACCTTGGTGAGTTCCTGCAGTACATCTTGTAGATGGTACACACGGCTGCTATGGCTTTAACCAGATGAAAGCATTTACCCAAATCCAGTCCACAGATGTGCAGGTTAGGTGGATTGGCCATGATAAATTGCCCTTAGTGTCCAAAAATTGCCCTTAGTGTTGGGTGGGGTTACTGTGTTATGAGGATGGGGTGGAGGTGTTAACCTTGGGTAGGGTGCTCTTTCCAAGAGCCGGTGCAGACTTGATGGGCCGAATGGCCTCCCTCTGCACTGTAAATTCTATGATTTGCAGTTCTATGAAATCGTCATGACGCCAACCATTAATCCCTGCTGTTCATTCCAATGAATGATTGACATTTGAAGTGATAATGTGGATGTCAAAGTCTACCCTTCATGACTCTAATACCCTTCCTATAACAGGACCTGCATGCAATACACCAACAGTTTAACAATCACCTCCCACCAATCATCACCCACTCTATCCCTTCATGACTCTAATACCCTTCCTATAACAGGACCTGCATGCAATACACCAACAGTTTAACAATCACCTCCCACCAATCATCACCCACTCTATTGAGAATTTGTATATCCGCGTGAACCTGTTCACACATCGTGCCCAAAACCTCGCCCATCCGCAATTCAAAATGTTAAACTTCGCACCTAAACACTTGTCGATCTGAAAGGTCAACAAAACACCGAACTCAGAGGCAATAAAAAACACCTCTTGTCGTCTTCCCACATATTTAGCGTGCACTATGCACGTGGTAACTCCCGGCCAGTACAGGTACCTGCAGCGCTGAACAAAAACTACAAATCGGAGCTATGCTAAGAAAACATCCCAGGAGAGTGATGACGTTTGAACAAGAAGTCACATCTTAGATAGACTGGGAGGCATTACAAGTGCTACCACGTTCACCAGTGAATACTTTGCGAACGAATCTACAATCAGGCATGTTTGGCAATCTGAAGGAGAAACACCGTGTCGGTGTTTCTGGTCGTCGTCCTGACAAGTTAACTTTTGTGAGCAGGAGTGATCCACACTAGTGGCGCAGTGGGTTAGCACTGCTGCCTCACGGCGCCGACGTCCCAGGTTCGCTCCCGGCTCTGGGTCACTGTCCGTGTGGAGTTTGCACATTCTCCCCGTGTTTGCGTGGGTTTCACCCCCACACCCCAAAGATGTGCAGGGCAGGTGGATTGTCCAAGCTAAATTGCCCTGTAAATGAATTGGGTACGCTAAATTTAATTTAAAAAAGAGTGATCCACACTTTGAGGAAACGGCGAAGTTGCTCAACGTGTGGATAGAGCAGCAGCATCGAAGGAGGATCCCTGTTAATGGTCCAATCATTCGAAACAAAGCACTTGAATTGTACCAGGACATAAAGAGTTGGAAAGGGGGTTGAGCCAGTGTCACTGGTGATGATGGAAGTGGTGCAGAAGGTGCCTCTCCTTCAACTTTCACAGGATGCTCAGCTAGCACAGGGTGGGTTAATCGCTTTAAAAAGTGCTTCGACCTGTATAATGTGAAGTTTAGTGAGGGAGGCTGCTTCAGCTGTCCAGGCAGCTTCAGGAGAGCTTCCCAAGTTGCTGCAGGAACACATCAGGGAGAGAGGCTATCAGGCAGGGCAGGTCTTCAATGCAGATGAAACTGGCCGGTTCGGGAAGAAGATGCCAGATAGGACCTACCTATCGAATAACGAAAAGACAGCTCCTGGCTTTAAAGCAGCAAACAACAGGCCGACACTGGGTGGCACTGGCAGGTTGGCAGTGCTAAGGTGCCCGGGTTTCCTGTGCCAGGGATTGAGGGCTCGGGGATGCTCTGTTCTTCAGAGGTGGGGTGGGGGAGAGGGGTTCGAGGACCC
The DNA here is from genome assembly GCF_902713615.1 of Scyliorhinus canicula. Taxonomy (NCBI): domain Eukaryota; kingdom Metazoa; phylum Chordata; class Chondrichthyes; order Carcharhiniformes; family Scyliorhinidae; genus Scyliorhinus; species Scyliorhinus canicula. The sequence goes on along the minus strand of NC_052160.1, from coordinate 19,457,000 downwards.
CTTCTGTCATAATATACACCAGTATATCATGGTGCAGACACAGACTGATGGACACACACATGGACCAATCAACATGTACAAACACCGCAGCCAATCACCAGTTAGAATACACACACTATAAAGGCAGAGGGCACCACGGTTCCCGCTCATTCTGGGTGCTGCCTCTCAGTGTAACAGGAACGTATTCAACCCAGCACGGACTCACAACATGTGCTGAGAGAATCAACTGGTTCGGACAAGGCTTAGGTCTCTAGTTCAAGTTAGCATTATTTAGACCCACAGTCATCGTGAGTTAGTTAGTTAGAAATAGTTAATAAAATTGAGTTGAACCATCATCAGTGTTGGAAGTATCTGTTCATCTCTCAAGCCTACACTAGCCAACACTTCACCTTCAAAGGTAAGTTGGGGGGGGGAGGGGGGTTCTGGAGCTGAAGTGGGATGGCTGAGGGGGGGGGGTCGAGAGATTAGGGTGGCATTTAAAAATGGTGCATCGATCGCTTCCTGCACTGACGAGATGAGCCAGTTTGAGTCTTTCCTTCTACAGCTCAGGAGCTGAAGCAATAGAGTATCGTCGGTCAATTTACAGTAGAAGGTCAACTAACTCAGAGAGGTGATTTGACCGTTGCTTATTGATCCTTGCAGTGAAATAATCTGACCATGGATAAAAGCCTGAAATGATTCCCAAATAGTGGATAAAGTTACATCAGGGGCCGTCTTGATATCTAAGAACAAATCAATTTGGGAGGAGATAAATTTAATACGTTCTTCATCAGGGAGAAGAAGAGGATCAAAATGCCACGTGTGTTGAGAGGGTGCATTTTCAGGAAAGCACAGTTTCATCGATAGTGGGGCATGGTCAGATGTCACAATGTTATGATATTCACAGGGGTCTAAAAGCCAAAGGCGTTTCCTATCCCCCAAAAAATCTATTCCTGAATAGGAATGGTGAACTGGAGAGAAAAAAGGAAAAATGTCTTGCAGTGGGGAAAAGAAAACGGCAAAGATCTGTACGCTTGTGGATTTGTACAAAGGAATTAATTCCAGGAGCTGGTCCAGCAAAAGGGCATGAACCGGTTACAGAGCGGCCAAGAGAAAGGATTCAGAATGTGACTGAAATCCTCACCCAGAATCAGATGATGACTGCGCACGTTGGGCAGAGGGGGCAAAAATTGTTTTATTAAAAACTGTTCTGTTGGGGAAGCTTGGGGTGGGGGAGGGGTTTTCCAGAGTAAGGGGGTTCTGGGGTGGGGTGGGTGGAGGGGAGAGGGGGTCCCATATCCATGGGAAGGGATCCTTTTTTGATTTTATATTATTTTTTTGGCCGGGGGATCCTTTCTTCTCTCGAAAGGGCGAGGTTGCTGGCAGGGCGGGCACATTCACAGCCTGCCCCAGCCAGCGTGACATCGTAGGACCCGCCTCCAGCATATTTTCGATGAAGCGTCAAAATATATATCAGGCAAAGCTGGGAGTGTAGCCGGCAGGCAGCACACCGCTTTTCCCGTCTGAGTTGGTATTTGTCAAAAAGTGAGAAAATATCTGCTGCAGTTTTCATTGTTTCTTTTCCTTTACCAGTGTCAAATCCGGGGTTGGCTGGAACCAATCTAATACACTGCCGATATAAAGCATGCTCGCCGTTCACGATTTCACCCTTCGAGGTATTTTGTGGGAACGGAGCCCCCACGAGTGGCAGATTGGATTTACAAAATGTCAGGTGGGATTGTAACGCGGCAGACTGCAACTCAGAACCAAAATGGATTTTCCACTTCCCCGCACAGTTGTTACGGTTGAGCAGCAACCTGTTAAGTTCTTTTCACGATCTCGCAACTGGTGAAGCCCTCCTGAGCACTCAAACATCCACAGTATTGGAAAGCTTTCACAGATTCATCTCGAAACACAGCCTACTGCCACCTTGTGGTGAGTGCATTAGCTGCAGCTACCGCACCAAATTGTGTGCAAGCACCCCTGTCCCTAAATCAATAACATTGGGCAAGTTAATGGCTTGGAAATCGCGATTGTAACGATGGCAAACTGTCAGTGTCATTATTCCGCAAAACTGACAGTGACGTCTGTTGTCTGCACATGAATAGCAGAAATCCAGCTGCTGCCAGTGGTTTCCTGCTCCTCCATAGTGTGCAGTGCTGGCAGCTGGAAAACAATTAGAAATCACTGAATTGATTTGACGTTCATCGTCTTACATCGCTAGTCTCACCGTAAGTCTCACTTTGCCTTGTTCAGCGCAGTGTAACTCGGTTTTCAATGGTACACAAGATCATAATTACTGTCGAACAGCCTTACTGACGCAGACAAACTAAGTTGTCTTTGGAAAGTTAACTTTCTCCATTCCGTGACTACTTGTGACAATAAAAGATTATTATAAAAAGATTATTATTGTAAAAGTTCAATCACTTCCCTAATATCTTGTTATGTGGCTCAGTTCAAGTACCTTAGGATATATTTTTATGTTAAGGGTGATATGTAGCCAATAGAGTATTATTGCTCATTGTGAGGGGAATTGATTACAAAAGTAGGGAGGTTATGCCTCAGTTGTATCGGGCATAGGTGAGACCATATCCAGAGTATTGCGTATGTATTGGTCTCCTTATTTAAGGAAAGATGTAAATGTGCTAGAAGCAGTTCAGAGAAGGTTTACTATACTTAATACCAGGAATGAACATGCTGTTTTATGAGGAAAGGGTGGAGCAGTCAAGAGTAAGAGATGACTTGATCGAAACCTTTAAGATCATGAGGGGTATTGACAGGGTGGATGAGGAGAGGATGGTTCCTCTTAGTAGAGAATCTAGAACTAGGGGTCACTGCTTAAAAATACAGGGTCGCTCATTTACGACAGAGATGAGGAGAAATGTTTTTTCTCAAAGGGCTGTGAGCCTCTGGAACTCCCTTCCTCAAGAGGAAGTGGAAGCACGGTAGCACACGTGGATAGCACTGTGGCTTCACAGTGCCAGTGTCCCAGGTTTGATTCCCCGCTGGGTCACTGTCTGTGCAGAGTCTGTACGTTCTCCTCGTGTCTGTGTGGGTTTCCTCCGGGTGCTCCAGTTTTCTCCCACAGTCCAAAGACGTGCAGATTATGTGGATTGGCCATGCTAAATTATCCGTAGTGACCAAAAAAGGTTAGATGGGGTTATTGGGTTACGGGGATAGGGTGGAAGTGAGGGCTTAAGTGGGTCGGTGCAGACTCGATGGGCCGAATGACCTCCTTCTGCACTGTAAGTTCTATGTTCAGAGTCTTTGAGTATTTTAAGGCAGATAGATTCTTGAAAAACAAGGGGGTGAAAGGTTATCAGGGGCTAGGCAGGAATGTGGGGTTGAGGTTACAATCAGACCTGCCAAGATCTTATTGAATGGCGAAGTAGCCTCGAGGGGCCGAGTGGCCTACTCCTGCTCCTAATTCTTCTGTTTGGATGTTCGAACCATAGAATCTCCATAGTGCTGAAGGAGGCCATTCGGCCCATCGAATCTGCACCGACATTCTGAAGGACCACTCCCCTCAGGCCCATTCCCCTGCTCTGTCCGTGTAACCCTGTAACACGGTAGTGACATTTAAGGGGCATCTTGACAAATACATGAATAGGATGGGAATAGAGGGATACGGACCCAGGAAGTGCAGAAGATTTTAGTTTAGACGGGCAGCATGGTCGGCTTGGAGGGCCGAAGGGCCTGTTCCTGTGCTGTACTTTTCTTTGTTTCTTTGTTTGTTTGTTTAACCCCACCTGACCTGCACATCTCAGGACTGTGGGAGGAAACTGGAGCACCCGGAGTTAACCCAAAGCAGGTGATTGTTGTTGTTGAATAACAGAGGATGAAACCGTTTGAGAAACAGTTCCATTCGGATTAATTCAGCCAAACTTGAATGTGAAGGGATTTAAGAAAAATGAGGGAGCAGAATACATCAACATGTTGTTGGCTGCACTCCGGTAACCTGTCTTCTGCTCTGTGACAGCGCTGAAAGTATAATACTTTTCCTTTCATCAGATTAATATCTTTCTTATCTTCCATTCGCAATAGCACTATGCAGTTGGCATGTTACCAAGAGGAGATATTAAGCAGGTAGCACTGCAGGAATCAGAGCCAACATGGAAACAATCATTTTTCAATTACTCTGTCAATATTTCTTCCACTCAGAGAGCCCTTCACGTAAAAGTAGATCCGTGTCTGTTTTATATCAGGACATCAAGTTCAGCTGCAAATTTTAAATTGAAAGTTACATCAAAACTTTATTCCAAGGAAAGTGTGTTGTTTAGAAGTTGTTTCTGATTGCACTTTTCAATCTTACCAAGTGTGTGTGGGTGTGTGTCTGTGTGGGGGTGGGGGGGGGGGTGGTATGTGTTTATGCGTTTAGTGTGTGTGAGGTATTTATGGGCGAGGGGTTTGTGTGTAGTGTTGCGTCTGTATATGTGAGGGATGTGTGTGAGTATGGTGCATGTCAAGGGTGCGTGTGTTTGTGAGGGGTGTTCGCATGTATGTTTGTGTGAGATATGCCTGCTTGCAAGTATTGTGTGTGTGTTTGTGCGAGGGTTGTGTGCGTACGTTTGCATGTGTGTTGTGTGTGTTTGTGGATGGAATCCCTCATATGCCGTGGGCAACACGGTAGCATTGTGGTTAGCATAAATGCTTCACAGCTCCAGGATCCCAGGTTCGATTCCCGGCTGGGTCACTGTCTGTGCGGAGTCTGCACATCCTCCCCGTGTGTGCGTGGGTTTCCTCCGGGTGCTCCGGTTTCCTCCCACAGTCCAAAGATGTGCGGGTTAGGTGGATTGGCCATGCTAAATTGCCCATAGTGTCCTAAAAAAAAAAGTACGGTTAAGGGGGGGTTGTTGGGTTACGGGTATAGGGTGGATACGTGTGTTTGAGTAGGGTGATCATTGCTCGGCACAACATCGAGGGCTGAAGGGCCTGTTCTGTGCTGTACTGTTCTATGTTCTATGTGACCCTGGCACATTATGGTGGTGTCTAATACACTAGAGCACAGAGTTGTTCTGTGGTGAGGTTTGGGGGAACTCACTGACTGGTACAGAGTATGTTGTGCGAGGGAAAGAAATTGTGATTATGTCACTGGGCTAGTAATTCAGAGAACGTGAGTCCGGATCCCATCATGGCAGCTTGAGATACCAATATCCTTCCAGATCTTCCTTCCCCTTTGCTGTCGTCTGACCCTTCTTCTTTTTGCAAAGCCCTCTGATTTGCCCTCTCTGACACTATGTGATCTGCCCTTGGCAGAGGACTCACCTTTAGCCCCTTACATTGCTGTCAAACCCATCGACAAGGGTGTTGCTGTTGTTGTCTGGCGTACCAACCTCTACACTGACGTGCTGTTAGGTGAATTGGACATCCTGAATTCTCCCTCTGTGTACCCGAACAGGCGCCGGAATGTGGCGACGAGGGGCTTTTCACAGTAACTTCATTGCAGTGTTAATGTAATCCTACTTGTGACAATAAAGGTTATTATTATTATCTCCGACACTTCCCTCCCTTGACTTCTCTGTCTCCACGTCTGGGGATCGGTTGTCTACTAATATTCATTATAAACCCACCGACTCTCACAGTGTCGTCGTCTTCACTTACTCGCAAACTGCTTCGTGTACGATTCCATCTCATTCTCCCAGTTTCTCCCTCTCATCTGTTCTGATGACGCAACTGCACTTCTGATATTTCTGCCCTTTTCCACAATCGAGGACTCCCCTCCAGGGCCTCAACCATGCCAAACCCATTTCCTGCACCTCTGCTCTTATCCCTCCCCCTGCGATAGGATTCCCCTTGTCCTCACTTTCAGCCTCAACATAATCAAAGGATCATCCATCGCCATTTTTGCCACTTCAGGCAAGTTGCCATCAACGGCCACACGTCTCCGCCCCTTCCAGCACTCTGAAGGGACTCTTCGCTCTTCCATTCTTCTATTTCCCCCTCCAATACCTTGTCCACTTTCCATGGTACCTTCCATGCAATTGAAAGGGGTGTATCACCCAGCCGTTGGCCTCCTCTCACTGAGCGTCCAAGGCCCCAAACACTCCTTCCAGGTGAAGCAGCAACTTGCACCCTCTTAATTTAGTGTTCTGTATTCACTGCTCACAAGGCAGTCTCCTCTATATCAGGGAGAGTAAGTACAGATTGGGTGATTGCTTTCTGGGACACCTCCGCTCAGTCTGCCAGCATGACATGGACCTCTGGACGCAGGCCATTTTAATTCACCACCTTGCTCTCACACTCACATATCTGCCGTCGACCTGCCACAATGCTCCAGTGAAGCCCAAGCGCAAGCTCGGATTCGGCAGTTCTTAGACTTGACTCAACATTGAGTTTAACAACTTCAGACCATGAACTCTGTCCCACATCTTGATTTTTTTTTTGTTGCCAATTGGCAGTCTAAATCTCGTTTGTCATCATTTTGCTTTCACACAGAGCTGTCCGTTATTCTGCCATTAATATCTACGATGGACCAACACTTTGTTTCTTTACGACATCCAGTCCTACTGCCCGTTGTTCCATTGAATTTTTGCCATCTAATCTCTCCTGCTCTCTACCCAAGTCCAAATCTTCCTGTTTGTTCTTCCCCCTCCCCCTTTTCAATGACATCAAACCCATCACGTTACTACTTCCCACAGTTCTAAAGAAGAGTCACATTCGATTGGAAACAATAACTCTTTTTCTCTCTCTCCGCAGGTACAGCCAGGTCTGCAGCTGCGAATTTCCAGCACTTTCTGTCTTCTTTTTAAGATTCCCAGCACCTGCAGTAATTCACTTTGCCGAAACCCTGGCATTGATAAAAGTGACCGTGACACTGTTAAATCTGACCTTACACAGTGAGGCCTACATGTGACTCCAGTCCCACACCCTCATTATTGACGCTTAACTGCTGCCTGCGGTAACCTAGCAACCCACTCAGTAGCCGCTCAGATTCCACAAAATGTGGACTGCAATGGTTCAAGCTGAGGGTCCACCCACCATCATCTTCCTAAGGGATGGGCAATAAAGGCCGGCCTTGCCAGCGGATGAATAAAATAAAAACACAGATCATTTTTTCCCGTGCTTCTTCAAACTATATGATTGCTCCACTCGCTTTAGTAGTCAAGTCTCACTCAATAGGTGGGAGTTTCTGCTCCGCCCTCCCTCCCCACCCCACAACCACCATGTTTTGCAGCAGGAGAGGTGACTGTTCATTGGCCGGTGGTGGGATTTTCCGGTCCCGCCTCTGTCAATGAGGTTTCTCATTGTTTGCGCCCTGTTGGCAGGACTGGAAGATCCCACAGGTGGGAGCGGCCGGGAAATCCCACCCAATAGTTTCAGGTGGCACAATGTGCTGAGCGCTCACAAAATGGAAAGTCACCATGACCTTGGAGATCAGCAGTGCTGCGATCTCCCAGACCCAGCTCATATACAGGATCCAGTATCTGAGCCATTGCACCCACCTTGTTCCTCCTGTTGGTTCCGCTCGTACATCGTGTCCCCAATGAGCAGATTTAGGTGAGGCTGACACTCAGTGAGCATGTTTCTTTGCTCAGAGAGTTGTGAAAACAGAACTCACTACCACAAATGGCATAGATACCTTTAGAGGAAAGCTAGATAAATACAAGAGGGCAAAATATTGTCATGATAGAAGTAGGGTAGGGTGATTAAAATCAGAGGTGTGCAAGAGCGTGGAGCATAAATACTCCAAATAAATACTACACGTCCAAAGACGTGCAGGTTAGGTGGACTGGCAATGATAAATTGCCCTTAGTGCCCATAAAAGGTTAGGTGGGGTTATTGGGTTACGGGGATAGGGTGGAAGTGAGGATTAAATGAGTCGGTGCAGACTCGATGGGCCGAATGGCCTCCTTCTGCACTGTTTGTTCTACGTACTAGCATGGACCAGTTGAGTTAAGCGGCCTGTATCTGTGCTGTAAATTCTAAGTAAATATAGGGAACTTTGTAAACTATCAAATATTAAGTGGATTCCTGGAGACTTCCCTTCCATTCTACCCTAGGCAAATATGCAGATTTCTGGAGACCACAGGCAAATATTTTCAAATCCGTGTGGTCCCCTGGTAAATTCTGTCACATTTCCCGGACTCCTGGCAAATACTGATTGCCTCCACGGGCCCCTCTAAGTATTGACAGCTTTCTAGGGTTCTTTTAAACAAAGATTCCAGTTTGAAAATCTGTGCTGTTAAGTTGTTGAGTATAAGGGAGAAGTGGAGAGTAAATGAAGGTGGTTTCCAGCTGTAGGCAGCCACAGTTGTCAAATGAATGCTTGTATTCTTATCCCTGTGTTGAAATCCCTCCACGGCATCGCATCCCCTACCTCTGTAATCCCCTCCAGTCCCACAACCCTTCAAAATTTCTGCTCTTCCCTGATCCACATTCTTGTGCGACCCTCACTTCTTTCCCTTCATCAGTCGCGTGCGCCCTTGACCCCTGGGATTTCCTCCCCACCTCTATACCCACGTCTCTTGCAACGGGATGCTCCTTTGAGGCTGGTTTAGCTCCGTGGGCTAGACAGCTGGTTTGTAATGCAGAACAAAGCCAGCAGCGCGGGTTCAATTCCCGTACCTGCTTACCCGAACAGGCGTCGGAATGTGGCCAGTAGGGGCTTTTCACAGTAACTTCATACTTGTGACAATAAAAGATTATTTTTTTTTATTATTAGACTCTACCTCTTTGACCGAGCATTTGGTCACCAGTCTTAATGTGTCCTTTAGCCTGGTGTCAAGTTTTCGTCTGACGATACTCCTATGAAATGCCTTGGGACGTTTCACTACATCAGATGTGCAAAACAAGCTGCTGTATCCACCACATAAATTGCATTCCAGAATTTCAGAACAATAGTTTTTGCTATTCCGTCAGTTTGCATACTGCTCTGGTTATGAGCCACGGAGCTGCTTCTATTATTTCAATGTTACAGTTTCCCACTGCAGTCGCTAGGGGGTGACACCAACTCAATATTTCTCAGAACATTGATTTTCAGTGTATCCCCTCCTACTTCTAAATACAACCGCAGCAATGTAAAATCATGTAGTGGTGACACATGTATCCTGAGAAAATGATTTATTATTACAAACGATTTGTTAATATTCCGATCCACTCAGAACCATGTCTCCGAATCGCTTTGAACAACTCTTACCACATTTCCTTTCCTGAGTCTTTCATGCGGCGCGGTAACTGGTGTACTCGGGTAGGCCTGGCAGCGTGAGTGTTGCTAAATGCACCGAGTCAAATGAGCTGCTCACCCTGTCAGCCTCGGCTCAGGATTGACACCCTCACCTCTGAATCAGAAGGTGAAATACGCGGCTCCCAAACAACAGATTGGAGCAATAAAAAAAAAATCTACTGGAATGGTACTGAGTGAAGGGCGAGGGGGGTGGATTTCGGGGAGGTCTGATTTTTTTTGGTGGGACGCTAAACCGAAGCCTTCTTTAACTCTCTCAGGTCGATGTAAAATATATTGTGGTAATACTGGCCCCGTCCAATAGGGGGCTGTTCCTCAACATTGTTTAATGTTTTATCACACGGGCTTTATTTTAAAAATCTTTTTATGGGCATTTTCCAAATTATATATATTACCGTTCGTTTTCATTTACTGGACAATACAGGAAGGCTTGTCCTATTCCCTTAGATTTTTCTATATGCAGTCTGTCACCATCCGACTCGGCGTATAGTCCTCCCAGCACCCCCACTCCCTATCCCGCCTCTCCCTGCCCCCCTCCTGCCCACGCCCCTTATGCCCTCCCTCGTTGGTCTGGGGGGTGGGCGGGGGGGGGGGGGGTGGGGGGTGTTCCCCCTTCTCCTCCCCTTCCCCCCTTTCTTTTCTCCTCCTGTCAGCTTCAGCCGAGTCTGGCTTTTTGCGGGAGCTTGCTGTGAGCAAATTGAATGCTGCATTTTCAACAGTGACCACACTCCGAAAGTACTTCAGTGGCTGCTAAGAGCCTCGGATCGTTCTCAGAATGCAAAGACCGCTATGCGAACGCAAGCCCTTTTCCACATGAAACGTCCAGCTACCACCGGCAAGTTGGTCACCGTTTGCGCAATCAATGACTAGAGTTTGACAGAAAGTAAGAGATTATGGTCAAATTTTAATTGGAATTTTTCCTGGCCTAAAAATAGCACCAATTTAATTGGACATTACCCAGAATACGAAAAGCTGGTTGCTGTGGAAACATCCCCTTTTATTCTGCTGTAGCATTAATTGTATTCAGGCATCTGTTTAATGAAGGTACAATATGTGTCTCTGTGAATGGACAAAACCTGTACAGTGGGATAATAATTCCATTGTGCAGACGAAGGTGAGGAATTCTGACAGTAGCCATTCTAGGCAAAGGGTATCAACAGTTCCCATGCCCTGCAGTCACCGGACAGGCATGAATTCTACATTCACACATTTTTACAGTCTGATAGTTGCCTCTTACTCACTCTCCTGCCAGCCAGACTACAAACAAAGACCTCCAGTATTCAATTCAAGGTCATTGTTTGAAAGCCAAGGGAGTATCGACGGCAGCGATGCTCAACCTTTCTGCTACTGAAGTGCTATAAAACACCGCAGACTCCCGAAAATCGAAGGATAAATGCATCGACCTCGTGCGCGAGGTTGTCACTAATCCAATGGAAGGTGGTTCACAGAACACATTTGACGGGGTTGAGAATGAGTTGCACGTTTGAAGGGGTTGAGGACATTTGTGACAGATGCAGGAGATCCGGCCAGTCATGTACACAGGTTTTGGTCATGCGTGAAAGTGGGTAAATTCTGGAACACCTTCTTTAACAACATGATGATAGTGTTACAGTTGACCCACGTTGCCGGGAAACACGCGGGCGGGGGTGGGTGGGGGGGGGGGGCGCTCTGCCAGCAGGACAAGAGAATCCCGCCACCAGCGAACGGCCGGAGAATTCCGGCCCACGTGTCCAGTTAGTACCTGCCCATGTGCAGGACTGTTACTGGCATCAATTTAGACTTCATGTGAAATGTCTGGGACTCAGGGACAGAGCAGCCGCGTGGGAAGTAAAATTGTACAAATGTGATAAAGTGAGGAAATTGAAACTTATCACAGAATAAAGACACAATTCAAAATCCTGTCTCTGCAGTTAAACTGCTGAAATTTTTTTTTAATGAATAAATATTTAACCACATGCAAAGATTGTTAAGAGCTGTTCATGAAAAGAATGATCTCTCTCACCGAACGTGTCTTTAGTCATCCTTAGACTGTCAGCATTACTGGTAAGGTCAGCGTTTATTACCCATTCCATAACCGCCAATCACCAGGTGGTGGCGATCTGCCTGTGCCTGAGTGGCGTGCTTGGCCACAGGGCAGTTAAGAGTCAACCACATAGGTCGAGGCCTGGAAACACATATAGGCCAGACCAGGGGTAAGTCAGCAGATTTCCCTCAACTGAGGGGCATGAATAAACCAGATGGCTTTTATGACAATCTTGTAGCTCAGTAGTCTTTATTAATGAGAGTCGCCTTATATTCCAGATTTGTGAATTAATCGAATTCAAATTGCGCTAGCTGCCGTGATGGGGTTTGAGTTAGTGTTGCCAGCAAAGGATTCAGGATTACTAACTCGCTGACAATACCACTATGCGACTATTCCACTGTAATTAGGTCCCAGCAATGGAGAAATGAATACCAAACGATCCATTTATTTTTTAAATACTCATTAAAATAAAGGGGTGAATACTATTTTCCTACTCTCTGGACTTGCCAGCTTGGATCTTCTTCAGCGCTGGGAGATCTGGCTGCATATTCCCCTCCTATCTCCTGTTATTTACTTCCATTTCCACAAAAATACATGCACAGGGAGATCAATATAATGGGGTCATCACTTCGTATAATGGGGAACAATATAATGGGGCCAGCACGGTAGCACAGTGGGTAGCACCGTTGCCTCACAGCACCAGGGTCCCAGGTTCAATTCCCAGCTTGGGTCACTGTCTGTGCGGAGTCTGCACGTTCTCCCCATGTCTGCGTGGGTTTCCTCCGGGCGCTCCAGTTTCCTCCCACAAGCCCCGAAAGACGTGCTGTTAGATCATTTGGACATTCTGAATTCTCCCTCTATGTACCCGAACAGGCGCCGGAATGTGGCGACTAGGGGCTTTTCACAGTAACTTCATTGCAGTGTTAATGTAAGCTTACTTGTGACACAAAGATTATTATTGTTACTTAATTTCACCTCCAAATGTGGTCTGGTAGGAGCAGAGCATCGGGTAACAAATAGATTGTAGCTCTCCTCTCCTACTCACCCTTGGGTACCCCAAAGTCCGAATGATGTTATGGCACAAGAGCGAATGCTATTTCTGAACTCAATTAGCTTCTATTGTCTGTGTGGGGTTTGCACGTTCTCCCTGTGTCTGTGTGGGTTTCCTCCGGGTGCTCAAGTCTCCTCCCACAGTTCAAAGATGTGCCGGCTAGGTGGATTGGGCATGCTAAATTGTCCCCAAGTGTCCAAAGATGTTGTGGCTAGGTGGGGTTACGGGGTGGGGTAGGTGGTGGAGTGGGCCAAATTGGGTGCTCATTCAGAGGGTCGGTGCAGAAGTGAAGGGCCGAACGTCTGGATTCTATGGTGAACGGGGCAGCACGGTAGCATTGTGGATAGCACAATCCCCGTGTGTGCGTGGGTTTCCTCCGGGTGCTCCGGTTTCCTCCCACAGTCCAAAGATGTGCAGGTTAGGTGGATTGGCCATGATAAATTGCCCTTAGTGTCCAAAATTGCCCTTAGTGTTGGGTGGGGTTTCTGGGTTATGGGGATAGGGTGGAGGTGTTAACCTTGGGTAGGGTGCTCTTTCCAGGAGCCGGTGCAGACTCGATGGGCCGAATGGCCTCCTTCTGCACTGTAAATTCTATGATTTCTATGAACATACTTGGCAAAAGGTTGGGGGAAGGAGATGAGGCGAATTTCTTTTTTAAGCAGCAAGTATACGCACTACATGAAAGGGCTCGAGAAACAGGTGTAATCATAGAATTTCATAAAATTTACAGTTCAGAAGGAGGCCATTGGGGGATTCTTAAAACAAAATCTGCCCTCTCAAGTGGGTATAAAAGATGGCATAATACTATTGAAAGGAAGAGTAGGGGAGTAGTCCCCAGTTAGCCCTGGCCAATGTGTATACCTCAATCCCAAAACAATTATCCACTCATTACCACGGTGATGGTTTGCCGCATCATGGGTAGCTGGGTGGCACAGGGGTTAGCACTGCTGCCTCACAGCGCCATGGACCTGGGTTCGATTCCGGCCTCAGATGACTATCTGTGTGGAGTTTGCCCATTCTCCCCGTGTCTGCGTGGGTTTCATCCGGGTACTTCAGTTTCCTCCCACAGCAGGTTAGGTGGATTGGCCAGGCAAAATTGCCCCTTAGGATGTGGTCGCTGGAATAAGTCAGGAGATTGGACCTAGTCGGGTGGTCTTTCGAAGGGTCGGTGCACACTTGATGGGCCGAATGGCCACCTGTACTGCAGGAATCCTGTGTTTCTAGCATCACAAAGCTGACTGCTCTTCAAAAATACTTCAATGTCTGTAAAGTGTTTTGGTCAGGGAAGGTGCTTTATAAATGCAAATTCTCTCTGTGCATAGAGGAAGCTAGGACCTGGGGGAAGATCACAACCTTGTTCACTGCCATTTGCCAGAGAGCAACTGAACTTTCACTGCCTGTAATATGGGAAATGTCCGGCAGACCAACCCTTCCTGGCAGGCGTCATTAACATTTTCCTATTTCCCTCCACATCTTGCTGATTGTTTCATCTGAATGCTTCTTATTTGTTCCTTTTCATTTATCATTGAAATCCACAAAGTATAACAGTGAATCGCCTCATTTTTCCCATGGAGAGATATTCTTCCAGTCGAATCTACTCTCCCACTCACTCCGAGCTGTGAGAGAGCCAAATATTTTGTCACACTCAATCAGGAGGGAGACTTTCAGTTCGAAGTTCCTTTTTAAAAAAAAAAGACATGGCAGCTAAAATCAGGGTGCACGTGAGTCTCTGACTGCCTCTTTGTACGGTGGCAGCAAGGACAGTTAGCAGGACCACAGTCAGCAATCATGCCGAGTTTGACAGCCCTGACTATATTGAAGCAGGTCATGGACAGTATCACCAGCCTGACACACTCAACCATCTGAATCAACACTACTGCACCATTCAGCTGTACAAGCATGACGTCCTTTACTAAAAAAGCAATTTGCTCCTGACCCGAGGAGAAATGGAGACACAGCAATAGGGTTGGGTGATTAAGGGCTGCCTGACAACATCTGGATCGTAAACGGCAGACGACCGTGACAGTAATCTCATTGAGGGAGTGATGGAAAGGAAGGCTTGTAACAGCTGTTGCTTCTCCGAGTTTGGAGGGGTTACATGACGGCCAGTCAGGGCTGACTGACCATGGGACAGGACAAAATGGCAGCACTAGCTCTGCAGGTTCCCGTGGCTCAGTGTGGAGCAGACTGACCTCTAAGGCCAGAGACCTGAGCACAGAGGCCAGGCTGCCACAGCTGAGGGGGTGCTGAATTGATGAAGGTGCTGGCACTGGCATATACTGAGGCACTGACTGCACACGCAAGCGGATGTAGAAAAGCTTGTGGTGCTGTCTTGGACATTAACTCAACTCCTGACTCCCCAGTGCCTGTTCACCATCAACAAAGCACAAGACAAGAGTTTAATTAATACTCCTCACTTGCGTGGATGAGTGTGGCTCCAACAACACTCAAGAAGCTGGACACCAGGACAAAGTAGCCCACCACCTCCAACATCCACTCACGACATTACCAATGTACAGTGGCATCTTGTTCTATCTACAAGATGCACTGCAGCAACTCACTAAGGCTCTTTCAACAGCATCTTCCAAACCCACGACCTCTACCACCTAGGGCAAGCGCAGCAGATGCATGGGAACACCGCAATTTACAAGTTCCCCTCCAAGCCATACACCATTCTGACTTTGAACTGTATCGCTATTCCTTCACTGTCGCTGGTTCAAAATCCTGGATCACCCTCCCCAACAACATTGGGCGGGATTCTTCCAACGGGAGACTAAGTGCCGACGCCGGAGTGAAAACCGGAGTGTTTCACTCCGGCGTCGGAGGCCGCTCATCGCCCCCTATTCTCCCACCCCCGGGGGGCTAGGAGGGGCGCCGCGTCATTTACACGCGCCAGGCATTGGCGCCGCATAAAAGCGTGACGTCACCATGCACAGGTTGGCCGGCACCAACCCACGCATGCGCGGTTGCCGTCCTCCACGCGGGCGCCCCGCAAGAAATGGAGAAGTGGTCTTGCGGGGCGGCGGAGGAAAGGAGTGCGTCCTTCGGAGAGGCCGGCCCGCCGAACGTTGGGCACCGACCGCGAGCAAGACCCCTTTTGAATGCCCTCCACCGGTGCTCGATCCCCCCTCCCCCCCACCCACAGGCCGCCCTCACAGCGTTCCCGCGCTGTTCATGCCGGCAGCGATTGGGTGTGGTCGGCGCCGGCGTGAACCCTTCGTACTGGGCAGGCCGCTCGGCCCATCTGGGCCGGAGAATCGCCGCTCGCCCGTTACAAACGGCGGGTGCCGGGGCGGCGTGGCGGTACTCGCCGGCGCCCTCGCGATTCTCCCGCCCGGCGTGGGGGGGGGGGGGGGGGGGAGAATTGCGCCCATTGTACCTGCACCAAATGGACCTCAAGTGGCTCAAGAAGGCAGCTTCACCACCACCTTCTCAAGGGCAATTAAGAATGGAATGGACAATAAAAAAGCTGATCTAGGCAGTGAGGCTCACATCCCGTGAAAGAATTTAAAAAAAATACTCACTGGGAGTCTCCCTGTTATCCTGAGCAATATTTATTCCTGACCATCAAATGATCTGGTCATCATCACATCGCTATTGGTTGGACCTTGCTGTGTGCAAATTAGCTCTCAAAACCTACCACATTTTAAAAAGCTACTTAATTGGCTGTAAAATGCTGTGTGACAGTTTGAGGTTGTGAAAGCCACTACATAAATGCAAGTTTATTTTTTTCCTTAAATTGGCTGAATTGTAAAGTTCTGCTGCTTTGTACATATTGGGATTTTTCTAAAGATTTATTGCTGCGTTCTGCTTTCCTGGGATCAGTGAACAGCTTAGCTATTCTGGTTTTGGTAGGATTCGATCTTTACTCTGTTAAGTCTACCATGTCAAATCCAGGCTCAATCTAATACCTCACTCCACATCCATTTGAGGAACCACATTTGAAGTTGGTCAGTGCCAACTCGAATCTCACTCCATGTCAGCATGCAATATTTAAAACAATCAATGTGAGACTCTCTCAAACCTCAGACAACATAAGAATGATTTGCACTTATGCACCGCTTTCAATACAGTGGAATGTTCCACAGCGTCTTGCAGGCCATTATCAGTCAAAAAACTGACACTTTTCACCAAAGGAGATATCGGGATGGGTGCCGAAAAGATTGGGCATTGCATAAAGTTTGCAGAACATCTTGAAAGGGGGAGAGCGACGGAAAGGTTTAAGAAGGGAAACATGGGCCGTGATCCGCCCTTCTGGGGACTAAGTCTCCACACCGGCGGGAAAACCAGTACCAACGACTCCGGCATCGATGGCCCCCCAAGGTGAGGAATTCTCACCTTTCTAGGGGGCCAGGTTGACGCCGGAGGTGTTGGCGCCACTCCAGCTGGCACCGAAGGGACGGCGCGAGTTCACGCATGCACGGAACAGCCAGCGTGATTCTGCGCATGTGCGGACCGGCCGCCGAATTCTCACACATACGCAAGGGGGGGGTTCTCTTCTCTGTGCCGCCCCCGGGTAATATGGCGGAGCTCTACAGGGGCCCAACGCGGAAGGAAGAGGTTCCCCCACGGAACAAGCCCGCCTGCAGTTCGGTGGGCTCCGATCGCCGGCCAAGCCACCGTGCCCCCCCCCCCCCCCCCCCCCCCCGAGGACCGCCCACACATACTCACCTGCCAGGTCCCGCCGGTGTGTGAGTTGAGTGATTCACGTCGTTGGGACTGGCCAAAAAATGGACGGCCACTTGGCCCATCGGGGCCCTGAGAATCGCCAGGGGGGCCGCTGTCAATGGCCCCCGACCGGCGTGGCGGCAATCCCGCCCCCACCCGAAAAACGGCACCGGAGAATACGGCTGCTGGCGGCGGGGAGGGATTCGTGCCTCCCACTGCGGATTCTCTGACCCAGCGGGGGCTCGGAGAATCATGCCCATGTATCCTGTACCTCCTGTTTAATTTGACAAAGCTCCAAGAAGCAATCCTTCACCCGTGCTATTAGATATGGAATGAGGGGGAAAACTTTGCACCTACTTTCAACCGTCACATGAGAAAGCTCAGAAATATTGGCACCGAATCTTCCTACCCAGTTGTGAAGGTAGGCAGGGTCTTGGTTTAATTTCAAAAGGACAGCAACTCTGACAATGCAGCACCCCCTCACGTGCCAACGCCCCAGCCTTGAACAGGTGCTCAAGTCTCCTGAAATTGGTAGGAACCCCCACACGTATTGAATAAACATTTCAGTCCCACCCGCTGTGGCAATTGGAGGGCGGGATGGATAATATGACGGACCAGCAAAAGGTCCCTTGATTTCAGGCGGGAATCTCTGGTCCCAGAAAATCCTGTCCTCTGACTCATCGCCAAGAGTGCAAATAGTGGGTGAGCCATCAATGTCCACAGGCCTCCTTCAGGTCCTTCTAAAAGGGCTAAGTGCAGGCTCATCTCACTTCCCCCTATCCCTGCACACTCAGAACTGTCGCTACTAGGTACAGATGGAATGACCCTGATCAGAGCCAGTTTCTCTTCAGATCAAGTGTGTTGTTGAGTTTTGTGTTTGCAGGTTGTTCCAAGTTGGGTTTTTATCGAACTATTTTTTTTTATCCTAACCATTTCATAACGAACTTTATCCCTTCAATTGTCAGCGGTAATAATTTTTATAAATATTGAGCGAGACTGCATGTTTATTATGAGACATTAAAAGACAAAAACATTGGTTGGAGGAAAATCTATATTGTTATAGCCCTGACTGTCCAATCCAAACTCCCTTGGTGATCTTGATCTACAATCTGCTTTTCGAGATATGACCATTTTACTCTTATTTATAGCAATACACTTGCTGCATTCAATGCACTCTAATGTTACACGAGTATAACCATCTCAAATGGATACGTTATAAACGGAACACTCATACAGCCATTAATGCATTTATTTAAATCAAGATATGAAGTACAAATCATTTGGTTAAATAGAGTGCAATATTAAATAAATACAATGAGCAAGCCTGAATGGATTAACTACCTTTCAGAAGAATTGCTTCGGAATCAACATAATAGTCACTTAGGTTTTGCAAAACAAAATCTTTAATTGCTGGCAAAGCAAGTGAAGTAGTTTCTTTTCCCCTTTTTGGAATGGTGTGATACAATTTTAACAGGTTATCAAAATGCAGCTTTGTCTGCTAAAGAAAGTGTCAGCTGAGTAATGTTTATAGACACTGCATTAGTTTGCAGGCAGCCTTTCAGACAAGTAGTACAACAACACAATCAATTCCCATCTTCTCGTCAGTGGAAAGCTCCATTTGTGCCTGCTAGTCATTGCTCGATGCGCCAATTATCAGAAAACAGCATTTATACGGCACGTTTAAAATTGCAAAATGCGCCAAAGCAGTTTTCCAATTCCAATTCTCTTCTCGTACCTAGTGGCTCACTAAGGCAAACGTCCGTCCGTTTCCACAGCTAGTAATTCCTGGAATAGATCGCTCGTCAATCACTAGGAGCTTATAGCTTGAGGGGCGACACTCCGCATCAAACATGGCTGCAGGTTGACACACGCAACCTGTTTGGCCGCGTTATGAATGCACCTTTCTTGGCTGTCAAGTCCTGGAGTGGGACTTGAAGGCCACAAGACCTCTCAAGCACTTTGCAGAAGGGGGTATCAAACAAAATTTGACACCGAGCCACAGAAGGAGCCAACAAGTGGCAAGACAGTGTGGGTTGAAGGGTGAATGGGATAGCTGCAAGTTAAGACACAAATAGAAGATGTGGAGATGCCGGTGTTGGACTGGGGTGGGCACAGTAAGAAGTCTTACAACACCAGGTTAAACCCCAACAGGTTTATTTCGAATCACCTGTGATTATGCCTCTCTCCAGTCGCACCGTCTGGACCTGTAAAGACTTAATTACCTGCAAAGACTTCCATTCAAAGTATCATCTTGCATCATTGAATTTGTCTATGTATGTGTTCGTGGAACCCGCCTCTTCATTCACCTGATGAAGGAGCTGCGCTCCGTAAGCTAGTGATTCAAAACAAACCTGTTGGACTATAACCTGGTGTTGCAAGGCTTCTTACAAATAGAAGAGCTTGGGATGGAGCCCAGGTTTATAGAAGATAGGAGGCTGACAGAAGCGTGTTGGAATAGTCAGGCTAATAGGTGACAAAGGCTGAGCCACAGATGTCAGCAGAGGGCAAGATGAGGCAGGGCGGTGTTAGATGATATTATGGAGGTCTTGGGAGATTTTTAAATTGTTAAATTGCGAATTCAACCTGCAAGGAACACACACCACCTGTGAAGCTGCAATCAGCAGAAAGTTACATCAGGTAGGCACACTGATTTTAGATTGAAATCAGCTCCATACAATCACTTGAACGTCAACCAACTGAATTCTAATTAACACAAAACAAAATGTCCGTCCTTTGGGTTAAAAGGCCTATCCTTCTCAAAATGACATGGGTGAAAACAATCTGCCACTGTGTACAAAGTTCTGGATCAATATATTGACCGTCGAAATGCCAACGCAGAATGAAGAAAAGTTTAACTCCAGTCTTGCAAAGTTTGTACTCATTTTCTCTCAGTCTTGCCATCATTGTTGAATAAAGCACTAACTGGCATTATCCCAGCCATTCTGTGTTTTAAAGATCTGCATTATATTTCCCCTCAGTGCAAGAAATGCACTCAAGATACATAAGTATTTTAAATGCTTGTTGCTCTTCCCTAGTCTCTCCCCTGGACATCACTGAAATTTTGAATGTAATGTCTCCAAGGTTATATACACTGTATCACAAGGAGTGGTTGAAGCAAATATCAAAGTCGCATTTAAGAGAAAGTTAGGTAAGTAGATGAAGCAGAAAAAATAGAAGATTAAGCTGATAGGTTGAAATAGGAGAATGGGAGGGGCCCATGCAGGCCAAAAGGCCAGTTTCGGGACTGTGAATTCTATGTAATTCTTTGTAAATTATGGCCCAATTAATGAGTTTGTTAAAAGTAAAAATAACTTGCTTCAACATAATTAATTGCTATAGAAATGTGGCTCAGAGTGCAATTAGTCTTGATGATAACAGGCTCATGCTGGTGAGAAATCTTCATTGGAATACGGAGCAGGAAACCATTTTGCCCCCCAGTCTGTTGCACCATTTAATGAGATCACACTTGATGTGAAATGTAATTTCACATACTTGCCTTTACCCCGCATCCCTAAATAGCTCTGGATAACAAAACTTTACCAATCTCAGATTTCAAATTCTAAATTGATCTTGCATTATTTGCCACTTGTGAAAGAAAGTTCCAAACTTCTACCACCCTTTTCATGAAGGAATGTTTCCTTAATTTCACTCCCGAACGTTCTGGCTCTAATTTTTTAGACCTTGCTCCCGAGCCCTCTACTCACCAAGCAGTGCAAATAGTTTTTCTCCATCTATCTTATCTGCTCCCCTTCATAACTCGAAAACGCCAATCAACACAGCTTTTAATCTTCATGAAATAATCAATATGCATTTTAAACTCAATTTCCTTTGCACACTACAAACCACACCGACGTAAGAAATACAAGCAGGAGTAGGCCATTCAGCCCATCGAGCCTGCTCCGCTGTTCAATAAGATCACGGTTGATCTGATTGTGGCCTCAACTCTGCTTTCCAGCCTTTCCCCGTAACCCGTGACTCCCAGGTAGATCAAAACATCTGTCCAACTTGGCCTTGAACATATTCGATGACCCAGCCTCCATTGCCATCTGGAGCAGAGAATTCTAAAGATGAATCAATCCTTTGAGAGAAGGAATTTCTCCTCATCTCCATCTTGAATGGGAGACCTCTTATTTTGAAACTGAGCTCCCTAGTTTTAGATTTCCCCAATGGGGGGGAGGGGATGGTAAAATTTCTCTCAGCATCTACATTGTCAAGTCCATTAATTACGCATATTTCAGAACTCCTGTCCCACGACACCATTTACGCAACCATTTGCATTAAAACACATTCTCTATTTATTCCCTCTCGTCCCATCACCTTCCAACAAGGTTGATCCGATCCACTCCAGTCCTTCCAATACTATCTGTGTTAACCAGCTGTCCATAATGTTGGTGTCAATAGCCTCTGAAACCAGCCTCTTCCATTTTACTCAAGGAAAAATGCAAGGAGCAAGTGACAAAATGACCACCCCCTTGTGTGCCTCTACTGACCACTGGCCAAGCAACAGAGCCGTCGGGCTGAATTCTCCAGCAACCCCCATGATGGAGGCAATTCGCTGAGGTTCCTTAGGCAGCTCCTTCCAAACCCACGACGACTACCATCTAGAAGGAGAGGACCAGCAAATGCCTGGGAACTCCACCACCTTGAGGTTCCCCTCCAAGTCACTCACCACCCCGACTTGGAAATATATCATCGTTCCATCAGTGCCAGTGGGTCTAAATCCTGGAACCCCCTCACTACCAGCACTGTGGTGGACCGCCAACTCAGGGACTGCAGCAGTTCAAGAAGGCAGCTCACTGGCACTTTCTGAAGGGCAACTAGGGATGGGCAATAAATGCTGGACTAACTAGCGACGCCCACATCCCGTAAATGAATTTTAAAAAAATTAGCTCGCTATCAGCCACTGGCAGCATCTTCCAGTCCCGTCGATGGCAATTTATATTCATCGCCTGTGCCACCACTGGGAATCCAGGTTGGGGGATGGGGGGGGGGGTGACTTTGACGGGACCTGAATTCCTCCCACCTTCACTGTCTCACCTGCAGATGCACAGAAATCCTAAATGGCAAGAAATGTCGGAAGGAATTATCCATTAGCGACACAGTGCAACAAGCTATTTGGGTCATAATCTGTTGAGAATATCACCTCAGCATCAACAGTTACTCTTCCATTTCTCTTTCATTTTGATCTGCATAGTCAGGTTTCCTTTGCCGATTCAGCAGTACTGGACACAAAGACCATTTCGGAACCACTCCAAAGATGAAGAACAGCACAGAACAGAGTTTGAGAAAAATATCGGAGGAAACAAGGTGCAACGAACTAACCTTATAATGTCGATATGTCCATTCTTGGCAGCCAGGTGTAGAGGGCTGGTACTATTGGGATCAGTGATGTCCCCAGGCTTCGCTTCAAGCAGGGCAGCACACATGTTGCTGCTTAGGAGCAACTGCACCACCTGAGTTGAACAGCCAAGGTATTCTCAGTGAGCATTGAAACTGAAAGAAGCAACGTATCAAACAAGAGCAAGACAACAATAGAAGGTGCTTGTCAAACCAAACTTGACACCGAGCTGCAAATGCAGGTATTACAGGCTTGGCCACAGAGGCAGATTGAAGGTAGGGAGAGAGATGGAAAGGTTTAGGCAGGGACTTCCAGAGCTGAGGGGCGGGATTCTCCCGACATCCAGCCGCGTGTTTCTCGATGGCGCGCTGTTCGCTGGTGGCGGGATTCTCTACTCATGTATTTGCCATTAGAGGCACCCCACACCACCAGGAAACCCGCAGGCGGGGGTGCGCTGCTGGCAGGAACAGAGAACCCCCGTAAAGTTTCAGCCCTTGGTCATTATCAGTCGAAGGCAAGGCTCAGTGGGCCAATTGGAATCGGAGATTTGAGAAAATGAGAATTGAGTACAGTAAGGATCACTCCTGGGGCTGGTGTTCTGACATTTCAACCTAAACCTTGGTTCGCAAGCCAGGAATGCACTTTTGCCATTGTCATGGCAACAAGACCCATTTGCGGATGGAGCTCCTGCATATCACTTACAATGCTGTATTATTAAATAAGCTTATCAATGAAGCTAAGGATCACTGGTCTCTGGACATTTCCTGTAAAAAAAAAAGCCAAAAATTGCCAGGAACACGGTATAGTCACAGTGTCTGAACATAGCGCTGGTGTCATCACCTCAGGTAGCCAGGTGCAGAGCCTGCGTCCCCAGGCTGACAGTTTACACAGCTCAGCGACAGGAAAGTCACAGGTGTCAGATGTTACCAGAGCAATGCGACTGTGTCAACACACGCATCCGAAATCTGGCTTGAATCACAAAATGGAAGGTCTGAGTTGCACAACAAGTGGACATGATCTGAAAATGGCTTCTTACAGCGATCAGACAAAATGGCGGATTTTCTTCACTGCGGTAATTACAAAGGACGTTGTGAACAGGCTTGGGATAGAAAATGTGGGAATTCTAAATCAGCAAACTTAAAACACCGGGTTATTTGGAAGGTAAATTAGTCCACCCCGCCCCGCCACCCTGGCCTCTTCCTATGTCCTGAACAGCAGATGACCCAATTTCTCAGAGGAAGACACAGCAGAACTAAAAACAGACCGCATTCTAGCATGTACATATTCAGATGGAACTAAAACCCCTCACGCCATTGCAACTCTGACTAAAATTCGATAGCTCATAATGTCCCACCATGGTGATAATTGCCAACTCAAAGTTCTGAACTTACCCCAACTCTGCCAAATTCACAAGCCAGGTCCAAGGGCGTTTTTCCAGCAATGTCCACTATACACGGATTTGACTGGTGCTGCAAAAGCATCTCGGACTAACACAAGGGAAGAAAAGACAGGGGATTAAGCCTGGCACTTTCTCATTGCACACTACCACAGACTTTCCTCAGGTCCTCTCCTGCAGCTTTGGTGGTAGCCCATTGCACCTGGGTACATAGGATATCATAGAATCCCTACAGTGCAGAAGGAGGCCATTCGGCCCATCAAGTCTGCACTGACCCTCCGAGCACCCCATACAGGCCCACGCCCCCGCCCTACCCCCATAACCCCACCTATCCTTTTTTCTGGACACTAGGCGGCAATGTAGCTTGGTCGATCCACCTAGTCTGTACATCATTGGGCTGTGGGAGGAAACCCAGAGGAAACCCACACAGACACGGGGAAAATGCGCAAACTCCACACAGACAGTCACCCGAGGCTGGAATTGAACCGAGTCCCTGGCGCTGTGAGGCAGCAGTGCTAACTGTTTAGCAATACTAATCAGTGGGACTTCCGTCAAAGTTCTGGTGATGGAGATGGAAAAGGGCCGAAGAAACGCATCCTCAATCTCGTCAAATGCGAACAGTTTAGGAAGTCAGTCTTTGATGAAGAAACAGCAGATTTAACAACAGCAGTAAATTTTGGGAACATTCTGTCCCAGACCACACAAGACAAAAGGTGAGATTGCCAGGTATTATATAGTTATTGGAATATAATAAGGCCCAGTTCAATCCTTAATACACTGTAACCTCTCCATTCCGGAATGCTTGGACCAAGTCAATTCTGGATTTTGGGATTTTATGGATTGTAGAATGATGTTAGAAAGCATCATGTGTGTGAATCAGAAAACTTTGTGCTCCAGAATTTGACGCACCCCTAGCCAAATTGTTCCAGCACAACTACAACACTGGCATCTACCCGGCAATGTGGAAAATTGCCCACGGGACAAATCCAACCCAGCCGATTACCACCCTATCAGTCTACTCTCCGTCATCAGCAAAGAGATGGAAGGAGTCATCAACAGTGTCATCAAGCAGCAGTTACTCAGCAATAACCTGCTCACGGACGCTCAGTTTGGGTTCTGCCAGGGTCAGTCAGCTCCTGACCTCATTACAGCCTTGATTCAAACATGGACAAAAGAGCTGAATGCCAGAGGTGAGGTAAGAGTGACTGCACTTGACATCAAGGCAGCATTTGACCAAGTATGGCATCAAGGAGCCCTAGCTAAACTGGAGTCAATGGGAATCAGGGGGAAAATTCTTTGCTGGTTGGAGTCATAAATGGAACAAAGGAAGGTGGTTGGAGGTCAATCATCTCCGCTGCAGGACGTCAGTGGAGGAGTTCTTCAGGGTAGTGTCCTAGGCCCAACCATCTTCAGCTGCTTCATCAATGACTTTCCTTTCATCATAAGGATCAGAAGTGGGGATGTTTGCGATGACTGCACAATGTTCAGCATTGTTCGCAACTCCTCAGATAATGAAGCAGTCCATATCCAAATGCAGCAAGACCTGGACAATATCCAGGTCTGGGCTGACAAGTGGCAAGTTTTGTTTTCTTTTTAAAATAAATTTAGAGTACCGAATTATTTTTTTCCAATTAAGGGCAATTTAATCCACCGAACATGCACATCTTTGGAATGTGGGGGTGAAACCTACGCAGACACGGGGAGAATGTGCAAACTTCACACGGACAGTGACCCAGGGCCGGGATTGAACCCGTGTTCTCAGCGCAACCACTGTGCTACCTGACAAGTGGCAAGTTACACTTGCGCCAGGCAATGACCATCTCCTACAAAAGAGGACCTAACCATCGCCCATTGCCATTCAATAACATTACCATCGCTGAATCCCCCACAATCAACCACTGATCAGAAACTGAACTGGACTAGCCACATTAACACTATGGCTACCAGGGCAGGTCAAAGGGTAGGAATCCTACAGTGAGTAACTCACCTCCTGACCTCCCAAAGCCTGTCCACCATCTACAAGGCACAAATTAGAGTGTAATGTAATACTCTCCACTTACCTGGATGAGTACAGCTCCAACCACACTCAAAACCTCAACACCATCCAGGACAACGCAGCCCACTCAATTGCACCCCTTCCAGAAACATTCAAACCCTCCACCACCGACAAACAGTGGCAGCCGTGTGTACCATCTACAAGATACACTGCAGTAACTCACCAAGGTTCCTCAGATAGCATCTTCCAAACCTACGACCACTACCATCTGGAAGGACAAAAGCAGCAGATACCTGGGAACCCCACCACCTGGAGGTTCCGCTCCAAGTCACTTCCCATCCTGACTTGGAAATATATCGCCATTCCTTCACTGTCGCTGGGGGAACATCCTGGAACTCCCTCCGTAACAGTACAGTGGGTGTACCTACACCTTAAGGACAACAGCAGTTCAGGAAGGCAGTTCACCACCACCTTCTGAAGGGTAACTACGGATGGGCAATAAATAGGGGCCTGACCAACGACGGTGGCGAGTCCGTGAGTTGCTTGGTTTGCTCAAAAATGTTCCGGACAATGGTGTTTCTGAGCAGTAAAGTTCCAGGCTGGAGAGGTTACAGTGGAGAATCACTGGAATGTCAATGACCAATACAGTCGGCTCTGATGCTGAGATAGTGACATATTCCAGTGACTAGTGAGGCACATAGACCAGGTATAATCCACAATCTCTGCTCAATTAGCCGATCTCTGATAACATGCATGAGGTCAGTGAGGATGCGATTGAATTTAGCTGCAAGGGCCTCAACACTTAAATAGGCCGATGGTGCTCAAGAGTTAGAATTTGCAAAATGTTGGCCATAATTGGCTGCAATACTGGAAAGATGCCCGTGCAACACAGACAAGCAAGGCAGTGATAGCCTCGGACAAGAAAGGGAGAAAATGAACAAGCCAAAGATAAAACAATACAGCAAAATAAATAAATACATCCTTTTCATTGACTTTGAATGCTTCGATCGGCTGGTAACTTTGAAGGACCTACAATTTGTACCATGCAATATCAGCAGAGCCAAGATTAATGAATTTAAAAATCAAGAGAGACACAGTGAACCAGCCAGCACATCTACAGTTACAAAAACATATTACAGCTCTTTTACCAGTTTTAGTACAGCTCAGGAATATTTATAATCATCAGAGTTACTTGCAGAGCATGTATTTAATACTTACATCGACTCTATGCTATAAGATAGCTTGGGGGTAACCATTTAAAAGGGTCAATCAATATGAATTTACTATTCTGTTGAAATTTTTTCCTTATGTAATGCCACAAGGCCTCAAGTACCATGAGTCTAGGATCTGAGGAAAGATTGGGGAGATTTATCTCTTTCACTGCAAGCAAGTGACTCCTGTCCAAAATTCAGAGTCAGGATTCCGAGATTCTAGCTACTTATTTCATAGAATTCCTACAGTGCAGATGGAGGCCATTTGGCCCACCTAACCTACACCGACCCTCTGAAAGAACACCCGCCCTTGGCCCATTCCCACCTAACCTGGACCCTAGGAGGAAACCGGATCACCCGGAGGAAACTCACACAGACACCGGGGAGGAAACATTCGAAATCCACACAGACACTGAACCCAAGGCCGGCATTGAACCCAGGTCCCGAGCAGGGCGAGGCAGCAGTGCTAACCACTGCGCCACCCTAAGCAAGGAATAACTTAAAAAAAAAATTTAGAGTGCCCAATTCATTTTTCCAATTCAGGGGCAATTTGGCGTGGCCAATCCACCCACACTGCACATCTTTGAGTTGTGGGGAAACTCGGGGAGAATGTGCAAATTCCACACGGACAATGACCCATGGACAATAATCCAGCTTATCCTGGACTGCAGGCTGATCAAACTCTGACTTCCAGTGTTAAGGTGGGTGATCCTGAGAGCCGTAAAATATCCGTGGCCACTAACCGGATATTTATATGTCACGAGCGAGGGGGATGAGTCAGGTACACTCTGGCCTTATCCCTGATGGAATCCCGTTGCTCCCAATGTGTTATCTACAAGTGTCTGGTTCTTGGAGCGACAACCTCAACTTGTTCCCAGAGAAATGAAGGCTGTACTGCTCAGCGGGTTATATGAAGAGGACAAGGATGCTTCAACTTGCTGCAAATAGTCAGGGCCTATGATTGTGAAATGGCCAGGGAGCTTCCATCGTCCAGAAATCATTTTGATCTACACAAGGTCATAAATGGTGTGAAAAAAAATCAAATCCAAAGTGCTACTTTAAATTAACTTGTGGACGTAGTGCAAGGCAACATTGCTTTAAACGGTTAAAAGGTGACGTTGGCGTTGCTGTCAGGAAGTTGTCCTTCACAAAGGGAACGCTCCTCACATGGAATGGAGGCCCTCCAACATTGACAGATTTGGAGGCTGCTGGTGCAGGCAATAGAGAGAGAAGGTGCCTGAGGATGCAGCACCATCTCAGCACTTTAACACCTTTGGATATAAAGATGGCCACAGCCGCCAGGTCATCATTGTGGCTACAGATCTGGCCATTCATCTGCGCTGGCATCAATCGTGGTGGGGATCCCCCCCCATCCTCCCATTCCCCCCAATCCCCCCATCACCCCCATTGCCCCATCTCATCCCCCTATACCCCCACCCCTATCCCAACCCCCTATACCCCATCCCCCATCCCATCCCCCCGATACCCCCATCCCTCGATCCCATCCCCCTATAACCCCATCTCATCCCCCCATACCCCTATCCCATCCCCCCATATCCCCCATCCCTCCATCCCATTCCTCCTATACCCCCATCCCTCCACCCCATCGCTCCTATTCCCCCATCCCATACCCCCATACCCCCCATCCCATCCCCCATCCCATCCCCCCCACCCCATCTCCCCCCATCCTTCCCCTATCCCCCCCCTTGACTGGTGGTAATTCAGTCACTGCTGGGGGCCCACCACCCAATTGGTAAGTTCCAGGCAGGGCAGCGCATTAATAAGCTTCCTAATCGCTTCAATTGATTACCTGTCGCGTTCCACGGGTTAGCTGTTGTACCTCAAGCCCAGCCAACTGAAAAATTCCCTGAGGTGGGGCGATGCTGGGAAACAGGTGCACCGCTTTCCCCACAGGGAGTTTTCTACCCAGCTGCCTCCGGCCTCACCAGGTTAACCAATCCTTGGGGGGAAAATTTCAGGGACACTGGCATGGGGGGTGGGGGCGCTGTACGAGCAGGCCTGTGATGGGAGGGAGACGTTCTGGCAAACATGTGGGACTGAGGAGGAGTGAGCTGGGTGCAGTCGAAACCAGTAAAAACATACGACCATATGAGAGGTATGGACAGGGTGGATAGCAACAAGCTTTTTCCAAGATTGGGGGTGTCAATTACAAGGGGTCACGATTTCAAGGTGAGAGAGGGAAAGTTTAAGAGAGATGTGCGTGGAAAGTTTTTTACGCAGAGGGTGGTGGGTGCCTGGAACGCTTTGCCAGCGGAGGTGGTAGAGGCGGGCACGATAGCATCATTTCAGATGCATCCAGACAGATATATGAACGAGCGGGGAACAGAGGGAAGTAGACCTTGGAAAATAGGTGACAGGTTTAGATAAAGGATCTGGATCGGCGCAGGCTGGGAGGGCCGAAGGACCTGTTCCTGTGCTGTAATTTTCTTTGTTCTTTGTTCTTGAGTCAGAACTAGGCTATTCGGCCCCTCAAGTGTGCTCTGCCATTCAACAAGATCTTGGCTGAACGGTTTGCAAATGCGCATATGGATGCTACGCATGCATAGAATTAAATGCCTTAAACATGTGAAGAAACAGTGCCCCAGCAAACTACAGCTGGGGACACGGGAAAATTACCTCAATTGTCGGACTGACCCTTAAACTCAGAGACTGCTGGTTCCCCTGGGTTCTGCTTTTGCAGCCGTTTTTGAAAATCTGGTCTGGTGTTTCTGCGTCTCCTCAATGCACCCAGCATGGTTTCTCAGTACTGGACAATTGTAAGTCTGATCCGTACATCAACCAAACCCCTTTATGTAAGTGTTATAACCCCAATGGAAGTCCTGGGATCAGAATAATATGACCTCCCTGGAATGTGAACTTCCCCTTTAACGTGGGGGGGGGGGGGTGAATTCCCCTTTAAAGGGACAGGGCCTCTCCTCTATAAGGAGACCCCCGGCTGTATAAAAACCCCAGCCTAGGTGCAGGTCAGGGAAGAAGACCCTTAGGGGAGTGGAGGAGTTTTAGAATTTTATCGAAATAAACCTTTTTTGTAATTTCGTCTATGCATTCTACTTAGCGTAGACTTGACAGTAAGGTTACCTCATAACAATGGATGGTGTGCTGATTGGTACACAGTGCATAAGACACAGTGCTAAAGGTTTAAATTATGAGGACAGTTTACAGAGACTAGGCCCTCATTCCCTGGAGTGTAAAATGTTCAGGGGCGAACAGATTGAGATGAAGATAATTAAAGAAGTTGACAGTGTAGGGAAATTAAGATGGGCAATAAATGTCGGCCTAGCCAGCGATGCCCACATCCCTTAAATGAAGAAAGGATATAGAGGAGCTATTTCCTCTAGTAGTTGAGTCCAGAACGAGCTGCCAGGAAGCACTCCTTCACAAAAAGGGATGTGAAAATCTAGAATTGCTTCCCTCAGGAAAGCTTTTAAGGGTGGGGTTCAATTGAAAAAATCAAAACTATAAGATTGTCGGATTTTTGGTGGGGAAGGGTATTGGAGGATTTGAAAGGAAGGCAGAGAAATAGAATTAAGATTCAGGTCAGCCATGATCTAACTGAAAGGTGGAAAAAGCTGAAGGGGCTGAATAGGCCGTTCCTGTCCCCATATCTATTAGATTAGTGCAATTCCCACAATAATTGTTGAGCTGCTCAGGAAGATCCATGTGCTGAAAAGAGGATTAACTGATGAAGAGAGCTCTGAAGTAACGGCATGTTACTGGATTAGTGCAGCAAGGAGCTCTGTGCACCCAAATGTACAGTGAAGGGAATTTATTAGAAACCTCCATCCACTCTAATCCTTTCGGACCTGCAATGAAATTCCAGCGCCAGGGCTCAAAGAACTCAGAACACTTTAGTTTATTCAGAAAGCACTTGGATTTGAGGGAGACAGGATTGGGTTTATCCATCACTGTGAAGAACAAATAACGGTGAGGGTAACTTTGAAGGACATAAGACTATATGAAAGAGGAACGGAGTGCAACAGATGGCCTTTCAATCTTCATCCTGTCTGATTTTCTGCCTCAATTCCAATTTCCTGACTGCTCCCCATAATCACTTGATTCCCTGAGAGATTGAAATTTGTCCACATGTCTGGCCATCAAGTCCGAAAGTGGGACTTGAACCCACAGCTTCTGACCCAGAGGTAGGAATGCTACCCACTGAACCAAAATACCTCCTCTGCAGTGAGACTGAGGACGTCAAAATACATTTTGGACAGAGAGCTGATATTTGACTTGCTCAGAATATCGAAGAAACCAGGATCCAACTAAAATGAAAAGTAAACTCATTGTTTGCCAATGTGACTGAGGGCTCAACAATAGAGAGTGGAGTACACATATTTTATAGATTTGCTTTTGAGCAGAAACACATATTTGAATTCCTTTTGAGGGTACCAATAAATTAATATCAGGGGACAATTTTGGATGATAGATTTAAGGTGACAGACAGTCAGGCACGATGGAATCTTTACTTAGAAGTACGTAGAAAGTACAGTTCAGAAACAGGCTAATGCCAGTATTTCTGTTCAACGTGATCCCTCTCTCACTCAATCTACTCATACCGTCAACCCTTCTATCCCTTTCTCCTTCCTGTGCTTACCTTTAAAGGCATTTAGAATATTCACCTCAACTACTTCATATGGTAGCAAATTCAACATTCTAGCCACGCCTTTCAGTTTCTCCGACATTTCTGTCGTATATTTATGGCCCCTAGTTTTGCACTGCCTCACAAAGGGAATATCTTTTCTATGTTGACTTTATCAAACCCCTTCATTATTTTAAACACTTCTATCAGGCGGTTTCATTCTTTTCTTTTCTAGAGAAAAGGTTGCCCATGCAGCCTCTCCAGTCTTTTCTGGCAGTTGCATCCTCTCAATTCTGGTATCACACTTGTCAATTCAGCTGCTCCAGTGCCCACTCTCACCAAGAAAACAAACCTGCCCACAAGTAGATTGAGCCGAATGAGGTCAGCAATGCAGCAACGCGGTATTGGAGCTGCAGAGGAAGAGGACAAACGGGAGCCCCTCCAGCCTCTCCTCTTGCATTTCAGCACACTCCATCTGTAAAGTCCCAGGGGTCATTATTCACATCCATGCCAACTAGAGGAGCGAACCCTTCGCAATGGGTAAAGGATTTAGCAAAGCAAGAACAGAATTCTTCCTGTTGGCTTCTTCCCAGCTTTGTCAATATGAGGTAGCCGTGCTCGGAGCTCACTGTGTGATTTTGAGCTGCCTAACATCGCGGGACTACTGGCCCCAGAAGCTCAATCAGCAAACTCAGTTCTCGTTACAACCACATATCCACTCAGGCTTGAGGACAGCTTCCTTTGATTAGACATCTTGCAGCCTCCTGGACTCAACACTGAGTTCAATACGTTCAAACCGTTGCTCCGTGCTGCCATTTTGTTTTCTTTTCATTGCGTGTTTTGGTCTTCATCTTGTTCTACTCTTGTTTTGCTTTCGGTTGGCAGCTGTTCATTTTTCTGCCGTTCATCACCTCAATTGGGCAAATCATCTGTTACTTTACTTGTCTCATTGCTGCTCCTCCTGGGTCTGCCTCACCAACCTGTTTGCCATTTAACCTGTCCTGTCTATCACAACCTTCCCTTGTGTTCTGTTTCCACGGCTTCCCCATTTGACGGGTTAGAAAACAACCACATTTCTAATTTTCCCCAGTTCTGAAGTGTTGTGTATTCATGTTTACTCCGAGTTGGAACAAGGTCACTTTAAGAGTCTGATCACGTGGCATACCAATGACTTCATTGGGCAGTTTGGGCGGGCTCACAGTAAGTCTAGTCTAGCAGCCTGTGAGAAAACACCTTTCCAATAAAGCTCTTGTTTTTTGCACCTTCGTGGTTTCCAAGCTTTTACTTTAAAAATACCACATGAGACATTAACTCTGTTTCTCTCCCCACAGGCAATGTCTGGCCTGTTGAGTATTTTCAGCATGTTCTGCTTTTATTTCAGATTTCCAGTATCCACAGTATTTTGCAACTGTTGAAAATTTCTGGTTTGACAGTGGTGTCCCATGACCAAGAGTGCTCTAAGCACTGGTCAAAAATGATTTCACCTGCAAAAGTGCTATATTTCAGGCAGTTCCTTAGATACCTTAGAATCTGCGCATATGAATAAACATTGTCCATTGCGCAGCCAGAATGGTATGCAGGCAAAGAGGAACGGAATAGTTCATATGTAGGCAACTTGGGTGAATCACTTCAGAGACTTGACATCAGATCACGAGCATTCGCAGGTAAATCACTGACATTTTGTGATATTTTGAAATAAAGATTTACTGGACTGGAAGCAAAAACTCTTCACTCAGCTTTCCATTTGATCTTGCCTGGCTTTTCCTTCCGTTTCCGACAGGACTTTTGTGACAGAGATTGCCATCTCCATTCTGTGTTCCAAGCTCTTGAGAAAGCAATAATGCTTGGTAAATGAGACCAAGAAGGACATATTGAGATTTCAAAAGGCTAAATCAGTTCCCATCCAGTATCAAAACGTTTCTTTTTCTTCCTGGATGTCGTTCCTGAAAGGATAATTCCAGCAGCTATGCTTTTGAGGCACTGACTCTTCCTGCACAATAGCCGACTATTCATTGAATGGACAGCTATGACTAAACAGCACTGATTTTCAACAGGACATGTCCTAAACATTTTTATGTTATTTTGAGGAACAACTCCAATTGTAAAGCTGTCGGAGCCTCCACGACCGTGTGCTTGCCACCACTGTGAAAGTCAATGCCTAATGACCCTGCACCCCAGGATCACTAACATGACTGAGATGCAGTAGTGGAGGATTTCTGCTGGAAAAGGGATACCGGGAGTCAGAAATTGGAATGAAAAATCTTGGCTTAGGAATTTCAGGAGTGATTGCTACGCACGTGAACAGGCCAGAGGCGCACCTGATATTGGATCATTGGTTAAGCTATATATAGACCTGGCAATCCAGTCTCTCAATTGGGCATTATACCCCTTATTTGCACATATGAGCATACAAATTAGGAACAGGAGTAAACCACTTGGCCTGCTCCGCCATTAAATAAGATCATGGCTGATATGATTGTAACCTCCTAGTTGCCCTCAGTAACCTTTCACCCCCTTGTTTATCAAGAGTATATCTACTTAGGCTTTGAAAATATTCACACTCTGCTTTCACTGCTTCACAGAGAAAACATTTCTCCTCATCCATGTCCTAAATGGGTTACCCCTTATTTTGAAACTTCTCCCACAAGACGAAACATCTTCTCCACATACATCTTAAAGCTTTCAAACAAGTCACCTCTTACTCTACTAAACACCAACGGACACAAGCGTAGACCGCCCAACCTTCCCTGATAAGCCAACCCGCCCATTCCTTGCATGGGGCGGTATGGTGGCACAGTGGTTAGCACTGCTGCCTCACAGCACCAGGGACCCGGGTTCATTTCCGGCCCTGTGCGACTGTGTGGAGTTTGCACATTCTCCCCATGTCTGCGTGGGTTTCCTCCGGGTGCTCCAGTTTCCTCCCACAGTCCAACGATGTGCAGGTTAGGTGAATTGGCCATGCTAAATTGCCCCTTAGTGTCCAACTGAAGTGGGATTACGGGCATAGGGCAGAGCCGTGGGCCTAGATAGAATGCTCTTTCGGCGGGTCAGTGCAGACTCGATGGGCAGAAGGGCCTCCTTCTGCACTGTAATCTTAGATTAATCTAGTAAACTTTCTCTAAACTACATTTACATCCTTCTCTAAATAGGGAGACCATCACTCACTGATGCCCTCTCCAGTGTCCTGCACACTGAAGCAGATCCTCCCTACTTTTAATTCAATTCTTCTCATAATATGCCCTTGGCCTAATGAACTGGGACGGCTTTTTCATTTAAATGAGCTATTCCTACCTCATTGCCCAGTTAATTTTTCCTGTTCACGTATAGGGCAGCACGGTAGCATGTTGGTTAGCATAAATGCTTCACAGCTCCAGGGTCCCAGGTTCAGTTCCCAGCTGGGTCACTGTCTGTGCGGAGTCTGCATGTCCTCCCCGTGTGTGCGTGGGTTTCCTCCGGGTGCTCCGGTTTCCTCCCACAGTCCAAAGATGTGCGGGTTAGGTGGATTGGCCATGCTAAATTGCCCTTAGTTTCCTAAAAAGTAAGGTTAAGGGGGGGGTTGTTGGGTTATGGGTATCGGGTGGATACGTGGGTTTGAGTAGGGTGATCATTGCTCGGCACAACATCGAGGGCCGAAGGGCCTGTTCTGTGCTGTACTGTTCTATAACTCAATTCGCTATTGAAAGTTACTATTGAATATGTTCCCCCACCCTCTCCTTTCAGAAAGCGCGTTCCAGATCACAACAACTGGCTACTCCCCGATTCTTTTGCCAATTAATTTTAATGGCGGGACGACAGGGGTCATTTGTCATTTCACCTGGCATTTCGGAAACTTTGGTCCGACAGTTGGAACAGATTTGTGCGTCGTAATGGTCGTTGAAAACATAAGGAGACGCGTGATTACAAACAAATTGGAATAAATTTTCTGGTCCCGCCCAATGCGCAAATCGTCGCCGGGAAGCGGACGGGGGGAGGTGGGGGGCTGGACAATTTAACCAACTGTTGGAAGGTCTGTTGGCTCAGACGGAAATTTCCGGTCTTGGGCAGTTGGGACCGGAAAAATCCCGCCCATCATGGTTATCCCTCTGGCTTGTCCCTTCCCTCGGGGGAGGGGTTTAGCCCAATGAAAAACATTTAGTGCGTGCATGATTCAAATCACCCTCCCTTTCACCTCAATGCAGAGAGGGACAAACAAAAACATCATTAAGACAGAAACATTGGTGGCACATGGCGCAGTGGTTAGCACCGCAGCCTACGACGCTGAGGACCCGGGTTTGAATCCCGGCCCTGGATCACTGACCGTGTGGAGTTTGCACATTCTCCCCGTGTCCACGAGGGTTTCACCCCCACAACCCAAATGATGTTTGATGCACGATCAATCGCACAAAGACGAGAGTTGGATACAACTGAGGCTTTATTGCTCTAAGATGTGTGGCCTCCCACAGCAGCTGGTGAAATGGCTGCAGCATGGAGGACACGCACATTTATACTCTGCCTACTGGGCAGAGCCAGCAGGCAGGGTCTACTGATGTACCTGTAGTACAGGTCCTACCATACATCACCTAATATAGGTGCAACAGTGGTTTACCACAATTTTCAGGTTAGGTAGATTGGCCATGCTGAATTGCCCCTTAATTGGAAAAAAAATAACTGGGTACTCTAAATTTATAGAAAGCAAAAGACAGAAAAGTTCCCTCCTCACCACTTCATAGTGTCCATGCTGTGCGGCCAGATGTAATGGGATTTGACCTTCGTCTGATTGGGAGTTGAGACTCGATCCTGCCTTCAGGAGCATTTTCATTGGCTCAGCCTTCCCTTGCCATGCGGCGTAGTGCAAAGGTCTCATTGCTGCAACCAATCGGAAAGGAGGAGATAAAAGAAAACAAGATTAAAACTGACAGCTTTCCTCAGGAGACACATTAGTGATTTTTATTTTCAGTGCTGCACAAGTTAATCATTTTTCATACACTATGCTGACAAAAAGTCTCATAAGAATTACACCACGATTGACAGCTCCTAATCCTGGTTCCACCTCAACCGAGTCTGAAATACCATAAAGTCCATGTTGGCTAAGTTGCCCCGTTCCCTAAAGGATGGTCCTCATGTTCTTCCAATAATAAGTAAATCCCTGGTTCCGAACACAGACACTTCCCTGTCCTTGGATTATTCCAAAACATATTCATGTTCTGCAGCAGTATTGAATCCTTATCCTTCGTGGGACAGGGGATGCAGAATTGAAATAAAAGTTTCAAAAGTGAATAGACTGGAATCCAAAAGTGCGAATAATCGATGCTCAATCAGAGATTCTGAAACCTGCCGTTATGCCTCAGCATTCCTGTGCAGCGAGATGATAAATATATGGTGACATTTCTGAGCCAGTGATTAATTTTCCCCTCTGAATATTCAATGAACCTCATTTGTATCTCGGCGTAAGTTTGCGGAAAATGTAAATTGGATGAAGATTTATGCGTGGTGGGTGACACTTTTAATGCCAGGTGGAGGTTACATACATTTTAATTCTCCAGCGCTGCAAAACTGTGCGTGAATCCGTCCAACTTTTACCGCAAGTTATTCAAAACGAATCATTCATTTCCATGACAACTGAACTCTGGATAAGAATCAGCTGTGGCTCAGTGGGTCGCACTCTCAGCAGGTTGCGGGGCCCTTGAAAATTTAGATTTTGTGTGGGGCCAATTTTTTTCAGTGTTTAACTTGAGGAAGCCAGCGGTAAGAGAACTGAGGTTAATTTTAATTATATACAATATTCTGCTCAAGGCGACTATTTGTCCCCAGTACAGTCCTTGCTGGGAACATTAACCACACCAGGCCCTGCTTTGGGCCAGCTTTTGTAACGAGCTCCAGCTGGTGGGCCTCCGCCCCCCCCCCCCCCATCTGGGAAGCGCGAACTCCATGTGTCCTACGGGGGGGGGGGGGGGGGGGGGGGGGGGTCAACAATGGTTTCCCCTCTGGTCCCAGTCCCTTTAATGTTATTTTTTGCTCTGCTGCTGTCTTTTGTGATGTTGCCCTTAGAAAAAGTCCTGCACCGTAAATTCCAGGTAACTACACTCATTTTATTTAGCAGGAACATTGGTTAGACATTCAAGCCCCATCCCATAGACTTGGCACATAATCTAGAGCGACACTCCCAGAGTGCTCGTGGAGGAGTGCTGTACTGTTGGTTGTTTTGTTCTGCAAATGAGGTGTTAAAGCGGAGCCCTCTTCAGCCCTCTCACATATATGGGAAAGATCCCATTCTGAGTAGAACAGGAAAGATGCTCCCGGTCCCCTTAACCAACATCGCGAAAACAGATCTATTGCTGAATTCATTTTTACGGGATGTGGGATTATCTGGCTAGGCCAGAATTTGCTGCCCATCTCTAATTGCCCTTGAGTAGGTGGTGGTGAGCTGCCTTCTTTAACAGCTGCAGTTCATGTGATGTAAGTACAGCTACTGTGGTATTAGGGAGAGAGTTCTAGATTGTGACCAGTGACATTGAAGGAGCCATGGGGCGGAATTCTCCCCCCCCCCCTCCCCAACGCCGGGTGGGAGAATCGCCGGGGCGCCGTGTGAGTCCCGCCACGCTCGCCGTTTGCAAAACGTGAGCGGCGATTCTCCGGCCCGGAAGGGCCGAGTGGCCGCCCCAACATGACAGGTTCCCGCCGGCGCCGTCCACACCTGGTCGCTGCCGGCGGGAAATGCATGGGAACGCTGGGGGGGGGGGGGGGGGAGGGGGGGGGGCCTGTGGGGGAGCGGGGGAGGGTGGTTCCTGCACCGAGGGGGGGCCTCCAATGGGGTCTGGCCCGCGATCGGGGCCCACCGATCGGCGGGCCAACCTCACTAAGGGGGTACCTCCTTTCCTCCGCCGCCCTGCAAGATCCATCCGCCATCTTCTTGCGGGGTGGCCTTGGGGAAGACGGCAACCGTGCATGCGCGGGTGACTTCATTTACGCGACTCCAGCCGCGTCATTTACGCGGAGCCGCTTTTTACGCGGCGCCAAGGCCCAGCGCGTGTAAAATACGCGACGCCGCTCCTAGCCCCCTGGGGGCAGGAGAATAGGGGGCTGGGAGCGGGCTCCGACGCCGGAGTGAAACACTCCGGTTTTCACTCCGGCGTCGGGATTTTGTCTCCATTTCGGAGCATCGCGCCCATGATATATTTCCAAGTCAGGATGGTAAGTGACTTGGAGGGGAATTTCCAATTGGTAGTGTTTGCATGTATCTTCTGCCCTTGTCCTTCTAGATGGTAGTGGCTGTGGGTTTGGAAGGTGCTTTCTAAAGAGCCTTAGTGAGTTCCTGCAGTGCATCTTGTAGATGGTACACACGGCTGTGCATTCATGGTGGAGGGAATGAATGTTTGTGGAAGGGGTGCTAATCAAGCGGGGCTGCTTTGTCCTGGATGGTGCCGAGCTTCTTGAGTATTGTTGGAGCTGCACTCATCCAGGCAAGGGGAGAGTATTCCATCACACTCCTGTCTTGTGCCTTGTCAATGGTGGATAGGCTTTGGGGAGTCAGGAGGTGAGATACTCACCGCAGAATTCCTAAACTCTGACCTGCTCTTATAGCCACAGTATTTATGTGACTAGTCAAGTTGAGTTGCTGGTCAATGGTAACCCCCAGAATGTTGATTGTACCATTTATTAATGGCAATGCCATTGAATGTCAATGGGGCGATCGTTTGATTCTCTCTTATTGGAGATGGTCATTGCTTGGCACTTATGTGATGCAAATGTTATTTCAGTTATTTAACTCAGTGCTTTTGTGGAACCGTGGGAAAATTGGTCAGCAGGTTTACTTCACTACCACAGTGAACATAGAACATTGAACATAGAACATACAGTGCAGAAGGCCATTCGGCCCATCGAGTCTGCACCGACCCATTTAAGCCCTCACTTCCACCCTATCTCCGCAACCCAATAACCCCTCCTTTTTGGAGACAAAGGGCAATTTATCGTGGCCAATCCACCTAACCCGCACATCTTTGGCCTGTGGGAGGAAACCGGAGCACCCGGAGGAAACCCACGCACACACGGGGAGAACGTGCAGACTCCACACAGACAGTGACCCAGCAGGAAATTGAACCTGGGACCCTGGCGCTGTGAAGCCACAGTGCTAATCACTTGTGCTACCGTGCTGCCCTAATTATTAGACTTAAAGGACTAATTTAGTGCCTGGAATTCCTGAAAGGAGCAAGTTTTTTCTTTCTTGTCAGAATGCTGCTCATATTGTTTCTTACATGCAGTGCATGGAATAGAGATGTTTGCAGGTCCCTACTATTTCACTGAAGAAATGTGGGCTGTAATGGAAAATCAGTTTAGCCGAGTTAGGCATTGCAGCAGCCTGCTCTGTGAGTTTGTAAATTTAATTTTCATTTTATTTTAACTCTTAGTTTAGAGTTAAGATAAAAAAGGATGCTTGTTGGGCCAGACTAATCTCCATATCATCTTACTGGCTGTGCTATACTCTTCCCTGTGGTAAAATATCTCGCTTTGGTAACGTTGTCCCCTCTTTAACCTGACACTGATTGATTGTTCTCCTATCTGTCTTCCTGAACAATGGGACATATTCAGTCAGATTTTGAGATATCGAAATAGAACTCATCACATTAAATGGGGGGGCACGGTAGCACAAAGGGCAGGGGGGGGGTGCATGATAGCACAGTGGCTCGCACAGTTGCTTCACAGCTCCAGGGTCCCAGGTTCAATTCCCGGCTTGGGTCGCTGTCTGTGCGGAGTTTGCACTTTCTCCCCGTGTCTGCGTGGGTTTCATCCGAGAGCTCCGGTTTCCTCCCACAGTCCAAAGATGTGCCGGATAGGTGGGTTGGCCATGCTAAATTGCCCCTTAGTGTCCAAAACGTTTAGGTAGGGTTACTGGGTTACGGAGATAGGGTGGAGTTGTGGGCTTTGGTAGGGTGCTCTTTCCGAGGGCCGGTGCAGACTTGATGGGCCGAATGGCCTCCTTCTGCACTGCAGATTCTATGATTCTTTGATTAATAGAATTAGAATTCACACAACTTACAGTGCAGAAGGAGGCCATTCGGCCCATCGAGTTTGCACCGGCTCCTGGAGAGAACACCCTACCCAAGGTCAACACCTTCACCCTATCCCCATAACCCAGTAACCCCACCCAACATTAAGGGCAATTTTGGACACTAAGGGCAATTTATCATGGCCAATCCACCTAACCTGCACATCTTTGGACTGTGGGAGGAAACCAGAGCACCCGGAGGAAACCTACGCACACACGGGGAGGATGTGCAGACTCCGCACAGACAGTAACCCAAGCCGGAATCGAACCTGGGATCCTGGAGCTGTGAAGCAATTGCGCTAACCACTATGCTACTGTGCTGCCCTAATGATGATTACTGTTGCCTGCTTAACACTAATGCCCAAAGTCAGAAAGATCCTCAAGGTCTTCTCATAATAGCATCTTTTCCACAGATTAAGAGGCACAGTTTGGTTTAAATATCGTCTAGTTCAATGGCCCTGCTGGAGTCTGGTAAGGAATAAAACTGTTTCTGGCATTGGCCAGCATTAGTTCAAGTGTGAGTTCCCTCCTCTCTGTGGAAAGCCTTTACCTTCACCTTCCTCTCAGGGCCACACCCGGACCTTAGCCCAGACATAAAGAAATATGGTTAACACCAGCACCATAGCTAACTGTGTATTCAGAGGCTAGTTGTAAATTGGGATTCAAACCTATCAATAGGCAAATCAGTTCCAACCATATTAACAATAATCATTTTCCGCTGCCTTTCAGCTTGGCTCAACGTTGGGGAACGGATTGCATTTTGCAAAATGCAAATACAAAGAACTCTATAGTGAGAGAAAACTGTGTTAAATTACTAAGGCCAGACGGAGATCTCCTCATTTATACAGAGTAAACTTTGTGCATCAGGCATTTAGACAGCACTGTGAAACCATCCCCGCAAACTATGAGCAAGATTCGAAGCAGGGTTTGTTCAGTGCACAGAGCACTTTGTTATTGGGCCCGGGTGTAGAAATGAAATCTTATGTGTCACCTTTGTTGTCCTTGATGTCCACGGTGGCCTGGGCTTCTATGAGCAGAGAGATGAGCTCAGTGTTCCCATTGAGGGCAGCATGGTGCAGAGCCGAAAATCTGCAGGAGCAAAAAATGAGGAAGACATCAGCCTCACAAAGAGGTTAAATTCGGAACAGAATAGCATTTAACATATCTTGGCTCATCTGGTTTAGAGAACTTCAAACTGAGAGGATGCCGGCTTCATTCCTCCCAACCCCTCACCTCTGCCGTGAGTTAACCAGTCCTCGAAGGTGAGGTGAGAGCTTGGGCTTAGAAGCCAGGGAAATAAGCAGCCAGCATCTGCCTGATCTCTGACCCCCTTGTCGAGAACCTATCTGTGTGGTTTACAGGGTCTCAATTGTAATGGCCGGGTTTAGCTCAGTTGGCTGGACAACTGGTTCGTGATGCAGGGTAAGGCCAACAGCGTGGGTTCAACTCCCGTACCGGCTGAGGTCATTCATGAGGTCATTCAACCTTGCCTCTCGCCTGAGGCGTGGTGACCCTCAGGTTAAATCATCACCAGTCAGCTCTCCCCCCTCAAAGGGGAAAGCAGCCTATGGTCATCTGGGATTATGGCAACTTTACTGACTGTAATGGCCACCACAGCTGGCTACCCTGCCAAAAGGCACCGCCTCAGCTCAAACATGAAGAATGGTCACAGGGACAGAGTACGATTATTCCCCGTGGATTCATATTCCAGAATGAACTTGCACCTTCAGGAAAAGAGGAGAGAAAACCCTTCATTTGGCTTACAGATAATCTGCTCTGAAAACCGTCAGCCCATGCTGAGCACTAAATTTCACATCTTGGCTAACTTCCCTTGGCTTTCGGCATTTTTCAACAAACACTACTAAAAGCAGCAAGCGCTAGGTATCCTTTATCGGCACAATAACAGTTCCCACCATGCTAACTATGGGGTTGAGGAGCTGAAAAAAAATCAACTGCATCATTACCGTTATCAGCAACTCTTTGGAAATCCAAGTGAGCTACTTTTAGTTCCCAACACCAGCAATTTGGCACAGTTGGGCATTAGCTCAGATTAACAGGGAACGTTGGTGAAAGGGCTTTCAGTGAAATGTAAAAACTCATTGGTGTCTCGTAATTATGGGTTTCGCAATTGGACTTTCTGCTTTAGGTACATCCAGTATTGAAAGGCTTCGATATGGAACTATGAAATATACATTTAACCCAACAGTTTTAGTCGAACAGCAAATCTCAGCAGGGACGAATGAAAGGGCCCAGGCTGTTTTAATGAACCTACCATCGAGTTCTGTTCAGGCTTCGTGGGGAGTCTCAATCACTAAATAATTGTAGAGTGTTCCCAGATTCAAAATGCTGGAATAAAACAGCTGACCACAAGAGAGTTTGAGGAAAGGTTATATAGCAAATAAATTGTCTAATGTTGATCATTGCTACAAAGCCCATTCAGCAATAGGATGTTTTTCAAAGGTGAATATTTACCCATTAGACCATAAATAGAGAAGCAGAATTAAGCCAATCGGCCCATTAAGTCTGCTCCGCCATTTAATCATGGCTGATATGTTTCTCATCCCCATTCTCTTGCCTTCTCCCCGAAGCTCCTGATCCCCTTATTAATCAAGAGCCTATCCATCTCTGTCTTAAAGACACTCAGTGACTTGGCCTCCACAGCCTTCTGTGGCAATGAGTTCCACAGATTCACCATCCTCTGGCTGAAGAAATTCCTCCCCATCTCAGTTTTAAAGGATCGTCCCTTCAGTCTGAGGTTGTGCCTCAGGTTCTAGTTTCTCCTACCACTGGAAACATGCTCTCCACGTCCACTCTATCCAGGCCTCTCAGTATTCTGTAAGCTTTAATGAGATCCCCCTTCATCCTTCTAAACTTCATCGAGTACAGACCATGAGTCCTCAACCGCTCCTCATATGACAAGTCCTTCATTCCAGGGATCATTCTTGTGAGCCTCCTCTGGACCCTCTCCAAGACCAGCATATATTTATTTAGATACGGGGCCCAAAACTGCTCACAATATTCCAAATGAGGTGTGACCAGAGCCTTATACAGCCTCAGTAGTACATCCCTGCTCTTGTATTCTAGTCCACTCGACGTGAATGCTATCATTGCATTTGCATTACACATGCACTAGATAATAATGTTTTTCTCATCATCATTACATTGCCTTGAACAGAGAATCCTTGCATCTGAACAAGCATTGTTAACAATGACTGGCTCTCTTCAAATGCTGCCTGGGAGAAGTCCTGAGACCACGGTGGCACAGTGGTTAGCACTGCTGCCTCAAAGCGCCAGGGTTCAATTCCGGCGTTGGGTGACTGTGTGGTGTTTGCATGTTTTCCCCGTGTTGACGTGAGTTTCCTCTGGGTGCTTTGGATTCCTCCCACAGTCCAAAGATGCACAGAGTCGGTGGATTGGCCATGCAAAATTGTCCTTTAGTGTCCAAAGATTTGTAGATTGCATTAAGGGATTATTGGGATAGGGCGGGAGAGTGGGTTTGGGTGTAGTGCTCTTTCAAAGGGTCGGTGCAGTCTTGATGGGCCGAATGGCCTCCTTCTGCACTGTAGGGATTCTATGATGCCCTATGTACCCAGGTGCAATGGGCTACCACCAAAGCTGCAGGAGAGGACCTGAGGAAACTCTGTGGTAGTGTGCAATTATATTCAGGCAATCACATAAAGCACTAGATGGATTCTACTGTTCTGATGCTGTTCCATCATGTAAACAGCTACAATAACTCACTGTGCTTGACAGGTCTTCAAAATGTTAATGTCTACATTAGTGCAGGGTAGACATGATAGAGTGCTATCTTAACCAAATGGTGAAAATAGATACTTTAATTCCTGATCATCCTGTCCCAGTTAATGGATTTTACCATCAAACAAGGCGTGTATTCCCTTGGGAATGGAAGATTTAAGACAATTAAAAGATTTGACAGAGTACATAGACTCTCTACCTCCAACAAGCAGATGAGGTAGACGGTTAATTGGAAAATTTTAAACTGAGATTGATAGGTTTGTGTTAGCTGAGGGTATTGAGGGTTACGGAACCAAGGTGGGGGAGATTAATGTAAGATGTAGATTAACCATGATCTCATGCATGGCGAGGCAGACTCGAGGGTGGCTGAATGGCCTCCTCCCGTTGTGATGTTCCTCAGCCATTGATCCTCCGAAATAGGACTTCCCAAATTTCTGACGTTCTGCAATGTGCAACACCAACCATTGGAGAATGGCACTGGCTCAGGTTAATAATACTTTGAGATGAGAGGGAGAGATACAAAGGGCCATTCAATTAGATCGAGACATATTAATATCCTGGGAACTGGTAAGGGGTCACTGCTGAAATGTTCATTTATCTTGGCTGAAGTGCTGGTCAACCTGCTGCTCATTCCCACCATTTTCTG
The DNA here is from genome assembly GCF_902713615.1 of Scyliorhinus canicula. NCBI lineage: Eukaryota > Metazoa > Chordata > Chondrichthyes > Carcharhiniformes > Scyliorhinidae > Scyliorhinus > Scyliorhinus canicula. The sequence continues at coordinate 19,412,133 of NC_052160.1, read as the reverse complement.
CATTTATTTAAATTGAGAAAACACACCTCGTAAACCAGGATGTAATCTGTTTTCCACACTTCAACAGGAATGTATTGACTGAGACATGCGTTAGGACATCTTGAATCCAGGAAAAGCACTAACTAAATGAAAATTCTTTCTTCCTTCTTTTATCTTCCTTCTTTTATATTTATATAGGGTTTCACGGTGGCACGGTGGCTAGCACTGTTGCCTCACAGCGCCAGGGACCTGGGTTCAATTCCAGCCTTGGGTGACTGTGCAGAGTCTGCATGTTCTCCCCGTGTCTGCGTGGGTTTCCTCCGGGTGCTCCGGTTCCCTCTCACAGTCCAAAGATGTGCAGGTTAGGTGGATTGGCCCTCAGTGTCAAAAAGGTTTGATGGGGTTACTAAGTTACAGGGATAGGGTGGAGGCGTGGACTTAAGTAGGGTGCTCTTTTCAAGGGCTGGTGCAGACTTGATGGGCCAAATGGCCTCCTTTTGCACTGCAAATTCTATGATTCTATATTGCCATACCTGAAGCAGGGTTTGGAAATTTTTGCCATTGATATTCAGCACTGTCACTAACAACCCTGGCATGTGTAAGTAATGAAAACATATGCAATGGCAAATCATTTATTCATTATTTGATTCACATATATAAATATTAGTGCACTTTCTGCCAAATACATCAAAATGTTCACCAGGACTTAGTCTGCTGTTAGACAGTTGATGTGCCAATTGGGCGGCACGGTGGCACAGTGGTCAGCACTGCTGTCTCACAGCGCCAGGGACCGGGGTTCGACTCTGACACTGGGTGACTGTCTGAGTGGAGTTTGCACTTTCTCCCCGTGCCTGTGTGGGTTTCCTCCGGGTGCTCCGGTTTCCTCCCACAGTCCAAAGATGCGCAAGTTAGGTGAATTGGCCATAGTAAATTGTCCCTTAGTTTCCAGCGTTATGCAGGTTACGTGTAGTTATGGAGTTGAAGGGATAGGGTGGGAGCACAGTTAGGGTGCTCTTTCAGAGAGAGTGCAGACTCGATAGAACAAATTATCTCCTTTTGCACTGTAGGGAAGCTATGAAATATATACGATTGCTGCACTCCCAACCCTGGCCAATTTCCAGCCATCTGGCTATCTATTGTTGACAGATTCCACCCTCCTGCCCCCAAAAGCTTCCCTATCCCAGTTGGGAAGACAATCTCAACTAAAGAGGGAAAACGGCTGCCACTGGAGTGGGGTGATGATGCGGGCCCCTCACTGAAGAGTGGGTGATGGGTGTTGTGGGGGGTGCGGTTGGGTTCAGGAATACGCGACATCTGGTGAGGCTAGGTTTTAAATCACCTTTATTCACTTCCTGTCCTACTTAAATGTTATCTTAATGCACGCTGTGTAGCAAATTGCTGCTGCTTTCAGAAAGCAACCATCTGTCTCTGCTTAGCCATGGCATTAAATGTTGACTCTTGTCCTTTTTTTCCAGCTCCAGAATGATTGAACAGACTGGTGCTGAAGACAACAGCAGTGTGAAAGCGTCAGAACTACTGCTGGCAAACTGGGCAAGGATTGGCACCAGGCGCTACAGCGGTCACAGGCACGTTTATGACTGAACGCATCGATCCCTTCCAGTTGCGAAACAGAGATGGCTGCGGACGGGGAGCATGCAGGTTGCGCATATGCAGCTTGTGACCTTACAGCTGCAGGACTGCAGCAATGGGGGAGGATTCCAGTGAAATGAGGCCTTCCCTAGTTACAGCGCATTGTATGTTAACCAACAAGTCAAACAGTCACTCAGAATAGACAACACATAGTAGAACTGTGGCCAAATCGTCCCTATAGCAACCTATCCTGCTCGATTCCAGTACTATGAGGATTATATCCACCATATTTTACTCCTTTTCACCTCATACGTAATCAAAGCATTTAATAGATTTTAAAGAGTTCTTCAGAAGTTAATAGAGCAATTCTTAAAGTGGTCTTTCTTAGTATTGTTGTTGTCCTTTGAATGTACAATTTAGTTCTCAAAATGGTTTAATAACGGTTTGGAAATGAGTCCTACGTCTTTAATTAAGATTTTGGATACCCGAGGTAAAATCCCTTTTTATGGCTTGGATGTGGAATTTTTTCAATGATGATCCTGTGAAGCGACCTGGGATATTTTATTACTTTAAAAGTTTGATATAAATGCAGGTTGTTGTGGTTATTGTGCTATGTTTCACACACAGATTTAATGGAGGTGGCAGGTGTCTTGCCTGCCAGCTGGAGAGTCAGTGTAGGCCCCAAATCACCTCTTACCAGGTAGGCCCATTTCTTGATATCGTGTGGAGTGAACCAAATTGGCTGAATATTGGCATCTGTGATACTGAGAGCCTCAAGAGGAGGCCAAGATGGATTATTAACTCAGCACTCCAGACTTAAGATGGCTGCAAATGCTTCAGCCTTGTCTTTTGCACTGAAGTGCTGGGCTTCCCCCATTATTGAGATCGGGGAGATTTGTGGAGCCTCCCTCTTCGGTTAGTTGTCTAATTGGCCACTACCATAACACATTAATAAACATTACTGTCTGCAGGTAACTTTTGAAGTCATTTGGTTGTCAAACAAACCACCATTTGGTGAGTAAGCAAAACTCTTTCCTTGCCAGGACACATTTCTAGCGAGATACCCCACAGCCTTTAGTGCCACTTCCCAGCTGAAAACATGCAGTCGAGATAAGAGAATAAAAAACAGGAGGAGGAGTAGGCCATTTGGCCCTTCCAGCCTGCTCTGCCATTCAATACAACCATGACTGGTCTGGGCCGGAATTCTCCGGGCACTGTGGTTCATTTTTCCTGCCGGCAGTGCAACCTGCCCACGGGTTTCCCGGCAGCGTGGGGTGGCTTCAATGGCTAATCCCATTGACAAGCAGCGGGTGTAGTGAATCCCACTGCCAGGGAACGGCACGTTGCCAAGAAACACGCGGCCAAGGTCCAGAGCATCCCCTGATCTTGGCCCCATCTCTACTTTCCTGCCTGTTCCCCAATACCCTTTGTTCCCTTTTGTTCAAAAATCTGTCTATCTCACCCTTGAATGTATTCAATAACTCTTCTTTCACAGCTCTCTAGGGTAGAAAGATTCACAACCCTCTAAGAGCCTTCTTACCTCTGACACTTTATTCTGAAACTATGCCCCCTAGTTCTAAATTCTCCCACAAGCAGAAACATCCTCTTGGCTTCCACCTTGTCACGCCCTTTCAGAATCTAATATTGGGTTTCAATAAGTTGACCTCTCATCCTTCTAAACTCCATTGAATATAGATCCAAACTGCTCAAGACCACCCCTACAATACACAAATCAACCCAGTTCACCTTCCCTGACCTGCCTCCAATGCAAGTATATTCCTCTGTAAATAAGGAGAGAAAACTGTATGAATGCTTCAAGTGAAGTCTCATCAAAACTCTGTATAGTCCTGTCAAGACTTGCCTACTTTCATAGTCCACTCCACTTGCAATGAGGATCCATTTATCTTCCTAATTACCTGTATGTTCACTTAATGCGTTTCATGAACTTAGTATCACAGCTTTCTCTACTCTCTCTCCAATTCAATAATGTTTTCTTCCGATCATAGTGCATAATATCACATTTTAGCACAGGGCTAAATCGCTGGCTTTGAAAGCAGACCAAGGCAGGCCAGCAGCGTGGGTTCAATTCCCGTACCAGCCTCCCCGAACAGGCGGCGGAATGTGGCGACTAGGGGCTTTTCACAGTAACTTTATTTGAAGCCTACCTGTGACGACAATAAGGGATTTTCATTTCATTCATTTTCCAACATCTGCCAATTTGAGTCCACAGTCCTTCTGTCTCAGAAGGTAGACCTCTTATTCTTAAACTAGGTCACCTCGTTCTAGTCTGTCCCACAAGCAGAACCATCCTCCTAGTCAATACATTGTCAAGTCCCCACAGGATCTCATATGTTTCAAATCTTCTAAACTCTAAAGATCAACTCTCATTCTTCTTAACTGTTCTTACAATTCTTGCTAGTTCTTACATTTCTTGCGAGTTTACTCTCATGATCTATGTTCTCCCCCTGTATTTTTGCTTGTTTCTAAAAGCTTCCCAATCCTCTGACCCATCACCAATCTCCATAATGATGTATGCCTTTTCTTTCAATTTGATATCATTCTTGATTTCATAGTTCGCCACAGATGATTAATTCTTCTCATAGTCTTTATTTCTTAATGGAGTATATCTTCATTGAGAATAAAATATCACCTTGAATGCATGCCACCACTATCCAATGTCTTATCTTCTAAAATACTTTTCCAGTCTACTTTTCCCAATCTGTCTTCATGCCTGTGCAAATTACCTTTATTCAGTTCCAAATAAGAGTTTCTCACTCTCAAACTGAATATGAAATTCTACTATGTTATGATCACTCTTCCCTAGAAGATCTTTTGCCTATGAGATCATTAACTAATTCAGCCTCATTACTCATTACTGATCCTGCTTTACAGTTACGAATATTCTTTCTATCCACTGATTGTTGTGTTTGGTCTTCAATACCTTGCAAAGGCATCCATCAAACACCTTGACTTGTCCAAACCAGGAACTTTCTTGAGTCTCGTGTGGTAAGATAGCAATCTGTGAAAGAGCACGTTATCATGGAGTCTCCTTATTACTCCTCTGGAACTACACCTAGCACTGACCAATCACCTGCATGTCTTACTACTATCTGAAACCATCTTCTGATGGACGGATGTGTCTCCCCTTATATGGGAGGGGCTGGTCATAGGAGTGCAGACCGCGTGGTGAGCATGCACCGCCACCTGCTGGTTGGAGGTCGCACACCATCCACCTATGACATTGCCCACAGGCATATCGCCACACTGATCTTTGTGTTCCAGTATGTGGTCAGAATGAGGCAAAGGAATGTGACTGCCCTGCTCATCTCAATGCTGTTTTGCTAGACCTTGTAGATTGCCTAAACCCAGTTTCTTAGGAGCAGTTCTACAAATGTAATATATTTCTCAGAGAAAACGGCAAGGAAACAGAAAACACTCATAATAATGATCTGTATTAGTGTCACAAGTAGGCTTACATTAACACTGCAATGAAGTTACTGTGAAAAGCCCCTAGTCACCACACTCTGACCCCTGTTTGGGTACACTGAGGGAGGATTCAGAATGTCCAAATTACCTACCTGTCTTTCGCGACTTGTGGGAGGAAACCGGAGCACCCGGAGGAAACCCACGCAGACACGGGGAGAATGTGCAGACTCCGCACAGACAGGGACCCAAGCCGCAAATCAAACCCAGGTCCCCGGTGCTGTGAAGCAACAGTGCCAACCACTGTGCTACCAGGCCACCCCTTGCATGTTGTGACTCAATGTACTCTTTCAAAATGAGCAACATTTGAGAAACTGCAGAAAAGATCGAACCTAGATTGGCTTAGAGTGGCCAATGGGGGCGCTTTCCAATAAATATGCAGAGGAATCACGTTTGAGGAACGTACAGAGCAGCGCTTGCCAAATTTCGTACATGCCCGCAGGGAAAAAGAAAGTTAGACTCAGGGAAAGACAATTGCCGTGACTCAAATTATGAACCGTATAAGCTCCTTCAGCTTTCGTTCATTTACTTGCATTTCTCCCCTCTAGCACAGGCACGAGATCAAAGCTTAGAAATTGTTGGACTTTACATGCTTTTGGGTGCTAACAGCAAACTATAAATCTGAGATTCGGAAATGGATTCTTCAATAGAAAAGTGTTTGCAGTGACGCACACTTGGACGCTGGGCGTGAAGGCGATGTTAAGATCAAACAGAACAAGTCTCAGCTTTCCCTTCATCAACTCCAATCTGGTCGCCTATTTCTTTCCCCAGCCCAAATGAGGAGTACTATGAGGCATCACAAATCTGTACCGGAGAGCGTGAGCTGGAACCAAATACTGGGGTTGACGTAACCTCGGAGAAACTGGGATTTAGAAATGGAATCAGAGCTTGTGCCAACTGCAGATCAGTCAGCATCTGAAAGTTAACAATGTTTCAGCTAGCGACCCATCAGCAGAACTGTGCGATCAGGCAGGGCAAACCCTTCTGTGGGAGAGCCTAACACCTGTACAAGGTGAGGAGGCCGAAGAGGCGAATACAGCTGGAGGTCAAGTAGTCATTTATTTTGCGATTTCAAAATAACAGATTACGTAGAGGCTTTCCTCACTTTTATGTCAACATATGAATTGGGAAAGGGTCAGATTATAATCCTCTTGCATTCACGTTGCGACCTCTCTGCCATTCACGCATCATCCTCATGCGCAAATTTTCATTCGTATTAAACCTCGTCTCTTTCCCCATTAACATCGCGTTTCGTCGGCCGTGCCGTAATTATCCAGGCCCTAATATTCTCGTCCTCTCTGCCTCTTTTCCCTCCTGAGAAACCCTCCTTAAAACTATCCCTTTAAACAGGCTGCTGAGGGCAGCACGGCGGCTCAGTGGTTAGCACTGCTGCCTACGGCGCTGAGGACCGGGGTTCAATTCCGGCCCCAGGTCACTGTCTGTGTGGAGTTTGCACATTCTCCCCATGCCTGTGTGGGTTTTGCCCCCACAACCCAAAGATGTGCAGTGTGTGTGGATTGGGTACTCTGAAGTTTTTTTTTTTTTTAAATGAAAAAAAAAACAAGGGCCGAGATTCTCCCCTACCCGGCGGGGCGGGGGGTCTTGGCGTGTGGGAGTGGCGTGAACCACTCCGATGTCGGGCCGCCCCAAACGTGCGGAATTCTCCGCACCTTTAGGGGCCAAGCCCTCACATTGAGGGGCTAAGCCCGCGCCGGAGTGGTTCCCACTCTGCCGGCTGGTGTAAACGGCCTTTGGCGCCACGCCAGCCGGGGCCGAAAGGACTTTGCCGGTCGGCGTAAGTCCGCGCATGCGCCGGAGCGTTAGCGGCTGCTGACGTCATACCGGCGCATGCGCAGAGGAGGGGGTCTGAGGTGGAAGAAAAAGAGTGCCCCCACGGCACAGGCCCGCCCACCGATTGGTGGGCCCCGATCATGGCCCAGGCCACTGTGGGGGCACATCCTGGGGTCAGATCGCCCCGTGCCCCCCCCCCCCCCCCCCCCCAGGACCCCAGAGCCCACCCACGCCGCCAATCCTGCCGGTCAGGTAGGTGTTTTGATTCCCGCCGGCGGGAGAGGCCTGTCAGCGGCCCATCGCGGGCCGGAGAATCGCTGCGGGGGGCCCGTCGACTGGCGAGGGGGGCCCGCCGGGGGGTCGGAGAATCCCGCCCACGTTTTTGGTTACCTAATATTTCCTTATGTGGTTTGGTGTCATTTTGTTTAACTGGGCCTTTGTGAAGTGATAGTTTATTATTTCAGCGGCACTACGTATATACAAGTTGTTGTTGTTACTAACATTGGGGATTGTCTGTCCTCTCCTTAAATGCAAGGGGAATAATGAAAGGTCAAAATGTGATCAAGGACAGGCCAAATGGTCTCTTTCCGAGATGAATGAATTGTTTTTTGACAGATCGATCGGGTCACAATCGATAATGGTATTCATAGATAGTTTCAAGAGTAGCATTAAAAGACCTCTAACCCCTCCTCCCCGACGGCCAGCTGCAGCTGTTAACCAATAATACCAAATGTGTTTTATGGCTCATTCTGGAATAAGGTTTGAAAATGGCAGTGCCTGAGAAGAAGCTATCACATCAGGTTTGAAGTTCAGAGCTTGTGGACAGTCCAGGAAATATTGGCTTATATTGTCATCTTTGAAGTAAATTGAAAGCCAGTTTTTTGAATGGCAGCTGTGTCCGAGGGAGATTTAATTGCCTCAGAAGTAGGCAGCAAGGACAATGAAAAGGTGACTCACAACCACTGCTGCCCACCACTACTCTCTGTGAGTCAAGAGAGATTTTTCGCAGAGTTGTATAATTCTACAGCACAGCAGGAAACCATTCAATCCATCCTGGCTGTGCTAGCTCTGAAAGAATGATCCATTCCACTGGTCCTTCCCCAAACTGCTGAATTAACAGATTTTTCTAATATTTATCCACTTCAAGCAATCCTGAATTCTGCTTCCACCATGATTTCTGGTCAGGGATTCCCATGTGAAGAGATGTTGTGGTGCCTTGGGTAGCAATCCTACCTCTGCACCAGGAGCTCTGGGTTTGAGACCCGGCCTGGGACTTGATGGCCAAGGGAGGTGCGTTCATAATGTGGCCAAACAGGATTGAGTAACAACCTGTTAATCATACCAACACACGCCCATGATATGTGGTACGATGGGGAGAACTTCCAGGTCAGACACATGGTGGATGGACAATTGGAGCCTCTTCTATCACTGTTCATAGCTCTGGACGACATACCACATGCATATAAGCATGCATGTTATCAAAGCAACCTGGACTCAATGAGGTGAGCCTCAGTGAGGAGGGGAGGATGAGGTGGGGAGGGAGGGAGGAGGGGGGGGGGGGGGGGGCTCTGTTGACTAGACAGTAGTTGGGGATCAGATTGGATCAAATTGGTTGCCAGCAGTAAGGGTTCGATCCCTGTTTTGGCTGTGGTGGGCTCGTGACCTATTGCCTTGCCTTACCCGTGGTGGAGACCGCGGCACTGTGCGTCGGACCTATGTTCGGGCAGAGAAATGAGGATAAAAATTCCCAGTAGCCTAGCAACATGACAAAGTAGATGGGGAGAAAAAGCTTTTCCTGGCTGGAGCATCTGTAACCAGAGGGGGTGGAATTAAGATAATTGGCACAAACCCCAGAGAGGAAATGAGGAAAAATGTATTTACACAGCGAGTGGTAGTGATCTGGGATGAAAGGAGATTCACTAATAACTTTCACAAAAGCTACTTACTAGAAAAGCAGAAAATTGCAGGGCCAGGCAGAAAAGGTAAGGGAATGTGGCTGACACAGAAACATGCGTGATGGGCCAAATAGTCACCTTCTGTGCTGTATGATTCTCTCATACTATTCTGTGTAAAGAAATACGTTCTACCCTCTGCTCTCGTTCCTTTGACGACAATCTGAAATCTATGCCTCTACTTACTGACTCACTGACTGGAGAAATAGCTTTTCCAGTTCATTTCATCAGAACCTCTCCTCATTTCGAATGCTTATATGTGATCTGCCTAACACTAGGGTGAAGTAATTGGAAAAGCAGTGCAAGGTGATGAATTAAGCACACCGCACGAGAAGCACACTGATGCACAATGAAGTGGACTGCCTTTTAAGTATGATTTCTTTCCCTCTTTTTCCCTATTATGTATCGGAATCGATGGGTTCAATAAGCCCAGTGACGACTTTGAACCATGAATAATTCGTTAGACATAATTAGCACTTGCATATTTTCTTAATGGAGCTTTCAAAGCCCAATTTAACAGATAACGAGCTCATGTTTTCTTTTCTCTTCGGCTCAACCTTCTCTGAAATCAAGAGTTATGTAGAGGTGTTTGTAAAGTATACCGAGCCAACAGCACAGAAAGAGGCCACAGGATCCAACTGTGCCCGTGTTCATGCTCCACATGCTCCTATCTCACTACATCTCATTGGGTCAGCAAAACCAGTTCTGTTTCTTTCTCCTACATGTGTTCATAGAGATTTCCTGTAAATGGATGCCTGCTATTTGGCTCAAGCTCCATGTGGTCCTGAGTTCCATATTCGACCCTGTCTTTGGGCCTTGAGTTTGGGAAGTTTGTTCTTGAAGTAAAGGTGATTTGTCATTTTATTCTGGAGCTATGGGACCTCACATTTGCTTCCTCAGTAAGCTGTATCATGTTTAAGTACATGCTGAAGATGCTGAGGCTATTGCATCTTTGGCCTTCTCTCTATCAAACCTGGAAATACAACATCCTGATCAAATTTCAACCTGCCTGTCGCAGCCATGCTGCACACAAATTGAGGCTCATTGCACAGCCTAGTCTAATCCCTGCTTTACAATATCAAAATGGCCTAAAGCTCTCCTCAGTCTACTCAGTTCTCCGGCAACCTCACCATTTCTTCATTTGTCTGTAGCCTACTTTCCTTCTGGACTGGGCTTTCTTTGTCCCCTCACGGGGACCCGAAGCAGGACCCAGGTACATGTGGACGAACAGCAGGATCCTGGGTGGCATTTGCCCTGTGGTGCCCAATTCAGAGGCGGCTGCTTAGATCACCATCCAATTGAGGATGGTTGGGTCCCCCCCCCCCCTCCCCCCCCTCCCCCCCCCATCCCAAACCTGCTAGTCCAATCAGAGGGCCAGTGGCTCGGCAGCCTCAACAGCGCCATCGTCAGAGGTGGCCACTTCTGAGGCTGCAGCAAGCCAAAGAAGGTGCCTCCATGCTGCAGCACCTTCGGAGACAGCGTAAGTTTATTTTACCGTGCTGGGGCTGACGGATGTCCCCTCTATGGGGCAGTCACCAAAGTTCTGCCTCTTTCCAAGAATTTGCTGAGAGACTGCCAGCGTTTAGGTGTCCGTTTACATATGGGATGACAGTGCCCCCTGATGCTGGTAAAACGTAGGCGGGGGAAGGAGGCGGCTTTTAATTGGGCACTTAATTGTTTTGCTGTGAGGCAGCCCCGTGGCTGAGGAACATGCCACGGGCGGTCTCCTGTGGTGGTGGGAAGGTGCCAGGCTCACCTTCTGATGCCTTCCACCGCCATTTTGTCAGCCTTTCCGCTTCCCAGCTTATTTCCAGAGGGCTGATAAAATCCAGCCCACATTTTTCAGCCTTCTTAGTGTCCTGCACAATGATTGTCGACCCTTGGCTTAGTTCCTCAGTAAAGGACACTGACTTGTTGTCTTGTGTTGTCAGTGAGACAGATGTTTGAGCATTTGGAGCACGGGGAAAGACCGGATTTGAGGTAGATTTTACTCTATAGCCGAACTTTACAGGGCACCGTGGTCTCTGCCCCTCCCCCCACCTATGATCCTGACTAATCTCGTGCAGCAATATTATTATGCTGGGAGCAGTGTTAATTGCTTCCAGGCAAGGCCACTGCCTCTATCTCAGCAGAAAGTCCTGCCTCAGAGAGCTGCTGGTGAATCAGATTAGTTGGCAGTTCTGTCATCCCAGAGCCAGCCAGACAGGCATGGTGGTCAATGTTGGGAATGATCTGTTGGGTAAGCTGGGTGTGCGAGGACTGCGTTTACTGCAGCAGTGAGAGAGACAGGCTTCCAACACTTGAAGAAATGCAACTCGATTTTATTGAACTCTTAACTATCATACATACTTAAACTGTGGGTTGACACTATGCTGAGTTGACTGGAGAGACTATCTTACTACCACATGGTGTATCTTCTAGCTGTTGCTGACGGGCTCTGACTGTCTCAGAGGCTGGATCCCAAGAGAGTGGGAAAACTAGAGCCCTCTGGCTTTATAGTGGTCATGTCCTGTCTGGCGATTGCCTGCTGTGTTCTGTGTGTTCATTGGTCATCCTGTGTGTCAATCAATGCCTGTCTGTGCACCATCATATGCTTGTGTGTATATTATGACAGGGAATAAAGGCACTCTCATCGCACCGGGGATTCCAGTAAAGTCGAAATTCCGGGGTCTCAGCAAAAGGTGTGATGGTGGACGGGTGAGCCCATATTCAAGAGGCCAGGAGTGGTGGGGGATGGGGGGGGGGGGGGGGGGGGGGGAAATGGGGTAGGCTAGAGGGAAGGGAATGACCTTTGGGGATCACCCCCAAAGGACGTCCCTGGACGCGATTCTCCGAAATGGAGACAAAATCCCGACGCCGGAGTGAAAACCGGAGAGTTTCACTCCGGCGTCGGAGCCCACTCCCGGCCCCCTATTCTCCTGCCCACGGGGAGCTAGGAGCGGCGTCGCGTTTTTTACGGGCGGTGGACCTTGGCGCCGCGTAAAAAGCGGCGCAGCGTAAATGACGCGGCCGGCATCGGGTAAATGAAGTCACCCGCGCATGCGCGGTTGCCGTCCTCCCTGAGGCCACCCCGCAAGAAGATGGCGGATGGATCTTGCGAGGCGGCAGAGGAAAGGAAGTCCTCCTTTAGAGAGGTCGGCCCGCCAATCGGTGGGCCCCGATCGCAGGCCAGACCCCATCGGAGGCCCATCATATACTCGTGGTACTCCCTGGTGCAGGAACCCCCCTCCCCCCACAGGCCACCTCCCCCAGCATTCCCACGCAGTTCCCGTCGGCAGCAAACAGGTGTGGACGGCGTCGGCAGGAAACTGTCGTGTTGGGACGGCCGCTCGGCTCATCCGGGCCAGTGAATCGCCGCTCGCCTTTTGCAAACAGTGAGCGCCGATTCTCCGAGCGGCCATCCGTGGTTCTCGCCGCGCTGGTTTGGGGGGGGGGGGGGGGGTGGGTGAGTCACGCGCGGGTGCCAGGGCAGCGTGGCGGGACTTGCGCGGCGCCCCGGCGATTCTCCCACCCGGTGTTGGGGGGGGGGGGGGGGATTCCGCCCCCTTCCTCTTGTCTGACATCAGCCTGCACAGCTAAAGGCTGCTGGTCTCCTGCATGGCATGGACTTCCTGCCACCATGGGTAAAGTATCAGAAGTGCTGCGGGACGAGGCCATATAAGGGCCTCAATCGGCCCAAAAGTGGGCAAGCTACCCAATAAGTCCCCACCCCCTGTAAAATTTCCGTCCAGTCGGAGGTGGATGGGTAGGCATTAGGCAGGGCGCCCGCTGGGTTTTACGAGCTCCCCACCTTCAGACCTGCCAGCGGAGAGCATAGATTCCAACCCTATACAATAGAGTTTTCTTCGTTTTCTTCCTAGTGGTGCACTAAGGCAGATACTTGTCTGTATCCATAGCTAGTAATACCCAGAACAGGTCGCTTGTCTTTCACCATATACGAAAGAGGGTCGCAGGATTTTTATTTGCACTGACTTCACTGAAGACCCATCAGCTGCTTTACACTATCGCAGAAAGTCAAGAACTATCCTATGGAGTTTGATATTTTTCACTGCTTTATTGCCTTTAACCAGTACTGGTTTAGCCAGGGCTGGTTTAGCTCACTTGGCTAAATCGCTGGCTTTTAAAGCAGACCAAGCAGGCCAGCAGCACGGTTCGATTCCCGTACCAGCCTCCCCGGACAGGTGCCGGAATGTGGCGACTAGGGGCTTTTCACAGTAACTTCATTGAAGCCTACTCGTGACAATAAGTGATTTTCATTACTGTGTTGAAATGCACTGCAGCTTTACATATATCAATGCGCAAAGTCTTCTTCTTCGGCGATCACTCGCTAACGGGTATGATTGTCCACCTTAGAAACTCTGTTACTAATGGGTTCTGTGAGTTCTTGTGTGGCTGATCAGCCCAGTCCCGGATGTGCATCTTCGACCGCACACTTGGCAGGTGTTTCTCAGAGGTGGGATTGGTCCTTGAGCTCTAGATTTCTGGTGTTCCTTTCTCAGGCTCTTTTTCCAGGTCTCCTCTTGCCGTCGGGAGTCCTGGAAGAATTGTGTCCCTTCAATCAGGAGGTTCCTCCAAGTAAGTCACTTCTGAGCAAGGGTCTGCCAGGTGTTGATGTTGATGTTGCATTTCTTGAGTTGGGCCTTCAGGGCGTCTTTGAAGTGCTTCCTTTGTCCTCCTCTTGTCTGGCGCCTTCCTCGAGTACAGTGCCATTTTCTGCTCAAGCGAGAAAGGTTGAACTGGCTCCCCTCTATTTCACATCCTTGGTCCGTCGCAGTTTCTATCTCATGAGGATATATGCCTTTTCTGAATCGACATGTATTTAACTATTTATACAGTGAGCCAATCAGGCAAGGTTTTAATTAGTTAAAGAAAGAAAAAAATTATTAACCACTAAACCCCAAAAAAGAGTAATAAAAATGCAACATCTTACACACAGGTATCTGAAATAAAGGAATTTAGAGTGTGCCAAAAATGTTAAAACAATATATGGTTAAGTGCCCTTTGTTTGTTTTTGAGATGTAGTCTATTAAATTTAGTGGCCATTTGAGGTAAGCTGGTTTAAGGGATGCAATTAAATGTAGAAGATGTTGCAATTATTGCGAATCTGGGTTCGCTGGTAGATTTCTAATAAATTTGTCTTCCAAATCAATGAATATATTTGTTCCAGGAGAGAGAGAGAGGGAATGAGAGAGAGAGAGAGAGCTATACGTTTCTTGATACTTCCTGTGTCACTTGCGTATCTCTCTGCAGCTGAAGAGTGGCCTGTTATACTTCACCCATTGTGTATCTTCAAGAGGTTTTGGATGGATCTGTCTGTGGCAGCCCTTGTTTCAATATCCAGCACTTTGCATTTTAATGTCTCTTCCTCAGTGACAAGTTTGGTGGATCTTCGAATTATAGGAAATGTCCCCCTCTAAACGTGCCCCCGAGGATGGCTTGTTTGCTTTTTCACATTCATCTTGGACGGAAGTCTTGCATTTTTAAGTAGTCTGTTCTGTCCCATTTCCAACTGCAAAATTTGTAGTCAGCTGAAAGGTCACATTTTCAAAAATAAAGGGACATAATCTCGTGACAGGCAATCTATGGCAAGTTTTCAACTACATTTCAATCTATACTGGAATGCAGTGAGAGCACAAGGTAAAACCTAAACATTAATTCCAGATCAGCTTTAATTAGACCAAAACTGGCATTTGGAGTGATCATGACTTTAATTAAGATTAATGCTAGTCTGTTCCTTTGACAAAACATGTGATGGAAACAGAGAGGTAATGCACTGGTTGCCAGCATTTTGGAGATTGTGGTTTTCTGATAAGGAACAGCAAATAGCCTTAATGACTTCACTATCCCCACAAGGTAGGCCATTTAGAATGTTAAGATGCATTGTGGGCTAGTTTGGACGACACTTCAAAAGGCATTTCATTTGTGCACAGCTCTTTGACACATCCTGAGGTCATATGAAGTGCTTTGCAAGTCTCTCTTTCATTCTTTATTTTTCTTTTGTTTTTTAGCTTGTACGGGTAGAAGAGAGAGCAGGTGGACTCACGATGCCAAGATGTGAGTTCAAATCCCATCACGGAAGCTGGGAACTCAATTCCAGTTAACTAAAAGGTTTGGCCTTCCCATTTGCTGACGATACAAAGAGAGGTTGGAAAGCAAGTTGTGAGGAGGATGTAAAGAGTCTGCAATGGATTTGGATCGGATTGGCTGGGGAAAAATCGGACAAATGGAATAAAATGTGGGGAAAGGTGAGGGTGTCTGCTTTGGCGAAATATGAGTTAAATGATGACAGCCTATAGAATGCTGCATTACAGAGAGATCGGGATGTCGTTGTTCATGAATCCCAAAAGATGGAGAGGACTTCCGGTCGGCAAGCGGAGCGGTCGCACGGAGAGGGGCTCCCGCAAGGTAACAAAGTCGGGGGCTTTCTCTCCGTAGCGGCAAAGAGCAGGGAAGGGAAGGGAAGGAAAGGGACGCCCTCCCCCCCCCCAAACCTGTCGGCGGAGGATCCTCAGCGGCGGCAGCAGGAGCGGCTCGGCGGCAGCAGGAGCGGCGGCATGTCCACCCCCCCCCCCCCCCCCCCCAACGCAGGCCAGGAGCGGTGCGGCAGCGGCCAGGACTGAAGGGGGGCCCAGCCGGCGGCAGCGACCAGCAACCTAACCACCCCCACCGGGAGGACGCGGGATGCGAAGTGTGGCAGCAGGGACCAAGCAGCGGGGACCGAGCAGCAGGGACCGCCCCCCCCCCCCAAACCGGCAGCGACCACCACAAGGCAAGGACAAAGGGACTGGACAAAAGCCTCTCTCTCTCTCTCCTGGGTGAGTGAGGAGAAAGGAAGGGGGGGGGGTGAAAAAAAAAAGGACTTTTATTTTTTTTAAACAAAAGAAAACTGTTAAAGAGAGAGGGGGGAGGGGTATATGTACTATTTTCTCTCTTTTTACACTCTCTCCCATCAAAAGTAAGCCCACCTGAGAGGAGTTGCATAAAAGAGGGGGGGGGAGAAAATAATTAATAAATAAATAAATAAATAAATAAAATAAAGTGGTAAAGGAAAGAAGGGAAGGGGGGGGAAAGGAAGAGACAAAAAAAATAAATAAAAAGCATTAAAAAAAATAAATAAAATAAAAATAGGGTGCGGAAAAGGGGGGAAAAGAAAAACAAGGGGAGAAGAAAAGATGAAAGGGAAGGGGGAGAAAAAAACGCCAGAATGGAGCCAAGGGAGAGGGGGCACCAGAAGCAGACGGGACAAAGGGCAAGCCAGCTCAGGCGAGCGAATCAGCACACGAAGCGGCGGGACGGATGTATCGCCGCATCAAAAAGAACTGGACAGGCAGGTGCCCTCTCCCCTGGGGCTAGAGGGGGGCTGGAATTGGAAGGTAGCCTTTACCGAGGTGCTGAGGGAACAGCTGCAGGCAATCAAGGCAGAGGTGAAAGCAGATGCAGAGGCCGCAGTGCAGGCAGCAGTGGCCAGGGCCATGTCAGGGGTGCAGCAGGCTCTGACCAGATTGGAGGAGAAAGTGGATGCCCAAGGGGAGAAACTGGAAGCCCATGAGGCAACCATTAAAGAGCTGGAGAAAGCAGCGACCGACATGAGCGACCGGGTCATGGCCCTGGAGAGGGAAGTGGCGAGACTGGGTGCAACACAGGGGAGCCTGAAAGGCAGGGTAGATGACCAGGAAAACAGCTTGAGAAGGCAAAATGTTAGGATATTGGGCCTGCCAGAGGGGAACGAGGGTAGAAACCCCACAGCATACGTGGCTGCGATGCTGGGCAACTTAGTGGGGAGGAACACTTTCCCCACCCCACCGGAAATGGACAGAGCACATCGGTCGCTGCGCCCGAAGCCCAAGGCAGGGGAGCAACCGAGAGCAGTCATAGCCAAACTGCACCGGTACTGGGATAGGGAGACAATCCTACGCTGGGCCAAGGAAAATAGAGCCTGCAAATGGGAAGGGCACGCCATCCGAATCTATGAGGATCTTGGAGCAGACATAACTAAGAGACGGGCGATCGAAAGCAGCTCTCTACAGGAGCAGAGTGCGTTTTGGTATGCTGTACCCAGCGAAACTCTGGGTCACATACCAAAACAAGGAATATTTCTTTACAGCCCCTGCTGAGGCGAATAGGTTCGACGAGGAGCATGGGCTGGAAAAATACCAGGGGGGGTAGGGACAAGGGGCCCCTGGCAAGGGGCAACGACACGCCGACGGGGGGGGTGGGGAGGGGAGAGGCAATGCCAGCCCCCCCCCCCCCCCCCCCCCCCCCCGGGCAGGAACACCCAGAACAAAAAACAACCCACTGCCCAAGGGACCGCTCCAGGTGGGAGGCCAGGCCCCAGCACGAGGGAACGAGTATTGGAGAAGGGAGATCAGGCGAGAGGGGTGCAGGGTAGGATGGGGGAAGAGCGGTCAGAAAACCATAGAGGCCAGGCAGAGGAGAAGCGAGACAACAACCCCCGAGAGGGGAGCCACTGTACTAGCAGGAAAGCTAGCGCTGGGGGCACGCAACAAAGCAGGGCCGCAGCGCACCCCCAACAGGGGGTAAGGCGCCAGGCCAGGGGAGGGGGGATCACCCATCAAAGTCGGGAGAGCGAACGGGGACAGGAATAGGGGATAGAGGGGCAAAGGAGGAGGGAAAAGGGAGAGACCAGGGGGGGGGGGGGGGGGGGGGGGGGGGGGAAAGGGGGGGCACACAGGGAGCGAGAGACCAGGGAGGGGAAATGCAGGGACAAAGGGACAAAAGAGGCCAGAAAAGGAACAGGACTCCACACTACATGGACGTGCGCCTAGAGACGGGAAGGGCCCAGCGCCCCACATGGAGGTTGGACGGTGCCTTACTAGCTGACAAGGCCTTCAGCGAAAGGATAGTGCGGGCCATAGCAGAGTACACGGAGAACAACCAAAACGGGGAGGTATCATCCTCCACATTCTGGGAAGCGCTTAAGGCCGTACTAAGAAGGGAAATCATTGCCTTCAAAGCGCAAAGAGATAGGGAGGAAAGGGTGGCTGGGCAGAAGCTGGTCGACTCCATACTGGAGGTAGGCCGTAAATACTCCAAGGCCCCGACCGTAGAGCTCCTGGCGGAGAGAGAAGAACTACAAAGGAACTTTGACCTGCTCTCCACCAGGAAAGCAGTGCACCAACTCCGCCAGGCGCGCGGGACCCTGTACGAACACGGAGACAAAGCCAGCCGCCTTTTGGCACACCAGCTGAGAAAGCAGGCAGCCACCAGAGAAATTGCGCAAATCAGGGGTACCAGAGGCACGTTGGAAACAGAACCAGAGAGGATTAACAAAACCTTCAAGGCCTTCTACCAAGAGCTGTACACCTCAGAGCCCCCAACGGGGAAGGCTGGGATGAACCGGTTCCTTGATGGACTGGACATACCAGTCGTGGGAGAGGGCAGAAAACGGGACCTGGAAGCACCACTAGCACTGGGAGAGATCATGGACAGCATTAGCTCCATGCAGACGGGGAAGGCGCCGGGACTGGACGGATTCCCGGCGGACTTCTACAAAAAATTTGCGACAGCGCTGGCCCCGCACCTGCGGGAGATGTTCACAGACTCGCTAGCTAGGGACACACTGCCACCCACGTTAGCACAGGCCTCAATCTCGCTGATACCTAAGAAAGACAAAGACCCAACGGAATGTGGGTCATACAGACCCATATCTCTGCTGAATGCGGACGCCAAAATACTGGCCAAAATCCTAGCCAAAAGGCTAGAAGACTGTGTACCTGAGGTGGTCACAGAGGACCAGACGGGCTTCGTCAAAGGTAGACAGCTTACCTCGAACATCAGGCGCCTGCTGAACGTGATAATGACCCCCTCCAGGGAGAGAACACAGGAGGTGATCGTCTCCCTGGACGCAGAAAAGGCCTTCGACAGAGTCGAATGGAAATACCTCATAGAGGTACTGGAGCGGTTTGGGCTTGGAACAGGGTTCACCGCTTGGGTAAAGCTCCTATACAACGCTTCCATGGCGAGTGTACGGACCAACAATACCAACTCCCAATACTTCCAGCTGCACAGGGGCACCAGACAAGGATGCCCACTGTCCCCGCTGCTGTTCGCACTAGCAATCGAACCGCTAGCAATCGCGCTCAGGGCAGCAAAAAATTGGAGGGGGATCCGAAGGGGGGGCAAAGTGCTGGACAAACTTATCATGGTGTTCGTTTGGGGGGGGGGGGGGTAAAAATGCTAGGATCCCAAAGAAGGTCCTACAAAAAACAAAATCCAGGGGGGGCTAGCCCTCCCGAATCTACAATTCTACCACTGGGCGGCAACAGCCGAGCGAGTAAGGGGATGGATCCAGGAGCCAGAAGCTGATAGGGTGCGTGCGGAGGAGGCCTCCTGCATGGGGACCTCCCTCCGGGCCCTTGCCACGGCAGCACTCCCATCCCCACCCAAAAAACACTCCAGCAGCCCAGTGGTGACAGCCACCCTCCAATCCTGGAACCAACTGTGGCAGCAATTTGGCCTGACCAAAATGTCGGATAAGGCTCCCATCTGCAACAACCATAGGTTCACACCAGCACTGACTGACGCCACCTTCAAAAGGTGGAGGCATGACGGGGGGACACTGACAGTCAGGGACCTATACACGGACGACAGGATCGCAACACTGGACGAACTGACAGAGAAATTTCGGCTAGCCGGGGGGAACGAGCTACGGTACCTGCAGCTCAAAAACTTCTTACGAAAGGAAGACAAGGACGTACCCACAACCGCCACGACAGACACTACTGGAAGACCTACTGGACGCAAGTATCCTAGAGAAAGGGAACTGTAGCGACATGTATGACCGACTGGTAGAAAGGGACGACACCGTACTGGACGCAACAAGAATGAAATGGGAGGACGACCTGGGGATTGAGATAGGGTGGGGACTCTGGAGCGAAGCACTGCATAGGGTCAACTCCACCTCCACGTGCGCAGGGCTCAGCCTGACGCAACTAAAAGTGGTACATAGAGCCCACTTAACAAGAAACCGTATGAGTAGGTTCTTCCCGGAGGTGGAGGATAGATGTGAACGGTGCCAAAGAGGCCCGGCCAACCACGCCCACATGTTCTGGTCTTGCCCCAGACTTCTGGAGTACTGGACAGCCTTCTTCGAGGCTATGTCCAAAGTGGTGGGGGTGAGAGTGGAGCCATGCCCGATAGTGGCAGTCTTCGGGGTTTCAGACCAGCCAGATCTATTCCTGGGGAGGACGACGGACGCCCTTGCCTTTGCCTCCCTGATTGCCCGCCGAAGAATCCTGTTTGGCTGGAGGTCAGCAGCACCGCCCAGAGCTGCAGACTGGCTGTCCGACCTCTCGGAATCTCTCCAAATGGAGAAAATCAAATTCGCCATCCGAGGGTCAGACGACGGCTTCCACAGAACGTGGGAGCCATTCATGCAATTGTTCCGGGACCTGTTTGTGGCCAACGAACAAGAGGAAGAATAGTCGGGCGGCCAAGAATCAGGGGAAAATGGATGGGAATCGGGGGAAGGTAGCGGGGGGGGGGGGGGGGGGGGGGGGGGGGGGGGGCTACGGGTTCGTTATGGGGGTTTGATGGCAAGCTAAGGCCCAAACCAAACTGTAAATAAATGCCTATTAACATGTGCCTCGGCCATATTGGGGAATGTTAAATATGTATACCAGCTAAAGAGGGCGGCCACAGTTGTTATTATGAAGATGCTTACCTGTAAATATACATGTTAATTTTTGCGTGGTTTTTTTTCTAATAATTTGTAATTTGTTTCATATAAATATGAAAACTCAATAAAAAACATTTTTTTTAAAAATGAATCCCAAAAGATTTGCATGCTGGTACAGCAAGTAATTAGGAAGGGAAATGGAATGTTGCCCTTTATCGCAAAGGGGATGGAGTATAAAAATAGGAAAGTCTTGCAAAAACTGTACAGGATATTGATGAGACTGCACCTGGAATACGGCGGACCGTTTTGGTTTCCGACAGGAGGGATACGCTTGCATTGGAAGCAGTTCAGAGAGTGCTCAATTCCTGGGGTGAAGGGGCTTATCCTATGAGAGAAATGTTGGGTAGATTGGGTCTATATTCACTGAAGTTGAGAAGGATGAGAGGTGATCTGATTGAAAATTCTGAGGGGGTTTGACAGGATAGATGGAGAGAGGATGCTACCCCTCGTAAGGGAATCTAGAACTAGGAGACGTAGCTTCAAAATAATGTGGTCCCCCATCTAAGACAGATGTGAAGGCATTTCTTCTCTCAAAGGATGGTTAGTCTTTCGAATTCCCATCCACGGAGAGCAATGGAAGCTGGATTTTTAAATATATTCAATGTTGAGTTGGACAAGGGAGTCAAGAGTCAAGGGAGGCAAGAAATTGGAGTTGAGGCCGCATTCAGATAGTCGTGATCTTATTGAATGGTGGAACAGGCTCGATGGGTTTAATGGCCTACTCCTGCTCCTACGTCTTAAGATCTTATAAAGGAAGTATCAGTAATTACACGATTGTTGTAAAAAGACATCTGGTTTACTAATGTCCTTTGGGGAAAGAAATCTGCCATCTTTACCTGGTCTGGCCGATATTTGACTCCAGACCCACAGCAATGTAGCTGACTCTGAACAGCCCTCTGAAATGGCCTAATAAGCTAGTCAGCTATATTCAAGAAGCACCACCTTCCCGTCAACAATGACTTACATTTATATAGTGACTTTAACAGAATGAAATGACCCAAGATACTCCACATGAGTGTTATAAAGCAAAATTATAGACATTCAGCGATGGATAAAGAGGAAAGCTTTAAGGAGATTCCTAAAAGAGGTAAGAGAGGTAAAGAGGCAAAGAGTTTTAAAGAGGGAATTCTGGAGCCAGGGGCCTTCGCAGCTGGAGGCAGGGCCTCCAATGGTAAGGGCAGCACGGTAGCATGGTGGTTAGCATAAATGCTTCACAGCTCCAGGGTCCCAGGTTCGATTCCCGGCTGGGTCACTGTCTGTGCGGAGTCTGCACGTCCTCCCCGTGTGTGCGTGGGTTTCCTCCGGGTGTTCCGGTTTCCTCCTACAGTCCAAAGATGTGCGGGTTAGGTGGATTGGCCATGCTAAAATTGCCCGTAGTGTCCTAAAAAGTAAGGTTAAGGGGGGGGGGGTTTGTTGGGTTATGGGTATAGGGTGGATACGTGGGTTTGAGTAGGGTGATCATTGCTCGGCACAACATCGAGGGCTGAAGGGCCTGTTCTGTGCTGTACTGTTCTATGTTCTATGACAGTGAGGGATAGAAAATAATTTCTAATCTAGCTGGTGTCATGAAATCCATTGATCTCTATGCTCTTGGGTGCTAAATTAGTCTGTGGAGATTGTAACATTGAAGGAACACATTGTTCCAATGCTTTTTACATTGGTTCCTGAAGTAGTAGCAAGAGTGGGACTCTCTGGGAGTGTTTTGATAGGTCACCAGATCAGTTCAAGGGTCAGTGAACAGCTCTTCTTAAGGCAGTCAATTTCATGAAATCTGACAGCCAACAAGTACCACAGAGACACAGACAGGCAGAGGTCAAAGTTGAGTTAAAAAGTTAGAGAAAGGAGATTTTAAGTAAAGAGGGCTGTTGGGGAAAATACACCCCTTTCGAGCCCTGGTGTTGTGTTTGGCACAGGTATAGATCTGAAAGTGTGCTGGTAAGGTAGTGTTTATGTGTATTGGGAATCTTGGGAGAAGGAATCTCCGAAGGTGAGTTTGGAACCCTGCAAGGGAGGCCATTGTTAAAAATATCTGAATGGCAACGATGTTTGGAGAAAATTGCAAGGTCGGATCTTCCAAATTGGAGGTTGGAAATTCTCATAAAAAAAACAAAGTTTCAGTTAGATTGGTTGACAGTGGGACTAGCATCTGGGTGATTAGTTGAGAAATCCATGGAATCAGTTTTGGTTGCATCTGTCATTTTGTATGTAGTGTGGTGTGTCCGACCACAGTTTATCTGTTTTTTCACATGTACCTCATACATACCTTGAATGTTAGGTTATAAGATAGATGTAAATTGTTTGATCTTTCTGAACTTGTTTGACAAAATTTGTTTCTGTCCGTTCAAAAGTGTGGAACATTACGATTTTATTCCAAAAGCAGGTATCTTGAGTCCCAATCTCTATATACTTTAAACACAACATTATTGGCCCTAAATGGATCGCTCAGGCACGCAAACCGCCCCTCCCCCACCATGTCCAAGAGTCCGGTGAAGGATTGTAACACTAGTGATGCCCAAATCCTATGATTGAATAAAAAGATGGCCAATCCAGCAATCCATTAATGTTGTAGGTACATCCCCCTTCTGTCACTGGCAGACATTTAGTTGTCAAGACTGTAGAGCCACATCATCGAAATGTTAGTGGTATAAACCACAGCCTGGTCCATCCTTCATCAAAGTGGGTAGAGACAAAACGTTCTACTTCCAGCAATTTTCATGTAAGAATATGAAAACTGCTCTAATAATTAATAATATTGTCACAAGAAAGCTTACATTAACACTGCAATGAAGTTACTGTGAAAATCCCCTAGTCACTACACTCCGGCGCCTGTTGGGTACACGGAGGGAGAATTCAGAATATCCAAATGACCTAACAGCACGTCTTTCAGGGCTTGTGGGAAGAAACCAGAGCACCCGGAGGAAACCCACACAGACACGGGGAGAACGTGCAGGCTCCACACAGTCAGTGACCCAGGTCGGAATCGAACCTTGGACCCTGGCGCTGTGAAACAACAATGCTAACCACCGTGTTACTGTACTACCGACATACTCAAAACGTTCTCAATCAGATTTAGAAGTTTAAGTTTCACTTAAAATGGCTGGTCAATACATGAATAAAATATGGGAACAAACTGACTGGGTTCCTGAATTAGTTAAGGAAAAGATCGATAGCAGGTTTGTTTTTTTCACCCTCAAGGGATGAATATTTAATGCCCTGCTCGCAGTCGCAACATCTAGCACTTGCTCATTAAAATTCGAGCCATTCGACTGAAGAAATTACACTTGAATTTCAAAGTCAATTATCTTGACTGGAAAGGTTTATAAGGGTTAAGAGGGATACCAGCCCAACACTCTGAGTCTTGGGAAACTTGGCAGGTTAAGCTGGCCAACAGCTAGGCATTGATTGACTTCAGATTGGATTGCTTGCCCAACACGGAATTATACTCTTTGGTACGATACAGACTGTAATGCGCAACTTCAGTGATGTCCCCTTCAAGCTCAGTGTACTGGGCTTGTAGAAGTCAATATTTTTCCCGCTTCTGGACTGTGGTAGAAAGATTCAACAACGCTTGTTAAGAAAACATAACAAGACTTTATTTACGAACAGGCTGCAGTTTATGGCTGAAAGTTGAGGTCGGAGAGCAGGGATTGTCACTGCTGATTCCTACTCAAGTCTCCGCTTTCACAGAAAATTAGCTCAGTATTTATACATGATCAGAATCAGGATTACGTGACTACAGCTTGATCAGGAATTCGATCAGAAGTACAAACATAAGCAATATCCTAAAACAGGCGTCACCTTGCTGACCTTTCAGGACTCTGTCCCGCCACTCAGATCATTATTTTGTCCTTTGATGGAATGTTTAAGAGTCGGAGGAGACAAGACCTTATCTTGTCGTATTTAGACTGCTTTGGGTTATGACGAGTTAGTCTTATCAGAATTTACGGAGCCCACACATTTCGGACCAGCTTTACCTTCTCTGATCTTATTCAGGCTTTAGGTCATGCAAAGTCAGCTTTTCTTACATTGCACCCAGTAGTTGACCAGTTTTCCCATCATGCCATTATTTACTTTGTACAACGTCACAGGCTCAGTGCATGTGGTAACAAGCAGGAAACCAGGCCATGAGGATGTACTCCTCACGTGCTCCATTGAGATTGTTAAGAAAGCAAAGATAATTTTATGGGATTTATATTTACATTACAAAGAAGGTAAAGTCTGAGGTGGGTTTAATATCATATTTCTGTGCCTGGAAGGATAAAATCCATAGTTAGATCCATGCTGGACAGAGGTGTTTATGTCTGTGAGTCTTGGTTTCAATTCTAACTGTG
Organism: Scyliorhinus canicula; assembly: GCF_902713615.1. NCBI lineage: Eukaryota > Metazoa > Chordata > Chondrichthyes > Carcharhiniformes > Scyliorhinidae > Scyliorhinus > Scyliorhinus canicula. Next base: position 19,387,309 of record NC_052160.1, on the reverse strand, counting down.
ACTCTAGTGTAATACAGAAAGCTGCGGTGTGAAGAGTAAATATAGATACTTGGCAACTAGAGGTCCCTCTAAGGGAACATTTTTTCTTTGTTCTTTAATATTAACAGGAAGCTACAGAGGTTTTGCAGATTGACAGCTGGAGAGGGAATAGCTCCCACAGAATGTTTTTGAAAGCTAAAGATGGAACATATCTCTCAGCTTTGCTATAAGAAAAAACATACAATGGAGTAATGGTTACCTAAAGTGCACCTAGTGAAGGAAACTAGACAAATTGAAATAAGTCTTCAGGTGGTCGGAGGTTAAAAGTACAACAGTGCGGACTGTTCAGCAAAGGCAGAGTTCAGAGGAAGGCTAAGACACCAGAAAGACATCTGAAGTGATTTATTAGCTTTGTGTGATTGTACTACAGCCTGTGGAATGTGAATTGAAATATCTGTGGGAGTTGATGGCTGGACCTCAAAGTGTGTAACGGCAGTCAACACAAGGAAATCCTAAGAAGGGTTGGTGCAAAATCTGGAGTGGCAGCGCTGGTAAAAGTGGAGCGGAAGCTCTGTTCAAAAGAGTCCTTTGGAAACCTTGGAGTGGATTTTGGAGTGCAACCTGCTCATGGAAAACCTTACTACAAGAAAAAGGTTTAAAAAGTGTTTTTGGGAATGGAGTATGGAAACTCTCATATGAGATTCTGAGGAGAATTCACCAGACACTAACCTGGGTTCAGAGTGTGGAGTGTGTGTTTGACCACAGCCAATCTGTATGTTTTAAAAAAGGACTTTGTGTGCTAATGAGACCATTGAAGCTTCAAATGTACTGTGCCACCCGTGTTAATCTTAAAACCTACATGTAATTGTTTACCTAAGGGGGAGGGGGGGGGGGGGAGTAATGGAGTGTTGTATTATAATCCAAATTTTACACGTTTAATAAATATTTTTTTTGTTGTTAAAAATAATTAGCGGTGCTGTTCCTCCATGTTTGACTTTAAAAAAACTGAAGGTTACGGAGTTTTGAACCAGGATTCCATTCCTGGAATCTTCACATCCAGTTATAACATCAACTGGGATCGTCACAAGAGTGAACCTACAGTGGAAGGGCACAACTGATTATTAATCCCGTAAAGTCAACAAAGGCTCTCTTGATTAAATTGCGGGTGTGCCTTTTTAGTCAAATTCGATGCTCTCCATCTCTTTGACCTCACTGTAATCCAAACATGATTTACGTGATACATGAAGCATTTGTGACTTTTGGTTTTGTGCTAGTTAAAAATAAAGAAAGACTTGCATTCATATAGCTCCTTTCGCAATCTCAAAATATCTCAAAGTGTTTTATATCCAATGAACTACTTTTAAAACATAGTCAGTGTTATATTACACAGGAGAGAATTTGTGCACAGCAAGCTCCCACAAACAGCAATGTGATGATGGCCAGACAATCTGCTTTTGTGATGTTGATTGAGGGATAAATATTGGCAAGGGCACCGGGGATAACTCCTCAGCTCTTGTTCAGAATACTGCCACAGAACCTTTTCCAGCAAGTCCTCACTTAAAGCCATGGCTGTGGTCCTTAAAATTGTGTCCTTAAGCGAAACAACTTTAAGTGAATCATGACTTCCCATAGGAATTAATGTTAAAGCTTAAGTTAGGTTCCTTCAGACATTTCTCGTCCAGAAAAAATAACATATGAGTTGAAATACTGTACCCTGTGCATTCTTAGCGGAGATACATGTAAAATCAAACGCATCAATAAATGTAAAAGGAACACAATATGCAGTACAATGGAAAGTGTTGAAATTACACTCATTTCCAGTACAGTGCTTTTCGATTGACCAGGCTCCATCTGGTGGAGAGGTTGGCCAGTGCAGGTAGCAGCCGAAGTCCCAGGACTCGCGGCACTGACCACTTTCTGCCATTAGATGGGACCCGGGGGCTTCGGTGCGAGTTCAGAACAGAAGCCAGGAACTAGAAGAGGAGCAGCAAAAGGACAGATTCCAGAGGCAAAGGTCAGAACAGAGGCAAAGGCAGGAGAGGAAAGGGCAGCTTCAGGAGAAAGAGGGACTGAGGGCAAGGGCAGATGCACCACGGGAAAATGTCATGTCAGCACACAGACCACAAAAGAGGAAATCACTGGCAAATTACGCTAAAGTGAAACTGGCAACATTAAACAAATATATTGGCACTATATTAGCGTTAAGCGATGTACATACAGTTCACAGGGCAGATTGGGTCATCGTTTAGCATCTCATCTGGTAGATAACACCTCTGACGGTGCAGCACTCCTACAGCGGGCTGTGGAGCATTAGCCCAGTCCTAAAAATGGGGCCTCAACCCACAATTGTCTGACTTAGAACCAAGAGTGCTGAAGATTGAGCCACAGCCACAGAATCCAAGATGGCGCCAGAGCGTGGCGACTCTCTGCGAGCTCTCCCAAACAGATCCTCTTTTTACATTTCTTATAATCGTATTAACCTTTTAAAGTTTAATTCTAACACTAACATTATCACTAACCTTTCACCCAATGCCGGTGTCTATGTATTTACATTGTGTACCCGGTGTTGCCCTATTATGTATTTTCTTTCAACTTTATTTTCATGCACTAAATGATCTGTTTGAGCTGCTCGCAGAAAAATACTTTTCACCGTACCTCGGTACCTTGACAATAAACAAATCCAATCCTCAGCTGGCATACAAGCTAAATCTAGTTATTCCAGGGTAACGGTTGCTTGCATAGCTGTTCCCGATGCCGAGTGAGGAACTCTGGCTCCTGTTTATTGCAATTAATTCCTCTGTATGCGCAGAGTTTCAGGATCACAGTGAACCACTTCCCTGAGCTTCACATCAGATGGAATGTGTCAGAAGCCCAGCAATAGATGTCTGTATTATTGTCCAATTCCCTCTTGTCTAATTTAGCTGCTAATACAAGCTGTCTGCTACTGTCCGAATACTGAAAGAGATGTTACACACTGCATTAACAGTTTGCCTAAGCCTTTAATAACATTACACTGCAGCTTTCTAGATAATTTGCATTATTAGATTGTATTTTAAAGCTGTTTAATATAGCACTTACACAGGGTTTTTAGGTCTGGGGTTGGTATCTATATAGTGCAGGAGGAACACCCTGGTGTTAATATTGTTATATTACTCGTTAAGAGCTAGGAATCAATTGTTATGTGAATATATAATCTGGGGTGCCACATTCACTGTGGTGCTGCCGTCATGTGCTGAGGAGAGGCACAGCTAATCAAATCAGATTTCTCGTGTAGGCAGAGATAATGACTACCATCCACCTAAATCCAGGGAACGAACTGGGGAAGCTGGGATCAAGCTGAATGCAGATAAATGCATTGTGAAAGTGACTGGTTGCCAGTTTTGTTTTTGGAATGGTGCAGCCACCTGATGGGAATCAAGCCAGATCCTGAAAAATACCAAAGTGCAGGTGAGGTGGCTTGGCCATGCTAAATTAGCCCTTAGGGTGGGGTTGCAGGAATGGGACGGGGATATTGGGCCTAGATAGGGTGGCCTTTTGAAGGTTCGGTGCAGACTTGAAGGGCCGAATGGCCTCCTTCTGCACTGTAGGGATTCCATACCTCATTATCTCTGAGATGGAAGCTCCAAGGGACAAGGGAGAGTTGCAAAGTTTCCTCGGTTCAATCCAGCACATGAGTTCTGAGTTCTTTCATACCTCACAGATCAGGATACTACAGCAAACCCACGGGAACTGGTGAGTGAAGTTGTTGAGTCCCAGTGGTGAGAGTCTTGTGAGAAGAGTCTCAACAGACTCAGAAGTGTAGTGTGCAAGGAGACAAGTCTATCACGGCACAACGGAGAGAAACCTATCACTCTGCAAGTAGATGATTCTATCAAAGGACTGGGAGCAACTCTGATACAAGAGGAAAACTGAGAGCAATCACATCCAAAACTCTAACATCAGCGGAGACCCAATATGACAACATAGGGAGAGCCTTGGCAAGTTGTATGTGGATGTGAGAAATTCCATATATATCTCTATGGGAGAAAGTTCACAGTGAAGAGTGATATTCATTGAATCGTAGAGTCCATAGTGCAGAAGGAGGCCACCCAGCCCGCCGAGCCTGTACTGGCCCCCTGAAAGAGCACCTCACCCAAGCCCACACCCCCACCCCATCCCAGTCAGCCCACGCTAGGGGAAATTTAGTGTGGTCAATCCAGCTAACATGCACACCTTTGGTCTGTGGGATGAAACCAGAGCACCCGGAGGAAACCCACGCAGACACAGGGAGAACGAGCAAATTCCACGCAGACAGTGACCTAAGCCAGGAATCGAACCTGGGACGCGGAAGCTGTGAAGCAACAGTGCTAACCACTGTGCTACCGTGCCGCCAATCTACAAGATCTAATGCAGCAGATCTACAAGAAAAATCTGTGTGAAGCACGAGGCTTCAGATTGAATTTCACTCTGAAATACAAGCCAGGAAGGAAAATACTGCGAGCAGGTGCCCTATCTTGGTTGTCACTACAGGAGAAACATGAAGTAAAAGATCTAGGTATAAAGATCCATCAACTAGTGACATAACGCCACTAATGAGACCAGAAAAGATAAAGAGTCGCAGGTGCTCTCTCAGGAGGTGATCCAGGCATGACCCGATGAGATGCAGAAAACCGAACCAACAATCTGACGTGACTGTCCTCTCAGAGATGGCATTCCACGAGATGGGGTTCTGCTAACTGGATGCAGGAAGAACTTCGGCAGATGATATCCCGATGGCCTCATGGGAATGGAGAAGTGTCATCTCGGAGCCAATCAGCTGTGTGCTGGGTAGGCATCTGCAAAGACATCAAAAGGGCAGCATGGTAGCGCAGTGGTTAGCACAGTTGCTTCACAGCTCCGGGGTCCTAGGTTCGGTTCCCGGCCGGGTCACTGTTGTGTGGAGTCTAAGCATCCTCCTTGTGTCTGCGTGGGTTTCCTCCGGGTGCTCTGGTTTCCTCCCACAATCTAAAGTTGTGTAGGTTAGGTGGATTGGCCATGCTAAATTGCCCTTAGTGTCCAAAAATGTTCGGTGGGGTTACAGGGATAGGTGGGGTTACAGGAACTGCCTTGATGTTGAAAAACAGCATGGCCATCCAGTATAAGCAGCAGCAACACCAAATTCAGCCTGAGATCAGCCGAGTCACCACTCCAGTATACTTGTTTAATTCCTGTGCTCTAAATTATTTCATCAGTCCTCCCCACTCTGTAATATATTTGTATGTATGTGAGCTTTGGGTGGTGTGTGTGTGTGTGTGTGTGTGTGTGCGTGTGTGTAAGTCAGAGCGTTTTTTCATTCTTTTACTGGTCAATTACAATAAAAATGATCCTCTTCTTTTTAAAAGCTCAAGAAAACCTGTCTTATTGTGTCTTTTCTGGTCACAGCATGTAAACAGTTAAACATTCATAGAACTGGCAAACACATCCTGTTTAAAAGATGGCCTATTGTGTCAGACAGGAAGGGGTGGGGGGGGGGGGGTGGGAGAAAGGGAGCCATTTGATCCCCCCTCACCTGATTGTAACAGAAATGTGGGGCCACATCCATGGCCAAATCCACAGACAGAAAAGAAATTGGAAGCGGGAAACCCAAGCGATCCCTTGAACTATATATTTTTTTAAAACTTCAATTTAGGTTCTCCTGTGGTTTTTGGTGTTCAATTACAAATGTCCACGTGTGAGGTCAGTACCTTGTGAGGAAAGAGTAAAGTAACACGGGACAGTTTAAAAACCTGATCGATTGACGAGTTAAGGAGTGAAACTGGGTCAATAGAGATAAACATCCATCCAAAAGCTTGGAAACACAAAATTCTAAAACCTGCGGCCAACCATTTTGCAACTAAACTTGAAGAACAGCAGAGAGGCAACATTGAATCCGAAACGGATCGGTTAGTGTGAGCAAAGGCACGGGTGGAACAACGGAGACTAGAGCTGGAATTCCCAGAGTTCTGGTTCCTGTTTCTTCCTTTCTTTCCCATGGAATCCTCTTTCTTCTTTTTTCCTCCTTTCCTGTCTTTATTGTTATATTACGTGGTGTAATATCTTGTTACTCATTTGCTTTCTGCCAGAATGGTCATGTGCGTGATGTTCAGTAACACTCAAAGGCTTCAAATAAAGCAAATGCTGTTCATTGAGTGACGATAACAAATTAACTATGAGTTTGTTGACTCTTCAATAGCTATAACTGTAGATGAGATTAATAGGATTAAATATATATAATGATGATTAACTACTACTAGATGATTAACTACTTTGCTCACACTAAGCTATCCGTCTCTAACTCTGTCACTAGTCACTCCTAACACGAAGAGGTGGAAACTCTCTCTGAGTGTACCTTTTATACCTATATCTGGTGCTGCCATCTAGTGGTTATCTAGCACTTGCTTTTGTATGTTAACCCTTTACATACACTCAGATATACAGATCACTATATTTATCTTTTCTCCTTTCTTTCCTTGGAATTTTCCCACTCGTCAACTGATAAAAATAAGGTGGAAACATTTTTATCTACTTTTTAAAGCTTGCAAAACAGCTGAAGTGACCAACAGAGAGGTTTGGACCCTTCCACTGCAAAGCAAATTAACAGGAAAAGCCCTTGAGGTTTATTCCTTAGCATCCAGCACTAGTTTGTCAAACTATGAGACAGCCAAAAATGCTATTCTGAGTTGGTACTGGAGGCACACCACAAAAATTATGAGCTCTTCGAAAATAGCCTGAACAAACTTCCGTAACGTTCGAAAGAGTTAAGCAACTTGCTTTCGATCCCATGGATAGATCCCATCTCTGAGAACCTGGGAGAGGTGATTCTCCTTGGGCAGATCAGAAACTCCCTTCCTCTCTCCATAAAGGCCCATGTGGAAGACCAAACAAATTCAAAGTCAAGACGGGCAGAAACCTTAACTGACAATTAAGAGCTTGCTCACAAACCCTGGTCCCAAGGGAAATACAACCCCAGCCACCCCCAGAAGCCGCAAAAGGATCAAAGGAAAAGTTTGAAGTAGAGAGGGCCCACCTCCAGTCATACATGACTCAGAGCGAAATCGGTAAAGAAATGAGAAGGAACAGAGTCTATATTCGACCTGGACCTGAGAGGGAAGAATAGAAAACGACGCCGCCAGCAACATTTCTGGCCAGCGAGGCAACACTAACATTATCACCAACAATCGAGGCAACATCAACAATGTCACCAGTGAGTGACATCAAGCACAACCACGACATGCACAACTTTGCCCATTCAGCCAGCCAACTCATCACTGAGAGCCACGAATGCCAAATCTACACGGTGGAGGAAAAATGCTACCGCATAAAAAATACCGTGAATAATATTTTTAGCAAACGTGCAAGCGACAAAAGACTCTTTAAGTTGCTCAGTTTATTTACAAGAGCTGACTGTTTATCTTCTTTAGTTTAGGGGGAAAAGGTAATGATTGGAACAGTTATATTGATTTAGAGGCTTTTTAACAAAGAAATGCCATATTGTTATGTTGTTCACATACAGCTATTAGCTAATTGCTTTGTGAATATATATCCCGGGGTGCCGAATTTACTGGTGCACTGCAGTCAGGTAACAATGTATCATCTATCAGTTTACCAACCACATGCAGAGCAGCAAGAAATATACTCGATGAAACTCCACCATTTTGACTCGAAAGTGCAATTATTTCTCATTTTTGGAAAGCAGCAGACGTAACACCCGGGAGATTCAGAAGGCGCGCCTTCTGGCAGATAGATGTCAGGGTCTGGGAGAAGGGGGTGCCAACAATGTCAAACATCGGGACTGTGGGGGGGGGGGGGGGGGTCAGGGCTCGTTGCTCCAAACAGAGGTTGCCCCCCCCCCCCCCCCACCCCGGAAGCCTGAGCAGCTAGAGACAGAGATGCAGACTTGGAAGACTTACTTAAATCGAAGCGGTCAGCCTGAGAGCTGGGATTTTTTATTAGAAGCCGCTCTGTCAGTGTCAGTTTTGCTAAGTTGCTGCGATGGCTGCTTCCGAGCTGCGGGCATCTTCGTTCATCCGACTTTTATTGAAAAGCGCATCAGAAAAACAACAAAACTGCCTGCAGACCAACAGCAGCAATGCGGGAACCCAGTGTTCCGGATTCTAAAGTGAAAGTGCAGTCCCGATTTTACACCCAACTGGATCCTGGGGGGCGGGGGGGGGGGGGGGGGGGGGAGATGTTGGAGGGGCGGGGGTCAAAGGGGTTTGGGGGGGGGGGTGTTGGAGGAGCGGGGGTCTGGGAGCGTGGGGGGTGGGATGTTTTGTTGGGTGTGGGTTAGGGGGAGTTTGGGTGTGTCGGAGGGGTGGATTGTCGAAGGGGTTTGGGGGTTCTAGAGGGGTGGGAGTTTGGGGTGTTTTGGGGGTTCTGGAGGGGTGGGGATTGGGGGGTGTTGGGGGTGGGGGTTGAGAGAGTTTGGGGGTTCTGGAGGGGTGGGGATTGGGTGCTGCATGGGTAGGAGTGGGCAAGTGGGGGGTGTTGAAGGATTGGGGTTTAGGGAAGTTTGGGGGGCGCTGGAGAGTTAGGGGTTGGGGTGTTGGAAGGGTTGGGGTTGGGGTGGTTTGGTGGTGTGGGTGGGTGAGGGAGTTTGTGGCCACTGGAGGGGTGGGGGTTGGGTGAGCGTGCAGCGATTAGCAGGGTCCGGTTGAATGAGTTTGGGACGTTTGGATGGATGAGTGTTGGGGGTGCTGGTGTGGTTGGGGAGAGTTTACTGGTGGGGGTGTGGGGTGATTGGAGGTTGTAAGTTTCGTGGGTTTGGAGAGTAGTGGAGTGTGGGAGTTGGAGGGGAGTTGGGGGTGGCTGGAAGTGTGGGGTCTGGTGGAGCTTGGGGTCAATGGAGGGGTGGAAAGTGGAGGGTTTGTGGGGATGCTGGAGGGGATAAGGAGGCCTTGGTGGGTGGGGGGAATTTAGTGTGTGGGGTGGGAGGGAGGCATTGGGGAGTTCTGAAGGGTGGCATGGGGTGAATTCATGGTGAATCAATGGCCTGTTTTACATTGTATATGATTCTCAAGAGTCTTTTCCATTGACTTTCGACTTTTTACTTTTTGTCTCCTTACCTGTTATCCCTATCCTAAATTGGTGCATTTTACGTCTTTCTTCAGGAATGAAATAAAGTTGTGCTGCACAGTTGATATTGAAAATATACAGTAGTGAGAAGCAGCAATCAGCAAAGTCGTCAGGCTTGCCGATGAAGAAAACAAAGACTGAACCAGCCAGTCTTTGGCCTCTAGCCTCCTAAAAGTTGTGTCGCACAGATACAGCTAAAGACTCTTAACACTTCTCACTGATTGAGAAGACCTATATTGTTCAATCATTCTACTTTGTTGCGCAGGAGTCATGTGATCGATTCTATGAGATTACTGTTAAAATAGAATCCAATTACAACCCTTCTATGAAATTATTATATTGAATAATATCATGCACCCAGGCAGAAGAAAGTCTGCTTCTATTTCCGCTGAATGGAAAAGATCTTGTGTACTTTATCGGGGTGCAAGTATTGAATCTTTCTCCCAATTATGAATTTACTGTCAGTATCCAGATAGTGCAGCATACAGAACATATTCATTAGTGCTGAGACAGTCACTGGAATCAGTGTTATCATTAGCGCAGTGTTAGAAGTAACTAATAGGATATTTTCCTGTCAAATTAACAATATCGCACGATGGTGATAAAGTAAAATTAGTACTCTCTTGTTTGTTTAACAGTCACGGCGGGGTCACCACAAACTAACACTGCATTATATCATTGTTGCTCCTAATATTAATGACCCATGCTGCATGTATAATCGGACAATATTTGTAGCCAGACGTCAACAATTGGAGTTCTCATTTTACTCATAACCTTTTATCAATAGGTGAATTGATTGGTGAATCTGGAAAGAGGGAATAATAATAATAATCTTTATTATTGTCACACGTAGGCTTACATTAGCACTGCAATGAAGTCACTGTGAAAATCCCCTAGTCGCCACATTCCGGCGCCTGTTCGGGTACACAGAGGCAGAATTCAGAACGCCCAATTCGCCGAGCAAGCACGTCTTTTGGGACTTGTGGGAGGAAACCGGAGCACCTGGAGGAGACCCATGGAGACACGGGGAAAACATGCATACTCCCTCCGCACAGACAGTGACCCAAGCCAGGAATCAAACCTGGGACCCTGGCGCTGTGAAGCAACAGTTCTAAGCACTGTTTGCCATTCTTGATTGAGGGGGAAGGTTCAGTGGGTTTGGGGTTTAAGGGGCCCAGAAAGAAGAGAAGCACCAGGGCCCACAATTTCTCTCCCTGACCCTAATAGACGTGGAAAACCTGAAGTTCGTGCGGTCACTTCTCCCACCCTGGCACTGAACAGTAACAGCCAGCACAACCAGAATGTCCAGCACCTGCATTTACTAGCCCACTCCCAGCACAGTCCTGTGTTCTAGCAGAGAACTGGGGAGGTGATTGAGCACAGTGATAATCCTGCTGGATCTCTGTAGCCAGAAGATTCCAGATCTGAAGGCCTGGTTAGAAATCTCTACCAAGGTCCTTTGTCTGAATCCTCTTTCAGTTTGTTATCTTTCTAAGTAAGAGTTGCCAATTCTCTGGAATTATCCTGGCGTTGCCAGGAATTGATTATTCCTCAAGACACTGCCACAAGTGACCCTGGAGGAAAATCCGAGCAGCAATAAAAAAACTCCTCTTTTGCCATTTCCTTTGAAAACTTTTGATTATAAATATTGTATCTGGGAGAATGGTTGTTTGGCTGTTCAGCAAACAAAGAAGATCAATCCAATTGGGTGTCAAAAAAGTTGGTCCCCTTTTCAATTGGTTGTAGGAAAGAAACTACAGGTCTTCCAGCCTGAACATCGAATTCAACAACTTCAGATGATCAGCTCTACCCCACCACGACACATTTGTTTTCATCTCATTTTAACTGTCTTTTACCATTTCTTTCTTTCTTAATATATATTTAATTCCCCCCCCCCCCCCACACACAATCTTATCCACATTTCCTTCATCTTTCTCCTCTTTGCTTCCCCCTTCCCCCATATCTACAGTTCATCCTCTGATGTTAGTTTCTCTGCTGTTTGACCTTTCACATATTTTGTCCTCTCTGGGGACTGCCATCAGCATTCTTTCCCCTTGGTTTCTGTGGCCATTAGCACCCGGTTTCCCTGGGTTTCTGTGGCTATGACTGACTCATCTTTCATTCTCATTCCACAGTATAAAAATTTCCCACTTTCTCTGTCTGTTAGCTTTGACAAAGAGTCATCGGACTGGAAACGTTAGCTCTTTTCTCTCCCTACAGATGCTGCCAAACTTGCTGAGATTTTCCAGCATTTTCTCTTTCGTGTGGGAAAGAAGTGATTGATGGAAGGGGATGGACTAATGGGATTGTGGAGGTGGGACAGTTCAAGGCTGGAGGCAATGGGCTGGATTTTCCCTGTGCGTTTCTGGAACTTGGCATCTGGATCAAATCGGGCTCTGAAATCCACACTGTGTTTCCTGAATTGGTCAAGTAATAGGCAGAGGGCGGGCCCATTGTCCAATTTCAGACAGACCCTCAAGGCTTGAGAGCCAATAGGAGGTGTCCAGCATGGAATCCATGGCAGGTAAGTGGGGGGCGCCCCGAAACGGCACTGCCCGCTTCCCACCTATTTCAAATGCAAAATTAAAAAAGGTCTTTGCAGTCAGGCCACCATTATGGGAAGGGAGGGTAATCCCTCCACAGGCTAGCTTGTGTCTGCGTTAGAAAGCCTGGCAGGCAGGTGGCCCTACAGCGCTGGCCACCTTGTCTGCCACTGGGAGGTCACTGCCAAACGTCTGCTGTTCCCCATGGACTGTGCACGGTTAGCTTTGTCGCCATCCCTCAATCCCACCCCCTTGCTTCCAGGAAAACTTGGATTGGATTGGATTAGATTTGTTTATTGTCACGTGTACCGAGGTACAGTGAAAAGTATTTTTCTGCGAGCAGCTCAACAGATCATTAAGTACATGGGAAGAAAAGGGAATAAAAGAAAATACAAAATAAGGTAACACAAGGTATACAATGTAACTACATAAGCAGCGGCATCGGATGAAGCATACAGGGTGTAGTGTTAATGAGGTCAGTCCATAAGAGGGTCATTTAGGAGTCTGGTGACAGTGGGGAAGAAGCTGTTTTTGAGTCTCTTCGTGCATGTTCTCAGACTTCTGTATCTCCTGCCCGATGGAAGAAGTTGGAAGAGTGAGTAAGCCGGGTGGGAGGCGGGGGGGGGGGGGGGGTCTTTGATTATGCTGCCCGCTTTCCCCAGGCAGCGGGAGGTGTAGATGGAGTCAATGGATGGGAGGCAGGTTCATGTGATGGACTGGGCGGTGTTCACGACTCTCTGAAGTTTCTTGTGGTCCTGGGCTGAGCAGTAGGGTATCCCCTCCACGGGGTAGCTTGCATCTGCGTTACAAAGCCTGGCAGGCAGGCGAGCCTAAAGCGCTGGCCACCTTGTCTGCCACTGGGAGGTCACTGCCTGAGGATGGGGTGCAGCTGGAACATTGGTCAGCAGTGAATTCCACCCCCTGCCTGACTCTGCTCCCACCACAATGGGGTAAATGAGTTGAAACCTCCAGGATTACAACCAATCACAATTGGCAAGTTCTATCTTGCCGTCTGCATCTGTACGGCATTATCAGTCCATTATCTAATTATGAATATCGCACGCTGGAATCCCCAAATAACCTCCAGAATGGAGATGCATATCATTTAATTTGAAATTTAAAAAAAACTAGAACCACTTTTGGATATAAATACATTTTTTTACCAATTGCAAGGAAGATCGCAAAATTAATTGCTGTTCTAATTATTCTGTCAGGGCAGTATATTTAATCTGTGCCATGGTAAAGACTGCAGAGGCCCACAGTACTTCGCAAGTCTTTTCTGCTTTGTGCATCAGTGTCAAACAGCGCGCAGACAACATTTCTCTCCCTCAATGTTTGAACTTTACCTGCAGATGTTTCACAGCCAGTTGGAAACAATTCATATCTACTGAGGCCATTCAGGCTTGCTGAGCCCCTTCAGTGTTCATTTAGATCACGGTTCACCTTTATCTTAACTTTCCATCTAGTCGCCTTGGTTCTGTAACCCTTAAGGCCCTTTTGAACAAAAATCTGTCAATCTTAATTAACCACCAGTGTAAATGGCCTCCTTGGGGTGACTGGGGGGGTGGGTTCCAAATTTCAATGACCCTTTGTTTGAAGAAGTGCTTCTTGACGTCACTCCTGAACAGCTTGAATAAGGTGAACAAGTGAAGAAACCAGATTTATTTCGGTACTTAAAGCTAAGACGATAACGACGAATAGCTCTTGTTTGCAACATTCAGAAAGATCTCCTTGCCCTTCAAACTGTCAAACGAAATATTCCAAAAGGTGTTTAGCACTCTGAAGAGTGAATTTACAGATTATTCGAAGAACGTTTGAAACTGGTGTTTTAAAATTCAGCACTTGCCCGCACCAGGGGAATCAGCGGAGGATAAGGGCCAACGCAAATTAATAAAAATATCACAGTATTGATCAAGCAAAATCTTAGACCGAGATGCTGTGGTGAATGTACATTGCGTAATGCACACTGTATTGTATTGTGTCCCTGTGGGCTCTGTCTGTGAGCCGTTGTGCGGCTCTGCCCACAGGGGGAGATGAGGAGCTTGTACAGGGCTCCACCCTTGGCTCCACCCATGGCCTCTCCCACTATCAGAAGTATAATGTGCTGCAGCCTTGTGAGTCTGCCCTCAGTTCTTCTGGTCGCAGGCAGGCTCAGTTGTAAGTCTATTAAAGCCACAGTTTACTTCCTATCGTGTCTCGAGTGAATTGATGGTCACATCAGATGTAACATTGTTGCATTCCTCTTGCCCAATTGGATTTTTTTTAAAATTGTAATTACAGATTGATAAAAGTGCTTTGCAATTAAAGTAAATAGCCTGAAAAATATACATCTTGACGAGTAGCTGGAAGTTCATCAATGTCTCAGTTTCAAAGACGAAAAGTACAGTATAAGAACAGGCCCTTCAGCCCTCTAAGCCTGCCCGATCATGGTGCTTCTCTCAACAAAGACTTTCTGCACTTCTGGGGTCCGTATCCCTCTATTCCCATCCTGTTCATGTTTTCATCAAGATGTCTCTTAAACGTCGCAATGTACCTGCTTCCGACGCCTCCCCCAGCAGCACGTTCCAGGCACTCATTACCCTCTGTGTAAAAAAACTTGCCTCTAAAGTACTATCTTAAGTATATGCACATTCTCAATCAGGGGATGGTAATCAGTAGCCAACACACCGATGTATCGCAGGTTTGGTTAAATTGCCCATCCTTTGCCCAGAGAAGCAGACCTGCTGCCCTTATTTAGTTTGGGGCCTGACCCTGACTCTGGTCCCACACCAACGGGGGATGACTGGTAATGAAGTTCTCTCGTGAACCATTCTGCTGTGCCATGGGGGAGTAGGGCTTGGGCAACAAACACTAATGATGCCCGATATCCAAGAATAAAGAAATTACCATGGCGAGTGAAGTAATATCTCTGTGAGGTTGGCCTTTGCAAGGAGGAGGAGCTACGTTGGTAAGGTCCAATGCTAAAATGCATGTTGTTGGGGGTAGCTCCTCCACCTTGGTTCCCCCTCCATGTACATACCAAATGGTAAAGTCGGTGAGCCAATGGGTAAGCCTGTTGCAGTTAGATTCTTAAAGTTTGTTTGCACTCTGCGTTGATTTTGGTAGAAGGAGGGCTATCTAATAGTATCTTGCTCCCTCCATCAGGTAGTTTTGATGTGGAGACTGTCAGTGATTCCTTCTCAATCTCAATTGCTAGGCATCAGGAGGCTGTTACAGTGAACGGCCGGCTAACTCTGTGAATCTCAACAGATGAAAGGTGAAAGACATGAAATCTTACTCTGCGGCCCAGATGTTCATCCCTGGGTCAGGAGTCGGGAGATTTTTCAGCTCTGTGAATCTGACCTTTCAAAATGTCTACCTGCAGGGCGGAAATTTGATTGGAGTGAGGGGGGTGCGGGGTGATCCCAAAATAAGGGTGCAGGCTGCTGGGTGCAGAGGCGGGTTGGGCAGAAAACTTTCCGGTGTGCCCTGGCACTGTTTAAATAAATAAAACAAAATAGATCCCTCCAGCCCTCACCCCTCAGCCCCCAACACACTCACTTTTCCCCATCCATGCTATCCTATGCCAACCAATGCCCCCAAACTAACCCTCACTGCTCCATATCTCCACCCACCTCCACCAATCCCCATTGCCGCATAGCCCCTAACCAACTTAGCATCAACTCATGCCAACCCATGCTCCCGAAGCATCACCCTTTGACCTTACCCTCTCCATGCCAACTCATCTTATATTCATGGATAGCTCTTCGACAACTTTCAACTTTCCTGGACAGCTACGACATTTCTCATACTTCCTGGACAACTTTGACAGTTTTGAAATTTCCTGGATCGTTTTGGCAGTTCCATGATAACTGAACAGCTGATAGCTGGGTGGTTTCCTGACAGCTGGGCAGCTCTTTAACACCCCTTGACAACTGGAGAGTTGATTTCTGGACAGTTCCTTGACAGCTGGACAGTTCTTTGACACCTAGGCAGCTCTTTAATTGTTCCTTAATAGCTGTACAGTTCCTTGATAGGTGGGCAGTTACTTGACTACTTGACAGCTGGACAGGCCTTGTAACAGTTCCCTCACAGCTGGACAATTATTTGACATCTGGAGAGCATTTGAGCAGTACCTGGACAGTTGGACAATGCAGAACTGGTACAATTCCCCAATGGCGGGACTGTTCTTTGTTAGCTGAGCAGCTCCTCAACTGTTTCTTGACAATTGGACATTTCCTTGACTGCTGGGCAGCTCTTTAACAGTTTGTTGACAGCTGGACAGCTATGTGACATTTTCGTGACAGCTGGGTAGCCCTTTAACAATTCCTTGACAGATGGACAGTTTGTTAAAAGTTCCTGGAGAGCTGGACAGCTCTTTAACAATTCCTTGATGGTGAAAAGTTCCTTGGCAGCTGGACTGCCCTTTAATAATTCCTTGACAACTGGACAGTTCTTTGACAATTTGAAAGTTGCAGTGAGTTTATGTGTAAACAATGCAAAATCATGGTCTCTCTTAACGATCCCAAAGCATGCATTTCCTTTCCCAAAGGGTGCCGTTCACCTCCCATGGATGTCCCGGGACCCTATCCAAAGGGGTGCATTACCTCTCCAATGCGGTACCCTGACTATCCAACGAATCTACCAAGTTCAGAGCTCCTCGTGCCTGTTCTAATACGCACACGTTGGGATTCACATTCCTGCTCTTCCAAAGCAGCTGATGAGTTAAATGACTAGCTGCCTCTACAAGGTGTGCATACGTGAACCACAGTCCGACTCAAAGTCCCACGCCTGTGATGATTGGAAATTCCAGCCATTTCCGCCACTACGGAAGACCCCTCCATCACAATGAAAATCTGGAACCGGGTCCACAGCATAGGAAGAGTCCACTCCACACAATTGGACCATGTCGGTGCTAATGCTCCACGAGAGTCTCCAACCCCTCTCCATCAAACTCAACCAGCATATCCTGAAACTCCTTTCACTCTTGCCTTTATCTAGCTTCCGCTTAAAAGCATCTGCATTATTCGCCTCAGTGAGACATTGTGGTGCGAGTTTCATCATCACCATTCTCTGGGTAGAATTCTCCGTTGGGTTTATTAGTGAGTATTTATGGCCTGCAGTTAAAATAGTTTCTCTCGGCGGAGCTGACCTGACCTGCCTGACACTTCTCAAGTCGCCCTGCTCTCACTTCACAGTACTCAGAATCCATTCAGATTTATGCAGTGCCACAACTCTGCAGTTGGGGTTACCAACGCTGGAGGATTGTCCTGGAGTGGCGAGGAATTGAAGACGGACCTCCTGGACACTTCGGCAAATGATTCAGGGAGAAAATTGCAAAGGCTTTCAAAAAAACATGACAGTTGAGAACTTGATAAAACGATTTAATTTCTTTGAAAACTATATAAAATACTGGAGAAGGGAATAGGCTGTTAACTCTCCTGGAAGTGGGACATCATGTGACTACACCTCCAGGAATATGGCCAACAAGTTGAGAAATTGCTGGAAAATCTCAGCAGGTCTGGCAGCATCTGTTTGGAGAGAAAAGAGCTAGGGCGGGATTCTCCCACCCCACCCGCCGGGTCGAGAATCGCCGGGGCGGCGTGAATCCCGCCCTGCCGCTCCGACGCCAGCTGCCGAATTCTCCGGCGCCGTTTCTTTGGCGGGGGCAGGGATCGCGACGGTCAGGGGCTATTGGCATCGCCTCCCCACCCCCCCCAGCAATTCTCCGGGCCCCGATGGGCGGAGCGGCCACCCGTTTTCGGCCAATCCTGCTGGCGTGAAATGGACATGGTCCATCACGGCGGGACCTGGCTCGAAGGCCGTCTACCAGAGACCTCGGGGAGGAGGGGGGGGGGGGGGGGGGGGGGACATAGGAGGATCCGGCCCCGGGGGCGGGGCCCACAATGCTCTGGCCCGTGATCATGGCCCACCGATCTGCAGGCGGGCCTGTGCCGTGGGGGCACTCTTTCCCTCTGCACCGGCCTCTGTAGGGCTCTGCCATGGCCGGCGTGGAGAAGAAACCCCCTGCGCATGCGCAGGACCACGGCGGCCCTTTGCCGTTGGTTGGTGGGGTGCCAACCCCTCCGACGCCGGCTTAGCACCCGGAGGATTCCGCAACTTCCGTGTGGCCCGGCGGAGTGGTTCGCGCAGTTCTCAGCGCCAGCATCGGGCCATCCCGCTGATTGCGGGAGAATCCTGCCCCCTATGTTTCGAGTCTAAATGCCCTTTGTCAAAGCTCTACGTCCAACCGGAGGTGGCAACCATATCTGTAGTAGTAGCAATGTTAGCGCCGCTTGAGACTCACTCTCAGAGGGTATGGGCATCTGGAAACGAGGGTCTAACATTTCACAGACTGGATTATTTTGCCTGCAACACTCTATACAAGTACTTAATGGATTGTTTGCACTAGTCTGGGCTGTTCAATGGGAGCCTGGTGTTGAGAATGAGTGTGCTGCAGGCAGTAAAGACTCCAGAGACCAGACAGCTTCTCAATGCCATTGTCTGAGGCAGAATTCCACACAACTCAAATGAAGGCTGGTTGTAAATAAAAATCAACGTGCAGCTCTCCAACAAAGAGGACACTCCATAAGGGAAGATGCTCCATCAGGGAAAGGAATACCAGGGAGTTCAAAGGCACACAGCACTTCTTTGCCAAGAATTTAGTGGAACACAGCACCTCTCCAGCCATATCGCCCTGTGCCCGCTTAACAAACTGGCAGCCAGCCGCAGCACAAAGGGCCTTGGTTTGGGTTGGATTTGATGAGATAGGGTGCAGTTCAGTCCATAGTTTAATTTCATAGAATTTATAGTGCAGAAGGAGGCCATTCGGCCCATCGAGTCTGCACCGGCTCTTCGAAAGAGCACCCTACCCAAGCCCATACCTCCACCCTATCCCCATAACCCAGTAACCCCACCTCACACTAAGGGCAATTTGGACCAACGGGCAATTTAGCATGGCCAATCCACCTAACCTGCACATCTTTGGACTGTGGGAGGAAACCGGAGCACCCGGAGGAAACAGACACGGGGAGAACGTGCAGACTCCACACAGACAGTGACCCAAGCCAGGATTCGAACCTGGGTCCCTGGAGCTGTGAAGCATTTGTGCTGTCCACTATGCTACCGTGCTGACCATTTTAATGGAACAGAACTTATCTCCACCTGCACCTCATGGCTCATTGAATTTAATGGGAAAGAGCACTTCTCATGGGTAGCAGAGTGGCACAGTGGTTAGCATTGCTGCCTCGCAGCACCGGGGGCCCGGGTGGAATTCCGGCCTCAGGTGACTCTCCGTGTAGAGTTTGCACAATCTCCTTGTGTCTGTGCCGGTTTCCTACTTTCATTGAATTCAATCTCTCTGGACTGGTTTCTGTAGTTGACAAGTTTGTTTGTTGGAATAAGCTTCTTAAATCATCACTAAAAAAAACGGATTATCTTGTTGCCAACACGTTGCTGATTGTGGGAGCTTGCTGTGGATAACCTGGCTGCTGTGTTTCCTGTATTTCACCAGTGACAACACTTCAAAACTCCTTCTGTAAAGGGCTTTGGACATCCAGAGGTTATGCAAGGCACTACGTAAATGCAAGTTCTGAGGGCAGCACAGTGACGCTGTGGTTAGCACTGATGCCTCACGGCGCCGAGGTGCCAGGTTCGATTCCGGCTCTGGGTCACTGTCCGTGTGGAGTTTGCACATTCTCCCCGTGTTTGCGTGGGTCTCACCCCCACAACTCAAAGATGTGCAAGCTAGGCGGATTGGCCATGCTAAATTGCCCCTTAATTGGAAAAAATTAATTGGGTAGTCTAAATTTATAAAAAAACAAATTCTGTCCTTCGTCCTCTACACTTTTAATGTGAATTTAAGCCCAACCATATTGATCAGAGGTGTCTTCAGACTGTAACCTCCTCCATAATCCCATAGTTATTGCTGAGGGTCAAATTCAATAAACCATCGCTTTCTGTGTGCTATTCTTCATCGTTGTGTGTCATGTTGTACACTAACTCAGCAAGAAACATCTCACTCCCGCTCTTTCCAGTTAATCCACATCTATCTCAGTTATCACAACCTCTTTCACCAACAGAGACCCCCCCCCCCCGTCTATCCTGTCTGTCCATGCAGAGCCAATCATAATTCTGTTAAATTCCTCTTTCCCCCAATCAGTGTTTGACCAGGTTCCCATGGCACCTGTGACACTACGCACACTCAAAAGCACCTCTGCTGAGCGGGACGTGTCGCTCCGATGTCTGAGACTGGACGCTCGAGGCGATTCCTCCGCTCGGGATTCGGTTGTGCCAGGTGACTCGGAGGAGGGAGACGAAAATACTGAAGGGAGGTCCTCACAGCATCCCTGCAGAGGCCAAACATCCCGCTGACACAGGGGAGACCCTGGTTTGTGACTGACTGAAATGGCGAAGGCACACAAGAGTTTTAGTTGGAAACACACAGAAGTAAAGTCAAGGCATTGGATGGAAAACACAAACCTCCAAATGACTTATCCACCCTACCCTTCAAGCCCCACATGTGAATTGGGTTTATTACCTATTCTGGAATCCATTGAGCCAAAGTGGAAGCAAGTCATCCTTGACCCTGAGGGACTGTGTATGGAGGAGGAAAATAAGACAATATAGACACTCTGATTAATGAAATCCTCCACAGATTTGATTCTGAGATATCTATTCCTTACTCCAGCACTACAGTGGTGATTGTCCCTTTTAAGGGCAACACAGCAGAGTAAGGGTCACATGGCCTGTGTGATCAATGGGAACTCAGAGTGGGATCTCACCCCGGTGGGTGGAGTTCTCCTAGGCAGAGACACTTTGAGAGCTCCTTTAGGCAGGAGACATGGAGAGAGCTGGCCACAACCATGCGGCTGCTGAACAATTCTCATTAATAAATCCTTTTTATGTTCATTTAATGAAGTCTGTGAAAGTGCATCTTTACAACCACCTAAACGATTTTCCAAAGAGACCTAATTTTAACAAATGTTACCCCAAACACCAGCAAAAACCATAAAGTAATAAAGCAGCACAGTAACATTCAGTGTATGAAACAAAAGAGAAAATGCTGGAAAATCTCAGCTAACGTTTCGAGTCCGATGACTCTTTGTCAAAGCTAACAGAGAGAGAAAGTGGGAAATATTCATACCGTGGAGTGAGAATGAAAGATGAGTCATAGCCACAGAAACCCAGGGAAACTGGGTGCTAATGGCCACAGAAACCAAGGGGAAGGAGTTCTAATGGCAGTCCCCAGAGAGGACAAAAGGTGTGAAAGGCCAAACAGCAGAGAAACTAACATCAGAGGATGAACTGTAGGTGTGGGGGGAAGGGAAGCGGGAAGCAATGAGGAGAAGCAACGGGAAGGTCAGGGCCCTGAATGCACACAGACCGAAGATGCGCAGCAAAGCGAACACCCAGTCTGCGTTTGGTCTCTCCGAAATAGAGGAGATCACATTGGGAGCAGAGAATGTAGTGGACCAAATTGGAAGAGATGCAAGTGAAACACTGCTTAACCTGGAATGAGTGTTTTGGGCCTGGGGTGTTAAGCTTGCCATTTTAACAAAAGACCCTGATCCCATGCCCACATGTCTGTCCTTGGCCTGCTGCAATGTTCCAGTGAAGCTCAACACAAACTGGAGGAACAACATCTTATCTTCCGGTTAGGCACACTACAGCCTTCCCGTCTCAACACCAAATTCAACAACTTCAGATGATCAGCTCTACATTTGTTTTCATCCCATTTCATTTTAACTGTCTTTTACCATTTCTTTCTTTCTTAATATATATTTAATCCCCCCCCCCCACAATCTTATCCACCTTTCCTTAACCTTTCTCCTCATTGCTTCCCCCTTCATCGGACTCGAAACGTTAACTCCTTTCTCTCCCAACAGATGCTGCCAGACCACCTGAGATTTTCCAGCATTTTCTCTTATGTTTCAGATTCCAGCATCCGCAGTAATTTGCTTTTAACAATCAGTATATCATTATAAAATTTGTCTATCATAGGTCATCGTATAAAATGAAAATGTATGCTGAAAATCCAAGGCCCTCAGTAATCAGTCACTAGTCGCTAAATCCACACCTGCCTCCATTTCCGCCACTCTAAGATGTGGCTCCGGGAAACGTCTAATGTTTTAACAGAGACACAAGTGGCCGAAATTCCCCGGCCCTTCCTCCTGGCGAGATCTTCCGGTCCTGTCGATGACAACCTCCGCGAGTCGGGTGCCCTGGCGACAGAGAGTGCGGGCTGTGGAAAAAGCCATTGACATCGGCGGGAGAGGAAGGTCCCACCACCGGCCAATGGTGGGCCACCCCCACCGCCGCAAAGCTCCGCCCATAGTTAGGTCACAGCATACCTAAGCAGCCAATCAAAGTATCCCAGACTGGTAGTTGATCGTGTGATTGGTTGCTTCCCACTGCTGGGGAAACACAAGGGGGCGATAGATTAATATGATATTATTTCTTGTGATCCCATCCGCTGTTTCTGTGACCCCCCCCCCAAAATTGGGGTCACGACTTACCGTTTGGTAACCGTTGCCTTACTCCATCCCTAAACTTGACCCTTTTCCATTCTATCAATGTCATTGTGAAGTCAATCCCTAAACGTCTACAATCACTGGAGAAGAAGGCAGTTAACTGTAAATGAGTCCATCATATGCAAGCTAGTCATTTCCTCTGCTAAGATTCACAGCTTAGAGCAGTGAGCCAAGATTATTAAGGGTAGCACTGTTCAGTTTGCAAATGTCTACATCTCAAACTACAAGGGCCAACCCAAAATGTGTCTTCCCTGATCCACTTTGAGCATGCATTACAAAGCAATTTTCAGCACTGCAACAAGAAAAACCATAGCCACTGCCTGCTTTCAGTGAGCCTGCCTGTTCGAATTGTTGCAGGAATCCAGAAAAGTAACAGAGAGATGAACTCAAAACTGTAAGAGAAATCAAATTAGAGAAGCCAGACAGGAGTTTGTGAGGTGCTCAGATTGAAGGAGCCAATAAAGGTTGGTGGGGAGGCAGCCCCCTACAGAGCCGGCCGCCGTGCAGCTTTTTAATGCTGAGAGCAGGGTTCATTGCCCAGGGTTGAGAGTTCTACCCCCATCTGGGGAGCAAGTCCCGGCGTCGAGAGCGGCCAGCCAATCTGATTGACAGTTTGGAATGGTGGGACTGCAGCCAGTTCCCGGAGAGGGGGGCGGCATGGTGGCACAGTGGACAGCACTGCCGCCTCACAGCTCCAGGGTCCCGGTTAAATCTGGCCATGGGTCACCGTCTGTGAGGAGTCTGCACCTTCTCCCCGTGTCTGTGTGGGTTTCCTCCGGGTGCTCCGGTTTTCTCCCACAGTCCAAAGATGTGCTGGATAGGTGGATTAACTATGCTAAATTGCCCCTTCGTGTCCAAAAGGTTAGGTTACGGGTATAGGGTGAAGGCGTGGGTTTAAGTTTAAGTAGGGTGCTCTTTCCAAGGGCCGGTGCAGACCCGATGGGCCAAATGGCCTCCTTCTGCACTGTAGATTCTATCAGTAGGGTTAGGGTTGGAGGGTGGGGTGGGAGGATTGAAGTGGGAATGACCTTGGGGGATGGGTTGTGCACAGGGGACCCCCAAAGGAGATCCCTCTTGCCTGGCGCCTGCCAGCGCAGTAGAAGATACCTGGCTACCCATCTGGTGTGGGTCACCCCCTGCTGTGGGTAAAATAAGTGGAAGAAGGCACTTAATTGGCCATTAATTGACCAACTAAGGGGCTCAATTAGGCCAAGGGTGGGCGGGTTGCCTGATGCCCCCTCCCTCCACCCATAAAGACATATCAGGAGTGGCGGGAATGTGGTGGGAAGGCTGCCTTTTCTGATGCTGCTGCCTTTCACTAGTACAGGAGTGTAAAATCCAGCTCAAGGTATTTTGAGATTGTTTCAACTGTAACAGCTCCCAACATCAACTTCCACATTAATGAGTAAAGATGGATGCTGGTGCCTGTGAGCACTCAGTCCCATGGTAATCTGTGCGAATGACAGACTTTTGGAAGACTGATGCCTGATGTTTCAGCCACAGTGAGATGGATAGATCAATTCACTTGTGCACAGGGTATCTCACTCGAGAAAGAGCCAGCAGCCTCTATTGGAAGAGATAAACAATATTTTTTCAAATGAGTTTGTCACCTGCGGATTGGATTTCAAGAGATACATTTGGAGAGGGACAGTTGAGAATTTGTGAGCTTTCCTCATATTGGACAGTTCTTGGCAATTAATGTCACATCCACTCTCTTCTCCTCCCCTCCCCCAGCTCTGTGCCGACTGTAAAGATTGAAGCATTTTCTTTCTCTCTTCTCACTCTGCTCTTTCTCTCTCTTATTTTCATTAGGGGCTGGTTTAGCGCAGTGGGCTAAACAGCTGGCTGGTAAAGCAGAACAAGACCAGCCGCGTGGGTTCAATTCCTGAATAGGTGCCGGAATGTGGCGACGAGGGGCTTTTCACAGTATCTTCGTTTGAAGCCTACTTGTGACAATAAGCGATTTTCATCTCATTTTCATTTAATTCATCTGCTTCCCTCTCTTCTCTCTCCCTCTCCTTCCTGACTTCCCTCTTTCTCCTCCAGTCTCTCTTTTTCCTCTCTCTCTCATCTCCCTATCTTCTCTCCCCCCCCCCCCCCGCTCCCTGTCTTTCCTCTACATTCTCTCCCTGCATTCTTTCTCCTCTCTCTCGTGCCTCCTTATAAATGTGGAGACTGAGCAGTAAAGTCTACTAAACCTGCCTCGATGTTGCAGAACATGCTGTGTGCAGATGATCACACGCTCCTAACGCAATCAATTAGGACGGCTCAAATGAGAAAAATCAGATCGGCAATAATACTTCCTGCCCACAAACTGTGCTGCTCCCTCACCAGCTAATTCCATCTCCATGATCGTCAGTGTGCACCTACTGACTCTTGTATTTATTTGCATTTCGATCTGGGTCTCTACGAGGGGCCATTTACAATTTGCCTGGTCCATTGGTGGTTCCAGCTGAAATGTTCCCTTTCTGCAGATTTTCATCAAAAACGTCTAAATAATTCATTTGGTTGAAAATGAATCATTAACCTTCCCTCCGCGATGTGCGACTTTTCAGTTGTGGGTTGATGGGTGATAAAATCTGATCCAGGACATCATTCCATGCTAGCTAGGGCAAGCCATATGCCTGAAAGTCGCGTTGCATGACCTCCAGACTTTGACTATCATGCCTGATCAAACAGGCGGGTTGCCCATTTCCAATGTTTTCATGAGTAATAAACAAAACATTAAAAGATGAAAAGTAACTATTGTTAATGGCCCTGGGATTCTTCTCCCAGACTGTGCTCACAATATGCGTCCTACAGATTAATCTTCAAGTCCTGGAGTATCCCTTGTGGATCACCGAGAGAAATAATGGGCAGGAACCTGCAGCCTGGCAATGCAATTCAGCTGCTGCTAAATTTTGCAAACTATACAGCCAGGCAGCGGCGCGCGGCATTAGGCCTGGGCAAGGATTTTGCCAGATTAAAAATAATCCACTTAAAGGTTTCAGCCGCACTGCAATTTAATTTGACAACCAGAATATCAATCCAAACAAAAACGTACATCTTACAAAAGAATAGGGATTAGATTTTCCAAGATACTGGCGCATTAGAGTGAAGTACAAGCAATGGATTAATTATCTCAGTTGTTGTGCATTAACAGCTGAGAATCGGAGTGGCGGGTGTTGCCGTACATTCGCCCCCTGCCCTTTCACGTTTAGGAGCTGAGTTTGAATTAGGTCCAGACCCATGGGATACAGCAAAAGCAAAATACTGCGGACGCTGGAATCTGAAACCAAAGCAGAAAATGCTGGAAAAACAACTCAGCAGGTCTGGTAGCTTCTGCGGAGAGAACAAATAGAGTTCATAGGCCGGATTTTCCAGCCATTCCCGCCGGAGTGGGCGGGGGGGGGGGGGGGGGGGGGGGGGGTGGGGGAGAGTGGAATCTGCCCATCCTCCCAACGGCAACCCATGCAGTAGGTTTCCCTGACAACGTGACAGGCGAACCACGCAAAACATAGCAAACATTGTCGGGACTGGAAGACCTCGCCAGCGACCAATAGCGAGCCGCCTCAGCCACCCCGGGGAGGGGGGGGGGGGGGGGGGGGGGGGGGGGGGAACTTGCCCAACGTTTCCAGTCCATTCTTCTTCAGGTAAAATCTCTTCTCCCAATTGCAGCACGATGGACTTTCAACGAGTACTGTAACTTCAGCTAAACTTAAACCAACTCCTAAATAGATGTGAGACCCCACATTGCAGCACAATGCTGCAATATCTTTGAGACTGGTGGTCTGAGTCACATTTTGTTGACGTACATAGCTGTGGGAGTGGGATGATTTCCGCAGTCCGAGTTAATATAAGATTTGTAGGTGGAACTTTGAAACCTGTATGATGTAAAGAAGGTTCTTCTTTGGTGACTCATCACCTTACTCAAAGGCTGCACTGCCAGCTGGTGTCATAGAATCGTAGGATTTACAGTGGAGAAAGAGGCCATTCGTCCCATCGAGTCTCCACCAGCCCATGGAAAGAGCACCCTACTTAAGCCCCCACCTCCACTCTATCCCCCTAACCCAGCAACTCCACCCAAATTTTGTGATCACTCAGAGCAATTTTAGCATGGCCAATCCACCTAACCTGCACACCTTTGGACTGTGGGAGGAAGCTGGAGCACCCGGAGGAAACCCACGGGGAGAACGTACCGACTCCGTACAGAGAGTGGTTCAAGCCGGGAATCGGACCCAGTTCCCTGGCGCTGTGAAGCAACAGTGCTAATCACTGCCACCGTCATTGTGGAGTCTCTTTGGAGTATTTGGTCAGTTTTAGTTTTTTTAAAAAAACACATAGAATAGAAAAAGGCTCCTCACACTTTCCAGCCCTACGATGTTCTACCTTCCCTATTACGGACTACCCTAGCTGTCCAAACTGGTGTATCTTCGCTAAAATGGTCTTCATTTCTTTACACACAAGTAGAAGTAGATTTCCTTTGCCGTTGTCCATGCATTAACTGAACAGGAAATTCTAGATCCTGACATGGCTAGAATATTGATGAAATGAAATGAAATGAAAATTGCTTATTGTCACGAGTAGGCTTCAATGAAGTTACTGTGAAAAGCCCCTAGTCACCACATTCCGGTGCCTGTTCGGGGAGGCTGGTACGGGCATCGAACCATGCTGCTGGCCTGCTTGGTCTGCTTTAAAAGCCAGCGATTTAGCCGAGTTAGCTAAACCAGCCCTGCAAGTGTATCATTTTCCTGATCAATGTAAGAGGCAAATTCCAGAATAAATGGTTCCAGCATCCGCCTGTTTCAGAGCTGAAAATGTGAAAAGTTTGAAAAACATTATAGTCCGTATAAACAGATTTATTTATGCAGCTGTCTATTTCTTTTTCAATTACCAATCGGAAACCTTTCTTTCAGTGTCCCTGGAGGGATTGGTGGCAAACATCTTGGGAATTATTTCACTGCAGGTCAACATGCCTCCTGGGTTTGCACATCCCAGAACACGCCCTCCTTGCAACAATATGGACAATACTGTACGTAACAGGAACACAGGAGCATGAGTAGGCCATTCGGCCCTTCAAGCCTATTCCGCCATTCGACTGGCTCATGATTGCTCGTAATAGTAGCAATCTGAAGATATGCAAAGAGAGCTCTAATTTCTGTTTCTTGTGTGTAGTAATCCACGGGAGGCAGGAGTTCCGTCACCACACCAATATTTATTTACAATAACGATATTACAGGAGCAGCTACAAACAGTGCTGCTAGCAGTCCAGTCAACTTAAGACTGGCTCACAAAGCCTACACAGGTGATTATATGGGCCCCCTCAATGAGCTATCATTGAGGGAGCTCATACTCCAATTGGCCAACCAATAAAGCCAATTGGAGTTCATTACATTGTGTATTCCTGATTATTGTCCCTTCACCAATGGCAGTTGTGCCTTTAACTGTCTAAACTCGAAGCTCTGTCATCTCCTCACTAACCTTCTCCTTCGTTAAGATGTTCCTTCACACCTACTTCCAAAGCTATTGGGTCTGGAGCTAATGCTGCTGTACGTGGCTTGCTGTCAAATTTTGTTTGATAACGCTCGTATGATGCGATCTGGAAAGTATTTATCATATTACAGCTGCTACACAAGTGTAAGTTGTTGTTGTTAAGCCCACTGAACGTTGCAATTGAGGTAACTCTGACAACACATTTAGAAGATGAAACAAGATGCAACCATTATGGATTGGAAACGAGGAGAGATTAGTTTGAAGCATATGCGCACCATTCACAGAAGTTGTCGGGACCATTTACAACCTACAACTTGAGAGTTCCATTCATCACGGCGGCCATTTGAAAACGGCTGGAGTGTCAATAAGTGAGGACGTGTGTTCAAATCCTACAACGGCAGTTCGAGAACAAGTTGAATTCAGGTTTAAAAATCTGGAAATAAAACACGAGTGTCAGCTAAAATTCAGCATGAAGTCACGGGATTGCCATAACGATAAAACTAGTTGACTAATTTGCTTTGGGCAAAGAAGTCTATCGTCCTTACTCGGGCTATGCGACTCCAGTCCCAGATCAACATGGTGACCCTTTAACTGCTCGAGTGATAAATACTGGGCCCGGCAACATTGGTTTCATTCCTGCCAATGTCAATTCAGTGAGTTGGGTATATGGCTCGTTTTTATTCTTTCATGGTATGTGGGTGTCACTGTCTAGGCCAGTATTTATTTCCCCATCCTTAGTTGCCTTTGAACTGAGTGACTTGTTCGGCCATTTCATATGGTAGTGTAGCCAGCGAAGTTGGCCATTCCCTCAATACAAAATGGAGGAACGCAAAGCTTGCAGGGTAAAATGGACAAAGTTTGCAGCACAAGCAGGCTGCACCAAGCCACTGTGTATTCTGTCTGCTAAGAGAGCAGACAGCACCGAAACGAACATTCTGCATACTAATAAAGCAATCTCCGGGACAGTTAGCATAGTAATGGAACGATCCCAGGGACAAAGGACACGAATAGGGAAGTGATTGCAACATTGTATGGGAAGCCAGACACCCCGGCACCAGCGGGGTTCGAAGACAAAGCACCTGAAGGCCCGCCCAGTAGTCGAGGGACATCCTCAGTATTGGGGGGGATTCAAACAAATCGATTGGGAAGAGACCCAATCAATCCCCAGGAGATAGAGGGTCCGCCCAAAAGGGCGCGAAGCCCTGGGACCTATAAAAGACAGGTCCCAAACTCAGTTCGTTCTTCTTAACCAGCCCTCCTCTCTTGACCAGCCCTCTCGACCAGCCTTTACCGAAGAAGACCTTGACCGAGAGAGAGGAGAGGTTCGGACAGCAGCCGCCAGCAAGTAAGTGTCTCACAACGATCGCTACCAAAGATAGACACTCCTGACCCCTTTTTAACCCATACCAACCTGAAGTCTGCGGACCCAGTGCAGAGCAAGAGGCCATTGTCCCCCGATCCGGCAGTTCCTTATTCAGATAAGTATTGGTCTATTTAGTGGTAGGAATAGTTTAGTCACCTTAGCGTGTGCATGAGTAGTTTATAATTGTATTATAATAAACTCATTTGTTTGAACTTACTGGTGTATGGTTTTATTGCTTTGAACTTGACCTTGAAACTTGTGGCGGTATCTTAACGATACCTGGCGACTCCAAAGCTAAGTAACGAAACAGAGCCAAATCGAGTGTTATGCATACTCACCCAGAACGAGCAACATTTAGTGGCGACATCCGACGGGACTCGATTAGAAGTGCCCCCCCCCCCCCCCCCCCCCCCCCCCCCCCCCCCCCCCCCACCACACTCCGAGAGAACCCAGAAATTAGAATCTGAAATCCAATTGTATTCCCGTTCCAGCCTCCCGGACAGGCGCCGGAATGTGGCGACTAGGGGCTTTTCACAGTAACTTCATTGAAGCCTACTCGGGACAATAAGCGATTTTCATTTCATTTTTTCATTTCAATTGGAAAAAGGAAAAACCACAAGTGTTTAAGTAGTTCAAACCAATACTCATAATTTGGAAGTGTGTATTTGCATGCGTAACTAACAGGGTTGTAAGGTAAAACCGAGAGATTTTTGTTGCGACAAACTGTCGGGAGTTTTATAAGCCGGAACATAGCAATAGCCGTACCCGTATTTTATAAGCATTTCCTTATTATCCCTCGTTCCAAATTAAAAGAGAGCATAGGAGAAAAAGAAATGGCCATGCAGGCAATGGAACGCCTCATGAACCCAGAGCAGTTTGTGGTCGCAGCGACCAACAGTAGTGTCCCGTGTGGGAGCTGGAACTCAGGAAGTACCTCAAAGGGAAAGGATGGCCCCTTTGGAGTGAGTTTTGTGTGAATGAGGAGAAAGGTCCTGGGAGTATAGGACATACTTGGTGGGAGAACCTATCTCAAGTTCATAAAAAGAGTTTAGTTAAAGCACGTAAGCCGATGGCAATTGTTTCCTGCTTGGCACAATTGCGAGGCACAGAGGAGGTCGTCAGGACGCTCCGAGCAGATTTAGAGGAGAAGAACAGAATGAGCAAAGTGGATGTCAGGGACATCGAAAAGGAGAATCTAGGTTTAAGGCAATGACTGGTAGATAAGGATAGAGAGGTGGATAATGCCAAGAGGGCACATCAGTCTTGTCTAGCCCATCTGAGCAGTTCCCAAGTTCAATATAAAAAGGCCTATCAAGATGTGCAGCGTGCAGTCTTGGTAAGAGAAGAAGCAGAAAAGCAGGTAGAGACACTAAAGAAGCAGTGTAGCGACCTAAAGGCAGCTTTAAGGGCACTCCATGCTGCCACCACTGAACAAAGACCAAGCACCGTGGACCACGCGAAATGTAGGAAGCAGATTGCGCAGCTGCAATCTCTGCTTTCTGTGCAGAATGGGTTCCAAGAGACATTTGGGACACAGTTAGATGAAGAAAATGCCCCAGATTGGCAGGGGTTGAGCGATACCACACAGCACTATGTTCAGGGAACATGTGCGCCAGCAGCGCAACAGAAAAGGAAAGCCCCAACCCCCCCACAGATCAGATAGCACCCGCACCAATGAACCCAGTCACCACCCAAAGAAAAGCAACCGCAGAAGGCGCACCCGAGATCACATACACCACCCCCTTAACACTAACACAACTAAGGGACGCGTGTGAGAAAATCACCCCGTTCCTCCCCACTGCAGACCCTCACCGTTTCTTCGCACGAGTGAAGCAACAGGCGACCATGTACGGCCTGGATGAGCGAGAGCAGGTTAAGCTCACGGTTTTGAGTTTAGACTCATTGGTAGTAGCAGCCCTCCCCGACCCACAGAACGTTGGCAGAGGCACCCTTGAAGAGATGCATACAGCTATTTTAGACGTGATAGGGTACAACAGAGGAGACCCAGTCGAAGGCCTAAATAAGTGTAGGCAGAAAAGGACAGAGCACCCCACAGCATTCGTAGGAAGGCTGTGGATTCATTTTACTGCCGTTTTTGGTGATTTAGACCGCACACATTTAGCCCGAGACAATATGGTTAAATGGACCCGCACCATCATCTCCCATGCCACAGATGCAGGACAGAATGTCTGCTCCAAATATGACCCCTCAGAAGAGGCCCATAATGAAAAATGGGTATTGAAAAGATTGTCCCGCGCTTGGGAGTAATCTTTCCAAGGCAAGGTTAAGGTTAAGACCCCAGAAGAAGCTCAGGCTGCAGCAGATATTCAGGCAGTGAGAGCGCACCAAAACCCCGCATGGGTAAATGAAGGAAAGAACAGCCCCCCACAGAAATCACAAGAATGTTATAACTGCGGACAGTTAGGGCATTTTGCTAGGGAATGCAACGGCCCGCAGAAACCTCAGAGAGGCCAGCAGACAGGCACTCTGACCAGGAACAAAGCAAGGCCACTCCATAGTATAGGGACGCAGTCAGGACAGACCAATGTGGACGGAACGGACTGACGGTGTTCGGGCTCCCCCACTTGGGTCTGTGACATCCTCTGGGACCGATCCGGAAGACCAGTGGTCACGGCGAAAATTCGGGGAAAGCCCATAGAATTACTTTGGGACACAGGAGGGTCCCGCACTACCATTAATTCCTCCAGTACACCACAGGCAGACACGTGGCCCACTACAGCTTCAATAACACTCAGCGGCTTTACAGGCCACTCACAGCAGGGACACATTACAGCCCCTGTACCCATCCAACTAGGGAATATCTCCACCAGACACCCCGTTGTTTTAGTTAATCTGCCCCGCACAGCAGAACACATACTGGGCATTGACTTTATGAATGCCCACAGCCTGTCGTTCGATCCAGTAAATCAGTGTGTGACGAATGGCGAAATCTGACAGAGCACCCGCAACGCTCACAGTCGGAGAGTATGCGAACAGGATTAGCGCAGTAGGCAACTATTGTTTTGACCCGACCACACTTAGCACGGACAAACAGGTTAGGGCAGTTTTGAATAAGCACAGGACAGCATTTGCCAGTCACCGGCACGACTGCTGCAGAATGACTGGACAAGTTCAAATTACAGGACCTGGCCCGAGACCACAGGGTCAGTACAGATTCCCCTAGAAGCAGAGGGAGAAATTGGAAAAGTTATAGAGAGCTTATTAGAGCAGGGTGTACTTAGGACAGTAGCTTCGACTAATAATGCCCCTATTTGGCCAGTGAGGAAGCTCGACGGATCATGGCGTCTGACCATTGATTATCGGGAACTTAACAAAGTTACCCCAGCAGTAGCCACCACGGTAGCAACAAGTCCCGAGACCATACTCAAACAGGGACTCCACTCCAAATATTTCACGATATTGGACATTAGCAACGGCTTTTGGTCAATCCCATTGGCAAAGGCGTGCCAGTACAAATTTGCCTTCACATTCAAAGGACAGCAGTACACGTGGACATGCCTCCCACAAGGATTCCACAATTCCCCCTCCATTTTCCATCGACACCTGGAAAATGGACTAGCAAAATTTTCCCGACCCGAATGTCTGGTACAGTATGTGGACGACCTATTACTCCAGACAGACACCAAGGCAGAGCACATCACGCTTCTGTCCGAACTCCTGGAACTTCTGAACTCAATCTGATGCAAAGTTAACCCCAGAAAAGCCCAAATATTGGAGACTCAAGTGATGTATTTAGGTACAGTCATCACACACAGCAAACGCGAGATCGTGTTCAAAAGAATTGACTCGATCGTCAAATTGCCCCTTCCCCAAAATGTTTCAGCCCTCTGGTCATTTTTAGGACTGGTTGGGTATTGTCAGAACCATATCGATGGTTTTGCGACCAAGGCAGCCCCACTATCAGACCTCCTTAAGAAAGGAGCCCCTTGGGAATGGCATACAGAGGCTGTGGAGGAGTTAAAGAAAGCCCTTAGCGCAGCACCTGCGCTACAAGTTCCAGACCCGCTCTCCCCCTATGCTCTAGAGGTAGCTAGCACCGATCTGACCCTCTCGGCCGTGCTCCTTCAGGAATGGCATGAGCAGCTACGACCAGTGGCTTTTGCCTCACGACTGTTAGACCTCGTGGAGCAAGGATTTTCAGCCTGCGAAAGGCACCTGCTCGCGGTATTCTGGGCAGTACAATACTTCTTACATTACCGGACTCAATCCCATCACCATTTTGACAGAACACCCCCCCACACAGTTACTTTTAGACGGACGACTGAAGGACGGTTCAGTGAGCCAGATAAGAGCAGCTAGATGGACACTTCTGTTACAAGGATGGGACATAACTGTTAAACGGACCAGGACACACACATTTTTAGCAGACAACCTACTGTATCCAGGACAACCCCATGAATGCGAAATGGTAGCACCCCTCCACAACACAGGACCCTTCATTGCTAAGACGCCCCCCAGGAAGATAGGGAATTCAAGCCAGAGCCCCCAGCACATAGACACATGTGCCCCCTTGAAGATATATGTGGAAGGTTCATCCACAGTTTTAGATGGCGAACGTATTACTGGATGCGGTATTTATGTAGAAGATGCGCAGGGACGCGCACTAGAGGAGATAGCGTTAAAGTTACCCGGTCACTTAGGCGCACAGGCAGCAGAGGTCGCGGCCATAGCATACATAGTGGACCACCCATATTCGTTCCCCAGCCCAGCAGACATACACTCGGACAGTTTGTATGTCTGTAACAGCCTCACAGATTTTCTACCCCTGTGGAGGATAAGAGGTTTTGTCTCCGCGGACGGGAAGCCCCTTCCATCAGCCCCATTACTCCGCCATATCCTAGAGAAGGCAAAGGATAGGACGTGTGGCATTATCAAGGTTAGAAGCCACCATCGATCATCCCCCCCTGGAAATGTGAAAGCCGATGCACTGGCTAAAGCAGGTTCCAGGCAAGGTCATTTATGGACACCCCCAGCTAGCGCACCAGCTTCTACCCCTTCAAAGAATCGGCTCATCCTCGCCCTCGTGAGGTGTGCTCTGTACACCATTTTCAGCTGTTATAATCTTTCTTTCTGTCTGACACTGTGACCCGAAGCAAATTATTTAATTTTGAGGGAAAAAAAGTCAGGGAAAAGACTTTCAAATTGAAGTCAAATTAAACAATTTTCCTTTTCCAGGTACGAACACATCTAATTATACCAAGCCTTCCCAATTGTTGTGACTAATCGTTTCATCACACAGCAGATACCTTATTCAGCAGGAGCCCGGCTTCAATCGCTGAAGACCCAGCACCAATAATAAAAGTTTAAACTGCCTTTGCTCCCAGGTTCTGACTCACTCACAGACACTAGAAATTGATCTGAAAGCCCAAATTTCAAAGAGGTTTTTTTTGCAAGTAATTCAAGCAGAATCTATTCCTCAACAATGACTTCAGCACGAGGAAATGATCTTACATGGAACAACCTTATAATCAGTGCTGCTTCACTGTGTATACAGTGTCACAATATGTGGATACCATAAAGTACATAAAGGGTTAATGTAATGTGCTATAGTTGGTGCTATAGAGCAACCATATAAATATCACATGCCTCCTAGACATCTGGCAGAGAGTGGGAGAGAGCAAGAGAAGTAAAGTTAGAGTAGTTGTGAGATAGTTGAACTAATAGTATATTTAAAAGTGTAGATGTAGGGCAACACGGTGGCGCAGTGGGTAGCACTGCTACCTCACGGTGCTGAGGTCCCAGGTTCGATCCTGGCTCTGGGTCACTGTCCGTGTGGACTTTGCACATTCTCCCCGTGTGTGCGTAGGCTTCTCCCCCACAACCCAAAGATGTGCAGGCTAGGGGGATTGGCCACACTAAATTGCCCCTTAATTGGAAAAAATAAATTGGGTACTCTAAATTTCTAAACATAATAGTGCAGATGTGCAGTGTCATCTTTGCTTAACTAATTCCTGAGTAATATGTTTGAAACTAATTCAGTGTAGTGTAATAAATTAGCTATGTTTATTAAACACAGCTTGCTGTTCTTTGTTAACATGATACCCTTCACCATCCTGAAAGAACCAAAACAAAGAACACAACATACACGACAGGCACAGTCTCAGGATAAATGGTCAATCGTTTAGGACTGACATGAGATTGCATTTTTTCACTTAGAGGGTTGCGAACCTTTGGAGTTCTTTACCCGAGAGAGTGATAAATGCTTCATCATTGAATATATTTAAGGCTGAGAGGGACAGATTTTTTTTTGTCACTCAAGGATTCAAGGGATGTGTGGAATGGGCAGGGTATCCTGAGGCAGCATATCGACCGTGATGGTGATGAATGGCAGGGAAGGCCACTCCTGTATTCTTAATGGGGTCAGGTTTCAAGTTCTCGACTTGCCAACGTCTTCTGAATCAAACTGTGGCATTGTGGGTAATGTTCAATAACATGAACAACATATAGGCGTCTCTTATTCTTCTTGAGTTGGTAACTCTCTACCCACCTCAAAAGCCTCCTCAATGCCTCCCAGTTCAATCAACTTTGGTCACCTCCCCTAACCTGCCTCCTATCATTGCCCAGTACTTGCCTCTGCAAAGTTCTTTGCAGCTCCTCGTTGCATTGCGGACATTTGGAATATAATGCAGAGAGCTGCGGGGCTGGATTCTTCGGCCGATCGCACCACAAGATTGCCACGGATGGGACGGGGATTATGTAGAGGTCCGTTGACCGCGGGCGGGAATTTCCGGATGCTGGACAGCCGAGGGGGAAGAATCCTGCCTGCGAGGTTTTGCACTATGGTCGGAAGAACAGGAAAGCAGATTAATTTTAAATGGTGAGGGACTGGGAATTTTCGGTACTTGGGAGAGTCTGCTATCCCTGTTTGGAACGGCGGAAAAGTTAACAAGTTCACAGCAAGCAATTAGGAAGTCAAATGGTATGTTAGCCTTTGTTATACAAGGGTTGGAGTATGAAAGTCAATAAATCTTTGGTGCAACCACATGTAGAGTACTGACTGAAGGTTTGGTCTCCTCACATTAGGAAGGGTATACTTGCTGTAGAGGGAGTGCATTGAAGGTTCATTGGACTGATATTTAGGATTAGGGGATTGCCCTATGTTGAGAGATCGAGTACACTTGATCAATAGTCCATGCAGTTCAGAAGAATGAGAGGCGATCAAATGGGAAAATCTTAAATTCTCAAGGGGTTTGACAAGGTTAATGCTGGGAGGACTTTTACTACATCACAGTTTCAGAATCAGGGCCCAGCCATTTAGGATTGAGATCAGGAGAAATTTCTTCAATCAAAGGATCGTGAACCTTTGCATTTCGGTACCCCTGAGAGCTGTGGATGCTGAATCATTGTGTATGTTCAAGTCACAGATTGGCAGGTAGTTACATAAAAAGGGAATTAAGAGGGTGGCACGGTAGCACAGTGGTTAGCACTGTTGCTTCATAGCGCCAAGGAGCCCTGGGTTTGATTCCCGGCTTGGCTCGCTGTCTTTGCGAGTCTGCACGTTGTCTGCGTGGGTTTCCTCCGGGTGCTCCGGTTTCCTCCCACAAGTCCCGAAAGATGTGCTGTTGGGTGAATTGGACATTCTGAATTTCCCTCAGTGTACCCGAACAGGTGCCGGAATGTGGCGACTAGGGGCTTTTCACAGTAACTTCATTGTGGTGTTAATGTCAGCCCACGTGTGACAATAATAAAGATTATTATAAGAGATAGGGGGATAGTGTGGAAAGATGGGAGTTGAGGTAAAGTATCAGCCACGGCCTGCTTGAACGGCAGTGTAGGTTCAAAGGACCAGAATACCCCTTCCTCCAATTTTCATTATTATTTACAAGGGAAATGTTGCTCAGCTTTCCAAGCATTATCTGCTTTCACTTGTGTCAGATGAGGCCATATTTTCGAGACTTGCTCACTAAATAAATTCGGAACATACCAAGAGATAAATGGAACAGGTGTTAATCTTAAATTCTAGTGGCTGGTACCAAAGGCATATATATACACTGCACACATCTGCTTCAAATACCAGCACATTTACCTGGGTAGATTTTCCATTAGTGCCATTTTATCAGCATGTTTGAAAGTTCCAGTTACAGCGTAACCGTTTGATAAGAAACTCTTTCACTCCCTGTCTCACTTGCCTAGGCACTTTGGCTGCCTGCAAAATGAAATCTACACTTAATCTTAAATGTTTCTCGAAGAGCTTTGGTGTGTTCTCAAGCAGATATGAGATGGGTCGTTCCAGAAACATAGCAAAGCTGGACTCTCTGTCAGTTAACTTCAAAACATTTCAGATGTGCCTGCACAAGCAGTGATTCGTGATTCTTAACATTCTTTGGTCTTGTGGTTTGTTTTGAAAATCGATAAGAGGAGAGTGAGAACACCTGATTTTCTTTCGAGTTAACATCCTGTCAATGATATTGCGCAGATGGCTAACTTTGAAATGAGCAATTCTGGAGGATCCATTTTTCATAAATGAACGATAATTTTTTAAAACTGTACAACTGGGAGGTTAGTTACTGTGATTATATGGACAGCACTCATTGCAATTATCATTTGTAACACCCATGTGCTTGGATATATTCGCGCCAGGCAATGACCATTTCACAAGTGAGAATATAACTTGTCCTCGAGTGGTGCTTCGGCATCCTTAAGATGCAGTTCAGGTGTCTGTACCGATCTGGAGGGACCATCCAGCATGGCGCTGGGAGGGTCTCCCACATTGGGATGGGTTTCTGTTTCCTCCACAATATCAAGCAGCAGAGGGGCGACGTGCTGGAGGAGGAGGGAGAATGCCAGGCCTCATCTGACAAGGAGGATGTGGGGGAAGGTGAGGATGGGCAGTACATGGGGCACGGGAGGCCACACAACATGTGTGCCAGGGCCAACACGCACTGCATGCCCTGATCGTCTCCAGGTTCACCGATTGGGGGGGGGTGGGTGGCGGCCTGCTGTAATTCCCACCCTGTGACCTGGGTCCCCATTGGCGGGCGTCTTCTGGGGCCACCAGGCTTGGGATGGGCCAGACTGCTGCTCGGGTGTCCCAGTTGGCGTGATGCCAGCCTGTTCAGCCCCGGTGCCCACCGGATGCGGCAGGGACAAGACGGGGGTGTGGGGGGGGGGGGGGGGGGGGGGGGGGGGGTCTGAGATGCTGCAAGGTTCTGGCACTTCCCCTCACCGGCACAGGCCCCATGGCCCCCTCCTCCCTTGGGGTGCCCGATGGCTCCCGGGTACTCCATGGGACGGTGGTGCAAGCAGAGCACAAGGAGTGGACCATCTCCATCTGGGACTGCGCCACATCACCCTGTGACTGTGCCACCACCTTCTAGGTCTATGGCACATCACCCGGAGACTGTGCCATCTCCCTCTGGGACTGGGCCATATCGGCTTGGGCCTGGGCAATGCCAGTGATGCTCTCAGCCATGGCCTGCTATGACTGGGCCACGCTCAGGATCGCCGCTGCGATGTCCAGGTGGCTGTGGTACATGGCCGCCTGTGAGAGGGCAGCCCTGTCCTGGGCCTCGGCCACCACCTGCACAGATTGCCCCAGGCTTAGCCGGGTGGGGGGTGGATTGACACAGCTAACCCTCGCCCCCCCTGGACGGCACCCCCGGGCGGGCCCCAGGAAATAGCTGCCGTCCAGACAGGTTTCAGGCTTCTGGGACAGACAATCCCATCTATAGTGTAGATGCAGTCACAGAGCACCTGCAGGTGCTGGATGCTCGCTGACAACTCCTCATGTAGTCCATGGCTCTGTGACTGCATCTCCGGTATAGATGGGATTGCCGGTTCCAGATGCTCGAAACCCGTCTGGACATCAGCTAGTTCCTGGGGCCGGCCCGCCCTCTGACTGTCCGCTTCCTCAGCTGCTCCTGCCTCCGCCTGTTGTACCAGAGCATGTGTGCGGTGCGCACTAGTGAGTGTCCCTGGAGCCTCTTTGTTAAAGTGCCCAGCCGAGGTGGTAGTCTCCGAGATGGTGGAGGGTGTTGGAGACGGCTGTGATGGGAAATCAGTGTCATCCCTGGACTCGAGCTCTGGGGTGTCCTGGGTGTCAGGTCTATGGCTCGCATCCGTGTCGGTGTCATCGTCACTGTGATTCTGGCTGTGGGTGGGGGACACCAGAAGGGCATGCCCCATCGCCAGAAGGACCTGCAGACAAGATGCTGTGGGGTGGGGGGAAGTAGGGGTGGTGGTGGAGTGGGCGGTGTTGGGTGGGGGGGGGGGGGGGGGGGGGGTGGATTTACATGGGAAATGGCAACTCAGCAGTGTCTCGGGCTGCACGGTAGCACAGTGGGTAGCACTGTCGCTTCACAGCTCCAGGGTCTCCAGTTCAATTCCTGGCTTGGGTCACTGTCTGGGCGGAGTGTGCACGTTCTCCCCTTGTCTGCGTGGGTTCCCTCCGGGTGCTCCGGTTTCCTCCCACAGTCTAAAAATGTGCAGGTTAAAATAAAGAGGAAAGAAAAGTACAGCACAGGAACAGGCCCTTCGGCCCTCCAAGCCTGCGCCGACCATGCTGCCCGTCTAAACTAAAATCTTCTACCCAGAAATTAAAATCTTCTACACCTAAACTAAAATCTTAGAAAATCTTAGGTGGATTGGCCATACTAAATTGCCCTAAGTGTCCAAAGGATTTGGTAGGTTGCTGGGTTACAGGTGTGGGCTTAAGTGGGGTGCTCTTTCCAAGGGTCAATGCAAACCCAATGGGCCGAATGGCCTCCTTCAGCACTGTAAATTCTAAGTCTATGTTTCACTTCCACTCCCAATGCCGACCTCCACTCCAATGGCTGCCCTTTCCTTGGGCCCACCATCCACATCCAGGGCCCGTTGCTCTGCCGCGGTGAGGGGCCGCAGGTCTGGCCGTCCCCCTCCACTCTCGGCGGTTATGGGCAGCCTTCACCTGGGATATGGAAAAACAGGAAACACACAGTGTTAGACAGTCTGACACATGTAGCCCAGCAGGTGGGTAGCTGGTGGCCAGGGCACCTGGCCATGTCGGCCGGTATGGGTACCGGCATGTGGCGCAGGGTGGGGGTTCGGCCATGTGGGGGACGGGTACGGTTATGGGTGTGTGGGATGGGGTTGGTGCTGGGGGTACAGGGTTGCCTACTCACTCTGGCTGCCCTAAGGAGGTTGTGCAGTTTCCTCCGGTGCTGCTGGCCAGTGTTGCTGAAGGCGCTGACAGCCTCTGCCACCTGTGCCCCGGCACGGTGAATGCCAGCCTCCTTCCCGGGCCGGGGTACAGGGTGGCCTGCCTCTCCTCCACAGCGTCCAGCAGGGTCTCGTAAATCATGGGGCCACTCTCCTCGCTGCCATCTTGTTGGCCGGGATGGTGTGAGTGTGGGGAATGAAGTGTGTGTATGTGGCTGCGGCTTGTCAGCCTCCTGAGTGTCAATCGCGAATCTGATGAATTCCGCACCATTTCCCATTGGAATCGATTGTGTTCCACCCCGCGCAGGTACTAGCCCCTCAACGGTCATTCAATTGGTCCAGGCGTGGCACCAGTTGTGCCGTCATAGAACTCCACGAATCCTGCCCCGGTGTCAACACTTAGTCTCAGGAACGGAGTATCTGGCTGTGGATTTGCGTTTGGGTTGGGGAGGAGGAGGAGGCCTTAGCCGGGCCACCGGTTGTAGCTGGACATGGGCCAACCAAACCCATGAACAGTTCAGAAGCAGCCACAGGAGCTGTCGAGTGTCAAGGCGGGCTGTTTAAAAGGCCCGGCTTGGTGCTCTGTGACCTTGTCCCAATTGTTACAAAGACAGCAAAATAAAGCACAACCCTCTATACCTCACCCCTCGCACACACTCCATACCCTATCCATGCCACCTTATGCCCTCCACCCACCTCCCAAGGCCCCTCATACCCTCAATGCCAGGCTATGACCCTCCACCCACACCTCCGATGGGCTCTTCATGCCAAGCTATGGCACTTGTATTCTCATTTACCCACTATACACTTTGTGCAGAACCAATGAATTCTAAAAATAGGCTGCGCGAATTATCTTTTAGAAGTGTTAATCGTACCAACCCTTTAAAGTATCAGCAGCAGAAATTGCAAGCATTTTAAACCTCTTTATCATGTGTAAATAAACATTGTGCAATCGGCAAACTAGACCAGAGGGCAAGATCTATCAATCAAGCAGTCGTTTTCCTGAGGTGCAGCTGTTTCAATAAGTGAATGGACGTTTGGGGCTTTAAAGGTATGAGGGGCCATGGTGGTGGTGGTGGTGGTGGTGGGGGGGGGGGGGGGGGGGGGTGTGCGCATAGATTGGCATGGGGGACATGGGTAAGACCTTTTGAACTTACCTTTCAAAAGGCTCCCCCATCTGGTCAGGACACCTCTGAGGGGCCTGAACCAGGAGTCCTTTAAACACTGGCCCAACACCATGAAAATTGCAGGTGACCAGGGGATGCCCCCCCCCCCCCCCTCCCCACAATGGAACCGGCCAGATTGGGAGTACAGGGTATGGGTTCATGACCTGCACCAGCCTGCACTCTAACCTGCACTGGTGACAATTGGGGGCCACCAGGAATGGGGTCCCAGCCACCATTTTGGCACCTCCACAGGGGTCTCCCTGACTTCGTGGAACTCTAACCCATATATTCAGTGGCCATAAGAGCAGGTCAAATGCAGGTTAATATTCTGTGACAAGTAATTTGTTACCTGGGGCGTCAATCCCGCCCCCGCCGTGGCCCGAATTCTCCGCCACCCGGGAATTGGCGGGGGAGGG
Source organism: Scyliorhinus canicula (assembly GCF_902713615.1). Taxonomy (NCBI): domain Eukaryota; kingdom Metazoa; phylum Chordata; class Chondrichthyes; order Carcharhiniformes; family Scyliorhinidae; genus Scyliorhinus; species Scyliorhinus canicula. The sequence goes on along the minus strand of NC_052160.1, from coordinate 19,345,630 downwards.
AATCGCGCCGCACCGGACGGCGGGCCCCCCGCGCCGGTCAGCAGGCCCCCCACAGCGATTCTCCGGCCTGCAATGGGCTGAAGTCCCGCCGCGGACAGGCCAATCCCGCCGGTGGGAATCAAAACACCTCTGGTGCCGGCAGGATTGGCGGGGCGGGCGGGTTCCGGGGTCCTCGACGGGAAGGGGGGGCGCGGTGCGATCTGACCCCGGGGGGTGCCCCCACGGTGGCCTGGCACGCGATCATGGCCCACCGATCAGCGGGCTGGCCTGTGCCGTGGGGGCACTCTTTTTCTTTCGCCACGCCATGGCCTTCACCATGGCGGGGGCGGAAGAGACCCCCTCCCCTGCGCATGCGCCCGTATGACGTCAGCAGCCGCTGACGCACCGGCACATGCGCGGACTTCCGCTGGCCGGCAAAAGCCTTTCGGCCCCGGCTGGCGTGGCGCCAAAGGCCGTTCGTGCCGGTCGGATGGAGCAGCAACCACTCCGGCGCGGGCCTAGCCCCTCAATGTGAGGGCTTGGCCCCTAAAGGTGCGGAATTCTCCGCTTCTTTGGGGAGGCCCAACGCCGGAGTGGTTGATGCCACTCCAATACGCCGGGACCCCCCGCCCCGCCGGGTAGGGGAGAATCCCGGCCCTGAATCCCCAAACCCGTCCATCATTTACTTTATAAATGTTTTTTCCAATTTAGAGGCAATTTAGTGTGGCCAATCCACTTTCATGTCACGTTACATCCACTCCAGCAGGGATGCAACACTTAAAAAAACACTTCATTGCCTGCAAAGCTCTTTTGGATGGCCTGAGATTATAAAGAGAGCTCGGGAAATGAAGGAAGAGAAAAGCAGAGAAAACTATAATGCAGGGCCATGGGGACCACTGAGGACTGTGCAGCACTGGCTAATGGGGTTGCCAAGTAGATATGGCTGTTGTTTTGTCTGTAGTGGGCTCTTGGTCCCACTACTAATGCCGAGGCGAATGAAGATTCCTCCAGGGGAAGAGGCAGATGAGAAACAAGCGTCCAGAACATTGATAATCACCTCAGATCCAATCACCGCAAAAATGGTCAGCGCACTGCACCATCCTGCCATTGCCCAAACAGATCTGGCACATTTGATGAAATTTGCTGCTAAAATCCTTTGCACGGAGCTGGCTGAACTGGGATTATGTTTCACCACGAGATCATTTATACCCTCAGAAAAAATTGAAAGGAGAGTCAGGTGTGGTGAATACTGGATGCCCGACTCGCTACCTTATATCACCGCTAACATTTAAAATGAACCATTCCGATTTAATAGAGGTATGGAGGTGAGGATATATTTATGCAGTGAATTATTATGATCCGGATTTTTTGTTGTTGTTCATTCAGGGAAGGTGGGCATCCCTCATCACCTTTAGGAAGGTGGGTGGTGAGCTGCTTTCTTGAACCACTGCAATCCTTGCGGTGCCGGCACGCCCACAGTGCTATTAGGGAGGGTGAAGGAACGGACAATATATTTCCAAGTCAGGATGGTGTGCGATTTGGAGGGGAAGGTGGTGGAGTTCCTTTGCATCTGCTGTCCTTGTCCATCTAGTTGGCAGTGGTCATGGGCTAGGAAGGTACTGTCCAAGGACTGGAAGAAGAATGCACTGAGTGAAAGGGTGACGGAAGCAGATTCAATTACAACTTTCACAATGGATTTGGATAAATACTTGGAAAGGAAACACCCACAGGACTATGGGGGTGGGTGGGGGGGGGGGGGGGACAGCGGGGAAGTAGAGTTAATTGGATGGCTCTTTCAAAGAGCTGGTACAGGAATGATGGGCAGAATGGCCTCCTTCTGCGTGGTATAGTTCTGACGGAGCAGATGGAATGAAAAGAGAGATTTACAGAATGGGGAAAAGCAAAGTCAGAGACCAGTTAGATTTTAGCCAGCAACCTGTGAAACTGAAACGCTTTGTCTCCCTGGCCAATACGAAGGAGGTTTCCACCTGGCTGCTGCTGACGGCATTAGCGAGCGTTAGGTTCCTCCTCACGTCTGAAGCTGGCAGCAAGGCAGCTGGTCCAGTGCGACCAGCATTTCCCGTCACTGCCATTAGCAGCAGGAGATCTCTCAGTCAGTGACTCGCCTATCTCTGCTCGTTTCCACGGCCCTTCTTACAATTTTAGCCAATTGTCCAAGTTTTAATTTTTGAACACGTTTCCATTGAGCCACTACCAGCAAAGGTTGACATATCCAGCATTCAGTTGAACTAATTGTCGGGCTAATCCCTTTGGTGTATAAAAAAAAATTAGGTCATAAATGTCATAAATCAGCATGCGGTTATTGCCCAATTACCTGGAATTACTCTTGTTAACATTGTACCTGCTCATTTTAAATGTAGTTAATGTCTCATTGAGCAACCTAGCATTTCAGATATTTGCTAGACTGCGTTCTGATTATATTTACTTCAGTTTGTCACAATCGGACTAACATGGAAAAGCATGGGAAATCTGTTTGGTGTATTTCAGGAGCTTTGAAGGAGCGCTCCGATTCACAAATGAGGACCACAGGCAAATTCCAGATCGGGAATGTGTACCAGTTGTAAATGTCAGTGAAACGCATGGCAGGAATCTTGCAGGACTAATCGTCTCCATGGCTGTCTATGAGGAGAATTCGAGTCATGAGACAATATTGGCGGCACAGTTAGCGCGGCTGTCTCATAGCGGCAGGGACCCGCGTTCACTTGCGGCCTTTGTCTTGTTATGCTCTAGGTGTAGCACAAGCGGCTTCCTTCTGGTGCACTTGACAAAGGAAGGATCGGACGTGGAGATAACTTCAACACATTTTTTAAACTATATACACTTCTATAACTTGGGTTCGACACTACTGCTAATCCTACTATAGCTACTCAGACTGACTAAACAGACTGCTACAATCCACGTGGTGGGAGTGATATCAAATCAACCCTGTGTCTCTACTCACTGACTGTCTCCACTGGAAAGAGGCCAATCATGTGTGTGGTGTCCTTTATATATGAGTTGGTGTAATGCCCTCCTGTGGTCATGTCACCTCTGTGTGTATCGTGAATGCCCATTGGTCGTGTCCTATCTAACTGATCTATTGGTTGAGTGTGTGTGTATGTGTGATGTCTCTGGTGCTCCCTCTAGTGTCTAGCTAGTCTACATGTATCTACATTAACCCCTTGTGTATTTACACTGATGCACATCACCACAGCCTTGGTCTGTGTGGCATTGTCACAGGTTTCCTCTGGGTGCTCCGGTTTCATCCCACAGTCCAAAGATGTGCAGGTTAGGTGGGGTTACGGGGATAGGGCAGGGAACTGGGCCTAGGTCGGGGACTCTTTCAGAGGGTTGGTGCAGACTCGATGGGCCAAATGGCCTCCTTCTGCACTGTAGGGATTCAATGGATTGGATTGGCTTGGGCTGTTTTCTTTGGAAGAAAGGAAGTGGAAGGGAGATTAAGTTGAAACATATAAAATCACGACAATCCAAGATGGAGTGGTTATTTCTGATAGCAGAGAGGGGGCAAAGATTTCAATTAATTGGCAGAGAAATTAGTGGGGGGGAGCTGAGGAGGAGTGGTGTGGGTCTGGAACTCACTGCCTGAATGCTGGTGAAGGCAGAAACCCTCATTGCATTTAAAAAGATATTCGGATTCATATGTGAAGTACTATAACCTGCAGAACTGCAGCTGGAGCAAGAGCTGGAAAGTAGGATTAGACCGGATATATCTTCATCATCTACCATAACCATGATGGGCTGAATGTTCTCTCCCTGCATCATAAATTGTCTCTGTTTAATATTCCGTATCTGAATGACATTTTTCTCAATATTGTTTGTTAGTAAACGGGAGGTTTTAGTGTTAGCAATTAACCACTTTTTCGCACATTTAACCTTCATCACTCTTTATAAAACCCCAAATCTTACTTTTTAATACCGTTTATGCACATGTACTTCCACTTTCAAGAAATTGTGCACTTGCTCTTCTCGGACTGTTACAGAATCATAGAATGGAGGCCATTCTGGCCATTGTGCTTGCGTCAATTCTTTGAAAGACACTTATGGACAAGCTCCCAAGGTATACACTGGGTTAGAGGCACAATAGGACTGTCTGAATTTATTGAATTTCCTCCATTGTGCTTCATCAAAATGAAACATTAAGCTTCCAACAGAACGGCGGTGGTTTTGTGCTGGGAGAATGGATTAAAAGTGATCAAACTCATTTTATCTAAGAGTTTTACATCGATCTGACAGAAAAAGTTCTCTATCTGGGGTAGATTTACACACAATTTACAGTGCAGAAGGAGGCCATTCGGCCCATCGAGTCTGCACCGGCTCTTGGAAAGAGCACCCTACCCAAGGTCAACACCTCCACCCTATCCCCATAACCCAGTAACCCCACCCAACACTAAGGGCAATTTTGGACACTAAGGGCAATTTATCATGGCCAATCCACCTAACCTGCACATCTTTGGACTGTGGGAGGAAACCGGAGCACCCGGAGGAAACCCACGCACACACGGGGAGGATGTGCAGACTCCGCACAGACAGTGACCCAAGCCGGAATCGAACCTGGGACCCTGGAGCTGTGAAGCATTTGTGCTACCCACAATGCTACCGGCATTGATCTTTAGACCAGAATTTAAAGAACAATGATTGAGTTCAAGTCCCATTTGCCCAGTTGTCGGTGAGCTACATTGGCCGGCTCAATTTAAAAATTCTCATCCCTGCGTTCAAATCCCTCCCTGGCCTCACTCCTCCCTGTCTATGACTCCCCCGCCAGCCTCCAACCCTCTGACACCTCTGCATTCTTCCAGCTCTGGTCTCCTGGTCCTTTTCCACTTCCTTTGCGGCTGTGCCTTCAGCCACCTTGACCCCGAATTCTGGAATTCCTTCCCGAAACCCTCTCCGTTCCGCAACCACTCTCCCCTCCTCTGACTCTGCCTAACTCTGGCCAAACGTTTGGTCACCTGTCCTATGAGCTCCTTCAGCCTTTCAGTGTCAGATTTGGACTGATGAGGTAAAGGTAATAGGTAATTGTAAGCTGCCTCAGTCTATTGCACCATCCAGTTTACCAGGAAATGATCCTTTTGTTTTGCTGATGGAACATAAGAATTTGACGCAGCATGGACAAAAAGTGCGGCATGTACCAGAAAGAAACTATCGAGTTCATTGACCAACATTTCCAAGAGATTAATGATCACCATTCTGCAACATGTTCATTATGGTCATAATGGGAGAGGGAGCAATAAACCAGTAGGCTTAAGTAGGGTGCTATTGCCAAGGGCCAGTGCAGACGCGATGGGCCGAACTCCGTCTGCACTATAAATTCTATGATCTATGACCTATGAACCATGTACATTGTTCTGGAGAGTGAATACATGATGGTAAGCTCCATAAAAATGTCGGCTCAGAAAACGTCCAATGTTTTCAGAGATTATTCATCAAATTGCGCAGCGTTCTGGTGGAATATATCAATGGCACGACCACACCTCAAACCCCTGCCGGAAATCATGGTTTAGCTCAGAGCTTTCAAAGTGATGGACAAAGATGATGGACAACTGGATCAGGTGCCTCGGAAATAATAAGGAAATGATTGTACATTCCCCATTCCGATAGTTTATTTATCTCCCAGAAGTGACAGCAGACCAACACAGGAACCACAATCACAGACATGAATCATCGCATCGATGTGATCCAGTTATAGCTATTACAATGCTGGATTTTCTTCCATTTCAAATACATGTCCAGCCTCGATCTCACTCAAATGGAGGAGGCCCCTTTGCCACCCAAACAATTTGAGTGAGATCAAGACTGGGCATGTATTCGAAATGGAAAAAAATCCAGGAGTACAATAGTCACCACACTTCCTAAGCATGTTTTGGCTGTAAATTGTGCTTTGAGGGTCTGAGGTTGTGAAAGTTGCGATATAAATGCAATTCTGCCCCGAGGGCCAGCGTCAGGACTAACAGAGAAGTGTCGGAGTACTTTAGGTTGTACCGAGGGACCAGGCAGGGGTGCCCGCTCTCCCCGCTGCTTTTTGCGCTGGCCATAGAGCCGCTGGCGATTGCGCTGAGAGCCGCAGAGGGTTGGAAGGGGATGGTGAGGGGCGGGGTTGAACACAGGGTTTCTCTTTATGCAGACGACCTGCTCCTGTACGTGTCGGACCCAGTGGCCGGGATGGGAACTATACTGGGAATGCTGAGGAAGTTCGGCCAGTTCTCAGGATACAAATTAAATACGGTCATGAGTGAAATGTTTGTGGTCCAGGCAAGGGGCCAGGAGAACAGATTGAGAGGGCTACCGTTTAGGCTGGTTGAGGAAAATTTCCGGTATTTGGGAATCCAGGTGGCACGAGACTGGGGCAGGCTGCATAAGTTAAATTTGGCCAGGGTGGTGGAGCAAATGAAGGGAGAGTTTCGGAGATGGGATGCACTCCCGCTGTCGCTGGCAGGGAGGGTGCAGACTGTAATGATGACAATCCTCCCTCGATTTTTGTTTATTTTTCAGTGCCTCCCGATCTTTATCCCACAGTCCTTCTTCAAAAGAGTTAACGGGCTGACCATGAGCTTTGTCTGGGCGGGAAAATCCCCGCGGGTGAAGAAGGCGATGCTTGAGGAACCGCAGCGAGGGAGGGCTGGCTTTGCCGAGTCTGATCAATTATTACTGGGCGGCCAACATCGCTATGATAAGGAAGTGGATGGTGGGTACGGGGTCTATCTGGGAGCGGGTGGAGGCGGCTTCATGCAGGGGCTCCAGCTTGGAAGCCCTGGTCACGGCTCCTCTACCGCTGCCGCTGGCCAAGTACACCACCAGCCTGGTAGTGGTGGCGACCCTGCGGATATGGGGCCAGTGGAGGAGGCATGTGGGGGAGATGGGGGCGTCTGTCTGGGCGCCAATCTGCGACAACCATCGGTTTGCCCCCGGCAGTATGGATGGGGGGTTCCAAGTATGGCGGCGAGCAGGGGCGGGAAGGGTGGGTGATATGTTCCTGGAAGGGAGCTTCGCGAGTTTGAGGAGCTTGGAGTAGAAATTTGGGTTGGTAAGGGGAAATGATTTTAGATACCTACAGTTGCGGGACTTTGTTCGTAGACAGGTCCCATCTTTCCGACGCCTCCCGCCAATGGGGATCCTCGACAGAATAGTCTCTAGGAGGGAAGAAGGGGAGGGCAGAGTCTCGGGTATATATAAGGTGCTTATGAGGGAGGAAGGGTCCCAGACAGAGGAACTGAAACTTAAATGGGAGGAGGAGCTAGGTGGGGAAATGGAGGATGGGCTGTGGGCAGAGGCCCTGAGTAGGGTAAATTCGACCGCGACATGTGCTAGGCTCGGGCTGATCCAATTTAAGGTCGTTCACCGGGCCCATATGACGGTGGCTCGGATGAGCAAATTCTTCGGGATAGAGGACAAATGTGCTAGGTGCGCGGGAGGACCAGCGAACCATGTTCACATGTTTTGGGCATGCCCTGAGCTGAGGGGGTACTGGGAGGGATTTGCGGGGGTCATGTCCCAGGTGCTAAAAACAAGGGTGGTGATGAGTCCAGGGGTGGCAATTTTTGGGGTTTCGGAAGACCCGGGCGTCCGGGGGAGAAAGAGGCCGATGTTTTGGCCTTTGCTTCCCTGATAGCCCGGCAACGAATATTATTGGCGTGGAGGGACTCAAAGCCCCCGAAGACTGAGTGGTGGCTTGCGGACATGTCGAGTTTCCTGGGGATGTAAAAAATTAAGTTCGCCTTGAGGGGATCTGTGCAGGGGTTCACCCGGAGGTGGCAACCATTTATTGACTTCTTTGCGGGAGAGTGAGCGTCAGCAGGGGGGTGGGGGGGGGGGGGGGGGGGGGGGGGGGGTGGGAGGGGTGGGGGGGGGGGGGGGTAGAGTAGAGTAGGAGGGAAAATATGGCGGGTAGTACGGGTGGGAGGGGAGCGGGCTTGTGCAATATGTTACGATAGAAGTATTGAAAGTACGTGGATGTTTGCACATTTTTGCCTTTTTTGCTTTCTTTCTGATGATGTCTGTAACTGTTTATAAAGCCAAAAACTACCTCAATAAAATTGTTTATAAATGCAATTCTGCCTTTGCATGACTGGACCCAAAGGCAAGCCCAGGAAAACAAGAGTACAGGTGCCAGAGATGTTTCGCCTTCCTGGCAAGTTTTTGCTGCAACCGCGTTTGGAGGTGAGGTGGGGGCTAATTGGATAGTTCTTTCAAAGAGCTGGCACAGGTATGATGGACTGAATGGCTTGACTATGTCCGGTATGTTTCTATAAATAGCTCCAACGGAATTATGATGCAAAGTTAATTGTTGCTGAAATCATGTTGAGTGTCCCCTCTGGACTCTGGAGTCTTTAGATATCAATTGGTCACATCTCATAAACTGTTCCAGACGACTTGCCTTCCTTTTGGTTCATTGTTTAGAATTCGACAATATATCTTTATGAAATATTAGGGTTAAGTTTGCTAATGCCAGTCACGAGGCATCTCCTGTACGAACAGATCGTTTGAGTTTTAGCAACTTCCTTGGTCCTTTCCTTTGATCTGGCCCGTTCTTGGGTAGGTTTAATGATCTCAACGTGCTCATGTATTGTGTCTTGTTGCTCTTTGCACCGGGTCATGTTTCCTGCACAATTTGAACTGATCCGGAATTTGTACATACTTAATTTGTGAACAATTCATTCAACGCTGCTGTTTCTTGAGGTCCCCCCCCTTAACTACTCGACCATCTGTAAATCTGAATGTTGACTTAAGTACCTACTGGAAATGTATATGGGGCTAAAGAGCATATCTGAGGGAGGCAAAATTGGTCGTGGGTATTGATCCATAAAGGGTGATAAAGAGAGTCCCAACCCGTTTTAAACCCTTCCTTGTTGTATGTTTTCCATTGACATCTGTCCAAAACAAACAGATCGTTGTGAAAATATTTCTGTCTCAACTCTTCCATTTCCCTTCGACCTTCATCCTTACTCACAGTTACCCTGTATGACAATTCAGAGTTCGGTGGCCTTTGCTCTTTACAAGGATAACTCTGGTATTTTGGGACCCTTCCAACACACATGCCTCCACCCCACCTCCAATTGCAGTTGCAGCAAAAGCCTGCCAGAAAGGCCGAACATTTTTGACAGCCAAGACATGCTTGTGAATTCCAATCACTATTCTGCAGTCAATCTGCATAGCGAGCCCTCACAAATAATGAACGGCAAGGCCATCTCTTTTATGAAGTTGGATAAGGGATAAATAAAGTGAAAAACACGCCTTGTCTTCTTTAAAGTAGTGCCGTGGGATCTTTGGTGTCCAACAGACTGAGTCTTGTTTAACATTTCATCCAGAAGATGGCAGCTGCATGGGGCAGCGTTCCCTCAGTGTGCAGTACTTCACTGAGAGAGCCAGTCTGGGTTTTGATATCAAGTCACTGGAGCGGGTCCTGAACTCTGAGGCGAGACTGCGATCAGCTGAGGTACGACGAGTTTGAGGCCAGCTAGGAATGAAAATAAATAAATCCAGGGCCCAGCTGAATTATTTGCGTTAATTATGTGGCCGGTTCAAACTGCAATTCGATCTGAGAAGGTTGAGGGAGGAACCAAGTTCCTCCTGAACATGCACAGACTGCGCAATGTATCCAGTTAAATGTACGGCAGCCAATTATTTTTGAATCAAAGTGTCAAAATGCCCAAGCAAACCATGGCAACCAGTGAAAGATCACACAAGCAGCTCAGTCTGTTTGTTAAACCTAGTTAACTAAAAAGGGCCTGGAACCTTCACGGGCGAAAAAATATAATAAACCATAAGATACATAAGATGTGGGAACAGAAGTTGGCCATTTGGCCCATCTAGTGTGCTCCACCATTGAGATCATGACTGATCTGATATGATAATCCTAAACTCTCTTTCCCCTCTGATCCCCATAACCCTTGATTCCTTTACTGATTAAAAATCTGTCAAACACAATGTTGATCATACTTTAATGACCCAGCCTGCACAGCTCTCTGCGGTAAAGATTTCCACAGATTCACTACTCTCTGAGAGAAGAAATTCCTCCTCACCTTGTTCTTAAATGAGTGACACGCTACTCTGAGATTATACCCTTTGGTGGTCCCAGACACTCCCATAAGCCGAAACAACGGGCACGATTCAACAGGGAAAATAACAAATGATGCCGCTTTTGGGTGTGCTTCTCACTGGCTGTAGAACCGCGAAACACACAGCTATTCAACGGCACTTTGCCATCTATTTGGGCCATCGAGGTCCAACTTTAGTCATTTACCTCTTCCAGGAGTCCTGCCTCACCCACTTCTTAAGGGCAAGGGACCCTAAGTTCGAACCCTGTCATGGGCAACAGGATACCCGGGCAACTTGGCACTGCCAACCTGGGACCCTGACGGTTCCCCCACTAGGGTGCCTGGGTGGCAGTGCTGAGGCGCCAGGCTGGCAGTAGCAAGGTGCCCAGGTACCAGCGGCAGTGCCAGGGTGCCAACCTGCCCACAGCCTGACCACCCGGGGTTTCCAATGGCCTGGAAGACCCGCCCAAGTGCCACTGCGACTGGGCCACAGTTGTGTGGACCAATGCTAAACGGCATCTCACCGAGGCCTCGCTGGGGAAGCCGTTAGATAATGAGCGCCGGGGAGAATCTGGTGCAGAAATATGTAAACGAGCCTAATGGCCCATTTAAATATGCTGATCTGGATCACGCCCATAATGATGCATCACTCCGTATTTGGAGCATCAGATTGTGGGACTACTCCAAACGTTTAAACACTAACACTTCATTATAAAGGAAGGAAGTTATGCAAAATGGCTCTTGTCTTCAAGATCCTTCCTGTTGGTGTCGCCTTTGGGATGGTCATAGAGAACCCACTCTTGGGAATGTCTTCGACTCTGATCAATGTTCTTTGCGATCTTCCATTGATTTTTCTTTTCTCCTGGGGAAGGGATAAAGCTGTTTTCTCTGGTAAACATGACCTTAATTATTTACTTGATGCTGGAATGAACTGCAGATCAGTTTTGCTGGCAGGTGTCTGTGCTGGTTTGGGACTTAATCCCACCGTGACCCTCACAGTTCTTACAGCAAAGAAACAGGCTGTTTGACTTAACATTTCCATATCGGCGTTTCTGCTCTACGCAGCTCACTCCCATTCTTTACCGAACCCCATCAACAACTCCTTCCATTCCTTTCTCTCTCATCTGTTATTTAGCTTTCCCATAAATGCATCTATGTTTCTCACCTCAACTACTCCTTGTGGTAGTGATCTGCCAATTCAAACCACTTTCTGATTGAAGAGGTTTCTTATGAATTCCCTATTGCATTTATTAGCAACTATATATCACCCAGTGGAGATCTTGCGACGCAATGGGTAGCACTATTGCCTCCGAACCACAAGCTGTGGGTTTGAGTCCCACTCCACGATGTGATGACCAAGGAAGGTGTGTTTGTAATGCAGCCAAACAGTTAGGGTATCAACCTGCAAAATCCTTGCACCACGCACCAAAGGCAGGTGTTAAGAGAGGGGAGAGACACCAGGGGGGCGATTCTCCGCTCCCCATGCCGGGTGGGAGAATCACGGGAGGGCCGGGCGACTCAAGACATACCGCCCTGGCACCCCCCGCGATTCTCCCACCCCCCCGCTCGGAGAATTGCCGCTCGCCGTTTTTCACGGCGACCGGCGATTCTCCGGCCCGGATGGGCCGAGTGGCCTGACGTTCCCGACCTGTTCACGCCAGCAGCAACCACACCTGGTCGCTGCCGTCGTGAACATGGCGCCAAAGCTTCGTTTGTGGCTTGTGGGGGGGGCGGAGAGGGGAGTGAGCACCACAGCCGTGCTCGGGAGGGGACTGGCCCGTGATCGGTGCCCACCGATCGTCGGGCCGGCGTCTCCAAGGGACGCGCTCTTTCCCCCCGCCGCCCCTCAGGTTCAAGCCGCCACGTCTTGCGGGGCAGCGGAGGGGAAGACGGCAACCGTGCATGCGTGGGTTGGAGCCGGCCAACCTGCGCATGCGCAGCTGACGTCACTTAGGCGCCGCCGTCGCGTCATTCTCGGTGCGCGGCCGAGATTTACGGAACGCCGCTCCTAGCCCCCTGGGGGGGGGGGGGGGGGGGGGGGATGGTGGATAGGGTGCGAGGAGTGGCCTCCGAGGCCGTCATGAAACTCGGCCGAGTTCACGACGGCCTTCCCGATGCCGCTTGGGAGCGGAGAGTTCTGCCCCAGGTCAGCCATGCTTGATGCGGAATAATGCCCTCAAGCTAGAAGCCTCTGGTGACAGACTAACTATTCGAGGAATAACTAGCTATGGGAACAGATGAAAAGATGAAAGACTGCACACCACTCGGTGTGGGAAGAGAAACATACTATGTCGTTGCCATTACAGAGACTTGGTTAAGGGAAGGACAGGATTGACAGCTAAACGTTGCAGGTAACAGTTGTTTCAGGCGCGATAGAGGGGATGTAAAAGGGGTAGGGGAATTGCACTACTAGTTAAGGAGAATACCACAGTTGTACTGTGGGAGGACACCTCGGAGGGCTCATACTGCGAGGCAATACGGGTAGAGCTCAGGAATAGAAAGGGTATAGTTGGGGGTTTAACTATAGGCTTCCCAACAGCCAGCGGGATAGAGAAGAACAGATGTGTATGCAGATCTAAAATCCATGCTTTTGAAAGAAGCTGCAGGTTGCAGCTCTGAATAAGGGTCACATGGGACACTATTTTGCTCTCTCCATCGATTACTGCTCAACCTGCTGTGATTTTCCAGAACTTTCTGTTTTTATTCCCCATCAGTCCATGTTTGCCCGGTGCTGACCGCTGCTTGTTGTTCTGAGTTGTTGCCTCGTTGTCAGTGTTGAATCGTTCATTACCGTGGAGAGTGTCGGAAACACGTGACCATGCAAATTAGGCATGCCACAAGGGATTGGCAGCCAGTGGCACAAACTCATCAATATTTCAAGGCCAACAAACCAGTCTGGAATCGAGCCTCAATGGATCTGGGCGTCGTTAGTGACCCAAACCAATAGTACTGGACAGAGTGGCATCAGGTACCAGGCACGGGACAAACCAACTGTGTGATATAAAACCCAATGAATGGCCGCTCTAGGTATGAGTCATAACACAATAAATGGGCAAAGCCATAAACACCTTTTATATTACATCTGAACTCTGAGAGAAGCTTAGTCCAATTGTACCTAAATTTACTATGGTGGGAGAAATTTTAACCCCCAAAAAACATTTGATTGGGGTGAAGTGAGAAATATAAATGTTAAAACACTCAAATCAGATCCTAATCCATTTCGAACCTGCCTGCTCCAGGGTTAATGGAGGCGGGATAGTGAGAGTGGGGAGCTCTCAGAAGGCAGGTTCGCTGTTTACATATTATAACAAAGCTGGACGTCCCACATCCAACCAATCCTCCAGGACTGACCAGAAATATCCCGTTCCTCAGGAAACCCAAGAGCTCAAGGAAGATGGAGACAGTGATTGGGAGACACTAAGTTTATAGCGTCGCTCGTGGGTCAAGAAGAGTAGGCCTTGTCCCCACCACCACCACCGGCCTCCCACTGCACCTCCAGGCTGCATGCTTCTCTGCTCTTTTACCATGGCACCGTCCAAAAATGAAAGGAAGAGTTAGACATATTTTTAATTAGTAATGGGTTGAAGGGTTATGGAGAATGGGCAGGACGGAGGAGTTAAGACCAGGATGAGATCAGCCATGATCGAATGGCAGAGCAGACTCGATAGGTCAAGTGGCCTAATTCTGTTCCTATATCTTGGAAACTTATGAACTTATTCCCAAAACCCCCACCCCCTCCAAAAAAGTTCAGTGATTGTCATCTTCTCAGCCGGGATTTAAGGATCGGACCCTTGTCTGTGCTTCTCAAAGTAGGTGCAGGCTCTCCTACCTGTGGCTGTGGCCTGCTCCAGAGTACTAACACCCACCCACTTGGTAGTCAGGCCCTCTGGGCAGGGATCCTGTCAAAAGAAAAGGATTCCCAACCGAGATACCATTCCCTCACTTAGAAACAATGGCCATGTCAATAGAGTAGGGGTTGATATCAAGGATAATTTAAATTAATTTTTAGCCAAAATTATTGCTGGAGGACTAAGTTGTAAAACAGCAGGAGTTCAATTGGGTTTCTGGAAATGAAAGCGCCTCAACAATGATATCGCCAGAGTCTATTTTAATAACCATCAGTAAACCCTCATTAACGACATTTCATTGGTCCGGGAGCTTTGACTTCAAATAACACTGCAGCTTGGAGAGTTCAGGAAAGAACAAGGATTATTCCAGAAATGTACATTCCTGATTTGTGGAGCCATCATGACTTGAATGGAAGCTTCAAAAACCAATGCCCGTCTCACAAGAATTAACTTTCACCCACACAGATGTATAGGTGCATGAAGTAATAATAATAATCGCTTATTGGCACGAGTAGGCTTCAATGAAGCTACTGTGAAAAGACCCTAGTCGCCACATTCCGGCACCTGTTCGGGGTGGCTGGTACGGGAATTGAACCCGCGCTGCTGGCATTGTTCTGCATTTCACGCCAGCTATTTAGCCCACTGTGCTAAACCAGCCCCTAAATTCTTAACAGCTACAAAAGGTTAGATTGGGTTACGGGGATAGCGTGGAAGTGCGGGCTTAGTAGGGTACTCTTTCCCAGGGCTGGTGCAGACTCAATGGGCCGAATGGCCTTCTTCTCCACTGTAAATTCTATGATTCTATGATTGCGGGAGCTTGCAAAAAAAAAAAACAATTATTAGAGCACAGAAAAAGACCATTCGGCCCATCATGTCTCCACTGGCTCTGCCAATGAATTCACCGAGTGCTATTCTCCAAAGTGGGCACTAGCTAAGTAGCTGGGTATCTGTCTGACTAAAGCAGTCGCTGTTGAAATGTGGGGAATGGCTGCGATGTTTCCGACCTTACAACAGTGGGCACACCTCACAAGTATTTCACTGGCTGGATAGCACTACGGAACATTCGGAGGCCATGAAATGTGCCACAGGGAAACAGGTTTCTTCTTTCTGAACGCTAATGAAACTGCCAAAACCGACATCACTGAAAACAGCACTGACATTAGTTCCTTCAGACACCGGAGTCATTACTGACTGCGGGAGTATCTCACTGAGGAGAAATCATTTAACCTAACCCAACACACCAGTTAAAACGATACCTCCGTAATATATAGGCAAATGGTGACACATCTTCATGTCAAATAGAAACTAAAACTTGAATGCATACCCAGAATAATTTTAACTGTAAATATATTATTGTCTTCTTTTATAATTGCACAGGCTATCTTGCGAGAACTAATGGGGCATATTTATTTTAGAAAATAGTATCAGGCAGTCTATAGACAGTCTGAGCACGGTGGCCGTGCTAAGCTTGACTTCCACCAGGAGCAGCCATTTAGCCAGTGCCCTCAATAGCTATCGATGGTTTGCCGGCAATGGGTAGATTCTGGTCTTCACCAGATGCCGGAGAATTAGGATTCGCATCAACTGATTTTTCTTCCTGCACTTCCACTTTCGGGAGTGGGATGTTACCACCAAGTGTCAGGGCTCACCTCCGCACACCGTCTCTATCTTTCCACCAGTGTGTTCTCCCATCCCTTCTTTCTTTATCCCTCCCAATATGAGTTGGCTGATTCCTATCCACTCGACGTGGCCTCGAGAGTCCCATCGGAACACAATCTTCATGTTTGAAGAAGGACAGCTGGCATTGATCCCACTCGCCACTCACAAGAATAGGTTATGTGCCGGGTGGGCAGTGCGGTGGCTGGGGTGCGTCACCAACCCCTTCAATCTCATTTTGCCTTGATGTTTTCCATTTCCTTTGACATTCTGTTTCCATTGATGCCGTGTCTCTCTAAGGGGGCTGCCCTTTTCATTTATCCCCCAATTTGTTGGTTAGCCCAAAGGAAGTACTAGAGCATGGCGAATGCGGAAAGACAGTGAGCTCCAGACATGGACTCGATGGGCCGAATGGCCTCCTTATGTACCATAAATGACTACATAGCTCCCTCATAACGTCCTCAGCTGGGTAGGGTTAAAATCCCCCCTAATGTGACTTCACATTAATGAGGCACGGCTGCAATCTATCAATAAATGCTGCACAGTATCAGACACTCAGACCACTATTTCTTCCTCTTCATCGAGCAAGCTTTCTGCTTCATCCCCATTGATGCATTGTGTGAGGCAGGATCACCACTGTTATTTTTATTATGGGACATGGACTTTATTGCTCCCTGTCAGAGGTGAGGCCCTTTGCCCTTGTGGCCTGGGATGAAGTCTCAATTGCCCTTTTGTAAATATGGTGGAATTTGATGGCGTTCTCTTACACGAAGCATGGGGCCGAATTTCCCTGCAGGTGCTGGGATCATTTCTGGGCTCACACCCTGCTGGTGACTCAGGAGCAGGCACCGCATGAGGCGGAAAGGGGAGCTCAGGAACACCACAAGAAGGAAGCTTTCTAAAGTGGCTGCAGAGGAGTTAAAATAATGAAAGCCCATAACTGTGTTGGCCATCAGTGTGTATGTGTGTGTGTGTGTGTGTGTGTGTGTGGGGGGGGGGGGGGGGGAACCTTTCCACAGAACTGGCTATGGCTGCACAAGGCCTTAACACCCTGGCAGCCCCGGTGGGGCTTCTAGGAAGACACCTCCAGATGGTGCTGGACTCCAGATTGAGTGGAGTGACTAGTCCTATGCTCAGCAATAGCACAGGTTCAGAAAATGGCCTCCAAACTGGACCTTCAATTGGCTGCCTGCCTCTGAGCAGCATGTTGCTGATTCCCTCGTCAGTCTGCCCTGAGAAACCCCTGCCCTTCCCCCGTCTCCATAACTGTCTCTGTGGGGTTGCGATGATTTCACCAATGATCCCATTGTGCCATTCATTGACTTCCCTTCCCAGACGGAAAAGGCACAGTACAAAACCAGTGTCCTTATTTCCCAGTTTTTACTGGTGCTCCATTTCAAGGTGCACAGGGCCAGTTCGGACCGATATTCTAATTTCCCAGTTTTTATAGTTTTTTTCCTTCTGGGTTTCTTGAAGACCAAAGAGAGTGACCCCCTATTTCAGTCTGTAAATCAAGTAAAATAGCCACATTAATCGATGCCCTGCTCTGTTTATCTTTGATATCCCATAATCCCAATTTGACCTATGCACTGACATCAGGTCTTCATGAGCTAGGAGTTGGTGAGGAGCACCAGAAATTGGCAGCGGCCCCCCCCCCCCCAGCGATTCTCTGCCCCGCGATGGGCCGAGTGGCCGCCCGTTTTCGGCTGGTCCCACCGGCGTGAAACAAACCAGGTCCGTACCGGCGGGACCTGGCTCTATGGGCGGCATGCAGAGTCCTCGGGGGGGGGGGGGGGGGGGGGGGAATCTGGCCCCGGGGGGGTGCCCCATGGTGATCCGCGATCGGGGTCCACCGATCCGTGGGCGGGCCTGTGCCATGGGGGCACTCTTTCCCTACACGCCGGCTGCTGTCAACCTCCGCCATAGCCGGCGCGGAGAAGAACCGCCCTGCGTATGCGCTGGGATGACGCCAGCACACGCTGGCGCTCCCGCGCATGCGCCAACTTGCGGCAGCCAACGGAGGCCAATTCGGCGGCGGTTAGCACGGCGCCAAGCCCTTCCGCGCAGGCTAGCGCGGAGCCAACCCCGCCAGCGCTGGCCTAGCCATCCTCCGCACCTACCGGGTGGCCTGACGCCGGAGTGGTTCACGCCACTCCTCGGCACCGGTAAAGCCCGCCCTGCAGGGTTGAGGAGAATCCCGCCCTGGGTATCTGGCCTCATCTGCATATTCAGGCTGAGTTCAGGGCCTCAGTGGTCAGCTCACCCCAAGAGAAAGTACCATTTTGGTCCTCGCTAGTGCCAGCCCTCAGGCCGACTCCAAGAGAGAAAGGGGGAAGGTGTTGGAGTTGCACTGGAGCACGGGACAGCGGAGCCGGCCGTGAGGGGCACACTAGCGGGCTAACTGAGGTTGGTGAAGAATCCTGGGTGGGATTCTCCAATCCCGCGGTAGTGTCCACGCCATTGTAAACGCCGTTGCGTTTTGCGACGGCATGAACGAGCCGTTCCCATGACTAATTCTAGTCCCGCGCTGGAGCGGTTCGAACTGTACGCTGCAGGATCCGCGCATGTGCAGTTACGCTGGCTCCAACGAGGACATGCACAGTGGCACTGGCGTCAACACAGCGCAGTGACCTCCTTCAACGCGCCGGCCCTGACGCAACATGGCACAGGACTGCAGGGGCCGGCGCATAGGAAAGGAGGCCCCCAGTCACAGAGGCCGGCCCGCCAATCGGTGGGCCCCGATTGTGGGCCAGGCCACATCGGAGGCCCCCCCCCCCCCCCCCCGGGGTCAGACCCCCCCCCCCCACCCAAAGGCCGCCACCCGACCCTTCCACGCCGAGGTCCCGCTGGCCCAGAGCCGGTTAGAACGGCGCCAGCGGGACTCGGCTCTTTTCTCACGGCCGCTCGGCCCGAAGAATCGGTGGCCCGGCCGCGTAGAGTGGCTCGCGACTGACGCCGCGCCAACCATGCCGGCGCCAACGCCGATTCTCCGCTGCGGAGAATCGCATGCCGGCTCCGGGGCGGCGTGGTGCGATTCGCGTGGCCTGCCAGCAATTCTCCGACCCCTGAGGGGACAAATAATACAAATGGCTTTTCCAATGGAGGTTAGGTCCCGAATTAACATTCGCAAGGGGCTCAGCATCCATCACAGGCCGCCATCCAGGACACATAAAATGCGGCCCAAAAATGTTGTAAGCAACTAGTCCTCATTACAACAAGAACAAAGAACAATATCGCGCAGGAACAGGCCCTTCAGCCCTCCAAGCCTGTACCGGCCACGGTACTAACCGTGGCCAAAACCCGAAAGAACAAAGAAAAATACACCTACATCTGAATCTTGTTCTGTCCTGTCCCTTACGTAATCAATATATGAAAGATAACAGTTATTAAGCAATAAATGTAAGACTCTAATATTATTTCACATGAGCAGTTATCTGAAGTGCTCTTAAACAGAACAATATTGGACTATTTATTCGGTACAAAGGAAAGCAGGTGCATTGCTGTGATAAATCTTCCAGCATTTTGAATTCAGAATAATGCACAAGTGTACATGTCCATGAATAGAATGAACTGGGAGACAAATTCAGGACACAACCTTGCTTCTGCAGCAAAGTGTTGGAAATGTTGAGTGTCAGATTAAATATGACAGTCACTTTTTTAAATGATACATTAAATCTAATTCCTCAACCAAAATAGTTCTGTGATTAGTTTTGGAATGAGGTACAAAGTAGAATTTTATTCATGCAGTGGCTTGTGACTGTCATCTTCCGAGATACTTTCTAGTGCATCCACTTACCCGTCCAAGTCTTGAAAGTTCACATTCACCCTCTTGGCAGATCCTAAGAGCTCTGGAAAAGAAAAAAAACAACAAGAAGGTTGGAAGTGGGCAAAAAATAGAGAATCCTTCACAAGAACCATCCAGCGCAGAGGGAAGCCAGTTGACCCATTATACTAGTGCTGGCCCTATGAATCATAGAGTCGTAGAATCCCTACAGCGCAGAAGGAGGCCATTTGGCCCATCGGGTCTGCACCCAACCTCTGAAAGAGCATCCTGCCAAGGCCCATGCCCCACAAACCTGTAACCCCATCTAAACGTTGGACACTAAGGGGAAAGAAGCTGTCCAATTAGTTTTGTTGCCTTACTCCTTTCCCACTGCCCCGAAATTTCTTTACAAATATATACCAAGAAAGGAGGGGGGGAGGGACTTGCATTTTTATCGCACCTTTCATGGCCTTGTTATGGGCCAGGGTTTAGAGAACCCCAAAGTGTATCATGGAGTTCACCTGACCCACAACTTTTACTAGATTGTGGTATGGGGAGCACATGGCCCACTCTACAGTGTGGTAGAACAAAAATGGAAAAGTATTTTTTAAACAAAACAATGTTTATTCTATGAACTCAAGTTAACCTTTTTAAAACATACAGTGAACATCTTAGCAACCATTAATTCAAATACAACCCTCAAAGAATACAACACTAAGTAATTCTTTAAGCTCTCCTTTTAACATCCATAAGACTCAAAACACCTTTTACCAGAAGCACATCAGGTTAAAGTCACGACTGTTACTAGTTTTAAATCACCAGGATCGATTTACAGTCTTTAGATTACAGAGAGGGACTCTAATGCACCTTCTGGCTGTGACTGCAGCTATCCAGCTCTGAAAACAAAACTAAAACACACCCTGCAGCAAAAAGCCTAAAACAAAAGTAAAAAGCTGACAGACAGCCCAGCTCCACCCACTCTCTGACATCACTGCAGCAATAAACACCCATTTCTTAAAGGTACTCTCACTACAGATACATATATACACACCCATTTATAAACACCCATTTCTTAAAGGTGCTCTCACTACAGATACATATATACACACCCATTTATAAACACCCATTTCTTAAAAGTACTCTCATATGACAGCCTCTGGAGGTTCTGAAACACTTTATGGGCAATGGCTTACTTTTGCAATGTAGTCACTGTTGCAGTGCGGGAATCACACAATCAGACACCACAAGCAGCAGTGTGGTAATGGCCAGAGGATGCTTTTTTGGTGGTGTTAATTGAGGGGTGTATATTGGTCAGGACCTTGGGGAGAACACCATTCTCTTCAAAAGAGTGCTCTGGGATCTTTTACATTCACCTGAGAAATCAGATAGAGTTCCTTTTGAGCGTTGCCTTTTAAATGTTAAGATTACGGGCAGCACGGTAGCATTGTGGATAGCACAATTGCTTCACAGCTCCAGGGTCCCAGGTTCGATTCCGGCTTGGGCCACTGTCTGTGCGGAGTCTGTACATCCTCCCCTTGTGTGCGTGGGTTTCCTCCGGGTGCTCTAGTTTCCTCCCACAGTCCAAAGCTGTGCAGGTTAGGTGGATTGGCCATGATAAATTGCCCTTACTGTCCAAAATTACCCTTAGTGTTGGGTGGGGTTACTGGGTAATGGGGATAGGGTGGTGGTGTTGACCTCGGGTAGGGTGCTCTTTCCAAGAGCTGATGCAGACTCGATGGGCCGAATGGCCTCCTTCTGCACTGTAAATTTTATGAAATTCTATTACACCTGTTTCTCGAGCCCTTTCATGTAGTGCGTATACTTGCTGCTTAAAAAAGAAATTTGCCTCATCTCCTTCCCCCAACCTTTTGCCAAGTATTTTAAATCCATGTCCAGGATACTAACCCTCCTGACATTGGAGTCAGTTCCTCTGAATCGAGACTTTCCAGAATACAAGTCAAGTGTAGAAGGACTTGGATGTAATTGAGAGCCCGACGACAACAACAACTTACATTTATATAGCACCTTTGACGTAATTAAATATCCTGCAGGCTCATTGCAGGAGTGTTATGAAACAAAATTTAACACCGAACCACACAAGGAGATATCAGGAGAGCTTGGTCAAAGAGGTAGGTTTTTAGGAGGGCCCTAGAGGAACAAACAGAGGTAGAGAACCACAAAGGTTCAGGAAGGGAACTGAAGAGCTGCTGAAGACACGGTCATCAACGGTAGAGCAAGGAAATCAAGATGTCATTGTTGAAGGAGAGCAGATATGGTGGACGGTTCAAATGGATTAGAGAAACGATGGTCGGATTTAATCACAAGGATGATAATTTGAGGTGTTTCACAACTGGGACCCAATATAGGTCAACGAGCGAGGGCCTGACGGATAAATGGGAACTGTTGGACGGCAGAGGCTTTTTTCATAGAGTTCATAGAATCACTACTGTGCAGAATGAGGCCATTCAGCTCATCGAGTCTGCACCAACCCTCCAAAAGAGCCCTCTCCCCCATCCTATCCCTACAACTCCACCTCACCTGTATATCTTTCAACACTAAGGGTCAATTTATCATGGTCAATCCACCGAACCTGAACAGCTTTGGACTGTGGGAGGAAACCGCAGAACCCGGAGGAAACCGGGTGGCTTTTCACAGTAACTTCATTGAAGCCTACTTGTGACAATAAGCAATTATTATTATTATTAAACACACGCAGACACGGGGAGAAAGTGCAAACTCCACAAAGAAAATCACCCCACGGTCGGATCGCACCCGGGTCTCTGGCGCTGTGAGGCAGCAGTGCTAACCACTGTGCCATCGTGTTGCCCTCAAGTTTACAGAGGGCGGAACGTGGGAAGCCAGTCAGGGGTGTTTTGGAATAGTTAAGTCCAGAGGCAGCAAAGTCCCAAAAGAGGGCTTCACCATTAGATAGCTGAGGTGGGGTAGTGTTACTGAGGGGGAAACAGGCAGTCATGGTGTTGGCACGGATGTGTGGTCAAAATAAAGATACAATGATTGGGAACAGTCAGGATCAGCCTCAAAAGCTGCTCGAGCCACAGCTTGAGAATGAGGTTTGGAGTGGTGACGAAAGACAAAAGCTTCAGTCAGTCTTCCTAATATTTAATTGAAGGAAATTTCTGCACATCTAGTTCCGACCGTCAGATAAGCAGTCTGCTAATTTGGCAACAGGAGTTGAGAGAGGTGGCAGTGAGGTAGAACTGGTTGTTATCAGCGTGCATGTGAAAACTGATGAAGTGTTGTCGTATGATGTTGCCAAGGGGCAGCGTGTACATACGAACAAATGAAATAGGAGCATCAGGTGGCCAATCAGCTGATCTGCTTGTGGTTGACGGTCTGCATTCCCATCGCCCCTCGATAACCTTTGATTCCCTTTCCCTAACAAGAATCTATCTGCCTCTGGCTTAAAACACCCAGTGACGCCGCCTCCACCACCTTCGGAGGCAGGGGTCCAAAGTCGTACAACCCTCTGAAAGAAACTTCCCCTCATCTCTGAGCTAAAAGGGCGGCCCCTCATTTTAAAACAGTGGACTCATCCACAAGAGGAACCATCCTTTCTACGTCCACTTGGTCAAGACTATTCAGCATCTTATAGACTTCAATCAAGTCACCCCCTCATTCTTCGAAACTCCAATGGAAACAAGGCCCAATCTGTCTAATCTTTCCTTATAAAACATGTGGATGAGAAATAGGAGGAAGGCGAGAATAACGGAGGTAACTGTGGAGGAAGGGAAGCCATGGCAAGTGATAAAATCAGATAAATAAGGATGGAACCAGGTAAGAGCAGTTCCACTCATAGGACAATGGAGGAGAAAGACTGGAGGAGGAAGATGATGTGGTCAATCATATTATCGCTGCAGACAGATCAACGTGGGTGAAGAGGGAGTTTATCATTGCCTCATTCATCTAGGATATAATTTGTGACTTGGATAAGAACAGTTTTGGCACTTTGGCAGGGTCGGAAACCTGATTGGAGAGGCCAGGATTTATCATGGGGGCTGTGGCCCTGCCTCCAGGCCAGAAAGTGAGAGGTGAGCCTGTGTTTGCCAGCCCTGGAAGCCACAACACTATTCTGCGTAGCTCAAGCAGTTTGATGCTTGAGGCTGTGGCTTCTACTCCTCCTCTGAGGCAGGATGTCCCACCTCGAAGAGCAGCTGGCCATTCAGAGAGCAGGCCAATTCCCGGTCTCAGCAGCGCCACCGGGAATGGGGGCCACTATTGGAACTGCAGTAGACGCTGGATCAGGAGCAGCCTGGCGGCCCAGCTAAATGGTAAGTGGGGCAGTCTCACTGGGCCAGTGTCAGGCAGGCCTTGGAGAGGTCCTGGGGTTATGGGGTAGAGGGAATCGAGGGGTGAGGAGCCTTTGCCACTGGGGGGGGGGGGGGGGGGGGGGGTCCTTGTGGACCTCAGGGTGCCCCAGCAGGAGTGATTCTCCCGGAGCTTGCAATAAGACCTCCAGTCCAACTCCCAATTTGGTAGACCCTGAACTACTTTTTTAAGCAGGCTGGCAAGACAGAAAGTTGAATCGAAACCACTGTCAGCAGATCATTAACGTAGATGGCTCACCATTTCCTTCTCGAGGGTAAAAAAGGGATGATCAATAAATGCTGGCCTTATTAACAACATCCACATCCTTGTCATGAATAATTTAAAAGAACATGTCAGAAACCCATTTGAGGGGAGGCAGTGGTATTGTTGCTTGAATCCAGAGATCCAGGTTAATGCTCTAAGGACCCGAGTTCGAATCGCACCAAGGCAGGTGGTGAAATTTTAAAACTCAATAAAATATCTGGAATGAAAAGTCTAACGATGACCATTGTCGATTGTCTTAAAAACCCGTCTGGTATTGAAAGTACGTGGATGTTTGCACATTTTTGCCTTTTTTGCTTCCTTTCTGATGATGTCTGTAACTGTTTATAAAGCCAAAAACTACCTCAATAAAATTGTTTATTAAAAAAAAAACCCGTCTGGTTCACTGATTCCCTTTTGGCCGTGCTTACTTGGTCTGGCCTACATGTGACTCCAGACCCACATGTGCTTGACTCTTAAATGCCCTCTGAAATTGCCCAGCAAGCCACTCAGTTGTATTCAACTGCTACAAAGGATTGAAAGTGGACGGACCACTTGGCATTGAAAATGGCAAAACCAGCCTGTCGACACTGCAAAGTCCTCCTGACTAACATCTGGGGGCTTTGCCAAAATTGGGAGAGCTGGCTTGCAGACTGATGAAGCAACAGCCTGACATAGTCATACTCAAGGAATCATACCTTGCAGACAATGTCCCAGATTTGACCATCTCCATTCCTGACAGGACATACCCAGCAGAGGCGACGGCACAATGGCATACAGTCGGGAAGAAGTTGCCCTGGGAGTCTTCAACATCGAGTCTGGAACCCATGATGTCTCGTGACTCCAGGTCAAACATAGGCAAGGAAACCACCTGTTGGTTACCATGTTCCATCCCACCTCAGCCGATGAATCAGTACTCTTACATGTTGAACACCACTTGGAGGAAGCACTGACGGTGGCATGGGCACAGAATATGCACTGGGTGGGGGAACTTCAATGCCTACTCCCAAGAGTGGTTCGGTAGTACCACCACAGACCGAGCTGGTTGCATCCTGAAGGACATAAATAACTGCTGGACTGGTGCTGCGGCAGGAGGTGAGGGAACCAATAAGAGGGAAAAACAGACTAGACCTCATCCTCACATACCTGCTGCATATGCATCTGTCCATGGCAGCATCAATAGGAGTGACCATTGCACAGTGCTTGTGGAGACAAAGCCCCGTCTTCACATTGAGGATATCCTTCATTGGGGTTGTGTGGCACTACCACTGTGCTAAATGGAATAGACTTTGAACAGATCTAGCAACTCAAGACTGGGCATCCAGGAGGTGCTGTGGGCCATCAACGGCAGCAGAATTGCACTCAGCCACAATCTGTAACCTCATGACCAGGCACATCTCCCACTCTATCATTAATAGACAGATTTAAGTGATCCCACAACCAACGGATCAGATCTAAGCTCTGCAGTCCTGTCACATCTAGCTGTGAATGATGGTGGCTACCTAAACAACTCAATGAAGGAGGAGGTTTCACAAATATCCCTATCCTCAATAATGGAGGAGTCCAGCACGTCTTCGACCAGAGATGCTGAGTTAATGATCCATCTCGGCCTCCTTTGGAGGTTTCCTAGTATCAGAGATCAGTAAGAAGTCTTACAACACCAGGTTAAAGTCCAACAGGTTTGTTTCAAACACTAGCTTTCGGAGCACCGCTCCTTCCTCAGGTGAATGGAGAGGTATGTTCCAGAAACATATATATAGACAAAGTCAAAGATGCAAGACAATGCTTTGAATGTGAGTATTTGCAGGTAATTATGTCTTTACAGATCCAGAGATAGGGGTAACCCCAGGTTAAAGAGGTGTGAATTGTCTCAAGCCAGGACAGTTGGTAGGATTTTGCAAGCCCAGGCCAGATGGTGGGGGATGAATGTAATGCGACATGAATCCAAGGTCCCGGTTGAGGCTGTACTCATGTGTGCGGAACTTGGCTATAAGTTTCTGCTCGGCGATTTTGCGTTGTCGCGCGCCTGAAGGCCGCCTTGGAGAACGCTTATCTGGAGATCAGAGGCTGAATGCCCTTGACTGCTGAAGTGTTCCCCGACTGGAAGGGAACATTCCTGCCTGGTGATTGTCGCGCGATGTCCCTTAATCCGTTGTCGCAACGTCTGCTTGGTTTCGCCAATGTACCACGCTTCGGGACATCCTTTCCTGCAGCGTATGAGGTAGACAACGTTGGCCGAGTCGCATGAGTATGTACCGTGTACCTGGTGGGTGGTGTTTTCACGTGTAATGGTGGTACCCATGTCGGTGATCTGGCGCGTCTTGTAGAGATTGCCACGGCAGGGATATGTGGTGTCGTGGTTGCTGTTCTGAAGGCTGGGATATTTGCTGCAAACAATGGTTTGTCTGTCTATAGACACACCAGTGACAAGCACTGACCATCTCCAATAAGAGAGGATCTAACCATCACCACTTGGCATTCAGTGGCATTATCATCACTGAATTCCTCAATATTAAAATCTTGAGGGTTACCATTGATCAGAAACTGAACTGTAGTAGCCATACAAATACTGTGGCTACCAGAACAAGTCCAAGGTTGGAATTCTGCTGCAAGTAACTCTCCTCCTGCCCCCCCCCCAAAGCTTGTCCACCATCTACAAGACATAAGTCAGATGTGTAATGGAATACTCTCCACTTGCCTGGATGAGTGCACCTCCACCAACACTCAAGAA
This sequence comes from Scyliorhinus canicula, assembly GCF_902713615.1. Classification (NCBI taxonomy): domain Eukaryota; kingdom Metazoa; phylum Chordata; class Chondrichthyes; order Carcharhiniformes; family Scyliorhinidae; genus Scyliorhinus; species Scyliorhinus canicula. The sequence continues at coordinate 19,319,014 of NC_052160.1, read as the reverse complement.
GCTCAACACCATCCAGGACAAAGCAACCTGCTTGATTGCTCCCCCCTTCACAAACATTCAATCCCTCCACCACTGACCAACAGTGGCCGCTGTGTGTACCATCTACAAGATGCACTGCAGGAACTTGCCAGGGTTCCTTGGGCAGCACCTTCCAAACCTACGACCACTACCATCTAGAAGGACAAGAGCAGCAGATACCTGGGAACCCCACCACCTGAAGGTTTCCCCCCAAGTCACTCACCCCCTGACTTGGAAATATATCACCGTTCCTTCACTGTCGCTTGTTCGCCCTATTGATTGCACAGACTTGGATAAATTCCTGGTATAACAAGATGTCACTTCTGTAGCCTAAGGCTTCAAATGTCAGCATATAAAAACGGAATGTGGCCTGCTCTTTTACATTCAGAATGTGGTCACAGTTTAGTACCAGAGTATAACTAGGTGGCTGCAAATTCCATTCTGCTGCCAAGACATAGTCCTGTATCCGCCCTTACAACGGGAGACTGTTTTGTGGTGACTATTTGCTTCATGTTACAGCTGAGTGGGCAGTCACACCGCTTCCTAATAACATTAGCAACCCGAGTTTATAAAACGCCCTCTGAATTTCGGCTGTGGTACAATGATGTGTTTGTGGGAGCTTGCTGTGCACATTTTCCCGCTGCATTTCCTACAATACCACCAGGGACGATATATCTGTTGGCTGTGGAGCACTTGGGTCAGCCGGGGATTTTGTCAGGCGCTAAATAAATGCAAGTTGGTTCTTTTTCGCTCCTAATTTGGGCACGATTCAGAAGAAATGCACCAAAACCCCACACTGCGCAAAGTTAAAACAACCTGGGACTAATATTTACTCTCATTTAATATACACTCAAAATGCTGACAATCTTCTCTCCACCTTCCCCAGAGTTCTGGCAGCTCTCTTATTGGTATGGAAAATAGTTGGAAAGGAAAGACTCACTGAAGTTAAGAGAGACAGCTTTGGCAGAAGGCCAAGAACAGCAGCTGTTTGAAGGGCAGGAAGATAGCAGTTCTGCTTCTATTTAATAAAGCAGCATTTAGTACCTCTAATCGTGGAATTTTTTTTGAGTGCGCGAGTTACAAGCTGGGATGAAGTTGCCTCGGAATGTTCCAGAGCAATCAAGACACCAGGTGCCAGGCAGGAGGTCCACTTGAAATGAAGGTGCTCTGACCCATCTAAAGAGTTGGGGGAGGGGGGGGTGAGGGGGGGGGGGGGGGGTGGTCAGACACCTTGTTGGATAACATCAATGAAATGCAAGAACTTAGAATCCCTATAGTGCAGAAGGAGGCCATTCAGCCCATCGAGTCAGCACCGACCCTTTGAACGAGCACCCCTACCTAGACCCACTCCTTCACCCTATCCCAGTAACCCCACCTAACCTTTTGGACACTCAGGGGCAATTTATCATGGCCAATCCACCTAACCTGCCCATCTTTGGACTGTGGGAGGAAACCGGAGCACCCGGAGGAAACCCACGCAGACACGGAGAGAAAGTGCAAACTCCACACAGTCACCCGAAGCCGGAATTGAACCAGGGACTTTGGTGCTGTGAGGCAGCAGTGCGTGCCACTGTGCTGCCCCTTGCGTTCCAATTGCATTTACACATTATGTAGCTCGTTTCACATTCTCAAGATATCCTCAAGCCCTTTCACATCCAACAAAGTATTGTTACCGAGGAATTACAGCTGCCAATTTGTGCACAAGGACCCACCGACAACGATGAAATAATGCCCAAATTCTCCATTTCAGATGGTGTTTGTGGGTTAAATATTGGCATGGTCGCTGGGGAGAACCCCACTGCCCTTAAAATCAATAACGTGGCATCTTTGCATGCCCACTTGTATGCCCACTTGAAAGTGCCTCACCCAAAAGACACACAACAATGATGCCTTTGGCAAGGGATACAGATGTGATGTCGATAAAATGGAGGCAGTTAAATGTATAATTAATACAGGGATTTCACTCTGGTTGCTGCAGTCTCTCTCTCACTCCCTGCTTTTCTTCCAGACATACGATAGGATTTTGTTTTTCAGTCTACCCGAGCACTGGGACAGTTAGCCAACACTTCGGTACAATGTCTCATTCAGAGGAATGGGACCTCACAACAACGCAGTATTGCTCCTGCTCTGTGCCAACCTCCAGTACTGGGCCGGAAATTTTATATTTCACTAGCGTGGAGGAAGGCTGAAAATCGAAAGAGTCACATCTCAGATGGGCGGAGGTGGAGTGGGGGGTTGTTGTGGGGGGGGGGGGGGGGGGGGGGTCTTAATCAGAAGCCCCCTTCTGAAGTCGGGCCCCGAACCCCCCACAATGGTCACCCTCTGCCCGCCGGCCGCCTCTACCGGGAGACCTCGATCTCCACCTTTGTAACTCCCCCGGCCTTCCCTACCCACCCCCCCACCCCCCATTCCCTGGGATCCCCGTGAAGATGCCTGGGCCTCTGGTGCCCAGATTAGGCCCCAACGTCCTCCTGCATTTCTTCATCTGTGCACTGCAGCGCTGTCGCTGTAGTGAATATAGAGAGCTGCTAACCAATCAGATTGGCCAACAGCTCTCCAAGGTGGGACTTCCTCCTGGAGCTGAAAGTACTGCCTCAGCCACTTCACACTCATTCGAGCGTGTAAGACATACAGAGTGGATGGGAACACTCTTCAGATGGCGGGAAGCAAACCCCCACCATTCAGAAAATTCAGGCCCTGGTGTCAGATGGGAGATCATAATCCCAGATTGGAGTCTGGAGGGAGAATGTGGAGGGGCCTGTGAGCAAGTGGATTTCCCAACTATTCAACCATAGAATGGTGAGTAATGTACCACAAAGCCATACAACACAGGAGGCCATTTGGACCATCATGCCTATGGTGGGTCTGCTCTTTCAAGGAGCTATCCAATTAGTCACTCTCCCCTCCTCTTTTCCCATAGATCTGCATATTTTCCCTTTTCAAGTATTCATCCAATTCCCTTTTGGAATTTGCTGCTTTCAGGCAGTGAATTACAAATCATAACAACAGCTGCATGAACAAAATCTTCTCCTTCACCCGGTTCTTTTACCAATTACTGTAAAGCTGTGTCTGTGAATCCTGCTGCCAGTGGAAACAGTCTCTCCTCATCAACTTTTTGAAAATCCCTCATCACTTTGGACACCGCCGGCCAGTTTAGCTCAGTTGGCCGGACAACTGGTTCATGATGCAGAACGAGGCCGACCGCGCGGGTTCAATTCCGGTACCGGCTGAAGTTATCCATGAAGGCCCCGACTTCTCAACCTTGCCCCCTTGCCTCCGGTGTGGTGACCCTCCGGTTAAATCCTCACCAGTCAGCTCTCCCATTCAAAGGGGAAAGCAGCCTCTGGTCATCTGGGACTATGACGACTTTACTATTTGTTTTCAAAACTTAAACACAAGACCGTAAGAAATAGAAACTGGAGTAGGCAAGTTGACCCTTTGGGCCTGCTCGGCCTTTCAACAAGATCTTGGCTGATTTTCCTCCTGAATTCCATCTTCTCCCACATTCCCTACCTTCCTTAATTCCCTAGTGTTATAACCCCATTGAGACCCAAGGGAACAGCCACCTGTTAAGAGTTGGACATGAAGGCCACAGTTTTGCGAAGAGGGAGGCAGACCTTTGAGAGAATGAGGATTGGAGTGCAACAGTTGGGTTTGAGGGACATCGGGACACGATGAGGCTAGTGACCTGTACGGGAGACCCGCTAGCCATAGTGGGCACGATGATGACCCCGGTTACTTAGGGACAGCAGTCCGTTAGGCTGCCGTTAATAATAGTGAAGGGCCCCGGACCGTGTCTGCTGGGCTGTGACTGGCTTAAACGTTTCCGGTTGGACTGGCACCGGAGGACTTTACAAAGTTTCGGGAAAGCACCCAGAAGTTTTCCAGGAGGGCCTGGGCAAAGTCATGGGGACTGTGGCCAAACTATATGTGGACCCTGAGGCCCAGTCTAAGTACTTCTGGGCCCGCCCGGTCCCCTATGCACTGCTGGTGAAAGTCAAGGACAAGCTCGCGCTGACTGGAAGGCCTCTATATTATCCAGCTGGCATCATTTACTGATTGGGCAGCATCAGTAATCCTGGTACTCAAACCTAACAAAACCTTATGCCTGTGTGGTGATTATAAGATGACCGTCAGCAAGGCCTGCCTTCTGGACGGGTAACAAAATCCATGGAAAGAAGACCTGTATGTGAAGTTAGCTGGGGGTCATTCATTTCCAAGCTTGACATGAGCCACGCCTATCTCCAGCTGGAGCTGGTCACTGATTCCAGGCGCCACGTATCCATTAATACCCACAGCGGCCTAGATGAACACACAAGACTGTCGTTTGGCGTGTCACCAGCTTGTGCAATTATTCAGCACGTTATGGAGAACATCCTGAGAGGGCTACTGTGTGTGTCAGGCTACTTCGTATTGCTAAAGAAACAGAGTATAAAGGTGAGGAAGTGTAGTTGCTATTATACAAGGCATTGATGAGACTGCATCTGGAGTATTGTGCACAGTTTTGGTTTCATTATTTGAGGAAAGATGTAGTGGCATTGGAGGCAGTTCAGAGGAGGTTCACTAGGTTGATTCCAGAGATGAGGGGTTGTCGTATAAGGAGAGATTGAACAGTTTAAGCCTATACTCTCTAGAGTTTAGAAGAATGAGGGGAGATCAAATTGAGGGTTTTTAAAAAATGCTTTTATTCTCCTCCTTTTTCACATTTTCTCCCAAATTTACACCCACCAACAATAAACAATAATCAGTAATGAATACAATGTCGATCCCCATATCAATAACAACAATCCCATCCTCCCACCAACCCCCAAACATTAGCCCGCATGTTCACACAAACAAATAACAAAAAGGAATAAGGAACCCATAGTCACCAGTCTGTTCCCCTCCCTCAACCCTCCCAGCCCCCCCACCTCTAATGTTCGATGTAAACCAATTCTCAAAAGTGCATAATGAATAACACCCATGAATTGTAAAACCCCTCCATTCTTCCCCTCAGTTCAAATTTGACCTTCTCAAGAGTCACCAATTCCAGCAGGTCCCCCCGCCCCGCCAGGGCACAGGGTGGAGTGGTTGACTCCATCCCAACAGGATCCGCCTTCGGGCGATCAACGAGGCGAAGGCTACAACATCTGCCTCCGCACCCGTTTCCAACCCAGGCTGGTCTGACACCCCGAATATGGCCTCCCGAGGGCCCGGGTCCAGTTTCACGTGCACCACTTTAGAGATTACCCTAATAACTTCCTTCCAGTAATCCTCCAGCTTTGGACAGGACCAAAACATATGAATGTTCACACACATCTTATACCCCCTCAAAAAGCCGGCTCATCCTCGCCCTTGTGAGATGCGTTCTATATACCACCTTTAGCTGTATCAGCCCCAACCTCGGGCACGAGGTGGAGGCATTCACCCTCCGGCGCACCTCACACAAGAACCCCTCCTCCATACCCTCCCCCACACTCGCGGACCGACGGGAGACTCTTCTTAACCTGGCCACTCCACTCGAGCCAGATCAAGTTGAGATATGTAAGATAATTAAAGGTATGATTAAAGTAGACGTGGGGGGGGGGGCTACATCAGGAGACATTGCTACGTGGATGAATATTTACAGTCTTAACGGTGCACTAGATTCAGAAAGTCTGCTTCGTAAGGGAAAAGGCTTATTGCAGTTCAAACCATTCAGAGGGACATTAAAACATTTTTTTAAAAAGGCAGGGGAGTATTCCGAGTGTCTTTGGAGAATCATAAAATCACATGGCACAGCAGGAGGCCATTCAGCCCATAACGCCCATGTTGGCTCTCTGAATGAGCCATCCAATTCATCACACAGCACAGAAGGAGGCCATTTGGACCATCATGGCTGTGTCAGCCTGTCGATGGAGGGGGTAATTGCGAGTCCTGGGCAGTGTTTTTAAAAAAAAACATGCAACAAATTTCATAATTGGAAAGAATGGAGCGAGGCTATTGCCCAGAGGAGTCAGTGATGCAGTGATATCGTCACTGGACTGGTGATCCAGAGACTCACGGTAACACTCTGAGGACCCGCGGTCGAATCCCGCCAAGGTAGATGGTGGAAATTGAATCCAATAAATATCTGGAGCTAGGTTATTTTAAAAAACAAGTTTAAAGGCTCCGAGCGAGACCTTTAAAAGAGTAAATGCCCAACTTCCAGATAGGCAACCTATTCCCACATTACACGGTCACCTTATTTATTTTACATGTAAAAAAGATTTTAGTCACACTTTAGAGTTATTTTGCAACGACTTCATGTGGAGTGAGTTTATAGTTTTTAGGCCATCCAGGTGTCTCATTTACATTCGAGTGGCATTTCGTTCCCCACAGCCCGACAGATTTTTCCTTTTTAAATATTTATCCTGTTCCCTTGTTCAACATTTAGTCCTCAGCGAACATCGCCAGAACTGATTAAATGGATCGTTTGCTTCATTTTCTGTGCGTCTTCCTGTCCTGCAGAAACCATGTTGCACATTGGCTACACTTCAAAACAAGTGACTGGCTACAGGGCGCGTTGTGACTTCCTGAGGTTGTGGCTTTATAAATGCAAATTCCCTTACCTCTTGCTTAGACTAGCGTGTTAATCGGACTTGACTGTTACATGTGTGCACCTGACCAAAGACAATTTATCACTTTGCTTGTTTTTTGAGATTTTGATATCTCTGTGGCTCTACTTCAATATATTCAGGTGTCTGAACCAGAAAATCATGTTTGTTGCAATGATACACGGGAAAATCATCTGGGAGCAGTCAGTGTCAATAGTTAAAGTTACGGTTAAGAGGTTATTGCAAACAATTTAAAATCAGTTCAGTGTAAACGTGTGCTTAAGCAAAAAAAATATAGAACAAGTTGCATTTACACTACGTCATTAAGGAAATGAAATGTCCCTGGACACTTTGTAAGAGTATTAGAAAGCAAAATTCGTAACTGGACGAGGAATCCAAAGGATTTGTATTTTCCACCTCATTGTCCCCCCCACCTCGAAAATCCACATCTTTTTAGAAAATATTTTTATTAGGGCATTTATAATTTAAACAATTTTAACCACAAGGTATCAAAAGAGCAAGATGAACAACCCCCCCCCCCCCCCCAACCAACAAAATCCAGTCAACATGACTTACATAGACAACTCCCAAATCCCAATTTCCCACTAACCCTCCCCACCTTACCCAACCCCTCGGAAATCCGCTTCTACCTCCTTCGCAATATCCATAAACAGGACTGTCCTGTTAGGCTTATAGTTTCAGCTTGTTCCTACCCCACTGAACTTACTCCTTCCTGTCTTGATTATATTTTTCTCCCCTTGTCCAGTTTCTTCCCACCCACCCATGTTCGTAATTCTTCTGCCACCCTACACCATTTCAACAATTTCCAGTTTCCTGACCCTCACTGCCTCCTCTTCACAATGGATGCCCTGATCTCTTGACATCTCCATGCCCTCCGTCTGCCTTGGACAGGTGACTGAACAGTCCCCATTCCTTTGCCTTGTTTTTAATTCATTTTTGTGGGATGTGGGCGTCGCAGGTTTGGTCAGCATTTGTTGACCACCTGTAATTGCCCTTTAGACGGTGGTGGTGAGCTGCCTTCTTGAACTACTGTAGTCCATGTGGTGCAGGCACACCCACTGTGCTGTTGGGGAGGGAGTTCCTGGATTTTGACCCAGCAACAGGGAAGGAACGGCGATATATTTCCAAGTCAATATGGTGAGTGACTTGGCCGGGAGTTTCAGGTGGTGGTGTTCCCATGTGTCTGTTGCCCTTATCCTTCTAGAGGGTAGTGGTTGTGGATTTAGGAGGTGCTGCCTGAGGAGCCTTGGTGAGCTCCCGCAGTGCATCTTGTAGATGGTACACACGGCTGCCACTGTGCATTGATGGTGGAGGGATTGAATGTTTGTGGAAGGGGTGCCAATCAAGCAGGCTGCTTTGTCCAGGATGGTGTCAAGCTTCTTGAGTGTTGTAGGAGCTGGACTCATCCAGCCAAGTGGGGAGTATTCTATCATATTCCTGTCTTTTGCCTTGTAGATTGTGGACAAGCTTTGGGGAGTCAGGAGGTGAGTTACTCACTGCAGGATTCCTAAACTCTGACCGGCTCTTGTAGCCACAGTATTTATATGACTAGTCAAGTTGAGTTTCTGGTTAATGGTAACCCCCAGAATGTTGATAGTTGGGGATTCAGTGATGGTAAATGAATGTCAGTGGGCGATGGTTTGAGTCTCTCTTCTAGGAGATGTTGATAGCCTGACACTTGTGTGGCATGAATCTTACTTGCCACTTGTCAGCCCAAACCCGGATATTGTCCAGATCTTGCTGCATTTGCATGTGGACTACTTCAGGTGCTGAACATTGTGCAATCATCAGCGAACATCTGATCTTATGATAGCAGGAAGATCATTGATGAAGCAGCTGAAGATGGTTGGGCCTAGGACACTACCCTGAGGAACACCTGCAGTGACTGAAAGGACAACCTCCAACAACCACATCCATCTTCCTTTGTGCTATGATGACTCCAACCAGTGGAGAGTGTTGCCCTGATTCCCATTGACTCCAGTTTTGCGAGGGCTCCTTGATGCCATACCCAATCAGATGCTGGCTGTCTTGATGTCATGAGCAGTCAGCTCTTTTGTCCATGTTTGAACCAAGGCTGCTGAACGAGGCCAGGAGCTGAATGACCCTGGCGGAACCAAAACTGAGCGACAGTGAGCAAGTTTTGTGAAGTAAATGCTGCTTGATAGCTCTGTTGATGACAGAGCTATCAAGCTCTAAAGTATTCCATCACTTTACTGATGATTGAGAGTAGACTGAGAGGGTGGCAATTGCCATCTTTGCCATTTAATCTTTCCCATCCTCTAACCTATCCCTGACTACCTTTTGGTTATGCCAGAACCCTAACCCTAATTTATGTTCAGTTAATAAATCTGGAAGCTAGTCTCAATGGTGATGACTATGATCACCGATGGCTGTAAAAATCTATCTGCCCATCAGGGAAGGAAATCTGCCATCTTTAACCTGTCTGGTCGGCATGTAACTCCAGATCCTCAGCGATGTGTCTGACTGACTATTAACTACCCTCTGAAATGTTTTGGCAAGTCACTCAGTTCAAGGGCAATGAGGGATGAGCAACAGATGCGAGCCTTGCCAACAGTGCCCACATGCAGTAAAGAATATTGGAATTTTCCAATCATCATTTCAGTTTGTTCTCCCTCAATCTTACCCTTGATGCGAAGTTAATTGCACACTCACTCGCCAAAACTCCAAGACGGCACACACTGACAATTTGGGTGTTCCTGTCAGTGGCGGTATTGGAGATCTGGCGAGAACCCCACATCATCTCTTTTCGGGAAGGCCTGCTGAAATAAGTGCTCATCAGGCACTTAACCGGGCAGCAGTGTGCCTTCAAGGACCCTGGGGATGGAGGTCCCACCAACAAGAGAGCTGCTGGCCAATCAAAAGCTGGCAGCTCCTCACTCTTCAGCAGCGCCACCGGAAGAGGCAGTGGCTGCTGCCGGTACTGTATCCCTGCCCAAGACCTCGGATCACCATGGACCCGGGCACAGGTGAACGATTAGGGAAGGGGGACCAGCATCAGGGGGCAGTGGGGTGGATTCTCAGCAGACCCCACCCTCCTTCCTCCTGATGTCAAGTTCCTTGATCAGGCACTTTGTACCTTTGAGGGGCCCAAACCTATACCCCCCCACCTCGGGAACCAGCAAGCGACCTCGACAAAGTTTGCTTTTCACGCTTGTTGCATCATAATCGCCTGCCCACCAATGGGTGAATATTACAGGAGGCGGGATGAAGCCTTTAAGTGGACGTTCTCCTCACAAACTTAATCAGGGCAGTGGCAGAAAGGCAGCAATGTTTGTCCCTGACACCCTGATGCCCAATCCTGGTTTAATGCTCACCACATTTCCAACCCCTCCCCGCCCCCACCAGCAACACCAACCAGGGAGGTCATTAAATTCCACCCCGTGTGTTTGAAGAAAAGCTCAAACAATATGCTGAGATTAAATTTAATTAGAATGGTGGAATAAAGCGAGGCCACTCACGCCACCATGCCTGTGCCAACACTTTGAAGGAATTATCCAATCAATTCCTTTGCTTTTTGCCCCACACATTTTTAACTTCAAGTATTTATTCAATTCTCTGTTGAGAACGGTTATTAAAACTGCTTCCGCCATCCTTTCAGACAGTGCATTCCAGATCATCATAACTCACCCTGTAAAAATGTTTCCTTTATGTCACCTCTGGTTCTTTTGCCAGTCACCTCAGATCTGCGCCCCTGGTTACCACTAAAAATAATTCGTCCGGCCAAAGGTTTTCAGACTGTTGGGAGTATCCAACCCCGGCCTCAGCGACCTCCTGCCGCAGTTTCCCTGAGGACGTAGGGTATAAACAACGGGGAAAGCCCGTTGACAGCTGCGGGAGCAGAAGGACCCGCCATTGGCCAATGGCGGCCATTTCTGCTGCCGCAAAGCAGGCAGTAAACCCCTGCCCTCCTTATGTACTCTGAGCCATTCATGATTTTGAACACCTCCATAGAATGAAGCTTCTCTGGTTCACGGAGAACAAACTCATTTTCTCCCAGTCTCTCCACAGAATTGAAGTCCTTCATGGTTGCATTTTCTGATATTTGTTCTATTCCTGGGGCACTGGGAAAAATGATTGCTGCAGGCAACATCCAGAATGTTTTTGTTAGCAATTACCATCGTAAGGGTCAACTCGTTTTGAGAAGCAATAAGATGTGAGGCGCTTTACAGCAACTGTCAGAAAGTCTTCACTCAACTCTCTCACTGGTAGGAGAGTTTGGAGTGTAATTGGCTGCATTTGACATTGAAATAATTAGATTGCTAACCTTAGGTGCCTGGAAAACTCTTTTATCTAATTTTGGAGAGGTAGAAGAAATTTAACAAATGCAACATGTGGAGACCATGACGGAAGTATCCTAGCAGAAGAGGCCACAAAGCGGCTGAGCTCAATTTAATTATCAGCATGTTCTGTTTTAATTTATTAACACTGTAATCAGAATTCATTTATAGAAACACTTAACAGCCAATTAGATATGCAATCGGAATTATTTAAATGATATATAAAGATGTGTGTTCGAGTACTTTTGATGCCCTCTTATGCTTGTTGGTATTCTCCGAATGATAATCAGCTGAGGGGAGCCTAGCTGCTTTATTTTTGTTTGCTTTCTCTCACCTCTCATTTAAACTGGCTTTCCCTTTGTGGATTGTGTCTCCTGAGTGCCAGGGCCCGGATTCTTCAAGAATGGGGCTATGGCCCCCACACCCGCCATAAAATGCGCGCAAATCACTCCAGACTCTTTTCAAATGTGATTCTCCGTTTCTTTTTAAATTTAGAGTAACCAATTCATTTTTTTCCAATTAAGGAGCAATTTAGCATGGCCAATTCACCTACCCGGCACATCTTTGTGCTGTGGGAGCGAAACCCACGCAAACACGGGGAGAATGTGCAAACTCCGCACAGTCAGTGACCCAGAGCCGGGATCGAACCTTGGACCTCAGCGCCGTGAGGCAGCAGGCTAACCACTGCGCCGCCATGCTGCCCGATTCTCCGGTTTTAAGAGGAATAGCAGGGCCCTGGCGTGTGCCCCGCAGCTCCTGCTGCCGATACGGGTCGGGGGTCCGTGCATGTGCGCGGCGACCGTTTTTGCATTGGCCCCCGCGCAACATGGCGGAGCCCTACAGCGGCCCGGCGCAGAAGAGAGGCCCCCTACGGTTGCCCCCGATCGCGAGCCTGGCCATTGTGGAGCCCCCCCCCCCCCCCCCGGAGTGTGACCCACCCTACCCCCACCAGGACGGCCACGACCAGCCGTCCCCATGAGCTCCCGCCGGGTGGAACCAGATGTAAACCACGCCAGTGGGAACGTGCCGGGAACTCGGCCGGCCTCCTCGAAGAATCGCCACGGGGGGCTCTTTCAGCGGCCCCCGACTGGTGCCGCATCGACCACTGGCGCGTGACTGGTGGGTCCACGGAGAATCGCGGAAGCGGCGTCGCGCCGGATTTCCGGCGTTATCAGCTATTCTCCGTCCCCGCGCCGGGGGCGATTCCAGCGCGGAGGGTCAAAGAATCCCGGCCCAGAAAGCATTGTCATACACTCAAGTCAGAAAGTGGTTTTCTTCATGCCGTTTGCCTAAGCTGCTTGGAGCTGCACAGGAGTGGCCCATGTCAACATTTCCTACCTGGATTCAGGGCTGGTGTGGGGTGGAATCAGCAGCTCACTATGTCAAGGAGCCACTCAGTTAAATCGTATCCTACTGCACCATGACAACCGTGCTGGAGTCATAGAACATAGAACATAGAATGATACAGCGCAGTACAGGCCCTTCGGCCCTCGACGTTGCACCGACATGGAAAAAACTAAAGGCCATCTAACCTACACTATGCCCTTATCATCCATATGCTTATCCAATAAACTTTTAAATGCCCTCAATGTTGGCGAGTTCACTACTGTTGCAGGTAGGGCATTCCACGGCCTCACCACTCTATGCGTAAAAAACCCACCTCTAATTTCTGTCCTATATCTATTACCCCTCAATTTAAGGCTATGTCCCCTCGTGCTAGCCACCTCCATCCGCGGGAGAAGGCTCTCACTGTCCACCCTATCTAACCCTCTGATCATTTTGTATGCCTCTATTAGGTCACCTCTTAACCTTCTTCTCTCTAACGAAAACAACCTCAAGTCCATCAGCCTTTCCTCATAAGATTTTCCTTCCATACCAGGCAACATCCTGGTAAATCTCCTCTGCACCCGTTCCAAAGCTTCCACGTCCTTCCTATAATGAGGCGACCAGAACTGTATGCAATACTCCAAATGCGGCCGTACTAGAGTTTTGTCCAACTGCAACATGACCTCATGGCTCCGGAACTCAATCCCTCTACCAATAAAGGCCATCACACCATAGGCCTTCTTCACAACCCTATCAGCCTGGGTGGCAACTTTCAGGGATCTATGTACATGGACACTGAGATCCCTCTGCTCATCCACACTACCAAGAATTTTACCATTAGCCAAATATTCCTCATTCCTGTTATTCTTTCCAAAGTGAATCACCTCACACTTCTCCACATTAAACTCCATTTGCCCCCCTCTCAGCCCAGCTCTGCAGCTTATCTATGTCCCTCTGTAACCTGCAACATCCTTCCGCACTGTCTACAACTCCACCGACTTTAGTGTCGTCTGCAAATTTACTCACCCATCCTTCTGCGCCCTCCTCTAGGTCATTTATAAAAATGACAAACAGCAACGGCCCCAGAACAGATCCTTGTGGTACGCCACTCGTAACTGAACTCCATTCTGAACATTTCCCATCAACCACCACTCTCTGTCTTCTTTCAACTAGCCAATTTCTGATCCACATCTCTAAATCACCCTCAATCCCCAGCCTCCGTATTTTCTGCAATAGCCGACCGTGGGGAACCTTATCAAACGCTTTACTGAAATCCATGAGTCCCTGTACACTACCAGATAATGAAGCAGTCCATGCTTGCTTATAGTAGTAACCTCCACATGACACATCCAGGTGAGGATGATTGGTTCCCTCTGCTCATTGGGAGTACAAGCTACTCCACTCCCTTAGGGGCAAGGTATTTGCTAACACTGATATAAAAGATCAGCCCTTGTGAGGCTGACCACAAAGAAGAGAGGACCCGGTAAGTTGTAGCCAGGCCTCATGTATATAATGTTGTGTTAATAAATGTCTTTACCAATTCACCATGGACCACCCGTGCTTTTGTTAAAACGACATTCAGGCTGGGGTTGATAAATGATTGGCAAATGTTGCAGGCGCCTTGTCAGCTCCCAATAGTGACTAAGAGCCTGGACCAGATCCAGAACTTTTTAAAGTTTCAATGCGGTGTGGAAAGATTAATTTGTTCCGGAGTGATAATATAAGAAATAGGACTTGGTCATTATATAAAACAAACTTTATTAAAACAAAACAAAGTGAAACAATATTTAAACTTTAAACTTCAACTCTAACAATAACAGATTACATGCAGTTTCTTAACTGTAGCACACCAGTTACCATTAAACAGCACTTTAACAGAACACGCAGCTCTCATGCCACTTACACAGACAGACAAAGGATTTACAAAGCAACTTTTCTCCTGTTAGAGAAATTCGTTCAGAACCCTTTTCAAAGCCTGCCTCGGTTGCAACTTTCATGATCTCTCTCATTCACTTGCTAAAGCCTTCTCCTGTACCTGTTCAAAACAGGACTCTTTACTCTTTCTCTCTCTCTCTAAGCTCCGTCCAGCCCCTCAAACAAAGGTTTTTTGCTGGGGTTTGCATACTTGAACCCATCAGCATTATCTTGGCTGTTTGATTTCCCATTCCCATTGATACAAAAGAAGAGCTATGCTATTGATATGCAACTAACCTCCTATTGACGAACAAAGAGGCCATCAGCCTCTGTGATGGGCTAATAGCTGGTCAAACAGACATGTCCTGAAGAACAATGGATCTGGAGCACCCTGTGTATTCCAACTAACAAGTTTAAGTCTGACTGGTAGAGTGTAACACAGCCAAGTTTGGGTGTAAGCCACTGACTCTGTGCTAGCAGGTTTTTTTTTACCCCTCAGTCTGTTTAACCCCTAAATTTCCTGCTACATCTTGGATCTCATTTCTGGACCCAAGTTCCTAACATCTCCCTCATGTAACACAAGTAACATTTGAGCCACACAAGTACCAGACAAAGACAATTTCCAACAAGAAGGAATCCACCCGCCTCCATTTGATATTCAACAGCATTATCATCACTAAATACCCCACCATCAACATCCTTGGGGTTACCACTGACCAGAACCTTCATTGGAACGGTCATACAACTACAGGTATCAGCTGTAAAAATATGGCTTAATCGTCAGGTCAGATGCTGGAAATTCTGTGGTGAATAACTCACCTCGTGAATTGTCCACCATCTACAAGTCACAAGTCAGGAGTGTGACGGAATACTCTCCACTTGCCTGGGGGATGAGTGCAGCTCCAACAACACTCAAGAAACTCAACACCACCTGGCACAAAGCAGCCAGCTTGATTGGCACCCCATCCACTACCTTAAACATTCACTTTCTCCACCACCAACATACCATTACTCCAGTGTGCGCCACCTACAAGATGCACTGCAACAACTCGCCAAGGTTAATTTGGTGGCATCTTCGAAATCCACAACCTCTAGACGGACAGAAGCAATGGATGCATGGGGACACCACCACCGGCATGTTTCCCTCAAGTTACATACCACCCTGACCTGGAACTATATCACCATTCCTTCAATGCTACTTTGTAAAAACCCTGAAGCTCTCTCTCTAACAGCACTGTGGGTGTAACTACACTAGACAGGTTACAGCAGTTCAAGAAGGCAGCTCACCACCTCCTTCTTAAGGGAAGTTAGGGATGGCCAATAAATGCTGGCCTTGTCACAATTGAATGTGACTAAGTGGGTAATCCTAGAAGCTGTCAGATGATGCAAAATATCTTCATGCACTATTATTACCCTGAATTCTGTGTATTCCGCAATGATTATCATTGCTGCTCATTGCCAGATTCAGGGAAAACAAATATCAGAGAAGCTGAACAAAGTTCTTTCCCTCCCTTAAGAAACATGCTTTCCAAAGTATCTCTATCTAATTGCTGGGCTCAGACTTGAAGAATTGGGTTCAAGTGGGAACCAGCTCTAATAATATACTCTTTATAAAGGCAACTCTTTCTCAGTCAGTAGCGTGAGTCATTCAGTCATCTTGTACTAGAAATCCTTTATTGAATCTTATCCGAGCAGTGATTTGCCAAGGAACACCTGCTTCGTACAAAATGCAATTCTTGTGAATATCCTGTGGGATGGGAATGATCCCAGACACGCCTGGTGCCATCTACCCGGGTGCTGAAACAGAGAAATTATTCGGAACTCATCCTCGAGGTGTATCCGCTTTTAATTTTTGAGAAACGGTTTGTCTCATGAAGACGAGAGAAAACAGTGTTGGGAAATGGCCCACTCGTCCACTTGTACTGAAGGTTACAGCAGAACAGAGACAGAGAAGGTCACCTTTAGCTCTCTCCCAGCAATGTGCCTTCAGAAAGCTACTCTGATAATATAAGCTGTACTTTTTTATTTGTACTTCAGGCCTAGCTGATCAATAGGTCCATTCAATAGGTCATCAATTTAGCACCAACGTGTACCGGATTTTGTTGTGGTCCAGGTACAGCATAAATTAAGATACAGATTGTCGCAAACTTATTTTGCATTGGGCCATAGTCACCATATCTATGTCATTAGTCTGAGCTGGTTTTGAACATCTTAGAATTGAGAACACAATGTTATAAGCAACAAGATGCGCCTGTTCGAATTAGGGTTGAATTTTTACCTCAGCCAACTATTTCTTCCTAAAGTTTAACCAACTTTGCAATGATCAAACGCTTCATTCATGACTTTTCCAGAGACAAGAAAAGCAATGGCATTCACATAGCGCCTGTCATAACCTCAGGACGTCCCAAAGTATTTTACAGTCAATACCGCAGTTTTGAAGTGCAGTCGTTATTCTGATGTAGGAAACGTGGCAATTAATTTGCCCAGCTCCCAGAAATAGCAATGAAATAAACGAGCGGGTCGTACCATTTTACACGTCTGATTGAGGGATATTTGTTAGCCGGAACACCAGAAGAACTCCCTTGCTCCTTTCCGAAATTGCCAGTGGATCTTCGTCCATCCACTGTCGAGGACAGATGGGGCCTCGGTTCAATATTTCATTGGAAAGATAGCACCTGTGGCAGTTCAGCGTTCCTTTAGTAGTGCACTAAGGTATCGGCCGTGATTTGATCTCAAGTGTCTGGAGTAGGACTTGAACCCTTGGCCTTCAGACACCGAGGTGACAATTGCCCATTGACTTAAAACGAGTTTTGACAGTTGACAACTGATTTTAATGAAACATTGAATAAAAATCCCAGGCATGGGTATGGCTCCAAACGTCTATCGTTCATCCTGCTTGTGACGTGCCTCAGTGTTGCTGAAGCCATTGAGCGTGTTCTGGTTTTGATAAAATCCTTTGATGACTAAATGTTTGAAAGCTGAAGTACAGTTGAAGCCAATGTGGATCCCCCCAACGTCATGAAATACCTCTGAAAAATAAACATTTGCTTTGGCACAGTTTAAGTGCCTTCTTCTTTTCATTTTAAATGTAACATTTTCTCGAATAAATGCCAGGAGAGATCTATTTGAATTCATTCTGCAATGTGCTGCCCAAGAAGAGGTAATGCGCAATACAAAGGATATTTTGGGTGAATGAATCACAGTAATTGTTTTTTCTATCTCAGACAAACACAGAACAAAATTATTTATTTGACTCTCTCATCCACGAAACTGCACAGGTCAATGAGTCTGATAACTGTTGACAGCAATGCTTTCTGAATCTCACTGTTCAGGGATGGTGGAAAAGAGGTTATTTGACCTTAACTTTCAGACAGATTGAATTCCATGATTAGCTTTATTTCTAAAGTGGCTCAAACAGGATAGACATGGGAGAGATCGTTTCCCCTGCCTGCACCATCTAGAACACAAGATAAGGGGTCGACCATCGAAGACGGAGATGAGGAGAAATCTCTTCAAAGAGTTGTGAAGCTTTGGAATTTTCTACCTCAGAGAGCTGTGGAATATCCGTTGTCGAATGGATTTAAGGCTTAGACAGGTTTGAGCTCTCTCAGTGCATCAGGGTATATGGGCAGCATGTCGGGAAAGTAGAATTGAAGTTGAAGATTAGTCAGGTTTATTTGAATGGTGGAGCAGGCTCCAGGTCTGCTCCTCCTACTTCGTATGTTCATATGTTATTTAGCTGTGAGCAGAATGGTCTGTTCCCAACAGCAAACACTCCCCTACGGGCTCCATATGATATAGAATTACACAGAATTTACAGCGCAGTAGCAGACTATTCAGCCCCATGGGTTTAGGCTCCACACAATGTCCACTTCCACCCCTCTTCATCGACCAGCATTGCCTTGAATCCCTGTCTCCCTTGTGCATCTCATCTAGATTCCCCTCATATGCAATAGAGGAGGGACGATAAAGACTAACCGAAACAGTTTGTGCCGTCCTTGTGCCGAAACAGTTTGTTAACAGTCTGCATCTTGTAGCTGTATAGCACACCATACTAAAAGTCAGGAAATTTGTGCGATGTTGCATGTAGTTCGGTAGGGCTCAGGAAGAGGTTCTAAGTCTTGTGTAATTTAACAGTAAGTAAGTAAAGCTGCCCTGGTCCCAGATGACCATTGGCTACTTTCCTCTTTGAGTTGGGGATTTAACCTGAGGATCACCACACCTCAGAAAAGGAGGCAAGGTTGAGAAGGTGGGGCGTTCATGAATGACCTCAGCCAGTACAGGAATCGAATCACCGGGGGGCGGCGTGAATCCCGCCGGCTGCCGAATTCTCCAGCGCGGGGGATTTGGCGGGGGCGGAAATCGCGCAGTGCCGGTCAGCGGCC
This sequence comes from Scyliorhinus canicula, assembly GCF_902713615.1. Taxonomy (NCBI): domain Eukaryota; kingdom Metazoa; phylum Chordata; class Chondrichthyes; order Carcharhiniformes; family Scyliorhinidae; genus Scyliorhinus; species Scyliorhinus canicula. The sequence goes on along the minus strand of NC_052160.1, from coordinate 19,300,498 downwards.
GCTGTCAGTGTCCTCCCCCCCCCCCGGCGATTCTCTGGCCCGTGATGGGCCGAGTGGTCGCCTGTTTTTTTGCTGGTCCCGCCGGCGTAAATTAGAGTAGGTCCTTACCGGCGAGACTTGGAGGCGCGGGCAGCTTCTGGTGTCCCCGGGGGGGGGGGGGATCTGGCCCTGGGGGGTGCCCCCATAGTGGCAAGGCCCGCGATCGGGGCCCCGATTCGCAGGCAGGCCTGTGCCATGGGGGCACAACTCTATTCTTCCGCACCAGTGGCTGTAGTGGTCTGCCACGGCCGGTGCGGAGATGAAGCCCTCTGCGCATGCGCTGGGATGACGCCAGCACATGCTGGCGCTCCCGTGCATGCGCCAACTTGCGGCGGCTGGTGGAGGCCCTTCGGCAGGGATTGGCGTGGCGCAAACCACTCCGGGGCTGGCCTAGCCCCTGAAGGGGCGGAGGATTCCGCACCTTTGGGGCGGCCCGACGCCAGAGTGGTTCACGTCACTCCTTCCCGCCGGAGTTGCCCACCCCGCCGATTACCGCAGAATCCCGTCCCAGCTGTCCTGCCAACTGAGCTAAACTGCCCCCCCCGGTAACAGTACGTGTTTATTAACTACTTGTATCTATAACATTTATATAGTGTAAGCTAAGAACTGGCTCCATGCTTGCCTCTACACATGTCTCTGTCCAATACAAAACTGCCCTCTAGACTCGAGTCATGTGTTTCTTTATATCACACTGTGCGTGGCACTATATCCACTCCCATGCTAACCTTTTCTATGCTGGACCCTTGTACCACAAAACGTATGGGGCCTGTATTCTCTGACTTTTGACACCTCTACAAATTTTCCCACCCCAGTTACAACGATGCCTGCCGCTGGCTGGACTGGAAAATTAGAGCCAAAGGCAATCGAGGGATGTACAGAAAATGGCTTTACTGTAGAAGACCAGGCATAATCTTACTGAATGGGTGGTAGAGACCATGTGGACGACTCTAGCTCCTATGTTTTATATTTTTCGATATCCTTACACATAGAGAATGGCTAATTCCTTGCAAAATCTTGTGGTGACCTGGTCGAGGGCAGCACGGTAGCACAGTGGTCAGCACAGTTGCTTCACAGCTCCAAAGTCCCAGGTTCGATTCCCGGCTTGGGTCACTGTCCGTGCGGAGTTTGCACTTTCTCCCTGTGTCTGCGTGTGTTTCTTCTGGTTTCCTCCCATAGTCCAAAGATGTGCAGGTTAGGAGGATTGGCCAGACTAAATTGTCCAAAAAGATTTGATTGGGTGGGGTTACTGGGTTACGGGTGGAGGCATGGGCTTAGGTGGGGTGCTCTTTCCAAGGGCTGGTGCAGACTTGATGGGCCGAATGGCCTCCTTCTGCACTGTAAATTCTATGGTTCTATGATTGGGTGAGACTGGACCTAATCCCAGTGCAGTCAAGAATCTCATCAAAGAGCAGCCACAGTGGCAGCAAACCGATGGAAGTTGACCAGATGGAGTCGGGGCAGCAAAGTGGTTGTTTTGCTGGACTTGCAATCCAGAGGTGTGGCAGCATCTGTGGCCAAGTTAACTCTGTTTCTCCCTCCACAGCTGCTGCCAGGTATGTTGAGCGCTTCCAGCACGTTATGTTTCTACTTCAGATTTCCAGAAAGGTCCAGTTCCCAACATAGCCGTTGGGGAGATAATAGTCAACTTGTTAAATCCATCTGGAATTAAAAGTTAGCACCAAGAATGGTGACCATGAAGCTATTGGATTGTCAGACAGAAAACCCGACGAGTTCACTTTTGCCCTTCAGGGAAACGTGCACCCCCGCCCACGGGTTTCCTGGCGGAGTGGGTGGCTTCAATGGGAAATCCCATTGACAAGCGGCTGGAGTATAGAATCTTGTTGCCAGCGAACGACGTCCCCCCCGAAAAACACGCGGCTGGTGGACCTGAGAATCCAACCCCGGTTCTATGCCAGAAAAGGAAGCAAGACCAGGGGCGGAATTCTCTGATAATGGGGCTATGTCCCCACGCCCGCAAGAAAACTGAGTCCGCAGCCGCCACTCCGAGCTCCAGCCGGGTGGAACCATGAGTGAACCACGCCGGTGGGAACTCGGCCGGTTGTCAGCGGAGAATCGCCACGGGGGTGTCTTTCAATGGCCCCCCCCGACCGGCGCCGCGTCGACCGTGCGCGCGCTACTGCCGGCGATTTCCCGGTCCCCGGAGAATCGCAGGAGCGGCGTCGGACCCGATCGCGGGTCTGATGCCCCATTCTCCGCCCACCCGCCGAGCGCGATTGAGGCGCGGAGGCTCAGAGAATCCCGGCCCTGGCCTTTCCTTCACTAGACCCTTGGAAAGGCAATATTATCGACTTCAGCCAGTCCATCCAGCAAGCTCCACAACTGATGAACAATCCAAGCTGACAACAAGCTAGCAGGTGTCGCTGAGGGACTGCCTGGGCTGGAGCAGATGTTAACTTGCAAATGCCTAGATCTTTTGTAAAATTTGCCCCTGAATCTATCCCACTCTCCTCCAAAAAAAACACGGAAGACTGATTATTTGCAGCACAGTTTGAGTATGATTCACCCTGGGATACTCAGCTGTTAAGAATTAGCTAGCCGCCTCTGTCACAGCTGAAGACAAGGAGACACCAGAGAAAGGTGAAAACACAAGCAAATTAATGAGAGGCTAGGATCAACAGACAACAATGAATCATTGGCAGAGTCCTCCATTTGGGGGACTATGTTCTCCTGCCGGAGTAGAATCGCTCCCAGGAGTGATTCCCTCTTCCTTGCGATATTAATTCATGCATGGCAGGGAGCTTGCGCGATTCCATTCGGAATACTGTTTTCGGGCCAGCATTTTGAGCGGGTGGCCCGATATCGAGGTCCGGCGGCTGGCCCCCTCCCTCCCCACGGTGCAAATCCTGCCCAGCCCCACCACGTTAACAAGTAGGGGAATTGTTCCCCCCATCACCACAAGAATCACAGGCCACACCCCCCCCACCCCCACAGCACGCAAGCATGAGTGTGACCCGACACCCAGCCCACCAACCCCCCATCAGATCCCAGAGACCCTCCCATCAGACCCCAATATTAGACCCTCATATCAAACCCCCCCAACAGACCCCCCTATCAGAGAAACCCCCATATCAGAGAACTCTCCATCAGTTACCCCTGCCTGGAAGCTAAAGAGCAGTCCAGGTAGAAACTGTGCAAATCACTGCTTTTTCACTTACCAGCCCCTTACAACTGCTGCCTCAGACAGAAGTGTTTAAAACAGCAGCTGTTACTTCATGGAAAGCCAAAACACATCAGAAGGCTTCACATCCCCGCAGATTCTTTGATCTGTGAGGCTTCTTTCACTTTCAAAGAGAAATAGTTTTTAGTAGGCTGTAATTGACCGGGTAATAGTTTCCAGACAACCAAGTGTCTGGATTGTTCATTTTCATTTCCCTTTAAGCTTGAATGCATCTCAAATACCCTGCTGTTAAGCTAACTATAATGCGTATGAACAGCTTGGAGATAAATGCTTTCATTTCCTCTGTTTCTAAGCAGAAAGTACTTAACTGCTTTTGCTGTGGTCTGGACTTACCAATCATAGGTAAATGATTATAAACATTGTGGTTAGCTTCACAGCTGGAGGGGTTTAGGGTAGGAATTCCAGAGCTTAGGGCCTAGGCAGATGAAGGCATGGCCACTAATAGTGGAGTGATGGAAATTGGGGATGTTCAGGAGGCTAAGTTTAGTGGAATTTAGATTATCTTAGAGGTTTTTCAGGATGGTGGATGTTATAGACATAGGGAGGGGTGAGGCCGTGGAGAACCCTAATCATCGAGGTGATTTCAAATCTCATCGTAAAAGGAAAGGTTCTAATATTCTGTTCTAATCACAGAGTTAATTATTTTTAAACCTGTCGCTAGGGGAGATTTTTTCTTGCCACATGGCAGGAAGCAAGGAGATGCGAGTTGAAAGGTAAGATAATAAACTGCAAGAAACATGCCAAATGGGTAGGATTTCCTCTTGGCTTGTGCATGTGACCCAGAAAGAAAGGATCTGGACTTTAACCATTGCCCCTGGCATCAGCTGCAATCTGTACCTAGCGATGCCCACCTGAAGCCATCTGCCATGCCTCCCCGCGTCAATCTGGATGGGCTCAACTCTGTGTGGTGAAACATTTGCAAGGGCTGAGCAAGAAGCTTTCATCCCTCGAAGTGACCTGATTCCTTCGGCAACTTCGGAGTGGATCATGATTGAAAGAGCAGAATGTTGACCTCTCGCTGGAATTCTGTAGCAGCGTGGTGCACTTCAGCATTGCCAGGACGAATGGAAGTAGGTTGGCGCGAGGGTGGGGCTATCGTTCCTATTCAACAGGCCACTAGACGGAGAATCAAGACAGGAGGCAGTTCATGCACATATTCCTGCACTTAACTTGAAGCAGTCTTGGCAATGTAGAGGAACAGAGAACTGAGCATTAGTGCTCAGACTGCTGCAACATTAATGCTTTGCTTTATACATCGTCAGTGAGAATGGTGATTAAAAGCCTAAAAACCCTGTGAAGTTTACAAAAGAACAAAGAACATCTTTAAAATCCGCACAACAGCTCGAATGTCATTATTTCAGTCCAGTTTCTGATCCATAAATCCACGCCAATGGTGGAAAATCAATTTGCAACAGTGATCCAGGGTCTGCAATAACACCTGCTGACATACACTTGTTAACAGCGACCAGGAAAGAATTTGTACGGGATTCTCCATTGGCTGATGCCAAAATCGCAAAATGGGATTGGGCGGGGAATAGGGTCAGACACTAAAATCGCAGCGGGTGCCGATTTGACGGCAAATCGCAATTCTCCGTCACATTGACAGTGTCGTCAATGCGGTCCAGAACGCACGCACAGTAAACACTGTTTGAGTGTCATTAGCGGGCCCAAGCTGGTATTCTCCGGGGCCTCCGCGATGCTCCGCCTCCGATGGGCTGAGTTCTCGATGGCACGTTTCGCTTGTGCTTTTCAAAATTGAGAAACCAGCGTGGTGGCTGCTGAGGGAGAGAGAGGGGGTTCGGAAAGTGTCCAACATCACCATAGCTGGCTGACAGTTGTGCCGTTGGCTGTGGGCTTTCTGCCAGAGCTGGGGGGTGGGGGTAGCGGGTGGTGGCCAGGAGGCGAGCTGTGGGGTCGGGGTGGACGGGCATGGAACAACATTGCCACAGCCGGCAAGGCAGCCATGCAGCTGCACACACCGCTAACAGCCCACAGTGAACTTAGGGCCACGGGTGGTATAGGTGTCCCCCCCAGACCACCCCCTCCCCCAGATGCCCTCTGGTCCCAGCCGACCCATCAGTTGTATGGGTGCGCTCCAGCACAACCAGTGCCATCTTGTTGGCTGGGATGAGTGTGGGTGGGGAGTGTAATGTGTATGTGCAGTTGCAGCTTGTCAGCCTTCCGAGTGTCAATCATGGACCCGGCGAATCCCGCACTGTTTTTCATTGGAATCGATTGTGTTCCACGCCGGTGCTAGCCCCTCCGCCTGGGGCTGAATTGATCCAGGTTTGGCGACAGTTTTGCTGTCGTGAAATTCCACGAATTCGGCCCCGGCGTCAACACTTAATCTCAGAAACGGAGAAGCCAGCCTCTTGTGTTTGACTAAAATCTTTTAAAGCACGTTTTCTACCCTGCTCTCGTTAAGAGTGCTTTCTTAAGGTTGTGGGTTCAAGATCCACTCTCGGGGCATTTACGTTGATGCTCCCAGTTAAGGAGCATGCTGCACTATTGGAGGTCTTGCCCTTCGATTGAGACATTACCTCCTCTCGGAGGATTGTAGAAGATCCTGTGGCACCATTTTGAAGAATAGCCATGGAGGTCTCCCAAATGTTCTTCATCTCAAATTTAACAAAAACAAGACTACCTAGCCATGATCACTCTGATGTTTGTGGGAAGGAGCTTGCTATATGCAAATTAGCTGCCACCTTTCACTCCAACCAGTAACTGCACTTCAAAGGCAATTCATTGGCTGTTAAAGTGCTTTGGACGGCTCTAAGGCCATGAGTGGTGCTATATAAATGCACGCTGTTCCCTATTCTTCAGAGAACAGGTGGTATGTGGCAATGAGGGGGAAAGCAGAAAGGGGTGTACACTGGAGTAGGTAAAAAGGAGACAGTGAAACCCAAGATATTAACTGACTGTTTTCCCATGCAAGATTGCATTTTTGTTTCGATTGTCATTATACGTTCAGGAAAGCCTTGGCTTTTGAAGAGGAATAATCGGCAACTTTGGAATATAGTGAGATAAAACTATCAGAAATAGTTCCAGGGGCCTTGGATGAGTGACAGGATCAGCGTGGATGTACACTTGTGTGGACATGAGGAAAGGCACAAGATGTATGGTCTGCAGTTCTCTGGCAATAGTGTTAAATATTTATTTTGGTGTTGTAAGCGCAGCCTCCTGTGTGCAATAAAAACCCTTGATCTTCAATCATACTGTCCTGATTAGCATTCAGTACAGAAGATGTCCAAACCGAAGTGTGTCCAATCTTTAAAGGAGCAACTATGGCAGCACAAAGGGGAGGTGTGGAAATGCAAGACCTTCACTATTGAATAAGGGCAATCAAAGATTGAAAGTTTCTAGTTATACAGAACCCAAGTGATCTTCTCTAGCCCCACCAACCCCCAGGCCTGATCTGTTGCATAGGAAAATGAGCACCCGGGCACCTTGGCATTGCCAGCCCAGAACCCTGGCAGTGTCACTCTGGCAGTACCTCGTCGCATCACCGTATCGGGCACGCGAGGCCTTTTGATCGCACCCAAGATGTTAAAGAAGGGTCCTGCTCTTTCAGCTGGAGGTTAAAGATTCTGCTGCTCCATTTCAAATTAGGAGTAGGCCTTTCAGTCCTTCAAGCCTTCTCTGCCATTCAAAAAGATCATGGCTGATCTCATTTCAACCTCAGATCCACATTCCTGCCTACCCCCGATAACCTATCACCCCCTTGCTTATCAAGAATTTATCTATACCCGCCTCAAAAATATTAAAAACTCTGCTTCTATCATCTTTTCAGGAAGAGAGTTCCAAAGACTCATGATTCTCAAGAGAAAGCATTTCACCTCATCTCCAACTTAAATGGCAACCCTTTATTTTCAAACAGTGACCCCTACGTCCTCTTCATATTGGACCTGTCAAGACCCCTCAGGATCTCACATGTTTCAATCAAGTCACCTCTTGCTCTTTGGAGCCTGTCCAATCCTTCCTCAAAAGACAGCCCACCCAATCCAGTTCTGAGTTTAGTACATCATCTTCTCCCAACTGTTCCCAACACATTTACATCCTTCTTTAAATAAGGAGACCACTTTTGTACACACTACTCCAGATGTGGTCTCACCAACGCCCTGTATAACTGAAGCATAAACTTGGTACGTCTGTGTTCAATTTCCCTCATAATAAATTATAACATTCTATTAGCTTTCCTAATTACTTGCTGCACCTGCTACTACTTCTATCCCTTAACTATCCAAATCTCCACCCACCCACACACACAAAACAGACACACGCACGGGGGGGGGGGGGGGGGGGGGGGGGGGGCGTGTTGAAAGGGGAAGGGGGTGAAAGTAATTAGGGTTAAGGCAAGAAATAAAGATGACTTCTTGCTTCAGTTGAATATTTATTCAGTGCACTTTCTCCTCCGGTATGAGTGAGGTTTAAATCGCTAATATTACAGCTCACACTGGCTTTCCGCCAGTTTTTTAAAACACTGAACCCATACCTTTCCTGGAGCACCAGTTTACTGCAGCCAGCTCAGCTTTCCCGCCCGCATTATTAACTTGTTTAAGTTGAAAACACTAATCTTAAACCCACTCTTCTCTCCCTCAAACTGAATGTAAAATATCATGAACACTGCGATTCTGTGTGGCTTCGCAATGAGGTCATTAATTAATCCTATCTCATTGCACAACAGGTCTGTTATAACCTCTTCCCTGGTTGGTGCTGTCCTCAAAAACTATCCTGAAACGTTCTATGAATTCCTCCTCGAGGCGGCGTCACCCATCTGACATTCCCAGTCCATATGTAGCTTAAAATCCCCCATGATTATCGCCATGCCTTTCTGACAATCTCCCACTTTTTTCATCCTTTGTACCCTGTCCTCTTGCACCGTTACTGTCAGGGGGCCTGCACACCACTGCCATAAGTGACTTCTTACCTTCATTATTTCTCATCACAACTCAACTCGCCGCTATATCCTTGTTTCCAGAATTTCTCTATCGTGCTAATTCCATTAACATTAACAGAGCCGCCACTCCACTTTTTCCGAGCTTCCTGTCCTTCCTAAATATCATGTAACCGTCAACATTCTTGGTTATTTATCACATTCCTGTTTGCGGGAACTTGCTGTGTGCAAATTGATGGTTGCATTCCCTACTCTGCAACTGTAGCTTTCCTTCAAAAAGTGTTTCTTTGGCTGGAACGCGCTTTAGGTCAGCTGAAGGCCATGAAAGGTGCTATAGAAATGCAAGTTCTCTCTTTCACTGGCACAGGACTTAGCGCGGGCGACATCCTCAGAGGTCAGCAGTCGTGGTCTGACACTCCAGGACGGAGAATTCCAAACTGTTTTATTTATAGAAGGGAACGGCTCCAACTGGCCGACCTTCTGAAGTGCCTGAAGGGAAAGGAGCTCGACAAACACTTTGTGAATCTGTGGATGAGTTGCTTTCAATGTTGATACCCTAATCATCAGAGGCCAACCACAGTTCCTCTTCCTGTTATTTATTGTTTTGGGTTGAGCACGTGGAAGTCCTTGAGATCACAGCACTGCCATTACTTGGCCCTGCTACAATGATGCTGAGGGAATCTCTCTCTCCTTTCAAATTAAACAATGCGTGAAGGATGTGTGAGGCAGCTGACCTTCAACTCCAGCAACAATCCACAATCTAGTAGTTTGTGGGTATGGCTCTCACCTCCTATGTCAATAGTTGAAGGTTCAAAGGTCCCACTCCAGGGACATAATAAAGGCTGACTCCCCATTCCAGTACTGAGGGAGTGCTGCACTGTGGGAGGTGCGGAGTTTCAATGAAATGTTAAACCCAAGGCCTCGTCTGCCCACTCGGGTGAATGTGAAAGATCCCACGGCACTATTTTGAAGAAAAGTCACGGGGTACTCCCCGATGTCCCAAACCAGTAACCTAATTTTTACCATGGTGCTGAAGGAAAGAAAGAACTTGCATTGATATAGCAACTTTCCCGGCCTCGGGATTCCCCAAAGCACTTTACAGCCAATGAAGCGTGTTTGATGCATAATCACTGTTGTGATGTAGGAAATGCAGCAGCCAAATTGTGCACAGTAAGCTCCCACAAGCGGCGATGGGATAACGACCAGATAATCTGTTTGAGGTTTTAATGGTGGGAAAATGCTAGCTGGGTGACTGGAAATAATCTTCCTGTTCATCTGTGGAACTTGGTGATGTTTTATGTTCACCTGAAGGGGCACAAGTTTTAACGTGGCCCCTCCGACAATGTGGCACTCCCCGGAGTGTGACTTGAACCCATGACCTCCTGGACTCAGTTCAAAGCAACAGGTGAAAGTCAAGACTTTGAAACGCAAATTGTGAACTTAGATTCCAGCGCATTACTAATCTTTCTTTCGGGCAAGTCGTTATGTGGTCTGTTTTATTCAGAACTTCAGTGTAGGAAAATAATTAATTTTGAAATGATTTGACTCCAGCAACTAACAGGTTCACAAAGCCCCTGATCAGCAAGCCACAATTTTATGGCTCCATTCTTCAAGTGTCAACAAGACGTGCTGTGCGACAAGCATTTGATTTGCAAACACAGTTAATCTGCTTCAGGTTTACTTGGCACCATGCTGAACACTCTCCAGGAGTTTTCCTTATTTACAACCTCCATTGGCAGAAGAATAATCAGCTGCCTTCTATGCTCTTCATTCTTTGACTGGGGGTAAGGGAGGGGAGGTGCCAAAACCGAATGGATAGCATGAAATTCCAGAAGCAGGCAGGTCCAAGAGGCCCTTTCAGCGCACCACTGCGCATTGGAGTTACTGCACCACAGGGACATACAGAAGCTGGTAGTTCGTGCTGTGCTTTATTCCAGCTCCCAAACTGTGCGATTTGTGTTATTATCATTGTGGAGAATGTAACTTGGTAATTCACACTGTATCTTTGTAAGCGCAGTAGCGCTATCCGACCAATAGGGGGAGTAGCTCTGGGAATGCTCAGGAGTTTGTACGGGGCTCCACCCTGGGCTCCGCCCATGGCTCCTCCCCCTTGTGCTGCTGGATAAATACCCTTGTCCAGAGTCAGCCTGCAGTTCACCGAGAGTTCATCAACGGGTAACAGGCTGGCTCTGTAGTAAGTAGAATAAAACCACTATTCATATCGGAAAGCACGCGTCTGGTGAATTGATGGTTCCATCAATCATATCGAGCAGCAGGCTTGTGCTGATGTCAGCAGGGTGTCTCAAAGAGGATTTTCCTCCCACGAATTGGGGTGTATCTTTGCAATACCCTACCCCGGAGAGCTGGAGTCTGAGTCGGCGAATATATTCAATGCTGAGAGCGACAGATTTTTGTACGACAGGGGAGTTGCGGGGAACAGGCAAGAAAGTGGAGTTGAAGCCAAGAATAGATCGATCATTGGCTGTGATTTTCTGGCCCTTCCTATCGCGTTGGTCGTGCCCCCCCCCCCCCCCCCCCCCCCCCCCCCCCATGCCACGTTCCCTTGCAATGGAGGCCTGGGGCATGCAAAATCTTGCAGGAGATCCCACCACTGGCCAATGGCAGGTCATCTCTGCCGCCGGAAAATATGCAAATCCCTCCCAAAACCTTATGGAAAGGCAGAGTTGGCTCAAGGGGTCGATTGGTTTACTCTTGCTCCTATTTCTTCTGTTCCTGCACTTTTAAACATTAGCAGTGGATTGCAGGTCTTTACAGACTCTGTGTTATTTGCTTCACTTTCCCACAGATCAGTGGCCATGTTGAGGTGGTGCACATGTGCCAGCAGCATGGAAGGGAGCAATGCGACTCTCTCAACATACTCGTGCTCTTCCAACACCTGCACAGGTGGCTGAAAGGACTGGACAGCTGGATGCAAAAATAGCCAAGATTCCTTTAGTTCACCTTTTACCATCCTACTTGCTGCATGATATAATGATAACGGAGTTGTTTTTTAAAAATATTTTTATTAGAGATTTTGCATTTTATAATAAATTTTACATTAACTCATATTACCCACAGCAGTTACACAAAACCAACATAACAAAACCCCAACTATCCACACCAACCCCACCCGCCAAGAGAAAAAAGAAAACCGGAAACAAACAAAACAAAACAAACCCAAACCTGATAATGGGCGAGATTCTCCTAGATTTCCTATTGTGGCCACCCTGCATGGCTGGGTGCGCTGCCAGCGTAACGGAGAATCCAGCCCTATAACACCAACTTCAAGACTTCTTCTCACACGACAGGGTTCAGGGAACCAGCGATGGTCCCTCGTGACCTGGTGAAGGCGTCAGGTGGCACGACTGGCAATGGACCTGATTGGTCGGAAATGTTAGGGGAGCGGGATTTCTTCCCTAGGTTCCTAAATACCATGGGAAGCCCCGTGAGAGTCAGTTGAGTGTCTGATTGACATGCAATTACATTTGGCTGTCCAACTGCAGACCAGAAACCAACCTGATAGGGGCGTGGGGGAATCCAACTACGGGGGGGGGGCTCTGTAGTGGCCAGGCCCGCGATTGGGTTCAAACGATTGGCGGGCGCGCTAATTTCGGGGAAGGGGGGGTCTATGTTCCTCTGCGCCAGGCCCCTGTAGGGCTCCTCCATGTTGCCTACGGGCCGGCGCAGAGACAGGCGTGGTGCGCATGCGCGGATCCGCGCTGACCGCGTAGGGCCGGCTGTCGCCGCACCGCATTTTGGCGCCGTTCTAGCCCCCGTGAATGGGGTGAATGACTGGGCCTAGAGGCCCGTTGACGTCGGCGTCGCTTGCACCGGTTTTGACGGCAGTGTCAACACTTGGCCAGGTTTTCGGAGAATCCCGGCCATAATCTATATACAAATATTTATCAATATTATTTTTAAAATGCACATTTGCCTCACATTGCCAGCCCATCAAACTTCCAAAATCACATTCAAATTTCCGTCTCAAATTTAAAATAGAAGCATTTGAAGAAGCAAAGGATTTCTCCGGGACCACAGAATCTTGGGCCAGAATATCTACAGCCTCTGATTCGGCACAAAGTGACTCAGTGTTTATTTAATGGTCTTTGTAGCTTCAAAGGCAAGTGCACCTTAACAGAAGAATAATGCACAATGATTTCCAACATTTGGCATTCCTGTTTCTATAAAACACCACATCCTTCTGCAATACTGTCTCGTCAAGAATTTGATTTTAACATGTTGCAAGTTCTATATATGCAGGACATTCAATATTTCGAAAGCACGTCTCCCTCACGGTAATCTCTGGGATAATCATGTACGGTAATATAGGAGCGGAATATTATAGTTGTGGGCTCGCGTTAACATTTGTAACATTATCCTGTGACACAGTCTTGGTGTAAATGCCAGAACATTTCAAATACGTCTTACAATTAAGCATTTTCTACCTCTGACACACAACACCTTTTTTGATCTTAAAACTCCCCATGCTTGCACGTCCCCTCCTTCGGGACACACCAGTTGCACAACATCCTCATTGGCCTGCCAATCACACAAAGTTAAGATTCTAAACTGCAGCCTGACCTGCAACTAACCCTATTCTAGTTTCAAAGAACTTTAACTGAACAAAGCCTACCTTCTATGTTGCAAAGTGCAATGTTTCTGTCCTTACAGAACAAAGCATCCTCTGATTCAGTCAAAGTGCCCAAGGGGATGAATCGAATGAAAAATCTTGTGTGTTTGTCGATACATATCCTTCCAATTAACACTTACTTCTTGCACCATGTTGATGTAAAGTTCATTTTAATGACATATTCCCGTCATGATTAGATGTATTCACATGAGTTGCCCTTTCTTTATGTTGTATGGAATTCGCCGCACAGAAACCAGCCATTAGCCCCGAGCGGACTATGATGGGGTTTTTTTTCCTGCTTCACGGGAAGACTCCTCAATCGCAACACCAATGGCCGGAATTTTCCCTGGGATTTTCCAGTGCTTCTGAAAGTAAACGCCAAATTTTCCATCCTTGCTCACAATGGGTCCTGCCACGGACCGGATCAGGCAATCCCGTCCAACCACTTGCATTTATATAGCTCCTTTTAATGCTTCCCAAGCACTTCACTTGAACGTTGACAGAGAGAAATAACAACGTAGGGAAAGATTAAGGCGCGTGACCAAATATTTGGTCAAAGAGGTAGGTGTTAAGTTGGGTCCTAAAGAAGGAGATGGAGTTGAAGAGACCCGGAGATCCAGCCAACAAGGTACAGCCACCTGAGTAAGGAGCAGTGCTCCGAAAGCTAGTGTTTGAAACAAACCTGTTGGACTTTAACCCGGTGTTGTAAGACTTCTCACGAAGTTACTGTAGATTTCCAACGTTTGGGAGCCTGCCTCGTATATCAACCGTGCCAAGGTGTTTGTTGACCTCCTCATGCTTTTCTCCCCGCTCTCTGTAGCTGCTCCCCTCCATGCATGCCACATCCGCTCACAAAAACATTAATCGACATCCGTCAACAGAATTAATTGCGTACTGTTGGCCTCATGTTGAAATCTCCTCAAGGTGGAACCTGGCAGACTGGCAGTGGAGACAGCTGTCTGCCCATGAAGAAAGGAACCTTCAAAAAGGTGAAATCCATCGAACAGCATATCAGCATCCAGGTTGAGGGAGACGAACATGAGGAAGAGCAGTTTTTATTATGACGACAGCAGCAGCTGTGATTCTCTTCATTGCTACATTCCTAATGGGGGTGATTTTCAGCCAGCACTAGCCGTACGTGGGATCGGCGACACGGGCGGAAAACCCGGAGAGAATCGGGAAAGGCAATGGAGAGATTGCGTTTCCTGGGACTGGATTCTCCGTTTGGGAGACTAAGTCCCCACGGCGGCGTGAAAATGGTGGTGCTTTACGCCAGCAAATCTGGCGCAAAACGGCCACCGATTCCCTGCTCCGGGGTGGGCTAGCAGCCAGGCACGGCCCGGAGCATTGCCGGGTCTGTGGCCACCCATGCGCTCGGCGGCGGACTGCTGCGGCTGCGCCGTGCTTCATGGCAGACGCAACCCGTGGACCCTGGACTGCCCCCCACAGTGTGCCCCCAATAGTGTCCCTCTGGCCCGCGGATCGGCCCTCGCCCGACTATGGCGGCGCTACACTAGGTCCGCCGCCGCCACGCTGAGTGCCTGACGGATGAGACCACACGTGTCCCACGCCTTTGGGAACATGGCCAGTCGGGGACGGAGCATTGTGCGGCAGGCCTCAGGCAATGGCCTGAGACCATAGATACAGCGGGCGCCGTAACTCAGGGGGCGGAGCATTGTGAAAGCGGCAGCGCCCCCGATTCTGTCGTCACCGCAGATTCTCCGCCCCGTCGCCGAACGCGATTTCAGTGTCGGGGATTGCAGAATCCAGCCCCTGATTTGCCCCATCCCTCTCCAGTGGTGTCACGAGGTTCGCGCCCTTTAGATTTTGACATATTTAATTATTATTAAAGGGCACCCGCGTCACGTGATCCCCTCTCATTAAATATTCATACCTCACCAACGTGACGTCACAAGAGGCAGTGCCCTGGCATTCCATGGCACAGGTTGGCACAGTGCCAACTTGGCCGCATCAACCTGTGCTAGGGGGGCACTGACAGGGACAGGTCCCCTCTGGGGAGGGGGGGGGGGGGGGTGGGCGAGTTATTTTATGTATGGTGATGGTAGGAGAGAGTGGGCATTGGTTGCGGGGGGGAGTTGCCGGCAATACTTCTGCAGTGGTGACAGGAAGGGAATGCCAGCGGTGATTGTCAGGGGTGGTGTGCGGTGGGATGGGGAGGGGAGAGTCAATGATACCTCCATGGTGGGGGCTGTGAACCATTAGGTCTCAGTGGCGATCGAGCTGGTTGCTGGATGCCCCGCCCTGCCAGAGTGACACTGTAAACCACGTCCACTCATTTCCTTTTTCTTTAAGGACGATCAATATCTGGAGAGAAAACTGGTCTGTGCAGCTGGAGAGCAACACGGCAGTTTTCAGTCTGAGCCTGACAGTTTGACCAGGGAGGGGGCCTCACTGGACCTGGTATTGGGGAATGAGCCCAGCCGGGTGACCAAAGTTTCAGTAGGGGAACATTTGGAGAATAGTGATCATAATTCCATAAGTGTTCAAAAACGCATGGATAAGGACAAGAGTGGTCCTCGAGTGAGGTGCTCAATTGGGGGAAAGCCAACTCCAACAGAATTTAGCAAGGGCTGGGGAATGTGGATTGGGAGCGGCTGTTTGAGTGTAAATCCACATTTGATATGTGGGTGTCTTTTAAAGGCCAGTTGATTGGAGTGCAGGACAGGCATGTCCCAAATGGCAGGATTAGGGAACCATGGATGACAGGGGAAATTGTGAGACTAGTCAAAAAGAAAATGGAAGCATATATATGGCCTAGGCTACTAAAAACAGACAAAGCATTTGAAGACTATAGGGAATGTAGGAATATACTCAAATGGGGAGTTAGGGGGGCTAAAAGGGGCCATGAAATGTAATTGGCAAGAAGGATCAAGGAAAATCCCAAGGCATTTTATACATATATAAGGAGCAAGATGTTAGCTAGGGAAAGAGTAGGCCCACTCAAGGACAAAGGAGGGACAGGACATTTTGCGTGGAGTCAGAGGACGTGGATGAGATCATTAATCAGTACTTTGCATCAGTAATCACCAAGGAGCGGGACATGACGCATGCTGAGGTTAGGAATGGGTGTGTGAATACTCTAGATCATGTCAGCATAATGAAGGAGGAAGTGTTGAATATCTTAAAATACAATAAGGTAGTCAAGTCCCCTGGGCTAGATGGAATATATCTCAGGTTACTGTGAGAGGCAAGAGACAAAATAGCTGGGTCCTTAACAGATATCTTTGTATCATCTTTGACCACAGGCGAGGTTCCAGAGGACTGGAGAATAGCCAATATTGTTCCTTTAAGAAGGGAAGCTGGGATAATCCAGGCAATTCTCGGCCGGTGAGCCTGACATCAGTGGTGGGGAAACTGTTGGAGAAGATACTGAGGGACAGGATTTATTCACATTGAAGCAAATGGACATGTTAGTGAGTTTTTTGAGGAGGTGACAAAATGATGAGGGAAAGGCTGTGGATGTCGTCTACATGGACTACGTAGTAAGGCATTTGAAAAGATCCCTCATGGCAGACTGATACAAAAGGTAAAGTCGCATGGGATTCGGGGTGTACTATCTAGATGGATAAAGAACTGGCTGGGCAACAGGAGACAGAGAGTAACAGTGGAAGGGAGTTTTTCAGAATGGAGATCTGTAACTAGTGGTGTTCCATAGGGATCAGTGCTGGGACCACTGTTGTTTGCGATATATATATATATATAAATGATCTGGAGGAAAATGTAGATGGACTGATCAGCAATTTTGCAGATGACACTAAGATAGGTGGAGTTGCAGATAGTGAAGGGGACTGTCAGCGAATACAGCAGAATGTAAATAGATTGGAGAGTTGGGCAGAAAAATTACAGATGCAATTTAGTCCGGACAAATGCGAGGTGATGCCTTTTGGAAGATCAAATTCAGTGTGAATTATACAGTAAAATGGCAGAACCCATGAGGAGCATTGGCATACAGAGGGATCTGGGTGTTCAGGTCTGTAGCTACATGAAAGTAACAATGCAGGTGGATAAGGTGATCAAGAAGGCAGATGGCATGCTTGCATTCATTGGCCGGTTTATTGAGTACAAGAATTGTCAGGTCATGTTACAGTTGCATAAAATTTTAGTTAGGCCATATTTGGAATATTGCGTGCAGTTCTGGTCACCACACTACCAAAAGGACGTGGGTGCTTTGGAGAGAGTGCAAAAAAGGTTTACGAGGATGTTGCCTGGTCTGGGGGTGTTAGTTATGAGGAGAGGTTGAATAAACTCGGATTGTTTCGTTGGAAAGACGGAGGCTGAGGGGAGACCTGATTGACGTCTACAAAATTCCGAGAGGTATAGACAGGGTGAATAGTCTTTTTCCCAGGGTGGAAGACTCAATTACAGGGGGGCATGGGTTCAAGGTGAGAGGGGGAAAGTTTAGGGGAGATTTGCGGGGAAAGTTTTTCACGCAGAGGGTGGTGGATGTCTGGCATGTGTTACTAGTAGAGGTGGTAGAGGCAGGCACGATAGCAACGTTCAAGATGTATTTTGATAGACACATGAATGGCGGAGAATGGGGGGATACAGATCGTTTGGGCAATAAGTAGTAGGTCTAAATAAGAAATCTGGATCGGTACAGGCTTGGTGGGCCGAAGGGCCTGTTCCTGTGCCGTATTTCATTGACAAATTCTGGGAAGATTCTGCCTAAAATGTCCCTTTGGCTAGTTGGTCAGTAATTAGAGGTCATAGGTTTTTAAATAATTGGCAAATAACCCAGAAGAGAGATGAGGGGCGGGATTCTCTCAACAGGCGGCTAAGTGCCGACGGCGGAGTAGAAACGGGAATGTTTTACTCCGGCGCCCATTCCGGGACCCCATTCTGTGGCCCACAGGGGGCTAGGACGGTGCTGGAGTGGCCTCCGCTGTTCCAGCTGCCGATCCCGGCCTGAACCCGGCGCCGCAGGGTCCGGGCATGCGCAGTTGAGCCGGCGGCAACTAGCGCGTGCGCAGTGGCCTTCTTCCCCATGGCGGCCCTGACGCCAAATGGCGCAGGGCTACAGGAGCCAGCGCGGAGGAAAGGAGGCCGGGGGGCAGAGAGGCCGGCCTGCCGATCGGTGGGTCCTGTTCGCGGGCCAGACCACTACAGAGGCCCCCTCATGGGTCGGACCCCCCCCCCCCCCAGGCCGTACCCAAACCCTTCAACGTCGCGGTCCCACCGGCCCACAGGAGGTTAGAATGGCGCCGACGGGACTCGGCTTTTTGTTGACGGTCGCTCGGCCCATCCAGCCCGGAGAATCGGTGTGCCGGCCCTGGCCAGAGAGTCGGCGCATACCCCGACCGGCGCCGCGCCGACCACGCCGACGCCACGCCAACCAAGCCGGCACCAATGGTGCTGATTCTCAGTGCAATGCGGCGAATTGCATTCCGGCGTCGGGGCGGAGTGGCGCGATTCACGGGGGGTTTGGAGAATTCCGCCCGTTGATTGAGTGAGTTGTCAGGTTCTGGAATGCCCTGTTTCAAAAAGTGCTGGAAGCTGATTCTATAAATATTTTAACAAGACAATTGGACAGGTACTTAATGCGAAACAGAGAGGATTTCAGATTAAAGGTGGGGTGGGGGCTGGAGACTAAGAATGATAGTTCTTTTAAAGGAGCAGCACCAGCTTGATGGGCTGAATGGCCTCCTTTTGGGCTGTACAATTCTATCATTTTTATATTTTATTTTCCCCCCTCTTTCATTCTTCCTCCTCCGCATGATTTCTCTGGGCGGAGCAAAGCGAAGTACACGCTCCTGCATTGGCCCTAACTAGTGGCTTGGTACCAAGATCATTCCCTGTGGGAAAGGCCCAGCTCTCACTTTAAAGCTGCTCTCCATCTTTGGGCAAAGTTGGGAATTCACTGCACAGGCCAGCGTCGGCGAAGAACTAAATGCTATGCTTCTATAGTGTATCTTTCAGGCCCTTCAGGCCACAGTTCCTGCGTTGGCCCTTTGATAGAGCTAACCAATTAATCCCACACCTCCCCCCCCGCACTGTCCCTGATTATGGAATTTGGAAACACAGTTCAGGGTCACATACGTTGTGAACAATTCCAGGCTCGACCTCAGATAGCGTGGCCAGGGAGAGCTGGAAATCTGAAATGGAAACGGGGGGAAACAAAATGCTTGAATCACTCGGCTGCCTGTGCGGAGAGAGGAAGGGAAGGTTAACGTTTAAGGTCAGTGAAGAGCTGTGCTGAAAGGTCATCGACCTGGAACGTTAGCCCTCCCTTCCTCTCTTCACAGATGCTGCCTGACCTACAGTACGCTGCCATTTCTGAGCTACTTTTGTTCATCCGAATGGCACTCAATAACGTTCAGACTCCTGACTACTAATTGTGCGAATTAATTTACTGCAGCAAGCAAATTATTTTCCCTAATAGAGAATGTGACAGCACCGTGCCATCTTCCACATTGATGGAGCCCTTGCACCTGTGGACAAATATATTATTTTGCATTTCTTCTCGTTGGTCACCTTCTCACAGTGATTCGGAATGAAGAGCTCACCAGGCGAGCAGCAGAATGAGCATTTAATGCCAACAACCGCTGCTTATTTCAGCCGCTGGGAGGATCTGGCCCCTGAACAGACACCTCGAGCTTTATTAAATTTAAGACAGAAGGACAGGGGGTTGACATTTCAGCTGTAATCTGCAGAATGCCTGCATTTCCCCCACCTCTCTCTCTCTCTCTCAGCCAGTAAAGCCTGCGAGCTTTTCTGAGGTAGATCGAAGCAGATTTTGCGCAGTGTGTCAGGGGTTCAGGGCGAGGGCGGCGTGGATTCAAGCTGATAGGCAGGATGATTAGGATGGAAAGCAGGAGGAGTTCCTTCATGCAGAGTTGCGAGGATGTGGGGCTCCATCCCACACTTAATGATTGAGGCAGAAACCATGCCAATATTCAGGAACAGTGGACGCGTGGATGGAGGTGATGGTGGGTGTTGAAGGTACATAACAATAGGGTGGGTAAATGCGATTTGAACCGAGTGGTTTGTGAAGCCCCTTCCAGAGGGCAGTTAAGAATCAACTGCCTTACTGTGAGTCGGATTTCTTTTCCCAAAGGGGCATTAGCAACAGATGGGGATTTTAAGACAATTTATGATAGTTTCTAATTTGATGATATTTTCCATGTTTCTTGGTCGCCATTACCGAGACTAGCTTTACATTGGCAGGTTTATTAATTGAATTCAAATTCCGTGGTGGGATGTGAACCCATGTCGCCAGAGCATTGGCCCGGGCCTCTCGCTCACTCGTCCAGTGATATTACCATTACATCATCGTCTTCCCCCACCCTCTTTCCCCAAAGCACTGGAATTCCGTCCATCAACCTCTCTGCCTCCGTTCCCACATCCATTCATCACCGCGATCAGGGATAGTGTTCCGACCAGTCATGGAAAAACAAAATAATCTGGATAATGCTTGTATTAAATCCACCGACCCTCTCCCAAAATCAGCATCTCCTGTATCAGTTTCATGGATGTTAAGACCAACCAAGGCTTCTGTTTTCTTTTAAACTCTGCCCCAAGCAAGGCTACCGCCCCAGCAGATGGCACAAGAGATGGCATCACGCCAGCACATAAATCTAAATCCACAATATGAATGCTTCTCTCTGATTGCGCTGACAAGCCGCTGACCGTTCCTCAACACTTAACATCAGACTATGATTCATATCTGTGTCTTGCCTACTTCTGAATAAAGAACACACTCGGGTACATATAGATGGCCACGGGTGAAGAACGATGTTAAAAGCCTGTGGTCATTTTTCACGAACCAACCTTTGCGCCAGCATGTGAAAGCACAGCAAAAGGTCAATTTTTTCTTCCAATCTCATTCTTAATCTTCAAAATCAGCTCCTCTTTAAATGCCACATAATTTTGTGAAGTGTGAGTGGTGCTTAGTAGCTCTGGGTAATTCTAAGCAACCGGTTCCGTGCTGAATTTGGAGAGGTCACTGAAAACTGAACCGTCCGTGCCTCCGCAACCAGCTCCCCTCCCCGCTCCCAACCGAGCCCACCATTTTTTTCACTTAAAGCAACTGACACAAATTTATTGTACCAGATCGTGTGAGCGATTAAAAAAGGAGCCCTCAGCAAGTAATTTGATGGGAATCTAAACTGATTCAGCCAAATTCACAAGAGCGGACCAGAGGAGTCTTCTCCAATGATGTAGAACTAATAGGATTGGAGATGCCGTTGAAGAAATAGGCCAAATCATTCATCACTCGAGTCATTTGGAGCAAATTTATTCTTTATTTACATTAATATTAATGGTCATTTAGATTTAAGACTTGGTGTTTGTTGTTTTCGGGCGGCACGGTGGCACAGTGGTTTAGCACAGCTGTCGCACTCCGCCACGGATCCGGGTTCAATTCCGGCCTTGAAATGACTGTGTGGAGTTTAAACGTTCTCCCCGTGTCTGCGTGGGTTTCCGCCAGGTCTTCCCGTTTCCTCCCACAGTCCAAAGATGAGCAGGTTAGGTGGACTGGCTCCAGAATCAATTCTAGGTTCTATGGTTTGGGGTGCATTCATGGGATGTGGGCCAGCATTCACTGTCCATCCCTAATTGTCCTTGAGAAAGGGGTGATGAGACTTCCGGTTGCGGCTATGACCAGCTAAGTCGCACATTTGGCAGCTCCTGCGACAAAGGTGTTTAAGGGCCGATTGGAGGGCCCCGACGGTACTGTAAAGACGAATCCCGGTGGGGGAAGGCTCCCTGAGGAGAGTGAGACCAACTTTATGGTCGGTACTCGGAGTGGGGCGACAAAAAAAGCAGCAGCAGCTCCCCGAAAAAAGCGGGGGAAGAGGACCAAAATGGCGGCCGGTGGCGCGCTAGAAGATTGGAGAAAATGGGCGGAGGAGCAGCAGGCCGCTCTCCTCCGGTGTTTTACGGAGCTGAAAGTGGAACTCTTAGAGTCCATGAACGCGACGACCACAAGGCTGATGGGGGCCCAGGCGACCCAAGAGGCGTCGATAAGAGAGCTGCAGCAGGAGATGGCGGTGAGGGAGGAGGAAGCCACGGTCCTCGTGGGAAAGGTGGAGGTGCACGAGGCACTCCACCTGAAATGGCAGAGCCGCTTTGAGGAGCTGGACACTCGAATGAGGCGGAAGAACTTGAGGATCCTGGGCCTAGCAGAAGGCCTGGAGGGGCCTGATCTCCCGAAATATGTAGCGGAGATGCTGAGCTCCCTGATGGGAGAGGGGGCCGGTCCATCGCCCCTGGAGCTGGAAGAAGCATATCGGGTCATGGCTAGGCGGCCTAGGGCGAACGAGCCCCCGAGGGCGGTGCTGGTGCGATTCCAGCGTTTCTGTGATCGGGAGAAAGTGCTGAGGTGGGCCAAGAGGGAGAAAAGCAGCAAATGGGAGAATTCGACGGTGCGGATATATCAGGACTGGAGTGCGGAGGTGGCAAAACGGCGGGCCCGGTTTAACCGGACGAAGGCGGTGCTGCACGCAAAGAGGATCAAGTTCGGAATGCTGCAGCCAGCGCGTTTGTGGGTCACCTACAAGGACCAGCACCATTACTTTGAGACCCCAGAGGAGGCATGGACTTTTGTTCGGGAGGAAAAGCTGGACCTGAACTAGAACTTGGGAACGCCGGCGGTCGAGGCCGCCCGAGTACCCTTGACTGATCAAGTGGCCCATGTGTTTCTTAGGCCAGGTCGGAACTTGGTTAAAGTTGATGGATCGTTTGGTTTCTTTGAAACTTGTGTTATGGGGGGTTTCTTTGTTCCTTTTTGTGTGTCTCTTCCCGTTGCCAACTTCCCTTAATTATTGTTGTTGTAGGGGGGGCTTTTTTTTACTGCTTTTTGATCTGTTCTTTAAGGGTTATGGTTACTGTTCTGTTCGATGGAGGGTGATGGTTAAATACGTTATTATTGGGTAGTTATTTAGTTATGCAGGCATAGTTATGTATTTATGTATTTATTTGAGATTTGTTATTTATATTGTTATATTGTTAAGTTGGGGAGGCGGGACGGGGGGGGGGGTGCAAGTTGGTTATGCGTGTTTTCTTTTTCTCTTTTTTCTTCCTCTCGTTTTAAGGGGGCTTTTTTATGGGCTTGGATGGGGACGGGGGTGGAATTGAAGATGGCGGGGTAGGGTGTGGCCGGGCGAAAGCGCGGGCTTTCCCCTGTTTCCCGCGCGCGGGACGGAGGAAAGGGGAGGAGAGAAGAGTGGGGTGTGGCCAGCAATGGCGGCTTTTCCCGCGCTGAAGCGGGGTCAGAGAGGGATGGCAAGGGGGGGGGGGAGGCCCCTCCCCCCCCACATCGGGAGGAGTCGGAGTGTGGCAGGGGCAGCCGGGTCAGCGAAAACCAGCTGACTCTCGGGAGTACGATGGTGGATACACCGCGGCTAGGAGGGGTCCTAGCCAGGGGGGGGGGGGGGGGGGGGGGGGGGGGGGGGGGGGGGGGGGTTAGGGGGGGATACCGGGTTGCTGCTGGAAAGGCCGAGGACGGGAAGGGAAGAACGGGAGGAGAGAGGGGGAGGGGCCATCGCCATGGGGAACAGGTCAGAAGGGGAGGGTCGACCCGGGGCGAACAGGGGACAGGACATGGCTAACAGACAGGGGAAAGGGACGGGTCGCTCCGCGACCCGGTTGATTACTTGGAACGTGAGGGGGCTGAATGGGCCGGTCAAGAGATCAAGGGTTTTTTCACACCTAAAGGGACTGCAGGCGGATGTGGCAATGTTGCAGGAGACTCACTTGAGAGTAGTAGACCAGGTACGCCTGAGAAGGGGGTGGGTGGGACAGGTGTTCCACTCAGGCTTGGACGCAAAGAACCGGGGGGTGGCGATTTTGGTGGGAAAGAGGGTGTCGTTCGTGGCGGCGCAGGTGGTAGCAGATAAGGAGGGTAGGTACGTGATGGTAAAGGGTAGGCTGCAGGGAGAGAATGTGGTGCTGGTGAATGTGTATGCCCCGAATTGGGATGACGCGGGTTTTATGAGGCGCCTGTTGGGCCTCATTCCGGGTCTGGAGGCAGGGGGCCTGATCATGGGGGGGGACTTCAATACAGTGCTCGACCCTGGGCTGGACAGATCGAGTTCCAGGACGAATAGGAGGCCGGCAGCGGCAGAGGTGCTAAGGGGGTTCATGGAGCAGATGGGGGGGTAGACCCTTGGAGATTTGGCAGGCCAAGGGCGAGGGAGTATTCTTTTTTCTCCCACGTCCACAGGGTGTACTCCAGAATAGACTTTTTTGTACTGAGCAGGGGGCTGATTTCGAGAGTGCAGGACACGGAGTACTCGGCCATTGCGATTTCGGACCATGCACCACACTGGGTAGAGGTAGAACTGGGGGAAGCACGGGACCAGCGCCCGTTGTGGCGCCTGGATGTGGGGCTGCTGGCGGACGATGAGGTGTGCGGAAGGGTCTGGAAGGGCATTGAGAGATATCTGGGCACGAACGACACGGGCGAGGTGAAGGTGGGGGTAGTCTGGGAGGCCCTGAAAGCAGTGATCAGAGGAGAGCTGATCTCCATAAGGGCACACAGAGAAAGGAAGGAGAGGCAGGAGAGGGAGAGACTGGTGGGGGAACTTATAGAAGTGGACAGGAGATATGCGGAGACACCAGAGGAGGGGCTGTTGAGGGAGCGGCGCAGTTTACAGGCCCAGTTTGACCTACTGACCACTAGGAAGGCGGAGACGCAATGGAGAAGGGCACAGGGCGCGGTCTATGAGTACGGGGAAAGGCGAGCAGGATGCTGGCACACCAGCTGCGCAAGCGAGATGCAGCCAGAGAGATTGGGGGAGTGAGAGAGAAGGGAGGGGAACGTAGTGCAGAAGGGGCAAGAGGTGAACGGGGTCTTCAGGGATTTCTACAGGGAATTGTACCGGTCTGAACCGCCCAGGAGGAGGGGGGGAATGGAGAACTTCCTCGATAGATTGAGGTTCCCAAAGGTCCAGGAGGAACGGGTGGAGGGGCTGGGGGCGCCGATAGAGCTGCAGGAGCTAGTTAAAGGGATAGGCCAGATGCAGGCGGGGAAGGCGCCGGGGCCGGATGGGTTCCCGGTGGAATTTTATAAGAAGTATGTGGACTTGGTGGGTCCAGTGCTGGTGCGAGCCTTCAATGAGGCGCGAGAGGGGGGGGTTCTGCCCCCGACAATGTCACAGGCCCTGATCTCCTTGATCCTGAAGCGGGACAAAGACCCTGTACAGTGCGGGTCCTACAGGCCTATCTCCCTCTTGAATGTAGATGCCAAACTGTTGGCAAAGGTCCTGGCAACCAGAATAGAGGATTGTGTGCCAGGGGTAATCCATGAGGATCAGACGGGGTTCGTAAAGGGACGACAACTTAACACAAATGTCCGGAGACTGTTGAATGTGATTATGATGCCAGCAGTGGAGGGGGAGGCTGAGATAGTGGTAGCACTGGATGCGGAGAAGGCATTCGATAGGGTGGAGTGGGAATACCTGTGGGAGACGCTGGAACGGTTTGGGTTTGGGGAGGGATTATCAAGTGGGTGAAGCTGCTGTATTCGGCCCCGATGGCGAGTGTGGTTACAAACGGGAGGAGGTCAGAGTATTTTGGGCTCCATCGAGGTACCAGGCAGGGATGCCCCCTATCCCCCTTACTATTTGCATTAGCGATCGAACCGTTGGCGATGGCACTGAGGGGTTCAGGGGGGTGGAGAGGACTGACAAGGGGAGGGGAGGAACATCGGGTATCACTCTATGCGGATGATTTGTTGTTGTATGTGGCAGACCCGGAAGGGGGAATGCCGGAGGTAATGGAAATACTAGCGGAGTTTGGGGACTTTTCGGGATATAAATTAAATGTGGGTAAAAGTGAGGTCTTTGTGATACACCCGGGAGATCAGGGGGAGGGAATTGGGCGGCTCCCCTTTAAGAGAGCAGTAAAGAGCTTCAGGTACTTGGGGGTGCAGGTGGCAAGGAACTGGGGGACCCTCCACAAGCTGAACTTTTCAAGGCTGGTGGAGCAGATGGAGGAGGAGTTCAAGAGGTGGGACATGGTACCGCTGTCGCTAGCAGGGAGGGTGCAGTCAGTCAAAATGACGGTCCTCCCGAGGTTCTTGTTTCTGTTCCAGTGCTTGCCCATCTTTCTCCCCAGGGCCTTCTTCAAGAAGGTAACTAGCAGCATTATGGGCTATGTGTGGGCACATGGCACCCCTAGAGTGAGAAGGATTTTCTTGGAACGGAGCAGGGACAGTGGAGGATTAGCGCTACCCAATCTTTCCGGATACTACTGGGCGGCGAACGCATCGATGGTGCGCAAGTGGGTGATGGAGGGGGAGGGGGCAGCTTGGAAACGTATGGAAAGGGCGTCCTGCGGCAATACAAGCCTGGGGGCGCTAGTAACGGCACCATGGCCGCTCCCCCCCACAAGGTATACCACGAGTCCGGTAGTGGCGGCCACCCTTAAAATCTGGGGGCAGTGGAGGCGACACAGGGGGGAAGTGGGGGGTCTGATGGCGGCGCCACTGAGAGGGAACCACAGATTTGTCCCGGGGAACGCTGGCGGGGGATTCCAGAGCTGGCACAGGGCGGGCATCAGGCAACTGAGGGACATGTTCATAGAGGGGAGGTTTGCGAGCCTGGGAGAGCTGGAGGAGAAATTTGAGCTCCCCCCGGGGAACACGTTTAGATACCTGCAGGTGAAGGCATTTGCCAGACGACAGGTGGAAGGATTTCCCTTGCTTCCCGATAGAGGGGTGAGTGATAGGGTGCTGTCAGGGGTCTGGGTCGGAGAAGGGAAGGTCTCGGACATCTACAAAATAATGCAGGAGGTGGAGGAGGTATCGATAGAGGAGCTGAAAGACAAGTGGGAAGCGGAGCTGGGAGAGCAGATAGAAGATGGGACATGGGCGGATGCCTTAGAGAGGGTTAATTCGTCGTCGTCGTGCGCAAGGTTGGGCCTCATCCAATTTAAGGTGCTGCACAGAGCCCATATGACGGGGACTAGGATGAGTCGGTTCTTCGGGGGTGAGGACAGGTGTGTTAGGTGTTCGGGAAGCCCTGCGAACCATGTGCATATGTTCTGGATGTGCCCAGCACTGGAAGAGTTCTGGGAGGGGGTGGCGGGGACGGTATCGAGAGTGGTGGGAACCAGGGTCAAACCAGGGTGGGGGCTAGCGATTTTTGGGGTTGGGGTGGAGCCAGGAGTACAGGAGGCAGGGGAGGCCGGAATATTGGCCTTTGCGTCCTTGGTAGCTCGGAGAAGGATCTTGATTCAGTGGAGGGACACAAGGCCACCAAGTGTTAACACCTGGTTAAACGACATGGCAAGCTTCATCCAATTGGAAAGAATCAAATTCGCCCTGAGAGGGTCGGTACAGGGGTTCTTCCGGCGGTGGCAGCCCTTCCTTGACTTTCTGGATCAGAGATAGGAACTGGAGGCCGAAACAGCAGCAACCGGGGAGAAAGGGGGGGGGGGGAAGGGAGGGGGGGGGGATAGCAACGAAGGGAGCACGTCAGCGGGGGGTCGCGGCCAATGACTGCCCGAGGCCATCAGTAGAAAGGGAAAAACGGTTTGGTTGCTAGACTGGTAGCGCGGGGGGGGGAGAGGGGGGGGGGGGGTGCGCGCGGGGGAGGGCGTGGGGAGGATTTTCCAGGGGGGATTTGTTGTGTTATAATTTAAAATGTAGTAGGGGTAAATGTTTGTATCGAAAAATTTCAATAAAAATTATTTTAAAAAAAAAAGAGAAAGGGGTGATGATGTAGGTGCACCCACAGTGCTGATAGGAAGGGAGTTCTGGGATTTTGACCAGCAACAGCGAAGGATAATTTAATGTATTTTAAATACAGAAATTAAAATGATATTTCAGTGTATTTAGCGATTCTGAAATAATTGAGCAATGAAGGAAATGTGGGGCGGGATTCTCTGATCCTGAGGCTAAGTGTTGACGCCGTCGTAAACGCCGTCGCATTTCCCGATGGCATCAATGTGGCCTCAGGAGCAGCGATTCTGATCCCTACAAGGGGCCAGCACAGCACTGGAGTGACCCACACCGCTCCAGCTGCCGATCCCCGGCGTCAGATGGGCGTCACGGGGCTGTGCATGCGCAGTGGCTCTCTTCTCTGTGCTAGCCCCGACGCAAAATGGCGTAGGGCTAGAGGGGTCGGCGTGGAGCAAAAGGGGCCCCCAGCCCGAGAGGCCAGCCCGCCGATTGGTGGGCCCTGATCACGGGTCAGGCCACAGCGGAGGCACTACCTGGGGTTGGTCCCCCCTCCCCCCGCACCAGGCCGCCCCCGGATGGATCCACGCCGAGATCCCACCGGGTAAGAGCAGGTGTGAACAGCGCCAGGGGGACTCGGCTTTTTTTGCGTGGCCGCTCGGCCCATCCCGGGCGGAGAATCTCCGGAGGGGGCCGGCGCTGTGCCGACCTCGCCAGTGCCGATTCTCCGCTCTCCAGAGAATTGGCAGACCGGCGTCGGGGCAGCATGGCGCGATTCGAACCCATCCCAGCGATTCTCCGGCCCGGCCCCAGGGTGAGAGAATCCCTCCCGTAATGTCCCCACAGTTTTCAAAGGGAGGGTCCATTTAAGACCCTTCGCGGATCACCAGCAGGCCACTGATTCACCTCTCCCCACACTCCACCCCACCGGCTAGGTTTGTGTCGACTGCGGCTCAGTTGGGAGCCCTCTTGTCTCCGAGTCTGAAGATTTTGGGTTCAATTCCCACACAAGAAACCTGACCACAAGGTATCAGCTGGCACCTCAGTGAAATACTGAGAAAGTGCTGCAGTGCCAGGGGTGCTGCTTTTAGTTGAGACATTAATATCTGTACTCTCAGGTGGATATAGAAGATCCCCAACCCCTGTCTTGCAGAGGAGCATTCGTGTCCTGAATAATATTCATCATTTTAAAAAATAGATTATAATGAAAATTATGACATTGTTGTTATTGGAAGCCTGTTTGACGCAAAATTTGCTGCTGTATTTCCGACATTACACCAGTGACTGTAATCTATTGCCGGTCAAATACTTTGGGACATTCTGAAGTCGTGGAAAGGTGCTTTATAATTCTGAGTTTATTCTTTCAGAGAAAGGAGAACAAACTCTCTCCGTGACAAGGGCCTGGGAGAGGAGGTTGCATAAGGTGCAAAACAGGAGGCCCAGGCTCAACTCGCAGCTTGGGCCTTTACCAACTGCACATAAGCGGACCAAGTTCTAACACTTGAGATCCAATGGTCCTGGAGCGATACCTGTCTTTGTATTGACACGGTGCATTCTGGGTGATTTTGTTCGCCCTCCCACGCAGGCACCAGCCCACTGAAGAACCACTGGAGATGCCCTCACATCAAGATTGCAGATTGGGCTGGGGCAGCTGGAGTGTTTAGACAGGGAGGAGAGGGAGCACATCTTGCCATCTTCAGAATCATTCCGAATTCCTCCTCGGCGATATTAATCTCTGATGTGTTGGGTGCTCTGGATCCGTGGAACACATACAGGCTACCAACACTTAAAATAGTACAACACTATTTTATTAAGCTGGAAACTGTTGAACATACTTTCACTGTGGGTCGACACTATGTTAGATTAAACTAAAGACCTATGCCTAGCCTAACTAGTCTATGCACTCAGCACGTGGTGAAGATCTGTGCTACAAGGTGTGAGCTCTGTTCTTCTGAAAGGCTGCATCCCGAATGAGCGGGAAAACTGATGCCCTCTGTCTTTATAGTGAGTGTTGCTCTAACTGGTGATTGGCTGCGGTGTTGTGCGTGTCGATTGGTCCTACTGTGTTTCCATCAGTGTGTGTGTCTGCACCATGATATACTGGTGTATATTATGACAATCTCTAAACCTCCCCTGCACAGGGGGAGTGTGACAGAGTGAGTGAGGGAGTAAATGAGTGTGTGAGGGTGAGTGAGTGTATGGGGTGAGTGAGTGAGTGTGAGAGAGAGAGAAAACCCTGGGACTGAGTGAGCTGCACACACACACACACACACACGCACGCACACACATACACACACAGGCTATTTGTTGCGGACACTCCTACCTCCCCAAAAACGTATCCACATGCCAGGCAGAGAGAGAAGGAAAACCTTACTGAAAGGAAACCTACTTTTGTATGGATTCCGCCAACGCCAGCTCGTGTGGGCCACCAGAGGCGAATACAAAATCGGCGTAAGTTAAACCCAACTCCTTATCACCAGCCCATGGAATCTCCTCCCCCTTCTCTGTTGACCAGGACTTGGGGACTATTCTGTCTCTTGCTAACTCTGCTGAAAAAAGGCAAAACAAAAGGTGTATTTTTCTGTTGCTTGGCAGTTTTTAATGGTAACCTTTATTAATGACTGAATTTTTAAAGGCATCCATTTATTGCTTTGACATTGATTTTTGTTTTTGCCCAGCAACTTGTTAACTTTTTTTATATCTTTACGCTTTTTTTTTGAACTCACGTTTACGTTGTGCCAAACCACATCTCGGGCAGCTGCGGCTGGCTTTCTTGTCGAAGGGGAATGAGAAGCTCACAAGAGTTCCGCAGTTTCTCGGAGGGCTTGCAAAAGAG
Source organism: Scyliorhinus canicula (assembly GCF_902713615.1). NCBI lineage: Eukaryota > Metazoa > Chordata > Chondrichthyes > Carcharhiniformes > Scyliorhinidae > Scyliorhinus > Scyliorhinus canicula. Next base: position 19,270,259 of record NC_052160.1, on the reverse strand, counting down.
GTTATTTATTTACACAGTAAAAAGGGGGAAGTGATGGAAATGTTCAGCACATCTGGTGGGGTCTGTGCAGAAAGAAACTGGGTCACTCCTTCAGTAGAACCAGCGCAGTTTGTGGACCTGAAGCACTGACGTTGCTTCTCTCGCCACAGATGCTGCCTGGCCTGCTGAGTATATCCAGTATGTTCGGGTTAACTTTTCAGCATCAGATTTCCAGCACCTGCAGTACTTTACTCTCCTATTATGTGCATCATACTTGGCATTTGTAAGTGTGGCTGGTTCCAATTAAAATTAGAAAATATTCATCACTCAATGCAAAGTGTATTTTTTCTTTTCAACAATGTCCGTTGCACAGATAGAAGTAGTACATTATTGCCGGGGAATTGGTTGGTGCTAATTTACCGGAAAGTTTTGCCATTTTTTTCATTTGTACATGGGATTGTTGTTTGTGGTGCTTGTGAGGTTCAAGTCTTTGTAATGTTGATATCTGGGTGTCGCATAGAACCGGATTCAAAGAAGCAGAGCTGGTTGCATATTATGAATGACCATGTTGTGTGTAATTGTCTAACAAAGCCTTGGTTATAAACTGGATCACACTGAAACCTGACCTTTCCATGTACTTTATAAATAGAGGCAGAGAGTACAGAAGCCAAGAAGTTTTCGCTGAGCCCATATTAAACACTGGCCGCAATTCTCCCATCAGGAGACTAAGTCCCGACGCCAGAGTGAAAACCAAAATTTTTCACTCCGCCGCTCCTAGCACCCTATTCGCCCGCCCCCGGGGGGCTAGGAGCGGCGCCACGTCATTTACGTGCGCCGGGCCTTGGCACCGCATAAAAGCGGCACCGCATAAATGACGCAGCCCATGCCGCGTAAATGACGTCACCCGGGCATGCGCAGGTTGGCCGGCGCCAACCCGCGCATGCGCGGTTGCCGTCCTCCCCGCAGCCGTCCCGCAAGAAGGTGTCGGATGGATCTTGCGGGGCGGCAGAGGACAGGAGGTCCTCCTTCAGAGAGGCCAGCCCGCCGATCGGTGTGCACCAATCGCGGGCCAGACCCCTATTGAGGCCCCCCCCCCGGTGTGCAAGAACCCCCTCCCCCCCCCAACAGGCCCCCCCCAGCGTTCCCACGCTGTTCCAGCCGGCAGCGACCAGGTGTAGACGGCACCGGCGGGAACCCGTCGTGTTGGGTAGGCCGCTCGGCCCATCCGAGCCGGAGAATCAGCGCTCGCCTCTGATGCATTTGCATCCTTTCTCAAGTAAGCAAACCAAAACTGCGCAGTGCTACAGATGCGGTACCAACTCAGCCTGTTTGCCCGCGTTATGCACCTTTCTCTGGCCAGCGAATTCTGGGGTGGGACTCAAACCCGGAACTTCTGGCTCAGAGGCAGGGGTGCTACCCAATGTACCACACGGCCTCCTTCTCTAAAACCACCTGCATCAAATCCTCTCATAACCGTTAAAACCTCCGGCAAGTCATCTCTCAGTCTCGTATTTTCTAGAGAAAAGAGCGTCAGCCTGTTCAATCTTCCCCAAATGGTACAACTTCAGTTTTGGTATCATCTTAGTAAGCCACTTTATCCAGTGCCTCTTTTTTGGTTTATAATACACTGACAGTGCTCCAAATGTGGTCTAACCAAGGTTATGCATGTACATGTTTAACATGAACCAATTTTTTGGTTTAAAGTTTTCTCTATAACAAGAGAAAAGAATAGCACTGGTGACATGTATGATAACGCAACAGGTATAAACAGCAAAACCTCTATATTAAAATCTTTGTTTATCTGCTCATTAGGCAGTGAGTAGGGCACACAACCTGATGAGGTGACAGGCCCTGCCGACTGAGCCACACCCGACACGTACCTCACTTTCACCGTTATTATCGCCGTGACAACCGTCACTGGCACCATCATCGCCATTTCTTATCACTGCTGCTGGCACCAACACAATCTCCAGCTCATTCAGAATCACAGAACTGTTATGGCGCAGAAGGAGGGCATTTGACCCATCACACCTGGACTGGCCCTCCAAGCGAGCAACAGAACTCAGTGCCATTCCCCTGCCTTTTTCCCTTATCCCGGCACATTGTCTCTATCCAAATAATTATCTAACTCCCTCTTGAATGCCTCGATCGAACCTGCCTTCCACACTTCCAGGCAGCCCATTCCAGATCCAAACCACTTGTGCGAAAAAGTATTTTCTCACATCACATTTGCTTCTTTTGCAAATCACTTTAAATCCATGCCCTCTCGTTCTTGATCCTTTTACAAGTGGGAATAATTTCTCCCAATCTACGCTGTCCAGCCCCCTCATGATTTTGACCACCTCTGTCAAATCTTTGACTTCTTCTCTCCAAGGAGAACAGTCCCAACCTCTCCAATCTATCCTCACAACTGAGCTTTCCCATCCCTGGAACCACTCTTGTAAACCTCTTCTGCGCTCTCTCCAATGCATCCACAACCTTCCTACAGTGTGGCGCCCAGAACTGTGCACAATATTCCAGTTAAAGTTTAACGGGTGTCTTGTATTATATCACCAGCAACACCGACCGTGCTATCTATGCCACCTTCACTGCTGGCCTTCCACAATCCCAGCCAAATGTTACAGTTGGCACTAGCAGACTCCTGACATTAGTTGCAGGCTGATCGTTCAGGACTGAGCACAGAAAAGAAATGTGGAGGAAGCAACAAGATAAATCTATCTGCCCAAGGTCAAGCACTAAATAAACAGTTAGCTTTTCATTTAAAACTGGCACGCAACCGTCCTTGTATTTATTTGCTGTCAGTAAAACCAAATGTGTTATCGATAAAGATGTAAATTCGAACTGCAGCTCCCAAAGAGCTGATGTGAGCACAGCTCACCAGAGCAAAGGCTCACAGATTTAATTTAAGAGAAAGTAATGACAATTGCTGAGCCATTGTCTAATAAGCACCCGACATAATGGCAGGTATTAAGACATTCAACATTGACGTTGCATGTGAACGAGGCCGAGCTCTAGTGAACGTATACAAACCAATTTGAGTAATCAAAAGAAATAAAGAAAATGCTTTAGTGTTGGGACACCCCATAAACTGTAAATCATCTATCAGCTATTGTATTTAATTTACTGCTACCCAGTGCACCCCCATTACATTGCAGAGAATGGAACACAAAGCCTCGGCTGCATGTGGTGAGAAGGTGCCGCACTATCTGAAGTGCCAATTTTCAGATGCGATGTTAAACCAAGACCCAATGTGACGGGTGTAACATAGAACATACAGTGCAGAAGGAGGCCATTTGGCCCATCTAGTCTGTACCGACCCACTTAAGCCCTCACTTCTACCCTATCCCCGTTACCCAATATGCCCTCCTACCCTTTTTTGGTCACTAAGGGCAATTTATCATGGCCAATCCACCTAACCTGCACATCTTTGGACTGTGGGAGGAAACCGGAGCACCCGGAGGAAACCCCACGCAGACAGGGGAGGATGTGCAGACTCCGCACAGACAGTGACCCAGAAGGGAATCGAACCTGGAACCCTGACGCTGTGAAGCCACAGTACTAATCACTTGTGCTACCGTGCTGACATTTTAATGACATTATTCATAGAAGAGTAGAGGAGTTTTCCTTAGTGCCCTGGCCAATGTTCATTCTTCAACCAACATCGCTGAAACAGATTAATTGGTCATGTATCAGGTCGTTGTTTGCGGGAACTTGCTGAGCACAAATTGGGTGTCACATTTTCCACATTAGAACTATGACTACACTTCAAGAAGTACTGATGGGCTGTAAAGCATTTAAAAAAAAATTAATTTAGAGTACCCAATTAATTTTTCCAATTAAGGGACAATTTAGTGTGGCCAATCCACCTACCCTGCACATCTTTGGGTTGTGGGGGCGAAACCCACGCAAACACGGGGAGAATGTGCAAACTCCACACGGACAGGGACCCAGAGCCAGGATCGAACCTGGGAACTTGGCGCCGTGAGGCAACAGGGCTAACCCACTGCCCCACCGTGCTGCCCCTGTAAAGCATTTTTTGAGATTATCTGAAGTCATGTAAATTCTATTATCTTTCCCTTTTTCAACATTAAAAATCAATTGTAAAGCGTATTAGTGTCAACGAGGAGCTTTCCCCCACACCGTGGGTAAGACCATACGACATCGGAGCAGAATTAGGCCACTCGGCCCATCGAGTCTGCTCTGCCATTCAATCGTGGTTGCTATTTTCTCATCCCCTTTCTCCTGCCTTCTCCCCATAACCCCTGATCCCCTTATTGATCAAGAACCTATCTATCTCTGTCTTAAAGCCACTCAGTAGATAGACACCAGCAAGAAGGAGCAGAAGTGGGAAAACTTTTGGATTTGATTTTTTTTTTGCCTGAAGCAGGATGGAATATTCAGCCAAATTTCTAGATATAGATTTCGCTGAGTAATAGATTATGCGCTGCGATTGGGAGAAAGAAATTTCTAACTGTAAGGAGAAATGAGTCATTTCGAAAATGGTAAATGGAGGGAGAGTTTTTCAAAAACTTTCAGCCAAAGGAAAGCACAATGCTCCTTCTCACAACAGATTCCAAAAATACTGGACATGAATCCAAATTAAATGTCAAAAATCTGAATATCTGAGGGACGTGCTGTCAGATCCCAGTGAAATGAAATCTTGTGCTTTCAACTCTTGTGTCTCCTTTTAGTCTTTCATGTGTTGGAAGTGAGGGAATGTTAGGCATATGTACTGCTCAAATTTCTAGTTTGTCTCTCACTCCACATTCCATGTTATTACTTGCTTTTATGTGAATACTCAGCCACTTTATGAGTTGACAGTGTCTGTGAGATGGTATCAGCTTTTTATTTAAGCTATTAGTCCATATCTGTCAGGTTCATAGGTTGACACATATTAAGTTTCTTCACATGTCATTAGAATGGAGAACTCCAGAATATCTTGCCTTTTTGCAATGACTCCCAAACCCTCCACTTAGAAGGACAAGGGTGAATGTTACCGCCTCTAAGTTCCCCACAAAATCGCACACCATCGCCAAGTGGCATTATATCGCCACTTCCTTCACTGTCATTGGGTCAACATCTTTGAGCTCCCTGTCTGACAGCATGTGTCCGCCATGCAAACTGCAATGGCTCAAGACGGCCCACCACCTCCTCCTTAAGGGCAACTGCGGATGGACAGCGAATGCTGCCCTTACCAGCAATGCTCACATCTTGAGAATAAATAGATAAATAATCACAGCAAGCAGCCATATGGAAACTCAATTGAGAAGGGAGATATGGACATGCATGAATAGTCCCACCATTTACTATGGAGAAAGAACTACTAGAGGAGGCTCTGAATAGAGTCAAAAACAGGATGGCATGGAAGAAATGGATATCGGGTCTGCATACCTGACCTGGGATGGAGGTCTTGTGGCAGAAGGGGTAATGTCCCTGGGCAGGATTCTCTGATCCTGAGGCGGGACTTGAACCTAGTCCTTCCAGACCAGAGGCAGGGGGCGGATTCTCTCAGCCCTGGCTGGGCTGGAGAATCGCCTGTCCGGGCACGAATCACGTGACGCCGTCAACAGGCCCTCAGGAGCAGCGATTCTGACCCCTACAGGGGGCCAGCATAGCACTGGAGCCACTCCCACACCGCTCCAGCTGCCGATGCCAGCGTCAAATGGTGCCACGGGTCTGCGCTTCCCTTCTCCGCGCCGGCCCCAACGCAACATGGCGCAGGGCTACAGGGGCCGGCGTGGAGCGAAAGAGGCCCCCAGACCAAGAGGCCAGCCTGCCGATCAGTAGGCCCCGATTGCGGGCCAGCCCACAGCGGAGGCCCCCCTGGGTTCGGATCCCCCCTGCCCCCCCCACCCCACCAGGTCAGGCCGCCCGGGGATGGATGGACACCAAGGTCACGTCGGGTAAGACCACACGTGGACAGCACCGCCGGGGCTCAAATTTTTTGTACGGCCGCTCGGCTCATCCCGGGCAGAGAATCGGCAGGGCGGGGCCGCTGACCGGCGGTGCGCCGATCGCGCCAACGCCAATGCCGCCGAATCTCCGCTCTCCTAGTAATAGAAACAAGTTGGAACTTCTACCATCCCTCTCCAGACCACAACATGCCTGTAAAAAGTACATGTTGCCACAAAAGAATGGACCTTCAGAGTGAACAGTAACACATCACCTGGCCTGATGGAATTTTAAAAGACCGTGCATATCTTAAACTTCATCCACAAAGCTTGTTTAAATATAGATGCTGAGCACACACTTTATATTGGCTTTGTCAATTGGTGAGAGCGGTGAGAATCGAGTTAGTGTGCATTCATCTTTGGAATCTAACTGTGCATCTCTTTTGCCATGGTGAAGATGGTAGGCCAACAGATGCAGGACGTGTTTCCACTGATTTTAAACGTATATTGATGCAGACAGCATGAGAGTTCAAAGTTCCCACATGTTGACTATTTTGTGCCAGAATGGTACAACACCAACTCCTGCCTCTAGTGGCCAGTAGTGAGTTATTGAACTGCCCTCTTCTGGCAGAAAATAGAAAGAGCAGCATCTCAAACCATTCCATCAGCGCTTTTAGACTGATATCTCCTGTCGTTCTGGGCAGCAATGAAAAAGGCCTTTGAGTCAAATATCTATGGATTGCAATATCTAGCAGAATGAGAAATACCTGAGTGGCAAGATTTAATGTCAAAATCCTCTACAATCTGAAGCAATAATCTGTTAATTTGCATTTATCAGACCCTAAATATTAATATTTGAACAACATATTTATATATGAGTATTTTCACTATAACCTTGAATCTGAGTATTACACAGTATTCTTTGATATTGTAAAATAGCAGGAAATAAATACATTTGTAATATTGCCTATCTGTTATAATTTGACTGCCAGAGATGTTTTTATAATCCCCAATCCCAACCTTCCACAATTGCCCCATTGCCGTCAAGAATTGAACATTGATCTCGCGAACACTGCCGTGAGATATCAGGGCGGTTATAAATAAATGTGTTCTTTTCACTTTCTTTGAACGTTTTCATTTATTATCTGGAACCTCCTCCAGTCCCACACCCCTCTGCGCTCCTCTGATCCTGTGCATTCCCAATTGTGAGTGCTTCTCCTGTGGTGGCCTAGTTACTCCAGAATACCCTCCCTCCATGGTTGTAACGGCACTGCTTTGCTGAGGTTGATGTGGGGGGGGGGGGTTTGGCGGGGGGTGTTCCCAGTGCTAAGATGCATTATTGTTGTAAAAATGTAAGAGAGCTGGCACTTGATGGGACAAGAACGGAGATGTTAGAGTTCCGACTATTTATAGCTCTCAATTGTACAGTCACACAAAGCAAACGATAAAACAAAGAATGATCAAGGTATGAATTATCAATGAGTATGGGGACAACACCCACCTCAGAATGATACAATTAATCTCCAGCTATCCACTATTTCATGCAGAGTTTGATGCAGGAACATTCAACATTGAGACTCTACACGGAATAAGGGATGATTGGAGATGCACAGCAGTATTTTGTGCAGTGAATCCATTAGGGGGCATTAACCTCAGGGCAACAAACTGAAGCTGGTGTCCCCAACTGTTCTGTCCTCCATGTGACGAGAGCAGTACGGTAGCACAGTGGTTATCACTGTGGCTACACAGCGCCAGATTCCCAGGTTCGATTCCCAGCTTGGCTCACTGTCTGCTCGGAGTCTGCACGTTCTCCCCGTGTCTGAGTGGGTCTCCTCCGGTTGCTCCGGTTTCCTCCCACAAGTCCCGAAAGACGGGCTGTTAGGTAATTTAGACATTCTGAATTCTCCCTCTGTGTACCCGAACAGGCGCCGGAATGTGGCGACTAGGGGCTTTTCACAGTAACTTAATTGCAGTGTTAATGTAAGCTTACTTGTAACAATAAAGATTATTATTATGGGACAATGACTTCTGATTTAGCCAGGTAAGTAAACTGGTTATTCCTCAGTTTCTGTAGAACCCTTGATATCAATACATTTATCACCTTAGTAATGCATGTCACTGTGCCCCCGGACCACATTAACAGATCAGTTTTCACTTACACATCAGTTCGATAAGGCTACATCTGCAAAATGAAGGTTACAGGGAGAGATGAAGGCAGACAGGATTAAAAATTTACCCTTTTCAACCATGTAGAGGATAATGGCTCCTGCGCTGCTTGGAGAGGCTGCTGCATTGCTGATGTACATCAGCTGCCAGGTCTGCCAATGTCCTGATTTCAACATTTTCATCCTTGTTTTCAATTCCCTCCCTGACCTTGCCCCCCCCCCCCCCCCCCCCCCCCCCCCCCCCCCCCCCCCCAAGCTCTCTAACTTCCTCCGGCCCTGTGGTTCCCCGAGATCCGTGCACTCTCTCCATTTTGGACCTCGTGTGGCATCGCTGATTTTTATTGCTGCTCCATTGGTGGTGGCGCTGTTAATCACCTTGGCCCTAAGCTCCGCAATTCTCGCCCTAAATCTCTCTGCCCCTTTTCTTAGAACCTACCTCCTTGAGCTTTCTGCTCACAAATCTTAATCTCACTTTATTAGGCTTAGGGTCAAATTATATTTAACAATAGCTCCTGTGAGGTGCCTTGGGATGGTGTACTACATTAAAGGCGCAGGTTGATGTTAGTCCTTTTGGCCAGTATTGAGTTGTGGAGATGTAGGGACAAGGCAGTACATTGTCTGGGTAGCTTTCTTATAAACTGCTCCCTAATGGGCCAGTGATCTTGCTTGTTTTAATTCTCCCGATATTCTTCAATGGTTCACCATAGTAAAATGGTTTTCTTTCATTTTTAACAGCTGTGAGCCAAGGATTGATGTGCTGACAATGGTTGATGTAAGCAGGATTTTAGACTATGATAATTGTGTCCTTGAATGCTATCAAGAGGTGACTGTAACTGGGCCCCATCAGACCCATTGAAAACACCCGAGAGATGAATGCAGCAAGCAGGCCTGATACCTTCTCTGACGCAAAATGGACTCCAGAGGTCGGGTTTACCGGACCCTTCCGCCGGCAGGTTCTTTTCCGATCCGCCAGAGCCGACGTGGATTTGAATGGCATTTTCCGTCACGGAGGAACCTGCCGTGTCGGGGCCGGAAAATCACGGCCTAGGAGTACATCAGACGCCATGGCCAGAAGGCAGAATTGACAGGCCCCAGACACTGTAAATTTGAATTGCTCACACTGCATTCTGTATACATGACCGTGTTTAACAGTGCAGTCATGTCGAAAATAACCGGTTCAATAACTGGTCCAATTACTTCAAGCAGAGATAATTGTACGTAAATAATATGATCAGTAGCACTAACTGGATCCATTTACTCAACATTTAACTTCATCTCACTTGCGAAGCAGATATGTGTAGACCTATGCCACATGTTCCTACATCAGTCACTAAGCCTTTGACCTGCGAAAGAAGATTGGTTTCTGTGCTGTTTCAAGGCGACACCATTACGCTTGCTTTCTTGATCTTTTACAAGATCACAGATAATTATGGATGTGTCATTCAGCCAATTTTATTTCATCCATGCAGAGAGATCCTACAGTCCAAGCATCTAACTGTCTCCTAAATGAATCCAGTGTTGTCATTTTGTGTACCATTCAAAGGGGTCTATTCCACCCATTGACTCGTCTTCGATGAAGAAGGATTTTCTATCATCGATCTCAATGTTGCTCCTACTAGCTTGAATCTGGAGTACCCTTGTCCTATTCCCCCGAATTAATGTGAAGTATCATTTAAATAGTACTGAACTTGGAGTAGAGTGCATATTCTGATCTCCATACTGTAAAAGGATGTGTAGTTGCTGGGGGAGGTACAAAAGAAAACGGACAAGATGATATCGTGTGGCGTATAAATTCCCATTCTCTTCCCACACCTAGTGGTGGACTAAGGCAGATTTTTGTAGGTTTCCATTTCTGGTACAGATCACAAGTCTGTCGCCAGGGGCTTGTATCTTTGAGGGGGCGCCAGTACACATCAAGCATGGCTGACCAGGAATCCCTCTCACCCTTTCCCACCAGCCATTGACGTGTTCAGAAGGATTTACGGGTTGACAGACTCAACCTGTTTCGCTGTCAGTTCTTGGGGTGGGACTCGAACCCAGAACTTCTGGTTCAGAGACATGGACGTTACGCGCTGCTTCGTGGAGTATAAATGCCAGCACTGATCTGTTGGGCTGAATGGATGCTTTCTGTGTTGTAAATTCAATGTAATGTATATTATTGCTGAGTTGCCTTTTCAATTCCTCAGCCTTGTGCATCCCCGTAAGATCATCCCCAGAAATCTTCCTTCCATACCAAAAAGTCTAAATTTCTCCTGTCTTTCTTCATAACAGCTGGATAACTACTCTCCCTATTTTTATTTCCTTTTAGATGTGAATAATTTATTCTCCATTAGAATCATCAACCAAGTGCTTTGAGTGCCAACACTCTGAGCATCAAAGGCGATGTTCAAAAGTGACATTCTCTTTATTGTATGTTGAGGGCAATAGTATCCCTGGTCTCACTGTTGCAATGCTTTATGGGTAGTATTTTAGCCAACATTGTTGCTGTGTATTCTGCCTTTTTCTGAGAATTTTAGCTCATGATGACAGTGGAGAAGAAAATCTAGCCAACATTTTCTTCATGAATTACAAATCTGTGGAGAGATCACATAGCCTACGCCGGCAATAATTTGCCTTCATTCCCAGAATGTTTTGCACGGTAAAGAAACAATATCAACTCCCAAAATGAAAAGAAATTCTTCTGAACACAAGAGCTCAATTGACAAAAGAGTTTTCTTTTTACGAGTAGGTTTATTAAGGCAGTATCCTTTCTCAAGGCCACCTTTTAGGTTTCTGCTCACAAGGAGTGGGGAATGATAATGCCCGTAATGGAGTGTGATGTGTAACTTTAGCGTCTCTATGGGTTTTACCATGGAACACTTGGGCTTTCAGGAATTCACAGCAGCCCTCAAATCTCTGGGGGTCTCAAATCTCAGCTGGGTTGTCAATGGAGTGTGTTGAGTGAGAAAAAAACATTTCTTCAGAGGGAGAAAGGGGAAACAAGCGAATCAATTCGACGTTAAACAAAAGAAAGAGTTGCATTTTTATAGGCGCCTTTCACCCCGCATTATCTCTCAAAGTCTGTCATCGAAGTACTTCCTAAAGTGTAGTCATTGTAAATTAAACACAGCAGTCAGTTTGCACTCAGAAAGCACCCACAAACAGCAATGTAATAATGACTGTATCATTTGCTTTCAGTGATATTGGTTGGGGGCCAATATCAGCAGAACTCTACTGATCTTACTCGAAATAGTGGCATGGAATCTTTTACATGCATGTCAGAGGTCAGACAGGGTTTAATATCTAATCCCTTGGGTGACACCTTCGACAGTGCTCCACTCCCTCAGCCCTGCACTGAGAGCGTCAGACTTGAATTTCTGCTCGAGTCTCTGGAGTGGGTTTGAACCCACAGTCTTGCAGTCCATAGAGGGGTAGGCTTTCCAGTGAATCTCAGCTAATTACACAAGTGGCTCCTTTCAGAGTTTTGATGGTTGAGGCATAATTATATATCGTCTGTTGCTTCCTTCACTCAACGTGTGCATTGCAGCACTGGTGGGTGGGGCGAGGTAAATATTTGAAAAGAAAAAGGAGCGACAAATGGTCCATTTGGCCCTAGTTGAACCATGGAGGGGCTCGGAATGAATCTCCATTCCCCCAATCCAGAGTGCGGAGTGGCGGTGGGTCTCGGCTGGGGACGGTGGATCCACAACAATGAGGGAGGGAGGTAGGGGTAATTAGCCGCAGCAAAGCCTCGCAGTGAAATGGGAATTAGCCAGGATTCACTGCTCCGAGTTACCATATTCTGGAAGCTCACATGCCCGCACCCCCTCCATCACCCGCTCCAGCACCCCCTCCCACACCCCCTCCATCACCCCTCCACCATCCTCTCCCGCACCCCCTCCACCACCCTCTCCCACACCCCCTCCACAACCCCCCCCAGCACTCCTTCCACACAGTTTGAACTCATCCATTAACAAAAATCATAACGACAATAGGGCAGAGAGCAATGGTGATGAATCCCCTGGAGGATTAGCCTGGCTGCCAAGCTCACTCATGGACAATGGCAACTTGAGCTGGCGCCTGCAGAATTGTAGTTCTTTGGATTGCCCATCATTATGGTTCATGTGGAGCCTGCACTTCTTATTGATTCATTAGGTGGCCCTGCAGTCACTGGGACACAGGGGCTGGAGGTGTTGTTGGTCCTCAGCCGGGTTGGAGATGGGGAAATCACAGCTTCCCTCATGGGGTAAGCTTCAAAGCATCAGTCTGCAGATAATCCACCATTAACCTGAACTAGGGGCAGCAGGGTAGCATGATGGTTAGCATAAATGCTTCACAGCTCCAGGGTCCCAGGTTCGATTCCCGGCTGGGTCACTGTCTGTGTGGAGTCTGCACATCCTCCCCCTGTGTGCGTGGGTTTCCTCCGGGTGCTCCGGTTTCCTCCCACAGTCCAAAGATGTGCGGGTTAGGTGGATTGGCCATGCTAAATTGCCCGTAGTGTCCTAATAAAAAAGTAAGGTTAAGGGGGGGTTGTTGGGTTACGGGTATAGGGTGGATACGTGGGTTTGAGTAGGGTGATCATGGCTCGGCACAACATTGAGGGCCGAAGGGCCTGTTCTGTGCTGTACTGTTCTATGTTCTATGTTCTATTGATTCTTCCACAATTGATGAGATCCACGAGGGATCATAAACCAAGAATGGATTTGCTTTGCTGGGAAACGGATTAAAAATGTGAAAAGTTTCAGCTGTTTCCGTATATGATGCCAGCGATGTCAGGAAAATGGCAGGAACGTCAATCATTGGCTCCAAGTTGTTAACAACCACAGCCCCTGTGATTTTTGTTAATGGATGAGTTCAAACTGTGTGGAAGGAGTGCTGGAGGGGGTGGTGGAGGGGGTGTGGGAGAGGGTGGTGGAGGGGGTGCGGGAGAGGATGGTGGAGGGGGTGATGGAGGGGGTGTGGGAGGGGGTGCTGGAGCGGGTGATGGAGGGGGTGCGGGAGGGGGTGGTGGAGGGGGTGCGGGAGAGGGTGGTGGAGGGGGTGGTGGAGGGGATGCGGGAGAGGGTGGTGGAGGGGGTGCGGGAGGGGGTGCGGGAGAGGGTGGTGGAGGGGGTGGTGGAGGGGATGCGGGAGAGGGTGGTGGAGGGGGTGGTGGAGGGGATGCGGGGAGAGGGTGGTGGAGGGGGTGGTGGAGGGGATGCGGGAGAGGGTGGTGGAGGGCGTGGTGGAGGGGGTGGTGGAGGGGATGCGGGAGAGGGTGGTGGAGGGGGTGGTGGAGGGGATGCGGGAGAGGGTGGTGGAGGGCGTGGTGGAGGGGGTGATAGCTTTGCTTCCTGCTTTGCATCAATTGTGGCTTCTTTTTGTGTCACTCTCGCACATCTGTCGTATCAACAACCTTCGTTTACATAGCAAACATTCCAAGGAGCTTCACGGGCGAGGAATCAAACAAAAGTTGACATCGAGCCACATAAGGAGAGATGAGGCAGATGCCCAAAAGCTTGGTCAAAGAGATAGGTTTTCAGGAGGATCTTTAGAGGAGGAGAGTGAGGAGGAGAGGCGGCATGATTTAGGGACATAATTCCAGGGTTTAGTGCCAGCACTGCTGAAGACGCGACCATCAATAGTTAAAATCAGAGGTGCGCAGAATTGGATGAGCCCAGAAATCCTGAGGTCTGGAGGAGGTCCCAGAGATGAACAGGCACCAGGTCAAGGAGAGATTTGAAAATAAGGACAAGGATTTTAATGATGGAGAAAGCACCTTTCTTGCCTTAAATATGAGCTGTACATCTTTTTTCCCCTCATATTATTTCTCATTGATGTGAGATTTTTAAGTACCTTTTTCTAACACACCCACCTTTCAGAAGTTACATTAACTTTCCACTTCATTTTTCTGACGTGGAACTTCCTGAGTTGGATGGTTCATTGTCAAGCTGGAAGCACTAAAGACTCAGGATATTTAGCACAAGTACGCATTGAGGTTGAGACTGACTGGCGTGGTGGGTTCGATTTGTACCTCTGGGACCCAGGTCCAAATATAGCTTGGACTAATGGAATGAAAACCTCTGCTGTGTGATCTCTGTAATGGTTTAACGAGAAATGAGAGCCTCTTTTCAATCATTCATGAAATGTGGTCACTGCTGGCATGGATGCTTCGTTGCATCTCAGCCCCGATTCCTTTCAGGCTGCTAACTTTGGGTTGATGCATTCCTGGAGGTTTGGTCACCTGCCCTCCCGTCCTTGACTCCTCAGCCCTGTCAAACAGCTGGCATCACTATTTCAATACCCAACAAGGAAAAAGATTGAGAGAAAATATACGGCATAGTTTTTTTTTTTAAACACTCCTAAGTTGTCGTTAACTTCTGGGTTCCTGAAGTAATGCCTGGAAGATTAATCATTGATTCCTGAAGCCTCCAGGACAGTCTTGGAAGTTGGCAGCACTAAGTGGGTATAGTTCAAGTGGTCCTAATTGGGAACAAGTTGGTGCTAGGGGATTTAACTTGATGGTGTATTTAAAAATAAATACATTTAGAGTGCCCAATTAATTTTTTCCAGTTAAGGGGCAATTTAGTGTGGCCAATCCACCTACCCTGCACATCTTTGGGTTGTGGGGGCGAAACCCACGCAGACACGGGGAGAATGTGCAAACTCCACACGGACAGTGACCCAGAGTCGGGATCGAACCTGGGACTTCAGCGCCGTGAGGCAACAGGGCTAACCCACTGCCCCACCGTGCTGCCCAACTTGATGGTGTATTAAACAGGGGTTGATTTCTCTCTGGTGCTGATGCTATCACTAATTTGGATGAACACAGGAACAACTGAGTAACCCATTTGAAAAGCAAATCAGCAATAATGCTGCTTAATCACCCATTGACTTTCTATAATAGGTGCCTAAGTGATATAACGAACACTTTGTGCTTCGATCGCAGTGTAACAGTTTTTAGATTGAAGCAGCGATGGGTGGGAAAATAGTTTGTTTGAAGGGTTCTGAAGAACGCTCATCATGAAGAAGGCCACACTTCTTCAATGTTGAAGATTGGTTGTGTCGTGGAAACTTGGGATACCCATCAAATTGGGAGCGGAAGGCCTCGGGAGTTGGAATTCAACTTTTGCAGAGGTGCAGAAGCAGTTATTCTGCTGTCCAGATTTATCCTCCCTGGTGGGGAGTGGGGAGTGGTATATCGTAGCCAAGTTTGTACAATCTGCGCTCTTCCATCAAAATGCTGAATCTCAACCTCCTTGTAACGAACCCGTGTGAGGGAATTTTAATTGGAAAATATGGACAGATTTGGATCAAGTGGGGATGTTAAGGTCAGGAAAATCTGGGGCAAAATTCTCCGATCCCCCGCAGGGTTGGAGAATCGCCCGGGGCCGGCGTAAATCCCGCCCCCGCCGTGGTTGGAAATCTCCGCCACCCGGGAATTGGTGGGGGTGGGAATCGCGCCGCGCCGATCGGCGTGCCCCCTGCGTCGATTCTCCGGCCTGCGATGGTCCGATGTCCCGCTGCTGAGAGGCCAATCCCGCCGACGTGGTTTCAACCACCTCTGGTGGCGGTGGGATTGGCGGCGCGAGCAGGCCCCCGGGGTCCTGGGGGGGGTGCGGGGCGATTGGACCCCGGGGGGTGCCCCCATGGTGGCCTGGCCCGCGATCGGGGCGCACTGATCGGCAGGCGGGCCAGTGCCTTGGGGGCACTCTTTTTCTTCTGCCATGGCGGAGGCGGAAGAGAGGCGGAGGCGCATGCGCCGGTGGTGACGTCAGCGGCCGCTGACGCACTGGCGCATGCGCGAACCGGCAAAGGTCTTTCGGCCTGCCCCGACGCCGGGAGTCAAAGGCCGTTGGCGCCGGTTTTGGCACCAGTCGGCGTGGCGCCAACCACTCCGGCGCAGGCCTAGCCCCTAAAGGTGCAGAGAATTCCACACCTTTGGGGAGGCACGACGCTGGAGTGGTTGGCGCCACTCCGCTACGTTGGGACCACCCGCCCCGCCGGTAGGGGAGAATCCCGACCCTGCTTTCTGACCCAAACCTACCTCCCACCCTCAAGATGGAGGCAACTTCTCTCTCTCTCTCTCTTACCTGACCTGCAGATTGCAGCATCTCCCATGTATGCCCTCCAGTTTTGAGAGCCCGCCAACCATCCTTACATAGAACACTACAGCGCAGTACAGGCCATTCGGCCCTTGATGTTGCGCCGACCTGTGAAACCAATCTAAAGCCCATCTACACTATTCCACTATCATCCATATGTTTATCCAATGACCATTTAAATGCCCTTAATGCTGGCGAGTCCACGACTGTTGCAGGCAGGGCATTCAATGCCCCTACTACTCTCTGAGTAAAGAATCTACCTCTGACATCTGTCCTATATCTATCTCCCTTCAATTTAAAGCTATGTCCCCTCATGCTAGCCATAACCATCCGAGGAAAAAGGCTCTCACTGTAAACCCTATCTAATCCTCTGATCATCTTGTATACCTCAATTAAGTCATCTCTTAACCTTCTTCCCTCTAACGAAAACAGCCTCAAGTCCCTCAGCCTTTCCTCATAAGATCTTCCCTCCATACCAGGCAACATCCTGGTAAATCTCCTCTGCACCCTTTCCAATGCTTCCACATCCTTCCTCTAATGCGGTGACCAGAACTGCACACAATGCGGCCGCACCAGAGTTTTGTACAGCTGCAACATGACCTCATGCCTTCAAAACTCAATTCCTCTACTCTTAAAAACTAACACACCGTACGCCTTCTTAACAACCCTTTCAACCTGGGTGGCAACTTTCAGGGATCTATATACATGGATTTGAGATCTCTCTGCTCATCCACACTACCAAGAATCTTACCATTAGCCCAGTACTCTGTATTCCTGTTACTCCTTCCAAAATGAATTACCTCACACTTTTCTGCATTAAACACCATTTGCCAACTCTCAGCCCAGCTCTGCAGCTTATCTATGTCCCTCTGTAATCTGCAACATCCTTCCGCACTCTCCACAACTCCACCGATTTTAGTGTCATCCGCAAATTTACTCACCCATCCTTCTACGCCCTCCTCCAGGTACTTTATAAAATTGACAAACAGCAGCGGCCCCAAAACAGATCCTTGTGGTACACCACTAGTAACTGAACCCCAGGCTGAACATTTCCCATTAACCACCATGCTCTGTCTTCTTACAGCTAGCCAATTTCTGATTCAAGCCGCTAAATCACACTCGATCCCATGCCTCCGTATTTTCTGCAATAGCCTACCTCAATGGAACAGTAAGCATTCCTTCAATTCAGGGAAAATTCCTGCTGTGTGACTGTTTCCCCACAATGCAGGGCGGTGCCCCCCATTTGACCCCAACGCTGGGGTTCCAACCCCGAACTCAAAATTCCGTCCCACACCCCAAACTGACTGTGAAACATTCTGGGAAATCCTGAGGTTTGGAAAGCCTCTGGGCGGGATTCCCCGCCCCGCCGCACCAGCCCCCTACCGACAGCGGGATTCTCCGTCTGGCCAGCCAGCCAATGGGGTTTCCCATTTTCTCCCAGCTCGGACTGCTTCACGCACAAATGGGTGCGGTGCACTTCACTGATTCTGTTTCCTCTTTTACCAAAATAACACGGGTTCTAAAGCTCCTTCAGAGGTTTTCACACAAGGTCTGTTCATGGGAGAGAACGTGCACTTTGGTACGAATGTCTCTTTACAATGAGGTGCACTGTCTCAGAAGTATGTTGTCTATTGGACTGGTGGACATTGATTGACAAACCACTCGGCATAACTGTAGTTCCCAAGCTCCCTCGTGATCCTTTCCCCCGGCTGATCTCCCTTCTGCTCCCTCACTCTGTCTCCTCAAAGAGTAGGCGCTTGTTGAGGATAAGGTGAAATTTGGGTAATAGATGACGAGGAAGAATATTGAGTTACTACAGATTACAAACCTGTACTATTTACTTATTCCTAATATCTAGGGTGCAGACTACAGACTATGCTTCTTGCGATACAGACTTCATTCTTTGTGTCATTTGCTTGTTAGGTCAGTGCATTTCATCAAATCATCATAGAATTTACAGTGCAGAAGGAGGCCATTCGGCCCATCGAGTCTGCACCGGCTCTTGGAAAGAGCACCCTACCCAAGGTCCACACGTCCACCCTACCCCCAATAACCCAGTAACCCCACCCAACACTAAGGGCAGTTTTGGACACTAAGGGCAATTTAGCGTGGCCAATCCACCTAACCTGCACATCTTTGGACTGTGGGAGGAAACCGGAGCACCCGGAGGAAACCCACGGAGACACGGGGAGAACGTGCAGACTCCGCACACACAACCAAGCTGGGTATCGAACCTGGGACCCTGGAGCTGTGAAGCAAGTGTGCTAAACACAAAGCTACCATGCTGCCCATATTTGTTTTAATAATCTCAGTTTTTCTTACTATACCCATGCTCCCCACTCTAATTTGGAGTAAAACAAAGGCAGCGAGCTGATCCACAGCAACAGAACACCAAGAGTGCCTTATATTTCTTTTGGGTTCATACTGTGTTAGGTTCTCCAGCTCCAGATATCGATGTAGAGAGATAATGAACAGGAGATGCTTGAAATTGAAAAAAATGAGACCAGTTCACTGGAACACTCTCATCACAAGTTACTAAACGTCTAACGATAGTAAAAGGTTAATTTAATTTACCCACTCAAATTATATACCATACTCTGAAAACTCAATAAAGCAAATTGGCTTTCTTTGCAACATGAAGAAAGGCAGACTTTCATTTCTCTGGAGTCTTTCACAGCCTCACTGGGTTCCAAAGGGCTTTTCAGCCAACAAAGTTCTTTTTGACATGTTGTCACAGTTGTAACTTAGGAAATGCAGGGGCCTATTTGAGCGCGGGAACTCCCACAAGCAACTATGACCAGATCATCCCTTCCATGGGCTGACTGAAGGGTAACTATTTCTTCAAATGGTGCTGTGCAATGCTTCCTATCCACCTGCGAGAGAGAAGGTGGCGACCCAGTTTAATATCTAATCCAAAAGATGGTACCTCTGACTGTGCATCACGCCTTCAGTACTGCACTGGATAGGTCAGGATCAAAGGCCATTCTACCATCTGGCACTGTGCATATACTGGTCTTATATCTGGATGAAATCTGAGCTCTAGGATCCTCCAATTCTACCCACCTCTCCCCTTCCCCACCATCCAGCTGTAGATTCCCTGTCTGGCCATAGATGAATAATATGTCTTTGTTAATGATCCTGAACCTCTGTGTAAGCCGTATGCATTGTGTCATCCTGCTAGTCCTTCTGGCTGGCTTTTCACAAGCACCTCACTTCAGTCAAACACAACTATAAATCCTGTGATCAATAAAGAGTGAAGCTGATTAGAATATTATGCGTTGGGATCGATGCCCACAGTGGCCAGGTTGCCCTCCCCCAAGCATTTTTTACCCTTAAATTGCAATTAGATACATACATGATTAAAGGAGCTGTGCCTTTCACCGGTCAGTGTTTTTGGTTTCGGGCAGAAGCAGAGTCATGTATTGCAACCCCAGCAAGTGTGCTAACCACAAAGCTACCGTGCTGCCCATATTTGTTTTAATAGTCTCAGTTTTTCTTACTATACCCATGCTCCCCACTCTAATTTTGAGTAAAACAAAGGCAGCGAGCTGATCCACAGCAACAGAACACCAAGAGTGCCTTATATTTCTTTTGGGTTCTCCAGCTTCAGATATCGATGTAGAGAGATAATGAACAGGAGATGCTTGAAATTGTATCGCAATAATGAGATGAATCCACTTCAGCGCATCGGGCTGGATTTCAGCAGCAGGGCTGAGGGAGGCGGAATGGAGACTGAGGGGTCTCCGAGCTCCCATCTCCATCGTCTCTGCACAATCAAACATCAGATGGCCAATTAATAGCCACCTGACAGGAAGGAGGCGCCAATGATAGCTGCAAGGCAAGCTTGCTTCCCGGCCGCAAGCCCTTCCCCTTCCTCCCTTCCCAACTTACAGTTATCCTTGTTGTATGAGGGGCTAATTCTAACTGTAGTATGCTAATCAGGTACTCTGTAGATCATCAAAGGAAGTGATGCAATGTCACATGAGCTTGCTCTCCTGCAACCATATGGTAAGATGTGCTCCAATAGGTCGGTAGGTGAAAGTTTGGGCGGAATCGGAAATTCCTACTTTAGGTCAATGGGCCCTTTGCCTGTCCATCGAGTTCTCCTCATGAAGAAAGTTGTCAACAATATTGGACCTGACATTATTCTGTGTTTTTCAATAAAGCTCTGCACCATTCACCTTTTGTTTGGGGAAACAATTTGGCAAGCCAATTGGCAGGCCTGGTATTTCTTGGCCATGACTAGTTGACTGCCAGAAGATTGTGATGGGTCTTTTCCTTGAATCACAGCAGTCCATGAACAACTTTGCATCATCTTCAGCTCTAAATCCATTTTCACCCAAATTTGTCTGTGTGATGTCGAGACCTATCCACGCCATAAATCTGCCTATCGGTTCCTCAATTCCCTTATGGTCGTGAAGCATAGAAGATTCTTAGGGAGTCAGACAGGGTTGATGTTGGGAGGATATTTCCACTCATGGGAGAGTGTGGGACTAGAGGGCACAGTCATAGAATAAGGGGTGCTTATTTAAGATGGATTTGAGGAAAAATTTCTTCTCTCAAAGAGTGGGGAATCTTTGTATTCTTTACCCCGGGACGCTATGGATGGCGGACGCGTGAATGTTTTCAAGGCTGTGATCGATTGGTTTTTAATCAGTCAGAGAATTAAGGGTTACAGAGAGAAGTCAGGAGGGTGGACTTGGAGAATGTTGGTTCAGTCATGATCTTATTAAATGGCAGAGCAGGCTTGAAGGGCTGAGTGGCCTATTCCTGTTCTTGTTTCTCATGGCCTTATGTTCTCTCAAAATGAACACATTCTCTCCACTGGCTTTTGCTTTCAATTGTTTCTGACCCTTAATTCCCTGAGGAACCAAACAAAAATCTGTCTATCCCAGTCGCAAATATATTCAACAACAGAGCATCCACAACCCTATGTATAGAGAATTCCAATCATTCACAATTCAATTTTGTGAAGTAATTTCTCCTTAGGTCAGTCCTAAATGATTGGCAAGTATAAAGATTAAGATCATCTTTATTTTATCTTTATCTTTAATAAAGATTATTATTATATTGTCTACCCGAATGGGAACAGAGACCCATAGCGCATGATTAGTCGGGTGTTTCGCGGTGTTTGGAGGGCCGAGACACGTCACGCTATCGAACGGCAATTTGGGTAGTTCGGGGGCCTCAGTGGGGAACCCGCGGCCAAGGCCGGACTTAGTGCCGCTTTCATCACTGAGGAGCTCCGCTCGCTGGAACTCCTCAGTGCAGGAAGAGATCGGGACACCATTTTAAATGGCATGACGATCCCTGGACCACACGACGCGCGAACACTCCCCCCCCCCCAAGCCCCAATTCACCGATAAGGGGGTCCTTGGCACCCACTTCCGCATCCCCCCCCACACCCATGCAGGTCTGATCCCTGTCGCACAAAAAATGCCAGCTTGGCACCTTAAAAGGTGGCAGCCTGGCACACTGGCAGTGCCACAGAGGCATCATGGCAATGCCAGGAAGGCACATAGGTAGCACTGCCAGTGCCCAAGTAACAGCAGCAGTACCAGGGTGCCACCCTGCCCAGAGGGTGACTCCAATCCGCTGGGAGTCACCCAAGAGCCATTCCATTTGGTCCCTGTTTGTGAAGACCAGCACTGAACAGCACTTGCCAAAGTCTCCAAAGATGAGTGAGTTAGAACCCATGCCTTGGTCAGATCTTGGTAATGCATATTAGAGGGAGACTCGCTATCTCACTCTAATAGGCAGATCTGCCAGAAAGTGATCCTGCCCACAATGGGCGGGATTCACATTGCGATGTCCCGGGAGATCACGTTACATCTCGCGAGGTGTGGTGAGCCGGGTTGTACCTGGAAGAGGGATCCCCCGGCATCAACCAGGCACATCGCGCTGCTTTTCCTGGCGCAAAGCCGTCGGTGAATCTTTCCACAGGTCTCACCAAAACCCTGTACAACTATAGCTAGACTTCTTTACTCTTGTACTCCAAACCCCTTACAGTAAAGGCGAACATGACATTTTCTTTCCTAATTGCTGGTTGCACCTGCATGCTAACTTTCTGTGTTTCTTGTACCAGACCACCAAGACTCGCGAGTTAGAACCCCCCCCCCCCTTAACCTTACTTTTTAGGACACTACGGGCAATTTAGCATGGCCAATCCACCTAACCCGCACATCTTTGGACTGTGGGAGGAAACCGGAGCACCCGGAGGAAACCCACGCACACACGGGGAGGACGTGCAGACTCCGCACAGACAGTGACCCAGCCGGGAATCGAACCTGGGACCCTGGAGCTGTGAAGCATTTTCCTCAAGGTTCCTCACCTTTTAAAAATATTCTGCTTTGGATGCAGGAATTTTTTTAAAAGGGGGTTGGATTTTCCAGCCGTTTCTGCCGGCGGTATCTTCCAGCCCAGCCGGTGGGGTTTTCCAGCCCAGCCGGTGGTGCTGTCCAGCCCTGCCAGTGGGGTCTTCCAGTCCCATCGACAGCAAACTCCGGTTCCCCGGCGGCGGAGGGTGTGAACTATGGGAAACCCCGCTGACTGTGATGGGACCTGGGGATGCCGCTGCTGACCAATGACGGGCCACCTCCACCACCGCAAAACACGCCCGGGGGGGGGGGTAGAAAATCCTGCCCGAGAACACAAAGAAACAGAATCCAAACTGGAGAAGGCCACATTCTTCCCATATTATCAAACAAAAAGGGCAATTGATGCTACACAAAAGCTAGGCCCGACCCCAACGTCAAGCGGGGAATTTTTATCACCCGGCGCAATTCACTCCCTGCCTCTACTGTCGTTAAACATCCAAGGGGTCTTCACAGGGGCGGTCATTCAATAAAACTTGACAGGGAGCCACAAAAAGAGACTTAAGGCAGCCGACCAAAGTATGGTCAAAGGGTCAGGCTTCGAGGAGTGAGAGGTAGAAGGCCGGAGACGTTTGAGGGGAGTCCACACACATTGCCGAGGTGATCGAGGTTTGGGGGGGAGGGGGGGGGGGGGGGGGGCGTGCAGCACACACAAGTAACAAGGCAACAATGAGCCCCTGTGAGGAATCGCGGTGCATCCTCTCGAATTTCAAACCACAGCATGGACTGTAAACCCCTTATATTCTTCCATTTCAGCCTGGCCAGATTTACTTTCAGTCAGCCGACTGAGAGGACGGAGATATCTGGTAATTCCAGGCAGGGGCGGTGAGGGTTGAAAGCCGTTCCAGTTCATGACGCTTAGGTTTAGTCTGAAGTGAAAAAAGATCAATTTGCATTTATACAGTGCTTTCCACCAACCATCTCAAAGCTCTACAGTCAATGAAGTATTTTTATTAAGTGTGGCCGATGTTGTCGTGTAGGAAACAGAGCAGCTAATTGGCACATGGCAAACTCTGACACACATCATTGTGATAATGACCAGATAATCTGTTGTGATGTTGAGGGATAAATATAGGCCAGGATACCGGGAATAGCTCCCCTGCTCTTCTTCAAAATGGCGCCATGGGTCCTTTTGCATCCACTCGAGCAGACAGCTGAGCCCTACTGGGCAGCACGGTAGCATTGTGGATAGCGCAATCGCTTCACAGCTCCAGGGTCCCAGGTTCGATTCCGGCTTGGGTCACTGTCTGTGCGGAGTCTGCACATCCTCCCCGTGTGTGCGTGGGTTTCCTCCGGGTGCTCCGGTTTCCTCCCACAGTCCAAAGATGTGCAGGTTAGGTGGATTGGCCATGATAAATTGCCCCTAGTGTCCAAAATTGCCCTTAGTGTTGGGTGGGGTTATGGGGTTAGGGTGGAGTTTTTGACCTTGGGAAGGGTGCTCTTTCCAAGAGCCGGTGCAGACTCGATGGGCTGAATGGCCTCCTTCTGCACTGTAAATTCCATGTAAATACCTCATCTGAAGGACGGCAGCTCCAACAGTGCAGCACTCCCTCAGCCCTACACTGGAGTGACAGCTTCATTTGTTTGTGTTCAAGCCCAAGATGGGACTTGAACCCCAAACGTTGGTTTCAAGAACTGAACCATGGCTGACACCAACAATTCACATCCAGCTTGGCCAAAGGGGCGAGGAGTGTTGAGCTCCAGTTTCAATGAACTGGACAAGTGCAATGATAGAAGAGCTCAGAAACATTGTGTGGGGAGGTGGGGGTAACCCTGTCAAACACAGGCATTCAGCCTACTGTTGAAAAGACCATGGATGTGATTCTCCCGTTTGTAGACTCAATGCTCCTGCCAGCGGGAAAACCAGAGTGATTCCCGCTGGCGCAAAGAGCGACATTAATGTTTTTAACAGAATCGTGTTTTTCGTGTCATTCTGCGGCACATAGTAATTTTTTATAAGAGGATTGGTGTTTTCACTGGACAGAGTGGGATGGGACCTAATCTCTCTGACAGGATCTGTTCCTCAGAGATAAGGGTGCCCCAGTGTCAGAATCCTGATGAAGCCACCCTGATGGCTGGCACGACCCACGCAACCCCCCCCCCCCCCCCCCCCCCGCCCCGCAGTTTCCCCCCTCAGCTCCCCCACCGGATTGCCGGAAAGGATCGCCCTCTCCTCAACCCCACTACCCCAGTCCACCCCCTTCAGCCCCTCCCCCCGTCAGTCCTGGAGGCTCTCGAGGGCAAAGAGACAACGGGCGGAATTCTCCGACCCCCTGCCGGATCGGAGGATCGCGCTGTGCGAATCGCGCCATGCCGCCCCAATGCTGGGACGCAATTCTCTGCAATGCGCAGAATCTGTGCCATTGGCCCCGGCGCCAGTTGGGGTATTTGCCGACTCGCCGGCACGGGCCGCTGCGCCGATTCTCCGGGCCGAGCGGCCGTCAACGAAAAGTCAAGTCCCGCCGGCGCCATTTTAACTTCCTGTGGGCCGGTGGGACCTCGGCGTTGAAGGGTCCAGGTGCGGCCTGTTGGGGGGGGGAAGGGGGGGTCCAACCCCTGAGGGGGCCTCTGGCCTGGCCCGCGATCGGGGCCCACCGATCGGCAGGCTGGCCTCTCTGCCCCCTGGCCTCCTTTCCTCCGCGCTGGCTCCTGTAGCCCTGTGCCATTTACTGTTGGGGCCACCGCGGGGAAGAAGGCCACTGCGCATGCGTTAGTTGGCACCGGCTCAACTGCGCATGCGCGGACCCCGCGGCGCCAGGTTCAGGCCGGGATCAGCAGCTGGGGTGGCGGAGGCCTCTCCAGCACCATCCAAGCCGCTGTGGGCCGCAGAATGGGGTCCCAGAATGGGCGCCGACGCCGGACTAAAACACTCCCGTTTTTACTCCGGCGCCGGCACTTAGCCGCTTGTTGGGAGAATCCCGCCCAGCTTCTTTTAAAAAAAACTGTGGTTGGAAAACAGCTGATCTTCAGAGTTAATGGACGCCTGTAGCACTATATAAATAAATAATGGTAAACCTTCCTTTGAAACTGCCTGGACTTGCCAATCAAGATGCTTTCAAAAAGGCAGTTGTCAGTGAAATTGAATGTAAACAATTCAGCTCAAAGCTTTTAGGCTTCGAGGCTTGCACGCAAATTTGAAAACGATAAAGGGCAATGAAATTGACAGTGAAAAAAGCACTTCAAAGGTTTCCACCACACTAAAGGAAATACTTTTACCTTCATCTTACAGATCTTTGAACTTGGCACACTGAAAGGGTTAAAGGCTGCAGATGAAAAGACTAGCCAAACAACTCCCATCGTAGGAGAGACCCCGACCTGAGTGCCTACAGCCCAACACAAGCTCCCCTGAAGCCCCACCTCCTACAAAGGACCCCCTCGGCACCCTGAATGCAAGTGTAGGGAGGGTACTCACTCCCCTGCTACCCCTCAGTGTAGATCCCCACTGCCAGATCCCCACTTCTCAGGACTGGCATCAATTCACGTTAGCAGAACTCCTAGTTCGGGGGGGGGGCTGGAGCATCTCAGGAGGCAGGTGCAGCAAGCATCCTGCCCGATAATTACATCCAAATTCGGCATAATGAGCTATTAGCATGTTCCCACCGGGTCTGGGTGGGAACATCATCAGGACCAATGGTCTGGGTCGGGAGACTTGCTCTGGATTTGGCACCTGACGTGAAACCCGTTTTTACTTGATGCCCCATTCCACGGGCTGTTGTGAAACCGGCTGCCAGCTAGCCGACACGGAGATCCCCCCCCCCCCCCCTCCTTTCCTTCCTGCCTTTTCCGCTCCGAGATGTCCTGTGTCAGGTAGCAACAAATTCAAATTTGCTGTGCTGCTGCGCTTTACACTACCGGTCCTAGCTTGTTGAACTTCACATCAATCCTTTCCCGAGATAATAAAGGCAGAGGGGAGACGAGAGGCTCAGCCATTCCTCCAGGCAACACTGCAATGATGTGCAAACTGGCACATGTCCTGTTGTCCGCATTAGACATCAGCCTGTGTTGAATGAATAAAGTGGCTGTGTAATCAGCCTGCTTTCTCTGCTGTGTTATTGTGCGAGCATGTCTGCATCAGAGTGCTAAAAGTGAAAGCTGTTAGACTGGCCATGATTGGTTCCCCTGTTGGTTCAGTTGATCAAAGCACTGCTCAGCAGGGCATGGAGCCATATGGTTCTACATAGATGATTCTATCCAGGTTGAATGTTAGAGGTACTATAATAGGACTAAGCATCCCTGCTGCCAAATGCATGTTGGATTGGGTTTGGCATGAAGTACCCCAGAGTCAAATAGTCAGCTGTCATTCACTGTCTCGCCTCCCACACGGGGGGGGGCATGAGTCAACAGCTACAGGCCACTCTCGCTCACAAAGTGCTTTGGGATATCCTGATTATGTTTCCTACAACACAACAGCGACTGCACTTCCAAAAGTACTTCATTGGCTGCAAAATGCGCTTGGGCATCTGGAGGTCATGGAAGATGCGACATAAATGCACACTTTTCAGTGTCAGCTACATGGGACAAGATCCTGGGACATTGATGTTCTTCAAGGCCCACTGAGCTGATAGTATAAATACTGAACACTGTGGGGAAACTCATGAATGTAAAGTTGCTGCTTTTCCCAAAACACTGCGCATACATATGCATGAATTTTTCTGAAGAGTGTTTTAATTCTCCTTATCGTGTCTTTAATCGACGCTAATTCTGTTGCAACTCAGCAGCAATACTTCTCTCCGGAATAGGTTAGTAAGAAAGTGAAAATATTTTGCTGGAGTTGGTTTAAGATAATGCTTTTGAAACCTAAATAAGAGGTCTCCCTGTTCAAGTTGCACCGCTCTATAAATGAGTGGTCCTTATAATACAGCGTAAAGTCCATTTGCGCTCAGCATCAGCTCCTGAAAATCCACTCATGAGGTTTCAGGCTACAGGCGTCCAATTCGATTTCCATTCAGTAAGTACCCAGGCCAACGCCTGCCAACTTCCTAAAGTGTCATGCTTAGGAATCCAATATGCAGGAGATGACAGACACGTGATTCAAATAGAGAGAGAGAGCGAGAGAGAGAACTTGCATTCATGTAACTCCATTCATGGCCTCAGGACGTGCCAAAATCCTTTGCAGCCAATGAACTACTTTTGAAGTGCGGCCACCGCCGATACAGAGGAAACACAACAGCCAATGTTTACACAGCAAGATCCCATAGACAGCCGAGTGATCATGATAGCGGGCAGGAAATCTGGGATTTTGTGAGGCCTTCAGGCCATTGAGGGGTGATGTCAGGATGCATTTCTCCGCACAAAGGCTCAGGGAAATCTGGACGTCTGTCACCCAAAGCGCTGTTGAAGTTTCAAAACTGAAATAGATAGATTTTTGTGAAACCTGTTAAAGGTCATGGGGTGCTTTGCGGGCACAGTGTAGCCGTTGAAAGCCGGTAGACCCCACTCCCGTGATCTACCCAGCTCACAACGCCTCGCGAAATTCAACGCAATCTTGTGATGTGAATCCCGCCCACAATGAGCACGATGGCTTTTTTAGCAAATCTGCACATTAGAGCGAGGCATTGGGATTCAATTCCTTCATCTCAAAGCCCTCGGTCGAGCGCCGTTCAGCATTGGTCCCCAAAAACGGGGTCGAGACGGTACCACACACGTCGGGGCTCCCAGAGGATCAGGGGGCCTCCAGCTCCCTGCCCTTTGGGCAGGGTAGTGTCCAGGCACTGCTGGTGCCACCTGGGTACACTGGCAATGCCACCTGGGTGAAAGCCTGGCACTGCCCAGGTGCCTGGGTGGCACTACCAGTTGGCCATAGGCACCGCCAGATTGCCACTGCCAAGATGCCAAGATGGCAGTTTTTGGGCATGTGCGATTGGGCCAGGGTTGCCCGGCATGGGTATTCGAGGGGTGCGGGGGGAAGGCTGGAGATTGTTTTGGGGGTCTCAGTAATCGGAGCTCCCCACTGTACAAAACGGGGCTGTGTGTGGCCTCGGCCGTGCGTTCCCCATTCCGGCCCCTTAATCAACACGACTCGTGTTGAATAGCTTTGTGTTTCTTGGCACTGCAAGTGCCAGGAAACATGCAGCTATACGCACTCCCGTTTGGGAGAATCGCCCCCAATGTCTTCAATGTGGTAAAGTGGCCCAGGGCACTTAATGGGATCATTATAAAGCAACACTTCCCCACATAATGAGATATTCAGAGAGACAACTGAAAGCTTGGTTGACGGGGCAGGCTTTAAGGAACTCTTAAAGAAGTGAAGAGAGTCAGAGAGGCGGTGAGACATACGGAGCAAATTCTAGATCTCGGACTGGATTCTGCAAAAATGGGGCTATGTCCGCACGCCAGTGTTTTTACGTTAAGAAAGTCCTGAGTGATTCTCCCATCTGCAGGGGGCTGGCAGGGCCCCGGAGTGCTCCTCGCAGCTCTGGCTGCGGATACGGGGCCCCCGCACTTCCGGTTGGGAGTCCGCGCAAGCGCACGGCGGCGGCCTTGGTGGAAATGTTTCCATGGTGGAGGCTGGGTAGATGGCAATAGGGTGGCATGGGAGTATGAAGGGGTATGGCAGTGAGTGGTGGAATGAGTCTGCATCAAGGTGGCATGAAGGTATGAGGGGACATGCGTGGTGGTTGGGGGCGGGGGGGGGGCGGTGGTTGAGGATTAGAGAACCTAACAGCTTCTGAAACAACTTGAACAAAGTCTAGTGATTTGAAATGGACCTTCTATCCAGCCCACCTCGACACTCACTGGCCCCCGTGACCCACTATGATTCCCTTCTAGGGTGAGCAGGTGCTACCCCGTTCCCCCACCCCCTCTCTCTGGGGTGAAAATTGACTGGAACTGGGTGCTTTAAACCGAGTCGGGTCTGCCGAGTCATAAAATTTCCCGAATCCAGCTATCCCTCTTGATAGTGAAAATCTGGCCCACACTCGAGGTGTGAGGAAAACGTTTCTCTTCAATGCAGTGAGTGGTAAAGACCCGGATGTTGCTGCCAGTGAAAGTGGGGGAAGTGGAGCGGGTCAATGATTACAAAAAAAAACTGGATAGGCCCTTGAGGAAAATAAACTCACCGGGCCACAGGGATGGGATTGACTGGATTGCTTTACAGTGAGCTAGCATGGACTCGATGGGCTGAGCGGCCTCCTTCTGTGCCATTATGACTTGGTGATTCCATGAGTGCTGTCAAAAAGCAAAACACAGCTCACAATAAACACGGAAACGCTCGACATTGTGCCGTTTCACAGATAGTAAATAAATCTGGTTGCGATTTCACTGCCAGTCATTACCTCAGTTTATTGGGTTCTGTGACAAAAGCGTTCAAGGAAAATTAAAAATAAATCGCAACCTATGATTTTGCTCCCGGGTTGCTCGTGGCGGTGTCCTGCAAATTAATCTTTCATTCCCGGAGACTCCGGAGGTCGACAGCCCTATCATCTCCCGTGACTTGAAGCCTACCAGCATAGGCCTGACACGGAGCAGTGCAGGCAGGTGGCAGGGCGAGAAGGTCAAAGATTAAGGGGGGGGGGGGGGGGGGGGGGGGGGGGGGGGGGGGGGCGGATCTTACACATTGCACAGGATTTCCCTTGGTAACCGAGGAGCTACTGTGAGGTTTTTGTTCCACAACTGGTTTCACTCTACTAGTAACTGTAATAAAATCACATCAAACACCACTATGGAAACAAGAATCAAAATTACCCTCAGCATGAAGCGAACATTCCTTTTGTTCTCCTGTCAGGAACTGTGAGAAAAAGTTAAATGACCATTTGAAAAAACAATTGGCAAAAACTGTGGGACATTACTTTGGGCCTGCCAATTATTTCTGCTGTGTTAAGCCCACCACAGCAACACTGCATATGTCTCTGGTGTGTCTGCTAATAGGGTTCATGTTAGGTCGCATTTTCCACAGCAGCAGTGAAGATTTTCCCATCAGGGTTTTCCCAGGATCCTCCAAAACCCTGCGGCCTCGTTACGGCCTTTGATTTCCTTACGGAAATGGATTCCGACAGGCTGCGGGCAGCCTTGATCCGAATGCTCTATTATGTGTCAAGCAGGGGCGATTATTTGGATGAGAAAAATAATTTCGGACAAGTACAGCACTTGCACCTGCGTGCTTTCGCAGAGAACTGCAAGTACCCTTTGACTGCAATCTTCACAGTTGAGTTGGGAATCTGCAGGGATATCTCTGGGCAGGCAATGTGATAAAGCTGTGCAATTCCTCATCTTCAGGCGGTCAGCAAGCTACTTCCATTTTATCAAGGTCATATATTTATTCTTAACCTCTGTGTGGACACGAATGTGGAGCATTGTACAGTGTAGTGGAGGGAGGGATTATATTGTTGAATCCTCCACCATGTCCTTCATGTTCCTGGCTTCAGATGTGTTTGTTTGATGCGAAGAAGCAGATACAGAATTCGCCTGTGGGTGGCTGACTGGTGAGGGAAGTAACATAATACAGTATCGAGGGTCCTATTGGATTTCTTATGTGTGCTTCCCCAGTGACTGGTCGCGAACTAAGATGGCTCAGTTGGCATCACCTCTGAGTCAAGAGGTTTGTGGGTTAGAGCAGGCATTGTCAAACTCGGGGGCACGACCCGTGGGTGAGTCGCGGGCGGGTGTCGGGTCACGGAGCCGTCCGTCGTGGCGATCCCAATCGCGCAAATCTGCGCGAAACAGCCGTAGCAGCCGGCTGTTAATAACGCTGGCTGCAATCGGTCTTCAAAATGGCCGCAAACATGTAAAAAAAATGCGGCCACACTGCGCATGCGTGCCAGATCATCGGCGCGCATGCGCAAAACTATGTGCATGCGCACCGTGATCGGGCACGCATGCGCGTGCAGCCGCTTTTTAAAAAACGGTCGCAGCTTTTTGTTCTACAAGTTCGGGGAGGTTTTACTTGATAAAATCTTACAGGAAAAAAATGCAGAACTTTGGACAGATGGAGACTCCATATTTTCCGACACCGGAAGGCTTCACCTTCATCCTACAGGTTCCATTGGAGGGGCGTGTACAAGGGCCAAAGGGACCCAAAACCATTTCCTCCAATTTTGTCTGCAGCAAACAAGGTAAGAGAAAATGGTGGATCGTGCAGGTGAGCCGCTGTAGGCCGCGAAGGTTGGCTGGCGTGGGTCGCAAAGGTCGGCCGGCATGGGCCGTGAAGGCCGGCTGGTGTGGGTCGCAAAGGTTGGCCGACGTGGGCCGCGAAGGTCGGCTGGCATGGGTCGCAAAGGTCGGCCGGCGTGGGTCGCAAAGGTCAGCCGGCGTGGGTCGCAAAGGTCGGCCGGCGTGGGTCGCGAAGGTTGGCCGGTTGGTAAACATGGCCCCCGGAAAAAATGTTTGAAAAACACTGGGTTAGAGTCAAGTCGAGAGATTTGAGCACATTATCTAGGCCGAAACCCCTGGTGCAGTGTTGAGGGAGTGCTGCGCTGTCAAATGTGCAATGTATTGACTGAAACATTAAACTGAAGCCCCCTCTCAGGCGGGTGTGAAATATGCCAAGGCAAACATATGTTTCCCCAAGTCCAATATTTTTATAACTCATTAAACAGGAGTGTCAAAAAATATATTTTTTAAAACACTGGACCGAATTCTCACATGGCCCCCGCTGGTGGGTTCAATGTAGGGTTTGGGGAGATTGGGGAGGGGGGGGGGGGGGGGGGGGGGGTGAGGGGGAAAATTCAGTGGGAAGACTAGAAGTCATTTTTTCGCCGACACGCACCTCCCATGTGCTCTTCTGCTGGTGCCCGTCCCAGCGGATCAGGAAAGCGGCCTCGTGTCCGGGGTAAAACTGATTTGCATCCGCCTAATGACCGGCCTGACAGGAATCTTCCACCTACACCCGATTCTCCATGGCACCTGGAACAATGAGGCGTGCAGAAGTCGGGACTTCACTTAAGAAGGCCTGAGGCTGCCTCCGGAGTTTGGGATAGAACATAGAACATAGAACAGTACAGCACAGAACAGGCCCTTCGGCCCTCGATGTTGTGCCGAACAATGATCACCCTACTTAAACCCACGTAACCCGTAGACCCATAACCCAACAATCCCCCCATTAACCTTACACTACGGGCAATTTAGCATGGCCAATCCACCTAACCCGCACATCTTTGGACTGTGGGAGGAAACCGGAGCACCCGGAGGAAACCCACGCACACACGGGGAGGACATGCAGACTCCACACAGACAGTGACCCAGCCGGGAATCGAACCTGGGACCCTGAAGCTGTGAAGCATTGATGCTAACCACCATGCTACCGTGAGGATGTGGAGGTTGCGAGTGATCCTGGACCACGGAACACCACAGAGGTGGGTGGGGAGAGGGAGGGCATCTATCAGGTGGATCTTCCAGCTTCAGTGTCATCGAGCAGATCCATCTTCCAGCCTCAGTGCTCCTGGAGATCCATCTTCATTTGCAGACGGTCCATCTTCTTTCCTCAGCAGTGGGACAGTGATGTTGGCCGCCTTTTAAACATGGCATCCGGATATGATAGCGAGATGTGCGCAATCAAGTCCGTCCCATCATGGAAAACAGCGTCAAACCCCTGGATACACAATTATTGAGATTGGCATCAGAAGATGTGACGTAGTTTCCTGGGTGCCTCCACAGATGGAAACACTCACCTTCCCCCACCCCTGCCACAGGACATAGTCCCAGATGGGAGAATTCCGCCCATTATTTTTTTAATGGTCCTGTGATACACCCCCCTGGTTCTTGTCACGGTTGAGCCCTGGAGATTGGCCTTTTGAAATCCCAAAAACTGGATCGGCATTCAACAGCGACGAAAATGCAAACTGTTCCAATGACAATACAGATTCATCACAGTTTAAGCAGTAAATTGGGGTGATGGAAACTTGTAGCTCCTATGCCTGAACAACACTGTTTAAAATAAATAAATTACAATGGCACATCATCGATGTGAGGTGGAGATTGCTGTAAATATGATGTTGCTGTTAACTAGGATACAGAAGTCAGCCGGGAGATGGAGCAATAAATAAAAATGATTTGCAAAGATATTTGCGCTTGTGAAGGTGGTGGTGAGCTGCCTTCTTCAACCATGGCAGTCCATGTGGTGTAGGTACACCCACAGTGCTGTTAGGGAGGGTGTTCCAGGAATTTGACCCAGTGACAGTGAAGGAATAATGGTATATTAACAAATCAGAATGGTGATTGGTTTGAAGGTGAACTTGCAGGTGGTAGAGTTCCTATGTTGCTGCTGCCCTTGTCCTTCTCGGTGGTAGACGTTCTGGGTTTAGAAGGTGCTGTGAAAGGAGCCTTGGTGAGCTGCTGAAGTGCACCTTGTAGATGGTGCACACATGACTGTCACTGTGCGTCGGTGATGGAGGGAGTGAATGGTTAAGGTGGTTATGGGGTACCAGTCCAGTGGGTTGCTTTGACCTGGATAGTGCTGAACTTCTTGGAGTGTTGTTGGAGCTGCACTCATCCAGGCAAATGGGTGTGTTCCATCACACTCCTGACTTGAGCCTTGTGCATGGTGGGCAGGCTTTGGGGAAGTCACAAAGTGAGGTATTCGTCACAGATTTCCCAGCCTCTGACCTGCTCTTGTAGCTACATTATTTATATTCCCCATCCAGTTTACTTTCTGGTCAATGATAACCCTCAGGATGTTGATAGTGAGGGGGATTCAGTGATGGTAATGCCATTGAAAGTCAACATCGTTAGATTCCCTCCTCTTGACACAATAGCGGCATGAATATTACTTGCCGCTTATCAGCCCAAGCCTGAATGATGCTCAGGTCTTGCTGCATTCGGACATGGATTCATTCACTATTTGAGGAGTCACGAGTGGTGCTGAATATTAAGCAATCATCAGCGAATGTAGCTGTGAAATAAAAATATTCCAAGATTATCACAACAGACTGGTGATAGTAATGCATTTCCAATGAAGACATAATTATTATATCACCCACTTATTGGGAGAAAATACTCAATTGTTTTTATTGCTAATTCTGGGATTGGGTATTGCTGGAAAGGCCAGCGTTCTTCCCATCCTTAATAGTCCTTGGGAAGGTGGTGATGACCCACAATGAAATGGCTTGCTAGAGCCAGTTCAGAGGGCAGTTAAGAATCAACCACTCTGAAGGTCAAGTAGGCCAGACCAGGTAATGACGGCAGATTTCCCTCCCCAAAGAACATTTTGTGAACCACTTTTCTTTTGATATGGTAGTTCACGGTCACCATTACTAATTAGTAGGATCATTAATTACTAATAATGATACCTTTTTATTCCAGGTTTATTTAACTCACTGAGTTTAATTTGCTCAGTTATCATAATAAGTCTTGAAAGCAAATGGGTGGATCATTAACCTGGGCCGCTGAATTAGGGGACCAACAACATAATCATTATACGGCCATTCCCCTACATTGATTAATTGGCAAGGACCACACCACAGAATTGATGACCGGCCTGCGCCATAGAAACTATTCTTTCTGGTTGTATCACAGCTTGGTATGGATCCTGCTCTGCCCGAGACTGCAGGAAATTACAAAAGGTCGTGAATGTAGGCCAATCCATCACGCAAACTAGCCTCCCCTCCATCGACTCTGTCTACAATTCCCGCTGCCTCGGAAAGGCAGCCGGAGGACCCCACGCACCCCGGACATACTCTCTTCCACCTTCTTCCGTCAGGAAAAAGATACCAAAGTTTGAGGTCACGTACCAACCGATTCAAGAATAGCTTCTTCCCTACTGCCATCAGACTTTTGAATTGACTGACCTACCTCGTATTAAATTGATCTTTTCTCTCCATCTTGCTATAACTGTAACATTATATTCTGCAGTCTCTCCTTCCTTCCCTATGTACAGTATGCATTGTTTGTACAGCATGCAAGAAACAATACTTTTCACTCTATACTAATACATATGACAATAATAAATGAAATGAAATCAAAAATTAACCTTCACTTCCAGAATGTTATCTGTGCCTGTTAGAGTTTGAAAATGTGAATCACAATGTTAGAATTAATAACCTGGAGGCCTCCAGTTGATTACCTCTGGGGTAAATGTCACACAGGGCGGGATTCTCCAGTGCGGGGCGGGGCGTCCCGGCGGGACAGAGTGGCGGGAACCACTCCGGCGTTGGCCCGCCCCAAAGGCGCGGAATCCTCCGCACCTTCAGGGGCTAGGCCGGCGCCGGAGTGGTGTGCACCCCGCTAGCCGGCGTGGAAGGCCTTTGGTGCCGTGCCAGCCAGGGGCGAAGGGACTCCACCGGCTGACAAGATTCCGCGCATGCGCAGGAGCGTCAGCGGCTGCTGACGTCATCCCCACGCATGCGCAGGGGGGGGGGGGGGAGGAGTCATCTTCAAGCCAGCAATCGCGGAGGCCTACACGGCCAGCGCATAGGAAAAGAGTGCCCCCACCGCACAGGTCCGCCCGCGTATCAGTGGGCCCCGATCGTGGGCCAGACCACCGTGGGGGCACGCTCCAGGGCCAGATCGTCGCGCGCACCCCCCCCCCCAAGACCCCGGAGCCCGACCACGCCACCAGGTCCCGTCGGTAAGGAACATAGTCCGATCCACGCCGGCAGGATTTCGGCCCGTCGCTGGATGGAGAATCGCCGTGGTGGGGGGGGGGGGGGGGGGGGGGGGGGGGGGGGGTCGGACCCCCAACGGGGGTCGGAGAATCCCACCCACAGTTTTTTTTCCCATTGGAATTTTTTTTTGTTAAACCTGTAATTATTCACATCCCTCTGGAGATTAAATGTATTCGGGAAAATATGCGCTACCATAAGTTGAACAGAGACCATGAAAACAATCCCAAAGCAATAAATTGAGTGCCTTTTATACCAGGCATTGCTATGTAATTGTAACACAGAGCTTCAGCAGAATGGTACTGAGGCCGAAAGGATTAAATAATGAGGGAAGGTGCACAGACTGGGCTTCACTTGAGCATAGAGGGTTAAAGTGTCATCTATTATTTATAATCTTTATTGTCACAAGTAGGCTTACATTAACACTGCAATGAAGTTACTACGATAAGTCCCCAGTGGCCACATTCCGGCGCCTGTTCAGGTACACTGAGGGAGAATTCAGAATGTCCAAATTACCTAACAGCACGTCTTTCAGGACTTGTGGGAGGAAACCAGAGCACCCGGAAGAAACCCATGCAGACATAGGGAGAATGTGAGACTCCATACAGTGACCTAAGCCGGGAATCAAACTTGGGACCCTGGCGCTGTGAGGCAACAGTGCTAACCACTGATCTAAGCGTTTCAGAGGAGTTGATAGAGTAGGTATAGAGTATTTCCTTTGGTGAGGGAGTCCAGAACAGGGGTGGGGCATAGCTTTAAAAGTCAGACTCGGGTGTTCGTGGATGATGAAGCACATCTTCACACAGAGGGGAGTAGAAATCTGAAACTCTCTCTCCCAAAAGGCAGATATGGCTGAAGTCAATTAAAAGTGTCAACAATGCCATTGGTGAATTTTAGTTAAGCATTGGTTAAGTTTCGAGAGAGAGAAGTCACCTCTGATTTAATTGAACAGAGGAATAAGGTGGAGGGGGTGCATGACTTACTCCTGTTCTGAGCTTCTCCCTGTAGTACTCTCTGCATATTGCTGACAGGAAGCTAAGTTTGCTATTCATATTGTCACCTCATTTCCTTCACTGCCTTCCATTTTGTGCACTTTCGCGAGGGTGCTATTCACCCTTGGGCCCAGCAGTCATTCAGTACCTCAATTATTTTCTGCCTGGGCATTGCCCAGTGGTTTGGCTCCCAGTAAGACATGCCCAATCCCCGAGAGGTTCATTGGGTCTTACAATGAAGGGAGCCTTTTGACATGCCTGTCCAGGCCTGACCAACTCCCTGGCCCTACATATTGTTTCTTTTCAGGTTATAAATAGTGTGGTAGTCAGTAGTAGGGGTATTACGGTACCTAGGTTGGAGGTACCTGATGCTATAAGATCATTGGTGTTGGAGGGACCTGATACTGTAAGATCATTGGTGAAGCCTGCCTGCTGGTTCCGCCCAGTAAGGCGGAGTATAAGAGTCTGTGTTTCCCTAGCTGCTGCATTCTGTACCTGCGCTGCTGGGGGAAACATCTAGTCCAATAAAGCCTTCAATTGTCCAACAATCTCGCTTCGGGTGTTACTGATCGTGCATCAAATAGCGAATTTATTTTTGAAAGTTACCAGTTTCGAGCTTCAAGGTCAACTTTACATCAAGATGGTGGCTCCCTAGCCTCAGCCATGACGGCTGCCTGGAGGGAGGGGAAAATCAGAGATTGGCATCAACAAACCTCGGAAGCCCGTCCTTCTGGGTTGCTGGTTCAAGGTTTTTAACAGAAAGCAGGTGAATGTGTGAAGTACATCCTAAGCCCTTGGATTAATTGCGCAAGCT
This sequence comes from Scyliorhinus canicula, assembly GCF_902713615.1. Lineage (NCBI taxonomy): Eukaryota > Metazoa > Chordata > Chondrichthyes > Carcharhiniformes > Scyliorhinidae > Scyliorhinus > Scyliorhinus canicula. The sequence continues at coordinate 19,232,449 of NC_052160.1, read as the reverse complement.
TTCAACTCTTTGCATTCGAAATTCTGCCCCTCACCCATCCGTTGCTAATCGCAATGCCGGCCCTGGAATGAACAGTTGCCCCTGGCAACCTGCTCTGCTCGGTTACAAACGATAAAGAGTGCACAACATGATGTGCTTCCACCATTTGAATATCATTATAGTACAGCTGTATACATGCCCATATTGTAAAGAAATGACAGCACAGAGACACTGTAGTTTATTCACTGCACAAGATAGTCTGCCACCGGCCAGTTACAGCAGGCAATAGCTCGGCCCCATATACTACTGTGGTTAGAATATGAAACTTTCTACCACATGGCGTGGTTGAGGTGATTCACATAATATGGCATAGAATAGCATATATCTACACTACAGCAACTTGCATTCGTGTAGTGCCTTTGATGTAGAAAAATGTCGCAATACAGTCAAAGGAGGCTAATCATCTGACACCGAGCTGCACAAGAGGATATGAGGCCAGATGGCCAAAAACTTGGTTAAAGAGGTATATTTTAAGCGCCATCTTAAAGGTGGAGAGAGGTAGAAGCAGAGAGGAAGGGAGGGAAATCCAGAGGTCATTACGTATCAGCTGCAGGTACAATTGACATCAGGGGGTGACAACAGGCCAGGATTTAACGGGAAGCTGGACAGCTGAACTGAAGCATAAAGACCAACATATCAGTTGGGTCAAATGGTGTGTCTGTGCTGCACATTCTATGCAGGCCCCATTTCCTCTTTCCCCACTCTTTTCCCGCCAAAGGGCTGTTGTGGAAGGATAGCGAAATAAATCATGGCCAAATGTCACCCAATTTCACGCATTCACCTACACTCACACCCCAGCGAGGAGCCAGTGAACATCAATCCTGGGTGATTTTCCTTCCCGTCCTAGTCTCCGGGCTGAGATGAAATGAAGCCAAGGCATACAGAGTCAGGTGATGGGAAATGGGATTAGAATACTTAAGTGTTTGACTGGCGCAGACGCTATGGGCCAAAGGGCCTGTTCTGTGCTGTAGGCCTCTATGACTCTATGAATCAGCTGGGGGTGAGAAAGTTAAGGTTTCATTTAGGCCTCTTACGGAAAATAACTGGGGTTGTTTAGGTCTGGGAAGATGGATGGTAATTGATTGAATGGCAGTCAAATAGGTATGTGGTTGGTTGGTTGGGTGGATTGATCTACTCAAGTCATTGGGTGCAAATTGACTAAGAAAAAGTCGATTCTAGCTGGAAATCGAGGAGTACTTTAACGGCACTGTTTATTTTTCGGCCCCCCGCAGGGAAAGCCCAGCTGAGGCCACAATTAGCTGCACAGAGGAACTCCTCAGTGCAGGAAGAAATCGGGTTGTCATTTAATAATGGTGCCCCGATCCCTTGACCCTTCAACGTGACACCCAGAGCCCCCCCCCCCAGCGCCCCAACTCACCTGTTGGGAGGTCCTAGAGCCCCCCCCCCCCCCCCCCCCCCCCCCCCGGCATCCCACCACATACCGACAGGGAACCCCCGGGCCCATCTCTGGTGCAGGCAAAATGCCAGCTTGGCACCTTCGCACTGCCAGCTTGGCACCCTGGCAGTGCCCCTGCCAGCCTGACAGCGTCACCTGGGAACCCTGGCAGTACCAGGGTGGCATTGCCAAGGTTCACAGATGCTGCCAGACCTGCTGGGGTTATCCATCACTTACTGTTTTTCTTTGAGATTTCCAGCATCTTTTGCCAATAACTCAGGCTATCTTCTGCCTTTTCAACCGATTTTCCTTTTTGGCCTGAGGTTTTGAAGATCCTCCTTCTTAAAGTCATAGAATGGGACCGCATGGAAGGAGGCCATTTTTGATCTTACTCCCCTTCTCTTTTCCCATAGATTTCCCTTCAGGTATTTATTCGGTTCCCTTTTGAATGTCACTAACTTGTCTGCCTCCACCACCCTTTCAGGCAGTACACACCATAACAACATGCTTTGTGGAAAAAAATGTTTCCTCACGTCCCCCCTAGTTCTAATGTGTTTCACCATGAGTTTGGGTCCTCTTGTTGATTACCATTCAGCCATTGGAAACAGCTTCCCCTTATTTACGCGATCAAAACGATTTACGATTTTGAACATCCCTATCAAATCTCCTCTTTACCTTCTCTGCTGTTAGGGGAACAACCCCAGCTTCCCCAGCCTCTCCAGCTAACTGAACTCCTTCATGCCTGGTACCATCTGAGTCAATATCTCCCGCACCCTTTCCATATTCTTCCGAAAGTGTGTTTTTCGGGTTTTACTCCAGCTGAGGTCCAGAACCAGCGTTTTTTATACCTTCCTGGATTTTGTACATATGCCTCTGTTGATAAAGCCAAGCACAAACCATGTGCAGTTTTCAGTCACCTATTTCTGCCATGTTCAAAGATTTGCGTGCACACGCCCTCAGGCGTTCCTGCACCTTCTTTTAAAATTAGACCATTTAGTTTGGGTGGATTTCTCTTCTTCCTACAAAGATATGTCACTTCACACTTCACTAATCCGCCTTCCTTGCCAGTCTGTCTATGTTCTCCTGACATATCCTCCTTATTGTTTACTCAACACATTGAATAGTCTGTTGAAAGTGTGACTACATTTTGAGCGAACGGAATAGAGTTCTTCAGATAGCGATGTGTTGGAGTCCCGCTTCAGAGACTCAAGAACAAAATCTGAGCTGACACAAGCGGTGCAGAACTGAAGACGTGCAGCACTGTCAGAGGTGCCGTTTTTCAGAATTCCCATGCGCCCCCTCGGATGGCCGTGATCTCACGGTATGACTTGCAGGAGAACAGCCGGCTCTCCCCGGCGTCCTGGCCCATTTATCCCTCAACCAATACTTTCGAACAAATTATCTGACTATCTATCATCACTGCTATTTGTAGGATCCTGCTGTCCACAAATTAAGTAATAATAATAATCTTTATTGTCACAAGTAGGCTTACATTAACACTGCAAGAGGATACTGTGAAAAGCTCCTAGGCGCCACATTCTGGTGCCTGTTTGGGTACGCGGAGGGAGAATTCAGAATGCCCAATTCACCTAACAGCACGTCTTCCGGGACTTGTGGGAGGAAACCGGAGCACCCGGAGGAAACCCACGCAGACACAAGGAGAACGTGCAAACTCCGCACAGACAGTGACCCAACCGGGAATCGAACCTGGGACCCTGGCGCTGTGAATTAACAGTGCTAACAACTGTGCTACCGTACCACTTGAATAGTTATGTAATTGACTGTTAAATTGCCCTGAATTAGTGGAAGACGCTATATAAATGCAAACTTTTTTTAAGCCAAGAAATTATTTTAAATCTATTTGTTCCACAAGTAGCAAAAGGTCACTCATAGATCTTGAAAAGTTTAGGGTCTGCAGCTTCAATGCATACATGAATCAGAAATGGAACTAAATTACCCCACTATTGTTCGTTACAGTGATGATTTGCGCTCAAGGAATATCAGCAATAAATTGTGAAGAAGTCTCGCTCTGAGTGCGAAAGTGTACAAATATAAAGCTGCAGCTACAGGACGTAAAAACACACCTCTGACAAAGATACAGCCATTCTCGTGACAGGAGACGCACACATCACTTCCAGGGACTGCTGTCACTTCTAAACAGCCGTGCCTGCAGGAGATACATGTTATTCAGGCCTGCCTCGATATTGCTGCACTTAAAGGAGTTATACCCACATGACATTGCTTCGAGACACAATGATCGCTGCAGCTATTACAATTACAGGAAATATATCTACATATCAATTACAGAGACATCAATCTGTAAAAGCATTATAGTTACAGGAAATGAAAACACCATCCAGAAAGAGAGTTTGCATGTCAAATGCAGTTAGAAAAGATATACATGACTTATTCAAATTCCCATCACTATAACGGGTGAGATATGTATATACACATACATCACTTAGGCATCTGACATTGTAATTATTGCAGTCAGGGGAAATACATACACAGCACCATCTTCTGCACAATACACTTAACACGTTCATGACAGAAACCGCTACTTTAAGTGAGACATGAACCATATTATAACACATGGGTTAATGTTGTTTAATGTTATAGGAAATTAGTACGTGATTTCCAGGCTGCAGACACAACTAATTACTGAATCTAACCGGGGTACAAACACATCATTTATGGAGATCGTTTGTATAACTATTATAGTCACCGTACAGATATAGCACCTGTATTACCTCTGCTGTCCTCTACTGAGTTCACAAACTCTGAAATTCCAACCCTGAACCTGTTCAATTCTCTTTCTCCACCGGCCCTAATATTGCCTTCAGTGCTTCAGTGTTGAATTCTGCTTTAACATGCTCCTGGGAAACGCCTTGAGGTATTTTATTACGTTGAGAGTGGTAATGTAAATTGTCCTTGTGGTCATTTAGGTGTTATTACACAACTCTGGACCCAAGTCAATTGTCCGCGACCTGTTGAAAAACCACAGTTGCCAGTCCGCCAGGATTAGTCTGGAGTCTCCAGGAATTGAAGATCAATCTCCAGGTAATTGCCATGTGCAATCCTGGGAGAAAATCATCAGGACATTGAAAAAGATTGTGTATTTTTAAATAATATTCTTTGACCATTTCTCTTTCTGAGATGTAAATGATTGAAAATGGGAGCAAAAACAAAAGTCTGTTTGGCTGATGGTCAAGCAGTTGGGTAATGAATCTTTTTGCTTATCAATGGGCCTAGGAAGGCAGTGCGTCACATGGATGGATTTACTGGCCAGAGTGTGAGGGCAAGTCATGTGATGTAACCTCCAGGAATAAATTTAATCACAGTTGGCAAAACCTTAGTGGTGTGTCACTGTGGGTTTTTTTTTAAAAAGTCAGAATTGTGTGAGTAAAGCTCCAGAGTAAAGTCTTGGTCAAGTGCCTGGAAGCCCTTTCACATTCGATGTTGCCATGGGCACCCTCAGAGCTTCTGCCAGAGCCGCAAATGTCAGATTCCTGATGTCAAGCAAGTTTTCAAAAGTTTTCAGTGTGGTGCACTTTCCTGACCATTCACTAAATCTGTTGTTACGCGGCCTTAGTGTCAGCTCCTCAATACAACTTGTTGCACCGACAGAGCTTGGAAAGGATAAGAAATCAGTCCACTCCAAGATTCACACACGAGGTGGCCAGCTCCCTATTGTGTTATGTTATTGCGAGTAACATAAGCTGCCACTTCATATAGGCTCTGCTGAAAGATGCTCCGGACTCTGAGATCATTTTAACGTATTTATTGAACGATTAACAATGCTCTTAAATGAGCTCGACACTCTGCTAATCTGCCTATAGTTACTCAGTCTATTCTGCTAACGATACAAGCTTGCTCTCGACCATGTGCTAGGGTGTGATGTTGCTGATAATCAACCCTGTCTTGCTCTCTTGGTTTCTGCCGTTCGAAGAGGCAGAGCCTGTGTGCCTTGCCCTTTTTAGATGGGTCGTGTAGTGCCCTCTTGTGGTAATGCCACCTCTGGGTGTCCTGATTACCCATTGGTTGTGTCCTGTTCTAATGACCATGTCATGACATCTCTGGTGCTCCCTCTAGTGGTTACTTAGTTGTAGTGTATTTACATTAACCCCTTGTGTATATACAGTGATGCAAATCACTGCACTCCCTTCCACCTTGTCAGAAATGGCTCCTGCTCTGCCCCAAATGGGATGCCTTTCAGGACAAGGCATCACACTGTTGAAGATGTTTGACCGCCAATAGAATCCACTCTCTCTCTACAGTACTTGGCACACTCCACTGGATTTGAACAGGGACCCACTGTGGGAGAGAATGCGGCATTTCATCTTCCAATACCCATGTCGATGTCGGACTCACGCTGACTGCCCTGCACTGAAAAAACTTAAATGAACTTGCCGGACTGCAGGATATTCTTCTGGGGAGGGTGAACAGCCAGACGTTGTGGTCCACATTGGTACCAATGATTTAGGTAGGAAGGGGGGGATAGGGTAGGGAGCACGTAGAAAATTTGCAAGCAGGACATCAAATGTAGCAATCCCTGGATTACTCCCAGTTCCATGTGAGTGTGAGTACATAAATAGGAGGATAGGGCAGATGTGTGTGTGTGTGCTTAGAAAGATGGTGCAGGAGGGAAGGCTTTAGATTTCTGGGACACTGCGACTGACTCTGAGGGTGATGGGGCCTGTACAAGCCGGATTACGGATGAACAGAGCTGGGACCGAGTTCCTTGCGAGACATTTTGCCAATGTTGTCGGGAGGGCATTAAACCAACACCATTTCCTCAGGGAAATTACAGAGAGATTATAGAGTACTTGTAATGGGGGACATAAATTACCCAAATGTAGACTGGAACAGTGGCAGTTTAATGAGTGGAGAGGGGCAAAGGTTCCTGGATTGTGTCCAGAAATCTTTTCTAAGCAGTATGTGTCCAGCCCAGCCAGAAAGGATGCATCGCTGGACCTAGTTCATGGAAATGAGGTGGGTCAAGGAGGCCAGGTTTCAGTGGGGGGACATTTAGGAGACAGTCATCATTGCATCAAAAGGTTTAGGATGATGGTAGAAAAGGATAATAGGCAATCCAGAGTAGAAATAATTAACTGGGGGAGCTGACTTCAATGAGGCAAAAACAGAGCTGGGCCAGATAGACTGGAATGGAAGGTTGGCAGGAAAATCTGTAGCACAGCAATGAGGTATCTGTAGCACAGCAATGAGGTATCTGTAGCACAGCAATGAGGTATCTGTAGCACAGCAATGAGGTATCTGTAGCACAGCAATGAGGTATCTGTAGCACAGCAATGAGGTATCTGTAGCACAGCAATGAGGTATCTGTAGCACAGCAATGAGGTATCTGTAGCACAGCAATGAGGTATCTGTAGCACAGCAATGAGGTATCTGTAGCACAGCAATGAGGTATCTGTAGCAAAGCAATGAGGTATCTGTAGCACAGCAATGAGGTGTCTGTAGCACAGCAATGAGATATCTGTAGCACAGCAATGAGGTATCTGTAGCACAGCAATGAGGTATCTGTAGCACAGCAATGAGGTGTCTGTAGCACAGCAATGAGGTATCTGTAGCACAGCAATGAGGTATCTGTAGCAAAGCAATGAGGTATCTGTAGCACAGCAATGAGGTATCTGTAGCAAAGCAATGAGGTATCTGTAGCACAGCAGTGAGGTATCTGTAGCACAGCAATGAGGTATCTGTAGCACAGCAATGAGGTATCTGTAGCACAGCAGTGAGGTATCTGTAGCACAGCAATGAGGTATCTGTAGCACAGCAATGAGGTATCTGTAGCACAGCAATGAGGTATCTGTAGCACAGCAATGAGGTATCTGTAGCACAGCAATGAGGTATCTGTAGCACAGCAATGAGGTATCTGTAGCACAGCAATGAGGTATCTGTAGCACAGCAATGAGGTATCTGTAGCACAGCAATGAGGTATCTGTAGCACAGCAATGAGGTATCTGTAGCACAGCAATGAGGTATCTGTAGCACAGCAATGAGGTATCTGTAGCACAGCAATGAGGTATCTGTAGCACAGCAGTGAGGTATCTGTAGCACAGCAATGAGGTATCTTCCAAATAGATGTGGGACTGGATTCTTCCAAAATGGGACTATCTCCCCACGCCAGCGTAAAAACGCTGAAGTTTTATTCTGGAGATTCCTGCAAAAAAGATCAGCTAATTCAATGCCCTGCAGGGGGCTAGCAGGGACCCGGAGTAATTCACGCAGCTTTAGCTGCGGATAAGGGCCCCGGCACTTCCAGTTTTGAGTCCAGGCATGCGCACGGCGGCGGCCCCCAGCGACCGCAACGAGCGCCATGGCGGCCTCAGACCGCGGAAGCAGACTGAAAGCTTAGACCCCCCAAGGTCGGCCGCACGCCCGAGGATCTGGCCGCGTGGATATTAACCCCAGTCGTCTATAAGGCCCTCCCCCCCGGCGCACTCCGCAATCACGCCGATTCTCGGGTCGTAGAAAATCACCGGACCAGCGGCGGGACCGATTTCAGCGTGAAATTGGATTCTTTGCCCCCGCGCCGAACGCCATTTCGGCTCTGGGCTGCGGAGAATCCAGCCCGTGGTCTGGACACAGTAATGGTATATTCCCTTATAAGGGAATGATAGGGCAAATAAATCCAGAGCTCCCTGGATGAAAAAAAAAATAGAAATTAGGACGAGGAAGAAAAAGTGTGTTTATGACAGGTATCAGGTAGAAAATACAATTCCTAACCATGAGGAATACAGAAACGTCAGAGGGCAGGTGAAAAAGCACATTAGAGAAGCAAAGAGGGATTGAGAGAAAAGATTGGCAGCCAACATAAAGGGGAATTCCAAAATCTGTTACAGGCATATAAATAGTAAAATGGTGGCGAAAGGAAAAGTAGGGTCGATTCGGGACCAAAAAGGGAATTTACAGATGGAGGCTGAGGTATTAAATGAATACTTACGGCGTGATTTACCGACCTTCCCGCCGCGTGTTTTTCAGCGGGATCTACTGATCCCACCATTGTCAACGGAATTTCCTGTTGACTGCACCCCTTGTTGCCGGGCAACCTGTGTGCCGGCGTGGGACCGCCGGTGTGAACAGCTGGTAAAGCCCGCCCTTAGCATCTTTCGTTGCCAAGGAGGTAGATGCTACTCAGCCATGGATACAGATGAGGATAATCTGTGCCAAGAGGAGTTACAAATTGATAAGGAGGAAGTGTTGAATAAACTGTTGGTGCTGAAAGTTGACACAGCACCAGGACCAGATGGGATGCATCCAAGGATAATAAGTGAGAATAGAAATTGCAGGGGCCCTGACCATAATCTTCCAGTCTTCTCTAGACCCCGAGACAGTAGGTGCCAGAGGACTGGAGAATTGCAAATATTATGCCCTTGTTCAAAAACATTGTAAGGATAAGGCCAGCAATTACAGAACAGTCAGCTTTGACATTCAATGGCATTACCATCACTCAATACCCCAATTTAAACATCATGGTGGTTACCATTGGCCAGAAACTGACCTGGACTAGCCATGTAAATACTGTGGCTACACAAGCAGATCAGAGACTAGGAATCCTGCAGTAAGTAACTCCCCTCTTGACTCCCCAAAGCCCGTCCACCATCAGGAGTGTAATGGAATACTCTCCACTTGCCTGGATGAGTGCAGCTCCAGTAACACTAAAGAAGCTGGACACCATCCAGGACAAAGCAGCCCGCTTGATTGGCACTCCATCCACAAGCATTCACTCCCTCCACCACTGACACCCAGCAGCAGCAATGTGTACCATCTTTTTCTTTTAGATTTTTCCAATTAAGGGCCAATTTGTCTGGCCAATCCTCCTACCCTGCATATTTTTAGGTTGTGGGTTTGCAGACATGTGAAGAATGTGCAAACTCCACACAGACAGTGACCTAGGGCCAGGATCGAACCCAGATCGTCAGCGCTGTGAGGCAGCAGTGCTAATTATAGGGCCACCGTATCGTCCCTGGTGCGTATCATCAACAAGATGCACTGCAAGAGCTCACCAAGGCTCCTTGGGCAGCATGGTCCCCTCCAAGTCACTCACCATTCTGACTTGGAAATATATCGCCGTTCCTTCACTGTCGCTGGGTTCAAATCCAGGAACCCCCTCCCTAATAGCTCAGTGGATGTACCTATACCATATGGACTGCAGTGGTTCAAGAAGGCATCTCACCACCACCTCCACAAGGGCAATTAGGGATGGGGAACAAATGCTGGCCTAGCCAGCAATGCCCACATCCCGTAAACAAAATTAATTTTGAAAAGCTTAACATCAGTGGTGGGCAAGCTTCTAGAAACAATTATTAGGGATAGAAATATTAGTGGTAGTCACACGGAAAAATGTGGGTTGACTTGGAAGAGGCAGCATGGATTTCTAAAAGGGAAATCGTGCTTAACTAATTTGCTAGAGTTTTTTGAGGACGTAACAGCAAGGGTTGATGAGGGTAATGTGGTAGATGTGATGTACCTGGATTTTCAGAAACAGAGCATGGATCACACTGGATGGTTCTCTATTTTAACTGTACAAAATTGCAGCAATAATTGTTTTTTTTAAGCAATAGACTGGTTTAGAAGCATCTTGGACCGTAGTGCTTCATGGCCCAATCGAAATTTCAGAAATGCTTCAGTTTGCGTCTCTGTTTTTAAAAGATTCTACCAAATCTCACCCTTCTCCTTTCCTTCAGATCTTGGTCCATTATTGAATGAGGTTCCACTGACCCCCAGACCCTCTGACTGTTCTACATTTGCAAGCCTAAATAGCCAGGGTCAACATGGAAAGTTGACCAGAGGCAAGCCAAGTAAGCTCAACCCTGCCTTTGCTAGATAGTCAACGCACACTGTCACATCCAACAACAACAACAACTTGCATTTATATAGCACCCTTTAACATAGTAAAACCACCTCAAGGTGCTTCGCAGCGACGATGATCGGGCGGCCAGTTTCTGAGGCAGATGTTCAGGTGGGTGGCCAAAATTTGGATCAAAAAGGTAGATCTTCAGGAGTTTTGAGGAGAAGAAAGAATGAGGTTGAGGGGCCAGAACAGGCAAACAGAACTGGATAGCGTAATATCAGAACTATCTTTCATGCGAATGCACTGGGACCAATAGTAGAATATCCAGAGGCAACATTAGTTAACTCAATCTGACCATGAGCTGCAGGAGTCATGGACAGGTTTATTTACTAAGGGCCACACTGCAAAGATTAATTTTGTTGAACTCTGCAACGGTTTTTCTGGTGATCAGGAGACAGTAGCTGTGTGTCTTTACTACAGAGCACAGCCTCTGTGTTTACACACTGCAGTCACAGGGCCTACAATAAGAACTTTAACATATCACATTTCCACTTTACTGGATATGCAAATTGCTTTCATCACAAAATTGCTTCAACAAAAGATTCTTCAAGATGCAGCTGATAATCTTTCGAAAGACACTTTTTCGGGCAAAAAGCCATTGCTTCTCCTGGGCACCATGTCATTTTTCATCTGCTCTCCATACAGTTTGCATACAACCAACGAACGATATCGTAAGTGTCGTATTAGAGTGTTTGTGAAAAAGAAGAGATGCAAAGATGAGTAAAAGATAAAACAGACCGATCAAAATAGAGTGCAAAAGACCAGATAAGGGATAAGATTCTCTGGAAAGATTTCTAAGTGTGAAAGCAAGCGGGAACTGCCGCGAGCCTCCTGGCGTTCAGCCCAGGCGAGGCCGGCAATACTATTCAATATTGATTGGTCCAGGAAACAAGGCCACTTCCCCTGGTTTTCATCCAGGCAAAGACTTCAAATAGATGCCATTAGCAGGTGAGGGTTACAGCAGTAGCTCAAACTTGGAAAACAATCTAAATTATACTCCCACCCTTGCCATTCCAATTCTAACATTCTCCAGTGATACTGTATTTCAATTGATAGCTCTTTTACCTTTGGGTCAGAGGTCATGGGTTCACCCCTGAGAGTGGAGTGGAGCACCAAATCTAAGTTAATACTCCCATGACAACCTGAGAATGACCAAAAGCCTTTTACAGATAATAAAGTACTTTAAAAGTGCAGTCACAATTGTGATGTTGGACAAGTGGCCAATTTGTACACAGCAAGCTCCCACGTACAGTCTTAGGGACAAAGGCGAGATGGTAGGATGATTTCTCCCCCTTTTCCACGTATCGACTGACGGCAGGTAGATGTGTTTTTAAGAAAAAAATATATTATTCCCTTACGCGTTGTGACTTTCAAGAACAAAGATAAGGGGCAGGATTCTCCCTTCTGGGGACTAAGTCCCCATGCCCGCCGGAAAATGGGCGAGAATCACTACAGACTTTTTCCTCTCAGGTCCGGGGTGATTCTCCGTTTTCCAGGGGGCTAGCAGAGCCCTAGCATGCGCACGGCGACCGTAAGCTGGTCTGTGCATGCGCACGGCGACCCACCTCGGCGCGGGCGCTGCCGACATGGCGGAGCCACACAGCGGGCCCGCACGGAGGAAGGTAGGTCCCTCCCAAATCGCAATGGCCCGCCGATTGGCGGCCCTCTATCGCGGGCCTGGCTACCGCTGAGGCCCCCCCAGAGTCAGATACCCCCGCCCCCCCCCCCCCAACCAGGACCTCGACCGCAGGCCCCAGCTCCCGGCGGGTGGTACCTCATGTAAACCACGCCGGCGGGAGTTCGGCCGGTTGACTGCAGAGTATCGCCGCGGGGGCCTGTTCCAACGGCCCCAGGCCGGCATCGCGCCAACCACGTGTGCGGGGCAGGCAGGTCTGTGGAGAATTGTGGAAGTGCCGTTGCACCGGATTTCCAGCGTGAACGGCTATTCCCAGCCCCCGCGCCAGGCGCGATCCCAGCCCGGAGGGTTGGAGAAACCCGCCCAGGTTTTCTCGGAAGTTTGAATATAAAGGAGGAATGATAGCTCAGGGGACCCAAGAAGGTAAATCCAAATGTAAGTTTATTTTCAGCCGACAGAAAAGGCCGCAATGAGGCGGACAGCACAAACGTCCCAACTGGGATTTCCAATGAGGGCAGCCTTTTGATTCTATGAGCTGCAGCTGATGAACCTCCGCCCACTAGCGGGGGTGATGGCATTCCATGAGCCCCACGGTGAGGTTTATCAGGTCATCCACGTTGGCCAAATGAGGATTAATCCAGGAGGATAAATGTTTATTTCTCAAAGGCCAAATATATTCATAACATGCACCCGTTTGCACATAAAGACACCCACGCATACAAGTTAAAGTGATTACAAAAGGGATGGCATGCACATAGGTCTCAAAGGTCCAAAAATTCACAGTTACACTTGAGTCCACTGAGTTGGAAGCTTGGAAACTTTGCAGGCCTGAAGATTCCCATTTGGTTCAGTGAAGAAATTGAGTTTAAAAGTCCCCAGCAATTTATTCGTAGCTTACAGCAACAAGTTTCTGGCTTCACCCCAGTCGAGGTCCCATCCAAACCTTGAGAGATTCAGTTGGGTTTTCAAATTGGCAGGAAAGTCTTGCCCCAAGTCTATGCCTGCTGGGGGATCTCATAGAAGCCTATAAAATTCTAACAGGACCAGACAAGGCAGGAAGGATGTGGAGGGAGGTGGCCAGAACCAGGGGTCACAGTCTAAGGATGCCGGGTAAACCATTTAGGACTGAGATGAAGAGATTTCTTCGCCCAGAGAGTGGTCATCTAGTGGAATCAGCGACCACAGTAAACAGTTGGGACCAAAATATTTTGGGCTGGATTCTCCACCTGCGGGATGCTCCGTCTTGCCGGCAGCCCGGGAGTTGCCCGCCAGCATGGGGCAGCCCCGCAAAGGGAAACCCTATTGACCTGCCGGCAAAACGGAGCGTCTCGCTGGCGGGATAAAACAGAAATGTGGCGTGGCAGAGAATCCAGCCCTGTATGTTTTCAAGAAGGAGGTGATGTAGCTCTTGGGGCTAAAGGGATCAAAGGGTATGGGGGAAAAGCGGGAACAGGTTCCTGAGTTGGATGTTCAATCATGATCATAATGAATGACGGAGCAGACTCGAAGGGCCGAATGGCCTCCTCCTGCTTCTATATTCTTTGTTTCTATGTTTTCTTTCCAGGCAGATTGTCCATTTTGTTTTTCAAAGGAAAGTGTCAATTCTCCCTAAATACATGAATATAACTGTGTAGGTGGTGACAAGGAAATAATGACAAGACAATCTGTTTTACTGAGTGTTAGCTGGCACTCATTATGGCTGTCATGGGCAGCACGGTAGCACAGTGGTCACCACTTTTGCTTCACAGATCGAGAGTCCCAGGTTCGATTCTGGCTTGGGTCACTGTCTGTGTGGAGTCTGCACATTCTTCCCGTGTTTGTGTTTGTTTCCTCCGGGTGCTCCGGTTTCCTCCCACAAGTCCCGAAAGACGTGCTGTTAGGCGAATTGGACATTCTGAATTCTCCCTCTGTGTACTCGAACAGGCGCCTGAGTGTGGCGACTAGGGGCTTTTCACAGTAACTTCATTGCAGTGTTAATGTGAGCCTACTTGTGACAATAAAGATTATTAATTAATTGAGGGATGAATGCAGGTTGGGACACGGGGGAGATCTCCTCTGCTCTTGAAAATACTGCCATGGGATGTTTACTGATTTCGGGGAGGCACTGTGCTCCTTGGCTGTCATGAGTTTTTGCCATGGTTCTTTGTGTGACCAGATGGGTCAATTCTCGATCTACAGATTTTTGAGCACATGTAGCAGGACATCCTGTGAAGTATTGGAATCCTGAGAGCAGGGTTTATTTATTTTCCTTTCCTTCTCTGCCACTGAGTTGCCTCATCATTAAAACATTGTGACTCAAAGCATGGTGCAACTTGATGGACAAGGTGTTGACATGTTACAAATGATTGGGAGCAAGCTCCTCCCAGTCAGTAATGTCAACACTGCCCCACTTCAAGGACGACTTCAGAGTGTCTTTGACGTGTTTATTTTGTCCTTGCCTGGAACCCTGGCTGTGTGAGACTTAAGAAAACAGGACCTGACAGGGGGGGGGGGGGGAGAGACACTTTCCCGCCATCCGGACACATACAACAGAGACCTGTCTGCACTGTTCTGTTTGTGATCCTGTTTTACATGGCCAACAATGTCAGTTTCCTTGTTGAATGTAGTTGACAAACGGGGAGAGCAAATTCAATATTCCATGCAGCCAGTAAATGTGTTGACGTGTGTCAGCTCGGAATAATGACCAGCTGCATGTCACTCAGCCCATACAAAGAGCTGGAAAACCTGTCGACTGATATCGCCTATCAGTCCCGAGACTATGTCATTCTCCGCGAGAGCTATCATGATGAGCTTGCGGTGTGGAACTGTCAAGTGCGTAATTCTGGCTGCCATTTTGCATGGCGCACGCATGCTGTCATGGGGGATCCTTGAAAGGCGCCCAGAGAGAAGACTTAACGTGCTGCATCTTTATTTACCTAAAATATATAATTTGATTTTGGTTTAACTGATGACTCAATTAGCTGAGGGTTCAATTAGCAGCACACGGTCAGAGCAATGATAGCATTTCGGTACAAGTGAGCTGCATCTTATTACTGTAATTAGTGACACTTTACCTCCCCCCCTCCCATGTTGATCAGCGATGAACCAATTCTGTGACTTGATGCAGATAAAATGGGTTGAAATCGCTCATTGTAATCCCAGTAATGAAATGCCATACATCCATTCATTCACTGGAGCACTGGAACCTGACAGGAGGTCAGGGACTATGGGGAGATAGTTGCGTATGTAAAATGCGAGCTGGTTTCAATAACGCAATGGATGGCTGCACATTCTTGACAAGAAAGAAAGGATTTGTATAGGTACGGTGCTTTTCCCAGCCACAGGATGTCGAACACACTTTACAAACAATGATGAAGTGTAGTCACTGTCATAATGTAGGAAATGTGTCAGCCAATCTGCACCCAGCAAGCCCCCACAAACAGCAGTGTTATCATTGCTTGTTCAGCCCACACATACACAATGATAAAGCAGGCTTTGTCCTTGAGGCCAACAATGGCAGCCGACCAAACAACCGGGTGCAGTGGGAAATAATAATCATCGCTTATTGTCACAATAGGCTTCAATGAAGTTACTGTGAAAAGCCTCTAGTCGCCACATTCCGACGCCTGTTCGGGGAGGCTGGTACTGGAATTGAACCCGCGCTGCTGCCTTGTTCTGCATTACAAGCCAGCTATTTAGCACACTGTGCTAAACCAGCCCCTGCCAGACAGGTCTCATGGCAAATTATAGGTTCTACGACATAAAGGGTTCATGCTCTCAAGGTTGGCAGTCAGCCCAGCAGGTTATGTGGCACGCTTGGACGGTGCTCAATATCACTTTGGCAGGGGTTTTTGAATGGACCAGGGTCAGAAGCAAGTGATCGATCAATTTGGCGCCATCAGCCTCCATGCCAGTTCATCACCATGATCTGGACCTCGTTCCGTTTTCAAAGAGGGTAACTCAGGGACAGATAAGCTGTCATT
This sequence comes from Scyliorhinus canicula, assembly GCF_902713615.1. Taxonomy (NCBI): domain Eukaryota; kingdom Metazoa; phylum Chordata; class Chondrichthyes; order Carcharhiniformes; family Scyliorhinidae; genus Scyliorhinus; species Scyliorhinus canicula. Next base: position 19,216,544 of record NC_052160.1, on the reverse strand, counting down.
TGGGAAATGACGGGTAGCCAGTTGAGACCAGCTATTGCAAATTAAGGGGCCTATTAAGGTTACATAACGCGCATCAACTGGAATTTCCAGTTGTCGGTGTGGGCAGCCCACATCAACGTAGACTCTGTCCAGGCCAACGTGATGAGATCAAGGCCGAGGGGTGAAAAATCATGGGGGTACCCTTCCTGGATCACAGCTGCTTCATGGCTGCTGGCTGTCGCTCCAGGGGACCAAGAAACTGCGACTTTAAAAAAAGTTATAATCAATTACCTTCACTTGTCCCTCACACTATCCATACTCAGATTGGTAGCTCCCACCTTGGCCCTTGGGGCTGCCAATCACGGAGTACAAAAGCACCTCCAGATAGCCCTCCAGTGTCAGCAGCCCACCTGCTAATCCTGATTGGACAGCAAGCCCCCTTCTGGGTTTTTAATTGGCTGGATCATTGACGATTGCGGTGGGCGTGCCTTCAGTACACTAGGTACGGTTGGGGGGTCACACATTTCCTGGTTAGCCCCCAACTAGCCCCCATTTCCACTTCCCTACCCTGACTGAAAATCCTATAAGTCTTGTTTCAGTACCTTCCACCCTCACATGCAGCCAGGCAAGGGGCCTTCAATCCTTCGCTCTGTACATAGTAACATCCCGTCAGCAGGAAGCCTGTTTGTTATAAAGTTGCACAAGGCTGAATTTAGCAATGGTACAAACGCCTGGCAATAAGTAAATCAAAACAGACAGTGGTACAGAGAGAAACACAATGATGCAGAAATAATGACAGGGGGAGAGGGAGAGAAATGGAATGATAGGGAGAAGGAGAAGAGCATTCTTTTAAAAGGAAGAGATGGAAGATTGAGGTTGCAATCCATTACATATGGAATCTTCTCCGAGAGGGGGATCAGGTGATGTGGGGACTTCCTACATCAGATTCGGCAACAAGCCCGTATCACGCATGTTCAGGAACTTGTTGCCATGTGATCAGGCTCAGGCGGCTGAATCCTTCCCAGGCTAGATCCCTGACTACTTTTGAGTCTGTCTGTCAGTGGACGTGTCGATGGTAGGCCAAAATCCAGCCGAATGACAGAGCATTCATAACTCCCCTGGGTAGAGAATTCCAAGTATTCGCAACTCTCACCGTGACAAAATTGCTCGTCCAACCAGACTTAAAGGATCGATCCTTTATCATAAGAACATAAGAACATAAGAACTAGGAGCAGGAGTAGGCCATCTGGCCACTCGAGCCTGCTCCACCATTCAATCAGATCATGGCTGATCTTTTGTGGACTCAGCTCCACTTTCCGGCCTGAAAACCATAAGCCTTAATCCCTTTATTCTGCAAAAAACTATCTATCTTTACCTTAAAAACACTTAATGAAGGAGCCTCAACTGCTTCACTGGGCAAGGAATTCCATAGATTCACAATCCTTTGGGTGAAGAAGTTCCTCCTAAACTCAGTCCTAAATCTACTTCCCCTTATTTTGAGGCTATGTCCCCTAGTTCTGCTTTCACCCGCCAGTGGAAACAACCTGCCTGCATCTATCCTATCTATTCCCTTCATAATTTTAAATGTTTTTATAAGATTCCCCCCTCATCCTTCTAAATTCCAACGAGTACCGTCCCAGTCTACTCAACCTCTCCTCATAATCCAACCCCTTCAGCTCTGGGATTAACCTAGTGAATCTCCTCTGCATACCCTCCAGTGCCAGTATGTCCTTTCTCAAGTAAGGAGACCAAAACTGAACACAATACTCCAGGTGTGGCCTCACTAACACCTTATACAATTGCAACATAACCTCCCTAGTCTTAAACTCCATCCCTCTAGCAATGAAGGACAACATTCCATTTGCCTTCTTAATCACTTGTTGCACCTGTAAACCAACTTGTGACTCATACACTAGCACACCCAGGTCACTCTGCACAGCGGCATGCTTTAATATTTTATTGTTTAAATAATAATCCCATTTGCTGTTATTCCTACCAAAATGGATAACCTCACATTTGTCAACATTGTATTCCATCTGCCAGATCCTAGCCCATTCACTTAACCTATCCAAATCCCTCTGCAGACTTCCAGTATCCTCTGACTTTTCGCTTTACCACTCATCTTAGTGTCAGCTGCAAACTTGGACACATTGCCCTTGGTCCCCAACTCCAAATCATCTATGTAAATTGTGAACAATTGTGGGCCCAACACGGATCCCTGAGGGACACCACTAGCTACTGAGTGCCAACCAGAGAAACACCCATTAATCCCCACTCTTTGCTTTCTATTAATTAACCAATCCTCTATCCATGCTACTACTTTACCCTTAATGCCATGCATCTTTATTTTATGCAGCAACCTTTTGTGTGGCACCTTGTCAAAGGCTTTCTGAAAATCCAGATATACCACATCCATTGGCTCCCCGTTATCTACTGCACTGGTAATGTCCTCAAAAAATTCCACTAAATTAGTTAGGCACGATCTGCCCTTTATGAACCCATGCTGCGTCTGCCCAATGGGACAATTTCTACCCAGATGCCTCGCTATTTCTTCCTTGATGATAGATTCTAGCATCTTCCTTACTACCGAAGTTAAGCTCACTGGCCTATAATTTCCTGCTCTCTGCCTACCTCCTTTTTTAAACAGTGGTGTCACGTTTGCTAATTTCCAATCCACCGGGACCACCCCAGAGTCTAGTGAATTTTGGTAAATCATCATTAGTGCATCTGCAATTTCCCTAGCCATCTATTTTAGCACTCTGGGATGCATTCCATCAGGGCCAGGAGACTTGTCTACCTTTAGCCCCATTAGCTTGCCCATCACTACCTCCTTAGTGATAACAATCCTCTCAAGGTCCTCACCTGTCATAGCCTCATTTCTATCAGTCGCTGGCATGTTATTTGTGTCTTCCACTGTGAAGACCGACCCAAAAAACCTGTTCAGTTCCTCAGCCATTTCCTCATCTCCCATTATTAAAACTCCCTTTTCATCCTCTAAAGGACCAATATTTACCTTAGCCACTCTTTTTTGTTTTATATATTTGTAAACACTTTTACTGTCTGTTTTTATATTCTGAGCAAGTTTACTCTCATACTCTATCTTACTCTTCTTTATAGCTTTTTTTAGTAGCTTTCTGTTGCCCCCTAAAGATTTCCCAGTCCTCTAGTCTCCCACCAATCTTTGCCACTTCATATGCTTTTTCCTTCAATTTGATACTCTCCCTCATTTCCTTAGATATCCACAGTTAATTTTCCCTCTTTCTACCGTCCTTCCTTTTTGTTGGTATAAACCTTTGCTGAGCACTGTGAAAAATCGCTTGGAAGGTTCTCCACTGTTCCTCAACTGTTCCACCATAAAGTCTTTGCTCCCAGTCTACCTTAGCTAGTTCTTCTCTCATCCCATTGTAATCTCCTTTGTTTAAACACAAAACACTAGTATTTGATTTTACTTTCTCACCCTCCATCTGTATTTTAAATTCCACCATATTGTGATCGCTCCTTCCGAGAGGATCCCTAACTATGAGATCATGAATCAATCCTGTCTCATTACACAGGACAAGATCTAGGACCGCTTGTTCCCTCGTAGGTTCCATTACATACTGTTCTAGGAAACTATCGTGGATACATTCTTTAAACTCCTCCTCAAGGTTGCCTTGACCGACCTGGTTAAACCAATCGACATGTAGATTAAAATCCCCCATGATAACTGCTGTACCATTTCTACATGCATCAGTTATTTCTTTGTTTATTGCCTGCCCTACCATAACGTTACTATTTGGTGGCCGATAGACTACTCCTATCAGTGACTTTTTCGCCTTACTATTCCTGATTTCCACCCAAATGGATTCAACCTTATCCTCCATAGCACCGATGTCATCCCTTACTATTCCCCGGATGTCATCCTTAAATAACAGAGCTACACCATCTCCCTTACCATCCACTCTGTCCTTCCGAATAGTTTGATACCCTCGGATATTTAACTCCCAGTCGTGACCATCCTTTAACCATGTTTCAGTAATGGCCACTAAATCATAGTCATTCACGATGATTTGTGCCATCAACTCATTTACTTTATTCCGAATACTACAAGCATTCAGGTAAAGTACACTTATATTGGGTTTTTTTTTACCTCTGTTTTGAATGTTAACATCTCCAGTTTTATTCCTTTTAGTATTACTGGGCCTATTCACTGAGCTCCCCTCAGTCACTGTACCTTGTACTGTCGCCCTTTTAGATTTCTGACTGTGGCTTCTCTGCCTTGCACTTTTCCCCTTACTTCCTTTTGCTTCTGTCCCTGTTTTACTACCTTCCAACTTCCTGCATCGGTTCCCATCCCCCTGCCCCCTGCCCGCTTCATCCTGAGCTGATGAACCCTAGTTCCAGAGTTTAGAGCCAGGGGAACAATTGCTTGCCTACATTTCAAACCTTCGCTGTGGTGAATACTGCATGAGGCTTGGCATTTCTCTAACGTTATCTCATCTTGGAATAAGTCGTTTTATCAATTAATTGTGCCTTTGGAAAAACAATTAGAGGATGCCAATGCTTGAATACTTGAAATATTTCATTTTGAACAAATCAGACAGATTTTACATTGTCTTTTGCAAAGCCACCACAATTGCAATCTACTTAGTGACCTTGAAGAATGTCGAACAGAAAGTCTCCTTCACTAACGTACCAGTCCTATACTTTCGATTCCAGTCTGTGTGGAGTTTGCACTTTCTCCCCGTGTCTGCGTGGGTTTCCTCCGGGTGCTCCGGTTTCCTCCCACAGTCCAAAGTTACGCATCTTAGGTGAATTAGCCATGCTAAAGTGCCCCTTTGTGTCTAAAGGTTAGGTGGGGTTACAGGGGCAGGGGAGTGGGCCTCGGTAGAGTGCTCTTTCGGATGCTCGGTGCAGACTCGATGGGCCGAATGGCCTCCTTCTGCGTTGTAGGAATTCTATAGATTCTATAAATAACCTAAGATCCTTGAAAAGAAATGAAAATGAAAAGAAGAAGGTTCATTTGATTGAAAAAAACATAACGATGAGAAAAACTCTCAGAAATTCAACTTCGCTTAACAGCCGGTAAACACCAAACCTGAAATACTTTGAAGAGTTAGATTTCAGTCATGCTCGTTAGAAACAATCTCAAACCCATGAGTCATGATCTCTCTGTTCTACTCTCCATTCCTATTTGAGTCCTTCCAGTTTGTACAATTGTGCACAGTGCTTACTGCATCGCATTCATATAGCACCCTCAGTAATTCTCAAACGCTTTACGACTTATTCCAAGATGAGATAATGTTAGAGAAATGTCAAGCCTCATGCAGTATTCACCACAGTGAAGGTTTGAAATGTAGGCAATTTTCACATTCTCTCCCGAATTTACACCCACCAACAATAAACAATAATCAGCAACAGATATGTCAATCCCCATAACAATAACAACGATCCCATCCTCCCACCAACCCCCAAACATCAGCCCGCATGTTTACATAAATAAATGACAAAAAGGAATCAGGGATTACCATAGTCATCCTTAATATACACAGCACCCCCCCCCCCCCCCCACCCAACCCCACCCAACTAATGTTATCCAGTTCTTGAAAGTACATAATAAATAGTGCCGATGACTTGTAGAACCCCTCCGAGCTTCCCCTCAGTTCAAACTTAACCTTCTCAAGGGTCAAGTATTCCAACAGGTCCCCCCGCCACGCCAGGGCACAGGGTGGAGAGGCTGCTCTCCAACCCAGCAGGATCCGCCTTCGGGCGATCAACGAGGCGAAGGCTACAATATCTGCCTCCGCACCCGTTTCCAACCCTGGCTGATCCGACACCCCGAATATGGCTCCCGGGGACCCGTGCTCCAGTGTCACATGCACCACCTTGGAAATTAAACTAAAAACCTCCTTCCAGTAATCCTCTAGCTTTGGACAGGACCAAAACATATGAACGCGATTAGCACCCCCCTCCACCCCCCCGAAACGCTCACACACATCTTCTATTCCTTCTAAGAATCAGCTCATCCTCGCCCTCGTGAGGTGCTCTCTATATACCACCTTCAGCTGTATCAGCCCCAACCTCGCACATGAGGTGGAGGCATTCACTCTCCGGAGCACCTCACACCAGAACCCCTCCTCCATATCCTCTCCCAACTCTTCCTCCCACTTTGCTTTGATCCCTTCCAGTGGTGCCTTATCCTCTTCCAAAATGGCTCCGTACACCGCTGACACTACCCCCTTCCCCAGTCCCCTCGTCGTCAGCACCTCCTCCAGCAATGTGGAGGCCGGTCCCTCCGGGAAGCTCGGTATCTCCTTCCTGGCAAAATCCCGGACCTGCATGTATCTAAACACTTTTCCCTGCTCCAGCCCATACTTCGCTTCCAGCTCCCTCAATCCTGCAAACCGACCCTGAAGAAACAAATCTTCCCATTTCCGAAAACTTCCATCCCACTTCCCTGGCTCAAATCTGTGGTTCGCGTAAGTAATTCTGAGGTGTATTCACTGTTGTAGTGTATGAAATACGGCAGCCAATTTGTGCACAGCGAGATCCCACAATCGGAGATGAAGTAAGTTGACAGATCATCCGCTTTACATGTTGGGGGCGGTGACAAATATTGGGCCGGACACAGGGGAGAGGGCCCGGCTTTTTCTTTGGTCCGGGCCACGAAAACTTTCAAATCTGCCTAGTGTCTTGCTCAAGATGAATCACAACCTCCCTTACCTCAAAATAAGTTTCCTGCTCATCCTGAATAAACTTTGGTTCAATTAAGGCTACAGTTAGGCAGCTCCAGAAAATGCCCTTGAGGGTCATCAAATGTTTCTTTAAAGCTGCAGTTCAGTTGTTATTTGCATCTACCGAGGGAATAACGGCCAAATAAAAACTTCTGCAACTCCAGTTCTCTGAAACCATCAGCTCATCTTAAAACCTTTTGTGCCTCACATGTGGGCACTACCAACAGTTGGAGGCTAAATAAACAGTCCCCTCAGGCTTCAGATCACGTACAGGTTGATTTAATTAGCTTTGGCAACCCCTAGCTGTGATCTAGTTGCTTCATATTAACAACATCCAATACCATTGATAAAAACAGGTTTCCTCTTGGTTCAACAGCTGCTGGTTGGCCTTAACTGAACCTCGCAGCTACCGAGAGCTGGGGAGACTAGCATTTAAGGGGAGGTGAGCTAAATGCATGAAGGAGAAAGGAATAGAAAGATATTTTGATGGGGTCAATTAAAGAAGGGTGAGGGGAGACTCATATGGAGAATAGACATCAGCAAAGACATAATGGCCGGAATTCTCCAGCCGTTGCGATTCACTTTCCCTGCCGGCAGCGCACCCCCTCCCATGGGTTTCCCTGCTTCAATCCCATGGAAATCCAATCGGCAAGTGGTGGGAAGATAGAATCACATCACCGGTGAACGGCGTGGTGTTGAGAGACACGTGGCCGGGGTACCGGAGAATCCAGCCGTTGGAATAAATGGCCTGTTTCTGTGCTGTCCACACTATGTAATATATGCATTTTAACAGGTATGGGGTTTGGTGCAGACGAAAAAAAGATGGACAAGGCATAGGTGATACCTGGTAGATTCTATTAGCTGGCGTCATGGGGCACTAGCAGGAGACTAGGAGCAGACTGTGTGTGCATCCTTGTAGAATCATAGAATGGTTACAGAATAGAAGGTGTGACTATTTAGCCCATTGAGTCCATTGCCAGCTGTCTGCAAGAGCAATGTAGCTATCCCCACTCCCTTGCTCTTTCTCCCTGGCCCTACAATAGCTTTCTCTTCATGTGTTAGTCCCTTTTGAAAGTCACTATTGAATCTGCGTCCACCACCTTCTTTGGCAATGTAATCCTGATCATAACCACCCACTGGCTAAAAAAAAAAGTTCCCTCATGTCGTCTCTGGCTCTTCTGCAATCACCAATTGTAGCTGAAACGTGACAGGCCTGACAGCCGAACAAATATGGAGTGAAAAGCACCAGAGAAAAATGACAGATTTAATTCAGCAGAAAATGCCTCAATAAGAAAAACAAAAAGTCTAACCAAGAACAAATTAAAGGAGTCATCCACTGAAACCGCACTTTTTTAAGATTTGCCCGGCAAGTTATCAAAGTGTCAATCATGACTCGTATTTCCTATTAGTAAATGGATCACACCACACCACAAATATCATGTGCTAACTTTTGGATGAAGTGAAACTAGAACTATTAAGAAATCAGAATGTTTATAGAAATTTACAGTGCAGAACGAGGCCATTCGGCCTATCGAGTCTGCACCGGCTCTTGGAAAGAGCACCCCACCCAAGGTCCACACCTCCACCCTACCCCCATAACCCAGCAACCCCACCCAACACTAAGGGCAATTTTGGACACTAAGGGCAATTTAGCATGGCCAATCCACCTAACCTGCACATCTTTGGACTGTGGGAGGAAACCGGAGCACCCGGAGGAAACCCACGCACACACGGGGAGGATGTGCAGACTCCACACAGACAGTGATCCAAGCCGGCAATCGAACCTGGGATCCTGGAGTTGTGAAGCGATTGTGCTGACCACAATGCTACCGTGCTGCCCATTATGCTTTTTCTTGCCTTGTGCCAACGCAATATTGTAAAATAAGCAATAATCAAAACTAGAAAATTCTAATAACTCGCCGCTCCCCTTTGAAGAAATTTGCCTGATATGAACTAATTTGCTTATCAGTCAAGATCATGGCATGCTGTGCATATACTGCCTGTTAAGCATTTACATCCAACGTGAGTGAGATATGAAATATTTATAGCATCTCTGAGATTAGACAAGGGAATAAGCATTATTCAAATACAATATCCTTAATGGGTTCCACATGAGATGTAATATGGACAGATGCCTTAGGTCAATGAGCGCGATGAAACAGAGGCAGAAAATAATGCCAAAGAAAAGTAGCTTCCTAGTCTACTTAACTGCTGTCTCAAAACAAGAAGAAATAAAGTCAAAAGATTTGCATTTCTGTTGCACCTTTTCTGCCCTCCAGATGTCCCTGAGCAATTGAAAGCCAATTGAACACTTTTTGAATTTTCTCCTTCCCAGTGTCGGAAATGTGGCAAGCAGTGTGCGCATAGAAAGATTCCACAAACAGCAATATAATACACGGGCAGATAATCTGACATTTTAGTCATGTTGGTTGAGGGATGAATATCGGCCAAGAGACCAACAGAACAGCCCTGCCCACTTTCAGAAATTGCCATGGGAAGTTTGACGCCCACCTGAGCAGGCAGACGGAACCTCGGTTTAATATCTTATCCAAAAGACAATGTAGCAGTCCCTAGGTACTGAACTGCAATGTCAGCCGAGGTTACAATAATCTTTATTATAATCTGTGTTATTGTCACAAGTAGGCTTACATTAACACTGCAATGAAGTTATTGGAAAAAGCTCCTAGTCGCCACAAGCTGCAGTCCTTGGAGTGAGACTTGAACCCACGACTTTCTGAACACAGAAGAGAAGAATACTGCTATGGCTGACCCTTGTGTTTAATCGCCTGATACAATTTAGGAATCTGCTTGCACACCAAGGCTATCAGCAAGGTCGCGGAGTTGGCCTGAACCTGTTTATTGCCAGGGAGAGGGAAAAAATGCACACGCAACATTCACTGATAGGATCATCCAGCCTATAGAGAGAAAGTAATTGGGATCAGCTCGGAGAGGATTAATGCAGCTCTTAACACAATGCTGCTCTTTACTTTGATAAGATTGCATTTGCCCCCAGGGTCAGTCAGCAACTGCAAAGCTGCTGAATCTTTCAGCATGTTCATTACCAGTGGACTGGAGGCTGGGCAGTGAGAAACGTGCCTTTGCCTCTGCCATCTTAGATCTACCCAGACTGATGCGGACTTAAACAACAATCAATAAGGTGGCACTGCAGTTATTTTTCCTCTTGCTCTTGTCTGTGAACAGCTGCAATCTCTGTTGCTTTCTTTGTAGGCAATGGGAATGTTACAAAGGACTCTGAGATGCTGATGCATCTTTATTTTTAAAGCACCAAAACTATATTGTTGCAGTAAAATGATTTCCCCCCCCCCCCCCCCCCCCCCCCCCACGTGCTGCAGCTCAAAATGGTGAAAAATCAGGCAACCAAGGAATCTGCACTTACCAGTCATTAAATAACCATCAGTCCAACAACGTGACTTTGTCATTAGGTCCTTGTTGCTCGCTCAAGGACTCTTAGCAGGTGCCAGCTGAAACGTTAGCAGCCATCATGAGCAGTCTTCAGAATATGCACAAGGCTTTATCAGGGGCTCGCTGGGGTAGCCTTCTCACCTCGTAAGCCAAGACAGTTGTGCATTCAATTCCAACACCAAAGACTTGAGCACAAAACCTTCGGCTGACAGTCCCAGTCTAGCACTGAGGAAGTGCTGCGTTGTTGGAAACTTAGAATTTACAGTGCAGGAGGCCATTCAGCCCATCGATTCTGCACCGGCCCTTGTAAAGAGCATCCTACTTAAGCCCACACCTCCACCCTATCCCTGTAACCCAGTAACCCCACCTAAGCTTTTTTGGTCACTAAGGGCAATTTAGCATGGCCAATCCACCTATCCTACACAGCTTTGGACTGTGGGAGGAAACAGGAACACCCAGTGAAAACCCATGATGGGCTTCCTGGTTGATGAGCTAAAATGAGGCCCTTTCTGCCCTTGTACTTAGAAGATCCCATGGCAACTATTTTGTGGAACAGCAAGGTGAGCTTTCCCCAATGTCTTGGCCAATACTTGCCACTCACCAACGCTAAAACCACAATTATCTGCCCAATATTGCATTGTTGTTTTTGGGAGCATCCCATGCCGTGTTTCCTGCAACGCAACAGAGACTGCAATCCAAAAGTGCTCCATGCCTGTAATTAAGGAGGTCCTGAGGTTGTGAAAGGCACCATAGAAATGATTCAAAAAATATAAAAACTCCTTTTTTTCCAATAGCTGTGTTTTTTCTTTCTTTTCTAGGTCTCAGAGTATTTTCATTTACGCTTGGGGAGTCTCAGTTTCCTGTCTCCTGCAGAATTCCTGTCATACAAGAAGAGTTTAGGATGCAGACTCCATCTGGGTGGAACTGGGATTCAAGGCCTGTTTATAGTCAAACACGGCCTTCCTTTGGCTTTACGCGTTGTTCGATTTCTGGAAGCTTCAGCTGAACATTTCCACTCATACTGGTATTTCAGAATGAAGATAAACCCTTTAATGAAGAACTGTTGACAAACAGAATCACACGGTTCCGAAGGAGGCCCACCAGCACAGCATGCCAGTGCAGGCTCTCTTGAGAGAGTTATCGATTACTCCCTTGCTCGTTCCCCAAAGCCCGGCAAATGTATTTCCTTTTCGACTATGTATTGATCGCCTTTTCAAAGTTATTGTTTAATCTGCTTCCAGTGCCGTGCAGTGAAAATAAGATCACCACAATTATTCCCGTGCAAAGGAATTTCTCCTCGTCGCCTTTGGTTCTTCCACCAAATATCCACATTGTAAAAAAACACAATGGGCAAAATTACATCCTGAGCCGTCGTCTTTTGTATGGAGAAACTTTGGCTTTCAAGAGGGAACTTTGCCAATTGTAAGCTGTTACTTCCATTGATAACAGCAGCAGCTTGCATTTATGGAGTGCCTTTCATCCAGTAGAACATCCTGAAGTGCTTCAAAGGAGAGGTTTTCAAACAACATTAGCTTGTAAGCCAGGTAAGATATTAGAATAAGCGTTCCAAAACGTGGCCAAAGAGGAAGGCTTTAAGTAGCTTCTTAAAGGAGGAGAGAGAGAGATACATTTCCAAACGAGTTCAGCGATGAAAGTCCAAATGGCAATACCAGAACAGAGAACAAAGGACTGTTTTATGTCCCAGTCAGTTTAGGACCTTGACGTCTGACCAGCACTGCATAAGTTTAAAAGTTGACATGAAATAAATGCTGCTTTGCAAAAATCCTGGCCCGTGAATATCCTCTGACATTGGTGTACCGTATTCATCTCTATAGTTGCACAGTCATTGTACCAAACTCTGAGCACGTATTGACTAAAAAGACATCTGAACAAGATAGTGAAGGACTGGGACCATGGCGAGTACAAATTCATCATAGCCCACTACAGTTTAGACACGTTCCCTTGAAAGCGTTTCAGTATTTTTTAGTCTTGCTGATTGCTTTACTGACCATTTTCAGAGCAGTCCCCAGAGATCCCCATGCAAATCAATGAATGCCATTGCATGTTGCAGAAAGGTCAAGGACATACATTGCGTGGAATCTGTCCATATTGATTAATGGCCCTCGCGCGTTCATCAAAAGCCTTCGGTCCTCAGATGTTTCATTAGGGCAGACAAGATCCTTTGATCGACATGGACTTAAATGGATGTACAACAGCAAAAAGTCCTGTACACCAAGAAACAAACCCTAAAGAGCATTTGAAATATGAAAGCAACAGCAAAACCAGTCACAGAACTCAAATTAACATTTATTTGGATGTGAAGCGAATAATATTTGTGCAACATTTCATTGCTTCTTGTTCATTTTATAGAATTACCAATGTTTGGGGCTGATTAATGAAACTATCGATTACACCAAGTATTCAAATGACACCATAAAACACATGGACGTAGTGAATTATTTAAGGGTCCGAACCTTGAAATTAAATCGCAAGATATATTCTATTACCCATCATTTTTGTATCACATACTATAATCCTAACAAAATAAACAGCAATAAAGCTAAAAGTGGAAAGGACTACTCAACAGCCCAGATTTTCATCGGTGGGTCAGATTCGCAAAGTCAGGAGACTTCCCAACTCGGTGAAACTGACCCTTAAAATCGTCCACCCGAGGGCAGCACGGTGGCGCAGTGGTTAGCACTGCTGCCTCATGGCGCCGAGGTCCCAGGTTTGATCCTGGCTCTAGGTCACTGTCCGTGTGGAGTTTGCACATTCTCCCCGTGTTTGTGTGGGTTTTGCTCCCACAACCCAAAGATGTGCAGGGTAGGTAGATTGGTCACACCTTAATTGGAAACATTTTTTATTGGGCACTCTAAATTTAAAATAAAACAAAAAAAAACATCCACCTGCTTGTCAGAATTTTGGTTTTGGGGGACTCCCCATGTCCCCATACCCCCATCATAACCGAGTGCCAACCTTGCCCCTCACCCACCACCCTTCTTCCTTACCCAATCCATACCAACTCACCTAGTATCCTTGGGCAGTTTCTTGACAGGGTTGACATTTCCTGGACAGTTTAGACAGCTGGACAGTTCCTTGACAGCTGGAGAGATCTTTTACAGTTCCTGAATAGCTCAACAATTCTTTGTCAGCTTGACAGTTCCTATGAATTTGTGTATACCAAGTGCATAATCACATTCACTTTTAACAATCCCAAAGTGTGTCTTACCTCTTCAAAAGGGTGCCCTGGAACCCTATCCAAAGGAGGACCTGACCTCTCCAAAGGGGCACTCTAGTTATTCAAGCATATCCACCAAATTTAGACTTCCTCTTACCTGTTCTATTCTGCACACTCCGGATTCCACATGCCTGTCCTTCCAAAATACCACCAGTGGAGGCAGCTGGTGATTAAAACGGCCTACTGTTGGCACAAATGGTGCATACACAAACCCTGGCTTGACTCCAGGCCTTGTGAAGATTGGAGAGGTTGGGTTTGGGGAGTAAGGTCTTAGAATTTCTGGCCATTTCAAGCATTTTCACCATGGCAAAGAGCCCCTCCACCATCGCAAAACTCCAGGACAAAGGCTACAAATGAATATGAGATCATAAAAAGTATGAGCTGAAGCAGGAGTGGGCCATCCTGTTCCTCAAGCCCACTTTGCCATTCAATAAGAGCATGGCTAATCTTCTACCTCAACTTCATTTCCCTGCTCTACCTCCATATGCCTTGATTCCCTTAGTCTTCTAAAATCTATCGATCTCAGTCTTGAAAATACACGGTGACTGAGCATCTACAGCTCTCTAAAGTAGAGAATTCCAAATGTTCACAACACTGAATGAAGGAATTTCTCGTTCCCTTAGTCTGAAACGACTGACTTCTTATCCTGAAACTATGATCCTGTGCTTTTAACTCTCCAGTCAGGGAAACAATCTCTTGGTATCTATCCTATAATTATTACTGACTACTGATATTACAGTACTGCATTGGTGTAGTGGTATTGTCACTGAACTAGTAATCCAGAGATCCAGGGAAAGATCTGGAGACCTCGGTTCAAATCCTACCACGCCAAATGGTTAAGTTTATATACACGTAATGACCTGTAACTTACCTTACTTGTCTTCATTAAATGGCCATTTATTTATTGTGAAAAGAGAAATACTTGCATTTATATAGCACTTTGGATATCACACGACGGTTTGCAGCCAATGAATGTTTTTGAAGTGAAAACTGAAAATGTTGGATAATCTCAGCAGGTCTGGCAGCATCTATGGAGCGAGAAACATGTTGAGTCACTGTGACCTTTCTACACACCAGAAGTGCTGTCGACATAAGAACATAAGAACTAGGAGCAGGAGTAAGCCATCTGGCCCCTCGAGCCTGCTCCGCCATTCAATGAGATCATGGCTGATCTTTTGTGGACTCAGCTCCACTTTCCGGCCCAAACACCATAACCCTTAATCCCTTTATTCTGCAAAAAACTATCTATCTTTACCTTAAAAACATTTAATGAAGGAGCCTCAACTGCTTCAATGGGCAAGGAATTCCATAGATTCACAACCCTTTGGGTGAAGAAGTTCCTCCTAAACTCAGTCCTAAATCTACTTCCCCTTATTTTGAGGCTATGTCCCCTAGTTCTGCTTTCACCCGCCAGTGGAAACAACCCGCCCGCATCTATCCTATCTTTTCCCGTCATAATTTTAAATGTTTCTATAAGATCCCCCCTCATCCTTCTAAATTCCAATGAGTACAGTGCCAGTCTACTCAACCTCTCCTCATAATACAACCCCTTCAGCTCTGGGATTAACCTAGTGAATCTCCTCTGCATACCCTCCAGTGCCAGTATGTCCTTTCTCAAGTAAAGAGACCAAAACTGAACACAATACTCCTGGTGTGGCCTCACTAACACCTTATACAATTGCAACATAACCTCCCTAGTCTTAAACTCCATCCCTCTAGCAATGAAGGACAACATTCCATTTGCCTTCTTAATCACCTGTTGCACCTGTAAACCAACTTTCTGTGACTCATGCACTAGCACACCCAGGTCACTCTGCACAGCGGCATGCTTTAATATTTTATCGTTTAAACAATAATCCCGTTTGCTGTTATTCCTACCAAAATGGATAACCTCACATTTGTCAACATTGTATTCCAGCTGCCAGACCCTAGCCCATTCACTTAACCTATCCAAATCCCTCTGCAGACTTCCAGTATCCTCTGCACTTTTTGCTTTACCACTCATCTTAGTGTCATCTGCAAACTTGGACACATTGCACTTGGTCCCCAACTCCAAATCGTCTATGTAAATTGTGAACAATTGTGGGCCCAACACGGATCCCTGAGGGACACCACTAGCTACTGATTGCCAACCAGAGAAACACCCATTAATCCCCACTCTTTGCTTTCTATTAATTAACCAATCCTCTATCCATGCTACTACTTTACCCTAATGCCGTGCATCTTTATCTAATGCAGCAACCTTTTGTGTGGCACCTTGTCAAAGGCTTTCTGGAAATCCAGATATACCACATCCATTGGCTCCCCATTATCTACTGCACTGGTAATGTCCTCAAAAAATTCTACTAAATTAGTTAGGCACGACCTGCCCTTTATGAACCCATGCTGCGTCTGCCCAATGGGCCAATTTCTATCCAGATGCCTCGCTATTTCTTCCTTGATGATAGATTCCAGCATCTTCCCTACTACCAAAGTTAAGCTCACTGGCCTATAATTTCCTGCTCTCTGCCTACCTCCTTTTTTAAACAATGGTGTCACGTTTGCTAATTTCCAATCCACCGGGACCACCGCAGAGTCTAGTGAATTTTGGTAAATCATCTTTAGTGCATCTGCAATTTCCCTAGCCATCTCTTTTAGCACTCTGGGAAGCATTCCATCAGGGCCAGGAGACTTGTCTACCTTTAGCCCCATTAGCTTGCCCATCACTACCTCCTTAGTGATAACAATCCTCTCAAGGTCCTCACCTGTCATAGCCTCATTTCTATCAGTCGCTGGCATGTTATTTGTGTCTTCCACTGTGAAGACCAACCCAAAAAACCTGTTCAGTTCCTCAGCCATTTCCTCATCTCCCATTATTAAAACTCCCTTCTCATCCTCTAAAGGACCAATATTTACCTTAGCCACTCTTTTTGTTTTATATATTTGTAAAAACCTTTACTGTCTGTTTTTATATTCTGAGCAAGTTTACTCTCATACTCTATCTTTATAGCTTTTTTAGTAGCTCACAGCGCAGGAAGACGTGATGAGTTATATCGTTGGAAAGGAGGTGGGAGTGAATGGAAGGTCAGGGTTAGGTCGGAGCTCTGGAGAGATTGACAAAGATGTCATGGACATAAGACAAAAGGGGGGTTAATGATACCATTCAGGACTAAAAATGTTAATAGTGGCATAAGGGTAAGATAGCAGAATGCCCTCTCTCCAACTATATAATTCATCACATTTCTATTCCTCTTCAGTTCTGTCGAAGGGTCAGGTGGACTGGAAACATTAACTCGGCTTCTCTCTCCACAGATGCCTCCAGACCTGCATTTTCTGTTTCTATTTCAGATTGCCAACATCTGCAGTATTTTGCTTTTACTTGAATGCTTTTGAAGAGTAGTCCCTGTTGCAATTTAGGAAATGGGGCAACCAATTTGAGCACAACAAGTTACCTCAAATAGTAATGTGATAATCACCAGTCGACCTGTTCTTGTGATGTTGATTACAGGATACGTATTGGCCTCTATTACGAGGTTCTCCCACAACATGAAACATCCTTCCCATATCCACTCTGTCAAGACCCCTCAGGATCCCGGGTCATGCCCAGCAGCACTGGACAGCCAATTAGGAGAACGAGATTTTCACTTTGGGGAAAATGGATGAACTCACTGGGCCCTTCCTGCTGTCCACTCCCAACCTGCGCTGAAGCGGGGCAGGTGTCTGGAGGTAGTCACCCAACAGCAAGTCGCCACCCCTCTTACTCCCCCTATTATGAAGCCGTGCGGGCCAGAGCACTACAGCCATAAGCAGTCCCACAGAGGGGTTCCCCTCCACAATGACAGGTTTGCCCTTTACTTTTAACTTTACCGAACAGTTAGGGTCATCGACGTAAAACATTAACTCTGTTTCTCTCTCCAGATGCTGCCTGGCCTGTTGAGTGTTTCTGTTTTTATCTTCAATTATTAATTTTGTTTGTTCAAAATGCTGCCCAATCTCAATGATGTAAACAGGTCAAACTAGGGGGCCACCATTGTGAAGAATGATAAAAAGAACATCCCCTCAATCCTTTCTGGTGAATGACAATAGGGTCTGCACTGGAGTTCAATTTTAAAGGGGAGCTGTATTAATCAAAAGAGCGTTGCCCAAATCTTCCCTTTGCTGTGGGAGGTTGAAGAATAAGGAGCCTTATTCCACAAGGAAGTGAATGGATTATGGATTCCCCCCAAAAAATGGCTTTACTGCAAATTTCCCAAAAGATAGTGTCCCTTTAAACACTTTCCCTGTCTCATGTGGATTAACAGGCTCGCGACACACTTGTCCTGACAAATATCTTGGCCTTTAGCAAAGACATTTATGCTTTATAGCGACAATTTTCTGGAGTAATTACTCAGTGTTTCGGATGAATAATTAATTATTTTCTGATTATGTTGGTGATCAATAGACTGAGATCCTGAAGGAATCATCATGTTGCTGCTGGAGGCAAAGACTGCGGTAAAAGAAAAGGCAGCAAAAAAAGTCTGACTCTAATCAGATGCAAATGGATCTTTCCGAGACCAGCTTCCTGCCTCAGTTGGCTTCATTTTGCTCCTCTATCGCTACATTTTCCACACATCAATCCATGTACGCATTTAAAAAGGCAAAACTTCAGCTGTTCTGTAAATCATCCTGTACTCTCTGCAGTTCACAGAGGCCTTCCCAGTGTCTCAGTGGAGAAGCAGACGGATCAGCTACGATCCTAAGCCACACAGAGCAGGAAGATCCAAATCTCTATCCCTGGTTCAATCCCCAATCTCTCCTGTGTTGACTTGTTCTGAGGGGGCTTGGCAGGGTAGATGCTGAGAGGGTATTTCCTTTCGTGAGCGAATATAGAATCATAGAATTTACAGTGCAGAAGGAGGCCATTTGGCCCATCGAGTCTGCGATGACCCTTGGAAAGAGTACCCAATTAAACCCATGTCTCCACCCTATCGCCATAACCCAGTAACCCCACCCACCCTTTTTGGACACTAAGGGCAATTGAGCATGGCCAATCCGCCTAACCTGCACATCTTTGGACTGGGGGCTAGAGCGAGGGGGTAAAGTTTAAAGATGCTGGGTCTCCCATTTAAGATGAAGACGAGGTAGTCTTTTTTCTCTTTTACTCTTGAGAATTTATGAACAGTTGAGGCTGGGCCATTGAATATGTTCAACGTTGAGTTTGACTGATTTCTGATCAAGAAGGGAGTCAAGAGCTATGGGGAAGAGGCAGGAAAGTACTATTAAAGCCACAATCAGATCAGGCAGTGAGTGAATAGACTTGATGGGCCAACTGGTCTGCTCCGGCTCCTATATCTTACGATCTTGTGTATTAGTTGGAATGAGTACAGGAGCTCTGCAACTGACCATCATGCTCCTGGGTATGGTTACCAACTCTGGTGGTTTCATCACAGGACCTTCCAACCAGCCCACTCAGTCAGTTTTATTTGTCCAATCAGCAATATTAACATAACTAATAAAGTAAAATGGCCAAAGAAAATGAAAATTAAATCATACAATTTCTTCAGCGTTCCTGGGGGTTTTCAGCCAGCTTGCTTCTAGAAGTGTCCAGAGATTACTCATGAATTCCTGGAGACTTCAAGGCGATCGTGGAGAATTGGCAACTCTACTCCTGGGTTCCGAAAAGGAGCGAGGATTCGCACTCCTGACCAAAAACCGGTGACCCCTGTTGGGAGGTTGGTGCAGGTCGGATGAGGAGAAGTATATATAGGAGGAGTCACCTATATCTGCCCCAATAAGTAGAAAACCTTAACTCTTGTTACAGGAAGAATGAAATGAAATGAAATGAAAATCGCTTATTGTCACAAGTAGGCTTCAAATGAAAATACTGTGAAAAGACCGGAGTCGCCACTTTCCGGCGCCTGTTCGGGGAGGCTGGTACGATAATTGAACCCGCGCTGCTGGTCTTGTTCTGCGTTACAAGCCAGCTATTTAGCCCACGGTGCTAAACCAGTCCCTCTGATTGTGGTGATGTACTGGAGAGCTGCCTATACTTGGGCTCATTAACTATAGTCATGAACAAAGCAGAACTCTGAAATATACTGGGAATCTCACAGTTGTAGATGGTGCCATATGATGAAGTGACTTGTGACCAGGTTTGGCATGAGTAAATGGTGAAGAGGAGGGGAAGAGAGAAGGAAACAAAGACTGAAATGGAGAGAAAGCAAGAGTGGGAGGGAGAGCGGGAGTGGGAGAGAGGCACAGAAAGGGAGGGAGGGAAGGAGATTGGAAGAGGGAGGCAAATGATAGATGAGAGAGAGAGAGGGGAAAGTGAGTGAGAGGAGTGGGAGAGAGAGAGAGAGATAAATGCTTTCTCGCCATCCAATTCAACGTCCATTGTGGCTTGCAAAAGGGAATTGGATAAGCCTCTGAAGGAGAAGAAAATTGCAGAGCTATGGCGAAAGGACGGGGGAGTGGTACTAGCTGATTTGCTCTTGCAGAGAGCCAGCATTGATATGATGGGCTGAATGGCCTCCTTCTGTGCTGTAACGATTCTATGATGCATAGAATGGGCAGCACGGAAGCACAAGTGGGTAGCACTGTGGCTTCACAGCGCCAGGGTCCCAGGTTCGATTTCCCCGCTGGGTCAATGTCTGTGCGGAGTCTGCACGTTCTCCCCGTGTCTGCGTGGGTTTCCTCCGGGTGCTCCGGTTTCCTCCCACAGTCCAAAGACGCCCAGGTTAGGTGGATTGGTCATGCTAAATTTCCCTTAGTGTCCAAAAAGGTTAGGAGGGTTATTGGGTTATGGGAATAGGGTGGAAGTGAGGCTTAAGTGGGTCGGTGCAGACTCGATGGGCCAAAAGGCCTCCTTCTGCACTGTATGTTCTATGTCTATGTCTATGATGCTATGAACACTCTCACTGTCCTTTGCATCTCTAGATGCCAACATTGTGAAGATTGAACCTGATCTTCTATCTGTGGCATAGCCCCGAACGAGCCAGATAGATTGAAGTGACCAAATGGATTTATTTATTAATCTCAGTATTGTTTGCAGCACTTTGCTGATTGCAAAATCATTGTTCCTAGATAGCGACCATGATTGCGATTCAGCTTTAGGCGAACCAGTTTGACAGACCTCTGAGAAATGTGAAAAATGCAAGTGTTTCTTTCTCTTTTTGCTGTCGTATGACCCACTCATCGGTTTCACTGCATCAGAGAGCCCATAACAGATTTACTGAAAAATAAATTCTGAGCCTCTGATCCCTTTTCCCTGAATAGTCTTGTGTGGGATTAGGGATAAGCCTTCAAGGCCTGTTTAACCTCTGATTAATTGTTCACTAACATTTTTGTTTATCTCTAATAAACATTTGATTTCAGATGAGACACTGAATTGAGGCCCCATCTGTCCTCTCAGGTGGCTGCATGAGAAACCATGCCACTTTTTTGAAGAGGAGGCGGGTGGGGGGGGGGGGGGGGGGGGGGGGGGAGGGGGGGGGGATGCAAACTCTCCCCGGTGTCCTGGTAAATATTTAGCTCTCAGTCCGCATCGCTAATGAGACAGATTATCCAGTCGTTATCACATCGCTATTGGTGGAAACCTGCTGTGCACAAATTGGCTCCACTTATTCTTTCATGGAGGTGGACGTGGCTGGCAGAGCCAGCGTTTGTTGCCCGCCCGTAAATGCCCTTTGAGGGCAATCATGAGTCAACCACACTGCTGCCACATTTCCAACATTCCAACTCTGGCTACATTTCATTGGCTGTAAAGCACTTTGGGATGTCCTGAGGTCGTGGAAGGCGCTATGTAAATGCAAGTCTTTCGTAAATTGATGCAACAGTATACTGGCTGTTTCAAATTCAGCCAATCTGATATTACGCCCTAAATTAGACCCTTCAAATTCAAAATCCAAGGTGGGTCTAGACAGAGTAGACAGGGAAAAACTGTTCCCATTGGAAGGATCAAGAATGAGCGGGCACAGATTTAAGTTAATTGGCAAGAGGAGCAATAGAGACACGAAGAAAGGCTTTTTCATGCGGCGAAGGGTTATGATCTGGAATCCTCTGCCTCAGAGTGTGCTAATGACAGACTCAACTGAGTCACTCGAGAGGCAATTGAACTATTACCCGAAAAGGAAGAATGTGCGGGGTGACAGGGAGGAGGCGGGAGGATGGCTCTCGGAGCATTGTTCATTCAGAGGGCCGGTGCCGACACGATGGGCAGAATGGTCTCCTCCTGTGCTGTAACAATTCTGTGACTCTGGGAGGGATAGAGTTGATGGGGGTGAGGCAGACCAGGGTTAAAAATTGAAAGTCACGACAGGAACGCACTATACCCGTGCGTTCTTCCATTTTTACAGAGGTTGCATGCCAGGATTGCCTGTTTCACTGCTTGGCATGGCGGGAGCAGGGGACTTTACTGAACATAGAACATACAGTGCAGAAGGAGGCCATTCGGCCCATCGAGTCTGCACCGACCCATCCAAGCTCCCACTTCCACACCATGCCCGCAACCCAACAACCCCTCGTAACCTTTTTTGGACACTAGGGGCAATCCAGCATGGCCAATCCATCTAACCTGCACGTCTTTGGACTGTGGGAGGAAACCGGAGCACCCGGAGGAAACCCACGCAGACAGGGGGAGAACGTGCAGAGACTCCACACAGACAGTGACCCAGCGGAGAATCGAACCTGGGACCCTGGCGCTGTGAAGCCACAGTGCTAACCACTATGCTGCCATGCTGCCCTGAACGGTGGAGCTGGTTCAAGGGGCTGGACAGCCTACTCCTGTTCCTCCTGTTAACGTATTCCTACTGCTCGGAGAACAGTGTGTGACCCAAGGATAGAGAGAGGCAGTGACCTGCCGCACGGAACAGAAGCAAGGTTAGGAGGAAGAAACATAAGCAGCTGGAAATGCGATCTGCTGACGGACTCCCTGATGGCTGACACATGACTACCAGCGACCCAGCCAGGACAGACTTCAACATTGCTGGAGTATTCACAGAACCTGCATTGCTGCGGGATTAAAGCAGATTTATTGTGCGGGTTATTCTTCAAACTTTATGTCTGGAGCCAGGAATGGGCTTTTAAGCCGACACTTTCTTTCCGATTGTCCCTCCACTCTGGAGATGCCTCCTCTGCAATCCATTCAGATAACACCGAAATGATGCCACAATGACATATCACCTCACAGCACGCGTTGTATATTAAGATTATTGGTCTACTATAAATTCAGGCAAAAATGCCACCCCTCTTCCAAAACTAGACACCCAGGGCAACTGAAGCCAGGATTGTTAAGGCAAAATTACTTCCAGATTGTGCGTCCAATCGTGCTTCCCACACTGATGTGATTCTGTTTATTGTCCAATACATCACTGATGCACTTTAAAAATGAAAACGTGTAGTGGGGTGAATATAGACCCAATTACACAACCAAAGATGTGCAGGGTAGGTGGTCACGCTAAATTGCCCCTTAATTGGAAAAAAATGAATTGGGTATTCAAAATTTATTTTAAAAATATAGACCCGATTGGCTTCCTGCTTGTAATCCGAATTGCTCCTGATCATAGACACCGATAGCTCGATGTCACAGTCTTGACTGTCCTGCCAGTTGTGATCAGAAGCGACTGAACTAAGCTCAAATTGCGCTGGTTCGAGTTGTGTCACCGTGCTGTAGCATCGACACCTACTTGGTCCCTTAAACATGCCGCTTTTTGGTGGTGAACTGTTCTTGCCTGGATGCACGGGTATAACTGAGAAGATTCAGGTGAGTGAACACTTTTGTCTGGTCCAGAGTAGGTGGAGATGCGCTCCATGTTAATTGTGTGACAGTTGAGTTGAACTGTATTCTGGTGGTAGGCATTAATTGGGGATTCACCTGTGCTAACATGTACATATATACAGGAGCGAGGGGAGGTCCTCTGGCACAATGGGTAGTGTCACTGCCTCTGGGGCAGAAGCTCCAGCTTCAAATCTCACTCCCGGCCCTGACAGTGAGTTCATAACGCGGCCAAACAGGTTCTGTATCAATTTATAAATCCTTTCGCCACCGGCCAATGGAGGCAGTCAGAATGGGAGAGATTCCTGGAAAGATATAAGGGAGCAGGTTGATGGATAAAGAATAGGCTCGAGTGTCTCAACCTTCTTGCAAACCGTGGCGATTTCCACATGGTCTATAGTATTTGCTTACCTGCAAACACTAACCGGATTATAAACCTTTAAGTTAGCAATATTTAATGTTGTACAACAAAAATTCAGAAGCATTGTTCCTTTAAATATTGCTTCTTCCCGCGATGCCTAGAATATTCTAGTTCAAGCTGGAAGAGAAACCAGCTGCGTGCACTGCTGCAGATAGGCTGGAGTCAAGGCCTGGATTGCTTCTAAAGCTCATGAATAGATATGAGAGCAAAGGCACTGCAAGACGAATTTGGCGCAGTTAATTCTGATATCAGACTTGGCAAATTGCAAAAATTCTTGCACAATGTATAATGTCTCTTGTGACTCCTCCTCCCTGAACAGTTAAATGTGAGAGAGCCAAAGAAGGATTATCATTGTCCTGACTCTCTTGTCCCTGATTGATTCGGGAAACAATGCATTTTAAATGGACGCAACATTCATTAATATTTGCAAGACTGGCCTGCTGTGTCTGACAATGTCTTGGCATATGTAACCATTTCCCAAGGTTCAGCCGCTGCACCACTGTCAGTATTCTGTCAGGCTGCTAAATGCAAAGCTGAGACAGAGATGGATGCCCTGCTTTCCCGAAGATCAATTGCATTCCTGGTGAGGGACCAAGGAACTGAAGGGTAGCATAAGTAATTCCTTACATCAACCTTACACTGGCAGAAAGCTTATGACTGCTAGAATTCATTAAGAGATCCCTTTGCAGGAACAACAAACATGTCTGCAGAGAAACTGCAGGGGAAAAAGTTGCCGCAAACGGATCTTCATTCGGCCAGTGATCATTGGACTGACAGCACACAGACATTTCCAACCTTTTCGTTATTTGTGAGGACGGGATCTCATTCCTCGTGACATTAACAACAACAGCAATAGCTTGCGTTTACACAACACCTTTAGCATTGTAAACACCCCGAGGTACTTCAGAGGATCATAATCAGACTCAATCTGACACCGAGCCTGAGAAGGAGGTTTGAGGCAAAAAAGGTGGGGAAGGAAATTCGAGAGATATAGGTGGCTTAAGCCATAGCTATTAATGATGGGGGGGGGGGGGGGGGGGGGGGGAATTGCTCGTTATTGTTAATTGTATCAATGAGGTTAAGAAAAAACGGGTGGAGGGACTAATTGGATAGTTACTTGAGTACATATAAAGAGATATTTACTGTCATAGATGGTATAGATGGAGTCAGGAAATATATACCTGTAATATTTCACTGTGAATAAATTATATCCCAAGTAAAGACTGGCTCTGGTTTCTTCCTTCACAAACCGGCTATCAGGAGAATATCGGTTATTTGTCCAATTGCTAACACTATGGAAGGGATCTATCGGCCATGTCCCGCAGGAACATGGGCACGGAGCAGCCGGTAGATCCCAGGATAGGCCTTCCCCAGGATTTCCGGCAGCCGTTACGCCTTGCGAGGTCCAACCAGATTTCATGAGACGTCGCGATCTGGGACCCGCCCACAATGGCCACTCAGTCATGCATGGCCAAGAGAGTTTAAGAACCCACTTAGCCGTGCTTGCGTGGTTCTAACGGCCACCCAGCTTCTACTGGCCTTATTGAGGAGACCCCAGCCAGGTATGTGGCACAGCTACCCTGGCTGTGCCACCTTGGCACCATGGCAGTGCCACCCAAGTGCAAACCTGGCACTGCCAGGGCACCCAGGTGGCACCACCAGGCTGGTAGAGGCACTGCCCGCTGCCAGGCTGACAGTGCCAAGCTGCCATTTTGCCCTGCCCGTGTGAGGTAGGGTGCGGGGAACCTGAGGACCCTCTTATAGGTGAGTTGGGACATTGCAAAAGTCCGGAGGTTGCAATAGGGGGTCAGGAGATCGGAATCCCACCCAGAACAGATTCTTGTTTTGTTAGATTGCACTCTAAAGGTAAAACTGTTGGAGGTGCAGGGGTCAGCACATGCACAGTCTACTGAGGTTCTTAAGAGTTTGTAAGAATTGTTCTCTACATAGAATCCCTACAGTTCAGAAGGAGGCCATTTGGCCCATCGAGGCTACACCGCTCCTCAGAAAGAGCTCCCGATCTACGCCCACACCCCTGCCCTATCCCACAAACCCATCTAACTTCTTTGAACACTTAAGGGCAATTCAGCATGGCTAATTCACCTAACTTGCACATCTTTGGACTGTGGGAGGAAACCAGAGCACCCGGAGGAAACCAACGCAGACACGGGGAGAACGTGCAAACTCCACACAGTCACCCAAGGCCAGAATTGAACCCAGATTCCTGGTGCTGTGAGGCAATAGTGCATATATATAACATATATAGGAAACAAACTTTCTTATTCTGAGGTTACAAACAACCATTTTTGCATAACTCTAATCAGTTGACAAGGCCCACCACTATGTACTTTCAACTAAGAAGGCAGTAACTTTCCCTGAGAGACTATCAGAGCTGAATGTTCCAGGTTTACAGAGGTTTATATGGCATGTTTCTCCGAGACCAGGTCATGTGACAACCGTACAATTAGATTTGCAGCAACTTTGCAGAAACAACTCAAGATATTATACAATTCAACAGGAGAGCAAAATAACTACTGTTATGTAATTATGTTGTGCCTAAAATCAATGAATATTCCTGGTCTAAGCTGATTAAGAATATGTAAATTGTGCACAAGGTTTTTGTTAGCTGTCACTGTGAAGCAGTGTTTTTCAAACTTTGTTTCCAGGGACCCATTTTACCGACCTTTGCGATCCACCATTTTTGCTTACCTTTAATGTGACAGGTGAGCCTGCTTGGTCCTCACGATCTCACTTGTTTTGTCATTCAACGTTACATTTCTGCATGGGTTGTTCATCAGAAGGAAGCCCTGGGGCTCACACCAGCACTGCTTTATCCTGCCGTGGACTCTCCTGCGAAGCTCTCTCCAGAAGATTCAATTGTGAGATCCTGGCCTGTTTGTGTCTCTGGCTCTCTCTTCCTTATTACAAAAAGATGCCTCTTTATTCTTCACAAAGTCCTGTTGCTTGCTTGCTGGCAGCTACAACACTGAGGAAGCTCTCCTCAGTAATTTCGCGCAGAATACACGACGTCAGTGTGCCGAGAGCGTGACCTGCTCTTTGCTGCCGCTTCTGGCGGGAAGACTAATCGATTTAGTCAGCGCGCTGACCTCTGGAGGAGGGGGTCTGCCCTGCTGGGCTCCGAGCCTGCGCCCTGCTAAATCCAGCTGAGGGGGCACACATACACGGACGGCCGACATTTTTAAAAGCCAGTCGTGGCCGTTGGGCACTTCTTCACGCAATATACCTTGGCATACGTGACACTAAACAAATCCAGTGAGGATGGTGGGTGGCTGCCATCTTTGTCTTTTTTGGGCGGTAGAGGCTGAGGGAGACACTGTTGAAGAAATCTTGACAAATTTGTGCAGTGCACCTTGTAGATAGAATCATAGAATCCCTATAGTGCAGAAGGAGGCCATTCGGTCCATCAAGTCTGCACCAACCCTCTGAAAGACCCGAGCTGGGCCCAACCCCCGCCCCATCCCCATAACCGCACCCAACCCACACATCCTTTGGAGGCTAAGGGGGAATTTTACCATGGCCAATCCATCTAACCCGCACATCTTCGGACACACTGCGGCCACGGTGCATCGGTGATGGAGGAAGTGACTTTTTAAGAAGCTGCACTCATCCAGGCAAGTGGCTCGTGCGCTTGCAATCCGTTTTCTTCATTTTCAAACTGCGCTCATTCTGAGCAGCAATATTTAGCCGAGCATCAACTGCATGGTGCGCACTCCATGGTTCAAGAAGCAACTGATGATTTACAGAGGACCAAGGACATATTTGGAAGTTGGTGGAGATGTGACCGAGGAGATTCCATACAGTTTTAAACATTAGAAGAAAAACACAGAAGGAGGCAGCCTGACTTAATGAATGGAGTCAAGCCAGTTGGGGGAAGAGACTGAAAGAGTTCAGGGATCGGTATTGGATTCAGCTCAGACGCTGATCCACTGATATAGAACAGCAGTCAAAAAAAAGCACAGAGGGCAGCACGGTGGCGCAGTGGGAGCACTGCAGTCTCACGGCGCCGAGGTCCCAGGTTCGATCCCGGCTCTGGGTCACTGTCCGTGTGGAGTTTGTACATTCTCCCCGTGTTTGCGTGGGTTTCGCCCCCACAGCCCAAAGGTGTGCAGGGTAGGCGGATTGAACACGCTAAATTGCCCCTTAATTGGAAAAAATTAATTGCGTACGCTAAATTTTTAAAAAAGCACAGAGTGTTGAGTTCTGTTACTGAATCAGTCTAATATCAGTGACGTTTTGATGGGATTTAATTAGTCTGAGGCCAAATTACGTGTGAGTATTTGACAGCACCTTTACTTCAACAAAGCAAAAGCCAAATTCTCAAACCTTTGTCACGATTTGCTCAGTCAGACTGAAACATTGCAGCAAACACATTATTCCCCAACATTCAGACTCTCTCCACGCCACTCATTGCAGCTATTTTGTGCGAGTTCTGAGGAAGGAAGTGCAATGTCGCCAACAGAAGGTAATTAAGCAATAGTTTCCTGTCAGAGTATATCAATCCAGTTGTCAACCTCGGGTCAGCGGATAGCACTCTCACCGCTGAGTCAGCAAGTTGCAGGAACAAGTCCCGGACCAGAGACCTGAGGACAAAGAATTGACCAACCCTCTCCTCCAGTTCGGAGGGAGTGCTGCACTGTTGGAGATTCTGCTGCTGGTGCTCAGGCGAGAGATTAAACCATTTGCCCTCTCACGTGGCAGGGCAGGTCGCCCGAGTGGGCTGGCCAATATTTATTCCTCAACCACATTATATTGAGCAGTGGGGCAAGCCCGAGGGGCTGTATGGCTTACTCCTGCTCTGAGTCCAAATCTTTGTATCACTAAAGTGAGTTATTCTAGAATAATAAAGATGTGCCGGTTATTGGATCAACCATGCCAAATTGCCCCTCAGTGTCCAAAGGATGTGCGGGTTAGGCGGGGTTCCAGAATTAGGACAGTGGGGGGTGGGCCTAGGTTGGGTGGCCTTTCAGAGAGTCGGTCGCAGACTCAATGGGCCGAATGGTCTCCTTCTGCACTGCAGGAATTCTTTGGTCCTA
This sequence comes from Scyliorhinus canicula, assembly GCF_902713615.1. Classification (NCBI taxonomy): domain Eukaryota; kingdom Metazoa; phylum Chordata; class Chondrichthyes; order Carcharhiniformes; family Scyliorhinidae; genus Scyliorhinus; species Scyliorhinus canicula. The sequence goes on along the minus strand of NC_052160.1, from coordinate 19,187,986 downwards.
TGGTTCCAGTTTGTGGGAACTTGCTGCGTGCAAATTGATTGCTTTATTTCCTCACTTGCATTAATGTGATGTGAAATCTTCACTGTGTTGCATCACACCTCAATCAGATATGTCTGATTCCCGGGATTGATCTGAATCAGGAAAAAGTAATTATGAAGCAGAAGTGCCTAAGATCATCTTATAAAACTCATATCCTGTGGAGGATTGTCACATGAAATTGCTTTAGAAGTTAGTGAGTTTGTACCTAAAATGGGGAGCATGGAGCATGCAATCACTTTCTTTGACATGCTACTGAGATAGCTGCGCTGGGAAACGCACAGATTCTGCTCTCCCCATAATGCTAAATTAGACACAGAAGCCTTTCTAATACCAACGTTGCTAAAGCTGTACTGCAACTCGATTCCCTGTAATAAATTCAATTACCATGGTAGCGTGGTGTATCTGTGTTGTAAGCCGATTAGTTAGCGTTCCACATGATACACTCAGGATATGAAATGAAGGGGAGCATACATCCAATTGCTCTCAGCCGAGGAGGAAACCCAAACTCGGGGAGTGGCGACACTCTACTTTATGATTCTCACAGTGCCTTTCCCTGCCTGCCATCCATTCTAGTCCTTCCCCCATCCCATCTTCCACTAGTGACTCAGTCAGTACCCATCAGTAATTTGATTTGGAGGTGGGGAGGGGATGCCATTGATCCTGTTTAGTTCTACAGGAATTCATCTGCTGTCAATTTTCTATGACGACTCAAAAGACTAATGGATGTCAGCCTTTATTTCACATGGGGGAGGTAGTGGGGGACAGTAATTTAAAAGTGAAGAAGCGATACGTTTGATTCCTGCCGTGGGTCTGCGTGGAGTCTGCACGTTCTCCCTGTGTCTCCATGGGTTTCCTCCGGGTGCTCATGTTTCCTCCCACAGTCCAAAGATGTGCAGCTTAGGTGGATTGGCCGTGCTAAAATTGCCCCTTAGCGTCCAAAGATTGGATTAGGTGGGATTACCGAGTTATGGGGATAGGATGTGGAGGTGGGCCAAGGTAGGGTTCTCTTTGAGGGGGTCGGTGCAGCCTCGATGGGCCGAATGACCTCCTTCTGCACTGTAGGAATTCTATTCTATGGCAGTGTCTGGAATAATGTGGTCAGGTTTAAGCACCAAATCTCAGGAAAGTTATTTTCAAGACTGAGGCTGATAGATTTCTGCAATAATAACAAGAGGTACGGATTAAAGGTTGATAAATGAAATGGAGGTAGAGATGAGCCAGTGGATGGCTATGAATTTTTTCTCTTAATAGTAACCTTTCACAAAAAATGAACAGCGCTTGGGCATCCCCACCTACAAATTGAGATCGCAAATACACTGCTTTAATCAAAGTGAAGGGACAATATCGCAAAATAAGTAATAAACTTGGCGCAAACCTGCAGTTGAAATCTTGAAGCCAAATGACGTCCTCACTCAGACTGGCTGACCCCAAGATCATGCGACTGAGTAGCTGAGCCTTGCAGAGTGAAGAAATGTTTTGTCTGTGCTACGTCAACTGATACAAGGCAGTGAGTGGAATGAGTGCGGACCTCAGATGATGCTCTGATTGTCCCCCAAGGCTGACGCCCTGCTGTCAACCACAACAACAACTTTCACTTACATAGCTCCTTTGAGCATCAACATCCAAGGCACTTCACAAGAGCATCCTCAAGCAAACTTTGACACCACATAAGGAGACAAGAATCGCAAAAAGCTAGCATGCAAGTTCAGCAGGTAATATGAAAGACAAATGGAATGTTGTCCTTTATTTCAAATTGAACACAGTATAAAAATAGGAAGGTCTTGCTAAAATTATACAAGGCACTGATTAGACCACACCTGCAACACTATGAATAATTTTGGTTCCCTCAGTGTCCAAAAGATGTGCGGGTTAGGCGGGGTTCCGGGATTAGGACAGAGGGTTGGGCCTAGGTTGGGTGGCCTTTCAGAGAGTCGGTCGCAGACTCAATGGGCCGAATGGTCTCCTTCTGCACTGCAGGAATTCTTTGGTCCTATGGTTCCAGTTTGTGGGAACTTGCTGCGTGCAAATTGATTGCTTTATTTCCTCACTTGCATTAATGCGATGTGAAATCGTCACTGTGTTGCATCACACCTCAATCAGATATGTCTGATTCCTGGGATTGATCTGAATCAGGAAAAAGTAATTATGAAGCAGAAGTGCCCAAGAGCATCTTATAAAACTCATGTCCTGTGGAGGATTGTCACATAAAATTGCTTTAGAAGTTAGTGAGTTTGTACCTAAAATGGGGAGCATGGAGCACGCAATCACTTTCTTTGACATGCTACTGAGAGAGCTGCGCTGGAAAACGCACAGATTCTGCTCTCCCCATAATGCTAAATTAGACACAGAAGCCTTTCTAATACTAACGTTGCTAAAGCTGTACTGCAACTCGATTCCCTGTAATAAATTCAATTACCATGGTAGCGTGGTGTATCTGTGTTGTAAGCCGATTAGTTAGTGTTCCACATGATACACTCAGGATATGAAATGAAGGGGAGCATACATCCAATTGCTCTCAGCCGAGGAGGAAACCCAAACTCGGGGAGCGGCGACACTCTACTTTATGATTCTCACAGTGCCTTTCCCTGCCTGCCATCCATTCTAGTCCTTCCCCCATCCCATCTTCCACTAGTGACTCAGTCAGTACCCATCAGTAATTTGATTTCGAGGTGGGGAGGGGATGCCATTGATCCTGTTTAGTTCTACAGGAATTTATCTGCTGTCAATTTTCTATGACGACTCAAAAGACTAATGGATGTCAGCCTTTATTTCACATGGGGTAGGTAGTGGGGGGCAGTAATTTAAAAGTGAAGAAGCGATACGTTTGATTCCTGCCTTGGGTCTGCGTGGAGTCTGCACGTTCTCCCTGTGTCTCCATGGGTTTCCTCCGGGTGCTCATGTTTCCTCCCACAGTCCAAAGATGTGCAGTTTAGGTGGATTGGCCGTGCTAAAATTGCCCCTTAGCGTCCAAAGATTGGATTAGGTGGGATTACCGAGTTATGGGGATAGGATGTGGAGGTGGGCCAAGGTAGGGTTCTCTTTGAGGGGGTCGGTGCAGCCTCGATGGGCCGAATGACCTCCTTCTGCACTGTAGGAATTCTATTCTATGGCAGTGTCTGGAATAATGTGGTCCGGTTTAAGCACAAAATCTCAGGAAAGTTATTTTCAAGACTGAGGCTGATAGATTTCTGCAATAATAAAAAGAGGTACTAATTTACAGTGCAGAAGGAGGCTATTCAGCCCATCAAGTCTGCACCGGCTCTTGGAAAGAGCACCCTACCCAAGGTCAACATCTCCACCCTATCCCCATAACCCAGTAACCCCACCCAACGCTAAAGGCAATTTTGGACACTAAGGGCAATTTATCATGGCCAATCCACCTAACCTGCACATCTTTAGACTGTGGGAGGAAACCGGAACACCCGGAGGAAACCCACGCACACACGGGGAGGATGTGCAGACTCCACACAGACAGTGACCCAAGCCGGAATCGACCTATGGGGAGCTGTGAAGCGATTGCGCTGTCCACAATGCTACCGTGCTGCCCACTAAAGGTTGATAAATGAAATGGAGGTAGAGATGAGCCAGTGGATGGCTATGAATTTTTTCTCTTAATATTAACCTTTCACAAAAAATGAATAGCGCTTTGGCATCCCCACCTACAAATTGAGATCGCAAATACACTGCTTTAATCAAAGTGAAGGGACAATATCGCAAAATAAGTAATAAACTTGGCGCAAACCTGCAGTTGAAATCTTGAAGCCAAATGACGTCCTCACTCAGACTGGCTGACCCCAAGATCATGCGACTGAGTAGCTGAGCATTGCAGAGTGAAGAAATGTTTTGTCTGTGCTACGTCAACTGATACAAGGCAGTGAGTGGAATGAGTGCGGACCTCAGATGATGCTCTGATTGTCCCCCAAGGCTGACGCCCTGCTGTCAACCACAACAACAACTTTCACTTACATAGCTCCTTTGAGCATCAACATCCAAGGCACTTCCCGAGAGCATCCTCAAGCAAACTTTGACACCACATGAGGAGACAAGAATCGCAAAAAGCTAGCATGCAAGTTCAGCAGGTAATATGAAAGACAAATGGAATGTTGTCCTTTATTTCAAAGGGAACGCAGTATAAAAATCGGGAGGTATGCTAAAACTATACAAGGCACTGGTTAGACCACACCTGCAACACTATGAATAAGTTTGGTTTCCTTATCGAAGGAAAGATATACTGGCCTATTTCCCTATTGACCCTATTTCCAGTTATCTCTGGCTTTGACAAAGAGTCATTCAGCCTGAAAACCTTAGCTCCCTTCTCTCGCCACAGATGCTATCAGACCTGCTGTGATTGTCCAGTATTTTCTGTTTTATGTGTGTGGAAGATATACAGGCATTGGAGGCAGTGCAGAGAAATCACATTCGGTTGATTCCTGCTATGGAATAGTTTTCTTATGAGGGGAGGTTGAGCAGCTTGGGCCTGTTCTCATTGGAGTTTAGAAGAATGAGAGGCGACCTTATTGAGACATACCGGATTCTCAGCGGGTTTGACAGGGTAGATGCTGAGAGGATGTTTTCCGTTGTGCGAGAGCCTCGGACTAGAGGACAGAATCTCAGAGTAAGGGGTCGGCCATTTAACACAGAGGTGAGGAGGAATTTCTTCTCTCAGCGGGTAGTGAATCTGTGGAATTCTTTCCCGCCGAGAGTTGTAGAGGCTGGGTCGTTAAGAATGTTCAAGACTGAGATCGACAGATTTTTAACCAGAAAGGGAATTAAGGATTAAAGGGATAAGGCGGGAAAGCAGAGTTGAAGATTATCATGTCAGATCAGTCGTGATCTCACTGAATGGCAGAGCAGACTCGATGGGCAGAAGTTTAGAAAGGAAATTGCAGAATTTAGAATACAGACAGTTGAAGGAATGGCCACCAGTAGGAGGGCAATTAAAATCAGGGAGGCTCACAGGATCTGAATTGGAGAATTACACATGGCGAATGGTTGAAGAACGCACGAGCATTCACTACCCTCAGAATTGTCGATTTCTCTCTCTATCCTGTTCTACTTTGCTTTACTCCAATTATACGGAATTATTTTCAACAAACGCCCTCAGAAATTCCCGTGACGGAAGTCAACCTTCAGCAAAGTTCTCAGGACAATCGACAGTGGTGAAGATGAACTTCGTTCACATCCTTTGTTCTTTTCTTCACTCTTACCCCATTCCCTAGTCACTCCTCCCCTTCTCTACCTGCTTGTAAACTGCAAAATCTCCAACTTCTTCCAGTTCCGAAGAAACGGCATCGATCTACAACTTTCACCAGGGACGGTGACGCAGTGGTGAGCACTGTTGCCTCACAGTGCCAGGGACCCAGGTTCAATTCCGGCCTCGGGTGACTATCTGTGTGGAGTTTGCACATTCTCCCGTGTGTGCGTGAGTTTTCTCCCGGCGCTCCAGTTTCCTCCCACAGTCCAAAGATGTGCAGGTTAGGTGGATTGGGCATGCTAAATTGCCCCTTAGTGTCCAAAGATGTACAGGTAAGGTTATGGGTTTGCGGTGATGGAAGGTAACGGGGGGGGGGGGGGGGGGGGGGGGGCTTAGGTAGGGTGCTCTTTCAGAGGGTTGGTGTAGTAGACCCAATGGCCCGAATGGCCTCCTTTTGCACTGTAGGGATTCTATGATCCCATGTTCCATGAAGAAAGGCAATGATCAAAGTGGTTCAGAGATGGAAGAGTGGGTGTCATCCAGGCTTGCGATTTCATCTCATGATCTTTGAAATACAAATGTGTGCAAATCGACCAGATGGAAGACAACGTTGATTTCATTAATCATCAACCGAAGGCTGCACACTGTAGCACTGCCATTCCTGGCCAGACTGAAGATCATTCAGAAAATGCTGTTCTAGGGGCTGTACTGCTGTAAGACCATAAGATTTGAGAGCAGGATTAGGCCATTCGGCCCATTGAGTCTGCTCCGTCATTCAATCATGGCTGATATGTTTCTCATCCCCATTCTCCTACCTTCTCCACCTAATCCCTGATCCCCTTATGAATCAAGAACCTATCGATCTCTGTCTTAAAGAGACTCAGTAATTTGGCCTTCACAGCCTTCTGCGGCAATCAGTTCCACAGAATCACCACCCTCTGGCTGAAGAAATTCCTCCTCATCTCTGTTTTAAAGGATCATCTCTTCAGTCTCAGGCTGTGTCTTCGGGTTCTAGTTTCTCCTACGAGTGGAAACAGCCTCTCCATGTTCACTTTGCCAAGGCTTCTCAGTAGTCTGTAAGTTTCAATGATATCTCCCCTCACCCTTCTGAACTCCATCGAGTACAGACCCAGAGTCTTCAGTCGCTCCCCATCTGACAAGCCCTTCGTTCTAGGGATCATTCTTGTGAACCTCCTCTGAACCCTCTCCATGCCAGGACATCATTCCTTGGATGCGGGACCCAAAACTGCCCACAATATTCCAAATGGGGTCTGACCAGAGCCTTATACAGCCTCAGCAGTACATCCCTGCTCTTGTATTCTAGCCCTCCCGACATGAATGCTAACATTGCACTTGCCTGCCTAACTGCCAACTAAACCTGCATGCTAACATTAAGAGAATCCTGAACTAGGATTCCGAAGTCCCTTTGCGGTTCTTATTAACAAAGTCTTTTCCCATTTAGAAAATAGTCTATGCTCCCAATCTTCCTATCAAAGTGCATAACCTCACACTTTTCCACATTGTATTCCATCTGCCACTTTTTTGCCCACTCACCTAGCCTGTCCAGGTTCTTCTGCAGCCTCTCTGTTTCCTCAACACTATCTGTCCCTCTACAGATCTTTGCATCATCTGCAAACTTGGCAACAATGCCCTTGGTTCCTTCTTCCAGATCATTAGTGTACATCGTGACTAGCTGTGGTAAGTGACAGGGATTAATTTTATGCACATAACTTGTGTTGAGTCGCTCTCCTCCACTCACTGCATTTTTCAGGAGGAATGATCCTGCTTTTATCAGGAACCTGCAGGACACACTCTTCAATTAGGCTGGGGAAATAGACTTTGTTTTAGCTGTTCACTTTGCTTGCTGTGAATGGGACCATCCTCTGTAAGTGAGACTCACCTGCCTCCCAGCTGATACAGTGATGTCAATAGACATTCAGCCAAAACAGCTCGTCATTCCAGTCATAATTCCAATAAGCTCGAGGGAGGTGTTGCATCTGAAACTTTTGAAAAAGCAAGTGGCTCAAGTTTACACTGCTGCTAATTGAAAAATAAAAGCATTTCGCAAAGGAGTCCCTATCTGGCATTTTTTTTGTCTAGTGCATTCAGATCTGCATTTAGCTCAGGTTGGGCAACGGTTCTGTACCAGAGGCCAAGATCAGTAATCCAGGTTCAAATCCCACCACAGCAGATCGTAGTTTTAAATTTGAAATTGTTGCGAGTTAATGGTGTCAGTAAAATTGACCAATGATTGATATAATGCCCTTTATAGGAGAAAAGCTGCCTGGTGTGGCCTATGTATCACTCCAGCCCTGCATCAGTCATATGGTGCAGTTGTATCAAATAGCAGTTCGAGAAGATGGACCACCAGTTTCTCTAGGGATGGGCAATAAATGGTAACGTTGGCGGTAATGCCCGAATCTGAAGAATAAATATTAGAAAATGCTGCAAGTTTCCCTGAATCTATTTCCATTTTTTGCAACACCGGGTGGAGCAATTAAAACAATTCCGAAAACTATGCTGATATCCTGTTTTGTTTCTGTATGTTTTAAATATCATGTGAATCAATAAGGTGCTGCTGTTTACTTGTACGGTTTACCTTCCTCAACAAAGGCCAATATTAGTTCCAAATTCATGTGGTGATTCAATAATACTTTGGCATTTTATTCTCTTGCTAAGGACACATCACCGGGACAAGAAATGAGCCATTCAGCCCTTGAGCTTCTGCCACCATTCAATTAGATTTTGGCTGATCTGTCTCCTAACTCCATATCTGGGCGGCATGGTGGCACAGTGGTTAGCACTGTTGTCTCACAGCACCAGGGACCCGGATTCAAATCCGGCCTTGGGTGACTGAGACGTGCAAGCTAGTTGGATTGCCCCTTCGTGTCCAAAGGATTAGCTGGGGATAGGGTGAGGAAGTGGACCTAGGTTGGGTGCTGTTTCGGAGGGTCGGTGCAGACACAGTGGGCTGAATGGCCTCCTTCTGCACTGCAGGGATTCTATATCCACCTTGGCTCTGTATCCTTTAATATCCCTTCCTAGCAAAATCTTAGATCAAAATTATTATTTAAGCTAACACCTATTGCTTTTTGCATCACCCTTTATGTCAAGACGTTTTTCCATCTTCTCCATTGAATGGACTGGCGCTGATTTTAACGTTACTTTCACTTGTCTGAGTCCCACCCCAGGTCTTGACGGCCAAAGGAAGGTGGGTTCACAATGTGGCCAAACCGTTTTGAGTGTCAAAATCCTTTCAAACACACCAACAGCTGGCGGTAAGAGCAGGAGGGACTCCAGGTCAGTCACGCTTGATGTGGAGTGGAGCCCCTCAAGCTATAAGCCTCTGGCGACAGACTAGTGACTTGATCCGGGAATTCCTGACTATGGGAACAGGTGAAAGTCGGCGTTGCTCACTCACATGAGGTTGGGGAAGAGATACAACAACAACTGTTGGAGGAACGGGTGGGTGGCTTTGAAACTACAGATCTGAAGACGAAGAGTCATATTCAACTCAATGTTTTTCTCTCCAAAGATACTGCTGAACTTTTCCGGAATTATTATTTCAGATTTCCCACATCTACAATGTTTTGCTTCTATTTAGACCTTAATCTTCATTCATTCAGAAATCCCCCCCCCCCCTCAGTTTGAAAGAAATATCTTGCTACCACAGACATAAGCCAGCTGGCCTGGTGTTCTGCTCAATGTGATAATAACATGAATCAGATATCCTTTGTTGCGGTTGCTTGGTTGACTAGATTGGATGTGTATATCCTACCAGATTTTGTCAAACTTGTTGGCTTGTCAATTTGCTAAAGGGTATACTACAACAAACAATTAAAAAGCGCCTGTAACAAAAGCAGATCTTGAGATGTTTTATCATAGAACCATAGAATTTACAGTGCAGAAGGAGGCCATTCGGCCTATCGAGTCTGCACCGGCTCTTGGAAAGAGCACCCCACTTAAGCTAACGCCTCCATCCCATCCCTGTAACCCCACCTAACCTTCTTTGACACTAAGGGACAATTTATCATTGCCAATCCATCTAACTTGCATAACTTTGGACTGTGGGAGGAAACCGGAGCACCCGGAGGAAACCCACGGGGAGAATGTGTAAACTCCGCACAGACAGTGACCCAAGCCGGGAATCGAACCTAGGACTCTGGAGCTGTGAATCTATGCTAATCACTGTGCTACCGTGCTGCCCTACTACGTTAATCTGTAATAAACCACTACGGACTGCATATAAAGGGACGGAGGGGGTTTGGTATGGGGGGGGGGGGGGGGGGTATGGATGGCTTGGCCCCACACCCTCGGAAGCAGCAAAATCGACATGGAGCTGACTTGCTGGGCCCGAGCTCACCCCCCACAGCCACAACAGGCAGCCTGTTGGACACCTCACTGGGGAGGGAGTTATGTCCTTGGGAGCTGCTGGCCAATCGAGCGGGGATGGGGGTATTGTGTTTTACAGAGCAAAGATAGCATTCCCACTCCTTTTCGCTCTGTTCAAAAGTGTTTTTAAAAAACGGGATGTATTCCCATCAAACGGCGCTCGCCAACTGTGCTGTGGCATAGGCAGTGTACAGTGGCCGGTTTAACTCAGTTGGCCGGACAGCTGGTTCATGACGTGGAGCGAGGCCAATAGCGCGGGTTCAATTCCCGTACCTGCTGAGGTTATTCATGAAAGCCCCGCCTTCTCAACTTTCACCCTCGCCTGGGGTGTGGTGATCCTTCGGTTAAATCACCACCAATCAGTTCTCCCTCTCAAAGGAGAAAGCAGCCTACGGTCACCTGGGACTATGGCGACTTTTCTTACTGTCTATGTAAAATACCCCTTGATTCTTCACTCAGCAAGGCCAAAACCAGCAAGCGATTTTATTATTATGCGACAGTGGATTTTTCATGTTGTCAAGACTATTCATCTTTTACATATTCCATACAATTTAAACCGCTCTCTGCAATCTGTATTTGAAGTTCAATTTCAAGATCCTGAGATTAATTCAACTGTTACAGAAACTTGTCAGTTTGAGAATGACGCAGCACAATTTTTGTGCAGTATTCTCCGAAGCTGTCTTGTGTAGATTTTGCTGCCTTTGTAGCTGAGGATCATCCCTGAGTACTGAATGTGCTGTTGGCTTTCCAAATACACACCAATCATCTATTGAGGAAGCATCTACAAGAATGAAGTTGAATTAGAGACGGTACATGTGGTGATAGGCGTCACTGTAAATACACAAGGGGTTAATGTAAATACACTAAGACTAAGTAAACACTAGAGGGAGCACCAGAGGCATCATGACATGCAGACATACAGCTAATGAATACATAGAATAGGACACGACCAATGGGCAGTCAAGAAACCCAGAGGTGACACAAGGGGCTACCTATATAAAAGGACAGGGCACACATGCTTTCTCTTTCCATAGGCGACACTCAGAGAGACAGGGGCAGACCAGGAAGCATCACACCCACCTCATGGCTGAGAGCAGATTGGTTAGTTAGAGTGAGTTACTATAGTAAGATTAGCAGGAGAGTCAAACTCAAGTAGGAGAATTGTTAACTGTTCAATAAATGTGTTAAACCTATCTCCAAGTCTGAACCTTCCTTTGTCAGAGTATACATCAAGGAAGCAGCTTACGCTACATGAAGAAGCATAACACAACAGTACATAGAACGACATAGAATTTACAACACAGATATAACCCATTCAGCCTAATGGTCTGTCGGTATTTATGGTCTCGATGAACCTCCTCTCCTCCCACCTATCAACACGCCCTCCTGTTCCTTTCCCTCTCATCTCCTGCTTCTACTTAAAATACATCTTTGCTATTGGCCCCAATCACACGTTGGGGTAATGTGTTCCACATTCTCTACCACTCCCTAAAGTGTAGGTGTTCTCAGAATTCTCCATGTACGGCTATCTTACAGTTAGCGTCCTCAGTTTTAGATTTCCCCACAAGTGGCAACATTATCTGTCTATTTTTTCAAACCCCTTCAAAAACTTTGATCAGATAAAACCTCAGCCTTCTCCTTCCTGCAGGACAGAAGAGACAACAAGAGCATTTACACTGAAGCAAACTAAAGGAAGAGATACATCAGGTGCATTGCTTCCATTTCACTCCCACTGCAGATCTCAAAAGGATTAATATCTAAGCTCATGACTTTTCAGGCTGAGGTATTAATCTGAGGCAGTGCGATGATAGAATGTGGACAGCAGACGCTGAAGGAAATATCTTTGCCCTTTTAAAAACTCTATTATTTAAAGAGGTAGAGGATAAGGCATTGCTTTTAATGCTGTGCTGATAACCAAGAAGGCCAGGATTGAATTCACTATCACCCACAATGATCAATACAGGACTGATTATGATCTGGTGCAGTGCAGGATCTACCCCAACCTACAGCACATTGTGACAGATATTATCTATCAAAGGAAATCTAATTTGCAGATGGGATAAGACATTAAATACAAGTTCAACTAGAATCCGACAAAGCAGTAGGGGGCCATTAAATCCATTTTTATACTTGTGCCTCCTCTTTGAAAGAGCTTTCCAATTAAAGCAAAATGTTCACTCTTTTATTACAGCCTAGCAAATGTTTCCTTTTCAGGAATTTATCAAATTCTCCTTCATGGAAAGTCGTTATTGAATCTGCTTCCACCAGTCTCGCAGGCAGCGTATTCCGGCCCACAACAAAATGTAGCAAAAGCAATTCCCTCACATCCGCTCAGGGCAAAGGTTCACCCGTGAAGAATGATGACTTAGGTGAGGTACTGAATCTGACTGATTCCATGGAACTGTACCGTGGCAAGGTGCTGATGTCTTTCGGAGAGAAGGTCACTGGTGGAATGTAGCACTGAAACAGGTTAAGTCGTTGGACAGCGCAGCCCAGAAGGAAGGCCTTTGATCCAATTGGCCCAAACCAGTGGTTGTACGCCACGCAAACTCCACTCATAGAATCTTTGGGTCATCACAAGCATACAGCGCAGGGAGAGGCTGTTCAACTCATTTTGACTGTGCCATTTCCGGGTCCTTGAAAGAACTACCTGATTGATCCTGCAGTGTTCCTTGGTCCGATTGTTCTGTGTTTGATTGTGTGAATCTGTTTACTGTTGATGCTCACCGTGCTTGATTGGTTAAGCCTGGTTATGGACTCTGAGAAAAGTAAACCAAGCTGTTGCAAGACCCTGGGTGCCTGAGCTGTCAGCATGAGCGCAAACATCTTGTGGCTGCAGAGGTATTTCAAAGCATTTAAATAAAACGCTTACACGCATAGAAACTAGTGTCATCTCTGCATAGATCTGAGATAGTAAAGATAAAACAGGTCCCATTCCCCTGCTCCTTCCACTTAACCCAGCAAGCGTTGCCCTTTCAAGTGCAAATCTTCGGCCAACAAACCAACTGAGGACCCCAGGAATCACGGGCGGAATTCTCCCCCCCCCCCCCCCGCCGGGTGGGAGAATCGCGGAGGCGTCGCGCGAGTCCCGCCACGCCGCCCCAGCACCCGATTCTCCCACCCCCCCTCGGCGCGGCGAGATTTACGGCTGACCGCTCGGACAATCGGCGCTCGCCATTTGTAACGGGCGAGCGGCGATTCTCTGGCTCGAATGGGCCGAGCGGCCTGCCCAATACGACGGGTTCCCGCCGGCGCCGTCCACACCTGGTCTCTGCCGGCAGGATCAGCGCGGGAACGCTGGGGGGGGGGGGCCCGCAAGATCCATCCGACATTGCCCACGGGGAGGACGCCAACCGCGCAGCCAACCTGCGCATGCGCGGGTGACGTCATTTACGCCGCGTAATTTACGCGCTGCCGCTTTTACTCGGCACCAAGGCCCGGCGTGCGTAAATAAAGCGGCGCCACTCCTAGCCCCCCGGTGGTGGGAGAATAGGGGGCGAGGAGCGGCCTCCGATGCCAGAGTGAAACACTCCGGTTTTCACTCCAGCATCGGGACTTAGTCTCCCGTTGGGAGAATCTCGCCCCACATGTGAGGCATTTCTAAATGCAGGATCATTCACGGGTAACTATTGTCTTTATCCAGATTTAACTTTTGAGTTGTTATTCCCAGGTACCACAATGCTCCGACTGACAATCCAAGTTGGCCTCTCTTTGCTGTTATTATAAGCTCCCAGCACGGCAGAGGTGAAAGCTTAATTACTGCCCTCTGCACACCTAATGCACAACAAGCATTTGTTCCAGACTCCAAGCTCCATGACTCAAATCACAAATTCCTATTATTATTTTTCGCCCTAAATAGATACACCACCCACCCAAGTGAACCAGTTCCAACAGCTCAATAACAAACTGCATCCCTTCTGTATAAATGTGCTCGAAGCTTGATGTGCAGCACTTTCCCCTCCTGACGAGGGTGGCCAACCCTGGTAGGACAGGCCAAGAGGTGTCAACATGTGACCTCTCACCTCCAATTGTCTGGTACCACACTCCAGTCATTAGTCACTTGAGGTACTGATTCTCTCAGTGCCCCCGCCTTTCCACAAACAATTGGGAAGCGATTGGATGGTTCTTGACTGTCAGTCGAACATAATCTTCCTCCCCGTTTCCGACATTTTTCTATCCAATAGTCCAAGGCAGTAAAAGGCAAAATGGTCTCAAGTGTAAGTTTTTTGATGCCGCTATGATCTTTTAACAATAAACGAAACAGGAACAGGATTTCGGCCCATCCAGCCAGCTCCCTCTTTCAATAGGATCATCGATGGTCAGATTGTGGTTTTAACTCCACTTTCCCACCTGTCGCCCATCACCTTTGTCAATCTGTTTAACTTTTAAGTTATGAAGAGAGATTGGATAGGCTTGGGTTGTTTTCGCTGGAGCGGGGAAGATTGAAAGGCGACCTGATCGAGGTGTGAAAGATTATGGGGGCATGGACAGGGTGGATAGAGAGCTGCTGTGCCCCTGCTGTGTTGAAGGGTCAGTAGAGGGGACAGAAGTTCAATGTGAAGTGCAGGAGGTTTCGGGGGGATTTGAGGAACCCAGAGGATGGTAGTGGTCTGGAATGCACTGCCTGGGAGGGTGGTAGAGGTGGGTTGACTCACATCCTTTAAAAAGTACCTGGATGAGCACTTGGCACATCATAACATTCAAGGCTATGGGCCAAGTGCCAGCAAATTACGACAGTGCAAAAGGAGGTTGTGCGGCCCATCGGGTCTGCACCAACCCTCCAAAAGAGCACCCTACCCATGTCCACTCCTCCGTCCACCCCACCCTATCCCCATAACCTAACCTGCACATCCCTGGGCACTAAAGGACAACTTACCATGGCCAAGGCACCTAACCTGCACATCTTTGGACTGTGGGAGGAAACTGGAGCACCCGGATGAAACCCACGCAGACATGGGGAGAATGTACAAACTCCACACAGACAAATTCCAAGTTCGGAATTGAACCCGAGTCCCTGATGCTTTGAGGCAGCAGTGCTAACCACTGTTATAAATGGGATTAAGTAGGCAGATCAGCGGCGCAATTCTCCCAACGGGAGTCTAAGGGCCGACGCCGGAGTGAAAACCGGAGTGTTTCACTCTGGCATCGGAGCCCGCTCCCAGCCCCCTATTCTCACCCCCCCGGGGCGCTAGGAGCAGCGTCGCGTCATTCACGCACGCTGGGCCTTGGCGCTCCATAAAAAGCGGCGCCGCGTCATGTCACCTGCGCATGCGCGGTTGCCATCCTCCCCGAGTCCGCCCCGCAAGAAGATGGCGGATGGATCTTGCAAGGCGACGGAGGAAAGGAGGTCCTCCCTTAGAGAGGCTGGCCCGCCGATCGGTGGGCACCGATCGCGGGCCAGACACAATCGGAGGCCCCCTCCTGTGCAGGAACCCCCCTACCCCTCCACAGGCCGTCCCCCGCAGTTCCCCCGGCAGCGGCCACGTGTGGACGGCGCCGGTGGGAACCTGTCGTGTTGGGGCGGCCGTTCGGCCCACCCTGGCCGAAGAATCGCCACTCGCCTTTTGCAAACAGCAAGCACCGATTCTCCGAGCGGCCAGCCGTGATTCTTGCTGCGCTGGTTTGGGGGGGGGGGGGGGGGGAATCGCGTGCGGGTGCCGGGGCGACATGGCGAGACTCGTGCGGCGCCCTGGCGTTCTTCCACCCGGCGTGGGGGGGGGGGGGGGGGGATTTCGCCCCAGGTGTTTTTCATGCGACGGTGCAGACTCAATGGGCTGAAGGGCCTCCTCTGTGCTGTCATATTCTGTTAATTCCGTGAACTCAACCTTGAATATATTTAACGACCCAGTGCCCTCTGGGAACCAGAATTCCAAGGAATAACAACCCTCTGAGAGAAGAAATTCCTCCTCATCGCCGAGGAAACATGCTCTCAGCATCGGCCTGTCAAGCCTTCTTGAATGTTTTCAGTGAGATCACCTCTTACTCTTCTAAACTCCAACGAATATTGGCCAAGCCTGCTCCTCCTTTCCTCATGTGCCCTCCCAAGAGTCAGCCTCGGCCTTCCCCAAACCTTCTCTCAGGTGCTGCTTGCAGGAGATGGCCTTTGATACCCGGATGCTCCGGGCAAGGCTGGTAATGCAGCCTTTAATATAGTGAGCAGAGCCACTGCGAAACAAGTCACTTCCCCATTTCGACCTGAGTAACCAGTATATTCACAGCGTGGAAACAGCAGCCGATTAGCCCCTTGCTCCCCGCTCTCATTAGTGACTTTTAAAAAGCAAATTTAATCGAAGTCTGGTTAAAAATAGGCCGGAGAGCTGCTGTGAGTCCCACAAGCTGAGCCAAAGGGGCTTGCCTATCAGTAATGGAGTTATCGTGGCTTTGCAATCTGAAGGAGTGTGTGTGTTTTCTGTGGGATGCTATTACTGTCGGTAATACTAGCCTGCAAAAGCAGAGGGCTGGCACACAATTGGAGACTAGATGTCTGCTGGAATTGTTCGGAGCATCTACCACACACACCACTAACAACGTCAGCACCCTTTCATAAAGGTATGAGGATGAAATTTATCCTTGGATCTTCCACAGGATTTTGCTAATGGAGCAAAACCTAGTGGTAGTTCCATAGTTCCCCCCCAACCTAACCAAAATGGACCTCTCTAGTCCAGAATTCTTGGGACAAAGTCACTTCCAGATTTTGGATTTGTCTGGATTGTAGAATGGCACGGGAATGCCTAACCACAGGAGTATTAACAGGAACCCCCCCCCGTACATAACAATATTGACCTGAAAGATAAACCAGTGATAAAACATTATAAAACGGAGGTAAAAGGTATTTACTTTTCGAATTTTCAGTGCAGAAGGAGGCCATTCGGCCCATCGAGACTATACCAGCCCTTGGAACGAGCACCCTACTTAAGCCCACGCCTCCACCCCATTCCTGAAACCCAGTAACTCCACATAACCTTTTTGGACACTAAGGGCAATTTAGCATGGCCAATCCACTTAACCTGCACGCCTTTGGACTGTGGGAGGAAACCGGAGCACCCGGAGGAAACCCATGCAGTCACGGGGACTAGACTCCGCACAGACTGTGACCCAAGCCAGGAATCGAACCTGGTTCCCTGGAGCTGTGAAGCATGTGTGCTAACCACTGTGCTACCTTATTCAAGTACTGGATCTTGCATGTTTCTGTTCAACACTAAAGTAATAAATTGATGCCGATGACATTGAAGGAATGCGCTGATCTTCTCAAAACAATTCCAGATAACTGGTGATTCCAGATGATAGATTTCCAGCTGCCAGTGAAGTAACCAAACTTGCTCTGAAAACAAACCCTTGTCTATAAATAAATCACACCAAGAGCTCTCCAAAACGTTTAGAGCCGTGGTCCAATGACCGCGCTGCGCCGGAAAAGCAGCCTGCTGCGGCGGGGCTGATAAAAGCAGGGAGGCCCCCGCTCCCGGGATGTGTCACAATGTAAATCCCACCCATCGTGGGCAGGATCGCCTTTTGGCAAATTTGCATATTGGAGTGAGGCAGCTAGCCTGACCGTAATGTGCAGGTTCCCAAGGTACCTGAGGCTTTGGGATTCAGCCCCTCTGGTTTGGAGACCTTGGATGTGAGCTGTTTAGCATTGGTCCCCACAAACTGAGCTGGGAGTGGCATTCGTGAGGGTCTCCCAGGGGATTGAGGCCCCAGCTGCATGCTCTTTGTGCAAGGTGGTACTCTGGCACTGCTAAGGTGCCACCTCAGCACCCTGGCACTGCTAAGGTGCCCAGGTAACATTGCCAGCTGGTAGAAGCACTGTCAGGTTGATGCTGCCAAGCTGGCATTTCATGCTCATCTGATCAGGCCAGGGGTGCCTTGTGTGGGTGTTGAGGGGTAGTTGGGGTGGGGTGGGGGGGGGGGGGGATGTGGACCCTCCATAGTGCATTTGGGCTAGTGCGGGGGAGGTCAGGGCTTGCTTCGGGGGCCTTGGAGATCGGGACACCATTTAAAAATGGTGTCCCGATCGCTCGCCGGAACTCCCCAGTGTTGAAAACGGGACTATGCGCGACCATGACCGCCCATTCCCTATTCAGGCCCCTTAGACAACACGAGTCCACGAGTCGCTTAAAGCGCTCGCTAGGGGACTTTGTTCCCATTTGGTCGAATCAAGCCCTCATTGTTTTTTGTGTCTATGGTTATACAAGAAGGAAACTGCCTTACTTTATTTTTGAAATGTAGTACATATTTATGGATGACAGTGAGATGTGAAAAGATGCGTATTGACACAATCCTCTTCAAACCAGAGGATGTCCCAAAGAATTTTACAACCAATAAAGCACCTTTTGTCAGTAATTTGCCGCAGGCAGGTTTGCACACTACAAGCTCTAACTAACAATGTGATAATGACCACGACCACAATTCTCCGGTCGTGGGATTCTTTGCTCCTTCCGGCAGTGCAGCCCCCGCCTGCAGGTTACTCAGCGGCGTGAGGTGGCTTCATTGGGAAATCCCATTGACACATAGCGGGAGTAGGGAATCCCGCCTTCAGCGGCCATCGCGCCGCCAAGAAACACACGGCTGTGAAACTAGAGAATCCTGCCAAGGTCTTTTATTGTTGTGATGTTGATTGAAGATAAATATTGACCAGAACTTAAGGGACAATCCCCTTATCTTCTTCAAAATAGCCCCATGGTTTACGTCCACCTGAAAGGGCAGTTCAGCTTTCTCTAAAAGACAACGCTGTTGTATATTATATATTTCACACCAATGCAGATATGGTACACTCCAGGTTATGTATCTGCACTCATGCTCTATCGTCCAGTACCTTTAATAATGGGCGTAATCTATCCAAATGGGAACAGATTCCTGTAGTACATGTTTAGCCGAGCGTTTCCCGGCGCACGGAGTACCGAGGAACACGTTATTGAACTCCCGTTCAGGTAGATACGGGGCCTCAGCAGGCAATGCCGCAATGAAGCTGCACTTAGTCCTGTTTTCTGCTGTGATTGTGCCCAATCACTCAATACCCCCCCCCCCCCCCCCCACACCCACACCAAGTAATGTCAACCTTGGCAGTACCAATCTGACAGTGCCCCTGCCAGCTCCACCTGAGTGCCAGCCTGGCACTGCCAAGATGCCACTGCCAGGGCCAAAGTGCCCAGGTAGCACCAGCAGTGCCAGGGTGCCACTCTGCCCACAGAGCAAGCACCTGGGGGTCTCAAATCCCCTGGGAGACCTCCAGAGTGTCGTTTCACTTGGCCCACATTTGTGGAGACCAGCACTGAATGGCGCTCACCCAAGATCTCTAAGGCAAGGGAGTTAGGTCCCATCACCTTGGGTTGATTGTGGGAGTGTATATTAAAGTGAGGCTAGCTGTCTCACTCTAATACGCAGATTTTCAAAAAAAAGGACCCGCCCACAATGGGCGGGATTCGCATACCGAAGTCTCACAAGATCGCGTTAGGTCTTACGAGGCGTGACGAGCCGGGTAGTTCCCGAAAGAGGGATCTCCCAGCCACGTTGTCATGTGGGTGTAACACGGTCGGTAGATTGCGTCCAATTTGTTTACTCTCTCAGATTCATCACACCAGGCTCAACTAAGCAAACACAGTAAGCATCAATAGTAAACAGACACACATAATCAAATATATAAGAATTGAACAGTATAAACATTTCCAATAGTGCAGCACTCCCTCAGTACTGCCAGAGTGTCAATTTAGATTTTTGGTTCAGGTTCTGAAGTGGGACTTGAACCTGATTCAGCGGCGAGAGTGCTACCAACTGTATCAGAGCTTGCACTCAGAAAAGAAAAGATTTGTCCTTCGAGAAGAAAGCACTGCAATAACTAATAGCTATAATCTTTTAAGAACATGGTTAAACCTGCCAGGATCCTCCTTTGTTTGCATCAAACTGCTGTTGGTTTTATTTCTGTGCAGGTTGGCACATTGCTAGCCTGGCATCCAATTACAAAGATTTTGAACATCAGGGCCTCAGGAAGGTTGGCAAAGATGTGTCAGTTTTTCCATCTCAACAGAATCAAACAATTTTCTTCCGCTGTTTTCCCTTGCCAGTTCCCCTGGAAGGTATTTGTCAGTTTGATCCGTTCGCTGAGTAAATATTGAGCAATGTGCAGGAGCATTAACAGTGGCAGCGGAACTGTATTCCAGAAAAATGCATTCCCTTCCTGGGGAACACAGCCAGGAGTTCTGGTCGTGAAGGAGCGCTACCCTGTTGGAGGAGCTATCTTTCGGATGACGTGTTCAAATGAGGCCCCATCTGACCTCTCAAGTGGATGTAAATGATACCATGGCACAATTTTGACGCAGAGAAGGGAAGGTTTGGCTCATATTTGCCCCTCAAACATAATTTCGAACCGGACCATCTGCATTAACACATTGCTTTGTGGGTGCATACTGCACACAAACTAGCTTCCACATTTTGCACATTGCAATGGTGACTTGGGAAGTATTCCCTCGCCTGTCGAGTGCTTTTAGAAGATGCTCTGGTTGTGAGAAATGCTGGATGAGCAGAACTCTCTTACACGTCTCTTGCACACTGAGTGGACATCAAATGGGCTATGCAGTCTGATGGTTGTCCATTCTCAACTCCTATAGTGTCCAGCTGGTTCTCCTCACTGCCAACTGGGGCTCGTGTTAACAATCTGTGCATTGAGAATCTACAAGACTCCTCAATGACTCCCGCTCAGACTGATCTGTTCCCTGCAAGAACAATATTCACGACGCCCTATGCTGCTCTTGCTCATGTATTTGCTTTGTTTGGCCCTTGTTCCTCACTGTAACCAATCACTGTTTGTCGATGTACCATTTGTCAATGTTCTCTGTTGATTATTCTCTTTGTCTACCATATACGTACTGTGTACGTTCCCTCGGCCGCAGAAAAATACTTTTCGCTGTACTTCGGTACATGTGGCAATAAATCAAATCAAATGTAAAAAGAGGTTTTGGGGATCTAGTATCCGAGTCATTTGGGACAAGGTGTGTGACTGGTGCGGAGGAGGAGTAGGAGACTTTGAATAGAGAAAGCCCACCATATATACAGGGAGGTGGGGGGGGGGGGGGGGGGGGGGGGGGGGGCAGGGGGCAAGTGTCAGCAGCCAGACAGCTTGGGAGTACAAGAAGTGCGGAGATCCTGACAAAATTAACTTTCAGCAGCCGGTCAGAGTGAAGTACCAGGAGGAAACGCCTACAGGGCTGGACAAGGGGACTGTGCACAGCAATTGAAAAGATTGGGGAATCAGTTCAGGGTGGATTCAGATTGCACGGAGAGGTTGGGCGTTGGGGAGGAGGGGTGCTGGGGAGGAAAAACGTGTCACGGGGTGATAGATGGTGAGGAAGAAAAGCCTCAAGATGAAGGGATCGCAGGAAGAGATCAAAGGGTATAGGAGGGAGAGAGATGCCAGGGAGACAATAGCGGCGTTACTATGTCTACTGGTTGCCAAATGTGTGAAATAATCACTCCGTTAGCCTCAAAATGTTGGCAATTTGCCAAGTGTATCTCTAAGAGTTCTCCATTTGACTGGTGGACTAATACATTTGCTTGGCACCTAACTGCAGTGCAGCAGGAAAATATGGCACACGAAACGTACATTCGCAGAACTATTATTTCCTAACTCTTTACCAATAATATAACAATATAACAGGTGGAGGGAGGGGGATTTCTGGGGGATGGGTGGGGGGGGGAGGGGGGAGGAAATGAGGACAGCAACTGGCAGATCCAGTCTCCCGTTATCTGGTGGGTTCCCAAAGCTTGGAAAACCCAAGTTGCAGGCATTAAATGCAAATTGCCGATAAAAGTTGAGTCATTGAGCATTCCCTAAATAGGACCACAGGCTGCTTCCCCCTTTGAGGGGGAGAGCTGATTGGTGGTGATTAAACCTGAGGGTCACCACACCTCAGGCAAGGTGGCAAGGCTAACCCCATTAACCTCAGCCGCTTTGGGAATTGAACCTGTGCTGTTGACTCCGCTCTACATCACAAACCCGCCATCCAGCCAACTGAGTTAATGGTTTTCCCATTTTTGAACCCCCCTTCTCCTGCCCCAATATTGCCCACACCACCTCACATCTAATTCCACCCATGTTACCCAGTGCTCTGCCCCATTGGGCTTTCTCTCACCTTAATAAATTCCTCTCTGTCGTAAGTCACCCACTCCACTTACTAATATACTACTATATCCTGCAAGCATCAGAGTGTAGAGGGCAATATAGATGGCCGTCGGGTTTAGTTCATTCAGCAATTCAATAGACGGGGTAAATAGTGAGAAACTGTTCCCGCTCAAGAGAGCATCAATAGAGGGCACCGATTCAAAATAATTGGCAAAAGGAGGAAAAGCGATGTGAGTTAAAATCTTTCACCCAGAGAGCGAGTGTCATCTGGAATGAACTTCCTTAGAGGTTGGCAGGAGGCAAGTTCAATGGAGATAGTCGAAAGGATTGCTTTCTGAAAAGAAACAATGTGCAAGGTTACGGTGATACGGCAAGGGGAGTGGGACGAGTTAGAATGCTCAATCACAGAACCAGTGCAGACTCGATGGGCTGAATGGCCTCTTTCTGCACTATAAAGAATCCGTGATTCTGTAATTCCTACAACCCCTATCAAGGCAAACCAGAATGTGATGGGCTGGATATAAAGCAGTGGAAGAGACAGGCCCAGGGGAGAATAGGGAGAATCAATAACTTCAGAATAGATGGCGGGGGATCATTTGAAGTTGAGAATAGTTGGAAGTTTATTTTTACCTCAGTTCTGTTAGCTCTATGTGGGCGTGGTCAGGGCAAAGGGGGAGTGTGGATTTCCCTTTGGCATTAGCCATTCTCTCAATATTCAGCATTCAGAACTCACAGAATTTCAGTTTTGGGGATCTCATATATTTAATATGTGCGACCAATATATTCCTACTTGAAATCATTCGATTGGTTTCAGTGTTCATTTGGCTGCAGCTCAAATTACAAAAGGCTCCAGTTTGCAATCTAATACTCAGAGCAACTCATCACTTATAAATTGACACTTCAAAGTGGTTTGTTAGTGAAGTAGGGCTCACTGTCAGAGTAATTGATTAGAATGGATTCCTGAAATGATGGTCGCTGACTGAGATAACCTGGGAACCAGACAATGCTCCAAGGGCTAGATTTCCACGACAGTCGTACCCTGCCTTAACTTTGTTTTATTTTCTTTTCCACCGGCTCCCCATTCCTTCTATTTATGCGTTTGCTTCACTACATCCAGCGTGCATTGCCCGGCACGTCCATAAAAATACTGAGCACAGCTCCACTGGACTTGCTACAGTTGTGAGATGGTTCTGGTTTGAAGAGTGCCCACTTGTAGTTCAATGCCTGATGGGAGTGATAAGGCTGTGGGTTCACTTCTCATACAACTGAGGAAGTGCTGCACAATGTGTTTTACCTTGGATAAAATGTTAAACTGAGGCCCGTTCTGTTCTCAGGTGGATATAAAAGATCACAGGGTTTCTCTTTGAAGAAGAGCTGGAGAATTGTTCTGCTCAGTACTTTCTCCTCAATCAATATCGCCAAAAACAGATGATCTTGTCATTAGTGCATTACAATTTGCGAGAGTTTGCCATGTGCAAGTTGGCTGCTCTGTTTCCTGCATTACAACAATGACTAGGTGAGAGTGCTTAATTGGGCGAGGGCCAATTACATCCAAATTAGACAGGACTTGGGGAATGTGGATTGGGAACGGATATTTGAGGGGAAATCCACGCCTGACATGTGGGAGGCTTTTAAAGGCCTGTTGACTGAAGTGCAGGAGAAGCATGTCGTGGCAAAAATGAAGGATAGAAATAGCAGGATTCGGGAACCATGGATGATGATGGAAATTGTAAGCTTAATCAAAAGGAAGTATAAGATAGGTCGAGGCATCTAAAAACTGATGAAGCCCTTGAGTACAGTGAAAGTAGGAAGGAACTTAAACATGGAATTAGGAGGGCTAAGGAGGCCATGAAATGTCTTTAGGAAACATGGTCAAGGAGAATCCCAAGGCTTTTTCTACATATATTAAGAGCAAGAGGGTAGCAAGTGAAAGAGTAGGCCCACTCTAGGACAATGGAGGGAAGTTATGTGTGGAACCACAGGAAGTGGGGTGAAATCCTTAATGAGTACTTTGTATCGTGTAAGGGGAGAAGGTTTTTATTTCAGTTGGGACATCATGATTGGCATAGGTTTGGAGGGCCAAAGGGCCTGTTCCTGTGCTGTACTTTTCTTTGTTCTTTGCCTACACTTCACATGTATTTTGTTGGTTGTAATGTCCAATTGGATGTCCAATTGGATGTCCGCAGGTTATGAAGGATGAGGGATAACTGCAAGTCTTGTTCTCTATCCTTTCATTTCCTTGGGTTACTAACCTTCTTCTACTAAATTAGTCTAAACTGCGGTTACCACTATTCCAAACTGTCTGCTGAGAGATAGTTTATATTTTTTGAAATAAACATGAAAATACCATCAGTCAAAAGACTTCTTTATCTTACAGTGTGCTGCATGTAACAAGAAATAGTTTCGCAATCCCATGGCAGCTTGCTTTGGCTGTTCTTTCCTGACACTGGGAGATGGCCAGCAGGTGAGGGTTCCTCCACGCCTCATACCTGAAGCCTTCTTGAGTTTGATTTGAGGCTGAAGTCATTAACTGGGCCATTACCATCGCACATTTTCAGTGTGGCGCGCAGATTATTGATTTCTCGGACTAAAGCATCAAATTCCAACCTCCACTACGAGCTCTGCTCTTCCAAGTAACTTCCAATCTCCACCAGGGCCCGAGACAGGGTTTATCTTACATAAGCAGAAAAATAACCCACATTTATATCGCACTTCTCTTGACTACAGTATGCTCAAAGCACTTTCCTGCCACTCAACTAAATTTCAAGTGAAGTCATTGTGCGTCGGGATGCTTGACCCACCTTTGAAGGCCCAGGAATTTAATTGCTAAACTTCATCCTGATGTTGGGAGACTGCTTTCATTCCCCTCCTACCCCACCTCGCCAAGCTTCCCGCTGCCGGCAGAACCAGAAGATTCTGCCCAATATTGCAGTGAGTGAATAGACCAGCAATGAGAAAGGCGCCTTAGCGAGATGGTGGGAGAGGTCGTACTGAATGGTTAAAACGCAAGAAGAGATTAATTTCTTTCAGCCACGAACATTTTGGGGATACATCTGAATAATTTGAGATATGACACATCAAAAGCTTAGTCCACTGGCGAGCAACAGGTATCTTTGGACCTGTGGGTTCCCAGAGCTCTCCACCCATTGTCTGCTTCAGACTCATTGATGGAGATAATTGTTATAATTAGTCTCCATGGTAGGACGGGACTGGCGCGTTGAAGGAAGCCACCATGCATGCGCGCGTTGGCGGCGGCGCCACTGCTCATTAGCGGATCCCGCAGTGTACAGTTTGCACCGGGATCGGCAGCTGGAGCGGCGCGGACCGCTCCAGCGCCTTGCTGGCCCCCTGTAGGGGCCAGAATTACTCCTGGCAGCGGCCCATTCACGCCGTCGTAAAACGCAATGGCGTTTACGATGGCGTGGACACTCTGCCGCGGGATGGGAGAACCCCGCCCCCCATATTTCTGTAACCAAGACTTCAATATTACCTCATTTCCATAAACCGACAAGATGTTTATGGTGTAAAATCTTCTTCCACTGAGGGGCAGAGCGGCAGGCTACAAGTGTCCACATTTGTAAAATCAAATGGATTCTAATGTGCTCAGGCTTTCTTTCTCCACTGGCATCTAATCACACCAACAATATACGTTAATGCATTGTGTACACACTGAATACGTTTCAGAGAGAAATGGAAAATCACTGATGGATCATTGCCTTTCACACACACTGCATTCCAGCTCAGTGCCTCTTTGACAATTCCTCCAAAGTCTGGAGCCAAAAAGGTTTCACTTAGGGCCGGATTCTCCGTTCCCCGCCAATAAAATCGGGAAACCCGATCGGGCGGAGAATCCCGTGTCGTCCCAAAAACGGGATTGGCACTGGGAAGCAGATCCATCCCTGGTCTTCGCTCCCACTCCACAGTTAATTGCATTTGAATGCAATTAACTGGCTGGAAGCCCGAATCTCCACCAACATCCCCCCCCCCCCCCCCCGTTATGCTCCACCACACCCCCAGCCGGGTGTCACGCGGGTGTGATTTGGTGTGAGTATTTAGAAACTGGGTCCTGGCTCCATGGCCTTTGAGGGCAAGGAAGGAGGTAAACCCTTTGTATTGCATTCGGGCTTGCTGGCGAGTGTATGCTTGGAGCTCTGTGGCTAGTGGGGACCGGCTTGGTGGCAAGTGTGTGGTCTTGGGGTGTCCCCCTTGGGATCAGGGTGCCATGACTGAAGCTCCCACAGCTCCTGTAAAAGAAGAGTGAGTCGGCCCTTAGGGGTTACTTACAGGTTCCTGGCTGGTTAAACTGTGGACTGCTGCCAGTCTCCTTGAACTGCTTTGAGGTCCCCATGTCATGTAGATGTCTATCTACCCAGCCCATCTGGAGATCCTCATGTATTGGCAGATAAGCAAACGGATGCGCGTGGCCATGCTGAATCACCAGGCCTCCAGGCGTTCGCACGCCTCATCGCACTACTTAGACGCACAACTCCACAGCAGAGGAAGCAGGGGATTATCAGAACTAACCCCCGACAAAGGACACACATGCACCAGTGGCTGCTGGATCCCTCCCTGGCACACATCCCCTCTCAGAATAACGGCCTCACTAGTGAGACCACCAGCTGACCCTCCTAAGATGTCTCCAGGCCCTGCAGGTTAACCACAGGATTTCAGACAATATGATTGTTTGGATCCTGGATCTGCCCAAGAAAGACAGAAAGAAACAAGGAACGAAAGGGAACGCTTGCCCTCATGACATCAGAATGTGCCACAGCCAATAAGGTACTTTTGAAGTGCGGACGGCACGGTAGCACAGTGGCTAGCACTGTTGCTTCACAGCGCCAGGGACCCGGGTTTGATTCCTGGCTTGGGTCACTGTCCGGAGTCTGCACGTTCTCCCCGTGTCTGCGTGGGTTTCCTCCGGGTTCCTCCCACAAGTCCCGAAAGACGTGCTTGTTAGGTGAATTGGACATTCTGAATTCTCCCTCAGTGAACCTGAACAGGTGCTGGAGTTGGCGACTGGGGGCTTTTCACAGTAACCTCATTGCAGTGTTAATGTGAGCCTACTTGTGACACTAATAAAGATTATTATTCAAGCTCCCACAACCAGCAATGAGATAAATGAACAGATAGATAGTTTCATGTATATTGACTGAGGGATAAATATTGACCAGGATAGACTTGAGTAGTGCCATGGGACCATATACATTCACCTGGCAAGGCAGACAGGGCTAGTTTATCAGATTCTAATGAAAATAGCAGCAATTTATTGGGCCAAAGGGCTTCTTCTGCACTGTATGACACTATGCCTCAATAATTGTTTTGAAAAGTGCCTTTCTCAAAAAGTCCTTGAATTGATTCTTGCTTTGTGCAGAGTTACTTAATCCCGGTAAGGAGGAATTAAAGTTGGTCTCAGTGCCTGGCAATGGGAATTGGAATAATTCTCCACGATTTCCGTTCTGGTCACGGGAAGTGCACGTACAGATGCAGTGGCATTGGGGTAGATTGCAGAGAATGATTCCAGGGATGAGGGACTTCAGTTATCTGGAGGGATTGGAGAAGCTGGATCTGCTAAATCCGAAAAGAGAAGGGGTTCAACAAAGGTGTTCATAACTACCTGCAGTCCAGGCAGATTAAATCTAGAGACATTGTTCCCAATGGCAGATGGGTCAAGAACGAGAGGATTTAAGGTGAATGGCAGTTGAACCAAAGGCGAGACGAAAAATACCTTTTTTTAATGCGGAAAGTGGTGAGGATCTGGAATGCACTGCCTGAGAGTGTGGTGGAAAGGGATTCAATCACGGCTTTCAAGGCAAAATTGGAAATACTTGAAAGCAAGAAAATGTTGCTGGGCTAAGGGGAAAGGATGGGGCAATGGGACAAGCTGGATTGCTCTTGCAGAGAGCAGGCATGGACTCAACAAGCCAAATGGCTTCCTTCCGTGCCCTAACCATTCTATAATTAAGGGCTCAGTAATAGTTATGATTGGACAGCCCAAGGATATTGAAGTCGATGGATCGATGAAGTAGGGAATGGCTCCAGGAAACTTTGTCACAATTGTACGCTCCTGGCATGGAGTGCAGCCCACCTGGGGCATACACCAAGAAACCATGAGTATGCGGTCCACCATGTTGTACCCGCTGGCGGGTACTTCTGAACATTCCCGGGTTGCACTCCTGCCTCGGGTCGCCAACTTTCCTGGTTTCCTGGAGCAGTCGTCACATGACCTCCTGCCTTTAAGCGTCCCGTTCCCAAGCTTGCCGCCACTAGTCGGCCAACCATCCATCCTCACAGTGCCTAGCCTTCCCAACTCCAATCACAAACCAAACATACTCTTCATCACCTGATTGGATTATCCTGGATCATCCAGGACTGTCAGTCAAACAGCCTTCTTTCCCACATCGGAATATTTATTATAACAAATAAACCAAGACGTGGAAAGATTTTTTAAAAACTCACAACTTTTAATGTTCCGAAGATTTTATTCCTAAATGGCTCGCTGCAGTGTCCTTGAGATTAATCGGATGATGCCGGAGCAATCCTGGAGGGTTGGCAACTCTACACCCAGGGGCACTGAAGGCACTGCAATTGGCACCTTTACCCGCCTCACCCAACAAGTGATAAAGCTTCGAATGAGGTGGCGAGAGAAGCAAGGGGCAAAAATATGAGGTGGCCCATTTCTTTTGACAAATAAAAATCCATTACGCTGACACAAACACATAGTTAAGCATGACTTTGAAGTGGTCAACATGCCAGTTAGAGAGCTTTGCGGTCTAATCCAGTCGACAGTAAAAAAGAAAGGATAATGAGCTGGAAAGGGCAAAACTCTAAAATAATCTCAGCATTGTAGAAAGCCAAGGGGGGAGGGGCTAACCCAGCTTTGAAGATAGACTGAAATATAATTGATTTTTATCCATCTTATCCCTTTAATATGGAATAAATTGATGCACAACAGGCTATTAAAGAAGTTTCCCAGACATTAAAATAATAACTTACCAGGGAATTGGACAAATAACGGTTATAAGCCAGAGCTGAGTGACAGTTTAATCAACCATCGACTTATTCAGTATGCTGGGCCACGTCCACTCTGACTGATGGGGATAGGCCATCCAACTAACATTTATTTCATCTTCCCCTTCATCTATTCCCTTCCTCGTGCTGTTTTGTCAATGTGGTGAGGTCCAGCTCCACATCCGCCCGATCATAAAAGCAAATCCATGCCAGGCATAGAAGTCCCATCACTTTTCATTTAAACCTCGGTTAAAAAAGGAAGCCCACCATTTTGACGCAGCATCCGCACTCCCCAAACACTCCAATGCCACATTTCATTAACCGTAAACGTGACGGCCGCTGAGAACTCCGAGCTTTTCTCATTATCTCGATGATTTGTGTCATTTTTTTTATATAGATGTTGCTGCAAAGTTAATGATTAAACGGATTGAAATATGATAATTGAAAATGCACACCATCCCTCTAACCCAATCAGAAAGTACGTTTTCACAAACTGTCCACGTGAGAATTAATCAGGGGGTCGATGGCCAGAATGAAGAATTGCGAATGATTTTGCATATTTTTACATGAATTAAAAGAATGAAAGAGGGGGCAATTTATTTTCTCTCAGAATTTTTTTTCCTCTTTCCCGAAGGGACTATAGCTTGTTGAAGGGACTATAGTTTGTTGAAGGGATTATGCCTTGTTGAAGTTACTGTACTTTGTTGTTATGTGGTTCTCTAGAACCCTCAGTTCCTCAGCCAATGACCCTATAGACAGTTACATTCATGGCTCAGCTGAGAGCACGTTCTGAATCTGAAGATTGTGGGCTCAAATCCTTTTTCATAGACTTTAGCAGAAAATCTAGGCTGACATTCCCAATGCAGTAGCGAGGGAGTGCTGCATTGGTGGAGATGCTGAGTTAAATTCTGCTGCTGCCCTGTGAGTCCCATTTACGGCGCCAAAAATCGGGAGATGGCCCTGTCGCACCGGGACTCAACGGAGCCATATTGCTGTCAGCGGCCAATTGAGAGAGCACAGCCTCCAATCCAGTTAAGGATAGCGGCTGCTCCCAAGAACTACCAGCCCGGTCAGAGGATGAGCAGCTCAGCAGCGCCACCACTGGCAGTCCAAATACCCACGGGGGTGGGAAATGGCCTTTAATTGGCCACTTACCCGATGGGCAGTTGAGGGCTCCATTTCCCTGCACTGGCACGATTGCAACACCAAGTGTTGATGCCTCTCCCTGCATTTTACCAGCACTCTCATCTCCCACCCCATCGTCAATAAGATCATACGACATAGGAGCGGAAGCAGTCCATTCGGCCCATTGAATCCACACCACCATTCAATGAGACCATTACTGATCTGACGTGATAATCCTCAAATCCACTTTTCCATCTTATCCCCAACTCCATTTTCCTGCCTTATCCCCATAAGCCTCGTTTCCCTGACTGATTAAATATCGGTCTAATTTAGCTTTGAACATACTTAAGCACCCAGCCTCTGCAGTTCTCTGCGGTAAAGAATTCCCAGTTTCCCTACTCTCTGAGTGAAGAAAGGGGCTGGGAAAATTCACCTCTCTACCCTTCAGATGAGCTGTTACATCAAGAACACGTGAGTCCTCTTAGCTGGATGTAAAAGATTTAATTACGCTATTTTAAAGAACAGGAGGAATATTCACCCTTTGGCCGATATTCTCCATTTAGGATTCGAAGGGTGGGATTCTCCGACCCCCCGCCGGGTCGCAGATTCACCGGGCGGCGGCGTGAATCCCGCCCCGCCGCTCCGACGCCGGCTGCCGAATTCTCCGGCGCCGGTTTTTTGGCAGCGGCGGGGATCATATTGCGCCGGTCGGGGCTGTTGGCAGTGGCCCTCCCCCAGCGATTCTCCAGGCCCCGATGGGCCGAGCGGCCACCTGTCTCCGTCCGGTCCTGCCGGCGTGAATTATACAAGGTCCATACCGGCGGGATCTGGCTCTGAGGGCGGCCTACGGAGTCCTCGGGTGGGCTCAGGGGGATCCGGCCCGGGGGGGGGGGACCCTCCACGGTGGCCTGGCCCGCGATCAGGGCCCACCGATCTGCAGGCAGGCCTGTGCCATAGGGGCACTCTTTCCCTCCGCGCCGGACTCTGTAAAGCTCCGCCGGTGCGGAGAAGAAACTCCCTGCGCATGGGCAGGGATCACGCCAGTGGTTCTGCGCATGTGCCAGAACATGCTGGCGCCCCAGCCCATGCGCAACTCGCGCCGACCGGCGGAGGCCCTTTAGCGCCGGTTGGCGTGGCGCCAACCACTCCAGTGCTGGCCTAGCCCCCGGAAGTGCGGAGGATTCTGTACCTTCCGGGCGGCCCACGCCGGAGTGGTTCACGCCACTCTTTGGCATTGGTACAGCCAGTCCGCCGGTTGGTGGAGAATCCTGGCCGAAGTGTTGACGCCGGTACTGAATTGTGTGCGGTTCACATTCCCCTTGGGGAAGCTGTCTGTGGAGAAACTCAGGCTAACGGGCCAGCACTCTGCTGTCGTGGATTCCGAGCAATTCCCGGCCCAGCGGCCATTCAAACCGCTGGGGCTAGAGTTTTTAAATGCCCCACTTACCACACACTCACTGCAGCCACAAGGTTGGCTCAGAGAAGACCTCCCCCCGAGGTCGGGTGTTTGACGTGGACCCACAGCTCCATGCCAGTGAGGAGTGGAGGGACGTCCTCTTCCCCATTGTTTGTTAAGCCTCCCGCTCCCCCTCCAAAGCCATGGCTCCCAGTCCACATTTGTCAACATTTGTAGTAATTCATGCCTGTGAGACGTCTGCCTGGGAGGAGCGGAGCATTGAGGGGGGCGGAGCATACTGTATCCAACCCGCTAATCACATTTAAACCACATGCAAATGACGGTTTTGCATGCCACCTCCGGCGCGGGGTGGAACCCTCGTTATCGCCACCAGCGCGGGACTGGAGCATGTGCCCGAATTGGCGCCGGGCATGGAACTCAATTTTGGCAGGATGCCCAATTCTCCGCCCGATCGTAATTCGCATTTCTGGCATCGCGAGGCGGAGAATTTCACCCTTTGTCCTGCTAATATTTAACCCTCAACCAACAAGACTAAATGACGATCTGGCCAAGCTCTGTGCAAATTAGCTACCGCCCATCCGAGGGTAACTACACTTCAAAGGCATTTGATTGGCTGCAAAGAACTTTGGGATATCCTGAGGTTGTGAAAGGTGGTATATAAATGTACATTCTTCCATTTTACCACAATCACCTGGACTATGCTGGATGTCAGCCTCTTGACTTTGACAGAGACGAGAACATCGGAACAGAGTAGGCCACTCAGACCCTCTTGAGCCTGTCCCATCGTCCAGTCGGATCACAGGTAACCTATACCCCAATTCCATTATCAGGGGTCAGTAGATGGGGGTCAGAAGTGGGTGGTTTGAATGGTTGTACCACTCCCAAGCCCATCACTTCTCAACAATGGTTCAATTCCACCGTTAACATGAATTGAGGGAAAGACAGACCAGCTTTCAGAGAAATTGGGTTTTCCAAATGCACGACCACACATCTTGCAGGACAACAAAACTTAATGAAAGCTGGGTGAGGAGGTGAGGCCCATGAGAATCATGGGAGCAATCCTGAGCAGACAGGGTGCTGCTGTTAAATAGTTAACTATTCGGAGCATCTCCCTCACGATGTGTTTGTTCACATCATCGGTGGTCCCTCAAGATTGAGGATACGTCCGTTGGGCTTGGTGAGTCTTCAGATGACTGAGAAGCCCAACTCTGGACTTACAAATTCTTCTGCATTGCTGGTATGTTGTTGACCATAGAATTCCTACAGTGCATAAAGAGGCTATTCAGACCATCAAGTCTGCACTGACGCTCCGAAAGAGCACCCTAATAAGGCCCACTCACCCACCCTATCCTTGTAACCCTATAGCATCACCTAGCCTCCACGTAATTGGACAGAAATGGGTAATTTAGCACGGCCAGTCCACCTGACCAGCACATCTTCGGACTGTGGGAGGAAACAGGAGCACCCGGAGGAAACCCACGCAGACACGGGGAGAACGTGCAGATCCGCACTGTCATGTAAGGCAGGAATTGAACCCGGATCCATGGCACTGTGAGGCAGCAGTGCTAACCACTGTGCTACCGTGCTACTGTTTTTGAGGGGGGAGAGTGGAATTCACCCCCTGGTTAGCTTCCCTCTCCTTCCTCTGCAGCCACCATTCTGCCTCACTGTCAAGACACTGAGCCTCGAAGCTTGTTAGCAGAAGCATGTTCAGAAGCAATCTGGGTGTCGGATACTCAAAGGAAAGCACAATGGTTGACTGGTTCGAGAGGAGTCGATGCCTAACATGGGAGGTTTTCCAACTCCTTCTATTGTACCAAAATGATATTGTAATAGAATGCTCGAAAGGGTTGTCTTTCCTGTGAATGGGACAGCAACCCTATTTCACTTGTGGATTTTCCCATTCTGCACACACATACATTGACCCTGAGTGTTCGGGCTGTGCGTGGCTTTTTATTAATGAGACAATAAATAGATCCCTTGGGCGTCCTTCAATAAACAACATATGTGACGGTATCTGAATGAGTCGGCGTAGTGATGAAACTTGGAAAGGTTCGCCAGCTCAGCAGTAACTTTCTCCAAGATTTGACAGTGGTGGTTCAGTGGGCAGCTCTCTCTCACCTCCCACACCTCACAATGCCATGGGTCCAAGTCCCATTCCAGCCGCTTTGAGCACGTAAATCAGGCTGACACCTCCGTGCAGTACTGAGGGAATGTTGGAAGTGCTGTTTTCTGGTGAAATGCTAAATCAAGGCACTTGGCTGCCTTCTTGGCTTGATCTAACAGATCATGCATGCAATTGCATGGACTGTATTCCCTCCAAGAGTGTGCTCCTCCCGACCTGGATGCGATCGTACGCTGGGGTGGCAGGGTCTAGGACGGGTAGGACGCCCTTGCCCCAATTTTGACTGGGGGCATCTTTCCCTCAGGGCCTAGCAACCTCTGGTTCTCCCACCCTCCCCCCAACCTATTCCCTGAGACCCCGATTTCCTCCCTTGTGACGCTCTGGCCTTCGCTACCCACCCCCTCACCTCCTGACCCCTGCCATTTTCCTTTCCACCAGTTCCCGACACTTTGTTCCAGACAGCTTGCAGCATTGCCTCATCTGCCCACTGCAGCACTGTTCCTGGAATGGAATGGACTGGAGAGCTACCAGACAATCTGCTTGGACAAATCCCGCCATCTGCCTATCAATGCTTGTTGGAGTGTGAAGTGGCATCGGGCCTGTAAGAGTTGGCAGGGATGTGCAGAGTTCTTGCCTTCCAGAAAATTCAGGCCCCGGAGTTTACGTTACATCCAATCACGCTGGCCAGAATTGGGTAGCACATCGTCACCCACGGGTTTCCTGGCAACGTGGGATGGCTTCAATGGAAAATCCCATTGTCAAGCGGCGGGAGCAGAGATTTCCTCAGGCAGCGAACGGCCACCACCGAGGAACATGCAGCCGGGGGGGCTGGATAATCCAGCCTCTTATCACAAAATTAGGCTGAATGAGTTTTTCTTCAGTATAATTCACTCAATCTCATCTCACAAGCAAGCCCCATTGTAATTGTGAATTTGTAGTCATATAGTGGATTTATATAATCAAAGGTTCGATGTGCCACTTAGTTCTATAATCCTCCCATCCCATTTAAAAAGGATGTTGTTTTTCGAGAAACTGTAAATCCATTCTTGCCAAATATTCGGGCCTGTCTGTGTGAAAACATGTCATTTGCAACCGCCGGCCATGAAGAGTGAACTCATTGTGGAGTGGATAACACTGCTGTATTCAGTAG
The DNA here is from genome assembly GCF_902713615.1 of Scyliorhinus canicula. Lineage (NCBI taxonomy): Eukaryota > Metazoa > Chordata > Chondrichthyes > Carcharhiniformes > Scyliorhinidae > Scyliorhinus > Scyliorhinus canicula. Next base: position 19,153,424 of record NC_052160.1, on the reverse strand, counting down.
GTGAGCTGCCCCACATCTCAAATAAGACTGACCTGCTTCATTTCAAGAAAGATCTTTCATTCATATTGCACCATTCACAGTCCCAGGACCCACCAAAGTGCTTTGCAACCAAAGACGTTCTGTTCAAATCTCGGTACCATTGCTTTTGCAGACCAACCTGCAGCCAATTTTGCACAGGTGAGGTCCCACCAGCATCAGTGTGACCAATATCACCTTGTTGATGGTGTTGGTTGCTGGGATAAATGTTGGTTTGGACATCAGGTGATCATCATTTACTTTTCCTAAAGTGGCATTGTGGCATCGGTTAAGAGCAGGCAAACAGCAACTCAGTTTAACGTTTCATCAAAAAGTGTCCCTTCCAACAGCCTGCCGCTGACTGCGATGGTGAATTCTGGGGTCATTTCTTACGGGGCGAATCCTTGCTGATCCCACATCCCTAAAACGCACTGCACAAGGAAAGAAGCATTCACGCCCCATGGTGACAAGAAAATATTGCCCATGGCAATCTGAAAATTAGAACTGAAAGAATCCCCTGAAAATGGTTGCCGCGCCTGCCTTTAATGTTTTTTCCTTTGTTTCTTCATGGGTTGTGGGTGTTGCTGGCTGGGACATTATTTATTGCCCATCCCTGAGGGCATTAAAGAGTCAACCACATTGATGTGGGCCTGAAGCCTCATGTAGGCCAGACCAGGTAAGGGTGACAGATTTTTTTCCTGAAAAGGGATTAGTGAACCGGATGGGTTTCTACAACAATCGACAATGGTTTCATAGTCATCATTAGACTTTTTAAAATCCCAGATTTTTGTATTGAATCCAAATTTCACCACCTGCCCTGGTGGGATTCGAACGCGTGTCCCAAGAGCATTACCCTGGGCCTCTGGATTAATAGTCCAGTGACAATACCACTACACCACAGCCTTCCCAGTTTCAACTCTCCTGATAAACCCACAGCGCCCAATAACTGTGAAACACTGGGACAGAGGAGCGAGATTTAAACCAACAGGCCCACCCCTGATGAATCAAACGTGTACGCCAAGCAGGCTGCGCACATTCTCGATCTTGCATCATGGCCAACAAGAAAGGCTCTGTCTTGCAAACCCAGAAGGAAGAAAAATAACAGTAAGACGGGGGAAATAGGAATACCGGTCTTAACTGGGTCTGTATGCTTTAAAACGGAACACCAGTAAAGCAGGGAAAAGGGAGTACTGGTCTGATGCATTCTTTCCTTCTGGATCTGCAGGGCTGCAGAATGACAAATACATTTGATTTCCGCCACTCAATGTGGCCCATTAATTCCTGACTGCCCGAAGCAGTCAACGTCAGCTGAGCATCTGGCTGAAATCATTCTTGGTGCCACACTTGTGTATTTGTTTCAGCTTTTTGTTCTTCAGGATTGACAAAGTTTTCAGGACTATTACACGGGTGGTATCAATTCATTCAGGAATGGAGTTTAGTCACAAAAGAATGGTTTCTATCAAAGCAATGGCAGCTCATTTGGGGTCATGTTGTAATGCTATTGAACTTTCAGTTTGATTGATCGCACTGACTAGAGTTTGATATGTTATTGAATCATGGCAGTTCCATTTACTTATCCAATTTACTCTAATGCAACATATTTTACTGAGCTGCCGGATGTTGCTGCTCTCAACTGGGTTTGCGAACTCCAATTCTTAATACGTTGTTCTATTTATTCTTTCTTTTCCTACACCTTCACAGTCAAGACTCTGGACTCTGTATTTTACAAAAGCTTGCTTCTTGCCCAGGACTCACAATTATGGAATTCTTCCCCAGCACCAGACAACTCTTTGAAACCCAAACTTGGTGATGCTTAGATTACCACTTCCTGGCTTATCTTCTCTACTCTCCTATTCTCTTGTGGGGGGGGGGGGGGGGGGGGGGGGGGGGGGGAAGGTTGTCAGGATACCAGGAAAACTCTCTTGTTCTCCTTCCAATAATGGAATAAGGATCATTTACATCCACCTCAGAGGGCAAAGGGGAACCTCGGTTTAACATCTTGGGCGGAATTCTCCAACCCCCCGGGGGGTCGGAGAATCGCCCGGGGCCGGCGTCAATCCCGCCCCCGCCGTGTCCCGAATTCTCCACCCCCCGAGATTCAGCGGGGGCGGGAATCGCGCTGCGCCGGTCGGCGGGTCCCCCGCGGCGATTCTCCAGCCCGCGATGGGCCGAAGTACCGCCGCTGACAGGCCGCTCCCGCCGGCGCGGTTTAAACCACCTACCTGACCGGCGGGATTGGTGGGGCAGGTGGGCCCTGGGGGAGAGTGCGGGGCAATTTGACCCCAGGGGGTGCCCCCACATAGCCTGGCCCGCGATCGGGGACCACCGATCAGCGGGTGGGCCTGTGCTGTGGGGGCACTCTTTTTCTTCCATCCCCGCCATGGCCTTCACCATGGAGGAGGCGGAAGAGACCCCCTCCCCTGCGCATGTGTGGTATGACATCAGCAGGCGCTGATGCACCGGCGCATATGCGGACTTACGCCGGCCGGCGAAGTTCTTTCGGCCCTGGCTGGTGTGGCGCCAAAGGCCGTTTACGCCAGCCGGCGGAGTGGGAACCACTCCGGCGCGGGCCTAGCCCCTCAATGTGAGGGCTTGGCCCCTAAAGGTGCGGAGAATTCCGCACCTTTGGGGCGGCCCGACACCGGAGTGGTTCACGCCACTCCCACACGCCAGGACTCACCGCCCCGCCAGGTAGGGGAGAATCCCGGCCCTGATCTGCAAGACAGTAGCCCAGACACTGCAGCACTCCCAGCACTGGGAGTACCAGCCAAGATTAGGCCTTCAAGTCTCTCGAGTGAATGGAATTAATACCCGCTGAAAGTATTCCTGACATAAATTAAAGTTTCGGCAATGTTGCTCCCAAGCAACTTCTCCATTAAAAGGTAATCACGAGAATCATAAAGACCAGTCGTGGACAAGCAGAAAGACCTACTTGTAAATGGTCAAAAACTTGGATTCTCCGGCCGCTCACCCAAGGCGATTTTGGCATCGGTGACCGGAGAGTCCAGCCTCATAACTTTTTAAAATTCTTTCATGAAACCTGGGTGTCACTGGCTGGGCCAGCATTTATTGTCCATCCCTAATTGCCTGTGAGGGGGCAGTTAGGAGTCAACCACATTGCTGTGGATCTGGTGTCACATGTAGACCAGACCAGGTAAGGATGACAGATTTCCTTCCCTAAAGAACATTAATGAACCAGAAGGTGTTTTTACAACAAATGAACCATCAGACATTTAATCGCAGATAAAGGCATATGACTGTGGATGCTGGAATCTGAAAGAAAAACAGAAAATGATGGACAATCAAACCTTTGACAAAGAGTCATCCCAACTCAAAACATGAGCTCCGCTCTCTTTCTTCCGATGCTATTGGTGCTCCTGAGAAAGCCCAGTTTTTTCCATTTTTGTTTTAATTCCAGATTTTCTATTAAAATTTTAATTCAAATTTCACAATCTGATATGGTGGGATTTGAACCCGGGTACCCAGAGCATCACCCTGGTCTCTGGGTTACTAGCTCAACAACACCACTGGAACACTGCCTTTACATAGTGCCTTTATCATTGAAATGCAATGGGCGCGACCTAACCGAGTTGCAACAAAGTCGAGCGTGTTTAGCCTGATGTTTACCGGCGCTCGCAGCACTGAGAAAGGCCATACCATCTAACGGGACTTTGTTGTAATCCGGGGCTTTAGCGGGGAATGCCCCGTCAAGGCCACACTTAGTCCTGTTTCCTGCACTGAGGAACTTTGTGAATAAAACACAAGGGCGCCTATACTTCCTCAAGAAACTATTAATTCAGCATGCCCACATTGACTCTGACCAACTTTTACAGATGCACCATAGAAAGCATCCTATCCGGCTGCATCACAGCCTGGTATGGCAACTACTAGGCCCAAGACCACAAGAAACTTCAGAGAGTTGTGAACACAGCCCAGTCCATCACACAAACCTGCCTCCCATCCATTGACTCCATCTACACCTCCCGCTGCCGGGGGAAAGCAGGCAGCATAATCAAAGACCCCTCCCATCCGGGTTATTCTCTCTTCCATCGGGCAGGAGATACAAAAGTCTGAGAAGACGCACTAGCAGATTCAAAAACAGCCTCTTCCCCTCTGTTAGCAGATTTCTAAACGACCCTGTTATGGACTGAACTGATCTCTTCACACATTTCCCTACTGAGTAGTACTACACTCCGTATTCTTCACCTGGTGTCTGTGTCTATGTATTTACATTGTGTATTTATCGTATGGCCTATATTTTTTCATGTATGGAATGATCTGCCTGGACTGTACACAGAACAATACTTTTCACTGTACCTTGGTACACGTGACAATAAATCTAAATCAAATCAATCAGAACTCCTGAGTGCAGGAGGAGATCGGAACACCAGTTTTACACCCCTCCCCCCCGCCCCCTCCTGATGCAACCCCCACTCACCTATAAGAGGTCCCCGGGCCTCTTCGCATCCCACCTCACAGAGGCAGGCACCCCTGGGCCTGATCTCCGGCATGGGACAAATGCCAGGCTGGCACCTGGGTGCACTGACATGGTGCCAGTGCCAGGCAGGCAGTGCCAAGGTGGCATCAGCAGGGCCAGGATGTCCAGGGGGTAACCATCCAGGGGCCTCCGATCCCCCTTGGTGGCTCCCCCGAGTGCCGTTCTGTTTGGTCCCAGTTTGTGGGAAACAGCACTGAATGAAATGAAATGAAAATCACTTATTGTCACGAGTAGGCTTCAAATGAAGTTACTGTGAAAAGCCCCTAGTCACCACATTCCGGCGCCTGTTCGGGGAGGCTGGTACGGGAATTGAACCGTGCTGCTGGCCTGCCTTGGTCTGCTTTCAAAGCCAGCGATTTAGCCGTGCTCACTAAGGTCTCTGAGGAGTTGCGTACGCTTCAATGAGACCTTGGGCCAGATTCTCCGGTCGCTGACTCCGGAATCGCATTCGGCAATCGACCGGAGAATACCCGATTCCGACCAAGTCGGGGGCCCCGCCGCTTTTGCGATGCTCTTCCCCCTCCAACGCGGCGTACTCAGCTGACTGGCCGAGTTCCCAACGGTCTGGGGCACGTGCGGTCTCACCCGTTGGGAACTCGGCGTGACGGCTGCGCACTCAGTCCAGCGTCGCCCCAGTCAGGGGAGGCCTATCCGCGGGCAGGGGGGGATATTATTCAGGGCTGGGGGCACTGTGTGGGGGGGGGGGGGGGTTCCAGGGCGTGCGAGCTGGCAGGTGGGGGGGGCTATTACATGGGCTGGGTCCGCGAGCGGCTGCCGTCATGCAGCACGGTGCGGCGGCGGCCGCATGCGCGGCCACGGACCCGGCAATTCTCTGGGGCATATTGGCAGCTAGAGTCAGGTGCTCTACTCTGCCGGCCTGCTAGTCCCCAGCAAAATGGGGAATTGGCGGCCGTTTTGCGCCATTTTTTATGGTGTACAATACCACCGTCCCACGCCGGCGTGGGGACAACATAGGCCCAGAATCGGAGAATCCAGCACCTTACATGTGTCTGAATTCCAGAGAATATTTTACTCCATCGCTCCATAGGACTATTCTCAAATTCCAAAAAACAATCTAGTGAACTTCTATTGTACTTCCTCAAAGGTACTTGTACCCTTCCCGAGGCAAAGCGATGGCTGCACAGAGTTCCTTGTTGGTCAAGCTGTGCATGATCAAAATTAATTATCTGTGGAGTCAAAATTTTTCTGATAATTCAGGCGTATTATCAATGACATTTTGAGGACACCGTTTCATAAAGAGAAATAAGTTGACACTGTTGTGTTCTTGTTGTTAGTTGTGTGACTGACTCCCTTGTTCGTCACAGGGATTCCTCGGAAAAACAGAGTCAGGATGCAGCTGGGCCGGAACTTGGGAAGTCAGTCCAAATATAACTGGCAATCGTTGCAAGTCTACTTGAAGCATTCGATTTGTTTTTTTTCCACAGTGGAGAGAGAAGCAGGGGATTTTTCTTTGGTGGCACCAGCTCAATATTAGCTGATCGTGTCTGCAGCCACACCAGCTACCTCATCTGGCCGCCTAAAGCAGCCAGAACTGAAGCCAGAAACAATTCCGACATTGGATACAGAGCCGAGCTGTGGAGTCAATGGCTCCGTTAAACGTGAGTCAGGCAGCAATAGGGAATATGGAACCCATGCGTGTAGACACGGGGCCCTGAGTGGATCGAGTGATAGGTTTTAAGATGTTGCCAAAGTCCAATGTGTGGCATGACTCGCCTCTGTTTGAGAAGGTTGTGGGCTTCAGTTCCACCCCTAGACTTGAGTTCAAAATCCAGTGCGGCACTGGAAATGCAAGACTGAGGGAGGGCTGCATTGTTGGAGGCACATTCCTTCAGATGAGAGGTAAAACTGAGGTGCCGTTTGGTCCCTCAAGTGGATATTAAAGAACATGGCCGGAATTCTCCGGCCATTGGGATTCTCTGCTCCCACCGACAGTGCATCCCCACCCGCGGGTTTCCCCAGGGGTGTGCGGTGGCTTCAATGGGAAATCCCATTGATAAGCGGCGGGAATAGAGAATCCCGCCACCAGCGAATGGCGCACCGCCAAGAAACACGCGGCTGGGGGACCGGACCCATATGCCACCTTTTCAAAGAAGAACATTATGCTGACCAATATTCATTCATTATCCACCGTCACAAGCACAGATGATCTGGAGTTTGCGGTGTGCAAACTTGCTGCCACATTACCTACATTGCAACAGTGGCAACAGTTCAATAAAGTAACTTGAGTTTGTGGAAGGCACTATATAAATGCAAATTTAGCTTTTTTTCATGCAGTACAATTAATCCATTTTATATTTCAAACTCATCTTTTCAGGACTGTATGAGTTTCAGATCTGACACCTGGCTGTCGGTAGTATCAAGCATCATTGTCCAGCAAATTCTGGGCAGCATGGTAGCACAGTGGTTAGCACTGTTGCTTCACGACTCCAGGGTCCCAGGTTCGATTCCCAGCTTGGGTCACTGTCTGTGCGGAGTCTGCACGTTCTTCCTGCGTCTGCAGCAGTTTCCTCCGGGTGCTCCAGTTTCCTCCCACAAGGCCCGAAAGACGTGCTGTTAGGTGAATTGGACATTCTGAATTCTCCCTCTGTGTACCCGAACAGGCGCCGGAATGTGGCGACTAGGGGATTTTCACAGTAACATTATAGCAGTTAAATTCTTAATTCAGGGTGAATGTAAGCCCGCTTGTGACAATAAATATTATTATTATTATTATGTAAATCCCCCAATGGAACCTGTACATGGGCTTGGTGTTGCTCCTCAAGGCAATGCACTGCTGGGCACTCAGGCAGCGATAGCATTGGACGACAGTGAACCAATTAGAATACATATTAGGATAATGTGCGCTGGGAAGTCGCGTATCTTGTGCATTCACAGGATTTTCCATTGATCCACAGGGCAGGGTTTGTTTCTACCAGCACCTCGTTCAGATGAAGAGAAAACTTCTCCAGTTAAATGGGACTATTAGACATTTCTAACCAAAAACAGTGCGCCCATTCAGTCTGCTTCTAATGTCAGTACACCTAGAGGCTTGACAGCTGTGCCCGACATTATCCACCAATTGCAGAAAGTGAAACAGCCCTACCATAACTCGACAATGCAGTGTGATATTAAATCTGAGATAGGCAAGTACCAGATGGCCAGAGTGCAACCAGCACCCATATGGGCAGAACGGTGTGAGAAAGATCTCACCTTGTGTGCAAGTGGGAGCTTTGAGGTCCCATGGGGCGGGTGATCTTCTCACGGAGCTCTTCACAGTACTTTTAAATTAAACCAATGTTTATTTATGAAACCAGTTAACACTTTATAAACCCACAGTAAACATCTTAACAACTATCAACACCAATCAACCCCACAGATACAATATTCTATAAGTATACCTTTAGCTTTCCTTGCAACATCCTTAAGACAAAAGACCCTTTTTAACACAGAGACCAGGTTTAAATTCTCTACTGAGAGCAGTTATCACTTTGAAATCACCCAATTGATCTGGAGACAGACTTTAGTTTGCAGAGATCCTTATACAGCTGCTTGTTTTTCCTGCAGCTATCCAGCTCTCTAAACAAAACTGAAACACACCCTCTAGCAAACAGCCTAAAACGAAAGTGAAGCAGACAGACAGTCCAGCTCCATCCACACTCTGATAAACACCCATTTCTTAAAGGTACGTACACTACAGATATTTTTATAAACACCCATTTCTTAAACACTCATTTCTTAAAGGTACTCTCACATGACAGTTTGCTCAACGTCCTCTCCTACAGGCACCTCTGGGAATGTTGGGCTCCCTCAGTGCTGCACAGCAAATTGTTGGCCGTGCTTTGTGCTCAGGTCCTTGGAGTGGGCCGGAACCTACAGTCCGCTGACTCAGAGGAGAAGGTGCTACCCACCGAGCCAGGGTTGACACAAAGGAAGCAAAACGAGGGGTTACCCCATGAACATCATCAGACTGGCATTGTGGGTGAAATGTGGGCCTCATTTAATGTCAAACGATGAACAGGAGGGGAATTCCAATCTCTCTGGCAACAGGATGTGACTGGCAAAGGGTTGTGCACGTGACAGGCTAAACTTGGGCATGAGCGCGCCACTCAAATGAAACAATGCGGCAGCTAGCGATTCACTCGGCTAACACATCCACATCTAGCATGCGCATGTGACTTAAAAAGCAGTCTTGGAGACTGGGTCCAATCCCTATGGGCAATATCAGGAAGTCTGGAGTGTGAACAGCAGATACAAAACATATCTAAATCCAACTCATTTCACCAGCTAATTCTGATGGAGTTGGTAAGTCACGAGCTGGGCTTGCTAGCTTCCAGTCAGCCCATTTCACTGAGGAGAATGTTGCTTCCTGATGACGTCCTCAAACTGGGCGATGATGGTCGTTGCACCGCACAACTTACAGCACAGCAGATGGTAAATGTGTCGCTGCAGTGGCATTCACAACCTGGTCGTCAAATGACTGTTTTATTTCTATCAATATCTTTCCAACTCACATTTATTTTTTTTTGCAAGCCAGCTGTCGCCTGCTCCTGGATCATCGTCAATCCCCAGGTCCAGGATGAATGCTGCTTGTGGGGATGGTCAGTCTGACTGTCCGCCTCTCTCTTCCACCATCTTGTCCATGCCCATATTACAACAGCAAATTTCTATTCCCAGCTGCCCACGTCCTAACTTGCACCAAGTCCTATTGCTATCCCCCAACCCCCTGTACTTGCTGTCATACATTGTCATCCAGTCGACCTGAGGTCTAAAATAGCCATCCTTGTTTTCAAATCCTTCCATGGCCTCACCCCTCTCCAACTCTCTGTCCTCCTCTACAGCCCTTCAAGATTTCTGTCCGCCTCCAATTCTGACATCCTGTACATGTCTGATTTTCATTGTTCCATCGTTGGCTGCCATACCCTCATTGGCCTAAGTTCTCAACTCTCGAATTCCATTCCTAAATCTCTCCGCCCCTCTCTCGTTCTCTTCTATTCAAACGCTCCTTGAAATCTACCTCTTGGCAAATCTTTTGGCCAACTGTTCTCGTGTCGCTTTAATGTAGCTTGGTGTCGGTTTTTGCCTCAGTCTTCCTGATTGACAATCAAAGCTTCCAAAAGTCATCCACAAAGTCTCTTTGACGGGATTGTTAGATAGAGTTGAAGATTGTGGAATTGAAGGCAAATTATTGGCCTGGTTATGAAATTGGCTGTGTGGCAGGAGATAGGGATAATGGGCAGATGTTCCAATTGACTGGATATGTCCGGTGATATTCCGCAGGAGCCTCAACTATTCATTGTACTTCATAATAATCTGGATGATGGAATAGAAAGTCACTTATCCAAGTCTGTCAATGACACAAAGCCAAATGGTATTGTAAATACTGTACATGGAAGCATAAAATTACAAAGAGATGGATGAATAGGCAAAACTGGGGGAAATGGTTTTCAATGTAACCAAATGTGAGGCTATTCAATTAGGATCGAGAAAGATAAACAAGAGTACTTTCAAAATGGTGGAAAGCGAGAAACAGTGGAGGTTCAAAGAGATTTGAGGGTCCAGGTACACAGATTATTAAAATGTCATGAACAGGTACAGGAAACACTCATAAAGGTTAATGGGATGCTGACCTGTACATCGAGAGCACAAGAACACAAGCGGGGGAAGGGGTAGAATTGATACTTGAGGTACACAAGGTTTTGTTTAGACCACGCGTTGACTAACATTAGCATTGTGGGAGCACCGCATCTTAATAAGGATATACCGGTCTTAAAGGATGCACCGTGTAGATGGGACTACAATGACACCCCCAAAGGATAAATTATCAGTAGAGATGACACAAACTAAGTTGGCATTCTCTGGAAGAAGGTTAACGGGTGTTTTGAGGATTTGAAGACGTTTTCAAAATAATAAGGCAGAACAAATAAAGTAGATGGAGAGAATGTGTTTGCGTTGGCTTTGTGTGTGTGTGTGTGTGTGTCTGCGTGGTTTGGGGGTAGGTGTGTTGGGCTGGGTGGGGATGGGCGGGGTGGTGCACTCTAGGACAAGGAGACAGAACCTAAAAATTAAAACCAGACCTTTCAGACGTGAAATTAAGAAACATTTCTACCCCAAATGGAAACTGATATTTGTTTTAAACCTGGGATTGATTGATTTTTTTCTGGGAAGTATGGGGCAAAGGCAGGTATATAGATACAGATTTCAGATCAGCCATGATCTCATTGAAAGAAAGAAGAGGCACAGGGGGCTAAATATCTGCCTCCTGCTCCAATGCTCCTCATTCCCTTTTGGAAGTTATTATTGAATCTGCCTTTCAAGGAGCACGTTCCGATCCACAACAAGGTGCTGTGGAAGTATTATTTTCCTTGCGTCATCTCTGGCTCTCTTGGCCATTTACCTTAAATCTGTTTTATGGTAACCAACCTGTCTGCCACAAGAAACAATTTCTCCTCATTTATTCTGCCAACCCCCTTGATGAGGGTGTCGCTCAGGGAAAGAAAACGAAAGAACGCAACGGCGTTGAGCATATTGGGCAGGAAATGCCAATCAGGTGCACAAATATATCAACCAGACCACTATAACATCTGGCAGAGCAATCCTGCACCACTGCCGTCGGTTTCCCGCTAGAAAGGTTGGAGAATCCAATACGGTCTCAGCGTTAACGCTGAGATTGCCAGTCCTCCGTGATGAAGTGTTATTGTTTCTAAATCTCTGGTGCACTTCGTCTCCGCTGGGTGAGTAGATGTTGCCAATGCACCAGCATTGACCCATTGTTGCCAGAAATGAAAGGTCAATGTCCTGAACACTGCTCAAAGCAACCCCATATCTTATGGGCATTCATTTTTGAAAAATATTTTATTCAACATTTTTTCTTTATACATACCAACTAAAAAAAAACAAAAATAACCCCAATCGCACCCCATCCAACCCAACTCAGCCCCGTACCTAGACTATCCCTCCCAATCTTCACCACCCCACCCCCCCTCATTCTCTAACAGCTTACGGTAACCATCTCCTTGGAAACGATAATGAACAGCCGCCACCTAATAATAATGATAGCCTTTTATTGTCACAAGTATGATGTTACTGTGAAAAGCCCCGAGTCGTCACATTCTGGCGCCTGTTCGGGAATTGGACCCGCACTGCTGGCCTTGTTCTGCACCAGCTGTCTAGCCCACTGAGCTAAACCAGCCCTTGAGTAAAACACATCCACCAATACTCTCAAACTATACTTACAAAAAAAAAAATCTCTTTTAACCCTGCAAACCTACCCTTCAAATACAGGTCCCTCAATCTCTCTAACCCCTCCCTCTCCCATGCCCTAAATATTGAATGTAACCCTGACAGCACAAACCTAGGATTCCTACAGATTAGTGCCAACAGTGACATAGGGCCTAATTTAAAATGCTGCCTAAATTGTTTCCAGATCCTCAAAGAGGCGATAACCACTGGGCTCGACGACAATCTGACTGGAGGCAATGGGAAAGAGGTGGTAACCAGAGCCCTCAAGCTTGTTCCTATACAAGAAGCCTCTTCCATCTGCCCCCATATAGAGCCCAGATCCTTAAAAGATTCCCGTGTCTTATCAATGTTTGCTGCCCAGTAATACCACAGCAGATTAGGTAGTGCCAACCCCCCCCCCCCCCCCCCCCCCGCCTGCCTACCCCTCTGTAGAAAACACCCAACGCACCCGAGGGGGTCTTGTCCACCCAAACAAATGAAGATATGTAGACATGAAGAAGGTTGGCTCCTTTAAGCACTGCTTGTGGGCCGGGAGGAGTGGGAGCTTTTCCTTCCATGCCAGGTGTCATGGATCAGACAGCCCCCAGACCGAGGTCATGCATCGGAACCATCAGGTTCAAAAGTAAGGCCTCGTACCCCCTGGTATGGAACTCCCACCCCCACGTTCTCAGTAATGTACCAGCAGGTTCCTCACATGCTCCTCCTCTGAGTTCATGGAATCGTAAAGTCCCTACAGTACAGGAAGACATTTGGAACATTGAGTCTGCACCAAACTTCCGAGCATCCTACCTTGGCCCACTCCCAGAACCCCACCTAACCTTTGGATACTAAGGGGCAATTTAGCGTGACCAATCCACTTAACCTGCACATCTTTGGACTGTGGGAGGAAACCGGAGCACCCGGAGGAAACCTGCACCCTTGAGTAAAACAAGGAGCACAGAGGGGTAGGCAGACAGGGGATGTTGGCACTACCTAATCTGCTGTGGTATTACTGGGCAGCAAACATTGATCAGACACGGGGATGGCTTAAGGATCTGGGCTCTATATGGGGGCAGATGGAAGAGGCTTCTTGTATAGGAACAAGCTTGAGGGCTCTGGTTACCACCTCTTTCCCATTGTCTCCAGTCAGATTGTCGTCGAACGTGTCAAAATTGAACCCCCATCCCTGGTGCTGTGAAGCAGCAGTGCTAACCACTGTGCCACCGTGCCTCCTGAGAGCCATTGTCCCCTGGGAGCCAAGACTGTCAATCACGATCAATCAATGGTCATGCACGAAGAAAGACACATCGTGTGGAGTTGAAACCTCAATCACATATGGAAAACCCAAGACATCCAACCCAAACTCCTCCCTCTGCATCCACCTTCATCCTGGCTGACTGAATCTACCCCTGTCAATATGGGAGATGAAGAGTCTGTTCACTGTCCATGTGCCGACTAGGGGCTTTTCACAGTAACTTCAGCGCCTACTTGTGACAATAAATTATTATTATTATTATTAAATGTCACGTGATGAAATCAGCAGCAAGGTATCTAATGAGAGCTTGCAACCCAGTGACTGAACCCACACCAGCCAGGCTCCACTTCACACAGGGAGGAGGCCTGAGGCTCAGCAGGTTCTCTATATTGTCTTCAGCCATTTCTTCCTCCGTAAGGCATAAAACATATTGTTGGTTCAGCGCTACCAGTCTCATGAGCTTTTTTAATGCACGCACTCCCCCTGACACTTCTTATCAATGTACCTGGGCTCATTCCACAAATCCATTAGACCAGCTTGGTCACAATGCTCCTGATGTATTACTGCAGTAAAAAAAAAAATTATTTCATTCCAAGTTTGGTGCCATATAAGGGAACCAAATTAAAAAGGCACTAACTGAAGGAGCAGGTGTCACACTAGACTGCAATATTGTTCCCTTTCCTTCGGGCAGCTGTGTTGGAATTCAGCCCAAAGTGATGGAATGAAGGTTTCTCTCATATTACCGGCCAGGACTCTGTGTTCCTCCATCTCTTGCCTCATTTCCCGACTCCCTTTGTCTCCTCACTGGCAGCAATGCCTTCAGCAATCTCGGAGCAAATCTCTGGAATTTCCTCCCTAAACCTCTCTCTTTCTCCCTGCTGCCGGGCATTATTCAACAAGATGATCCATCGCTGCGCCACAGAAAGGCAGACTTGCGTTCAAGTAGCACCTCTCACAACCTCAATACGCCTCTAAGCCCACTACAGCCAATGAAGTACTTATTGAAGTGTCGGAATGTGAGAAATGCAGCAGCCATTTTGTGCACCGCATGATTCCCACAAACAGTAACGTGATAATGAGCGGGGTCTCCTGTTTTAGTGGCACAGGTTGAGGGATAAAGATTGGCCCAGACACAATGAAATGAAAATGAAAATCGCTTATTGTCACGAGTAGGCTTCAATGAAGTAACTGTGAAAAGCCCCTAGTCGCCACATTCCGGTGCCGGTCCGGGGAGGCTGGTACGGGAATCGAACCGTGCTGCTGGCCTGCTTGGTCTGCTTTAAAAGCCAGCGATTTAGCTGAGTGAGCTAAACAAGAGAGAACTCCTCTACTCTTCTTCAAAAACGGGTCCTCAGATTGAAGGCTCATCCAAAATATGCTTCTTCTTCCAGTTGGGCGTCCCCTCAGTAACTGCACTTGGGGCAGCAGGGTAGCATAATGGTTAGCACAATTGCTTCCCAGCTCCAGGGTCCCAGGTTCGATTGCCGGCTTGGGTCACTGTTTGTGCGGAGTCTGCACATCCTCCCCGTGTCTGCGTGGGTTTCCTCCGGGTGCTCCGGTTTCCTCCCACAGTCCAAAGATGTGCAGGTTAGGTGGATTAGCCTTGCGAAATTGCCCCTTAGTGTCCAAAATTGCCCTAGTGTTGGGTGGGGTTACTGGGTTATGGGGATAAGGTGGAGATATGGGCCTGGGTCGGGGTGCTCTTTCTAAGAGCCGGTGCAGACTTGATGGGCCGAATGGCCTCCTTCTGTACTGTAAATTCTATGTGAATGGTGGTCCAGATTATGTGCTCAAGCTTCTCGGGTTGGACTCTGCGTCTGCCTGACGCACGGGAGAGAGATTCCCGCATCGCAACAGTGACTGCATTTCAAGAGTATTCCATCTGTTGTAAGGCACTTTGAGACATCCTGCAGTTGCGAAAGATTATATAAACACAAGTCCCTTTCTTCTAATGTTTTAAGAAACGCAGCATGTGAAATCTGGGGTTAATCAAAGGAAACAATTTGCCTTTATAATGCTTCCCTCATGCAACTCAACACACTAAAAGGAACCTTAAATAGGCGGAGGGCTGGTCCCCGCTTCCCAAATCCGTAAGGGGCTCGCTTCGCTTACCAGTGATAACAGATAGTAATAGCTGTCATTTCAGAATGTCTCAGGGGGTTTGCAGAGTGAGAATGCTCACGTTTTGCTTTGACTGCTGAGGACACAGAGTGTTACACAAACCTTTGAAAGGTTCGCAGGCACATTCACGGGTTAGAAAAATCTCATTACGCAGCAGAAACATGCTCAGTGGCCCCACCGAATCCAATGGGGAAATGAAAAGCCTTTTGTCCAGCTCAGCGAGGGAGCAGCTGCTGCTGCTCATTTCCAACCAGTATGGCATGCGGGGCGGGATTCTCCCAGCATCCGCCCCGAAATCGCGCCCCAAGCGGGGGCGGAGAATGGGCGTCAGGACTGAGATCGGGTCCGTGGTTCTCTCATGGTTCCACCCGGCGGGAACGCGGCATGGCGGCCTGATGGGGGGGGGGGGATCATTCACTAGGGGGATCCTCCAGGACGTCCAGGTTACTGATGCGGGGCCACCGATCCGCGGGCGCGCGCGTGTGAAATATGTCCACGGTGTGGGTCGGTACCGATACAGGGCCGCCGCCGTGCGCCTGCACAGACCCCCGATCGGAAGTGCAGGGCCCCGTATCGGCAGCCGGAGCTGCAAGGAGAATTCCGGGGCCCTGCAAGCCCCCTGCAAATCGGAGAATCACCCTGGACTTTCTCCAGGTAAGTCCAGAGTGATTCGTGCGCGTTGTTTCCCGGGACGTGGGGACATAGCCCCATTATTGGAGAATCCCGCCCGAGATATAAGACCATTCTAACAAACCTGGACCTCATGAGCATCGCTAATTAACACAGTCACCTGTGTAGTATTGCCATCATCACCAGTGTAATATATTTACCTAAATACTCCTCACTATTGACTTGCGCAGTGTCCAAAAGTACCAGTGAACTGGTCGGAGCCACATTCCCAATTGTCTCTCTCCTGCTCTCCCTCCCAATTTCCTGAAGGTGCTGACTGCTGTTAAGATTGGGAAAAATAGAAAATAGGTAACGAGCTTGCTCTGGCATTCATTATGATCATGGCTAACCATCCAACTCAACAGTCTGATCCCGCCTTCCCATCCATATCTTTTGATCCCCTTCAACCCATGTGCGATACCTAACTGCTTCTTAAAAACATACAGGGCGACATTCTCTGTTTCCCAATGCCGATTTCGCAATCAGCGATCGGGCGGAGAATCCCTTTTAACGACGAAATCGGGGGCGGCTGTTTGATGCAGGTTTTGTCTGCTCCGCCTCCTCTGAAATGGCACCATCGTGGCGCAGGCCCCACGGCGTTGGGACGGCCTCAGTGTGTCACCTGAAGGCCCTCCCCCAATGCGCCGTCCCCGATGGGCCGTGTTCACGACGGTACGGGGGACATGTGGTCCCAGCCATGCGGGAACCCGGCGTGGCGGACTGTGTCAAGCGTCGCCACAGTCAGGCGGGAGCCGTGCTACTGGCCGAAGGGGTTTCTGCAAGGGCTGGGGGGATGGGTGGGGGAATGGCCAGGGATTAGCCAGGGGGGAACTATCTGGCAGGTCGGGTCCACACGTGGCTGGCTCTATGTTGTACGGCATGACCGCTACAGGGCGTCGCCATGCACATGCGTGGCCACGGACCCGGCAATTCTCCAGCCGTTTATTGTGTGGAGGCCGGGTATTTTATGTGGTGCAGTTGCTAGCCCCTCACAGGTTGCAGCACCGGTCAGGGGGCGCCGCCAATTTTTTCCACGTTAAACGCCACGGATCCTCCGCCTCAGAATCGGAGAATCTGGCCCACAGTGTTTTGGCCTCAACTACTTTCTGTGCGAGTGAATTCCACATGACAACCACTCTCTGGGTAAAGAAATTTCTCCTCATCTCTATCCTAAATGGTCTAGGCACGTATCCTCAGACTGGGACCCCTGTTTCTGGATACCCCCACCATTGGGAACATCTTCTTGCATCTACCCTGTCTACTCCTGATAGAATTTTATAGGTCTCTAAAACCTCCCCTGATTCTTCTGAACTCCAGTCCTCACCGATTCAAGCTCTCCTCTTATGTCAGCCCTGCCTCCCAAGAATCAGTCTGGTAAACCTCTGCATTCTCTTTATAGCAAGGCCATCCTTCCTCAGATAAGGGGACCAAACCTGCACAGAATATTCCAGGTGTGGCCTCACCAAGGCCCTGTATAATTGCAGCCTGCTCTTGTACTCGAATCCTCTTGCTCTGAAGGCCAATATACCATTTGCCTTCTTTTCCATCTGCTGCACCTGCATGCTTACCTTCAGCGACTGGTGTTCGAGGACATCCAGGTCTCACTGCCCAGATATACGTCTTGACCAAGGGAAGGATGATCAGTTCCTGGCTGCAGAACAATTACTCCCTGATAACTTCATTGCAGCATGTACTGACAAGAAGATAACTGTCAGACACTCCCCTCTCCTAATTTATGGCCATTCATATAATAATCTGCCTTCCTGTTTTTGCTACCAAATTATACTGCATCTGCCATTCATTTGCCCACTTACTCAACATGTCCAAATCACACTGAAGGACCTCTGCATCCTCCTCACAGCTCACCCTCCATCTGCAAATTTGGAGATTTTGTTCCCTTATCTAAATCATTAATGTATATTGTGAATAGTTGGGGTCTTAGCACGAATCCCCACTAATTACCACCTGCCGGCTGGAAAAAGACCCATTAATTCCTACTCTTTGTTTCCTGTCTGCCAACCAGATTTCTACCCATCTCAATGCACTACCCCTAATCCCATGCACTTTAATTTTATACGCTAATCTCTTATGTTGGACTCTGTCAAAAGCCTTCTGAAAGCCCAAATAAACCATCCACTGGCCCCCCTTCATCAACTCTACTAGTTATATCCTCGAATAATTCCAGTAGATTTGTCAAGTATGATTTCCCTTTCATAAATCCATGCTGACTGTGTCTGATCCGGCCACTGTTTTCCAAGTGCTCTGTTAAAATTCCTTGACAATGGATTCTAGAATTTTTCCAAGGACCAACATCAGGCTTACTGGTCTATAATTCCCTATTTTCTCTTTGCCTCCCTTTTAAAATAATAATAATCCTTATTAGTGTCACAAGTAGGCTTACATTAACACTGCAATGAAGTTACTGTGAAAAGCCCCGAGTCGCCACATGCAGGCACCTGCTCGGGTACACAGAGGGAGAATTCAGAATGTCCAATTCACCTAACAAGCGCGTCTTTCGGGACTTGTGGGTGGAAACCGGAGCACCCGGAGGAAACCCACGGGGAGAACGTGCAGACTCCGCGCAGACAGTGACCCAAGCCGGGAATCGAACCTGGGACCCTGGCGTTGTTAAGCAACAGTGCTAACCATGGTGCCTCCGTGCTGATAGTGGGGTTACATTAGCTACCCTCCAATTTGTATAACAAAGTCTCTGGTTTTGGCCAGATTTGGAGCACTGTGTATAATTCTGATCATTGTACTCCAGAAAGGATGTATTAGCCTTGGAAGGATTGAAGCACAGATTGATGTGAATGTCTCCAAAGGCACAAAGAGTTAGGTTGTGGAATTTCCTAAACAAGGCTGTATTCTCTAAAGGAGTGGCCTGGTAGAGGTTCTTGGGATTGTGAAAGGAATTGATAAAATAGAGAGAGAGAAATTGTGCCGGTGATAGAGTCCAGGGTCCTGGCGACATAACCTTAAAATCAGAGACGTTCCAATTGAGGAATCCTTGGTGGGTCAACTGACTCAGTCAGCTGGACGGGCAGTGTGGAGGCGTCGGAACAGGCTGTGATCACCGTTCTGGTTGGGGTGGATTCGGGATCTGCCGCTGGTGGAGATGGTGGCTCTGTAAGTCGGACCTGTCTTCGGGCAGAGAACTGAAGAAGAGCATATAGCCTGCTGTCAACAAAGAACCTACTGCAAGGTTTGATATCTTCAGGGGCCTAACAATCAATATAGCCTCCCTAGATTTGGAATTGCAATTGGTTCAGTTGCAGAATCAATGAGAAACGGTGTGCGGTTAAACTTTTCAGCCTTCTGCTACAGTAGTCTCACGTTACTGGCAGACTTTAATTAATGATTTGATTATTGTTTTGAAGCACAGTCCAACTCTTAGATTTGTAATACTTGCTGAGGACCCGGGTTCGAATCCCGGCCCTGGGTCACTGTCTGTGAGGAGTTTGCACATTCTCCCCGTGTCTGCGTGGGTTTCACCCCCACAACCCAAAGATGTGCAGGTTAGGTGGATTGGCCACGTTAAATTGCCCCTTAATTGGAAAAAATGAATTGGATATTCTAAATTTATTTAAAAAAAAGATTTGTAATACTTAGAGGCATCATAGAGCAACTAATCTCCCAGCGCAGGAATGAAATTATGGACTTGGTACTATCAGGCAGATCTCAGTTTCTAAATTATCACTTCTAAACTTAATCTTGCAGTATAAATCCCCCGGTACAATTGGCATTTTTTTCCAATCTAATGAGAACAGAGATAGAATTACTCCTCAATGCAAAAAGCAATGTGATACCGCATCAAACCAGCCAACATGGTGAATAAATCAATAATCAATAAATCCAAAAGCAGGAGAAACGTAATAGGTTAGCGAGTGGTTAGAATGTGAAACACACTACTATAAAGAGTACTTGAGGTGCATTTACGTGTCGATGAGTATATAAGGGAGAAAGGACTGGAAGGATGTGCTGGTAGAGTTGGATGAAGAGGAGTGGGAGAACGCTTCTGTGGAGCATAAATACCTGGCATTGACCAGTTGGGCTAAATGGCCTATTTCTGTGCTGTACATTCTGCACAATTCTTTGTAGTTCCCACAAAACAGAAACTCCGATCTAAATGGAGCCGCTTACTGAGGGAACACATTAGCCCAGAGTACTCTAATTAGTATTCACACATTGTTCCCTTGTTGCCGCTCACACATGCACTGGGTCTGTATCTCACACACTTCACCGAATAGCCTGAAGAATGAAGTCTGGTGTAAGAGATGTGCAGGACGTCTGGAAGATGGGGAATTAATGGGACAGCAGGGTATGTGGATGTCATGTAACTAGGTGATGTACCAAGACAGTTGCCATTTGAGCCAGAAAGATAATGACTAAAAATTAGTCAGAACGTTAGGCAACGCATGTAAAGATGACAGACCAGTGACTAATGCACATTAGCCAACTAGACTTGCCCTGATCATCAATTTCGGTAACACTGATGCCTGTAAATTGGACAAACGTGGCATCATATGAGACTAAATGTGATGTGATGGGAGAATATCAATGTAACAACCAATTGGTATGGTTGCTTGCTCGACCATGCAACCTTTGCATAAGAGAGTATATGTACACTCTGCATATTGGGCCTTCTGGGAATTCATATATCGAGGGCGGGTCCCGCTGGGTGTTTTTCATGGCGGAGGCAGCCCGTCAGCGGTATCTATCCACCCGGTCGTTGTCAACTGGATTTCCTGGTGTCAGCACCCCCTCATCGCCGGGAAACCCGTGCTCCGACATGGAACCGGAATTACCCACCGGCGTGAACGGCCGGTAAATCCCGCCCAGAGAGTTTGTTTAGCAGAGAATTGCCTCAAAATAGATCACAAGTCACAACCATGATGACAACCTGAACTACTGACGTTTGAGGTTCAAATACTTACACTGCTGAGGAAACACGGAAAGGGTAGTTTTTTAGTAAGGTTTGGTGGGGATGTCACAGATTATCTAAAAATTTGGGGACCCAATGTACCTCGGGCAGGATGTGACGTCCGCAAATTAACAAGGGGCGAAATTCTCTGACCCCCAGCAGGGTCGAAGAATCGCCTGGGGCCGCCGAAAATCCCACCCCCGCCGTGGCAGAGATTCTCCGCCACCCGGGAATTGCAGGGGCGTGAAGCACGCCACTCCGATCGGCGAGGCCCCTGCGGCGATTCTCCGGCCCGGATGGGCCGAAGTCCCGCCGCTGGGAGGCCTCTCCCGTCGCCGAGGTATGAACCACCTCTGGTGGCGGCGGGATCGGTGCCGCGACCAGGCCCCCGGGGTCCTGGAGGGGGCGCGGGGCGATCGGACCCCGGGAGGTGCCCCCACGGTGGCCAGGCCCGCGATCGGGGTCCCCTGCTTAGACTCCGGGCCAGTGCCCTGGGTGAACTCTTTCTCCTCCGCCGCCGCCACGGCCTCCGCCATGGCGGAAGTGGAAGAGAAACCCACATCGCGCATGCGCAGGTGGTGACGTCAGCGGCCGGGCGGCAGGCCTGAAAGGCCGCTGGCGCCGGTTTTTTGCGCCAGTCTTCTGGTGCCAACCGCTCCGGCGCGGGGCTAGCCCCCAAAGGTGCGGAGAATTCCCCACCTTTGGGGAGGCCCGACCCCGGAGTGGTTGGCGCCACTCCCCTACGCCGGGACCCCCCGTCACGCCGGGTAGGGGAGAATCCCGCCCAAAGTCTGCTTTGTGCACACGAATAAAACCCTTGATGGGGGTAATGATGGCAGCAAGTACTGCGTCAATTGTATATTGCTGCCTCTGCGGCTGCACTCATTCAAGTCTGACCCTGTGACAAAATAAACTGCTAAACGTTTCAATGATGGCTCCAGTTACATTGGGTACAGGACTGCCACCGACGAGAGCCACTCCAACTGTGGTGCTTGGAGTCTCATGTACTTGTTCTTCAATGTGAATGTCTGTGAAGGTGGGTAGACAACTGCTGCTATGAAGTTAAATGAATTGTGTCGGCAACTTGTCATTTTCAAGTCAGACACAAAGCAAGAAGTATTAAATGGCCCGTGACAAACTCAGTCAGGCTTTTCAGTTATTGTTAGATAGGGAAGGGTGGGCTGCATGGAAGAATGGATCTCAAATAGCAGCTCTATGGAGACTTGACCATCATCAGCCATCACCTTTTTAATCCCATCTTCACATAAAACATAACTGGAAAACTAAAGCTAACTCGGAAGAAATTATTCTGGAATATGTCCACTGAGCAAAGGGGATATAATAAAAACAACTTGCATCGATATAGCGCCTTTCACAGCCTCAGGGTGCCTCAGCACTTTACATCCACCGAAGCACTTATTGAAGTGTAGCCGCTGTTGCAATGTCGGGTACACAGCAGTTAATTTGCACAGAGCGAGCTCCCACACACAACAGTGATGCTGGTTTAGGTTATGTATTGGCCAGGACTCGAGGGAGAACTCTTCTTATAAATAGTGTCATAGGATCTGCAATAACCCACACGAGTCCTACGGGGTTGAAGCAATTAATCTCCCTGTGAGCCGTGTCGAGTATGAGCTCCCTTGTTGAGGAGCAGGAGCTCATGGACAGTCTTTGATATAAAGTCGGCCAGGTTTGGAACCTACCAACTCAGACCCTGCTGGGATGTGAAGAGTATTGTACATGTTATTGCCTTACAACAAAACTAGTTTCTCTTTATCTACTTGCCTCGGACTCAACTGTGGTCACTAAACTGACGACGAGAATAAAAGTGAAGCTACAGTCAAGGCAGCTGACCATTGGCTGAACAACACTACTCTGCCCTACTAGACTAAGGTAGGAATGTTTTTCCCACAATGTCGCCATTCGGAAGACTGGTTGCGTTTGATGCGAGTATCAAGATTAAATGCAGTACACTGAATAGATGTTTTACTTTTTTCTGGCAAATGCTATCACAGGTGAAGACCGACAGATGGTAATCCTTTTCACTGCCTGTGGGCCCACGCCTATGGGGTGATAAAGAGCCTGATGTATCCGCAGCCCCGGACACCAAGGGCTGGATTCTCCATTTCAGCGGCTACGTACCGGCTGAAACTGAGAATTCCTAGGCGCTTTACGATGCCAAAATTGGTGGCAAACCCTCAGCGATTCCGGGACCAGTCAGGGGCCAGCAGCGGCGCTGGGTAAAACCCGTGGCTCCCCTGCCAAAACCAGCCAGAGACTGGCCAGGTCCCTAGTCGCGCATGCGTACAGCGGCGACCTGCAGCGATCGCACCGTACACCATGGTGCCAGCCATGCACGGATCTGACCTGCCAAATACTGGCCCACTGGCCAACAACTGGCCACCCTCCACCAGTCTTCCCTGCCCTTACGGACGCCCACCTGGCCAGCGGCACAGCTCCCGGCCGAGGGTGACGATGCTGGACACAGTTTGCGGCCGACACGCCGGGTTCACGACCACTCAGGACACATGTCAACCGCGCAGTCGGGAACTCGGCCCATCGGGGGCGGAGCATTGGGGGGGGCCTTCCGATGATGCACCAACGGTGGGTACATAACTGCGGCCATAACGTTAAATGAATTGTGTCCGCATCTTGTCATTTTCCAGTCAGACACAAAGCAAGATGTATTCAATGGCCCATGACAAACTCAGTCAGGCTTTTCAGTTATTGTTAGCTAGGGAAGGGTGGGCTACATGGAAGAATGGGTCTTAAATAGCAGCTCTATGGAGACTGATTGTAGTAAAAGGGACACGGTCCCAGCCTATTAGGCTGTGACTGGTTGCAGCGCCTCCACCTGAACTGGCAGCAAATTTTCAGAGGGGTACTGGAGACCTCTACCAGCTGTTGGAGAAGTATCCCAATGTTTTCCAGCCCGGATTAGGAAAAATTAAGGGGTCCCTGGTGAAGATACAGGTGGATCCGGATGATACAGGTGGATCTGGACGATAAAGGTGGATCTGGACGATACAAGTAGATCCGGACGATACAGGTGGATCCGGATGATACAGGTGGATCCGGACAATTGAGGTGGATCCAGACGCACGGTCAAAATATTTTAGGGCCCGCCTGGTTCCTTATGCACTATTGGAAAAGGGCAACACCGAATTGAGCCGGTTAGAGGACCTCGCGACTATCAGGCTGGTACAGTTCGCCAATTGGGTGGCATCAGTGGTTCCCGTGCTTAAACCAGACAAAACAGTAAGACTCTGTGGTAACTACAAGCTGACAGTAAATAGGGCTTTCTGGTTGAACAGACACCCGATGCCTCGCATTGAAGATTTATATACAAAACTGGTTGGCGGTCACTCACTCACAAAACTCGACATGAGCCATGCATAGCTACAGTTTGAACTGGACCTGAATCGCGACAATATGTCATTGTCAATACCAATAGGGGTCTTTATGAATATAGCAGGCTGTCTTTTGAAGTACTGTCGCCTTGTGCAATTTTTCAGAGAGTCATGGGGAATATATTGAGCGGTTTTCCGCGTGTGGCAGTTTATCTGGATGACATCTTCGTCACTGGGCTTCAGAACAAAGACTCTTGAGCAATTTGGAAGAAGTTATCCGCCACTTCGCAAAGGTGGCCGCTTGCCTAAAAAGGGAAGAATGTATGTTCCATGCGAAGGAGGTAGTTTATCTAAGCTACCATGTAAACTGGGAAGGACTGACCCTATGGGTTTTGAGAGTTTGACTGAGGAAGTCCTCAATCGAGTGGAGAAACAAGAGGTGAATTTATGAAACCACGCACGCTTCTGAGGGGGCCTTGACAGATAGGTGCTGAGTGTTTCCTCTCACAGGGGAATCTGGAACTAGGGGACAGAGTCTAAAAATAAAGGGTCTGTTATTCACAACAGAGATGAGGAGGAATTTATTTTCTCAAAGGGTCATTAGTCTTTGGGATTCTCTTCCACAAGGAACAGAGGAGCCTAAGTGGAACAAGCACTGGGGATACAGTCAACCAGATTTAGCAACTCTTTGCCAAAGCTGCATTTCCCATTTTAGCGATGGCTGCATCCTTACCTCAGCTCTTCTCACCACAGATGCTGCCTGCCTTGCTGAATATTTCCAACATTTTGTTTCAGATTTC
Organism: Scyliorhinus canicula; assembly: GCF_902713615.1. Lineage (NCBI taxonomy): Eukaryota > Metazoa > Chordata > Chondrichthyes > Carcharhiniformes > Scyliorhinidae > Scyliorhinus > Scyliorhinus canicula. Next base: position 19,128,577 of record NC_052160.1, on the reverse strand, counting down.
CGGCAATTCGTGAGACGAGCTGCTTTTTAAATTTCCTCAGGTCAAATCACCACCAGTCCGCTCCCTCTGTCTCTCTCTCTCTCTCTCTCTCTGTCCTCTCTCTCCTCTCTCAAAGGGCCTATGGTCCTCTGGGACTGTGGCGACTTCCACATTGAAATTCTTCATTGAGTTTGTGGAAAGTCAACATGAAACAAAGTTGCTTTGGAGGATTGCTTAGGATTACGTAGGAGATATGACTCAGACATAGTCTATTCAGTTCTACCAGCCCATGCTCATGTTTATGTTCCACTTGCGCCTCCTCTGATATTTACTCAACTAAGTCTGTCATCGTAACCCTCTATTCCCTTCCCCCTCAAATTCAGTCCCCTTCTCGCTGGTGACACCCTCCCCTTAAGGTCCGGTCACCTCCAGAGATCTTTCCTTCCTCGTCTGATTGGCCGAGAGCTCTCCATGACGAGAACTTCTCCTGAATGAAGAGCCGACGTCCTGCCAAATGCCAATCAATGTTCATGAGTGTGTAAATGGCAGTGGGGCATCTGGAGTCAGCAAGGATTCGTTACCCGTAGAATCGTCAGATTACCGCCATTCTAAAACTCCAGGTCTTAATATGGAGAAATCTACCAATCTCAGTCTTGAACACATACAGTGACTGTTTCCCCCATAGGCCTTTGGGGCAGGGAATTCCCAGTAATCACCATCCTCTGAGTGAAGAAATTCTTCCTCATCTGAGTCCTAAATGGTCTGCTCCTTATGAGGAGAGTGTGTCCCTTGTTTCTAGACACCGCCACCTGCCACCTCCACACACCCACCCCCCCCCCCCCCACCCCACCGAGACAGGGGAAACAACCTTTCTGCATCTACCCTATCAAGGAATTTTGTATGTTTGAATGAGATTGCTTATCAACTCCAGAGAATAACGGTCTTTCTTCATAAGCCATCCTCCATCCCAGGAATTAGTGGAGAGAACCTTTGTTCCGCCTCCTCTATGACAAGTATGTCTTTCTTGATGTAAGACGACCAAACTGCACCAGATGCAGTCTCACCAAGGCTCTATATGATTGCAGCAAGACACATTTACCCCTGTACTCAAACCCTCTTGTAATAAAGGTTAACATACCGTTTTGCCTTCCTAATTGCTTGCTGTACTTGCATGTTACTTTCCAGTGACTAATGGGCAAAGACACCCAGTTAAACACTTCCCAGCCTCAAACCATTAAGAGGCTGTTTAGCACAGGGCTAAATCGCTGACTTTGAAAGCAGACCAAGGCAGGCCAGCAGCACGGTTCAATTCCCGTAACAGCCTCCCCGAACAGGTGCTGGAATGTGGCGACTAGGGGCTTTCCACAGTAACTTCATTTGAAGCCTACTTATGACAATCAGTGATTTTCATTTCATTTCATAATCTAAGAATTTATCTTTCAAAGGCTATCAAAACTTTTGGGAACTGTAAATAACCCATGTCGCCACCCATGTCATCACCCCTCAGCCTCCCCCCCACCCAAGAGAAAATAAATCCTGTTTGCCCATCCATTCCTGATATTTCTTTTTTTAAATATAAATTTAGAGTACCAAATTCATTTTTTTTTCCAATTAAGGGGCAATTTAGCCTGCCCAATCCATCTAGCCTGCACATCTTTGGGTTGTGGGGGGGCGAAACCCACGCAAACACGGGGAGAATGTGCAAACTCCACACAGGCGGTGACCCAGAGCCGGGATCGAACCTGGGACCTCGGTGCCAAGCGGCAACAGGGCTAACCCACTGCGCCACCTTGCTGCCATATGCCTGATATTTCTACCCACACATTTCTGGTATCATCCCTGTAAAATCTTCTCTGCACTCTCTCCAGTGCCTCCAAAAAGTTTTAATACTAAATCAACCAGAACTGGAAGATGACACTCGTTGGCGTTGCGTACCCTACACAATTGCACACAAACTGCTGTTAGCATCTCAATCTGAGCATCAGGAATTCCAAATGTTCCACTTCAGATGGGCTAATTTGGAAACTCTTTTTATTTCGCCCCCCCCCAACATTTCTCATCCATATGCTGTGTTAATTTTTTTTTAAATTAGAACAACTGAGTTGCTATTTAGTGCCTAATTTGTTCCAGTTTTCAACTGCAGCCATGAATTATTTATAGATGAATGACGTGCCGGTTATTTTTTGAGGGGAGATGTCTGGATTAGATAGAGATCGAACTCCTAGAAATTTGCTTACCATCCCAAATAATCCAGGAATTTATAACTCGTCACAAATGGTTTCTTCATGAATATAGAATCAGAAAATCACGCAGCACCAGAGGCCATTCGGCCCATTGCACGCGTGCCATTGCCTTGAATTCAATCAGTCCCATATTCCTGGGTGGGATTCTCCATTGCCCGATATCGTAATCAGCGAACGAGCAGAGAATCCCTGTTTACAACTGAATCGAGGGAGGCGCCTGTTTTCGGATGCTCCACCCAATCCAAAACGGGGTCACCGTGGAGTATGCCGCACACCGTTGGAACTGCCTTATGGCGTTACCTGAAGGCCATCCTCCAATGCTCCTCACTCGATGGGCTGAGTTCCCGATTGCGCGGGACACATGTGCTCTCAGCTTTTGTGAACCCAGCATGCAGCTGCGGACTGAGGGGGGTGGGCCATGCCGCTGGCCGGGGGGGGGCTTCGACAAAGGCTGGAGGGACTGGTGGGGGGGGGGGGGGTGGCCCGGAGATGGCAAGGGGGTGTCCAAGTGGCCACTTTCTGGCAGGTCGTGGCGCGCGGCCGACGGCATGTTGTACGGAGCGACTGCTGCAGGTCGTCGCCGTGCGCATACGCGGCCACGGACCCAGCAATTCTCCAGGTGTTTATTTCGGGGAGCCGTGCGTTTTACGTGGCGCGGCTGCTAGCCCCTCACCGTCGCAGCACCGGTGCTGATGCCTCGCCGGATCTTTCATCGTAAAACTAGAGACTTCCACCGGACATAGCCTCAAAATGGGAGAATCCAGCCCCTGATCGTTTACCCAAAGGTTGAGATTGTTTTCTTTTCAAAGTATTCCCTTCTGAAAATTATTATTGAATCTGCATCCACCAGTGTATTGCAGATCACAGCCACACGTTAAGCAACAATACCCCGTTGGATGGAAAGGGACTCTCTCTTCCACGGTCTTTTCAGGCGGCAATCTTTGCCCCTCTCCTCCCATTGGAGAATGATGAGATAGATCAACCATGTGGCACCTCCTACCATGTGATCCAGAGAATCAAACGTAAGCTGTTTTTCACCTTGAAGTCCCTCAAAGTAAGGAGGACGGGTGACACAGAGAGCAGCCACGGCAAGAACCTGTGTGTGCCGCCTTTTAACATGTTGTTCAACTGCACATGGGGTTGTGGCTGACCAGGAGACCCTTCCACTCTTACCCTCTGCCATAGGCACACCAGAAGGATTTGCAGCTTGATAATCATCCTGTTTGGCCACATTATCAGCGCACATTTTGTGGTCATCAGGTCCCAGAGTGGGACTCGAACCATAGAATCCCTACAGTGTAGAAGGAGGCCATTTGGCCCACCGGGTCTGCACTGACCCTCCCAGAGAGTGCCCCACCCAGGCCCACTGCCCCACCCTATCCCCATAATCCCACCGAACCCGCACATCTTTTTGGAAACTGCGGGGCAATTTAGCACGGCCAGTCCGCCTGAACCGGAGCTTCCTGCTCAGAGGTAGAGACGCTGCCCGCGACACCACAACTCCTCCTTACGCAGGCAGTCTATATGGAAGCCACTGCCAGTGAAACTGGTGTGGCCATATGTTGCACTGCACAAGATGAGATAGAATTTACAGCATAGAAATAGGCCAGTGGGGTCTAGTCAGTACTAACATTTATGCTCCACGCGAGCTCCCTATCACCTGGGCACCATCTCACTCTGTCAACATGCCCTCCTATAAAGCAAAAGGCAGCAGATGCTGCAAATTGGAAGTAAAAGAAGCAAATACTGAAAATGCTCGGCAGATCTGGCAGTTCAATGAAGCGTGAAAGAGAATTAACCATTCAGGTTGACCACCTTCCATACATCCTTCTGTTCTTTCCTCCATCTTGCACCTATCTATCTTGACTTGACTGCATCCAATGCTGTTCACCTCGGCTATTCCTTGCAGCAGTAAGAGTTCCACATCCTGAATTTCTCCTGAATTCGCCAATGGAATTATTTATGTCTGCCTTTTATTTTCACAGCCCTAGTTTTAGACTCCCCGCCATCTACAATCTACAAATATCCATGAAGAACACTGGAGAAGCCTGCCGCTTTTTGCCGAATTATTTTTAATACCCGTCATACCCTCTCGTAGAAAGAGATACCCACCCTGTACGTGCACCCCCCTCCACCCCAACCGAACACCCCCATTCTCTCAACCTCCCTCCTTTTATATTTTAGACCCAGCTTGGCAAAGATCTCTCGTTCTGCCATGCTGCAGCCCAGTGTCTGGCTTTAACTACTGACAGCAGGAAACAGCAACGAGAGTTAGTTTGCGAGCCGTGCCCACGGCTTAAAATCGAAAAGTGAAAGAAAAGCAGAGGTTTCCTTCTGAAAATAGATGTAGGCGTCTGATTGACAATAGTCATTAAATGGCTCTCCAGATACTCCGGGCCTACCTCCGAATCGAGCTGTCAGGTTACGTTATTGTGGGGAATAGGCTGCAAGACAGGTCCCTGTACTCTTGGTTGGTGCATTAGGATTCGCAGCGGCCTTGATTTATTGGAGCTGACGATCCACGTTCTTCCTGGAGCCAAATGCTCAGCCACTTGACCCACTAACCAGACAGACCCTGACAAAGGCAACATTTGTGTGTGAATTAGCCAGAAATTCCGACCAGATGGCTGTTGACATCCATGACAGCTTCAGCTGGCTTCCCCCTGGTTGGCAGGCTGAATGCGCCAGCTTGCCCAGGAAGACTGGACTTCCATGGCTGGTCATGCCACGGAGTCTAGCGCCAAGTAGATTACTCACAAGGCCCTTGGGCATATCAAGTCCCAAGTTGTCCCATCATGCCAACTCACCCACTCTCCTTGACATGTTTCGCTGGTTCTACACGTTCAACTTCCCCTCCTGTCTCTCTTCATCATGGTTTTACTTGTGATGTTAGGTTGACCATCTGCACGGAAAAGGTTTGAGCTTTCAAGTAAAACATTCCATGGAGTACAGAGTTACATCTCCAAGAAATGAATGAAAGAAAAATGGCAAAGTATCATACCCCAAAATTAATCCCCGATCAGGGGAGAGTGGCGTAGTGGAATTGTCGCTGGACTAATGATCCAGAGGTCCAGAGTCATGCTCTGGGGACTATGGGTTTGAATCCCGCCATGGCAGGTGCTCCCATACAGCTGATGGGTCGGCTGAGGCCAGAGGTCACCCAGAGGGGTGGCCTGAGGAGACACCTATATGCCATGGCCCTAAATTGACAGTGGGCAGTCAGTGGTGTGGGGAGCTGCATGGCTGCCTTGCCGGCTACGGTGTTCCATGCCTGTCCACCCCGACCCCACAGCCCACCTCCTGGCCACTCCCCGCTACTCCCCCCAGCGCTGGTGATGTTGGGCACTTTCCGTAACCCCTCTCTCTCCCTCAGCAGCCACCACGCCGGTATTGAATCCTTCAGTGGACTGGCGAGGGCCCAGCTAGCTCGTTATCAGGCTATCTGGCTCTGACATGGGATAGACAGCAGAATATTCACATACTGCCAGCCCAGTCCACCCAAATATATTTGGTTTCAGATAGACAGTCACTGCTCTTGTCTTATTAACATGTTCACATTTATTGCAAAAATCTTAAGCCCTTTAATAAAGCTCTTGTTGCCTCTTGCCTGTTAAATTAGCAGAAGCATTAAAAGGTTGCGGCATTCCCAATGACAAGATTTGGAAAAGGATTAAAGCCCAGAGCAATTGGCTTTCTTTCCCAGAACCGCCTGCTTTTGTGGCATTCATCTCATGCGGTTGACTGACAAGTAGTAATATGTATTTATTGCAACTCAACTTTGAATGGAGCATGTGTTTATGCTGCATCAATATGTTCACCTCTGAGGATAAGGGAATAACTGGCTTCTCCAACTCCTGTTGGCCAAATGCAACCCTGAACGGTTACCATGGTTACCTCAGTAGAAACGATGAGATTATGACTGATTGCTCAGCACATTGTTATTCAAAGCAGTCCTACCGCCTCACTAGAAACACAATACATATTTTTAAAAAGCAATGTCATCTAATTTATCAAGCATAACGTTGTATGAAGCTGTCAATGCCTGGTGGATCTTGGCTTCCTTTCTGGAACTTTAGGAACGGGAGGCGACCCTTCAACACGAGCCTGTTGCCCTATTCAAGTAGCTCATGGCTGATTTGCATCGTGCCCCCATATCTTTTGATGTCCTTGCCCAACAAAAACAATTATCTCGGTCTTAAGAACTTGATTGATTCAGCATCCTTGTGGAGAACAAGTACCACATTTCTAGTCTCTTTTGTGTGAATTCTGGAGGCCTGAATTGGTCTAGTTCTAACTTTAAGATTATCCCATCTTGTGCTGGACCCACCCAACAGAGAAATAATTTCTCTGAATCTTATATGGAGTTAGAGAATGTACGCACAGAACAGGCCATTGGGCCCAAATGGTCGATGCAAGGTGTGGTGTTTGTGGCGATTTTCCCTTTCAGGGCAACTCAGCAGAGTAAGGGTCACATGGCCTGTGCAACCAATTAGGACTCAGAGAGGGAGTGACCCCGGGAGGTGGAGTATTCTTCCAGGCAGCAGACATATAGGGGATGAGGTGCTGTGCTATGCTGGCTACTGTGCAGTTTTTATTAATAACTATATTTGTGTTTCTAATAAAGTCGGCGAAAGTACATCATTACACCTGGCAACAAGGATGGGATTACCATGACACTGCCTCTGGCCCGACTCCTGTGAGTTTAAAGAAAGAAGTACTCACCCGAATGCCTCTCTTTGTGGGAATAGACACATTTGAGATGTTGGGGTATTGCCAGATCCTGAGTAACGAATCAAAAGAATGACTAGCCAATGCATTGCAATTCAATGCGAACAAAATGTTGGGACTTGCAGTCACACTTGACAAACCATCCAGTATGGAAAGCAATCCAGATAGCAACCGAGCAAGGGACTGCAGGACATTATTTAGAAAACAGCATCATTCCAATAAATTGGAAGAGTTGGTATTTACTCAAAGACCAGAAAGCGAACCGTTTTTTCGGACAAAGGAGACAAGAAATCGACACACAGGCACAGAAAAAAGACCTTGTCAGACAACAAAGGTGGTTCAACAAGTCGGAAACCTGATCAAATAGAACTAATGAACAGACATAGGACAATTCTAATGACACTTGGAGTGTATTAAGAAGGTCCAAAAGGACAAGGAAACAACCTAATCATCTGAACTTGCAAACAATGATACCTGCCACTCTGTAATTGTAAATATGATATTTCAGATGACATTGTACATGTTATGTATAAACGCAGTCTCGTATGTGTATGTATCAAAATTTTGAAAATATTCAAACATTTTTCAAAGAAAAGGGGATGTGACATTATGTAGAATGTCTAGAATATAAAGGGTTAATGTAATATCATAATTGACCACTAGATGGAGTGAGGTGCAAAACTATACAAAGCACTGACTCTCAGGCTTCTGGGAGAGGGCTAGAGAGAGTGCAGAGGCGAGGTCTAGAGAGTGCAGAGTACAGTTATAGATAGAGTGTAGAGACTAGTGTTAGTAGAGTGTAGATTACTAGATTATTGCTTGCTATAGGAGTAAGTGGTCGAGCTTTAATAAGTAGTGTAATAAATGTTAGCTTTGTTATTGAACTCAGCGTCTGTGGTCTTTGTGAACACCACGATATCCATCCTGATAATAAAAATCACAAAGAACACCACACATCCCATCGCCATTTATGAGTTATTGGGCTGTTAATCCGCTCATTAGTTATTTGGCCTCTTCCTTTTACATCAGGAAGTCCTGCCCCTGCAAGCTAATGGCCAGTCAGATGGTTGTTGGGGCAGATGGGCAGGGTCAAGGATTGCCCCGGAACCGGAACACACGATCAAGGGGTTGGCATGGTGGTGGCACGAGTGGTTGCCCCCCCCACCCACGGTTACCCCCCAGTGCCTCCCCCAAGCTCCCGTTGTGACCCACTCCTGCAGAGTGTCCCCACAGAAGCCCTTCTGCCAAGTTCATATTTTTCAAAAGGAGTACTAATCGGTGCCAGCGTGACCACATGCTGGGGATGCCGCTGAATGACAGGAGGCCTATGGGTATGGGATGGCTCACGGTACTTGTATGGAAATGGGGCTTAAGTGGTGATAATTGGTTTCTCGCCATCCCGATTTCGCCTACGGCAGCGGGCCGATTGCATTGCAAACTGTTTGGCGCCTGGCGTGGATCGCGTTTTTGGCCTCTCCCGCTATTCACCGGTCTCGTTACGCTCGAGCGAGAGCCCAACAAGGCCGGAGAGTCATACAGCACAGAAACCAGGGCCGGCTCAAGGCACCGGCAACTCGGGCCGTCGCCCAGGGCGCCATGTGCTCGGGGGCGCCAGAGACTCGGGACCCGCGCATGCACAGTTGAGCCGGTGCCAACCAGCGCATGCGCGGTGGCCGCCCGCCCCCAGGGCGGCCCCCGGCTCGGTCCACCCCCCCGCCCCCCCTCGGGTCCGCCCCCCTTCGGGTCCGCCCCCGCGTCCGCCCCCCCGCATCCCCGCCCCCCTCTCGGTTCCGCCCCCCGCCCTCGGGTCCGCCCCCCCTGCCCCGCCCTCGGGTCCGCCCCCCGCGTCCGCCCCCTCTCGGGTCCGCCCCCCCGCCCCGCCCTCGGGTCCGCCCCCCGCGTCCGCCCCCCTCTCGGGTCCGACCCCATTTCGGGTCCGCCCCCCCGCGTCCGCCCCCCCTCGTGTCCGCCCCCCCCCTCGTGTCCGCCCCCCCCCTCGTGTCCGCCCCCCCCCCCTCGGCCCCACGCCCCCCCCCCCCCCCCCCCCCCCGGCCCAAGGGCGCCGAAGTTCAGCTTGCCCGGGGCGCCAGCAACCCTAGAGCCGGCGCTGACAGAAACAGACCCTTCAGCCAACCTATGCTATCAATCAAATACCAATCTATACTAATCTATACCAATCTATACTAATCTGTACTAATCTATACCAATCTATACTAATCTGTACTAATCTATACCAATCTATACTGGTCCCATTTATCGCATATCAGGTTCCAGGATAACTGTCCAACACCACTGGAGGCAACACGATTTTTGGTCACATTTAGAACTCTTCCCACCTTTAATGTCCTCTGCAGGTCTGATCCAGGAAGTCTTCCAAACTGCAGCCACCTCACTGGAAATTACAGAAGTTCTTAAATGCCCACTTTCAGAATTCTGCCAGCAATTTCTAAACAGCAGCATCTGGGCTTCCTGACCACCATTCCCACTCTGCTGAAAATAGCCAGTCACGGAAATGGAGGCGGTATTCTGCCTTCGTCGCTCGGCAACCATTTGTTTTAATTTCCCAACTCTCGCCAGAATGGATGTGTGAAACCTGGCTTTTTCTCATGTTATCTCTGTGAAAGAGTGACGTTTACTGCATCCCTTACCCATCCTCTTTCCCTTCTTCTTTTGTTTTCAATTACCCCCTTACATTTTAAACACTTTAATAGGGCTGGATTATCTGTACGTGGGGGAGGGGGGGCAGGGTTCCCAAACTCCCAGTTCAAATTTCAGGGGTAGCCAGCCCTCACATGTCCAACTCATCCCACAGCCATTTACGAGCTTTTGGTCTACAACAGCAATCGTCGATGAAGCTGGACATGAAGGAAAAGGGCAGTGGGGGGGAGCGGGCAAACACATGGTTGTGAATACCACAGGGGGGGCATCAGATGCACACAGGGGCGCATAAAGGAGGTCACTTCCATCCTTGCCTGGCCACTAGCTGAGCCGTGTGAACTGCTCGGCTTCACACTTGGAATGGACCTCTCCCACTCCAGGTTAGAAGGGATAAGGCTCTCAAGTGACCATTAATTGGCCACTTAAGGGCCTCAATTGGCCCGTGGATGTTTTGGCTTCCTGATGCTTCTCTCAGTGCTGGTACAATTGCGGTGGGGGTTGGCAGCCAGGTACCAGGAATGGTACATCCGCCATGGCACCAATTTATAAGCCTGCCCCCTAGTCCCACCCACTCCGCTTCTCAGCCCACGCACGGTGGTGGGGTTGGGGGGGGGGGGGGGGGGGGGGCGTAAAGAGTAAAGTTTGTTCAGCCTGGTAGAAACCTGAAGGAAAGGTGGAGGAGAGTCGATTGGAGAATGGAAGGAATTGTCTGTTGAATAAGGTGCACCTTCCTTCTCTATTAACTCTGCGACTGAGGTTACAGAGTGAGCAGTTCAATTGCTTAAGTGCTTAAATCAGTTAAGGAGTGTAATCCTTCAGTGCTTAACGCTTCGCAATTAGTGCGCATGAAAACATCATAATGCGTTCAGTTGCCAACACGCTGATTTAGAAAACCGGCAACCATGTCACTCGTTGGAGTTTAGAAGGATGAGGGAAGGTCTTATTGAAACTTACAGGATACTGCGAAGCCTGGATAGAGTAGATGTGGAGAGGATGTTTCCATTTGTACGAAAAACTAGAACCGAAGAACACAAACTCAGACTAAGGGACGATCCTTTAAAACAGCGATGAGGAGGAATTTCTTCAGCCAGAGGGTGGTGAATCTGTGGAACTCTTTCCCGCAGAAGGCTGTGGAGGACAATTCACTGAGTGTCTTTAAGACAGAGATAGATAGGTTTTTGATCAATAAGGGGATCGGGGTTATGGGAAAAAGGCAGGAGAATGGGGATGAGAAGGATATCAGCCATGATTGAATGGCGGAGCAGGATCGATGGGCGCGTGGACTAATTCTGCTTCTATGTCTTATGGTCTTATAGTCATGTACACACGGTCCCATAGAAATATCATGGACTGTGTTCAATGGAATGTCTTTAGGTTTCCAGCAAACACTGTCCTGGGTTACCCCTCGAGCTGAGTATTAAATGCTCAGTGCCAGTAAACATACAATTTGCAGATAATAACATAACGATGGAATTAGAGGCAGATTCTCAAATTCTGGAAAAACATATTAGAGAATAATTTGGAACATGTATATTTTCCATATACACAAAGTAATGGCAGCACCGTGTTTATGTTATAGTACTGCTAATTCGGAGGCCTGGGCTAATGATCTGGAGATGGAAGCTAGAATACTGCTTTGCTGCCAGTGCCAGGGTTGGCGGTGGGCAGCAGCGGACAATATGCCAGGAGGGAAGATAATTGTTTTCCCAACGGCGAGAAGTGATGGCAGGAACCTGCGGTCCCGACTCTCACGACGAGGTGATAGGGGGGGGGGGGGGTCGCCATTCCTTTTGAAGGTTGTTGGGAATTAGATTTATACATGATTAACATTATTTAAATCAGCAACAGAGTGGAATGTTCTCCATCCCCACCCGGAGTATTCCAGTCAGAATTCACACCGGTCCCATTTACGAGCCGACGAACGTGGTGTTCACGTGGCGAGACAGCACTTAACTGAGATGCTGTGGTCTGGAGTGCGAGTGGGTCACGTGAACCAAGGTTATGGTGCGTGCTGACAAAACATCCAGTGGGGCTGCTGGAAGCCATTGGATTCGGGAATAGGTGTGGACTGTTGAAACACATGGGCAGCACGGTAGCATGGTGGTTAGCATAAATGCTTCACAGCTCCAGGGTCCCAGGTTCGATTCCCGGCTGGGTCACTGTCTGTGCGGAGTCTGCACGTCCTCCCCATGTGTGCGTGGGTTTCCTCCGGGTGCTCCAGTTTCCTCCCACAGTCCAAAGATGTGCGGGTTAGGTGGATTGGCCATGCTAAATTGCCCGTAGTGTCCTCAAAATAAGGTTAATGGGGGTTGTTGGGTTACTGGTATAGGGTGGATATGTGGGCTTGAGTAGGGTGATCATTGCTCGGTACAACATCGAGGGCCGAAGGGCCTGTTCTGTGCTGTGCTGTTCTATGTCTATGTCTATGGCCGGGGGGGGGGGGGGGGGGGGGGGGGGGGGGGGGGGGGGGGGGAATGGTTTGGTCTGGGCTCGTCTGAATACACGGTGAAGGGTGTGGGAAGACATGGGCAGTGGGGTGGGGGAGGGAGAACCAGAAAGCCTTGAAGGGGGGAGTGGGTGAGGAGAATTTTCCGAGGGAGAGGCCAGTGGTGTCAATGCTAAAACCTTTGCGGGAGGGGAGGTGGGGGGGTTGAACAGAGGGCATTGCGAGAGGGATTGGGGGGGGGGGGTGGATAGCGTTAGCGTGGAAGGGTAAGGGTCTGGCTGTGACAGGAGTGGTTCTCATCAGGCGTTGTTGGAGGGGATAAGAAGTTTAACATGTATCTTGGGAGTGGGTTGGATTAGGGTGGGCATGGGGTATTGTGACAGGTGTGGGCTCATTGGGGGAGGGAAGGCACTTGAAGGGTGACAATGATGGGCTCTAGGATGATTGGGGAGGTTCCAAGGTGATTGATGGGAGGGTGAAGGTAACACGAGGTGGGGGGGGGGGAGTCAATGGTGATGGGGAGGGGTGGATTACGAGGGGAAGGTAGAAGGTGTAAGACATTGTCTGGAAGATGACGTGCATCCTCAGGCAACAAATGCCAGATCGGAGGTGGGCTATTGTGTGGGTGGAGCTGGCCCTGACAATCCATTCTGACAAGATAAAGGCCTCTCTATAGGATCCAAAGGATAGTGAAGGGAAAGGGCAATAGTGTGGCTGGGAGGCTTCTCACACATGGTTCGCATGAGCCTTGACAAAGAGCGATGCCTCCATGTACAAGAGTCATTCCAGGGAACATAAACACAGCTTTGGATTACCCCTGGAAGGGGGAGGGAGTATGCACAGCCAATAACACAATCAGTAGCAAGAAAAACCCAGGAGACGGCTGTGAAATGCAACAATTAATATATTTACAAAGGTGCAATAACTCTACCTAATGATTGTACACCAATGCTGGAGTGTGAGCTTAATGCTTAATTTTTCTTACCCTGCCAGTATGTCTCCGTGCTTTCCTAACATCCACAGCAGAGGTCAGGCAGCGTGCTGACTGCTCTGCCCGCTTATCTTTAAAGACTTTGGCAGGCAACTTCTGGAGGACCAAGGCCTGGCAGAGGAAGGTAGAGGGAGTTTTCAGGGGTGTCGGAGGGGAGCTTTGGGAGAAGGTTAGAGGGAGTTTGCAGGGGTGTCGGAGGGGAGCTTTGGGAGAAGGTTAAAGGGAGTTTGCATGGGTGTCGGAGGGGAGCTTTGGGAGAAGGTTAGAGGGAGTTTGCAGGGGTGTCGGAGGGGAGCTTTGGGAGAAGGTTAGAGGGAGTTTGCAGGGGTGTCGGAGGGGAGCTTTGGGAGAAGGTTGGAGGGAGTTTGCAGGGGTGTCGGAGGGGAGCTTTGGGAGAAGGTTAGAGGGAGTTTGCAGGGGTGTCGGAGGGGAGCTTTGGGAGAAGGTTAGATGGAGTTTGCAGGGGTGTCGGAGGGGAGCTTTGGGAGAAGGTTAGAGGGAGTTTGCAGAGGTATCGGAGGGGAGCTTTGGGAGAAGGTTAGAGGGAGTTTGCAGGGGTGTCGGAGGGGAGCTTTGGGATAAGGTTGGAGGGAGTTTGCAGGGGTGTCGGAGGGGAGCTTTGGGAGAAGGTTAGAGGGAGTTTGCAGGGGTGTCGGAGGGGAGCTTTGGGAGAAGGTTAGAGGGAGTTTGCAGGGGTGTCGGAGGGGAGCTTTGGGAGAAGGTTAGAGGGAGTTTGCAGGGGTGTCGGAGGGGAGCTTTGGGAGAAGGTTGGAGGGAATTTGCAGGGGTGTCGGAGGGGAGCTTTGGGAGAAGGTTAGATGGAGTTTGCAGGGGTGTCGGAGGGGAGCTTTGGGAGAAGGTTAGAGGGAGTTTGCAGGGGTGTCGGAGGGGAGCTTTGGGAGAAGGTTCGAGGGAGTTTGCAGGGGTGTCGGAGGGGAGCTTTGGGAGAAGGTTAGAGGGAGTTTGCAGGGGTGTCGGAGGGGAGCTTTGGGAGAAGGTTGGAGGGAGTTTGCAGGGGTGTCGGAGGGGAGCTTTGGGATAAGGTTGGAGGGAGTTTGCAGGGGTGTCGGAGGGGAGCTTTGGGAGAAGGTTAGAGGGAGTTTGCAGGGGTGTTGGAGGGGAGCTTTGGGAGAAGGTTAGAGGGGGTTTGAAGATGTTAGGAGGGATTTGGTGGGGAGGTTAGAGTGGCTTGGGGGGTTAGTTTAGGAGGAGATTGGAAGGTGTTATTAGGACGTTATGGGGATGGGTAAAGAGTTGAGGACATTGTGGAGAAGTTACGAGGAGGTTAGAATGGTCTTGGGGGGAGGAAGGTGGCAGGTTGCTGCAGTCGGGGTGGCAGAGGTTTAGAGGAGGGTTGGGAAGTTGGGGCAAGGTTGGATGGAGGTTCGGGGAGGGATTGGAGGGTGAGATTGGAAGTACTGGGAGGGAGTGTAGAGGGGGTTGGGGTGGAGGATGATGGTAGGTTAGGGTGGAGGCAAGATGGTGGGATGGCTCATTGTGAATCAACAGTCTGTTTTACACTGCACATGATTCTTTTCCATTGACTTCAAGCTGCCCTTTTGTCCACTTATTAACCTTTTCTATCTTGGTGCTTTTTATGAGTTTTTGAGGGGCTGGTTTAGCCTCCCCGAACAGGTGCCGGAATGTGGCAACTGGGGGCTTTTCACAGTAACTGCATTTGAAGCCTATTTGTGACAATAAGTGATTTTTATTTCATTTTATTTCATTGTGATAAAGTTGTGTTACATGGTCAATATTGAAGATATACTATAGTGAGAATCAGCAATCATCAGACTTGCAAATCAAGAAAACACAGATATAACTGTGATTCATTTTGTCTTTGTCCTCTGGCCTCTTGAAATCTGTGTCACACAGAGACACCTGAAGGCTTCAACGCTTCTCACCGCTAACCACTTTGTTGCTCTGGAGTCATTTGATCTTTGTATTCTATGAGATTGCTGATAAAACACTCTTTCTATGAAGTATTTATATTGAATAATACCATGCACCTAGGCAGAAGAAAGTCTTCTTCTACTGAATTGGAAGATCTTGCGTAGTTTATCCGGTTGCAAGTATTGAATCGTTCATCCAAATATGAAGTTACTGTCACTGTGCCAGATAGTGCAACATACAAAACATGTTAATGAGGGCTGAGACAGTCACTGAAATCAGTGTTATCATCTGCACAGTGTTACATTTAACTGTCAAATTAACAATATTGCACGATGGTTGTAAAGTAGATATTATATTCTCTGGTTTGTTTAACAGTCACGTTGGGATCACCTATAAGTTGCACAAAACTAATGCTGCATTATATTATGGTCTGGTTTAGCTCAGTGGGCTAGACAGCTGTTTTGTAATGCAGAACAAGGCCAGCAGCTCAGGTTCAATTCCCGTACCGGTTTACCCGAACAGGCGCTGGAATGTGGCGACGAGGGGCTTTTCAGAGTAACTTCATACTTGTGACAATAAAAGATTATTATTATTATATCATCGCCTCTCTTAATAATAATGACCCATATATAATGCATATGTAGCGGAAAGGAGATTAATAATATTATTTGCAGCAAATTAAAAGCCCCAAACATTGTTGGGGGATAAAAACCTGGCTTAAATGGCTTATGTTTTCTGCGTCTTAATGAAATGAATCAATTAGGCACATTGCGCTGTTAGGGGCAAACCTTCTAGTTTCACACCATTGTGGATCGGGGAAGAGAAATTTATTCATTTCAGTACAGGTTTATTTTTTACTTTAAAGAGGAGAATGCCTACCACGCACAATGATTTTTTTACTGATGTCACAAAGGATTTCACTTATTACACATAAAGGGAAGCGAATCTTATCCTCTTCTCTACTATGAGCAGGTTATATGGCAGATTGCTAACCTTAGCCAACTATGAGGCTGGAACCTGAGGCAGGAGTGTTTAATAAAACTAATAAATGAACGACTCACCAGAGACAGCATTAGAACTAATCTGTATGTCTCTATAGGAACAACAAACCATTCCTTCATGTAGTACAATGCAATCGTATCCCTGTTGATGTGCTCCCAGGTCTGCTCTCTTACATTTTAAACAAAGATGAGCCAATATTAACACAATAACAGTAGCTTTCGGTTAACGAGGATGAACTGTCAGATGCTGCCTGTGTTGTATCTGTTTCGATTCCTGTACTACACTGTGTCATTTTCCCTTGGGTAGCCAGCTTTGATGCGTAGCTCATACACTCTGCAGAAGCAGCTTTAATAAATACCTGATTCCCCCCCCCATAGTTGCTGTCACTAATTTATTTTCAACTACACAGAAGGCGATGCTGCACAGTGGCCGTGGTTTGGGAGGTAATCATTCAAAACAGGTATATGTGTGCTCGAAAACACCTGACTACCTGGTAACTGACCGGTGGGATTTTCCAAATTATTCCCAGTCCAGTAGATTTCTAGGAAAGCAATAAAACTCAAATGGCTGTGCCCCAGGCTTATTCTCACATTCCTCTGTGAAGGGCTCACAAAAATCTCATGACGGTGTGCCACTGCAGAACACTGTTCACTGATGATGTGCGACCGGCCATTGGCATGCACCTCGCATCCCATCACAGGCATCCTTAATTTGTTAACATGAGAAATGCCTGGCAGTCCAACAGGCAGACTGCCTGGCTTTATCATAGCAGGCAATGGGATGGAGTGTTCAGAGTGGCGCAATGTCCCTGGTCGTGTCTGCTGCTCAGATACACGACTACTCTTTGCCCAGTTGGTACCAGACAATCAATCCTTTTCAGTGAGGTGTCTGGAAATGGTGAAACTATAATGTGTCCATTTTTCCTCACTTGCCTCCATCATAATGCAGAGGGGAGTAGTTCTTTACCACAAGACCATAAGACATAGGAGCAGAATTAGGCCACTCAGACCATCAAGTCTGCTCCGCCATTCAATCTGGCTGATATTTACTTATCCCCATTCTCCTGGCTTCTCCCCAAAACCCCTGATCCCCTTATTAATCAAGACCCTATCTAACTCTGTCTAAAGGGCACTCAGTGATTTGGCCTCCGCAGCCTTCTGCGGTGGAGAGTTCCACAGATTCACCACCCTCTGGCTGAAGGAATCTCTCCTCATCTCTGTTTTAAAGGATCGTTCCTTTAGTCTAAGATGGTGTCCTCTGGTTCTAGCTTTTCCTACAAGTGGAAACATCCTCTCCACGTCCACTCTATCCAGGCCTCGCAGTATCCTGTAAGTTTCAATAAGATCCCTCCTCATCCTTCTAAAATCCAACAAGTACAGACCCAGAGTCCTCAACTGTTCCTCATACGACAAGTTCTTCATTCCAGGGATCATTCTTGTGAACCTCCTCTGGACCCTTTCCAAGGCTAGCACATCCTTCCGTAGATACGGGGCCCAAAACTGCTCACAATACTTCAAATGGGGCCTTATATAGCCTCAGAAGTACATCGTCTTGTATTCTAGTCCTCTTAACATAAATGCTAACATTGCATTTGCCTTCTTAAATGCCGACTGAACCTGCACATTAACCTGAAGAGAACAAGGACTCCCAAGTCCCTTTGTGCTTCTGATTTCCTAAGCATTTCCCCATTTAGAAAATAGTCTATGCCTAAATTCCTCCTTCCAAAATGCATAACTTCACACTTTTCCACATTGTATTTCATTTGCCACTTCATTTCCCACTCTCTTAGCTTGTCCAAAACCTTCTGAAGCCCTCTTACTTCCTCAATACTACCTGTCCCTCTACAGATCTTTGTATCATCTGCAAACTTAGCAACAGTGCCTTCAGTTCCTTCTTCCAGATCATTTATGTATATTGTGAAAAGTTGTGGTTCCAGCACAGACGCCTGAGGCACACCACTAGTCACCTGCTGCCATCCTGAAAAAGACCCCTTTATCCCCACTCTCTACCTTCTGCCAGTCAGCCAATCCTCTATCCATGCCAGGATCTTACCCTTAACACCATGGGCTTTTAACTTATTTAACAGTCTCCTGTGTGGCACCTTGTCAAAGGCCTTCTGGAAATCTAAATAAATCACATCCACTGGTTCTCCTTTGTCTACCTTCCTTGTTACCTCCTCAAAGACCTCTAACAGATTGTCAGACATGACCTCCCTTTGTTAAAGCCGTGCTGACTCAGTCCTATTTTACCATGCACTTCCAATTACTTTGCGATCTCAACTTTAATAAACAGACTCTAAAATCTTACCAATGACCAAAGTCAGGCTCACCGGCCTATAATTTTCTGTCTTCTGCTTCCCTCCCTTTTTAAACAGTGGTGTTACATTATCCACTCTCCAGTCCTCTGGGACCCTTCCTGCTTCCAGTGATTCCTAAAAGATCATCACCATTGCCTCAAACATTTCCTCAGCTATCTCTTTTAGGACCCTGGGGTGTAGTCCATCTGGTCCAGGTGACTTCATCGTCTCCCCCCTTATTGCTTTTTTCATTGTCCTCTGCTCACTTTTAAAGGCTTCCCAACCCACTGGCTTCCCACTAATCCTCACCACTTTGTATGCCTTTTCTTTAGCTTTTATGCTGCCCTTTACATCTCTCGTCAGCCATGGATGCCTTGTCCTCCCCTTAGCATGTTTCCTCCTCCTTGGGATGAATTTCTGTTGTGCCTCCCAAATAACCCCCAAAAACTCCTGCCATTGCTGTTCCACTGTCATTCCCTGCTAGGCTCCTTTTCCAATCAACTCTGCCCAGCTCCTCCCTCATGTCTTTGTAGTTACCCTTATTTAATTGTAATACCGTTACATCTGATTGCAGTTTCTCCCTCTCAAACTGTGGGGTAAATTCTATCATATTGTGGTCACTGCTCCCTAAGGGTTCCTTCATCTTAAGTTCCCTAATCAAGTCTGCCTCATTACAGATCACCAGGTCCAGAATTGCCTGTTCTCTAGTAGGCTCTGTCACAAGCTGCTCAAAAAAAATCATCTCTCATACGTTCCACAAATTCCTTTTCTTGGGATCCACTACCAACTTGATTTTCCCAGTCCACCTGCATATTGAAGTCGCCCATGCTTATTGTAATATTGCCTTTTTTACGTGGCTTTTCTATCTCCTGATTTATTTTCTGCCCCACATCCTGACTACTGCTAGGGGGCCTGTACATAACTCCCATCAGGGTCTTTTTACCTTTGCAATTCCTCAACTCCACTCACAGAGATTCTATGCCTTCTGATCCTATATCGCATCTTGCTATCAATTTAACTTCATTCCTTGCTAACAATGCAACACTGCTCCCTTTGCCCATCTGCGCGTCCTCTCGATAGGACATATATCCTTGGATATTTAGATCCCAGCCCTGATCCCCTTGCAGCCACGTCTCTGCGATGCCCACAACATCGTACCAGCCAATTTCAATGTGCGCAACAAGCTCATTTACCTTGTTCCGTATACTGCACGCCTTTAGGTACAACACCCTCAATCCTGCATTGACCACCTCCCTTTTCACACTCTCCTCAGTCACTGTACCCTGCACTGTGGGCCTTTTTGATTTTTGGCTATGGCTTCTCTGCCTTACACTTTCCCCCTTACTGCTTTTTGTTTCTGGCCCCATTTTACTTCCCTCTGACTTCCTGCGGTTCCCATCCCCCTATTTTAACTAGTACTAGTTACTGGACTAGTAATTTACAATTTTAAGTGAGACCTAATAGGCATTTTAAAAATCATAAACTGATTCAATAGGGGAGACATAGAAAATATATTTTCCTCTATGGGGTCATCCAAATCTAGAGGTCATTAAAGATAAACTGAATCTAATATCCAATCTCATAAGTCTAGTTGGGAATTCAGGAGAAATTTCCATATCCATGCATGTGGAACTTAACAGCACAAGGAGTGGTGGCATAGTGGTATTGTCACTGGACTAGTAATCCAGAAACACAAAGTACTACTCTAGGGTCCCAAGTTCAAATCCCGCCACTGTAGATGGTGAAATGAAAATGAAAATCGCTTATTGTCACGAGTAGGCTTCAATGAAGTTACTGGAAAAGCCCCTAGTCGCCACATTCCGGCGCCGGTACGGGAATCGAACCGTGCTGCTGGCCTGCTTGGTCTGCTTTAAAAGCCAGCGATTTAGCCTGGTGAGCTAACCCAGCCCCTTAAATTTGTACTCAATAAAAATCTTTTGATGACAATGAATCGATTGTCATAAAAACCCATCTGGTTCACCTGTCATCCTTACATGGGGGGCAGCACGGTGGCGTAGTGGGTTAGCCCTGCAGCCTCACGGCGCTGAGGTCCCAGGTTCAATCCCGGCTCTGGGTCACTATCCGTGTGGCATTTGCACATTCTCCCCGTGTTTGCGTGGGTTTCGCCCCCACAATCCAAAAATGTGCAGGTTAGGTGGATTGGCCACACTAAATTGCCCCTTAAGTGGAAACAAAAATGAATTGGGTACGCAAATTTATTTTTTAAAAATCCTTACATGGTCTGATCCAATCCACAGCAATGAGGTTGACTCTTAAATGCCCCTTAAGGGCAATTAGGGATGGGCAAGCACCCACGTCCCATGAACAAAAGAAAAGTTGGGGCCATTGGGATGAAAGATGCATTTTTGTGGCCAGAGAAAGAAATAGAAGGATATGTTCATGGAGTTAGATGAAGTGACACACAAGAAGGCATGTGTGGTGCATAAATGATCTATTAACATTTTACTGATCCATAGAATACCTACATTGCAGAAGGTGGCCATTCAGCCCATCGGATCTGCACCAACCCTCCACCACCTTCCCAGGCAGTGCATTCCAGATTCTCACCACCCTCTGAGTGAAAAAGCATTTTCTCAAGTCCCCTGGAATCTCTTGCCCCTCACCCTAACACATGCCCCCTTGTGATTGACTCCTCAACCAAGGAGAACAGCTGCTTCCTATTTACTGTCCCAACCCCTCATAATCTTATACACTTCAAACATGTCCTCCATCAGCCTTCTCTGCTCTAAAGAAAACAATCCAAGTCTATCCAGTCTCTCCTTATAGCTCAAATACTCCATCCCAGGCAATATCCTGGTGAATCTCCTCTGTACCTCCCCCCTGCCCCTCCCCCCCCCCCCTCCAGTGCAATCACCCACTGAGGTGAGGTGACCAGAACTACACAGTACTCCAACTGTGGCCTAACCAACATTCTGTACAGCTGCAACATAACCTCCTTGCTCTTATATTCAATGCCATGACTGATAAAGGCAAGTATCCCATATGCCTTCTTAACTCCGGTTGCTCCAGTTTCCTCCCAAAAGTCCTGAAAGACATGCTTGTTAGGTGAATTGGACATTCTGAATTCTCCCTCAGTGTACCCGAACAGGCACCGGAGTGTGGCGACTAGGGGATTTTTCACAGTAACCGCATTGCAGTGTTAATGTAAGTCTACTTGTGTCACTAATAAAGATTATTATTATTTCCAGGCAAGGTAATAAACCTTTGTTCAGGAGATGAACTCTGCTTTTAATTTTGAATCCCTACTTCTTAGGAGAATCACTCTTTTTGATCTTATTATTCATTATTTATAACTGGATTCTCTTATAACTTTGTATTTAAAGCTGCATTCCTAAACAGGTTCATGTTTGCAATTGCTCGCGTGGCGATAGCTCATCTCAGGCAAATCACTGAGATGGCCAGCGGGAAGCACTTCGTTGGTGGTTCCCGACGTGGACAAACTTAAAATCAACAGATCCTCCAAGCTACTTTCATTCTTCACCAAAGTCCCTTCGACAGCACCTTCCAAACAAACCACCTTAGTATCTTGCAGAGCAAGGACAAGAGACGCATGGGAAGACCACTGCCTGTAAATCTCCCTTCAAGTTACACACCATCTTGGCAATCGGGGTTGGGCAATAAATCCTGGCCTTAACAAGAGGCTTACATCCCATGAATGAATAAAACAAAATGAAAATGGCACATCAAGATAAGTCGAGCTCTCGGCCTAGGTTCTTGAACATCTTATTTTCCCTGTTATGTTAACGGACCTGAGAAGATGGCCAAAGTGTGGATTTCTTTACGAGACAATGTAACAATTGATACATTTCACACCTCCTGGTGATATCACTGAAGATACGCAGTTTCTGAATTAGTCTTTAGCAAATTAATGATTAATTTAAGATTGCCTTTGAACACTCCAGTAATTAAACGTTCATCCTCCACAATGCTGATTCCAGCAAAACGATATCACAGTGGGTAGCACTGTTGTTTCATAGCTCCAGGGTCCCAGGTTCGATTTCCGTCACTGTCTATGCGGAGTCTTCATGTTCTCCCCGTGTCTGTGTGGGTTTCCTCCGGGTGCTCCGGTTTCCTCCCACAAGTCCTGAAAGACATGCTGTTAGATGAATTGGACATTCTGAATTCCCCCTCTGTGTACCCAAACAGGCGCCGGAGTGTGGCGACTAAGGGCTTTTCACAGCAACTTAATTGCAGTGTTAATGTAAGCCTACTTGTGGCAATAACGATTATAAAAAGATTATTAAAAAAAACTCTGGGAGAAAAATCACTGGGGCATTCAACAAACTGTGGTTATTTCAATTTTCTTTGAAAACTTTGGTTAACTTGTGATAAAAACGTCGGATAGCGAGAAAAAGGTTTGACTGACAATCAAGAATCAGCCAAGCGGTTAATGAAGGATCTATTCACGCACATGATTGGTGCATTCGGGAGGATGGGCATTTTGGATGACCAATGTTGTGGGTGGGATGGGGTGGGCCGGGTGTTTAGAGACAGGAGGTCACTTGATGAGACCTCCATGAATATGTCAAAGCAGGTTTGGCTGTCCGAGTTTGACGGCAACCCAAAATCTTGGTCACCCATTTGCAAGTAAAGCATGCAAATGTGCATATGTGTATGCATGTGTGTGTGCATGTGTGTGTGCATGTGTGCGTGCATGTGTGTGTGCATGTGTTTACACATGTGCACGCATGTGTGTATGCATGTGTGTACACATGTGTATGTATGCATGCGTGTGTGCACGTGTGTGTGCATGTTTGTGTGCATGTGTGTGTGCATGTGGATATGCATGTGTTTACACATGTGCACACATGTGTGTTTGCATGTGTGCATGTATGTGTTTACACATGTGTACGCATGTGTGTGTGCATGTATGTATTCATGTGTGTATGCATGCACCGAGGAAGAGCAAATGAAAGAAAAAGGTCCAGACTAGTGTGGGAAACCCAGTGAAAACCTGCAGTGTAAGCAGGAGTGTAATCTGGCCTTGGCATGTATCTCTGATTATGTCATTCTGTACAAACACAACAGCACTGCACAATCAAAACAACTATCTTATTCATTCCAGCACAATGCATGTACGTGTGCAGGCACATGTAGTATCTGTTTTCACACAAAGTTAAATGTACTCTGACTAATTAATGCTTCAATGGGTCTTTGCTCAAAAGGCTTTTTCTGCACTTCAAGGATACTTTGGGTCAAAACACATAAAACCCACACAATGTGTTTGAAAGGCGTTCGAGAGGGCATTAGATGATTACTTGATTAGAAACACTGTGCAGGGTTAACAGGGAAAAGGCAGAGGAATGGCACCAAGCCAATGATGCTCGTTCGGAGAGCCGGTGCAGACTAGATGGGCCAAATGGCCTCCTGCGCTGTAACAATTGTGATTCTGCGAAAACATATGATACTTTTTCCCCCAAAGGCAGATGTTTGGTGCATTTCCGATAGATCTTTTTGCGTGTAGGAACACTTGGGCCGGAATTCACCAGCCGTTCTCTGGCGGTTGGATCTCTGGTCCTGCCGGAACGCACCCCGGCCTGCGGATTTCCTGGAGGCCTGGGTTGGCTACAATGGGAAATCCCATTGACACGCTGCGGGAATAGAGAATCCTGTTGCAGAGAGCGGCACAGCCAAATTCTCCATCCTTGCTAGCAGTGGTAAGGGGATGGAGTCGCAACGGGAATCCAGCACCTGCCCTTTTAAACAAACCAAACCCATATCTCAGGTTGCAGTGCGTTTCTGGATTCAAAGCACGGCTAACTCGTTACATCTCATATCCCAGAAAAATTCCAGCCACACTGACTAATTCATCTTTCATTTCTGGCAGGGACGCACTCAGAATAATATCGCAGTGATATGAAACTACCCCAGTAACACCAACAAAATTGTTTTTTCTCTTGCAAACGCAATAAATGGATTCTAGCTTTACAAAAATCACCCATGTCCTGCCACAGAAATAATTGAAATAAAATTCTGGTTTATTTGCCATTTGGTTTTGAATGCTGAAGTTATTTGCAACTGAATAAACGCCATGCTGAATGCAAACTGGGGGACTTTCAGTAGGAGCAGACTGAAACTGGGTTTACTTGTTATAAAAACATTGGATTGGGAAGAAAGAATGTTTGACTGACAATCAAGAATCAGCCAAATGGATAATGACGAGTATGTTCACTTTGTGATGTTTGTAATGTGTGTCCTGTAAATGAAAGCTTGTAAGTGTGTAAGTACGAGTCTCTTGTTTTTTCTTGAATTCGTTCAAGGATGTGGATGTCATTGGCTAGACCTGCATTTATTGCCCATCCCTAATTGCCCCTGAGAAGGCGATGGCCTCCTGCCTTCAGGAACCGCTGTAGTAGGGACACCCATTGGGCCGTCAGGAAGAGAAGTCCAGGATTTTGACCTAGCGACAGTGAAGGAACAGCAGTATTGTACCCAGTCAGGGTGATGCGTGGCTTGGAGGGGAATGTAGAGGTGGTGGCATGTTCCCGTGCATCGGCTGCCTTTGTTCTTCTTGGTGACAGGCGTTGCAGGTTTGGAAGATTCGCCTTCATTCAGTCCAACGATGAGTAGGCTAAGTGGATTGACCACGATTAATTACCCTCTCATGTCGATTGCCTGGCTTTATGGACTGGGAGGTAGCAGAGGGACAATTACTCTACACCTACAGATGAATGTATCCATGCCATGCTGCCTATGGTGCTGAGGACCCGGGTTCGAATCCCGGCTCTGGGTCACTGTCCATGCGGAGTTTGCACATTCTCCTCGTGTTTGCGTGGAATTCACCCCCACATCCCAAAGATGTGCAGGTTAGGTGGATTGGCCGTGCTAAATTGCCCTTTAATTGGAAAAAAAAATAATTGGGTACTCTGAAATGTAAAAAATTATTTTTTAAATGTCTCCATGCCATACCTAACCAGGCAATGCCTGATGGTGAAAGCAGATAGCTGAAATGCAATGGTTTCATTTCCCTGTACAGCATTTCTCATATTGATGAGCACAAAAATGAGCATTGGCAGAGACTATTTTATATTGCACAGCTGCCTGCGACTTACCCTCCTGCAGCAGTTTCCCAACTGATCCATTTTCGCTGCCTCTGCAATTCGTTTCCACCCACAGTTCTCATTTTGTGAGAAATAATGGCACACCACTTACAGGGAACTGGCATCTCCCCACTGAGATCGTTAACGGAGAAAATCACTCATCCTAATTCCCCCCCCCACCCCCCCCCCACAGTTATCTCTTTACTGCTGGAACCCCGAGATGCTGATAGTGAAAGCGGTACTGTCCTCATGAAAATAAGCATCATTAAACCGTCGGCCCAATGAACTTGGGGAGTTTGGGATGAGGGCCTAATCTCACAGGCCCGGAAATGTGCGTTACTTTATTTTAAATGATTGTTATGCCAAAAGGATAAAACTTAAATAATTAAAGTATGAAGCAGCTCAGATCCTGAGCAACTGCACGCTCCAGCCCATGGGATAGATTAGGTATCCAAAACTTCAAAGTGTTTCATTATCACCAGGATTTGTAACTCCTTTGCAGCGCATTCTGTTTTGTAGCGGCATGAAGGGCTCATTGCAGAACTGAACTAACTCTTAAAGTCAAAATTTAAAAAAAAAAATAATTTTTATTGAAAAATTTTGATTTTATCCAACATTGACGCACCTTAGTAAAATACCGAAAATAACAATAATATTAACAATCATATACATTCGCCCCATCCCCATGAACAACCCAGCATTTTAACAACAACGCAAATTAACACACTATAAAGTTACAGAATAAACACTACAATAATGCACCCCCCCCAACCTTCCCCCCCCCCACCTTTCCCCCCCCCACCTTTCCCCACCTTTCCCCCCCCCCAACCTTTCCCCCCCCCCACCCCCCCACCTTTCCCCCCCCCCCCACCTTCCCCCCCCCCACCTTCCCCCCCCCCCCCATTCCCCCCCCCCCCCCCCCCCCCCATTCCCCCCCCCCCCCCCCATTCCCCCCCCCGGGTTGCTGCTGCTATTGACCAAGTTATCTATCTCTGAGCCAGGAAGTCCAGAAAAGGCTGCCATTGTTTATAGAACCCTTGTATTGATCCTCTCAGGGCAAATTTGACCTTTTCCAATTTTATAAATCCCGCCATGTCACTGATCCAGGTCTCCCCTTAAAGTCAAAATTGGCCAACACTTGCACACAACTAAGCAAGTAGCATGGTAAATACATTCGCCAGGGTTATATTCATGAGCAAGATATGAAGATAATAGAAAGGTTAGATAGACAATACCAGCAGAGTTTGGTTAAAGGTTATTACATGTCTTAAGGGCTGAATGTAATCTGATCCAGCAAGCACACTGTGATGTTTCACTTTGTACTTGCTGTATGTTTCGTTGTGTCTTTTTGTCCTCCCACTGTCGTTTTCAAAGGCTCTGTAACTGTTTCAAAAGCATATTCATTTCTGCTTAAAATACACTTGCTTTATTTTTAACTTTGAGGTCACAGAGCTATTTATCAAGAATAAGAATAACTTGCATTCAGTTAGTGCCTTCAATGTAGTCAAATGCCCCAAGCATTATCCAAACAGAATTTGACACCGAGTCACATTAGAAGGTCTTCGGACAAACTTAGTCAAAGAGGTGGGTTTGAAGGAGAGTCTTGGAAGAGGAGAGAGAAGTAGGGAGGTTTAAATGTTTGATCCCATCCTTAACGTTACAGAGCCAACATGTAGAGTGGGCAAGGCAAACTCCATCTCATGATCTGCTCCAAAAACCAATTCACATTTAAATTGAAGCCAATTCATGGTCTCCACAAGAGAGACTTACAAGATCCAAGACGGCAAGAAAAGCCATCACACCTCATCCTGGGCTTGATCTGACACTTGATCTTAGCTAAAAGGCCATGCAGACAATTCCAGAGCTCAGTGTTAATTGCATATTTATTGTGTTTAATTATATGCCGTACCAGCCTCCCCGAACAGGCGCCGGAATGTGGCGACTAGGGGCTTTTCACAGTAACTTCATTGAAGCCTACTCGTGACAATAAGCGATTTTCATTTTATTCATTTCATGCAGGTGGTGGGAATTAACTGAGGATCCCCTGTGCCCCTAGAAAGAGTCATTAACTTAAATCTGGTTGCGAGGTGCTGGCTCGCACTCTGTAACTGTGTGAATAATTGTCTAATGGTGTGTAAAGACGGGCTCCACTCACATCCTTCATCATCTAGATTTCTGGACTATTAGGTAATGGGCAGCTGAAGACAGGGAGGGCTGCCAATGGTGGAATGATGAAAATTGGGGATGTGCAAAAAACGCCATAATTGGAGGAGTCGGGGATCTGAGAGGCTTGTAGTAGGACTGGAGGAGATCACAGAGCAAGGGGTGAGAGGCAAGTACACAGGTGGACGTGTGTGAAAATTTGCACAACTGGTGGGGCATGCCACTTTACACCCCAGCCCACCCCCCGTCCTGCCCTGCCCCCCCCCCCCCCCTCCCGCCCTGCCCTCCGCCAGCTTCGAGAGCTTGCCTGCTGTCCTTAGCTGGAAGGTAAGCCTACTTTCTGGTCATTAATTGGCCAATTCAGGGAAACTCACTGACAATTGACTGCACAATGTCATAATCCCCATTTGACCCTCAACATCAGGTTCCTGAACCTAAAACCCAAAGTCCTGCCAAGGGAGACCTTGGAGGACAAGGATGAGAATCAACACCAGGCACAAAGAATTCAGCTAAAGGTTAATGTTTGGGCAATTTAATTTCAATCTGCGTTTCCTGTCTTCCAGAGCAAATATACTCATTTTCTCTGAAGCATGATGGGAACAAGAGCTCCTACCCTATTGGCCAAGCATTCTGGATGCTGTGACCCCCCCCCCCCCCGACTGTTGTTCGGGCCCTTGTCTCAGGCTGCTGCAAAGCAACATCCCAACCCCCAGGGTTCACTGCTAGTCAGCAAACTAATCCGTGATGTTTGGTGGCAAGGGGCCGAGCCACATCAGGTAATCTTCCATCTCCTCACTGTGTAACCTGCAAAGTAATCTGAATACTTCCAACGGGATTGATTAAACTAATTGCAATT
Organism: Scyliorhinus canicula; assembly: GCF_902713615.1. Taxonomy (NCBI): domain Eukaryota; kingdom Metazoa; phylum Chordata; class Chondrichthyes; order Carcharhiniformes; family Scyliorhinidae; genus Scyliorhinus; species Scyliorhinus canicula. The sequence continues at coordinate 19,100,261 of NC_052160.1, read as the reverse complement.
CTGCGCTCGGCCCTCCAGGTTTCGATGTGATGAGCGGAAAGCTTTTCCGTGACTGGACTCTGATTACCGTTTTTAAAAGAAATTCCTACAAATTGGTATTTTCCAGATCGGAATGCAATTCTGGTCAATTACCACATAAAGGCTCTGGTTTTTGACAATTTAGACACGTGGTCTTGAATGGAAATTAATGACGCCAGTTTTATTTTCTTTGTTCTCCCAGTTCTGCTTGAGGAGAAGCAACACAACACCTTTCACAACCCCAGGGCCTCACAGCTCGGTGTAGTCGCTGATTTAAATTAGAAAATGTGGCAGCCAATTTTTGCACAGCAAGTTCACACAAACAACGATGTAACAATTGACAGATCACCTGTTTAAATGTCGGCAGCTCTGATAAATGGCCCCGAATTGGGGCCTTTAGTGTGCAAACGGAGCGGGATGGTGAACCACACTTAAACCCGCCTTCTGCCCACCACTGGGAAACGTGCCCAGTAGCAGACAGCACGGGGATGCATCCCAACGGGACTTTGTTCTTGAGATTCCACAGACCTCGACTTCTTGATCTTTGTTAGAGGGAGGTATGAGGTACGAAGCGTACCTGTCCCCTCAGAGCTGGGCAAACCAGCCATTCAAAACCCATTCACCTCACTGTCTAAACATTGTAAGTTAAACATCGCACTTAAGTAAAAAATGGCAAGGTGTTAATGATGATGACGACATCTTATTGCCCAAATCACTTGCTGGCCGTAGATGAAGCTGCAACAATGCTGCAGAAACCATTATAGTCCCGTTTAATATCAAATCCCATGCTTTTGTGACAGAGTGTTCCAACAAGGAAATAACGTGCCAAAAGTGATCGGATTTTGATCAGGCTAAATTGCGGCCCAGTACTTGTAAAACGATTGAGGAGGTTTATGGTTAGCCTCCGTTCTTGGGCCAGCTGGCAGGCTGCAGCCCAGAGTCAATGCATCCCGAACTCCAACTGCTGCAAAATGGCCTGTTCTCAAATGATGTTAATTAAATGCCTTTAGCGTTGGAAAGCAGGCTGCTGATGAAGCTGCCGAACGTGGTGTTTCATTCCACTCGCGAATAGGCTCAAGGCTACATCCAGAGGCAGGACTGTGAAAGGCTCTTCAGAGGCAGGCCCCAGCACCGTGTGAGGACGCCCCTTATCACCACCTTGAACACAACGAAGCAGCGGCAAATTGAAACCTTTACCACCAAAATGATTCATTAAATTACTCGGCCCTCGCGGGAATGCCACGACCACTTCATTTGGCAAAAAAAACGATCGTTGAATTTGGCTGCCTCGTTCCTCATGGCAGCGAACCGCCGAATGGCACAAGCCAACAGACAGCCGACTCTCACAGCCATTGTTCAAAAATGTTCTTCCAGAAGTGCCCCGCCGCCATTTTGCAAAGCCCACCAAAGCCGGCAATTGCGAGAAATTCTTTGAACTGCAGCGAACGGTGACGCCATCTTGAAAGCCTGTGAAGGCCCACATCTGAAACATCTTTAAAATGGATCATAATTCCACATTTCCCAATCCACTTGGACACACCCGAGGCCCAGACCAGTCAGAAAATTGGGGTCTTTGGAGGAAAACATTAAGATGCCACATTGCTTCTGGTTTAAATAAAAGATAAGAGCACGTAAATATGCTTCTTTACTCAATAGGGCCAATTGCAGATGCCATCATTGCACAACATGATATTAATGAGTCATCTGTCAAATTTGATGAGGTTCTAAAATCTTTTGACATTTATTTCAACTTGCAATCCAACAAAATATTAGGGAAACGTAAGTTCAGCAATAAAGTCCAACTGCCGAGGGAACCTGTACATGATCTAGAACATAGAACATAGAACAGTACAGCACAGAACAGGCCCTTCGGCCCTCAATGTTGTGCCGAGCCATAATCACCCTACTCAAACCCACGTATCCACCCTATACCCGTAACCCAACAACCCCCCCTTAACCTTACATTTTAGGACAATACGGGCAATTTAGCATGGCCAATCCACCTAACCCGCACATCTCTGGACTGTGGGAGGAAACCGGAGCACCCGGAGGAAACCCACGCGCACACGGGGAGGACGTGCAGACTCCGCACAGACAGTGACCCAGCCGGGAATCGAACCTGGGACCCTGGAGCTGTGAAGCATTTATGCTAACCACCATGCTACCGTGCTGCCCCTGATGGCAAAATTGGGATCTCTGCCAGATGGCAAAGGGATGTGATGTGACGATTTAAAGTCTGAACTCATCAGTGAGAATAGTGGTAGGTGTTGCAGACGATTTACTCTTTGCCCCCCCCCCCTAAAGATGATCAAATCCTGGACCAGGTAATCCCGATCGCTAGACTGTCTCAGCTCTGTGAACGAACCACAACATTTCTACGGGGCGATAATACAACATGGGACAGAAGCCAACTTTCAATCCGGCTTATCAGGTCTCAAAGACGCAGTGACAATCCAAGTCGGGGAAAGAAATCCCTGAATCGCCCAGCAGAGGGCCCTAGCAAGTGCTGGTGTACAAAATGTCCTCACAGAAAAGATGAGTGTCCTGCGAGTAGAGCTCAATGCTTCCACGACAACAAATTTTGGCAAACTATGCAAGACAAAACACAAACTCTGCACAGATCGCCCAAGAGTAATCCACAAGGTCGAGACAGAAATTCCTGCTTCTTGGGTGAGGTCAAAGAGCGTAGCTTTTCATTGTGGAATGGTGACATTCCAAAATAGTCGTCTCAGAAATTTTAAATTAGGTTCAGGTACCTGCGAGACAGTCCTTTCAGACGGGGAACCATGCTCCAAGGCCCCGAGCTTCGAACAAGGGGGAGTCTAACTCCCGGTCATCTCAATGACCCTGGAACCACTGAAGTATGGTGGAAAACAGATCTTTGAGCCGATTTATGTCATCCATAGCCAGCCTCCTTTCTCCTGAGTAGGTATGCCTGCATCGCCCTAGATCTCCTCCAGGCAGCAGAGGATGTTGCTTGGCGATTTACTGACATGAGGAATGAGGAAGCCAAGTTCAACGATCTGAATGTTCCAAATCAGGTGGTCATGGCATTCCCGAGAGGCCAAGTAATTGAATTAATGCTACCAATATTGGAACAGCATAGCCCTGAGTATTCAAACATTTGTGATGCGAGGGGCAAAGTTTAGGAGAGATGTGCGAGGGAAGGTTTTTACACAGAAGGTAGTGGGTGCCTGCAACTTGCTGCCGGAGAAGGCGGTGGAAACAGGTACGATAGTGACATTTAAGGGCCATATTAACAAATACATGAATAGTATGGGAATAGAGGGATACCGGCTCCGGAAGTGTAGAAGGTTTTAGGTGAAATGGGCAGCATGGTCAGCAAAGCCTGGAGGGCTGAAGGGCCTGTTCCTGTGCTGTACTTTTCTTTGTTCTTTGACACCCCATGTGCCACAGAAGTCTGCGTCTCACCAGGGAGACAATCTGGCACCTGTGCCACATCCTCTCAGACCTGGCACCCTGTGGAGGATAAGTACGTCCGCTCCCGGTAGCCGTGAATTTCATGGCTGCCCTCAATTTCTATGCAACTAGGTCATCCTAGGGCTCAAGCGGGAACCCGTGCGGCATATTGCAATCATCAGCCCACAGGTGCATCTGGGAAGTAATCAGTGCATTGTATTATCAGACATTCAACTAAGTCAACTTCGACATGGACCAGGCCCAACAAGACCACCAGGGTGCCCCAGATCCAGGGGGGCACTGATGGCATGCACGTCACTGCGAGCACCGTGACATCAACAAGCGCCCTTTATCAACAAGAAGGGGTTCCACTCCCTGAATCCAGAAATCGAGAAGCAGGTCTCCACGCTGCCATCCTCCTGGCTTGACTGGGAGTGAGTGCTGAGGGATGTTTAAATGCTGCTCCCCCTTGTTAGCAGTGAATAGCTGAACCCCAAGTCGGGCGAATCATGGGTCTCAGGCCTGCCATGATTCATGCAAGGGATCATTTGATGTACTAAGTGTGAGTGAGTTGCAATCTGGATAGACCTAGGCATGGAGATATCTCCTTGCCTGTATCCTTCACTGTGTATATGTATATAGTTCTAAGGATAGTTAATAGAGACTTGCTGTGAAGAAAACTTCTTTACAGACATGGGCCAGGATTCTCCCCTACCCGGCGGGGCGGGGGGTCTCGGCGGGGCTTCGGCCCATCGTGGGCCGGAGAATCGTCGCGGGGGGCACGCCGATCGGCACGGCGTGATTCCCACTCCCGCCGATTCCCGGGTGGCGGAGAATTCCAGCCACAGTGGGATTTACGCCGGCCCCGGGCGATTCTCCAACCCTGCAGGGGGTCGGAGAATTCCGCCCCTGTTCTGTAACCGTTACAACAATCATACGGTTCCTCTAACAACCTCTGGACATCGCAAAGCACTTTTTGAAGTGCAGTCAATCAACCGTGCATTGTAATGGTCAGATAATAGCAAGATCCCATAACATAATGAAATAATGGTCAGACCATCTGCTACTAATGTTGACCGAGGACAAACTGTTGGCCAGGACACTGGAGAGAACCTGCCCGCTCTTATTCAAATATTGCCATGGGATCTCTGACTTGCACCTCGAGAGGACAGACTAGGCCTTGGTTTAAATATCTCACCTGAAGAATAGAAACTCTCAGTAAATCTGACAATGTCGCGCTTCCTCACTGGAGTGTCAGCTTCAGTGCTGGATAAAAGCAAATTACAGCGGATGCTGGAATCTGAAACCAAAGAGAAAACGCTGGAAAATCTCAGCAGGTCTGGCGGCATCTGTAGGGAGAGGAAAGAGCTAACGTTTCGAGTCCAGATGTGCTTTTGTCAAAGCTTCAATGCTTGTCATCTCAACTCACTGACCTTGACCCCTTGATTGTTAGACTGAGAGGAATCCAGGTGCCGCTGATACGGAGGTTATTGACGCAGGCCTCCAAACACTTCCTGAGATTAACCCCCAACTCTAAGCTAAGCTAACCCCCCCCCCCCCCCCCCCCCCCCCCTTCTGCTGATGATTAATTTCCTGCGAAGAAGTCGAGGAACGGTTGCCACCTCCGGGTGAACCCTAACTGTGACCCTCTCAAGGCGAACTTGATTTTCTCCAAACAGAGAAAGCTAGCCATGTCCGATAGCCAGGTCTCCGACTTGGGGGGCTTTGAGTCCCTCCAAGCTAATAGTATCCATCTCCGGGCTACCAGGGAAGCAAAGGCCAGAACGTCTGCCTCTTTCTCCTCCTGGATTCCCAGATCTTCCGACACCCCGAAAATCGCCACCTCTGGATTCTATGCCACCCTTGTTTTTAACACCGTGGACATGATATCTGCAAACCCCTGCCAAAATCCCCTAAGCTTCGGACATGCCCAGAACATGTAGACATGGTTCGCCGGACCTCCCGCACACTTTGCACACTTGTCTTCCACCCCAAAGAATCTGCTCATCCGGGCCACTGTCATGTGGGCCCGGTGAACGACCTTAAATTGTATCAGGCTGAGCCTGGCACATGTTGTGGACACGTTGACTCTACTCAACGCATCCGCCCATAGACCATCCTCTATCTCTCCCCCCAGCTCCTCCTCCCACTTGCGCTTCAGCTCCACAGTCTGCGTCTCTTCTGACCCCGTACATTCCTTGTAAATATCCAAGACGCTCCCTTCTCCTTCCACCCTCTGGAAACTACCCTGTCCTGAACCCCCCTTAGCGGTAGGAGCGGGAAGGTTGACACCTGTTTACGTTGGAAGTCCCGCACCTGCAGATACCTGAATTTGTTTCCCCTCGCCAACCCAAACTGCTCCTCCAGCGCCCTCATCCTCGGAAAGCTCCCCTCTTTAAACACATCCCCCATCCTCTCAATCCCTGCTCTCTGCCATATCCGGAACTCCCCATCCATACTTCCCGGGGAAAACCGGTGATTATTACAGATTGGAGACCAGACTGTTGCTCCCTCTGCTCCCACATGTCTCCTCCATTGCTCCCAGACTCTCAGGGCCGCCACCACCACGGGGCTGGTGGAGTACCGTGCCGGCGGGAACGTCAGAGGCGCAGTTACCAACGCCCCCAAACTGGTGCCCTTGCATGAAGTCGCTTCCATACTGACCCCTCCCCCACCACCCACTTCCTGATCATGGCTATATTCGCCGCTCAGTAATAGTTACTAAAATTTGGCAGCGCCAGCCCGCCCTCTCCCCGACTCCGCTCAAGCATTACCTTCCTTACCCGCGGGGGTCTTGCCCGCCCAAACAAAGCCAGAGAACATTTTGTTGACCCGTTTAAAAAAGGACCGCGGAATAAAGATGGGGAGACATTGAAACACTAACAGTAATCTCGGGGGACCGTTATCTTCACCGTCTGCACCCTCCCAGCTAATGACAACGGGATCGCGTCCCATCTCCGAAAATCGTCCTTCATTTGGTCTACTAGCCGGGTCAGATTGAATTTATGCAGCCGGTCCCATTCCCGCGCCATTTGAATGCCTAGGAACCTAAAGCTTCCCCCTACTAGTCTAAACGGCAGCTCCCCCAATCGCCTCTCCTGTCCCTTCGCCTCGACCGCAAACATTTCACTTTTCCCCATATTTAGCTTATACCCCGAAAACCGGCCAAATTCCCCTGGAATCCTCATAATTTCTTCCATCCCCTCTAATGGGTCCGATACATACAGAAGCAGATCGTCTGCATAGAGTGAGACTCTGGGCACTAACCCCCGGACCAGCCCCCTCCAGCCCCTCAGAGCAATTGCCAACGGCTCTACAGCCAGCGCAAGCAACAGTGGGGAGAGGGGGCAGCCCTGTCTCGTTCCCCAGTGCAGTCTAAAATAGTCCGATGTTGTCCTATTCGTCCGTACACTTGCCACCGGAGCCTGATACAGTAACCTGACCCAGTCAATAAAGCCCCGCCTAAACCTGAACCGCCCCAGTACCTCCCACAGATAATCCCATTCTACCCGATCAAAAGCCTTTTCTGCATCCATTGCGATCACTACCTCCACCTCCCTACCTTCCAGGGGCACCATGATCACATTTAACAGCCTTCTTACATTGGACACCAACTGCCTACCCTTAACAAACCCCATCTGGTCCTCCCCAATAACGTCCGGAACACAATCCTCAATCCTGGAGGACAAAATTTTGGCCAGCAGTTTGGTGTCCACATTCAACAGGGATATCGGCCTGTCGGACCCACACAGCTCCGGGTTCTTGTCCCACTTCAGAATCTGCGGAATCGTGGCCTGTGACATCGTCGGGGGCAACAACCCTCTTTCCCTTGCCTCATTGAACATCCTCATCAACGCTGGCCCCAATATCCGAGAGAACATTTTATAAAACTCCACTGGGTACCCGTCCAGGCCCGGGGCCTTACCCGCCTGCCTGACCTTCAGACCTTCCACTATCTCTTCCAACCCGATCGGGGCCCCCAGCCCTTCTACCAGCTCCCTGTCCACCTTTGGAAAATTCAGCTCCCCCAAGAAGTGCCTCATCCCCTCCAACCCTGTAGGGGGCTCTGACCTATACAGCCTACTGTAGAAATCCCTAAACGCTTTATTCACCCCTGCTGAATCTCCAACCAGGTTCCCATCTCCGTCATTTATTTTCCCTATCTCCCTGGCTGCCTCCCTCTTTCTAAGCTGCTGTGCAAGCATTCTGCTGACCTTCTCTCCATGCTCATAGATCACCCCCCCCTCGCCTTTCTCAGCTGCTCCACCACCTTCCCTGTGGTTAACAAGCTGAATTCCGCCTATAGCCTCCGCCGTTCCCTTAAAAGCCCTGCCTCTGGGGTCTCCGCATACCTCCTTGCAATCTGTAGTATCTACTTAACCAGTTGGTCCATCTCTGTCCTGTCCACCTTCTCCCAATGGGCCCGGATCGAGATCAGCTCCCGTCTGACCATTGCCTTCAGTGCTTCCCAAACCATCACTGCTGAAATTTCCTCCGTGTTGTTCACCTGCAGGTAGTTCTGAATACATTTCCTCAGCCGCTCGTACACCCCTTCGTCAGCCAAAAGTCCCACATCTAATCTCCAGTGCGGGCGCTGGTTACTGTCTTTACTAACCTGCAGGTCAACCCAGTGCTGGGCATGGTCTGAGATTATGATCGCCGAGTACCCCGTGTCCACCACCCCAGCCAGTAAGACCCTGCTCAAAATGAAGAAATTGATCCGGGAGTACACTTTATGCACGTGTGAGTAGAAGGAGATCTCATTCACCCTCGGATGTCCAAATCTCCATAGATCCCCCCCCCCCCCCCCCCCCCCCCTCATCTGCTCCATGAACACTCTTTTAGTTTCTTTGCCATTGCTGGCACCCTGCCTGTTTTTGAGCTTGACCAGTCTAAACCAGGGTCAATAACTGTGTTGAAGTCCCCTCCCATGACCAACCTGTGCGAGTCCAGGTCCGATATCTTCCCCAGCATCCTCTTTATTAACTCCACGACATCCCAATTTGGCGCATACACATTTACTAATACCACCTGCGCCCCCTCCAGTTGCCCACTGACCATAATGTGCCGACCTCCCACATCCAAAACTATTCTGCCCGCCTCAAATACCACCTGCTTATTGATCAGGATCGCGACCCCTCTAGTCTTTGAATCCAGTCCCGAGTGAAAGACCTGACTGACCGAGCCTTTCCTCAATCTAATCTGGTCAGTTACTCTAAGGTGCGTCTCCTGCAACATTACCACATCCGCCTTCAGTCCCCTGAGATGTGCGAACACACATGCCCTCTTGACCGGCCTATTTAATCCTCGAACATTCCAGGTGATCAGCCTAGTTGGGGGGCACATTGCCCCCCGCCCTTCACCGATCAGCCATCCCCTTTTTTGGGGCCGCCTCCAGCCCATGCCCCACGCCTCCACCAGCTTGCCCCCAGGCAGCCTCCGCCCCCAACCTCCTCTCTGTCCCTTGGCCCAAGTCCCTCCCTCGTCAGCAGAACATTTCCTCCTCCCTCCCCGCCCTAGTAACAACACTCTGTAACCCAACCCCTTTTATAAACCGAACATATGCACACCCCCAACTGCGCTTTCCGTGAGCTAGCCCGCCCCGCTAGCTTGGTGGCCCCCAACCCTAGCGCTGGATATTCCTCCCACCTATCTTCTTCCCTCCCCACCCCCGCTCATACAAACATACTCCAACATCCAACGATTCTCAAGTTCTACCGGCAGGACCTATTTTCTAGGTCCTCCACCTTCTCCAGGAGCTTCTTCTGCTGGTCTCTCAGCATCCTCACCTCCAACTCCACCACAGTTTGATGTTTCTCCTGCTCAGCCAGCGCCTTCTCCACCTTCTGGATCGCCCGATCTTGGGCTCCAATCTGAGCTCCAGCCGCTCAATCGACTCTTTTATCGGGTCCAAGCAGTCCCTTTTCTGCTTAGCGAAGTCTTCCTGAATAACTTGCATCAGCTGCTCCGTTGACCGCTGGGTCGACAAGCCAGAGGTCCGATCCTCCGCCATGCTATCCCCCGCTGCAGCATCAGCCCAAGCCTTCTCTGTCTTTCTGTTTCTGCCTTTACGAGCACTTCTAGTCCTTCTCTCCATGCACCAAAGTGGGAATTCAGTACACAATTGCCTCAGTCTTCAGTTTCAAGTCTGGTAGAAAATCGGGGGTAAAGGTCCAAAAGTCTGACCCGAGCGGGAGCCACCAAATGTGTGACTTACTCCTTCATAGCCGCCACCGGAAGTCTTGTGCGCATTTTTTTAAGTGTACGTTTTCATCAAAATATTTTTTTTTAAACTTCATATCTTAAGATTGGAACTTAAGATTGGGATAACCTAGCAGTCTTCAGTGATGATTCCGCAGGATACTGACGCGTCAATCTTTATCAACTGCTGCATTTACAGCTGTGATCCCTCTGAATGGCAGCATACAACTACTCTCTGATTACATGTGTTTAAAAACTAGACGCTCCCGCGACATTTGTCCCAAATTGTTTATCTGCGGTATGCAAAGCCGATTATATTTTCTGACATTCACAAGATAGCCAGTGAAGAATAGCAAGAAAGTGCATTTGGATTGCACCTTTCATGGCTACAGGATGCCCCAAAGAGCCACTTTTGATGGATGCTTACTGTTGTAATGTAGCAAACTTGGCAGCCTTACAGTCATATGCAACATTTTGCATCACCCAAGCTAGCACACACCTTAGCTTAACATCTCATCTAAACGACAGCACTGCCTTAATAAAAGTGACTTTTCTCAAGCCCTGGAGGGGGACTTGAACTTACAGCGTCTGACTCAGAGACACAAGTATTTACACAGGGCCCAGGCTGCCACTTCCCTTACGCGTTTTGTGCCAGTCAAAGCCACACATGTTTGCAGACATAAATCAAAATAAATAAGCCTTAAAACACATGTCTGAGCAGAATCCTTAAATGGTTTTACAAGATATTTAGGGGGAAATAGTTAAGCGCAGTAAACTGCAACCACGCTGTCAAATATTGAAAACAGCAGTCAGGGAAGGGGGTCGAAAGTTCCAGATTATACAGAAAAGTTTTAAGACTGAGAACATGGAATATTTTTCAATGCACGACAACAACAGAAGCTGGCAGGTAGACAGAGGCGCCAGGCAGGTTTAAGATCCAGCATGATGTTGCAGTAAAAAGATTGTAGATTTTGCTACTTTGGAAAGAGGAAAACAAATGGATTAAAAGGCTTTTTCACCTCTACACATTGTGACAAGATCAATGGTTTACATTTTTATTTATTTTTAATTAATTTTTACGGATGTGGGCTTTGCTGGCGAGGCCAGCTTTTGTTCCCCATCCCTAATTTGCACTGTTGCTTCACAGCGACAGGGTCCCCGGTTCGATTCCCGCTTGGGTCACTGTCTGTGCGGAGTCTGCACATTCTCCCCATGTCTGCGTGGGTTTCCTCCGGGCGCTCTGGTTTCTCCCAGAAGTCTCGAAAGACGCGCTTGTTAGGTGAATTGGACATTCTGAATTCTCCCTCAGTGTACCCGAACAGGCGCCAGAGTGTGGCAACGAGGGGATGTTCACAGTAACATTCATTGCAGTGTTAATGTAAGCCTACTCGTGACAATAATAAAGATTATAATTATTGCTCTTGAGAAGGTGGTGGTGAGCTGCCTTCTTGAACCGCTGCATTCCACGTGGTGTAGATACACCCACGCTGCTGTCAGGGAGGGACTTCCAGGGTTTTGACCCAGTGACAGTGAAGGAACTGTGATATATTTCCAAGTCAGGATGGTGAGTGGATTGGAGGGGAACCTCCAGGCGGTGGTCTTCCCATGTATCTGCTGCCCTTGTCCTTCTAGATGGTAGTGGTCGTGGGTTTAGAAGATGCTGCCGAAGGAGCCTTGGCAAGTTCCTGCAGTGCATCTTGTAGATGGTACACACAGCGGCCACTGTGCGTCGATGGTGGACGAATTGAATGTTTGTGGAAGGGGTGCCAATCAAGGGAGCTGCTTTGACCTAGATAGCGAGCTTCTTGAGTGTTGTTGGAGCTGCATTCATCCAGGCAAGTGGAGAGTATTCCATCACACTCTTGACTTTAGATGGACAGAGTAAATGTGATCTGAAAGTTGGGTTGCAGATAACTCTAGTGTAGACCGTCCCTAATGTCCACCTTCTAGCTCTGAGGTGTGGAAATGTTGCATAATAATACCACCTCTCTTGAATCTATTCAGAATATTCTAACCTCTATCGCCATGCCTATTGAAATCAGTTAATTCAGCACAGGCCTTTCCTTTTCTCTGATGTTCAGTTCACAAGAGCATAAGAAATAGGTTCAGAAGTAGCCTCTCTTGAATCTGCCCCACGAATCAATAGCAACATGTCTGATCTTCAATGTGAACTCCCCGCACTATTTCCGCATCTCTCGATTCCCTCCATTCGTGTCCAGAAATCTTTCAATCTCAGCCTGGAGCACACGCAATGACTGTGCAACCAAAGGCCTTTGAAATAGTCAGGCCAAAGATTCACAGCCCTCTGGCTGAAGAACCGTCTCTTCTTCTCAATCAACCACTTGTATTTATATAACACCTAAAACATTCCAAGGAACAATTCTCACACAGAATTTAACACCGAGCAACGTATGGGGCAGATGAGAAAAAAGCTTGGTCAAAAAGATAGGAGTCACGAAGACTCGAGTGGAGGGAGGGATAGGGAGGGAATTCCAGTGTTTGCGATTTAAGCAGCTGAAGGTAATATTTCAGCGATGAAATATTTCAGCTTGTGATGGCAGGATTGGAGAAGCGCAGCTATCCCAGGGGGCTGCGGGAGACTATGGAGATTGGGAGGGTGCAAGGCCATGAAGTGTTTTGAAAACAAGGGCGAGAATTTTTAAATCACATTCAATTTTTTTTACATGTTGAATTCTCAGTTTGCACAGCCTCTGTCTGTCCTGCTGAAGGTTCCCAGTGTTTTTGAGTCAAACTTTCAGATTTACAGCATCTGCAGTATCCTTCTGCTTACTCGAACCCGCAGTTGAACTGGTGACCTTCAAGGTCATGGTTCAGCATCACCCCTCATAATAATAATAATCTCTATTGTCACAAGTAGGTTTGCATTATTAACACTGCAATGAAGTTACTGTGAAAAGCCCCTAGTCACCACATTCTCGGCGCCTGTTCGGGTACACGGAGGGAGAATTCAGAATGTCCACATTACCGAACAGCACGTCTTTTGGGACTTGTGGGAGGAAACCGGAGCACCCGGAGGAAACCCACGCAAACACAGGGAGAACGCGCAGACTCCGCACAGACAGTGACCCAAGCCGGGAATCGAACCTGGGACCCTGGCGCTGCTGCAGAGTGTAACTATGCACAGAGCAATTTCTCTCCTATCTTGAAAAGGGAAATATCTCAGGAATACTGGAGGCATAACTGAGAGGCTGGTGTCCCTGTCACGGTGGTGAATACATTGTGCGTTGATCACTAGTAACTGCCTGGTTTTTATGTACGCCACCCAGTCCATCTTTCTATCGTCAGTTTGACTTTCTCCACTGCTATCGGGGGATTTTGTTTTAAAGTGTAAATGTACGACGCTGCTCCTGCTGAACTGCTGCAATGACGCTACTGCAGCAAAATGGTTGAAAAAGCTCTAGAACAAGGCAGCCAATACAGTCAAGCGTCGCTGGTTTTTATTACCAGTTCAGGCTGCTATTAGGGGCTCTCGGGGTCGGTGTGCCACAGCGAAAGATGTAATAAATAAAATAACAACAGCAAGTGTGAAATCCTGTATAGCTAGCGGCTAGACAACAGCCTTTAATGAGCGGCTGTGTCTCCGAGCTGAAGATCTTGATATCTTGATGCTAATTAGCTGGAGTGAAAAACTATGTGCCATTAATATGGGAGAAAACGCTTGCAAGTCACTGCAAATTGTCTCAAAACCTTTGCTGAAAAGTTGTCTGATCAATGCTTTCTCATTAAAAAGCCGTGTTTAAGTCAGTAATGGCCCGGCAAATGATATCGATCGTGACGGAGATCTCTTTTCCTACGTTCCCCAATCGGTTCCCAACATTCCTTAATGACTTCATTGATTTACTGTCCACAAGTGGTCGCTTAACTGTTGCAGCGACTGAATGTGGGGGGGGGGCCTTCGTTTTCTGACCAATATGACAGTCTGAAAGCCCTCGTGATTCCAAGAAGAAAGAAGGAAAAAAAACAATGAGCAGATTGAAATGTTTCAAATGATGTAACTTGATTTGGAAAAGATGTGCGCTGCCGCTGTGATTATTAGCAAAACGTCAGCTAACCTCTACAGCAACAGTACTAATGGAGAGACAAACTGCAGCATTCTCCTGATTGTCTGAGTGAGGGAAGGTATTGACAGGAGGCTGAACAGACAGAGGATAATTGAGGACTGCAGAGTTTGCCAATCTGTTTCTAGCGTGGCAGGATGCAGCTTTAATGTCCGCTGAGAAACTGTGCCAAGGTATTTATTTCTGTTGATCTCTGCCAGCAAAAGATAGTTTGGTTCAGTAACTCCATTGTGCAATTTGAGCAGTAAGTAAGAGACAAGATTGCACTGTGTTTTTAGAGAAGGAGTCTTATCTGTGAATACTCTGTTTGGGAATTAAGTAGCATTTGCAATTTACATTCAACACCTCTTGGGCAGGGTGCTATTTTGTTATTTCTTCGACTATTCTTAGATCACGGGTCACAGTTGTACAAATAAAAGCAAAATCCTGCAGACGCTGGAAATCTGAGAGAAAAACTGGAAATGCTGGAAAAACACAGCAGGTCTGGCAGCATCTGTGGAGAGAGAAACAGGGTTAACGTTTCAAGTCAGTTGACTCTTCTTTAGAGTCACGAAGCTATTCTGTTTGATGCAAGTTCCGGTCCAATAAAAAAGGACTCCACAAGCTAACGACAATGCCTCAGTATGTCAGTATAAACATCCTCCCGTTGCTCTACTTCATTGGTAGCTCTGTTTGTGACTTGGTAACAGTGACTTTGGAAGAATGAGCCGCCATTACTATCGATCTTCTGCTCAATGGTGCCGAGAGACTGCTGTCGACTTCTCTCATATCCCTAGACCTGATTTTATTTACATTGTTTAAATGCCCTTCTCCCACTTGTCAATGGAACGTCCATCATGATCACATGAAAAAAATGATTAAACAATGAAATGCCAAATTAATATCTGTCACAAGATTCCACTTTATTTTCCATGCAAAAAATGTGTGATCTAGGCCGACATTTGTGCTCACCCTAAAATACAATTTCCACTGAGGTCTTCTACTGTTTTACTGCTGAACCGTTCTCCGAATATCCGTGAAAACTGGAAGTGCATCGAGTAATGTTTCTTTTTTGTTCATTCGTAGGATGTGGGCAGGCAAGGCCAACATTTATTGCCCACCCTGAATTGACCTCGGAAAGGTAGTAGTGAGCCGCCTCCTTGATCCGCTGCAGTCCTTGTGGTGTAGATCCCCACAGTGCTGCTCGGGAGGAGATCCAGGATGTTGGTCCAGGGACACAATGATGATATATTCCAGCTGAGGATGCTGTGTGATGTTGAGGTGAACTTTGAGATGGTGGTATTCCCATGCATCTGTTCGTCATTTCTTTTGAGGTGTTACAGGTCCTGGGATGGGGGATCCAGTGAAAAATGCCTTGGTGAGTAACTGCCGTGCATCTTCTAGAAAGCACATGATGTGCCAGTGGAGGAAAAGCAAATATTTAAGATAGTGGATGGGGCGCTGATCAAGCGAGCTGCTTACTGTGTTGTGCTTGTGTGTTGTTCCAGCTGCACTCACGCTGGCAAATGGACAGCATTCCATCACACTCCTGATTTGTGCCTTGCAGGTGGTTGTAAGGCGTCAGGAGGTGGGTTACTCAATGCTGAATTCCCAGTCCCTTACCTGCACTATTTTCACATGCGCATGAGCTTGCTACAGTTTAGTTCAAGCGCTGCTATTCCAGTTTGTGGATCATATGTACGCTTTGCAGAAGAACCTGAAATGTAAAACTTTTCCACCTTTGAAATCAAAGCAAGAATTGTCCAGCCTTTCCCGCCAGAGGGATCTTCTGGTCTCGCCGACGGTGGACTCTCGCCACGGGTTTCCTGGCGCGGGGGAGGAGCGGGGGTGCATTAATCAGGAAACCCCATTGACAGTGATAGGTCCAGACAGTCTCGCTGCCAGTGGTAGGCCTCCTCCGCCACTGTGAAACACGCGGTGGGTGGTGCGGACAATCCTACCCAAGGTGTCCTAAACAAGCCTTCACCGGGTTGGTTTGGAGCAGGAGTATCTCATTCAGTTCCTCAATTCTGATTTGCCATTCAGTCAGATCAAGCCAATCTGTGCTTCATAGAACATAGAACATAGAACATTACAGCGCAGTACAGGCCCTTCGGCCCTCGATGTTGCGCCGACCTGTGAAACCCCTCTAAAGTCCCTCTAGACTATTTCCTTATCGTCCATATGCCTATCCAATAACTATTTGAATGCGTTTAGTGTTGGCGAGTCCACTACTGTTGCAGGCAGGGCATTCCACGCCCTTACTACTCTCTGAGTAAAGAACGTACCTCTGACATCTGTCCTATATCTATCTCCCCTCAATTTAAAGCTATGTCCTCTCGTGCTAGACATCACCATCCGAGGAAAAAGGCGCTCAATGTCCACCCTATCTAACCCTCTGATCGTCTTGTATGCTTCAGTTCCATTTGCTCCAAATTATCTTGGGATATGCTCCTAAGCTCCTTCTGCACTACTTCAATGCAGTGATATTCTACTTCATGATAACTCTACCATAAGTAAAAGCTGCCAATCTTGTGTTAGGAAAACAAAGGTAGGTTTAAGGGATTTACATATATATATAGGTAAACATTAGAAATAAGGTATAGTTTTAAGTGGGTTTAATTTAATGTTTCTGAAGGTTAAAACCTGTGGTTAGATTCATGCTGGACAAAGGTGTTTGTATGTGTGGCGGTTGGTTAAGTTACAAATGTGTTTCTATTGTGCTTAGAGAGGGCTACGGCATGAAGAATAAATAAAATACATAAGCAGATGGGTGTTGCTTAGCAACTGGGGCCCTGAAAGGTAGAAAAACTTTCAAGTTTTAGTTTAGCTAAATTGATTGCAGTTGGAGATATGTCATGAGCGAGACAGCAACTCTCACAGCGCTGCTAGAAGCAGTTGGTTTAGAAGGCTTCAGTAGGAAGTCTCACAACATCAGATTAAAGTCCAACAGGTTTATCTAAAATCACAAGCTTTCGGAGCACTGTTCCTTCATTAGATTAAACTATTAGGAAACTAGAGAAATGAAGTGAAAAATCCAAGAAGTCTGGAGTAAAGTGAACAGAGACCAAAGTATTGTTCGGAATAATTCAAGGAAGAATAAACAAATTGTTACGATACAATTGCAGTAACCAGATTTAAAGTGGGACAGCAGCGTTCAAAGCTACAACAAACGTCTGATGCAATTTTAATACAGTTTGGGAATCAAAAGCTAAAGCAATTGTGAGTAGTTTGCACAGCAGTCAAGACAAAGAAATTTGAAAGGGGTTGGTGTGAAATTCTGGACTGGATTTGCTATTAAATGTGGAGCGGAAGCTTTGTTTAAAAGAGTAATTTGGAAAACCTGGTCTGGGTTTCGGAATGTAAACTGCTGAGGGAAAACATTATTATGACAGAAAATGTGTAAGTGTGTTTCTGGGAGTGGAGTTTGGAAACTCTTATGCGATCATTATCTGGGAGATTCTGAAAAGAAATCCACAGGCTTGGGCTCAGAGTGAAGTGCGTGTGTGCTTAAACGGGACATTTTGTATTAATGCGACCATTGCAGCTTAAGATGTACTTTGTAATCCATGTTAATCTCTAAATTTGTGTGCATTTGTTAAGCTAAGGGGGTGGGGCACTTGGCCTCCTGTTCCACCGGGTGATACACCAATTTGCAGCTTCCAACACAATGAAACCAATGGAAATAAAATTAGGAGGGAGAAACAATATAGTTTGCTGACTCACTACCAACTGTTTGTCCTGAAACACAAAGTTGAAATCTTGCCTACTCTCTTTAAGGGACTGTGATTTTCAGAGTGTGTTACTTGATTCTGCCCAGCATGAGTCCCGTGTGATTTCTGAAGCTCAATATTGAGAGAATCTCCTTTGTCCTACAAGGTTTCTGTCAGTCAGTCTCCAGGTCGCCTCATGCTGAGAAGGTCATTAAGTAATGATTGCCCTCCCCAGCTCTACTCCAGTTTGCTCACAAGTGATAGTATCTTCTGCTGGAGTCTTATTTCATGCACAGTGACTGTATCATTTGCCATTTGCTTCCCCTTTTTACTACAGCCACGCGGGGTACCCTTCAGTCAAAAGAAGGAACAGCATGTTGCTCTATATCGTGAAGGACACAGCATCAAATGACCTTTAACCTCCTGGCTGAAGCACCATCAACTATATAATATAGATCCAATCATTCAAACTGCAGGCAGAATGGAAGATCGAAAACAAAAATGCTGTTTCATTTTTCATTTGGATTTATCCTGTTTGCCGAGTTTTGCTCACCTGGTAAAGTTAATACACAGAATGTTCTGACAAATTCAATCCATTTGAAAAGGTGCTGCAAATGCCTGGGTCTACTGGATTACAACAGCAATTTCTGGGTATCTTGATTTGGTTAGGTGGGGGGGGGGGGGGGACAATGCTGTGAGGCAGATTTTTATATGGGATGAATTACTTATAAAAAGCAGGGAGGCAGTAGCTGGGAAGAACACTTGGTGTACTCTTGTTATGTCTTACAGATTAATGTGTCAAAGAGCAGTTTGTACAAATACTTTGCGACAACGCTCAAAACGAACGTACAGGTGCCCGTTTTGCAATAACACAGGACTACGTGGGACTCGGGCAAGACTTGTGTTTCAGAGGATGGGGTATTATTTTTTTTTTTAAATAATTTTTATTGAAAAATTTTGTATTTATATAACAGCAACGAAGCACAATAAAATATCAACATTAACAATAATGATAACAGTCATAAACATTCACCCATCCTCAATGACCAACAAAACATATTAACAACAACTTAAATTAGCACAATATTAAGTTAAATAACCATAGAAAAAAAGAAAAGAAAAAATATAAACAGTAGAAACAATAAAGAACACCCTCCTCCGCCCCCTCCCCCCCGGGTGGCTGCTGCTATTGACCAAGATAGTCCAGAAAAGGCTGCCACCGTTTATAGAACCCTTGTACTGATCCTCTCAGGGCAAATTTAACCCTCTCCAATTTTATAACGAATCTGGGGACAGTGGAGACGGCACAGGGGGGAAACAGGGGGCTCGATGGAGGCTCCATTAGGTGGAAACCATCGGTTCATCCCGGGGAACACCGAGGGGGGATTTAGGGGGTGGTATAGGGTGGGCATCAGTAAATTGAGGGACCTGTTTATTGGCGGGAGGTTTGCGGGCCTGGGGGAACTGGAAGATAAATTTGGGCTCCCCCAAGGGAACATGTTCAGATATTTGCAGGTAAAGGCATTTGCTAGGCGACAGGTGGAAGAATTTCCTCTGCTGCCCTCACGGGGGGCGATGGACAGAGTGCTTTCGGGGGTGTGGGTCGGAGAAGGGAAGGTGTCTGACATTTATAAGGTAATGCAGGAGGTGGAGGAGTCGTCAATGGAGGAGCTGAAGGCTAAATGGGAGGGGGAACTAGGGGAGCAGATAGAGGATGGGACTTGGGTGGATGTCTTGGAGAGAGTCAACTCTTCCTCTTCCTGTGCGAGGCTTAGTCTCATCCAATTTAAGGTGCTGCATCGGGCCCATATGTCTGTGACTCGGATGAGTAGGTTCTTTGGGGGTGAGGACTGGTGCACCAGGTGTTCGGGGAATCCAGCGAATCATGCCCATATGTTCTGGGCATGCCCGGCACTGGAAGAATTCTGGAAGGGGGTTGCGGGGACGGTGTCGAGGGTGGTTGGATCCAGGGTCAAACCAGGTTGGGGACTCGTGATTTTTGAATGCTCCACACAATACCCAGCCAATCTTGTGTATCAGATAACTCTGATCCCCATATTACGTGTTGCATTTGGTTAAAAGCAGGGAACACAAATGACACCCCAATTGGTGGATGACAGACTAAGGTCCATCTCATTCACCTTTTTGCCGCCCTGGAAGTGGCGTGATGCAACAAATTAAAAATGAATAGAAAATGCATTTATACAGAACCTTCCGTGGCCCCAGGAAGTCCCAAAGCACATTTCAGCCAACGAAGCGCTTTCAAAATGTCATCCAATGTGGGAAAAGTTGCAACCAATTTACATGCAGCAAGCTCCCATAAACAGTAATAAAAGAAGTCCTCAGGATGTGAGCATGACTGCCAAGATCAGCATTTGTTGCCCATCACTAAGTACCCTTGCACTGCCGTCTATGTGGCAAAGATGCTGTCACTCTGTATTAGGGAGAGCGTTCCAGGACTCTGACGCAGCAATGATAAAAGAATGATGATCTACTTCCAAGACCTGTTTTCATCTGGTTTGCTTGCATCATAACATGGTAACTGACTGAATGGACGCTTGTACATTTCAGCACCTCTCTCCCTCAGACAGGATCATACAGAACACAACAAACGCACACAGTGATCCTATAAATAGACACTCAGCACAACTTTGTAACAAGCCTGGGTTAGACCGCACCTGGAGGATTGGAGTTCTGGTCATTATATTCTAGAAACATATAGAGGCACTCTGGAAATGCGTAAGCAAGGATGATAATAATAATAATAATCGCTTATTGTCACAAGTAGGCTTCAATGAAGTTACTGTGAAAAGCCCCTAGTCACCACATTCTGGCGCCTGTTCGGGGAGGCTGGTACGGGAATTGAACCCGCAATGAAGTTACTGTGAAAAGCCCTGATATCAGAGCTGAGGGTATTAATGAAACTCGTCAGGAAAGACTGGAATGGTTGTGCTCTGACCTCTAGAAAAGAGGAGGGTGCAAGTGACCAAGTCAAGCTCTTCAGAATGGTGAAGAGATTCAATATGACAGACAGATCAAAGACATTTCCATTTGCTGGGGAAACCAAAATTAGATGCTGTACGTATGAAAATGAAAATCGCTTATTGTCATGAGTAGGCTTCAATTAAGTTACTGTGAAAAGCCCCTAGTCGCCACATTCTGGTGCCTGTTCAGGGAGGCTGTACAATTTGGTGGAACCGGATGATCCCGCCATTGGCCAATGGCTCACAGCACCTGCCACGGGGGTGGGCTGGGGGAGGGAGGAGTAGAATCCCAGCCATCGTGTCGTTGAGGCAAACCATAGAGATGTGTTTAAGAGGATGCTCGATAAAGATGCGTGAGAGAAAGGAATAAAAATGTCATGTGTGGCAAGGGGCACATCGCTGCTTCACAGCGCCAGGGACCCGAGTTCAATTCCGGCCTTGCGTGACTGTCTATGTGGAGTTTTCACTTTCTCCCCGTGACTGCGTGGGCTTCCTCCAAAGGGGATAGGGCAGCAGAGTGGGCTGAGGTGGGGTGTCCGTTCAGAGCATCTGCACTGTGGGGATTCTATGGTTCTGTAGTCATGCTGATCGGGTGATATAAGTGAGGGAGGGAGGAGGTTCATGTGGAACATACACACCAGCAAGGATCTGTTGAGTTGAGTGGTCTGTTTCTGTGCTGTAGATTCGATGTTCTTTGCCAGAACTTTGAAAACTTTCCTGTAATTATTTGGATCTTTGTTTGTTTGAGATAACATGGCAGATGCTGGAAATGAATGAACAGACTGGAACATACTGTCAGGCATATGGTATTGTTGAACAATATTACACACGCATATAGATCATAGTGAGTTTGTTAACACAGTTCCCACACACCAAAACCATTTACTCTTCATTAATATCACAATTCAAGTATATTTTTTGAACAGCGATTAGTTGAGAGCTTCAGTGTAGCAATCTTCTGTATCTTGTCCTTAGAGTCTCTGAATATGCTAATGAGGGACAACCCCCAACTTACATTGTCACGTCAATACTCACTTGGCAAAATTTAACAAAGCATTTGCAGTTGGATGATTCAGTTCTGTATTAGTCAGTACACTCACACCTCAAAACTCTCCACAATGGTGTTATTCTTTACATCTCACTATGCCCCAATCCTACTCCATTGCTATGTCATTCCTTTACCAGAAAGAAAATGCAAGTGCTTTTCTTCAAGCCAGAGATGGTACCAAATTAGTCTTGCCGTGATGGGATGCTGAATAGTTTATGGTCCCCCCCCCCCCCCCCTTCCTCCTCTGGTCTTCTCCCCCTTTCTCGAAGTTCATAATTAGTTTATATTCTGCAACATTCCTTAAAAATATTGACTTGGGTTCAGTGCTTAATGTCAAAATTCCCTATCAACATCCTGAGGGTCACCATTGACATATAATAATAATAATACTCTTTATTGTCACAAGTAGGCTTACACTAACACTGCAATGAAGTTACTGTGAAAATCCCCTAGTCGCCACAATCCGGCGCCTGTTCGTGTACACTGAGGGAGAATTCAAAATGTCCAATTCACCTAACAAGCACGTCTTTCGGGACTTGTGGGAGGAAACCGGAGCACCCGGAGGAAACCCACGCAGACACGGGGAGAACGTGCAGACACCGCACAGACAGTGACCCAAACTGAGAATCGAACCTGGCACTCTGGTGCTGTGAAGCAACAATGCTAACCACTGTGCTACCGTGCCGACGTGAAGCTGGACCAGCCATATAAATACTGTGGTTAAAAGAGGTCAGAGGGTGTAAATTCTGTGGGAAGTAACCCTTCCCCTGGAGTCAGGTATGCAATGGAATACAGCTCCAATAACACAAGAATCTCAACACCATCCAGGACAAATCAAGCCACTTGATTGACACTTTATCCATTACCTTCCACATTCACTAGGAATCCTGTGGTGAACCACTCACCTCCTGACTCCCCAAAGCCTGTCTGCAGTCGACACATCACAAGTCAGGAGTGGAATACTCTCCACTTGCCTGAATGAGTGCAGCTCCTGCAACGCACAAGAAGCTTGACACCATCCAGGACAAAGCAGCCCACATGATGGGCACCCCTTGCACAAACATTCACTCCCTTCATCACCAATGCACAGTGACAATAGTGCGGACCATATAAGTGGCAGCAACTCACCAAGGCTCCTTCGACAGCACCTTCCAAGCCCATTATCTCGACCACCTTGAAGGACAAGAGCAGAAAACGGATGGGAACATCGCCAACTGCAAGTTCCTCTCAAGTCACACATCCTGACATGGAACTGATCGCTGTCACAATTATGGAGATCCTTTCCCAACAGCACAGTGGGTGTACCTATACAATAGCGGGGGGGGAGGCACGGTAGCATAGTGGTTAGCACAGTTGCCTCACAGCTCCAGGGACCCAGGTTCGATTCCCGGCTTGGGTCACTGTCCGTACGTTCTCCCCCTGTCTGCGTGGGTTTCGTCCGGGTGCTCTGGTTTCCTTCCACAGTCCAAAGATGTGCAGGTTAGGTGGATTGGCCATGATAAATTGCCCTGAGTGTCCAGAAAGGTTGGGTTGGGTGGAGTTACTGGGTTACGGGGATAGGTTGGGAGTGTGGGATTAGGTAGGGTGCTCTTTCCAAAAGGGGCGGTGCAGACCCGATGGGCCGAATGGCCTCCTTCTCCTTCTGTATACTGTGATCTGTGATAGGGACAGCAGCACTTCAAGAAGACAGCTCACCACCACCTTCTCACAAACAATTAGGGATGGGCAATAAATGTTGGTCCAGCCAGCGACACCCACACCCCGTGAAAGAATACACCAAATATGGGTCACATTAAGGATAAGGAATAGATTGGCATTCTGTTGCATTGTTGGGTTTTGGTAATGTCATAAACCTTGAGAATAAAGTTCAAGTTGCTGAGGATTTGTGAACTTGTATCGCATAAACCAGACAGATCCGATGGCCATGGGTCCAGGCTTAGATAGTTGTAGCTGAGACGGTAGTGATGATGTTTACAATGCCCCCCCCCCCCCCCCGTTAAGCGAGAATGGGCTGAGGGGGTGGGTGTTGGTGAAGAGAAGAGAGTATGGGGATATGGTGATGCCCCCTACAGTTAAGAAGCTTGGTCAAATATAAAGCAAGGAGTTTATCATCAGAGGGGAGTGAAGTTTGAAGTTGAATTTTATGAGTCAAAACACTTTGAACATACTGCACTGTGGACTGATTTGGAATCCTGGGTCCTCAACAATAAAGAATCTGTCACTGACTGTCCTTTGTGCGCAGCTGTTCATCTGAGGAATGTCTTATTCAATAAATACTATTATCTGGGTGATTTATAAACATGTTCCTAGCTTCTGGCAGCAGAGGGTACAGTTGAAATGAGATCTTCTGCGATCAGTTGATGACTGAGTTGCTGCCTCTCTCTGTTATTTATCTGGATCACTCTGTCCTTGTGAGAATGGTCTGGATTTCCAACTTCCAATTATCCTGATTATTCTGACGAAGAATTTAATTCTGGAGAATACCCTGCACCACTTACTCTCCACTTGCCTGGATGAGTGCAGCTCCAACAACACTCAAGAAGCTCAACACCATCCAGGACAAAGCAGCCCCGCTTCATTGGTGCCCCATCCACCACCTTAAACATTCACCCCTTCCACCACTCATGCCGTGGCAGTGATGTGCACCATCTCCATAATGCACTGCAGCAACTTGCCATCTCCTTCGGCAGCACATTCTAAACCCATCACCTCTACCACAGAACATAGAACAGAACAGCACAGTTCAGGCCTTTCAGCCCACGATGTTGTGCCGACCATTTATCCTAATCTAAGATCAACCTAACTTACACCCCTTCAATTTACTGCTGTCCATGTGCCTATCCAAGAGTCGCTTAAATGTCCCTAATGACTCTGACTCCACCACCTCCACTGGCAGTACATTCCTCATACCCACCACTCTCTGTGTAAAGAATCTACCACTGACGTCTCGCCTATACCTTCCTCCAATCATCTTAAAATTATGTCCCCTCGTGACAGCCATTTCCGCCCTGGGGGAAAATCTCTGGCTATCCACTCTATCCATGCCTCTCATCACCTTGTACACCTCTATCAACTCACCTCTCTTCCTTCTTCGCTCCAGTGAGAAAAGCCCTCGCTCCCTCAACCTTTCTTCAGAAGACACGCCCTCCAGTCCAGGAAGCATCCTGGTAAATCTTCTCTGCACCCTTTCCAAAGCATCTACATCCTTCCGAAAATGAGGCAACCAGAACTGGACACAATATTCCAAGTGAGGTCCAACCAGGGTTTTAAAGAGCTGCAGCAAAACCTCGCAGCTCTTAAACTCAATCTCCCAGTTAATGAAAGCCAACGCATGATACGCTTTCTTAACAACCCTGTCAACCTGGGTGGCAACTTTGAGGGTTCTATGTACGTAGACCCCAAGATCCATCTGAAGAACAAAGGTAGCAGCTGCATGGAAACACCACACGTTCTCCTCCATAATGGTCCAGGAGACCAGAGAAAGAAGGTTCACTGAAGTTTATTATAAACTTGAAAGTTATTTAACAAGCTAAGTAACGAGCCCCAGTTGGGCAGACCTCCGCCCACTAGCGGGGAAGCTCATATTCTCGAGTCCCACAGGGAGATCTATCTCCACGGGTCTCGGGCAGAGTTGTCACACCATCGAAGTCACTCACCACCCTGACTTGGAAATATATCGGCCGTTCCTTCACTGTCGCTGGATCAATATCTTGGAACTCCCTTCCTAACAGCACTGTGAGTGTACCTACACCATATGGACTGCAGCGGTTGAAGAAGGCAGCTCACCACCACCTACCTCAGCAAGGGCAATTAGAGCTGGATAGTAAATGCCGGCCTCGACAGCGACGGCCACATCCTATGAAACAATAATTATTTTTTTAAACCACTACACTCCAAGAAATAATAAAACAGCTTCAGGAATAGCAGGGACCAGCTGAAATATGGAAGAACCCTTGTTGGAATTGACCAGGAGACTTCAAGGAATCCTCCCAGTTTGCTGCTCGTTAATCCTTTTTACACACTTTGCCAAAGAGAAGTCCTTCACTCTCCGTCTGTCTTCATTTCCTCCTTAATAGCTGAAAACTATTAATATGGAGGCTGCAAATCTCAGCGTCAGTCTCTTTGTGCCCATTCTGAATGGTGTGCCAAGTTAGTGCTCGATATGGATAGATTTTCATTCCAGATTCATGAGTATGAGATTTGCCATTCATCTTCTGTCAAGTGAAGCTCATATTAACTTTTAAATTAAAAATAAATAAATCAAGGGGCATGATATATTTTTACACAGACAATTTTGTGCTTTCTTAAATGATTTCCAATTGCCCTTGTCATTTATCCTGCTGTTGAATCTCTGTTTTAATGGCGTGTAATGGATAGTGTTAGTTTTGGGTAATGACTAGGATTTGATCAGAACTCAAGATGGTTTTCAACACTCTTTCCTCCGAGGAGGAAGAAAGATTTCCTGCCCTTTTCAGGCAATGGTATTGCTTGTGCTAACACGGGCCCACTGGTTTCCTTATAAGAGTGGAACAAGGCACGGAAAACAGCTGGCAGTGACACATGTGGCCTGTAAGTGCGATGGCCATAGGGTACCCAATCCATCATTCTAGAAATACATGTGTTTCCCAAGTACTTGCAGGCAATCCTCAGAGTCCAGGTAAGGAACCTCCAAATCCTGTAGGAATGATGGAGGTATCACTCACCTCCCTCCATCTCATGTCTTTCCTGTCATTAACTGGGTAGACAAAAGCCGTAACATTCACAATTAACTACTGACAGGCAATGTGACAACACGTTCAGCTGCCAATCTCAGAATCACAGAATCTCAGTGAGGGAGAGACCGTTCAGCCCATCGAGTCTGCACTGACATGTGAAAAACACCTGACCTACCTCCTACTCCCTTTTACCAGCACTTGGTCCAAAACCTTGAATGTCACGACGTGCCAAGTGCTCATCCAGGTACTTTTCATAGGATGTGAAGCAACCCACCTCTACCACCCTCCCAGGCAGTGCACTCTGGGTAAAAAGGTTTTTCCTCATATCCCCTTAAACGTCCCGCCCCTCACCTTGAACTTATGTCCCCTCGCGACTGACCCTTCAACTAAAGGGAACTGCTGCTCCTTATCCACCCTGTCCAAGTCCCGCATAATCTTGGACACCTCGATCGGGTCGCCCCTCAGCCTTCTCAGCACCTGGTGACTCTCCTCTGCACCCCTTCCGTGCAATCACATCTTTCATAGAATGTGATGTAGGCAGCACGGTAGCATGGTGGTTAGCATAAATGCTTCACAGCTCCAGGGTCCCAGGTTCGATTCCCGGCTGGGTCACTGTCTGTGCGGAGTCTGCACGTCCTCCCCGTGTGTGCGTGGGTTTCCTCCGGGTGCTCCGGTTTCCTACCATAGTCCAAAGATGTGCGGGTTAGGTGGATTGGCCATGCTAAATTGCCCTTAGTGTCCTAAAAAATAAGGTTAATGGGGGTTGTTGGGTTACTGGTATAGGGTGGATACGTGGGCTTGAGTAGGGTGATCATTGCTCGGCACAACATCGAGGGCCGAAGGGCCTGTTCTGTGCTGAACTGTTCTAATTCTAATTCTAAAAAGTACACCAGCTGTGGCCTCACCAAAGTTCCGTACAACTCCAACATGACTTCCTGCTTTTGTAATCTATGCCTCGATTGATAAAGACAAGTGTCCCTTATGCTTTTTTCACCACCTTATTAACATTTCCTTCCACCGTCGGAGATCTGCAAGGAATGAGCAGACACAGGGCTTGGTGGTGCGAGCATGGGTCTGGGTATATGGAGTTTTGGATGAGCTCAAGTTTGTGAAAGTTGGAAAAAGAGCAGGGTTTTTTTAAAATAGCCCTGTCTCGAGAGAATACCTGCTTAGAAGGCAGCCTCAGCAACAGCAGTGGCACAGTTCGATGATGCTACATAGCTGGTCAACAAAGATGCTACAAAGAGGGTCCAGAACTCAGCTGAGGTCCAAGTCGAACACCAAGGTTGCGATCAGGCTGGTTCAGTCTCAGGCAGTAGAAAGGAAGAGGAATAGATTTAGTGTCACTGTGGTGATTGTCCCTTTAAGGGGCAACACAACCGAGTAAGGGTCACAGGGTCTGAGTGACCAATTGGGACTCAGCTCGGGGAATCTCTCCAGAGGGAGGTGTTCTCCTCGTGCAGAGGCACTTTGCAGTAGCTGCAAGCATGTAGCTCCTGTAACTGGCTTGTAAATAATTCCCTTTTTGGTGTACCTAAATAATTATGAGTTGTTGTTCAGAGGGCCTTGGGTGATCGTCTGTGTGGAGTTTGCACGCTCTCCCAGTGTTTGCGTGAGTTTCCTCCATTTCTTCCCACAGTCCAAACATGTGCAGGTTTGGTGGATTGGTCATGCTAAATTGCCCCTTAGTGTCCAAAAAGGGGTGCAGGCTAGGCAGGGTTTCAGGGATAGGACAGAGGGTTGCTGTATATTCGATGGGCCGAATGGCCTCTTTCTGCACTGTACGAATTTGATGGATTGTAGGGACGCAACTGAGGGAGGAATTAATCAGCCTCAAACATTGTGAGCATGGCAAAGCAGCCAAGCATTGCGACTCTCGGGTAGATACAAAGGTAAGGCTAGGTTAGATGGGAAGAAAGGGAGGGAAAGTGCCAAGGAGGGGCTTGGTAAAGGCAGGGAAAGGGAGACCACAGTTACTTTCAGGGGCAGCACTGTGGATAGCACAATTTCTTCGCAGCTCCAGGGTCCCAGGTTCGATTCCGGCTTGGGTCACTGTGCGGAGTCTGCACATCCTCCCCGTGTCTGCGTGGGTTTCCCCTGGGTGCTCCGGTTTCCTCCCACAGTCCAAAGATGTGCAGGTTAGGTGGATTGGCCATGATAAATTGCCCTTAGTGTCAAAAATTGCCCTTAGTATTGGGTGGGGTTACTGGGTTATGGGGATAGGGTGGAGGTGTTGACCTTGGGTAGGGTGCTCTTTTCCAAGAGCCGGTGCAAACTCGATGGGCCGAATGGCCTCCTTCTGCACTGTAAATTCTATGATAAAAGCTTTATGTGAAACCTCAAAGCCTTTCAATGGTTTTTGCCAGTTCTTCACAGCTGTGCCAGGGTTTGTAGGACCTTCACCCCTGAGTCAAGATTTATGATGCAACTACACGGCACATCCAGGGCTTCCTTGGGGCGATTGTGAATCTCTGCATTCCTACAAATAGCTCACTGAGCCTGTGCCCAAGTCACAGTGCTTCAAGGAGTGGTAACAATTATCACTGTCTGTCATGCTACATTGCAAAATTGTTCAGAACGTGATGATTTTGCAATCTAAAATGCCAGGCCCAAGCGTCACTAAACAGCAGATGAAGGCCCCTTAAGGTATCTTGAGTCATGCACTTGACAAAATATACATTTGCTGTTTTTACAATATAAAAACATGCTTCTGAAATACTTCTTCACTTAAGTACCACGAGATACCAAATACTAATTCTTTGTATTAATAGGAATAACACTTTAGACAGGCACAGTGGCACAGAGGTTAACATTGCTGCCTCACAGCGCCAGGGACCCAGGTTAAACTCCAACCTTGGGTTGAATGTGAGGAGTTTGCATCTTTTCCCGTGTCTGTGTTTCCTCCAGATGCTCTGGTTTCCTCCCACAGTTCAAAGATGAAATGAAAATTAAATGAAAATCGCTTATTGTCACGAGTAGGCTTCAATTAAGTTACTGTGAAAAGCCCCTAGTCGCCACATTCCGGCGCCTGTCCGGGGAGGCTGGTACAGGAATGGAACCATGCTGCTGGCCTGCTTGGTCTGCTTTAAAAGCCAGCGATTTAGCTGAGCGAGCTAAACCAGACCCTTGTGTGCAGGTTGGGTGGATTGGCCATGCTAAATTGCTCCTTAGTGTCCAACGGTTCGGTGGGGTTATTGGGTTTCAGGGATAGGGTTGGGGTTTGGGCCGAGGGAGGGTGCTCTTTCGGAGGGTTGGTGCAGACTCAATGGGCCGAATGACCTCCTTCTGCACTGTAGGGATTTTATGATTCCTTAAATCTGTAAGCTTCTGGTGAGTGATTCGCACACATCAGCTCTGCTACGATCCTTAGTGTTGCCTTCACTCTCCTAAATCTTCCAACTCTGCTTCCTGCAACATTTGCTTCCCGTGTAAAACTAACATTTTCACTTTTGGTGCCACTGCTGACTGCAGCTTCCCGACCTGATGAACCGTGCGGTCCTTTTCTGTGTGCTGAAGCCCCTCTGCGCCCTTCTAAATGGTCTCTATCGCTAGTGCTGTGCCCCAGTGCCTTGTTTAAAATTGGTGCATGTCTCTGGGAACAGCTTTCTCTGGATGGCCTATTATTGACTCCACAAACTAAGCGATCCCTCAATCTATCTTCCAGCATGGCCCCAAAGTCGCAGCTCTCTCCGATTTGCCTTACCTTTATAATGTAGGTTTCAATGGTCTCTCTCCTCTGGCTCATGCCGTGGAATTAAACATAAAACGCTGCTGGATGACTGAGGGCTTTGGATAATAGTGTGCTTCACCAAATCCACTATCTCCGTGAATGAACAAACATCGGGTGCTTTTGGGGATGCAAGACTGTGGATTAGACTGTAGGTCTGGATCCCGCATGTTCTTAAAAGGATTCCCTTCATTCCCTCCTTCTTTATTCCACTGGCCATAAAATAATAACGTAGATAATATAGACATTCTATATACTGGGCTGGATATTCCCCCCCGCCGCCCCACATTTCAGGTTCACCTCGCCGGCGGGATTCTCCGTTACGCCGGCTGGTCAATGGGGTTTCCCATTGTGGGGCAGCCCCACGCCGTCAGGAAACCCCCGGGCTGCCGGCAAAATGGAGCATCCCGCTGGCGAAGAATCCAGCCCACTGTGACCATTCCTCAATGGAGCCATCAAAGGGATCGAATCGACCGAATGGAGACATTTTTCCAACTGCGCAATTCTGTTTTGCAACCTGAATTCGCCCTCAATGGGTTCTGTGTCACAGTCTCGGGACCACACGTCCCCTGCTTTGCCCTCATCGCCAAAGTAATAACTTTGACTCACCAACTCATTAAGAAACAATTAACGTTTATTTACAACGTACTATCTTACTGGGTCTTGCAGCTTTGTGGCTGCTCGTCAGCATTAGGAATTGATCTCAGGCAAAAGACCGAGCTAGTTGGGGTGCAGACCCACCCTGGCCCCCTGATCATGGGACCCTATTGGCCGATCGCCTCTTTAAGGGGCCAGAGACCTCTGTTTCCATTTACTTTGGTTTAAGTGCTGAGTTATTATTAGCCTACCTACTTTGCCTGGCCTACTCTAGTTATAGGATGACCTGGATGTAAAGTAGATCAGAAATGTCAGAAGAAACGTAGGAGCTCCTCAAACTAACAGTAATGACAAATTTCATCTGCACATTATCATAGGCTGCAGAGCATCGCATCTAATTAGATGCCAAGTTTTGAGTACTCACCCAATATTTGACCACGAGGGCTTTCGAACAAAGATGGATTTTTTTGGCCGAGTTCAATTAAAATTTTTAATTGGAAAATTAAATTAGATTGTTTTATATTGTCAAAAATGATAAGCTTCAAAGAATCATGACTTTGTAAAAGGATGTTCATAACTGAGATTCAAAGGCATGTACCGACTGCAGCAATCAGTAATATAAATAAAGGAGGAATGCTTACAGTTCCACACACAGACATCGGGTGGGGCTTTCCGTGTTTTAGGCGGCAGAGGCAACTCGCCATTGGCCATCGGCAGAATCGTCCAGTCCTGCCGATGTTTAGAGTGTGGTGCATTGCTCGCCCATCTCACTGCCAGGGAACCCACTGGGGGAGGGGGAGGAGAGAGGGAGAGGGGGGGGGGGGGGGGAG